>NC_039359.1:172431461-173811604 GCF_003573695.1 Papaver somniferum | reverse complement strand
AATGTGTAACTTAAAGTTACACAGGCCCTTGTTTGCGTAGTTATACATTCAAAAGCATCACTTACATTAGAAACTTTTAAATTTCTTCAGTTAGTAGATTTTAACTACAAGTTACACACTCAATTCTAGACATTCTACAAGGTGTAACTTTAACTTACACATGCATATTAATGAGTAACTTCAATTTACACAACCAATTTTCTATGTGTAACTACAAGTTACACATCCTAAACACAACCAATTTTTTATGTGCAACTACTAGTTACACATCCCTAGGCAAGTCAGTGGTGACAGGCTCACTTGGTATGTGTAACTATAAGTTACACAATCAATATACAAACCACAACACAGTCAGTGGTTACATTTTGAGTGTGTAACTTATAGTTACACATGTCCTTGTCTGTGTAATTACATATTCACAAGCGTTATATGAGAAATAAACATGAGACCATGACAACAATAGTTTTCACAACTTAGTACCTGTAATTGTATCATCTTTTCTAGGGGGATTCATTTTTCCTTTCACCATTTTTATTCCAAAAGAAATTTGATTCTGAATCTGCAGTTGATGTAGTAATAAAATCAAGTTAGTTGATTGCAATTCAACTTAGAGTTTCTAGGGTTTTCAAACAGTAACATCTCATAAATGAAATCCACTAAATCAATCAGTTATATCACATCCATGACTTACCTTTGTTTCTATTTAATCAGTTATTTCATGGATTTTATGCACAAACGATTGTTCTCCTTCTCCGATCTGTAAAATTATCAGTCAGAATGAGTTATGTTTGTTGTAATCTTATTACAAACCCTAGTTCAGAAATTTTCGACCCACGAATCAGTAACAACAGGAATCAAAACTAACAGCTTCAAATCAAAACTTACCTAGTGATTAATCGTCGGAGTATTTCATCAACAGGAAAGTAACAACGGCGAATAATGAAACTGAATCTGAAACTGTTTCTTTTGATTTTTTTTGGTTTTTGAATCTGAAACTTTTTCGATCTGTTTCTCTGACTTAGGGGTTAGCAAATGATGAATAGTTTTTGATCTCGATCTTTGTTTTGGAACAGATTTCAGGAAGATTTCTTGATTTTTTCGGTTTTTTTCTAGATTTCTTTCTGTTTCAGGTGAGTGAGATTTGTTTTCTCTCTCCTTGGAAATGAAATAATGGCGTCTGAACGAGAGAAAGGTAGGTGACGTCTCTTATATACTTGAGGCTAATTTAGTCTTTTCGCTTTTATTAAATTTATTTTTTAATTCAGGGCCTACTAATAAAACTCTTTTATCTAGGTATCTTCATAAATTGATTCACCCTAACTAAATCCTCATAACATCCCTCGAATCACTCGAAGAAGAAAAAGAACATAAAAAGAGAAGAAAGAGAAGAGAAGAGAAGAGAAGAAGAATAATGAAGAAAGAAGAAGAATAGAAGAATAACGAAAGAAGAAGAAAAGAAGACATGCGTTAAACTTCTGGGTTCGTCTAGGGATAAGACCAACCAAAACTACCGAGGCACCCACAACTTGGATAAGGGCTTCCAAGGCGGCTAAACTTTAAAATAACTATTTTTCCCTTCATACAAAACTAGTGATATCGTCTTCAACCAATATCTGATTGACACGTTCGAGTAGTCCATTCTGCGTAACTTTTCGAGATCTATCCATCAATACTAGTTTCGTATCTAGATCGTTGTTAGATTAATTCCTATTAATTAACGTTCGTGTTAAACTAATCGAGTTATTATCGTCTTATCCGTCACTTGACTGGTCTAATAGCTTTGACATGCTTGAGGGTCCTTACATTCTCCCCACCTTGTATCATTTTCGTCTTTGAAAATCAAATCATCTTTCTGGTCTTCAAAACTCCTCACCTTATAGAATAATCCTATCTCCTATCTAAGCGCACACAAACCTGTATGGGTTTCTATAACTAAAATTTGTAGTTCTAGGTTCAATATACTAGTTTCTATTTCAGTAAGACAATTGTCTTGATTTTCAAGAAAGAATCCTACGAATATTTCTAAGTGAAATTATATTCATCGGTTTCTAAAATGATTATACTAATCTTCTATGATCGGTCATCTCTGAATGCAGTTGCCCTGTCAAGGTTGGCCAGTCCCAACAATGCCTTCCTATGAACAGAGAAAACACAATCTTCACTATTCCTCAGTGCTGGATTAACTAAGTATTAATTTATTAAGATTAATTGGCCTCTAAACTTTAATCGTAACTGGTATAAGTCTGATAAATTTCGATTTTACGCCAATTTATAATATTTGAAAATTTTAACTTTACTGTAATACCATATATAAATTTTCCAAACATTATTTACTATAGATTTGATACTAGTCTAATTACTTGAAAACTATATTATTACTTCATGTCAATGACAGACCTACAGCTGGGCTAAAGGGGGCTTTAGCCCGGGTAGGCTTCCCAGTCCACAAGCCAAATTTTTTTTTTTTTGCTCGACCAAGGCTTCTAGCCCGGGCCTTAAAAGGAAATTTATCTTTCCTGGGTCCGTCCCTGCTTCATGTATATTTGTTTCCTTTTAAAGACTTACTGGATCATTTGTTAGATTAAAATAATTTTGGTACAAAATTACTAACAAGTTGAGTCTTTTTATTTTAAAAATTATATCCTCATCTTTTTACGTCTAACGCCTAATAAGTATTATGTTAACTATCTAGTCTATACACAAAACATATATTTATAATTTGTCATTAGTTTAATTTACAAAACTTAACCATAGATAAGCGTATTAATTTTCAATAACTATTTAAGCATGATTATTATTTTTATCGTTATATATCTGTAATAAAATTTTAGTTAAGTTAAACTTAATATGATACTAATTAATAAATGCTAACATTACTTTATTAAAATTATTATTACTATTATCCTAACTACTCTTACAAGTATTGTTGAGTCCAAAAAAAAAATATCATAAATATTTATTATAAATTGTTAACCCTACGTATAAGTCAAGGTGCTCAATAAGTTTCAATATGATTTACAAGATCTATCAATAATACTAACCTCACTATTTTTATAGTATTAGATTGTCCACGTATTTATACTTTTTAGATTAATTATTTTCAAACCCTAGCTAAAGTTACTGGTGTACCCTACAACTTTTACTTCATTACATAAAAAAAAACCAAACAAACAAATCAATCACTCAAAGTATTTTAGTTCTTAATTACTTTTAGTGATTAAGATTTATCTCACAACCCAACCCAGTTCTAAGCTAACCTATTCCACTAACTGGCACTGGCTATTTCTATCTTTTCCCATATAAGATCTAATGGTGAGCTCTGATACCAACACTGTAACGCCCCCTAAGCTAGAAGCTGACTAATCCAAGAGATTAACTAAATAAAGAGACACTAAGAATCTAAAACATGTACTTAAGCATTCAATTAAGAAATGCGATGCAAAACTTAACCCAAAACTAGCCCGCTCTGAAACATATATATATATATATATATATAAGAAGTCCTCTCAAATAATACATATACAATAGTCATTTGGTTTACAGATACAATATGTAATATAATAAACATAGTAGAAGTTAACCAACTAACGAAAACAACCCTTGAAGCTTTCGCGGTGCGCAACTCTGATCTGTCTCTGAAACTGAATGTGGGAATGGGTGAGTACATCATCCCTAAAAGGGGTGCCCAGTAGGAATAACATTTAACTTTCAAGTAATCATGGCAAGATTTGTAAAACAATAATGTTTTCCCAAACATTAAGAAGTCACCAAGTCACTGAAATAAACATACATGTATATGGACAAACTCCTTCTTCAAACAATGTATAATATTCGTGTTAACCACACTCATTAGCTATTGATATCAACAAGACCATGATGAACCACTCTAAGCAATAAAAGCTGAATTCATGTAGATATAAATGTCAAGGAGCGTATCCTATATACCACAAGTGGAAATTCGTATTTCACATAACAATTCATATGACAAAAAAATATTACAAGTCCTTTCCAAACCATGGAAAGATTAACAAAATCAACAGAAGTATAATAAAACAATTTAAACAAAGCATGGAATGCACACTAGACAATGCATGAGTTTGTTAAGCATAAACTTTTGTAAAATAAACAACAATGGTTACAAAAGAGTCAAATGTGTTCCCACCTCTTTTGATGACAAGCCACGCCTACCTCGAGATCCGCGATCCACCAATTCATCCTTTGAATCCATCGTTGTTAATATAGACTAACTGTTAATCACACAAGAAGTCTAAGAGTCTAGCCAAAAGGCTCACACAAGAATCTTACAAGTCTTTCTACTGATTCTAAGCCCAAGTCCACTAAACTAGCCCCGTAATCTAAGGCCCGGTCCATCTGAGTCAACTAACGGTCAAAATGATGGTCAAAGGTCAACTAACAGTCAACGTACATAGTCAAGTCAAGGTCCTGGTCAAATGGTCAAAGGAACTAACTCAGTCAAGGTTCACTGAGTCAGTACTGGGTCAAACCGATTCAAGACAAGGTTAACTCAGTCACTAAGACTGATTAAGGTAAGTCAGGTACATATGTGACTCAGTCAGATTAACTGAGTCAGCTGACTGGGATGACTAAAGGTAAGGCTAGGCCATAACACAGGCCAAAACTTCTTACACAACTGTGATTTAACTCTAGTTCACCTTCAATCTATTCATCTTAACAGGATTCTAAAGTTCATTACAACAATAACACCTAAAATTTAAATACAACTTCATAATTTAACTACAACTACAAATATAGCTTTACCTGCAAATCTAGTTGCAAGCTTCCAGTAGAGAGACTCAACTCAGCACATTCATTTAACCCTTATTCTAACATTTCAATTACATAACATCTCATCTTGAACAACACACAGTCACCCTCATACACATCAGACCCAGCTTATATAAAACAATAACCATTTCAGTTAAGACAACCACCATATGCTAATGCTCATTTTCATTAATAGTTGCACTTCATTCTTCCCAATGTGTATCAATCCACTGAACTTTAACCCCTCTCATATCCCCATCAACATTGGCATGTAGTTGCAGTACCTTCCATTGTATTTACCAAACTCAGATCATCCTAAACTACAATACAACTCCATCCTCAGACCATGAACTCAACTCCACTATCATTTCTGTACATCTAACATTTATTCATCCACAACTCCAGATTTCTTCCCTGCATCCTACAACACCACCGATACAGTTCTAATACTAGGTTCAGCTCATACTTCTCAAGCATGTTCATCAGCAATGTCTACATACACTCATCCATTCTAAAAATGTTCAATTAGCATACACAGAATCCAAAACTCATGACCTGCAATTCCATTATCACTATCTTCTCATGCATACCCTGTAACACCATTCCATTATTCAGTTGACTATAAGTCCATGCAATCAATATCAGTTCTTAAAGCTCAATACCTGTAGGAGTATCTCATTCACCTAAAACAATTCATAAAACCTACAACCTCATCTCATACCACACACTTACCACCAAAAGAATTCAACTATACCCTGCAACTATGGTTCACAATTCAACACCATCTTCATATCAACAACATCTCAATTCCATGAAAAAAATTACACAACTTCAAAATAAGAATCAAATAACTTTACTAAGATTATAGAGAATACAATTACCTCAAAGTAATTTCCATTCCAGAAAACACAATTCAACCCTTCTTCTTACTTGATCGGATTCAACAGATCTTTTTCTTCAAACTCTATCAAACCCATCCTTAATTATTTAGAATCACCTTCAATTTCTCCTTCTAAAACTTCTCGGAATTCATTATAAACCCTAACCCACTGATTCTTCATCAAAATAGCTATACAACATCAATCAAGCAGAAACCCCTCTTAATCACTTAATTCCATCCTTAATTTCTTATGAATCTTCAATCAATATCAAACTCCGAAACCCTAACTTCTCCCTGACTCACTTTCTCAATCCCTAATTGTTTACTTTTGAAACTTTCAACAACATCCTCTAATTCATAATCTTTATCTTCATCAATTGATTCACCCTAACTAAATCCTCATAACATCCCTCGAATCACTCGAAGAAGAAAAAGAACATAAAAAGAGAAGAAAGAGAAGAGAAGAGAAGAGAAGAAGAATAATGAAGAAAGAAGAAGAATAGAAGAATAATGAAAGAAGAAGAAAAGAAGACATGCGTTAAACTTCTGGGTTCGTCTAGGGATAAGACCAACCAAAACTACCGAGGCACCCACAACTTGGATAAGGGCTTCCAAGGCGGCTAAACTTTAAAATAACTATTTTTCCCTTCATACAAAACTAATGATATCGTCTTCAACCGATATCTGATTGACACGTTCGAGTAGTCCATTCTGCGTAACTTTTCGAGATCTATCCAGCAATACTAGTTTCGTATCTAGATCGTTGTTAGATTAATTCCTATTAATTAACGTTCGTGTTAAACTAATCGAGTTATTATCGTCTTATCCGTCACTTGACTGGTCTAATAGCTTTGACGTGCTTAAGGGTCCTTACATTCTCCCCACCTTGTATCATTTTCGTCTTTGAAAATCAAATCATCTTTCTGGTCTTCAAAACTCCTCACCTTATAGAATAATCCTATCTCCTATCTAAGCGCACACAAACCTGTATGGGTTTCTATAACTAAAATTTGTAGTTCTAGATTCAATATACTAGTTTCTATTTCAGTAAGATAATTGTCTTGATTTTCAAGAAAGAATCCTACGAATATTTTTAAGTGAAATTATATTCATCGGTTTCTAAAATGATTATACTAAACTTCTATGATCGGTCATCTCTGAATGCAGTTGCCCTGTCAAGGTTGGCCAGTCCCAACAATGCCTTCCTATGAACAGAGAAAACACAATCTTCACTATTCCCCAGTGCTGGATTAACTAAGTATTAATTTATTAAGATTAATTGGCCTCTAAACTTTAATCGTAACTGGTATAAGTCTGATAAATTTCGATTTTACGCCAATTTATAATATTTGAAAATTTTAACTTACTGTAATACCATATATAAATTTTCCAAACATTATTTACTATAGATTTGATACTAGTATAATTACTTGAATACTATATTATTACTTCATGTCAATGACGGACCTACAGCTGGGCTAAAAGGGGCTTTAGCCCGGGTAGGCTTCCCAGTCCACAAGCCAATTTTTTTTTTTTTGCTCGACCAAGGCTTCTAGCCCGGGCCTTAAAAGGAAATTTATCTTTCCTGGGTCCGTCCCTGCTTCATGTATATTTGTTTCCTTTTAAAGACTTACTGGATCATTTGTTAGATTAAAATAATTTTGGTACAAAATTACTAACAAGTTGAGTCTTTTTATTTTAAAAATTATATCCTCATCTTTTTACGTCTAACGCCTAATAAGTATTATGTTAACTATCTAGTCTATACACAAAACATATATTTATAATTTGTCATTAGTTTAATTTACAAAACTTAACCATAGATAAGCGTATTAATTTTCAATAACTATTTAAGCATAATTATTAATTTTATCGTTATATATCTGTAATAAAATTTTAGTTAAGTTAAATTTAATATGATAATATGATACTAATTAATAAATGCTAACATTACTTTATTAAAATTATTATTACTATTATCCTAACTACTCTTACAAGTATTGTTGAGTCCAAAAAAAAAATATCATAAATATTTATTATAAATTGTTAATCCTACGTATAAGTCAAGGTGCTCAATAAGTTTCAATATGATTTACAAGATCTATCAATAATACTAACCTCACTATTTTTATAGTATTAGATTGTCCACGTATTTATACTTTTTAGATTAATTATTCTCAAACCCTTATTAGCTAAAGTTACTGGTGTACCCTACGACTTTTACTTCATTACATAAAAAAACATCCAAACAAACAAATCAATCACTCAAAGTATTTTAGTTCTTAATTACTTTTAGTGATTAAGATTTATCTCACAACCCAACCCAGTTCTAAGCTAACCTATTCCACTAACTGACACTGGCTATTTCTATCTTTTCTCATATAAGATCTAATGGTGAGCTCTGATACCAACACTGTAACGCCCCCTAAGCTAGCAGCTGACTAATCCAAGAGATTAACTAAATAAAGAGACACTAAGAATCTAAAACATGTACTTAAGCATTCAATTAAGAAATGCGATACAAAACATAACCCAAAACTAGCCCGCTCTGAAACATATATATATATATATATATATATGAAGTCCTCTCAAATAATACATATACAATAGTCATTTGGTTTACAGATACAATATGTAATATAATAAACATAGTAGAAGTTAACCAACTAACGAAAACAACCCTTGAAGCTTTCGCGGTGCGCAACTCTGATCTGTCTCTGAAACTGAAAGTGGGAATGGGTGAGTATATCATCCCTAAAAGGGGTGCCCAGTAGGAATAACATTTAACTTTCAAGTAATCATGGCAAGATTTGTAAAACAATAATGTTTTCCCAAACATTAAGAAGTGACCAAGTCACTGAAATAAACATACATGTATATGGACAAACTCCTTCTTCAAACAATGTATAATATTCGTGTTAACCACACTCATTAGCTATTGATATCACCAAGACCATGATGACCCACTCTAAGCAATAAAAGCTTAATTCATGTAGATATAAATGTCAAGGAGCGTATCCTATAGGCCAAAACTTCTTACACAACTATGATTTAACTCTAGTTCACCTTCAATCTATTCATTTTAACAGGATTCTAAAGTTCATTAAAACAATAACACATAAAATTTAAATACAACTTCATAATTTAACTACAACTACAAATATAGCTTTACCTGCAAATGTAGTTGCAAGCTTCTAGTAGAGAGACTCAACTCAGCACATTCATTTAACCCTTATTCTAACATTTCAATTACATAACATCTCATCTTGAACAACACACAGTCACCCTCATACACATCAGACCCAACTTATATAAAACAATAACCATTTCAGTTAAGACCACCACCATCTGCTAATGCTCATTTTCATTAACAGTTGCACTTCATTCTTCCCAATGTGTATCAATCTACTGAACTTTAAACCCTCTCATATCCCCATCAACATTGGCATGTAGTTGCAGTACCTTCCATTGTATTTACCAAACTCAGATCATCCTAAACTATAATACAACTCCATCCTCAGACCATGAACTCAACTCCACTATCATTTCTGTACATCTAACATTTATTCATCCACAACTCCAGATTTCTTCTCTGCATCCTACAACACCACTGATACAGTTCTAATACTAGGTTAAGCTCATACTTCTCAAGCATGTTCATCAACAATGTCTACATACACTCATCCATTCTAAAATTGTTCAATTAGCATACACAGAATCCAAAACTCATGACCTGCAATTCCATTATCACTATCTTCTCATGCATTCCCTGTAACACCATTCCATTATTCAGTTCACTATAAGTCCATGCAATCAACATGAATTCTTAAAGCTCAATCCCTGTAGGAGTATCTCATTCACCCAAAACAATTCATAACACCTACAACCTCATCTCATACCACACACATACCACCAAAAGAATTCAACCATATTGTGTGTACATATTTCATCATCAAACACGTGTATATAGGAAGATACGTGGAGAGCATGCGGAAAAAGTCATCAAAACATGATGACACACACCCATAGCCAAGAAGCCCATCCCGTCGACGTCGGATCCTTGCCCGAACAAATCTAAGGGCAGAAGTTAAGATGTACCGAAAACACGATGTACTGCGGAGCACCAAATAACTCCCGAAGAGTTACTTTATCTCATCCCCAAAATAAGCCAAGATCAACGGTGGAGAGAAGGTGAACTGACATGGACGTGACAGGGGCAGAAGACACTTGTCTGACACGAGCAGCGCCTCAACTACCCGCATTAAACACTCTGAGCAGTGTACGTGTCGATCAGCCCGTGGAACGAACGAGGATGACTCTGCGTGATCAATCAATGAACGAAGACCTCCGCGTGATGGACACAATGCACAAGAAGATAAGGTTCCAACGGCCCTCAGAAATGGGTCCCACACTCTAACCCTATAAATACCCCTCTCCACCAAGAGTGAGGGGATCGGGAAAAATCAGGGAGAGAAGGAAAGAGAAAGATTGTGATTGTAAGTGTGTACTTTACAATATACAGACCTATGTAAACTCCAAAGTCACTCGACTATCTCTGTAACCATCAAGTACATAGTGAAACAACAACCCCGTGGATGTAGGCCTTAGTGCTGAACCACGTAAATCCCAGTCTTATTTACATTTCAGTACTTTATATTCGCCTAACGCTCCATGAGTTTTATTTTTATACTTCGTTTTCTTCATCCTCCCCTGCGTAAACGCTCCTCGCGATGTTATTGGATGAGGCTATGATAAACCCGAAGGTTTTGATCCAAGGAATCAATACAATTGTATTATCAGTGTGAGTCTGTACCTAGAGTGCGAACATTATTTGTGAACATATTGATGCCTGCGTGATTTATGTGTTCACAATTTGGCGCTAGAAACAGGGACTTCGTCCCGGTAAAAGATTTATATTATCCTGTGATTTCATATTAAATTAGCATATGATTGCTCTACTTCATTAGCTCTAACAGTATTTATCTTTTGTTAACTTTACCGTATTCAAAAACGCACCCGTTATCTTCGATAGCTCTGGCAGTATCTGTCGAAGCAATTTAAACTGGTTAAAAAATTTATTGCTTAGATCCATGGATTTACATTTTTTAGATCTCGTATGGACCTGTATTTCCGATGGGTTTTCGAAAATTTTCAAAAAGATCTACGTGCATTTTCAAGGGGATCCTTTCACATTTCCGCGTACCTTCAATGAACCCGCTTTTAAAAAAAAAAAATTCTCTGTGGCCCTCGGGCAGTTTTTCCCTGTCTTGGAGTAAGGAATTTCGTAAACTTACCCGATCCGCATGGACACTTCTGTTTCTCGCTGTTTGAAATTCCCTTGTGCAGAAAGAAAGCGACAAAAGGACCCACGATGGAAAAGATGCAGGAAGCTGGAAAATCCAAAGCCTCGTCAAAGGAAGCACCAAGGACAACCCCGGTCATCACCCGGAGCAAGAATAAAGGAGACAAAACCAAAATGACCAGTCAGAGGAAGGACACTGCGGAAATCACTTCGCCTATGAACGCTAACTCCGTTGCGGCCGCGACCCTCAGAGCAGCGACAACAAAGTATAGTACGGCAGCGACAGACCCAAAGGCTGCAGAAGCCAGCAAAACTTTTGCTACGAATCAATTTCACCAACCAAAAGAAAGGGTGGACGAATCCAAAACACACCAACCCGTGCACCCTCCAACCTTCGGAATGCCATCAACAAACGAGCAGAATCAAACTGTGCCGGCGGCTCTAACACCGCAGATGGGCACTCCGCCCGATTTGGAAATGCCAACAATCGAAGCTGAACCTCCCCCACCTTTAGTGCAAACCATAGAAGGCGGCACCATGGACGTAGTAGCACGAGCTGGGACTCCCAATCAGGGGTCAAGCCAATCACATCGATTGATGGCCGAGCTCGAAGAGTTGAAGAAGATCCAGAAGGTTTACGCAGATGTTGTAGCTCTGCTGGCCAGAGAAAACCAGGATTTAAAAGACCGGATTGCTCTAAGCACAAAGACAAGCCAACAACTCGATGAAGCAAATTCAAAGGCACCAGAACCAAACCGAGACCGAAGAGTCATCGTAGCAGCTAATGGAAACGCGGCTAAGGGAAGTAGCGCATCCGACCCAGATTATAACGACTGAGAGTCAGGATATCACGAGCAGAATAGCGTAGGGCACCACCGCGCGATGGAAGAGCTGCGTGATGAAATGATGGCAGAGATCAGGCAATTAAAAAGTAGACAAGGCGGGGGAAGGTTAGAAGAGGTCATGAGAGAGGCTAACTCCACGCCCCTAACTCATCGCCTGGCCAACACCCCTATTCCACTGAAGTGCCCTGTCCCGACATTCGAATGCTATGACGGATCCAGTGATCCCGCTGCACATATTCGGTATTATAACCGTGTCTTAGCTAGATGGAGTCAGAACGACGCCGTACTCTGTAGATACTTCCCATCAAGCCTGAAGGGATCCATTGTCTTGGTTTGATAATCTACCGCCAGACTCCATCCACTCCTACGACCAACTCGCAGAAAAGTTCTTAAGAACTTACATGTACAACAAGGCTGTTAACACCGGAATGGATAAGCTCTTTTCTGGCAATTGGCTACAAGGAAACCACGAGGGAATACACTAACAGATGGCACAAGATCTGCCAAGCCATAGGAAGTGTGGACCCAGTGGTAAGTATCAACTGCTACAAGTGGGGATTAGACCGAATGAGTCCACTATTTGTTGAGATTCATGGAAGCGTGCCTAAGACAGAGGGAGATCTTCGAATAATTATTGAAAAGCACGCTCGTCTTGAAGAAATCCAGCGTGAAAACCCGAGGGCGTACCGCAGAGGTCTCACCGTACCAATTGCAGAACAAACCAATGGGGCCAAAAGGAATTGCTCAGTGGAACGGCCTCACGAAGACATGAAGGAACGAAGGGATGAACGACGAAAAGACGACCGAAAATTCGAAGATCAAGTTTACACGAAGCTCAATGCTAGCTATGCTCGGATCCTGCGAGAGATCAAAGGAAGGGAAAATCTGGAGTGGCCATGGTCTAAGGGAAAACACCCCAAGAACCGAGAAGTCTAAAGATTACTGTGAATATCACTGCTTCAACGGACACCAGACCGAAAAATGTAAAAACCTCAAAATAATGATCCAAAAATTGATTGATGCTGGCGAGCTCAAACATTACATACGAAAGGATGTCGCCGAGGATAGATCCAAACGAACCAAGCCAGTCCAACTTCCAGAAGGGAACCGCACAATCAACACCATCTCGTGTTCTGAAGCCGCAGGGCCCTCACTTACAGCACAGATAGGAAAGAGGTTACGGAAGCAGTTCGAGGACCGCTGCGAATTGTATAAGATCGATGGGATAGAGGTGGACGAGCACGAAGAGTGGATGGACTCACCTATTATCGATGCTGAAGATATCGAAGAAGATATGGAAGACCATAACGACCCCCTGGTCCTCACACTACCAGTGGCTGGATGTAACCTAAAAAGATCCTCATAGACGGGGGAAGCTCAGTGAACGTTCTATTCTACGACGCATTCAAACGAATGAAGCTCCATGAAACAGCTGATGACCTCTTATTACACCAT
Source organism: Papaver somniferum (assembly GCF_003573695.1). NCBI lineage: Eukaryota > Viridiplantae > Streptophyta > Magnoliopsida > Ranunculales > Papaveraceae > Papaver > Papaver somniferum. The sequence continues at coordinate 173,798,337 of NC_039359.1, read as the reverse complement.
CTACGGATTCAACGGAGCACCCACAAAGCCATTGGGAGACATCGTGTTGCAGGTAACGCGCGGCCCATGAAAGTAGAAACACGATTCAGCGTGGTGACGCCCCATCCCCCTACAACGCCATTATTGGAGAAAGTGGTACATAAACTCAAGGGAGTGGCGGCAACTTACTACCAATATCTCAGATTCCCTACACCTGAGGGAGTAATGGAAATCAAGGGAGATCGGGTCTCTGCAAGAGAGTGCCAAGCCACTCAGGATCGTATCAACAACGAACAAGAAGAGCAGCGAAAAACCCGAAGAATTAAAAATAAAGAAGCGCGAAAGAGAAGGCCATAGACCTGTTCCTCAAGGAAACTACAGGAAGGGGTTTGACAAAGGTGATAATGTCCTAAACACAGAGACAAATACTTCAGCAGCCAACGAAGGACAGAAAACATACCAAATAGCAATCAAAGAACGTCCCAGTCCTCGGGGATCCGAAGCCGGTGTTCACGCCAGTAGAGCCCGTAAAAGAAATCAACATAGGAACGGAAGAAAACCCGAAGATGATCAAAGTAGGGACCATAATGGACGAAAGAAGAGAAGATTCTCTAACCAAATTACTTAAAGAATACGCGGATGTATTCGCCTGGAAACTAGGAGATATGCCGGGGATTGACCCGAAAGTAATCCAACACGAGCTGCGCATCAAACCAGGCACGCCCCCTTTCAGGCAGAAAATAGAAAAGTTGCACCGGAGTATCATAAGGCAGTGGAAAAAGAACTTCGGAAACTACTAGACGCAGGTTTCATCAAGGAAGTCAAGTACCCTACATGGATCTCCAACATGGTCGTCGTTCCTAAGAAAAATGGAGGGGTTAGGATATGCATCGATTTTACTAACCTCAACAAGGCATGTCCAAAGGACAGCTATCCCCTGCCAAGCATAGATCAGCTGGTGGAAGCGCGTAGAAGGATATGAAGAACTGTCATTCATGGATGGACATTCTGGCTACAACCAAGTAGCCCTGGCAGAAGAAGATCAGCCACACACAGCGTTCTACACCCCACATGGCCTTTATTGCTACACTAGAATGCCCTTGGACTTCGAAACGCAGGGGCAACATACCAAAGAATGGTCGATGCTATCTTCAGGCCATGGATTGGTAGTACCTTAGAAGTCTACGTTGACGATATGCTCGTCAAAAGTAAGCTGCGCAAAATCACCACCAGGATCTGAGAGATATCTTCGAAGCAATGAGGAAACATCACATGAAAGTGAATCCAGAGAAATGTACTTTCGGTGTCACCTCGGGGAAATTCCTCGGATATCTGGTAACAAAAAGGGGCATTGAGGTAGACCCAGTGAAGATTCAGGCCATAGTAGAAATCATCCCCGAAGAATTTAAAAGAAGTGCAGAAGCTCAATGGGTCCATAGCAGCCTTGGGCAGATTTATTGCCCGATCCTCGGACAAATGCAAACATTTCTTCAATATTCTCAAAAAAGGGAGTAAGTTTGAATGGACCGCAGAATGCGAAGAAGCCTTCCAAAAATCAAAGAACACCTAGCTTCAATTCCGATCCTGCAGAAGCCGGATCCTGATGAGGTTTTGGCATTATACATAGCAGCAACAGAAGACGCAGTTAGCGCAGTGTTGGTCAAAACCAATACGAAGATAGAACACCTATCTATTACGTCAGTAAGACCCTCAATTCTGCGGAAAGGAACTACACAAAGATCGAACAACTTATCCTAGCATTGGTATGGGCTACTCAAAAGCTGAGAACCTACTTCCTAACTCACTTCATCCGGGTCCCATGCAAAGCACCACTGGAAGCAGTCCTCAAAAGCGCGGGAAAAGTGGGCAGAATAGCCAAGTGGAACACCCACCTGGACCAATTCAACATCATTCATGAAATTCAACATTCTCGAAAATCCCAAGTTTTGGCGGATTTCTTAGCAGACCCCCCCTGGACAACGACGAAGAGATTAAGGGAATACCAGAAGCCGAGGAAGAAAGCAAGGATCCAATGGATATCCTCGAACCCGCGAGTCAAAGACAATGGGAAGTCTTCGTCGATGGTTCCAAAAATAAGGAAGGAGCAGGAATAGGCATTGTCATCACCACCCCAACCGGAGAAAGGATTGTACAGGCACTCAGGTTAGAATTCAAAGAGCATACAACAACATCGTCGAATACGAGGCAGTCGTACATGCCCTCCGTGTAATAATAGAGATGGGGGTAACCGATGTAAGACTGACAAGTGATTCGCAGCTTGTCATACGGCAAATAGGGCTCGAGTACAATGTGTACGATGACACCCTCTCAGCTTACATGGCCTTGGTCCAAACATTGGCATCACAAATTCCGAACATCAAGTTCCGGCACTTATGCAGAAGGGATCTCAGGCACGCGGATGCCCTAGCATATATATCATCCATGCTGAAGGACAAAAGCGTCGAAGCTATTAAAATAACAAGGGTATACGAGCCTTCGATTGCATCAATTCTCCTTCGCTACCAATCAAGATACAGTGGAAGAAAATATCGAAGACCAGGTAGGAGAAGACATCCATAACGATTTTGACGAAGAAGATATCCTGTCAAGAGCAAATCAAGACGAAGACTTCAGCAACGAAGATGATTGGAGAATGGTGATCCATGCGTTTCTCGAAAGGGAAGCCTTACCCGCGGACCTTAAACAAGCTAGGAAAATACTCTCCAAAGTAGGAAGATATGATCTTCGGGATGGGATCCTGTACAAGAAATCCTTCCTCGGACCGTTACTACGTTGCTTATCCGGAAAGAGGGGCATCGAATTCTAAACGACATCCATTATGGTGACGCAGGGAATCATAGCGGCATGAGATCACTAGCCGACAAAGCAAAAACGCAAGGATATTACTGGCCCACAATGATACAGGATGCCGCAAGAATGTCCCGACGGTGTGAAGAATGTCAGCGCTTCGCCAAAAAGATACACGCGCCGGCAACAATGTTAAATTCTATAGATAGCCCGTGGCCATTTGCAAAATGGGGCATAGATATCGTCGGGCCTTTCGTCGAAGGATCAGGGAAAAGACGATTTTTGATAGTAGCCACGGACTACTTCAGTAAATGGGTGGAAGCTAAAGCCTTAGCCAGGATCAGAGACGTGGATGTGTTTACTTTCATATTCCAAACATCATTTGCAGGTTCGGCATACCAGCAGAAATCTCGTGTCGATAATGGTAAGCAATTACAGGGGAAAAACATAGACATGCTCTTCGATACTTTCAAAATAAGGAAGAACAAATCCACCCCCATATACCCTCAAAGCAATGGAAGCGGAAGCCACTAACAAGACCCTCGCCCTTATCCTCAAAAAACAATTAGACGAACATAAGGGGCGATGGTGTGAACAGTTGCACAATGTGTTATGGGCATACAGAACAACACGAAGATCTGCCACTGGGGAATCCCCGTTTCTCCTCACTTATGGAGCTGAAGCAGTCATCCCAACAGAGATCCTCATGCCAACCACAAAGACCGAAGCATGGGAGAAAAATCTCACAACAGACATGATGTTAGAGAGATTGGACGATCTAGAAGGAAGAAGGGAAGCAGCATTGCAGAAGATGGAAAATTATCAACGAAGACTAGCAAGGGAGTACAAAAAAAGGTAAAGCTTCGAAATTTTGTAGAGGGGCAGTATGTGTTGAGAACAATCCCACAGTATCAACGAGAAAAGAGATGGGGAAAGTTAGCACCTACGTGGGGAGGACCTTTTATAATACACGACATTGCGGGAAACGGTTCCTACTACCTTCGCAATCTGAAAGGCGAGGTCCTCCGGCATCCTTGGAATGCTAAGTGGCTTAAACCATATTACCCATAGGAGCAACGCAGCTTTGCATCTGCGTGAAGAAGACCAGAAGAAGAAGGCAGCGTGACCGCTCTACATGTTTCTATCTCTGGACGAGGAATTGCAGGCCTCAACCTATCAATCAAACAAGCTTTCTAAAATTCAAGTAAACAAAACTATCAACAATATTGGGGAAAGTAGTTAATCTACAATCTCTCAGGGCTCCCCCATCAGTGTCCATAAGTGTAAGACCAGGGGGAAGGCACCCAGCAGAAAGAGATACCCAACCAATCTTAAGGCAACGGGTCGACGGAATGGGTGTATGTAAATATTTTAACCCCATATCCTAGAACGTTGCCTCGGCCCCCACCGTCTGGGAATCCTCTGGCCAAGGGTTCGCCAGCGGGGTGACAGGTCTCAAGACGATCACGAAGGTACCTCCCTTCGGTATCGCACCCAAACACTTAAAAAACTCTTTTTTGTTTTTAGTGTCCTTCCTCACAATGCTTAAAATAAACAACAAACTGATATTGCAGGTATATCAAAAAAATGATCCATTTCATAAAGGTTGGTTACAAAAAGCGGCAAGGCCAATACAAGGAATACACATCAAAAATATTTTTACAAAATACTAGCAAAATCTAACGGAAGGCTAATGATGCCGCGGTCTCTACTTAGATGATGCCGCCCCATCAGCAGGGTTGTTCCGAAGAGTTGAAGGGACGCTCCCACCAGATGAGGGTCCCGAGGAGCCAGGCAAGGAGGCAGGTACTGGACGACGGATAGCTCTTCACGAGGCCATGCTCGGTCTTAAGGCCAAGCTCAATCTTCTCCAGCATCTTGTTTGTCTCCTCAGCCAATTGACACCGAGCCTTATGCATAATAACTGTCGTCCGCTGGTGGGCTTGGGATAACAACGAAGATAGACGATTCACTTCTTTAGAAGCAGCACCAACGGCCTCCTCGCGGGATGCCGCCAAACTCTTAAAATGATTAGTCTGTTCTTCCTGCTGCGCTAAGGAAGATTGAGCCTTTTCAAATTTTTCATTTGCAACGCGGAGTTGTCCCTCGAGCTCTGAAAAAGACAACACAAGGGAGTTAGCACAGAAAAGACACAATCACACTCGATGAAATAGGGTTATACCTTCGACACAAGCCGAAGCCTCTTCATACTCATTAACAACCGCATCTCGCGCTTCATCAAGATGGTCATATTCCGCGGATAATTTCTTATAATCTAGTTGAAGGTTGGTGAGAGTAAATTGACTGGCATCTAATTCTACCTGCTTCATCGAATCCATGTGACGAAGGTGGTTGACTTCGTTGTTTATCTCTGATACCCCTTTGCTAAGTCTGTACATACATACTTCGAGATTTCTCTCAGACTCAGCCTGGCGGGCTATTTCAGCGCGAGACGCAGCAAGGGCTTTGCTTAGAGCCCCAACTTCGGCTCTGGCATCGTCCCTTTCTCTGGTAAGACAAGCATGCTCTCCTTAACTCCCGGAAAAGGAAGGGAGCGAGCCTTTCGTAATTCCTCTTCCAGAAGATGTATCCTAGACTCCAACAATGAAGTGCGCTCACGGGATTCCCGCAGATTCTCACGTGTCCACAGCAGCGTACCATTGAACAAAGTACGGTCATGATTATACAGATTCTGCATATCAACCATTTGAACATGCCTTGCGCGCCACCTCAGCCCGAGCGTCCCACTTTTTGGCTTCGCTCTTAATTTTCTCGACCAGCTCTTTGATACGAGATTTTTGCCGTGCCCTTTCGTTTCGAAGCCATATCAGCTCGGGGACGCCACCCACTGGAGATAGGGTGGGGAGACTCAGACAGAACAACTAAGTAGTATGGAGGAATTACGACGAACTGCGAGGGTGGGAAAGAGGAAAAAGAACCAAACCTGTGAAAGCTGAAACTTGGCCGCGAGTTTGCTCTAACTCAGCGCGAACGGCAGCAAGCTCTGAACGAAGACCAGCCTCCGCTTCACCCAGCCTTTTTTTCTCTTCAAGGCTTTTCTTCAGTTCTTCTATTTCCACCTCAGCCGCAGATAATTCCTTTTCTCTGTGACGAAGCTTAGCCTCCAGCTTCAAAGATTTCGCTCTAAAAAATTGATACAACACATGGTTACAATGCTCACTCCTCATCATTATCTACAGAATTGATACAACGCATGATCTACACATCAAACGGCAAACATTATTACACCGAAGGATTCAATTGTCACGAAGAGATATGTACGAAGACTTACCTCCAAGACACGCTGCTGGGGATAACCATATTGGTACCCGTCGGCTATGGCCATCATGTCCGCAACAGAAGTGGGAGGCTCCGATACGAGGGTAGCTTCGGGAACACTCAAGCTTTTCCCCCACATCTCAGATACGCGCGCCTCGGAAGATAGTTCCATCATCCGACGGGTATAAGCATCGGAATCCTTCTCACCAGCAACCACCGGGGCAGGATGGGGGACAAACAGCAGACCCTTTTTCTTGAGCCAATCCATTATGGCATCCTCACCCTCAAACGTCAGCGAATGAGGGAAATCCTCGGCAGGCGAGTCAACCACAGACTTCCCCTTTGCTGATATTGCCCCATCGGCACAAGTTTCGGCATCAACATGCGCATTGCGATCATCCGCGCCCTCATTCTGAACACAGTCTTCCTTACCAGAACCCCCGAGCACATCCCAATCATCATTGGGGGAAAGCAAAGAAAATCTTCAGGAAAATCGAGAGCATCGTCAAAGAGTTCCCCTGCGGAATAAATCCTGTCAAAGGAGAACTCTTGAAATGGTGGGGAGAGTTTCCGCAGCCTCACCAGCAGGAGCAGACATATCAGCGATAACACCGTCAACCACCGCGGTATTATTTCTCTACAACACCATCACAACCCGCACCAATCTCTTCCTCGACATTAGGGGGGAAGTATCAGTGCGTTCTTCCCCATCAGACATTTCCTCATCCTCGGCAAACTCTTCGTTCACCGGACTGGTAACTTCTTCATGAACCTCAGCCTCACCCGTCACAATGGTAGAAGACTGCTTCGGCCCAATCTTTTTCTTCTTCGACACCTGCAAACCAACACACGTTCCACAAAAAGAGTTATTTTTTACACAGTTTGATTTTCAAAAAAGGAGGGGCGCGGCCAGAATCTGCAAAACCATACCTTGGCAGTAGTGGCACTCTTCGGTGGAAGTATAGCACCAGAACCTTCCTCCTCGTCTCCTTCAACGACGTCGAGGGCATAAGGAAAGTTCATGCCTTCGAAATTTAAACGCCAGGGACAGAAATCTCCATAACGAGCAGGAGGAGATTCACGTGGCCTGCTACTCTCAGAAGGACGCCAACCGCGCGGACCGGGAATCCAACCGTACGCCCAAGGACCAACAATTTCAATAACAGTGGCGTGCCACTCATAATCATGGTCACGCTTGATCCTTTCACGCGGGAAAAAGTTTCCGCTGACTAGACCCCTCGGTGCCTGGAACATACTTCAGTTTGGCATCGCTCACCTCACTTAACAGACGAATTTCGCCCCGAGGAGCAGCGAGGTTCCGAAGGCTAACACTCCACGGTTTACGGTTCCTACTATTGACATAATCACCAAAGGAGTTGTTGAAGTTTTCAGGAGTATACCATTCCCTCTCAGCGGGATTTGGAACGTAACACGTCATCGTCGTCTCCCCCTTACTCCGCAGATAACATTCCCTCAGTGCACGGAGATAATTCCCCGATAATTGCGACACGGAACGACTGTGAGTATTGGTGGAGAGAACCTTCACGACCAGCACAGCACATCGTAATAAAAGGAATCACCAGACTTGTACAACGGCAGCATAAGACCCGCCTCGAAGGCTCCAACCGTAGTCAACAGGTGAAACTCATCAAACTGATACTTCGAGATGAGCTCGTAAGTAATATCATCAGGGGCATAGAAACGAACCTCGAAGGCTTGAAGCTCATGCTTTTCCTTGAAAACTTCAAGGTCAATGTGCTTGAACGTGACTTTCTTCTTGCTGACCGAAACGCTGCGTATCACCGGGGCAGCGCCATCCTCTTCCGCGGGATCGGACGAACCAACAAAAGCTCGGAAGCTCTTCTTTTCAAAGAAGGATTCTTAACGATTCAGCCTCGGACACCACCTTTGGAGTTCTTCCCTTTGAAAGAAAGTACTGGAGGCGGCGGCAGAGGGTGCTGCAGGCACTACAGAACGAAAGGAGGAACATCGAAGGCGCCACCACGAGGAGGTGTCTGCGTACACCTAGAGTCATCACGAGGACGAGAAACCGCACGATCGGCAGCGTATCGAGACCCGGAAGGATTTTTCGAGGGATCCCCTTTCCTAGGAGGAGAGGCCTTCGTCCCAGAAGAAGAAACTTTAATACCACGGGGATCCATTTGAGACGATCTAGAGAGATCTCCCCCAGGGGATATGTATCAGACTCTCTACGCGGAGGGGATCTCGGTAGACTGGAAGCCGGAGTTTGATAAGGAAGCCGCGGACGGTCAGACATGGCTGCGAAGAGGTACAACAAAAACAAGTTAGAAGCAAACACGAGGGCATCACCAAAGATCAAAAAACACAAAATTACCAGTCCATCTCAACATAGCCAGAAACCCTAAAACTAGCATACATGCTTGAATCCCCTAAAACCCTAAACTTAAAAGTCCAATCAATACAAAAAAAACAATGGCCTCCTGACTTGACGAAGAACAGGGGCAAACTAGCATACATGCATCAAAAGATGTTCTTCATCACAAACAAGGGACGACAGCAGCAGAAGTGGGAGGCTCCGAACGATCAACAGAAAATTTACAATCAACACTACTTAAAAACAAAGAAACAAAGAAAAGAAACCTTACCACCACAAACAAATCCCGAAAGAAGACACAAATCAGAAACAAAGAAGAAACGAGCGTGATAATGCTAGACAGAGAATTTAATGGTTGAAGAACAAAGAATGAAGACTGACAGGGAGAATGAAATAATTTTTCTCCCCTCCTTAATATACTCGAAAGAAAGAAGAGAAGTTAATGGAGGAATGGGAAACGTGCCCATTAAATGAGCAGTTAATGCACGAATAAGAAACATGCCCAAGTATCTAGGAGAAGTTATTAGGAGAGAGGAAGAATATGTAACGTCTGTTTTCTTCAATGCTCCCACTAAACACTCAAGCCCGAAGAAAAGGGGCAAATTGTGTGTACATATTTCATCATCAAACACGTGTATATAGGAAGATACGTGGAGAGCATGCGGACAAAGTCATCAAAACATGATGACACACCCATAGCCAAGAAGCCCATCCCGTCGACGTCGGATCTTTGCCCGAACAAATCTAAGGGCAGAAGTTAAGATGTACCGAAAACACGATGTACTGCGGAGCACCAAATAACTCCCGAAGAGTTACTTTATCTCATCCCCAAAAGAAGCCAAGATCAACGGTGGAGAGAAGGTGAACTGACATGGACGTGACAGGGGCAGAAGACACTTGTCTGACACGAGCAGCGCCTCAACTACCCGCATTAAACACTCTGAGCAGTGTACGTGTCGATCAGCCCGTGGAACGAACGAGGATGACTCTGCGTGATCAAGCAATGAACGAAGACCTCCGCGTGATGAACACAAAGCACAAGAAGATAAGGTTCCAACTGCCCTCAGAAATGGGTCCCACACTCTAACCCTATAAATACCCCCTCTCCACCAAGAGTGAGGGGATCGGGAAAAATCAGGGAGAGAAGGAGAGAGAAAGATTGTGAGTGTAAGTGTGTCCTTTACAATATACAGACCTATGTAAACTCCAAAGTCACTCGACTATCTCTGTAACCATCAAGTACATAGTGAAACAACAACCCCGTGGATGTAGGCCTTAGTGCTGAACCACGTAAATCCCAGTCTTATTTACATTTCAGCACTTTATATTCGCCTAACGCTCCATGAGTTTTATTTTTATACTTCGTTTTCTTCATCTTCCCCTGCGTAAACGCCCCTCGCGATGTTATTGGATGAGGCTATGATAAACCCGAAGGTTTTGTGCCAAGGAATCAATACAATTGTATTATCAGTGTGAGTCTGTACCTAGAGTGCGAACATTGTTTGTGAACATATTGATGTCTGCGTGATTTATGTGTTCACACATACCTTGCAGCTATGGTTCACAATTCAACACCATCTTCATATCAACAACATCTCAATTCCATGAAACAAATTACACAACTTCAAAATAAGAATCAAATAACTTTACCAAGATTACAGAGAATACAATTACCTCAAAGTAATTTCCATTCCAGAAAACACAATTCAACCCTTCTTCTTACTCGACCGGATTCGGCAGATCTTTTTCTTCAAACTCTATCAAACCCATCCTTAATTATTTAGAATCACCTTCAGTTTCTCCTTCTAAAACTTCTAGGAATTCATTATAAACCCTAACTCACTAATTCTTCATCAAAACAGCTATACAACAACAATCAAGCGGAAACCCCTCTTAATCACTTAATTTCATCCTTAGTTTCTTATGAATCTTCAATCAATATCAAACTCCGAAACCCTAACTTCTCCCTGACTCACTTTCTCAATCCCTAATTGTTTACTTTTGAAACTTTCAACAACATCCTCTAATTCATAATATTTATCTTCATCAATTGATTCACCCTAACCAAATCCTCATAACATCCCTCGAATCACTCGAAGAAGAAAAAGAACAGAAGAAGAGAAGAAAGAGTAGAGAAGATAAGAAGAATAATGAAGAAAGAAGAAGAATAATGAAAGAAGAAGAAAAGGAGACATGCGTTAAACTTCTGGGTTCGTCTAGGGATAAGACCAACCAAAATTACCGAGGCACCCACAACTTGGATAAGGGCTGCTAAGGCGGCTAAACTTTAAAATAACTATTTTTTCCTTCATACAAAACTAGTGATATCTTCTTCATCCGATATCTTATTGACACGTTCGAGTAGTCCATTCTGCGTAACTTTTCGAGATCTATCCAGCAATACTAGTTTTGTATCTAGATCGTTGTTAGATTAATTTCTATTAATTAACGTTCGTGTTAAACTAATCGATTTATTATCGGCTTATCCGTCACTTGACTGATCTAATAGCTTTGACGAGCTTGAGGGTCCTTACATAAACTTTAGAATTTAAATAAATAAATCTAAAAACATTCCAAGATGAAAATCGTTGGAAATAGCTATGTGTACTCACAATAATGGCTATTACAAACCCTAGTTATCCTTCTTAAAACACAAGAATAAATTCTCATAAGAAGTTTCCTAGACAAAACAAATTTAAGCAAGAACCAAAAATCATTTCACTTACTTTGAAGACCCTTCTCATATTCCCTATAGTCATCAAGCTCATCTTCAATTAGATCAATCCTGGATTCAAGATTATCCATCTTGTCTTCAAGACTTAGGATGAATCAGATTTATCTTGACACATCTCATTATCAGAAGAACCAAAACGAACTTTCTTAGAGGGAAAGAGAACAATCCATACATCATCATCTTTACTGGAAATACTAGAAGGGGACATGATAGAGATGGTAAATAAAATGCTTGCTTAAGGGAAATAAATCTCTTTAAAAAGGAAGAAGAGATGAGATAAATTCCCAAAAAGACATTTGACAAAAAAAACCTAACAGAAACTTAAAAGAGATAGGAAAAACATCAAAGTGTTCAGAAACGGTTTTTGGCTATACAAAAGTCAACATAAATCTTTTCACATCCCTCTTGGAGATTATTGCTCTTGTCCAAGGGAAAATAGACAAGAACAATCTCAAAACTTACAAAGAGTAATTTCCCCATCTAAAGAAGGATCGGGAGGTTTCACAAGATAGGAGAATGATTTTGTTAAAACTTGTTTCAGATTCCTCTTTGTGGAGTGAGAATCCGAAGAGGATATTTTTCTTCCCTTTATTTTTCTGAACAGACTGTTCATCGATTTTTGCATACTATGAATGGTTCTGAAAATCTCTTTAGAAAGTGACATAGATTTCTTATGAGATTTCCCTTTCTTCTTCTGAAATCGTGATTTAGAAGAAGGTTTTTTAAGAAACTTTGTGCAATCCGTTTCTGGGTAATCCTGATTTTTATTCAAGGTATACTCACAATAAGCTGTGAAGTTAATCATGTCTTTCTCACCATGAGAGAGATTAGAACACGACAAACTCACATGAGTAATATGTTGATTTGGTTTGCTAGAACTTATCGAAGAGTATCGATCTTTCTTTTTAACATCACAATTGCGAGAAGTCGCATTTTCTTGTCTTAATATTTTCAGTTGACATTCCAGATTTTCAATCCTTTTAATCCAGGCTTCCTTTTCCAGTTGAAAGTTTCTCTTAACCAAGTAGAGATGTTTGGTCAAGAGATCGAATTTTTGTTCTGTAGAAGTTTAATTGTTTATCATGGAATAATTATAGCTGTCGGAAGAACAAGAGTGATTATCAGCAAAATAAGTGAGAGAGATTTCACAGACTTCTTCCTCCGGACAACAGTCAAGAGTTGACATCCATGCTTTGGTTATCTCACTCACTTCCTTGTCAGGGACACCAGAAATGTGATGATCATGGAAAGTTTCATTATTATAGTTTTTCTGAACTTTCTTGACCATTTCATTGATTGAGGAAGATTTTTTATGAGACATTCTTTTTCTTCTCCTAAGAGTTTTCTTTAACTGTTGTACACACAGTGAAATAGTAGAGTTAAAGCAATTCTCATCCTTTAAATCAATCAATTTTGGACACGGAGAACTTACATCAGAAGTAGCAACGAAATTGCAACTCATTCGAAGTTTTTATCTTTTACTAAGTTCAAGAGCAAAAATCTTTAGCTTTCCTACTAGACAATTTCTGTACAGAGTATCAAGGTTATTTCCTTCAGCGATGGCATGTTTCTCAGAATCGTATTTGGCTGGCAATTATCTGAGAATTTTTATCACAATGTCCTTTTCAGGTACAGTCTTGCCTAATGCAAAAGATGCATTAACAATTTCAGACACTTTGTGATTAAACTCATCAAATAAATCTTCATCAGCCATACGAAGGTTTTCCCAATCAGAATTTAGGTTTTGAAGCCTATCTTCCCTTTCAGAGGTATTCCCTTTCGAAGCCTAATTTCTAATATATTCCACACATCTTTAGACCGAGTGCAAGCAGTCACATGGTGCTGAAAATTTGGGGTAATGGCGTGTAAGATAACATTTAAACTGTCAGAATTTTTCTTTGCAGCGAGGATCTCGTCAGGTTCATATCTAGCAATATCCTTTGCAATAGAGACACCGTCTACTGTAACCATTGGAGGATTATAGCCATTAAAAACATGAACCCATGATTGAAAATCACACGCTTAAAGAAAGGCACGCATAACAATTTTCCACCATAAGTAATTCGATCCATCGAAGACTGGCGAAACGTTTATAGAAATAGCACTTATGAACATAGAGTCAGATCGCTACAAACACAAACTTATGAGGTCTTTAACGTGTTTGCCTGCTCTGATACCAATTGAAAAAGCGAGGGTTTAACAACCACAGCCAATATTTCGCTTAACAATCTATATGGACTAACTCCATTATACTTTCAATAAAATCAACTAGACAGTCAGACTCAATCTTAAGAAAAGTATATCAAAGAGTTATATCTCAATTTCTCAATTCAATCCGCAATTAAATAGGAATTTGCGAGCCTGATTGAATATAAGAAATAACTTGGACGGTATCAAAAACCAATATTCAAGTGTCAAACAATTTATATCAACAACCAAAGGTTGGATTATCTAATTGATTGAACTTACGCACAACCTGTGATATTTCAATTATATAAACAAATATAACGCGGAAAAGAAATAACACAGACACAAGAAATTTTGTTAATGAGGAAACCGCAAATGCAGAAAAACCCCGAAACCTAGTCCAGATTTGAACACCATATTGTATTAAGCCTCTACAGACACTAGCCTACTACCAGTTAACTTCAGACTGGAATGCAGTTGAGCCCTAACCAATCTCATACTGATCAAGGTACAGTCGCGTTCCTTACGCCTCTTGAACCAAACCGGATTATACGCACTTGATTCCCTTAGCTGATCTCACCCACAAATAAGACCTGCTACGACCAAAATTCGAAGACTTGATAAACAAATCTATATCACATAGAAAAGTCTATTGAATAGATAAATCTGTCTCCCACAGATAAATCAAGGTGAACAGGAACCAATTGATAAACCAGACTTATATTACGAAGAACATGCTAGTATTGTCAATCACCTCACAATAATCTTAATCGATTAACGAAACAAGATATTTTGGAATCACAAACGATGAGATGAAGATGTTTGTGACTACTTTTCAATCTTTCCTATCGAAGAATAAATATCGAGCAAATCTTAAAGAAGATAGTACTCAATCCCAATAGAAAACAGCAAGATCAGAACACGCAACTACAGGGAAAATAGTTGGGTCTGACTTCACAATCCCAATGAAGTCTTTAAGTCATTAACCTACAGGTTTCATGAAAAACCTAATGTTAAAGGAGAATCGAATCTAGTCGCAACTAGTATCACACAGGGCGTGAGGGGATTAGGTTTCCCATTTGCTAGAGTTCTCCTTTATATAGTCTTCAAATCAGGATTTGCAATCAATGTTACCTTGGTAACAAAGCATTCAATATTCACCGTTAGATGAAAACCTGATTAGATTCAAGCAAATATATTTCAACCGTTAGATCGAACTTAGCTTGTTATACACAAATGAAATGTACCATCATTCATATAAAGGTGAATGTACATAAACGTGTACACTTAGTTGGTTCAACAATAGTATACCAGTGGTTAGCCATATAAGCACTTTCATATCAACCTTATTCATCTTCATCACAACTAGTTCAAATGACTCAAATGAAACTAGTTAGAGAGTTGTTCAATTGTTTATATTCTCATAGAAGTATACAAGACACAATTGAAGCAAAATTGATTTTGATTCACTCGAATCATTTCATGAATATTATAGCCACGGTTTTCAAAAGGTTGCATTCCTTATTATATAAATATATTAGTTCATGAACAAATCGATTTTAAAACATGACCTACTTAAGTATGCAAACGGGTACGCATGCCTAAGTAGCCGGACTGAATTTGGTTACGCTAGTAAGCGTATGGGTATGCATACCATACTACACTTCCCAACTCCAGCAGAAATTTTTGGAACTTGAACTTCCGCCCGGACTTCCAACAACCAACAAGTACGCGTACGGGTACGCATACCATGGTTCTTGGTTTTGGACTTTACAAAAATGTGAATACACACTATGTTTATATCCAATCATGGTTATATTCTAAACCCTCATTTCAATCATTGAAACATTCTTGCAAGATGACAATAGCTGTCTCACACAAACTATTAGCTTCAAAGAAATTTTCAAGTGATCGAATGATCAATACGAAACATTCCGAGTCTACGTCAAATGACTGTCTCACACAAATCATGTATGATGTTACAGGGCAATTTTCACATGATCATATTTTGACTATCGTTAAGAGCAAAAGATGAACTTGGTTAAAGCGAAAGCTTACCAACACATATTTCGAGAAATTGATAAGCAAGATAAACTCGGCTGGAAATATCAAATGTGTATAATTGAAGTCTATATAGCAATAAGAATTTTGTCTCAAATAGGAGATAGAGGAGATATACTTTTGAGTGATAGATGTGTTCAAGTCTCTACATACCTTTTGTTGATGAAGTTCCACATTTTCCCTTGAGTAGTTCTTCGTCTTCATTCGATGAACGCCGTGAAGTCTAAAGCTCAACTACACTTACTATCCTAATCCGATACTTAGCTATAAGTAGACTAGAAATCAAGACTTATAGTTTTGGCAACTAAACTTGACAAACAAGCTTGAGATAGCAATGCTTGCGAGTTCGAACGAGCAGTGCTCTAACAGTATATCTTGCTCATAGACTCTTATTTGGTGATACCCTGACCTCAGGTCAATCTTGGTGAACACCCTAGCTCCATGCAGTTCATATAGTAGATCATCTATGACCAGAATGTGATACTTATCCTTGATGGTGAGTTCATTAAGCTGTATATAGTCAACACAAATTCTCCAAGTCCCATCCTTCTTCTTTACTAGTAGTATTGGAGAGGCAAATTGGCTGTGACTTGGTTGTATAATACCATTTTCTAGCATTTCTTGGACTATTTTCTCCACCACAGACTTTTGAACATAAGGGCATTTGTAGGGTCCCTGATTGGTGGGTTGTGAGTTAGGTTTCAAAGGTATCTGATGATCCAGTACTCTGACAGGAGGCCGCTGGGTTGGTTCTTTGAAAACATCAGCATAAGTGGTTAGCATGTTTTGAATATTAGGGGGGGTATGGAAGTTGTGGGTAGTTGGGTAGTTGAAATAGAGAACAAGCGCCCTACCAACCCATGAGTGTTATTTCTAAAGAAATTCTTTACTGTACTAGAACTCATGTGCATTAAGGTGTTCTTCTCAGAGATTCCAGTCAAGGTGATTTTTCTCCCTTTGTGTTTGAAGGTAATATTCAACTTAGAAAAGTTAAACATCACATCTCCCAATTTCCTCAGCCAATCATTCCCAAGCACCATATCACACCCTCCAAGAGGGATAACCTCAAATCTTCAACAAAATTATGTCCATGCTTTCCCATTTCAACTTAGTGCAAACCCCTGTGCTTATCGTCTTCTCTCCATTAGCCACTGACACTAAAAGATTAGCCATAGGTTGTACTAAGCATGACATTTTTTGAGCTAAATCAGTGTCAATGAAGCTGTTAGTACTCCCAGTGTAAATGAGGATGGTTATATCTTGTTTCTTCAAGATCCCTGGTATTCTGATTGTTTCACCATTTGTTCCACTAGTTAGAGCATGGAGGGATATCTCCCTATCCGACTCAACATGGCCTGTGTTCTATTCTTCTAATGATATTTCCTCCTCGGGTTCTTCTTCATCTGCTTCTTCAGTAGCCAACATGAATAGCTGTTGGCTCTTGCACCTATGTCCAGTCTTATATGGTTCATCACAACTGTAACAAAGTCCCTTTGCACGCCTTTGGTCCATCTGTTCCGGGGTGAGCTTTTTTATGGGTGGGAATATGTTGTTTCTGAAGTTTGAGGATGGAAGATTGGGTTTAGGAGTGAAAGTGGGTTTTGAGTATTGGTGTTTGATGAGGGTACTCTTGGTGAGAATGAGTTTGAAGATGTAAAAGATATAGAAGGGTATGCAGTGGTGGGATTGATCTTTAGTTGGGGATTAGCAGCTTTTTGACCAGTACCCACAGTGAGTTCTTGCATTCTTTCCAAATAAAAAGCTTGCGATAGTGTAGTGGGTTTGAACATTTGTATTGCACTCTTGATTTCAGCCTTTAGCCCACTGATGAAGCTAAAAATGAAATAGTGTTCAGTCATATAGTGATTCTTACTAAGCATCAAGGCTTTGAGTGTCTCAAACTCAGTATAATATTCTTCTACTGTGGATACTTGAAATAATTTGTTGAAGCATCCAACATAGTTATCATTTGCAAGATCCTCAAACCTCAAACAGATTGCTTCTACTAGTTCTCTCCAGCTAATATATCCTCTACCAGTGTGATAATCTGAGAACCATGAATAAGCTTTACCATCTAGATATAAAAAAGCAATACTTACCTTCTGAGTATCATCCGTGTTGCAGATTTGAAAGTAACGTTCACACTTTCTGATCCAACTCCTAGGATTGTCTCCATCACATCTAGGGAAATCCAACTTTGGGTTTATTCTGTACTTAGATCTGGATGATTCACCTTGCTGGACATGTGGATCTGTCATTTCTGGAATTTTTTCTCGCCGTTTTGAATATAGATCTATCACTTCTGGTGATTTCTCAGGTTATTTTGAGCCGAAATCCGTAACGTTATCCTCTGGACTTTCTCTCACTACTAGAAGCTTGAGTAGTTGAGTTATAGCTTTATTGTTTTGAGTCAATATAATTAGAGTCTTCTCAGCCACAACTTTACTCTTATCAGCGGAGCATGCGAGTTATTGAAGGAAGTTATTACTTTCCTGATATTTTTTATCTAAGGTCTCACTCAACTCGCTGATTTTCTGTTTCAGATCCTTGGTTGTTGCATCTACGTCCTTCATTAACGTTACCCATGTTGTTCCTGTCATCGTAACCTGCTCTCGATACCCATTGTACTGTTCTTAGTACAAAAGATAATGAAAACCCTTCTATATACACTGATACAGCCTATTTCTTTAACAATTCTCGTGATGTCCTTCTCTTACAGTTCACAGGTTAATAAAGAGAGATTAAACCATAATACAAGAAAAGCAACGTGGAGCAGCCACAACCATAACGAATAAATAAATTTAATTAAATACTAATCATAATTAATTAAACCAACCCTAATGAACTGATAACGATACCCAACAGTTTATGGTGCTCCAAAACAGACTTGCTAGCCCCTACCTCAGTTGGGTACATGACATTATACCCTTAAAGTGATTAAGAAAATTACTAGATAAATAATTTTGGGGTATAATGATACAGGTCTATTTGTTGGCCTATAAATTTTAATAATCAAATTCATGCCTTTAAAGTTCATATTCAATTACATGAGCGTTTTAAAAGACTTCTAATATATCATGTGTCGTTTTTGTTGAGAATTGGTGCATATGTAACTGCGAATGTGAGGCATCCTGTTGACTTATATTTTGCTTATATCATTCAATTGTACATGGTTTTTATCATCATAATGATGCTAATCTTCTTGAACCAAATTTTATGCTTACCGTGCATGCTCAAAATCCTTTGATTCTTAAGCGAAAAGTCTGCATACATATCTTAAGATCACAGTGCGTGTTACCATGTTTTGACCATGTTCCATAAGGTTATATGTTCCTGGATAGTTTGGAGAATGTTGACTTCTAATTACAAAATACCCATTATCGGAAGACATTTATATAATGCTTTACTGCTTTTAAACCTCTTATAATTGATTGTTTTAATATTCGCATATGGTTGGATTCAACACCATGGCACCATATTACAGTTCCAACTAAGAAAGGGAAAGCCCCCATTGAAATTTTAATGTTTATAATATTAAAAAAAATCGCCGCCTTACTTTTTGAAAAATAGGACCCCAGCTATCATGTGAGTTTTGTATTTTATCTCATAGAAATGTACCCTAATTTTTCATGTCATCCATATGTTTAGTCTGTTTTGGATTTGGTTTAATCTGTAGAGAAACAATTTATTTGTCTAATATGAATGTTGGTTTTCGTTAAAATAGTCATCATTTTCTCCCAAATTTTCTTGATGCACAGTTGCACATAGATTAAAGATTATGTTTCGAAGTATTTTGCATTATCACTAGATAAAAGTATGTTGCGATAAATTTTATGTAGAATCGACAGAGATACGATGGTAATCAGCTAAATGTGTAAAATTTGTAATGTAGTGGCTTTGTTGTTTGGCTACATTTTGCAGTAATTAGAATTTAAAAAACAAGGAGAATGTAAACTGAAATCTATAGAATCAATAATGGGCATATGCTTACAAAACAGATGTGTTTGTAATATTTTATTTCTTCACCAAAAGAATTATGTTCTTTTGTATTGTACTGTGTATTTATGTAGTTACAAACAAAATAATTATGGTGAAGAGGTTGTCAAAAATGTAATTTATCATCAGTTATCACATAAACCCTGTTCAGCAACCAAATTATCTATATATGAACATGCCCACAGTAGTCTAACATGCATTACTCTTTCAGGCTAGGTAACTACGGTGTCATGATGTGGGACACGGTGCGTCAAATTAAGTTTCTGAACCCAGAACATAATTGAAAAGAGCTTAAGAAACATCATTTTCATATGTTTTTCTTTAATATTTCTCTTGTTCAAATGACGAAGCTATCCAAGTACACCACGATTTTCGTTTCAACCTATAAGTACGATATCAAATGTGATCGTCTATGGTCAGAGTCGAGAAAATACAACAACTAGGTATTTGATAATAGTTACAGTCCAAAACCGATTTATTATCGAATCAATATCAAGTGATTCAGATTTAACGTACTAGTGTATTTACTATTAGTTACAATAAAAAAATTATAATTTCGGAAAGTAAAAGTAAATGACTCAACAAGATTTTGTTAATGAGGAAACCACAAATGCAGAAAAACCCCGGGACATAGTTCAGTTTTGAATACTCTCAGAATTAAGCCGTTATACAAAGTACAAATCCAGCTTCGTATAGTTGAGACCAAGTAATCTACCCCTAGGTAATTATTTCCCTTAGTATCCCTGCGTCTACGACTGTCTGGTCATGCACGTAAATCCTAAGACAGAAAATCGCTATCTTGAGTTGCTTTATCAATGTAAAGTCTTAAGTACTCAATTCCTTTTGATCGTCTTCCAAACAATAAAGGAACAAAGTTGTTTGATAACCAATCTATTCAATCTTTTAGAAAAAGATTCGTTGAGTATGACAAAGGCTCTTCTGTTTAAACAAGTAAACTCCTTGGTCTAGTTTAAATTAATCAAGATCCTTATTACCGAAGTAATTAGATCTAGATTCGCAATCAATCTAAATAGATCTCAAATAGAATTATAAAGAGATGCCGATCTAATCAACTAGATAATCATAAGTGTATCAAAGATAAACAAGATCTAGTTGGATCTCAGCCGACCATGTGTGCACAAATTACGAGATATGAAAACTAATAAGAAAAATCTTCTTATTTTCAAATCTTCAATTGACTTCTTATGTACATGTACACCACAAACTTGAATCCACTTATGATCGATCACACATACAATGAAGTCTGTTAACAGTGGATGACCACAAGTTGTCTTTAGATCTAACAACAGTTCTAAAAATCCCGTCAATACTTTGATCTAATTTGAGTGACCCTTGTGTCAGACGAGAAGGTTCTCAAGAATAATCAAACTAGGTGCAATCAAAGTTTCAAATCAATAATCAAAAACTAAAATAACAATTCAGTTATCTAGTTTCCCACCAACAGTACTCGTAGAGCTTCTTGATCCCATAAAAGTCTTTAAACGAGCGACCGTAAGAGATTTCACATAATTAGGGTACTTTCCTCTTCGGATAGACGGCTCCACCAAAAACAACACGAATGGAGTTTTCCTGGCTCTTAGGATAGTTTGTAAATGCAAAATCAATTATTTATAGACCAAGGTTGTTTGGACCAGGGTTTGAAAAACAGGTCACGACTCAGTCACGATTATAGACACGGGTGTCAGTGACCCTCACGGACACGCTACATAGGCGTGACCGTTTTGACGGTCGTTTTTCAAACCCTGGTTTGGACAACAAGGAAATTCCAAAACCAAAAATATTCGCAAGATATGCAATAAGTACCTAATAAATTTTAACCTGTAATTCTGAAACCTCTCATTATAAAATATCCAATATTAGTTTAGCACTTAACTAATATAATTTTCCAAGAGGTATGTTTTGATTTGCTGGAAAATAAAAAGCATGTAATCGAAAATCTTAATTAAAAGATTCTCAATATTTCGGATCGGGATCACCTTCAGTTTCAAGGAATATCTTTGGAAAATAAAAGTAAGAATTGTATTCATGTCCAAATTATGTCGACATCTTGATTTTCCTATTTAGCAAACCCTAATTCCAAACTCACACAAAACCATAAAGTAATATGTGAATATGAAGGATAGGTTTTGGTCTTGGTACCGGTTCTACCATGACTCCTAACATAGGTTAAGATCGGTTCTACCAAGTCTCCAAATAGGTAGGAATTGGTTCTACCATGACTCCCAACAAAAGCTAGGATTGGTTCTACCAAGTATCCTAATATATGTAAGGATCAGTTCTACCAAGACTCTCAACAATAGTTAAGATCGGTTCTACCATGTATCCCAATATAGGTAAAGATCGGTTCTACCAAGACTCTCAGCACGGTACTACCGCATATCTCAAACTAGGTAAAGATCGGTTCTTCCATAACTCTCAACATGAGTAAAGATAAGTTCTACCAAAGTTTTTACTTAGGTTCGAATTGGTCATCCAATAGATCTTCAATGAAAATCGTGCCAAAACGCCTATTGATTTCCTTTCCATTACGAAACAAGTTTCGTATATGTACTTCCTTTATACATATGTAATTAAGCATAATTTCCTAGGATGAAATCACACTTATATCCAGTACACAATCAAGTAACGAATTACATAGATTATGTCGATGTCACATTTACGAAGTTCAAAAGATAAACGTTATACTTTGTAATCAAATATTCATCCTTGACACTTTGATCATAATAAAATTACCAAGTCTGATAGTAGAGTATTAAATATAACCTCGCATGTTATTTTTTCAATCTTAAACGACTTGAAAACAACGATAGGAATGGAAATAAGTCAAGGCAGTATCACTATACCCCAAGAGGAAGAATGATGTTTTTATTATAGTTGATATGTCTTCACGATCTTCAGGTCTTCAAGGTAATACTTATATGTCTCAACATTCCTATAATTTCTAGTCTAACCTAAACGAAGTTGACTCTAGTACATTTAACCAAACGACTCTAATTGATACTAAAATATGACAACCAAATTTGACATAAAAACGCTTGGTGGGTTCAACCGAGCAATTCTCTAATAATCTCACCTTTGTCAACTTCAATGACAAAACTCTATACATATAGAGATAAACAGATTACAAAATAACTCATTCTTCATACGCTTGTGTTGATGGTGGTTTTTTGACAAAGGTTAAAATTGTACAATCATAATTTTGCGTATTTCTGACCTAGCTTCAGACGAGCATATGAAATTCATATTTTAGAATTTAGGCATGAAAACTCATGTCACGATAATCTCTGACTGACTGTATAGCCTCTTAGAGAATACATATGCAGTCATTAAAGCCTTTCAGCTGAGCTTTCAATATTATGCATATTTTATCATTTATACTGCGTAATCCCAGTACACACTTATGTATAAAATCAAAAATGATTGGAAGGCTCCTAGATGGATTGACCACTAGTATAGAGCAATAATGTCTTCAGGATGTCGCAAATGTTCCCTGACTATGCAGAATAAACATTCAGAACGAGTATGATGCTTCCACTATCTCATACCTCGACTCTGGAATAAACATAATGATCCTAGACAAATTGCATGCTAGTATAGAGCCTACCATGCAATAATTAATTCTAGTGAAACATTCATCAATTGAATTCCTAGAAAACAATCTATTTTATAATAATATCTCATTACTTCAATTCACGGCTTTTCTCAGCTGAATTTCATGGTTTAGTAATAGATATTCACTTTTCGGGCATATGGGCCACCACCTAGTAAACCCCGAGAAAATGGTGCGAGTGTACTTAACAATAAAGCACGAACGAGCACCTAGAAATATGGACGAACGAGGAAATTTGGAGATTATTCAATAAATAAATAAAATAAGAAAAAGTAGAGAGAACCCATGGGACCAGGCCCATCGGCCGGCCATGCCAAGGCCGTGGCCGGTCATAGGTCTCTCGATTTCCTTATTTTATTATTATTTTCTCACATCTCTTGAAACTCCCTCATTCATGCAAACTCTTAGTTTCCATATTTCTTTAAATATTGCTCAACTCTCCAAAAAAGCCTAGTTCCATGAGTATTAGGTCTTTTTATCAATAATATTAAAAAAAATTATCTTAATATTCTAAATATTAGACGTGCGAGCAAAAAACCCTAATTGCTCATTCAAGCTAAAATTAAGAATTTCAGTCAAAATCAATCTCTTCTGAAAATCCAAAATATTGCACAAACGTCCAACAAAACACCTAAAACTTTTAGGAATGGACGCGCGAGGGACATGGTGGCCCGTGCACCACCATGACCTGACCTGGACAGTTCCACGTCTCTTCATTATTATTTAATAATAATTCATATCTATAATTCTCCAATAATGAGTCCTCGTTCATGGACATTTCTCTTCACACTTGGACGTCCATCCACCACCAATAGCCGGCTCTCATGCCCATTGGTTGGTCGATATTTCTTGACCAACATTGGATCACTCTGCATCTTCAGGATTCATGGTTCTCCAAAATTAGGGTTCTGAATTTTGATAATTCGATAAACATCAATAACTTTTACATTGATCTAGCAATCAATATTTTTAACTGATGTTCAGTCCCGCTACAAACATTTTTGGACGGCCATACACTCAGCCGATCATCCAATATTTAATTGGATAGCCATCGATTATTCAATATTTAATACTCTGATTCCTACATTATCATTCGAAAATTTATGACATATTAGAGCAGGAATGACCACTCTACATAACTCAACAGTATCTTATTTACTGTCAAAAGCTCGACATATCAGAATAGGTCCATGATCGAGCATCTCATCGGATGCGCGTCGATCCAAATTATCATAACATCATTATTGCCTTAACTGGTAAAATGATACATCACAATTCATCAGACTTGTCGTATGTGCATTATTCTGTCCCAGCAGACACTTTATGCTCAATCCATGAGTCTCATAGCATACCACGTTCGTTTTTTATGCTCGACTCATCAAGGCTAAGACTCATGGTCTAGTCAACTCAATAATTCACCAACTAAATACATGTCCTTGCAGACTCCACATTCACGAGACATCAATCATGTCACATGGGAGGATATTCACTAGGGTTTTGGTCTGGAGGTCTGTGGCACATGTGTACACCCACAATGAGAAATGTGAGTAAGTCATGCATGCATTTGAAGGAGTTAGCAAAGTAGTGGATGGATAATCAACCAATTTTCCTACGCACGTGGAACTGGTGTAACCACGATTTTCCACTTCCCCACTCTTTCACTCCACTGCAACCATCTCACTTACTGGATATCAATGTAAAACATATATTATGAATTTCGTAATTAAATGCTTTTCAATTTTTCGGTATGGGACCACCTTGAGTATCAAGGAATATCTTTGAACAATTAATGATAAGAGTCATGTACATGTTCAAATATGTCGATATCTAGAAGTTTCTGAGCAAACCATAAATATAAGCTTCACACAAAACATAAAGAGATATGTGAATATTGGAAACTCGGTTTTTCTCATTGGGATCGGTCGTACTTAACTCACAATGTAAGTTGTGATCGGTTATACTATGCTTCCCAAACTAGGTTGTGACCAGTTACACCTTGCTTCCCAGAGGTAGCTTGTGATCAGTTACACCTTACATACCGAGTTAGCTTGTGAGTGGTTATACCTTAGTTACCAAAGAAACTTGTGACCGATTACAACTAACTTCCCAGTTTTATCTTGTGACTGGTTACACCTTGCTTCCAAAAGGTAGCTTGTGACAGATTACAACTAACTTCCCAATGTAGCTTGTGACCGGTTACACCATGCTTCACAAAGTAGCTTGTATGATCTACCTTGTCATCTTATATTGGTCATTCAAAAGATATTCAATAAAGAAACTGACCAATCATGATTTCCTTTCGATTATGAAAAAAGTTCATATACATTGTTTCCTAGGGTGATATCATACTTATATCTTACTCATAATCAAGTAACTAAATACAAAGATTATGATGATGTCGTATTTATGAAGTTCCAAAATATAAGCGTTTATACTTCGTAATTCAATAAGTTCCTTGGCACCTTGATCATAATGATATGACCAAGTCTAACCACTAGAGTATTGTGTATATATATATATATGTATGTATATGCAGCTTCACATGTTATGTTTTCAATATAATACGACTTGAAAGATACTTTAGGAATGGAAACAAGTCAAGTCAATATTACTAACCTCAAGTGGAAGGATGATGTCCTCGTTGTAGTCGTTACTTCTTCTCATTCTTCAAGTCTTCGGAGTAATACTTTTACGTCTCAAAATTCTTATACTTTCTATTTTAACCTAAATGAAGTTGACTCTAGTATTTGATCAAACGACTCTAGATGATTTTTGATACTAAAATGTGACAACCAAACTTGACATACCAACACTTGGTGGGTTCAACCGATCTATGCTCTAACAATCTCCCTCTTTGTCAATTTTAGTGACAAAACTCTATTACATATGGAGATAAACGAATTACAAAATAACTCATTTTATACGCTTGTGTTGATGGGTGAATACGATTCACTGTTTTTTGAGGAAAAGTGGAGAGACGAACGATTCCTCGAACGAGAAAATTGCTTAAACCTTTTGCAAACAGATGCACTGCATGGGAGTGATTTGAGTTCGAGAGATTAATCTGTAAGACTCCGGCCTAAACCAAGACAATGGCCGTTCCATATTCAACGGTTACAAAGAGAGATGAGGGTCAATCTGTAGGAGGGAAGCTAAGAAGTGTGTTAGATCAATGATGATCAAGGATTGTGGATGTGTCGTAGATTTTGCAAGTTTTATGAACTTTTGAGTATGAGTAAGATAAGTTTTGATTGATTGAATTCTGCTCTGTTGAGAGTTGTTGTTCAGATGAGATTTTTTTTTATTCAATCGTGGATTCAAAAACTTATTTATATTGCAAGAATAGTAGACACATTGATCCCCAGTAAGTGTGGCGGTTGCTGGAGTGAAAGAGTGGGAAAATGGAAATCGTGTTTGAACTAGTTCCTCATCGTACGAGAGACTTGGTTGATTGTCCATCCACTACTTTTTTAAATCCTTCAACTTCTTGCATGACTTACTCACATTTCTCATCATGTGTGTACACACGTGCCGTAGGCTTCCACACCAAAACCTAGTAAATATCCCCCCATGTGACATGATTGATGTCTCATGAATTTGGAGTCTGCAAGGAAAACTTGTATTTTATTAGTCAGTTGTTGACTTGACTAGACTATTGGTATTAGTCTTAAGTCATGCATGATTGATGAATGCTCTATGATTCATGGATTGAGCATGTCTACTTGGAAAAATGCATAGACGTTAAGTCTAACGAATTGTGAAATATATGTGCCAAAAGGCATCGATACCCGGATGATTTAGATCAGCAATCGTCGGTCTAATGAGGTTGCTCGATCATGGACCTGTTGATAGGAAATGATGTTGAACACTTGCGTCATGAGTTGTCGAATGACGAAGATATATTATAATGGTCAACTGATAAACCAAATTTTTGGTTGACAAACCAATGAAATATGATAGCTGAATCGGTGTAGAATTCTCGAATGTTGATAGTTGAACCAACATAAGAAATATTGATACTCGGATATTCATAGTTGAATCAACATGAGAAATATTGCTCGGTCGAGCAATTAAATATTGATAGTTGAATCAACATTGCTAGTTTGAGAAAATATTGATCGATTAATGAATTATTGGTAGCCGGAGTAAATAAAATATTGATTAAAAATACTAGTAGTTGTACCGAATATTGTATAATTAATTAAAATGTTGATTGATGAATCAACATAAAATTATTGGTGTTTGAACCTGTTCAGAATTAGGCTTTACAGAGCACTTGGTTCGAAACCCTAATTTTTGATTGATTGTCGATCAATGGATGATTTACTGAAAAAAAAACAATGAGTGAGAGAGGGACCGGATACATGAGTTGATGGGATGACCATGTAGCGCTCGGGTGCTCGAATGAGCATGCACCAAAGTCCTTTGTATACCAGTTGGTGAAAGGATGGTTAAATGCTCGTTTAATCACTATTAAAATAGTGATCGTCTAAGCATTAGGTGGTAAAACCTAATTATGGAGAGAAGAGGGACCGAACAAGGGGTATGGAACCGGCCCTTGGTGGTCGTGGGACTAACTGATGGTCGATAGATCAAATTCTAAGTTGTTTGGGAGTTTGAACCCAATATGAACTATAGAAGGTTAATTAGGTCAAAATTATCAAAATGGGTGAAACCGGATTTTGCAATCCAAAGGGACGACTACCTTAACCGACCAAGGTAGCATGCCCGTGTCACCATGTTGCTCGTGGATCAATCCTGAGAATTTTGATATTTTCGGATGTAAATTCGAGCAATATTTTGGATTTTCAGAAGAGTTTGATCGTGACTGAAACACTCAATTTGCTTGAATGAGCAAGTAGAACTTTTCTCGCGCGACCAGTATTTTATGAATATTACAATAATGGTATTTTAATATTTGCCATGAGAAGCCTGGACGGTCATGGGACCATTTGACTTTTTGGCTTTTTGGAGATTTGAGCGATATTGGAGAAATATGGAAACCAAGAATTTTCTCAAACGAGGGAATTTCATGAGATGAGAGAAGAAATAATAATAAAATAAAGAATTAGAGAGGTGTGGGATCGGCCACGACCATGGCATGGCCGGCCGGCCGGTGGGCCTGGTCCCTTGAAGCTCTTCCGTATTTTTATTATTATTTTCCATCTTGTGTGAAGAGACATGAAAATGAGTTTTGCTCAAACAAGGGATTTTTCAAGAGATGGGGAAAATAATAGCATAGGTAAAAACGAAAACTGAGAGGCGTGGGATCGACCTGTGGGTCCCGGTCCAGTGTGCCTATTAAAATTTTTTTTATACTAGCAGACAATCTGTGTATGAGCATTATATTTATTCGAGAGTCGAGGTATGAGCTAGTGGAAGCGCCATACTCATTATAAATATTTATTCTCTATAGTCAGGGAACATTTCGACATTCTGAAGACGTTATTGCTCTATACTAGTGGTTAATCCATCTAGGAGCCGTCTAATCATTCTCGATTCTATACAGAAGTGAATGCTGAAGTTTCTCAATATTGATGAAATATGCGAAATATTGAAGGCTCGGCTGAGAGGCTTTGGTGGTTGTATATTTATAGAGGCGGTACACTCAATCAGAGATTATCGTGGCATGAGCTTTCATGCTTAAATTCTGAAATATGAACTTCACATACTCGTCTGATTGCTAGATCTGAAATATGCAAAATTATGATTTTACAATTTTAGCCTTCGTCAAAAATCCACCATCAACTACTTGTTTCCAAGTTTCAACAGCACAATAACCTGCATATATTCAAAAAATAAATGACATTGTTGACATTTGAATAACAAAAGCTTTTACTCCCCCTAAAGGCAAGTTAGGTAAATATTCAATCCGAACATCTTTGTTATTCCCTTTTTGTAATATAAAGTACTACACATCATGATAATATGTTTCTCCCCCTTAGTTTATGCTTTACTCTTTCGTTAGATATAGCAGTTAAGCACATATATCCTTTCCTAGTGATTAAAAAACACATGTTTACTCCATATATTTCTCCCCTTTGTTACAAAGGTACGAGTAAACAAAAGGACAAACCGAAAGGATCTTACAAATCCATAAGACTTGTACAACCTATAAGTGTTAAGCACGAAGGTTTCACATACCATTTTAGATAACCAATACTAAAACCGAAACTACAAAAGTAATTCAGCTTTAGTATGTTATCAAGGAAACAATTTCCCGAAGAAATTTTACCTTTAGTCCTACAAACTGACTAAGATAACTTAATTCTTTTATCGAACCGATTGTGTAGGTACAATCGCTTATTTCGATAAGACACAAATATATATTAGAATTAACTCTATTTCTCCTATCAGGATCTAATTATTCCATAAAATAACTTATACCTTTTCCTCTAGACAAGACAAACACTAGGTTAGTTAACTATTTCTTTTTTGTCAAGGAATTCGATTAGACTTGAATAACCAAATCATCCAATTCATAAGTGATAGGTTTCTAAAATATCTAGTATTTATGCTTTCTTTGCGAATTTTCTTGTAAATTATGTATCTTATGTTTGAATTTGAGTGTTTAGGTACTTTGGAATCATTCGGATTAAAAGAAGGAAAAGCGTCATTTCGTATGCAATAGTTATTGGAAGCGGAGCGGAGCGGAGCTGAGCCAAGCCAGGCCAACCATTGGAGCTTAGTCTAGATAAGCAAGGAAAAGCCATCTTTGGTTGGCCCTTATCTACTCTACTTGGGTGGATTTATCCACTTTCATTCTCCTACAACAAACCTAAAAATCAGAGAACCTATCATTAGTTTCTCTTTTTCCCACTCTACCTGAACCTGAGATGGCGGCAGGTTAATGTTTACAGAAAGGAGATTCATGGAGGAATTGAGAAGATGAAGAACCAGATATCAATGAAGCTGAGCTTCACAGATGAATTGGGGTTCGTCTGACTTCGTCGACAAAGAAGGTGATGGAGTTTTGGTAGGGTTTCTGGTTGAATCAGATCGAAGAAATTTAGGTTTGATTATGTGATGGTCGAGGAACATGGAAAAGTGGGTTTTGGTGAGATTTGTTGTTGCTGTCAATTTGAAGAAGAAATTGAACTCATGGAGATGGAGATAGAGATGGTATTGATGTTGCTGGATGGAATGGATGAGCTGAAAATCTTAGATGTATGATTAGGAAAAGAGACTGAATTGCTAATGGGAGTTTGGGTCATAGCTGCAGCTACAGAGAATGGAATTACAGGAGTTGAAGTTGTTTGTGTTGGGTGTTGTTCAATTAAAGAATACAGGGATCTCAAGAAATCTCAGATGGGTTGATTAGATTTTTGCCTCTGAGAAGATGGAGAAGAAGATACAGATGCAGTAGCTGCTGTTGTTGTGTTTGAGATACAGTTGGAGATGGCAGTGGTGGTGATATGAACAGCAGAGGTTATGAAACAAAGAAAAATGGGTTTGTAAAGGTGGTGGTTATAAATTCAGAGATGGGATTGAGATGCAATGGAATAAATAGTGAGGTTAAGGAGTGGCTGTTGGTGTTTATGGTTGTGCTGTTACGAGAAGACAATGGCTCGAGTTACGCTGCTCAGGTGATGTTTTTGTTGGTGAGAAATGAATGTGAACTGATGGTGAAGGCTGCAGTTGATACTGCTCAAATGGAGGTGTTTTGTTGCTGCAATAGAAGAATGAAGCTGTTAAAGCTGTTTACATGGTAGTTGTGGCATTATGTAGTGGAGGAGATGTTACTACAAATGGTGTGTGTATTGAATGGAAGTGCAGGGGTAGGAGTTGGTAATGACTCTCAACTGGAGTAGTTGGTGCTGAGATAGTACAGCTGAAGATGGTAACTGCAATGGGTTTTGGTTTGTTAAATGAATTGTGCTGGTAGAACTGAATGGTATGAGGTTCAATAATGAATAGAGACGGTGCTTCAATGGTTGGTTAACTGAGTTGCGATGGTCGAAGAGTAATGGAAAATGAGCTGCAGATGGAAATGATGATTGTAGTTGAACTGAAGTGACATGACTGAGAGTTGCAGCTACAGTTGTAAGCGAAGGCAAAGCTGAATGGGTTGAGACTAGCTGAAGGCTGTTGGAAGCAAGGAAATGTTGCAGGAGAACTGTTTGATGCAGCTTTTAGCTAAATGGAGGAATTGCAGTTGCAGAAATTGGTGCTATAATGAACAAGAAAATGGCAGCGAGGCATTGGTGGTGACTTGGTATGGTGGTGCAACTGCTACTGAGATGAAATTTCAGGTGGCGATTGTACTGGTACACAGTATGTATGAGTTCTGGATGGGATTTGAACTGAATTACAAGATTAGATGAATGCTAGGCTCTCTGCAGTTGCAATTGAACTGAGGCTGAAGATGATTGTTGTGTCTAGATAGTTATGGCTCGAACCATGAATGATTGAGATGAAGAGAATCCTGTTGCAGCTGAGAAAATGGAGAAGTGCAGCTGGAGAGGGTGACTGAATGGTTGTTGCTTCAGATGTTGCAGTGAGATGCAGGGTTACAAGGATGAGGAGGAGATGAAGGAGTAATGCATCACTGTGGCGGAACACAAGCTTTGGCCTGTGCAAGACTATGGCTTGGCAACTTAGCTCAGGTGATTCTGACTCTCTGACCCACTTGACTCAGTTGACTCCTTATTGTGCTACTTTCACACATTTATCACATGAGCTTGGTGGACTTCTTGGTGATGGACTTTAGGAGACTTGACCTAAAAAGAGATACAAAAATAAAGAAGTCTTCAACAACAAAAGGGGGGACGTATTTTACTACTACTATTTTGGAGCTTTTGGAGAGAGCGGCGATTCTATTAGGGTTTGCTTTCGTATATTTTTCATTTATTTATTTTATGAAAATGATTATGATGAACTCCATTATTATGAGTAACTAAACACAATTATTGGTTATAGGATAAAATTGATTTCTCAACATGATATTTAAATCAATGGATTAGTTTTGTCTCAACTTTATTGTTTATGATTCATTGTTAATATTGTTGCATGATTTGAGTGCTAGTTTGATTGAGTACGAAATCAATTGGATTGGTCTTCATATCTATTGCTAGATTAGGTTTTATTATACGAAAAAGTGATAAATTCCTGATTACAAGTAGCATAAATGTGAGTAGTGCTTGTAGTAATATATTCTACTAGTCACATATGAATCATAACCTTAGTTAAATCGAATTAGTGCTTTTACACGTTCGGTGACTTATTGCTCTTAGGGAGTTAAAATTAATTGTGCTTTTACACTTTAGGTTGCTTTCTAGGTAGAATTCACATATGCATCTTTTAATGTGGTTGTGATGAAATCATGGAATTAGCGGGATAGACTTGCGATCAAGATATCTTAGGACTTTTAATAAATGAGAGATTAAATTATCAATTCTAGTCATTGATGAAAATACATGTTTGTGAATGATACTATCCCGTGACCAATATCTCCTTCTTATTATTTATTCCAATTATTTTATTTGCTTTGCTTTATTTTATTTCTTAGATAAAATTCAAAAATCCCCCCTTGGTTACTAAGAAACTGAAATTTTATAACAACAAAAGCCTCTCTGTGGGAACGAACTCTTTCTTACCACATACTTCATTTAAATTTAGTTAAGTATGAAAGTGAAATTATTTTTGACGCATACGATAGCGATCAAGTTTTGGCGCCGCTGCCGGGGAGGCATCCGGGTTGTTATTAAGATTTTAGTTTCTTTTTATAATTTATGCTTTTATCTTTGCTTTTTTTTTTCTTGTTTTGTTTCTCACTTGTTTGCGAGAGTTGTTTTCAGGTACCTAATCCCTGGCTTCTAAATATTGGAACTATCCAAGGTGCGGGATAGCTACTCGAAGTGGCACAATACTCCAACCAAGTCAAGACACAACGGAAGAACAAGAGTTATAAGTGGAAGAAGAGTTACAACTTTAAGAAGAACAAGAGGTTCCACTCGTAGAAGAACCAATAGTTGAAGAAGAACCACTAATTGAAGAAGAAGCAATGGGTGATCGTACACTCAAGGAATTGGCTTCTCATATGCTTGATGCACAACGGTGGTGTATTGAAACAAATTCAACCTTCGAGATCAAACCGGGATTGATTAGAGAGTTTCCGAAGTTTCATGGCATGGTGAATGAAGATCCAAACAAGCATCTCATGGATTTCCATACCATAGTCACGGCCATGATACCAGCGGAAACTAATGCTGATGGTGCAATGTTGAAATCATTTCTGTTCTCTTTGGAGGATAATGATAAGGAATAGTTGTATTATCTACTGTCCGGGAGTGTCACTGCATGGAACGGGTTGAAGAAACTTTTCCTTGAGAGATATTTTCCTGCATCAAAGGCTACTCAAATTCGCAAGGAGATTTGTGGGATACAACAAAAGAATGGGAAGTCATTGTATGAATGTTGGGAACGGTATAAGAGATATTAGTGGCAAGCTGCCCTCACCGCCAATTTAGTGACGTGATGATAATACAATACTTCTACGAAGGTCTCCAACCAAGTGATCGATATCTTCTTGATGCTGCGGGTGGTGGTGCACTAGTGAACAAGATGGTGGCCCAAGCTACCGAGTTGATTGAAAGCATGGCTGCGAATTCGCAACAATTCTACACAAGAGGTGACTCAATGGTTAGGCGGGTGCATGAAGTTAATGATTCATCATCACACCGTGATCAAAGGATGGATAACATGGAGAAAATGATGCAAAAGATGGCTGTGGTTATTTTACCTTCATATGGTGAAGAGTTGGAGCAAGCTAGTGCGGTCTTTCCAAATCAACAAAGACGGTATGATCCCTACTCCAACACTTACAATCCAGGATGGAGAGATCACCCCAACTTTAGCTATGCCAACAAGCTAGGTGCGGTTCAGCAACCTACTTTCAACCGTTCGAGTGGATTTTAACCACAACAACAGCAATTCCATCCACAATAATAACAATTTCAGCAACCACAACAATCAATACAAAATCAAGGTTCTGATATCGATGCAAAGCTTCAAACAATGATGCAAGGCATTTCTACCATGTTTAAAGAAAGTCAACAAGAAACTAAGAGTGTTATCAAGAAGTTGCAGACACAAATGGGTTCCATGGCGATTGATACAAACAAATTGAAGGCACAAAATAGTGGAAAACTCCCTTCTCAACCTATTAACCCAAAAGAGGGTGTCAATGCTATTACATTGAGAAGCGGTACACAAGTTGTGTAACCCGAAGTTACTGATTTGGGTAAAGAGGAAGTTCCCATGGAGAGATTTGGAGGAAAAGAGGGATGAAATTCCCAAAACACCCGAGGTACCTATTCCTAACTCTAAAACTCCGGTTTCTACTTATGTTCCTTCTTTACCTTTCCCTCACAGATTTGAAAAGTCCAAGAAAGAGGAACTAGAAAAAGAGATTTTAGACATTCTTAAGAAGATCCATGTGAACATATCACTCATTGATGCTATTAAGCAAGTTCCAAAGTATGCAAAGGTGTTGAAGGAATTGTGTACCAATAAGCAAAGGCTCAAAGGTAATGAAGTGCTAAGTGTGGGGGAGAACGCTTCGGCAATCTTACAACACAAACTCCCACTGAAATGCAAGGATCCGAGTAGCTTTGACATTCCCGTCACAATTGGTAACACTATATTTAACAAAGCAATGTTAGATTTAGGTGCATATGGTAATGTTATGCCTGCGTCCATGTATAATTCACTTGATCTTGGTCCTCTTAAAAAGTTTGGAATTGTGTTGCAATTAGCCGATCACTCTAATGTCTACCCAATGGGTATTGTTGAGGATGTTCTTTTGCAGGTTAATCAACTTATATTTCCAGCTGACTTTTGTGTGTTAGAGATGAATGAAGGTTCACCGGACTCGTCTCTTCCATTGCTACTTGGGCGTCCCTTCATGAAACTGGTGAAAACCATTATTGATGTGGATAAGGGAACGATAACTATGGAGTTTGATGGAGAAACAATACTTTTCAACATTTTTGAGATGATGAGATATCCTAGTGATGTCCACTCTTGTTTCTCCATTGATGTGATGGATACATTGGAACAACAAATGTTTGAATTGAACGGTAGTGATGCTTTGGAAACCGTTTTAACTACATCCATGGATAATGGTGTAGAGTGTGGTAATGAAGTCAAGGAAGCCCTTGGTGATCTTAATTCACTACAAGAATGCACGGAAACTCATAATATCTCTTTTATTTCTTTACCATGCAGTGATGAAAAGCTTGTACCTTCCATTATTAAATCTCCAAAGTTAGAATTGAAACCTCTTCCCGATCACTTAAAGTACTTGTACTTGGGTGACAAAGAAGATTTACCTGTGATAGTTTCTAATGAGCTTAGTGAATTACAGGAGCAAAAACTTCTAAGGGTGCTAAAGAAGTACAAGACGGCCATAGGATGGACAATTGCTGATATCAAGGGTATAAGCCCTGCTGTTTGTATGCACAAAATCCGTTTGGAGGATGATGCAAAGCCTACAAGGGAAGCGCAACGTCGTTTGAACCCCCCATGATGGAAGTTGTGAAAAAGGAGATACTAAAGCTTTTGGACGTGGGTGTTATCTACCCCATATCCGATAGCAAGTGGGTGAGCCCGGTACAAGTAGTACCAAAGAAATCAGGTGTGACGGTGGTGGAGAATGATAAGAACGAACTTGTCCCAACTCGTGTGCAAACCGGTTGGAGGGTTTGTATTGATTACAGGAAATTGAATGCCACCACTAGGAAGGATCATTTTCCATTGCCTTTTATTGATCAAATGCTTGAACGTTTAGCTGGACACTCTTACTATTGCTTCCTTGATGGCTATTCAGGTTACAATCAGATTATGATACCGGAGGATCAAGAGAAAACCACTTTCACTTGTCCTTTCGGTACTTTTGCTTATAGAAGGATGCCTTTTGGCTTGTGCAATGCTCCAGCTACCTTTCAAAGGTGTATGGTAAGTTTTCTCAGAATATGTTGAAAACATAATCGAAGTGTTTATGGACGACTTTAGTGTCTTTGGTGATTCATTTGACCTTTGCTTGCACAACTTGTCACTAATCCTTGAACGATGTGTTGAAAAAATCTTGTGCTAAATTGGGAGAAGTGCCATTTCATGGTAACTCATGGCATAGTTTTAGGCCATATA
This sequence comes from Papaver somniferum, assembly GCF_003573695.1. NCBI lineage: Eukaryota > Viridiplantae > Streptophyta > Magnoliopsida > Ranunculales > Papaveraceae > Papaver > Papaver somniferum. The sequence goes on along the minus strand of NC_039359.1, from coordinate 173,762,157 downwards.
ATATCTTCTAAAGGCTTGGAAGTCGATAAATCTAAAATAGACCTTATTCGTGCTTTAACCCCTCCCACTACAATTAGGGAGATATGCTTTTTTCTTGGTCATGCAGGTTTTTATCGTAGATTCATCAAGGACTTTTCCAAGATAGCATCACCACTTTGTAAATTATTGCAAAAAGATGTGGTTTTTAACTTTGATGAAAAGTGTATGGCGGCATTCAATTGTTTGAAGAACTTTTGATTTCAGCCCCTATCATTAAACCACCGGATTGGATCAATCCTTTTGAGCTCATGTGTGATGCAAGTGACTATGTGGTTGGCGCGGTGCTTGGGAAACGTGTGGGGAAGATACCTCATGCTATTTATTATGCTTCTAGAACGTTAAATGAGGCCTAACAAAACGACACAACCACTGAAAAAGAGTTGTTAGCTATTGTTTTTGCTTTGGAAAATTTTTTCTCTTATCTAATTGGTACAAAAGTTATTGTCTTTTCTGATCATGCAGCACTTAGGTACTTGCTAATGAAGAAAGAAGCGAAACCGAGGCTCATACGATGGGTTTTACTCTTGCAAGAGTTCGATATTGAAATCAAGTACAAGAAAGGAATTGAGAACACCGTTGTGGATCACTTGAGCCGTCTTGTTGTGGACAAGGAATCTATCCCATTGCGTGAAAGCTTCCCGGATGAGCAACTATTCTCAATTGACTTTGGAGAACCATGGTATGCTGACATTGTGAATTACTTGGTATCTAAAAAAATCCCAAAGAACTTGTCTCGTGCTGAGAGGGATGAACTTAAGAAGTTAGGAAACCAATACATATGGGATGATCCATACTTATGAAAACATTGCAGTGACCAAGTAATACGAAGGTGCGTTCCCGAATCCGAGTTTAACTCGATCTTGTCTTTTTGTCACTCCTATGCTTGTGGAGGACATTTTGGGAGTAAGAGAACCGCTAACAAGGTACTTGAAAGAGGTTTCTATTGGACAACCTTGTTCAAGGATGCATATATATTTTGTACAACTTGTGATAGGTGCCAAAGAACAGGCAATCTAGGTTCCCGAAATCAAATGCCACAAACTTTTATTCAATTCATTGAAGTTTTCGATGTATGGGGTATTGATTTTATGGGTCCTTTTGTCAACTATCATGGGAATTTTTATATCTTACTTGTTGTTGATTATGTCTCCAAATGGGTGGAAGCTAAGGCCACCCTATCTAATGATTCTAAAATGGTTTCAGATTTTGTGCAAGCTAATATCTTTGCAAGGTTTGGAATTCCAAGAGCCATAATTAGCGATGGGGGTTCTCACTTCAAAAACAGGATCTTACAAAGCTTGTTGAAGAAGTACAATGTGTCGCACAAGATTACAACACCTTATCATCCCCAAACAAATGGAAAAGCCGAGGTTTCTAACCGGGAGGTGAAATCCATTCTAGAGAAGACGGTGAATCCAACAAGGAAGGATTGGAGCATGCGACTTAATGATGCTGTGTGGGCTTATAGAACCTTATACAAGACACCTATCGGGATGTCTCCCTTTAGGCTTGTGTATGGTAAACCTTGTCACTTACCCGTTGAAATTGAGCATAAGTAGTTTTGGGCTATTAAGCAGTGCAATATGGAGATGGATGGTGCTGGAATGAAAAGGAAGTTACAACTCCAAGAGCTAGAAGAGCTTCGCAATGATGCATTTGAAAGCTCACGCATTTACAAGGACAAAACGAAGGCATTTCATGATACTATGATTTCTAGAAAACAATTTTGTGTTGGGACAACAAGTGCTTTTGTTTAATTCTCGCTTGCATTTATTTCCGGGTAAATTAAGGTCACGTTGGATCCGACCTTTTATTGTTACTAATGTGTTCTCTCATGGTGCAGTAGAAATTCGTAGCATAGTTACAGGCAAGGAACTTAAAGTTAATGGGCACCGGTTGAAACCATATTATGATAATTTCACTTCTAAAGTGGTGGAAGAAGCTAATTTTGTGGATGTACTTCCTATGGAAGAGTCATAGAAAGCAAGGAAATAGTCGGGCTGACGACTTTAAACCAAGCGCTAAATGGGAGGCAACCCATAGGATGAGTATTTCTTGTCTTATTTTTATTTTCTTGTCTTGTTTTTATCTTTTTCTTGTCTTGCATTTATTTTTTCTGATTTCTTGTCACATTATCATGTAGGATTTCCAACCTTGTCTTACTTTGGATGACTCAATTTACATTGAGGACAATGTAAAGTTTAAGTGTGGGGGAGTGGTTAAGCATTTGCTTTGTAAATTTTTCAAATTTTTCAACTTTTTTTGTAAATTAGTGAATAAAAAACTCCAACTTGTAGTTAGTTTAGACTCACATAGTATACATGTCGCTAATATTACATTAAGATTCTCATAAAAGTGACTGAACTTAGATATGACAGAGAACATGATCGGGTTTCTTACTTGTATGAGAGTTAAAGTAGGATTTAACCATGCCAGTAGCAAATGAGGTGCAGACTGAATTCGTTATTAGAGTTGTGGTCCCATATAGTGGAGACTACCTATGTTACATCATGAGAGGTACCGACCTTCACTTCTTTGTGCTTTTACAGTGTGTGTCACCGTACGTAAACTCCGGGTAGAATGGTGAGCCATCTAACCTCCCACCAATAGAAGCACTATTTTGATCTCTTGAGTGTTATTTCATCAATCATGATGGTGAATCGAATTGCTAACTTACATACCACTTGTAATCTTGTTCGCAGTTAGCACCATCCACTTTATCTCTCTCTACACCAACAGGTCCATAGAAACACCATCATCATCAACAAGAGGAGCATCGCAAATTTGAAGGAAAGTTGAAGACGTTCAAGGTTTACAAGCAACGGTACATAAATGAGCAGATTTCAGATTCAAGTAAAGCAACAAGACAAGGAGCATAATTCTTATGAGTTGAAGACTTATGTACAAAAGCGAAGATTATCAAGATGAGCGTTCAAGAAATTTATGATATCGAGACAATACACTTTGTGAAGAATCAAGTGGTAAAGTACTTACACCATGACCTTTGTACTTGCATTTTCGTTTTATCTTTATTCTTATTTGTTAGTTTGTATTTTATTTTCTCTTGTCAAAAAAATAAAATAAAATAAAAAACTTGGGACAAAGTTATCACTATGCTAAGTCCCTTGTAAAAAAAAAGTAAAAAAAAGAGAAAAAAAAAGACAAGAGAAAATCTCATTAGGTTCATTATTTTTTTAATTTTTTGTTGTGTTTTATTTTGTTTTTTGTTTTGTATTTATTTTATTTTTCTTGTCTCAAAAAAAAAAGGAAAAGAAAAAGAAAAAAAAGAGACAAGAAAAATCCTTTGCATCATATTTTTGTTTGTTTAGTTCGTTTTTGGTTTTGTATTCAAGAGTTATCATCAAGAGCTGAAGACCGAAGACGAAGGCAAGGATTGAAGACCGAAGACGTTTCTATGGATGCTGTGAGAGTGGTGCTAACTGCATGTCGAACGGATAACAAGGTAAGTAAGCATATTCCCACCTTCGTTAAGTGGTTGATTTCCTTTATTAGAGATCGTCAGAAAAAAAAGGGTTTTCAAAATGAATAAAAGATGTGGGTTTTCAAAACATTTCGGAGGGTTTGGCCTTCCTACTATTCAACGTATCGCAAGACTATCTCTTCACTCCTACCTGGACACATGTTTGACCCATAAAAAGTTATTTATTATAGAGAGCAACTTCATAAAACCCTTTCTTGTGAGGCAGAGTCGAGACTTTTGATCACTCCAGCCGAATTTCTTTCGATAAGGGATGGTTATTTCTCTCTCAACTTTTAAGGACGAGATTGTGTTCATATATGTGTCTAACTTCTTATAACTAGTGTCCAGAATCTCTATGTCTTTTTAGCGCGTTGGATGCTATCATTACGGAGAACTAGTAAGTTGGAAAAGTAGGTTTTGTAGGTATATCTCTAGTAAACCCTCACGGTAGTTGTATGTATCCTTTAGAATAAATTTTGTTTGATTTGCTCGAGGACTAGCAAAGTCTAAGTATGGGGGAATCTGATAGGTGCCTAAAACACCTAATTTTATATCTAGTATTTATGCTTTCTTTGAGAATTTTCTTGTAAATTATGTATCTTATGTTTGAATTTGAGTATTTAGGTACTTTGGAATCATTCGGATTAAAAGAAGGAAAAAGCGTCATTTCATATGCAACCGTTATTGGAAGCGGAGCGGAGCCGAGCCAAGCCAGGCCAACCATTGCATCTTAGTCTAGAGAAGCAAGGAAAATCCATCTTTGGTTGGCCCTTATCTACTCTACTTGAGTGGATTTATCAACTTTCATTCTCCTACAACAAACCTAAAAATCAGAGAACCTATCATTATTTTCTCTTTTTCCTACTCTACCTGAACCTGAGATGGCGGCAGGTTAATGTTTAAAGAAAGGAGATTCATGGAGGAATTGAGAAGATGAAGAACCAGAGATCGATGAAGATGAGCTTCACAGATAAATTGGGGTTCGTCTGACTTCGTCGACAGAGAAGATGATGGAGTTTTGGTAGGGTTTCTGGTTGAATCATATCAAAGAAATTTAGGTTTGATTATGTGATGGTCGAGGAACATGGAAAAGTGGGTTTGGTGAGATTTGTTGTTGCTGTCAATTTGAAGAAGAAATTGAACTCAGGGAGATGGAGATGGAGATAGAGATGGTATTGATATTGCTGGATGGAATGGTGAGCTGAAAATCTTAGATGTATGATTAGGAAAAGAGACTGAATTGTTAATGGGAGTTTGGGTCATAGATGCAGCTACAGAGAATGGAATTACAGGAGTTGAAGTTGTTTGTGTTGGGTGCTGTTCAATTAAAGAAGACAGGGATCTAAAGAAATCTCAGATGGGTTGATTTGATCTGAGAAGATGGAGAAGAAGATACAGATGCAGTAGTTGTTGTTGTCGTGTTTGAGCTATAGTTGGAGAAGGCAGTGGTTGTGATATGAACAGCAGGGGTTATAAAACAAAGTAAAATGGGTTTGTAAAGGTGGTGGTTATAAATTCAGAGATGGGATTGAGATGCAATGGAAGAAACAATGAGGTTAAGGAGTGGTTGTTGGTCTTTATGGTTGTGCTGTTACGAGAAGACAATGGCTCGAGTTACGCTGCTCAGGTGATGTTTTTGTTGGTGAGAAATGAATGTGAACTGGTGGTGAAGGCTGCATTTTATACTGCTCAAATGGAGGTGTTTTGTTGCTGCAATTGAAGAATGAAGTTGTTAAATCTATTTACATGGTAGCTGTGGCATTATGTAGTGGAGGAGTTGTTACTACAAATGGTGTGTGTATTGAATGGCATTGCAGGGGGAGGAGTTGGTAATGACTCTCAACTAGAGTAGTTGGTGCTGAGATAGTACAACTGAAGATGGTAACTGCAATGGGTTTTGGTTTGTGAAATGAATTGTGCTGGTAGAACTGAATGGTACGAGGTTCAATAATGAATAGAGATGGTGCTGCAATGGTTGGTTAACTGAGTTGCGATGGTCGAGAAGAGCAATGGAAAATGAGCTGCAGATGGAAATGATGATTGTAGATGAACTGAAGTGACATGACTGAGAGTTGCAGCTACAGTTGTAAGCGAAGGCAAAGCTGAATGGGTTGAGACTAGCAGAAGGTCGTTAGAAGCAAGGAAATGTTGCAGGGGAACTAGTTCATGCAGATGTTAGCTAAATAGAGGAATTGCAGTTGCAGAAATTGGTGCTGCAATGAACAAGAAAATGGCTGCGAGGCATTGGTGATGACTTGGTAGGGTGGCGCAGCTGCTACTGAGATGAAATTTCAGGTGGTTGTACTGGTACACAGTATGTATGAGTTCTGGATGGGATTTGAACTGAATTACAGGATTAGATGAATGCTGGGCTCTCTGCAGTTGCAGTTGAACTGAGGCTGAAGATAATTGTTGTGTCTAGATAGTTATAGCTCGAACCATGAATGACTGAGATGAAGAGAATCCTGTTACAGCTGAGAAAATGGAGAAGTGCAGATGGAGAGGATGACTGAATGGTTGTTGCTTCAGATGTTGCAGTGAGATGCAGGGTTACAAGGACGAGGAGGAGCTGAAGGAGTAATGCATCACTGTGGAAACACAAGCTTTGGCTTGTGCAAGACTATGGCTTGGCAACTTAGCTCAGCTAATTCTGACTCATGGTTTGACTCTCTGACCCACTTGACTCAGTTGACTCCTTATTGTGCTACTTTCACACATTTATCACATGGGCTTGGTGGACTTCTTGGTGATGGACTTTAGGAGACTTGACCTAAAAAGAGATATAAAAAGAAAGAAGTCTTCAACAACAAAAGGGGGGACGTATTTTACTACTACTATTTTGGAGCTTTTGGAGAGAGCGGTGATTCTATTAGGGTTTGCTTTCGTATATTTTTCATTTATTTATTTTATGAAAATGATTATGATGAACTCCATTATTATGAGTAATTAAACACAATTATTGGTTATGGGATAAAATTTATTTCTCAACATGTTATTTAAATCAATGGATTAGTTTTGTCTCAACTTTATTGTTTATGATTCATTGTTAATATTGTTGCATGATTTGAGTGCTAGTTTGATTGAGTCCGGAATCAATTAGATTGGTCTTCATATCTATTGCTAGATTAGGTTTTATTATACGAAAAAGTGATAAATTCATGATTACAAGTAGCATAAATGTGATAGTGCTTGTAGTGATATATCCTACTAGTCACATATGAATCATAACCTTAGTTAAATCGAATTAGTGCTTTTACACGTTCGGTTGCTTTGATTAGTCTTATTCCATAAAACTTATTGCTCTTAGGGAGTTAAACTTAATTTTTTACACTTTAGGTTTCTTTCTAGGTAGAATTCACATATGCATCTTTTAATGTGGTTGTGATGAAATCAGGGAATTAGCGGGATAGACTTGCGATCGAGATATCCTAGCACTTTTAATAAATGAGAGATTAAATTATCAATTCTAGTAATTGATGAAAATACATGTTTGTGAATGATACTATCCCGTGACCAATATCTCCTTCTTATTATTTATTCCAATTATTTTATTTGTTTTGCTTTATTTTATTGCTTAGATAAAATTCAAAAATCCCCCCTTGGTTACAAAGAAACTGAAATTTTATAACAACAAAAGCCTCATTTCATATGCAACCGTTATTGGAAGCGGAGCGGAGTCGAGCAAAGCCAGGCCAACCATTGCAGCTTAGTCTAGAGAAGCAAGGAAAAGCCATCTTTGGTTGGCCCTTATCTACTCTACTTGGGTAGATTTATCCACTTTCATTCTCCTACAACAAACCTAAAAATCAGAGAACCTATCATTAGTTTCTCTTTTTTCTACTCTACCTCAACCTGAGATGGCACCAGGTTAATGTTCACAGAAAAGAGATTCATGGAGGAATTGAGAAGATGAAGAACCAGAGATCGATGAAGCTGAGCTTCACAGATGAATTGGGGTTCGTCTGACTTCGTCGACAGAGAAGATGATTGAGTTTTGGTAGGGTTTCTGGTTGAATCAGATCAAAGAAATTTAGGTTTGATTATGTGATGGTCGAGGAACATGGAAAAGTGGGTTTGGTGAGATTTGTTGTTGCTGTCGATTTGAAGAAGAAATTGAACTCAGGGAGATGGAGATAGAGCCGGTATTGATGAATGGAGGAGCTGAAAATCTTAGATGTATGATTAGGAAAAGAGACTGAATTGCTAATGGGAGTTTGGGTCATAGCTGCAGCTACAGAGAATGGAATTACAGGAGTTGAAATTTTTTGTGTTGAGTGTTGTACAATTACAGAACAAAGAGATCTCAAGAAATCTGAGATGGGTTGATTTGATTTTTGCCTCTGAGAAGATGGAGAAGAAGATACAAATGCAGTAGCTTCTGTTGTTTTGTTTGAGCTATAGTTGGAGATGGCAGTGGTGGTGATATGAACAGCAGGGGTTATGAAACAAAGAAAAATGGGTTTGTAAAGGTGGTGGTTATAAATTCAGAGATGGGATTGAGATGCAATCGAAGAAACAGTGAGGTTAAGGAGTGGTTTAGAGGAACTAGTTTATCCTGATAATATTGTTTTCGAGTCTAGAAATTTAGAAACGCTACTCTTAGAATAAAATGAACTCGTAGAGATGAGTGAGGATGAACCCGACTTAGAAGAATCAATTGACCATTTCCAGGAATCTGATGACCTAGAAATTAGGGAAGTTGTGACTAGTCTTTCTAGAGACACTGAAAACTCGAAGTTTGGGGGTGATCATCATTCTCCATGTGCTTTAACTCTTAGAAAGGTCCCTTACTTGGGACATGACATATGTGCCTCAACCATTTTACAAGATTATCTTCATACGCGTTTTCCCGAACCTAATAATGTCCAGGAAGAAGTTCAGTTGTTAGAAATCCATCCTCTGGTTGATGTGGTTTACCCAGGATATGATACCCAGATTGATTTTGTTTTCCCACCAAAAACTTTTATTCCAATTGTGGGAATGTTTGAATTTGAAATGTGTTAGTTGTTGAGTTTTGAGACTAGACCTAATTACTTTAGGAGATTAGGGTCGACACGTTTGTTTAAGGAACACCACCACTCTCATTGTGGTCAGATGTGTGAATCAAATCTGATTGACTTAGAGGATCCCCAGTTATTCAGTTTATTATTATGTGCTTCTAAGTTTGTATTTTTTTCCAGATTCTAGAACCTGAACATTCGGATCTAACTTATGAGGAAATGCAACCCATGGAAATATTTTATCTGGACCCTGTTATAGAACCTGAACTTGAACCACAACTAGATGTAGTTGTCTTAAACAGGAAACTAAACAAGGTTGTGCTTTATTTGTTCATTTTCTTGGCATGTTGCAAATTCCTTTTACTTGTGATAGCTCTATTTGGTTTTGGTGATCCGCAATTATTCCGGCTATTACTTTATGATTCTATGAGGTGATTAATTCCTTCCGATGTCTGGCTGAAGATTTTAAACTTAGCACTTCTTGGGAGGTAACCCAATCTCATGCAACATGGTAATATCTTTCTTTAACTCTTTTGCTTCGAGTGATAACAGTTTCTCCTTGTTCATGCTTTTAATTTTATCTTTAGAACATTGAGGACAATGTTAGATTTAATTTTTGGGGTATGGGAGAAGCTTTTTAGTTGCATTAAATAAACTCCAAAGCCTAGAAATTTATACTTATTAAGGTTGGCACTAACCAATCTAAGTGGATGGGAACATCTTGGTTGTAGGAGTTGAGGAACCAATCTGATTAGATGGAAACATCTAAAGAGTCTATTCATAAAAGCACAGAGCTCAGGTGTTAGAATTAAAAATAAAATAAAAAATGGTAGTATCGCCATATCTCGTTGAATCATAATCCTTCTGTTTTTATTTTTTTTAAGTGACTTGGTGGGGCACACGATTCAAGTTGTTACCTTTGCTAGGGTGAATTAGAGTGATTGAGATACCAAAAATAAATAAAAAAAATGGAGACCAGACCATCAGACCAACCGGAATAAATTCAATAAAGTCGACCACTGGTACCCTTGTATATGCCAGTTGTGTTGACCTAGAGTTAGGTTTATTCGACGACTGGTCCCCTTGTATATGCCAGTTGTGTTGATATTAGTCAGACCGGTATCTCAGTCCATTAGGATAGGTTCATCTTGGCAGAGGCCTTCAGACAGATATGGGAAACACCGTTCACTTTAAACCATCTACTTTTCTCTTTATCCATCTTCTTAATCTTTCCATGTGATTGGTTGACTCCGGTTATGATGTCCTAAAACTATCTGAGCAAAGCTCTGTCACTTATATATGAATTTTAGTATGCTAAGTGCAAACTCGTGTACAATAATTGGAATTTCGCATAAGGGTACTTCCTCCTATCATTTTTATGGGATCAACTATTTTTGTTGATTCAATAAACGGGATCAACTCTTGTTGTTTACTCAAAAACTAGCCGATATGATGTGGTATTTAAAGTTATAGGTATTTACGGCTATGATACATTCGAAACTGCTCTAAGTAGACAAATCTTGTTTATGAGGCCTAGGCTTCAAAACTTGGCTAAAATATCAAGTATACCAACCAATGAGATTCTTTAGTGCCTTCCAAAGTTTTGCGTAGATAGCTAGGGTCTGGAGTAAAGGTTTTGTGGGTACACCTCTGGTAAACCCTCCCGATATTAACTCGGTCTCTAGGGACACCTAGCGAGTTAGGATTTTATTTTTCTAGATTAGTTTTGCTCGAGGACTAGCAAATAATAAGTTTGGGGGTATTTGATAGACACATTTTTGTGTCTAATTTGTCCTCAATGTTCTGTATTGTTGGTACTCGATTTCGTACTTATTATGGTATTTTATGTGTTTGTAGGTATTTTTGGGAAATAAACATTTTTGGAAAATTCGGCTCAGAAAGTTGCTCGGGGTACCCCCGAAAAAGTACTAAAGGTACCCTCATTTTGGATAAGGGCCACCCCAGGACACCCCTGCTGTTAAAGGCGCCCCTACTTTGGATAGGGGGCACCCCCTTCTTCTTCATTTGAAAATCATTTTCGGCGGGAAATATTTCACCACCATTGCACGAGATTTTAGGAAAGATTTCTGGGAGATTTTCATGGATATTATCCTGCGATTATGTTGTCAGTTAATCAATAGGTCGCAGGACGTGTTTTTGGAAGGAAAATAAGGAATAAAATCGGCCCATGAATGGTTGTTGCGTTAAAAAGAGTAACCAATATTCTCGGATTACGCTTGAGTTATAAGAGCATATTACGTGGGATTTAAGAGGATATATTCTCTGAAATTTGTTTCTATCCAATCCAGAGAGAGTTTGAAAAGTTTTGGACAACTCAGACGTGTATAATAGAGGAAAGGAGAATAAAATCTCCTAAACTCTAATACGATATTTTCTGGTATTTACTCGAGAGATTGATGGTCCTGTGGTGTATTTATAGCTGAGTTTGGAGTCAGATCAGGAGACAGAGTGAGAGGGGAGCGAACAGAGGGTTGAGGATGGAGAAAAATTAAGTTGAAGAGATGAACCAGTTCTACTGGTGAAGAAGAACACGAAGAACATTAGACCTCAGAAGACAGTCGTATTGCTACAGTGCCAGCGACACTTCATATTTATCGTTCTCTGTAACAGTTTGGTTTGTAACAAATATAATTGTTACAAACCCGGTTTTAATTATTTCTCACCTTTTCCGTCATTTGTAAACACCTTTTTGAGCAATGAAAAATTCCTTTGAGTGTGTTTTCACCATGCGGAGCTAGATCCAACACTGGGACGACGGAGAAAGCCGAATTTCATACATGGGTAAATTTATTTTATTTTCTATATGACTTTTGCACTAATTAAAATAGAATTATGATTTGAATTAATTAGTTATTATTTTATTTGATGGGTCATTCTTGCTTAAATGTTTGATGTCCCATGCTTACGATTTATAACTAATATTTTGAGAATCTACTTTGGAAAAATAAGAGTCGATGTTATTTTTAGTGAGCGATAATTGTTGAGAATGAATAATTGAGCCTTATGATATGAATTCGGTGGAATCCTAGTCCCAGTAGCTCTCTTTTATTATTTTCGTTAAACCTTTAAATTTAGTCTTCACAAATCTTAGAGTTCGAATCTTATATTACTACAACTCAATTGAAAATCACATCATTTTGGCGCCGCTGCCGGGGATTTGTTTATAGATTTGTTTTTAGGTTTTATTTTATTTGTTCTTTTTTACGCGTTTTGGTATTTTCGTTTGCTTTTAGATTTGGAGCTAAGCTAAAGGAAAAAGAGAAAGTGCTGAAAAGAAAGGAAAATCCCAAAAAGGAAAGAAAAGAGAAATCCAAAAGGAGTGAAGAAGAAGATTTTGTAAATAATTTTATTTTATTTTTTTATAAACTGTAATTAAGGTTTTTATTTTTGTAATATTTTATTTTTGGACATTTTTTTTTCTTTTCTTTTGGACATTGAATATTGGACTTTATTTTTAAAACCCTAAGGAAGGGTTAGTTTAAATATAAACTGCACAGGGAAGGACGGCGATTACGATATCTCCTCGGCCCCTCGGGTTCGTACACTTACATTGGAGTCGGTGGCCCGAGTCAACTTCAACGGTTCATCCACCGTCTGGAACGGGAGGTAAGAATTCTAAACACCCTTGAATCCCCTGTCAGCGGGTTTACTGGATGATTTTGTATGCATATATGCTGAGGACCTGAAATCGGATTAAATTTTCTAGTAAAGGGCAAGGCCTGGCCAAATCAAGATAAGGACTCGGATTTCATCACCGTTTCCTTCTTTCCCGCCTTAGGAACACGTAACCTACGTGAACCTAAGCCTTAAAATTTGGACTAGAACGAGACCGATAAGGTAACGAGCTTATTAGGAAAGTCGTTCAAAAAATATTGGTTACTCTTTTGAGCATACTTTGAAGTTCATGATGGTTTCTATGAGTTGAATACACCGCCTTGTAACGCCGGTGAGGCCTTGGGTATCAAAGCTCCACTGAGCTTCCCTCGTGTCTATTCAACTTACTTTAACTCGGATTGATTCTAGAGAGGTTTGCTCAGATTGTAACGAGTTTCTTTTCGAAATAATATAAGATAGTCTAGAAACAATCTAAGTGGATCCATCATGATTTTTGTTTGCTAGATAAAATAGGCTTGTTGTGGTCGAGTCAGCCTTGTTTGTGCTTGTTTAGAATTCACTTGCAGTTAGGATGTCGAATTGGTATAGCCAATACAATGAGTATCCAACTGAACAACATGGACATTACTCTTTTTATGATCATGGTGTGAATAGTGGTTGGGCACGCCAACCTTTTCAAGTTTTTGGGTCATATCATGGTGAGCCCAATTACTATCCACACGCGCATCGGTCATACGGGAAAGAAGATTATAATACTAGTTCTTCGTCTTTAGAGGATACAATCAAACTATTGAAAAGTAGTCCTTTTTATGATCCTTCAGTTCCTATTCCTTCTTTAGAAGAGTATCTCAGGAATTTATCTGAGTCATCACGTAAGTTAGCTGAATCGACATACAAGTTAGATGAGGTGAACAACGTAGTTACGGACGAAAGAACTGCAGCAATGACTGAATCTTCTTTGGAAGATATCCTCAATAGGTTAAGTGAAAACTTAGATCCAACACTTAGGGAGCTTTCTTTAGAAGAGACCCTTGAGAGGATAGTTGAGTCGACACGTAGACTTGAGTTAGAGACGAACGAAAGTATTGCTCGAAACGACTTGAATTTCCAATATAGTGTATCCAATAATACTCTTGAAAATGAGGATAGTTATTTGCGTAATCAAGATATCGAGGTTAGAATTGGCGACAATCCTTGTGTATATGAGGTTCATCCATTTCCATGTTATGATAATGATGAGTATGATGTGGACAATGTTGATGAAGAATCTGAAGTATTTAGGCATGGTGATCAGAAATTTGTTACTCCTATTGAGCTTGAAAATGATAATGATATTTCTGGTACAAATCCCGATAATTTTAATTATTATCCACCTATTCAAAAGGACGGGGATTTGACTAGAGATAATACCGTTTTAGACGAAGTTGTACTTCCTTTTGATTACGAAGCCAATGATGGTTTAGAGGAACTAGTTTATCCTGAGAATATTGTTTTCGAGTCTAGAAATTTAGAAACTCTAATCTTAGAAGAAAATGAACTCATAGAGATGAGTGAGGATGAACCTGACTTAGAAGAATCAATTGACCATTTCCAGGAATCTAATGACCTAGAAATTAGGGAAGTTGTGACTAGTCATTCTAGAGACACTGAAAACTCTAAGTTTGGGGGTGATCATCATTCTCCATGTACTTTAACTCTTAGAAAGGTCCCTCAATTGGGACTTGACATATGTGCCTCAACCATTTTACAATATTATCTTCATACGCGTTTTCCCGAACCTAATAATGTCCAGGAAGAAGTTCAGTTGTTAGAAACCCATCCTATGGTTGATGTAGTGTACCCAGGCTATGATACCCAGATTGATTTTGTTTTCCCACCAAAAACTTTTATTCCAATTGTGGGAACGTTTGAATTTGAAATGTGTCAGTTGTTGAGTTTTGAGACTAAACCTAATTACTTTAGGAGATTAGGGTCGACACATTTTTTTAAGGAACACCACCACTCTCATTGTGGTCAGATGTGTGAATCAAATCTGATTGACTTAGAGGATCCCCAGTTATTCAGTTTATTATTATGTGCTTCTAAGTTTGTATTTGAGTTTTTCCAGACTCTAGAACCTGAACATTCAGATCTAACTTATGAGGAAATGCAACCCATGGAAATATTTTATCTAGACCCTGTTATAGAACCTGAACCTGAACCAGAACTAGACGTAGTTGTCTTAAACAGGAAACTAAACAAGGTTGTGCTTTATTTGTTAATTTTCTTGGCATGTTGCAGATTCCTTTTACTTGTGATAGCTCTATTTGGTTTTGGTGATCCGCAATTATTCCGCCTATTACTTTATGATTCTATGAGGTAATTATTTCCTTCCGATGTCTGGCTGAAGATTTTAAACTTAGCACTTCTTGGGAGGTAACCCAATCTCATGCAACACGGTAATATCTTTCCTTAACTCTTTTGCTTCGAGTGATAACAGTTTCTCCTTATTCATGCTTTTAATTTTATCTTTAGAACATTGAGGACAATGTTAGATTTAAGTTTGGGGGTATGGGAGAAACTTTTTAGTTGCAATAAATAAACTCCAAAGCCTAGAAATTTATACTTATTAAGGTTGGCACTAACCAATCTAAGTGGATGGGAACATCTTGGTTGTAGGAGTTGAGGAACCAATCTGATTAGATGGAAACATCTAAAGAGTCTATTCATAAAAGCACAGAGCTCAGGTGTTAGAATTAAAAAATAAAAAAAAAATAAAAAATAACATGGTAGTATCGCCATATCTCGTTGAATCCTAATCCTTCTGTTTTTATTTTTTTTAAGTGACTTGGTGGGGCACACGATTCAAGTTGTTACCTTTGCTAAGGTGAATTAGAGTGATTGAGATACCAAAAAAAAATAAAAAAAATGGAGACCAGACCATCAGACCAACCGGAATAAATTCAATAAAGTCGACCACTGGTGCCCTTGTATATGCCAGTTGTGTTGACCTAGAGTTAGGTTTATCGACCACTGGTCCCCTTGTATACGCTAGTTGTGTTGATATTAGTCAGACCGGTATCTCAGTCCATTAGGATAGGTTCATCTTGGCAGAGGCCTTCAAACAGATATGGGAAACACCGTTCACTTTAAACCATCTACTTTTCTCTTTATCCATCTTCTTAATATTTCCATGTGATTCGTTGACTACGGTTATGATGTCCAGAAACTATCTGAGTAAAGCTCTGTCACTTATATATGAATTTTAGTATGCTGAGTGCAAACTCGTGTACAACAATTGGAATTTCGCATCAGGGTACTTCCTCCTATAGTCAATGAGAGTATGCCAACCAAGGAGATTCTTTAGTGCCTTCCAAGGTTTTGCGTAGATAGCTAGGGTCTGGAGTAAAGGTTTTGTGGGTACACCTCTAATAAACCCTCCCGAGATTAACTCGGCCACCTAGCGAGTTAGGATTTTATTTTTCTAGATTAGTTTTGCTCGAGGACTAGCAAATAATAAGTTTGGGGGTTTGCGGCGATTCTATTAGGGTTTGCTTTCATATATTTTTCATTTCTTTATTTTATGAAAATGATTATGATGAACTCCATTATTATGAGTAACTAAACACAATTATTGGTTATGGGATAAAATTGATTTTTCAACATGATATTTAAATCAATGGATTAGTTTTGTCTCAACTTTATTGTTTACGATTCATTGTTAATATTGTTGCATGATTTGAGTGCTAGTTTGATTGAGTCCGGAATCAATTAGATTGGTTTTCATATCTATTGCTAGATTAGGTTTTATTATACGAAAAAGTGATAAATTCCTGATTACAAGTAGCATAAATGTGAGTAGTGCTTGTAGTGATATATCCTACTAGTCACATATGAATCATAACCTTAGTTAAATCGAATTAGTGCTTTTACACGTTCGGTTGCTTTGATTAGTCTTATTCCATAAAACTTATTGCTCTTAGGGAGTTAAACTTAATTGTGCTTTTACACTTTAGGTTTCTTTCTAGGTAGAATTCACATATGCATCTTTTAATGTGGTTGTGATGAAATCAGGGAATTAGCGGGATAGACTTGCAATCAAGATATCCTAGGTCTTTTAATAAATGAGAGATTAAATTATCAATTCTAGTAATTGATGAAAATACATGTTTGTGAATGATACTATCCCGTGACCAATATCTCCTCCTTATTATTTATTCCAATTATTTCATTTGCTTTGCTTTATTTTATTGCTTAGATAAAATTAAAAAATCCCCCCTTGGTTACTAAGAAACTGAAATTTTATAACAACAAAAGCCTCTCTATGGGAACGAACTCTTTCTTACCACATACTTCATTTAAATTTAGTTAAGTAAGAAAGTGAAATTATTTTGACGCATACGATAGCGATCAATAAGTCTAACTAAGATAAGAATTAACTTAGTTTCTCTTATCCGGAATCAAATGGACTAAATAAATGACCCCGTGATTTCGTTAAGTCAAAACAATAAAAACAAACCACATAAATTGACTTGCTATAGTTTTTCTTAACCAGAAGCAATTGAAATAAATATAACCAATGTAAGCACCGCAATTGCACCGAATTTCGTAAGCAAAAACTCTTGTTATCAAGCAATAAAGAAGATACCAAATCATAAATCAATAAATTGACACAGTGTTTCTTAACTGGAAACAATTGAATCGCAATAATCAATCCATACAGCATAATGAAACATATC
Source organism: Papaver somniferum (assembly GCF_003573695.1). NCBI lineage: Eukaryota > Viridiplantae > Streptophyta > Magnoliopsida > Ranunculales > Papaveraceae > Papaver > Papaver somniferum. The sequence continues at coordinate 173,745,283 of NC_039359.1, read as the reverse complement.
AATTGTACTGAAATTTTGTTAAGCAAAAGCAAAATATATGCAATAAACTCAAGCTTTTCTTAAACAGAAAAAACGATTAACTAACAATAAAAATCATTACCTCAAATTCCGCAACCACTTCTCCTCATAAAGATATATCGTTTAAGTGCAAGTTCAAATAACAACTCTCCCCCAGTTAGTTGTCATCCTCTCTCAAGAACAAAAGAACAACAACAAGAGCAACCTTTACCAGAGAAAGGTTGAATCGGTTTTAACTAATGTGTGCCAATAAAAAAGCTTAAACCGAAAACACATATGTTATGCGAAACACAACTTATGTAAACACAAATTTATTATCAACATATTGTGAATTTTCACATATGAGGTTTAATCGGAACACCTTATGATCCTTTGATAAAGCCTACCAACAAGGGGTAGAACTTAATCCCTCTAAATTCAAAAAGACACACAAATCATAAGGGCATTCACATATGAGATCGAATATTTAGGCTAATAAAAACCAAAACTAAACATATAACAATCCGAAAGAAAATAGTATAAAATATATTCATATGCTATGCAATCGGAAACTATAAAATAATGAAACAAAGATTATAAAATAATAATTTTATTCATAGATAAATATTGATAGTTTTATTTAAAATAGACCTTATACAAAATATCGAAATAAATCAACAAATTGAATAGTCTATTCTCTAGATTAAGTATCTTAGCATATGTCTTAATCCTTAGAGGTGCTATGATTGTTCACAGAGGTTTCGTCAGTGTTCAAGATCTTGAGTTTCCTCTTTACTTACAGCTGATTGAGTCACCTCTTTAAAAGATTCAGATCCACAATCATCTTCAAAAATTTTGACTCAAGCCATTCCTCATTTTTCACAGAAGCTTTTAATTGTCCACGCGCAATTTCAAAATCTCGCATTAGCATAAACATGAGCTGGAAAGATAGTTGATTTCTCTTATCTTCCCTTAAAAAATAACACTTAATCTCAGAAGGGAGATAAGTTTCAAGCTTCTGTAATTGAGAATCAATATCAATAGTATTTTCATCCATCTTGAACCATAATCTTATTGTGGAGAAAGAATCGATTATTCACGATGTTTTATATATCAAATAAAACTTGATTTCCAAGTTTTAAAACAACAAAAAAGTTATTTTATTTGATATTAAAAACAGGTGAGATGATGTTGTTTTACAAGTGATAATTATGGGATTCGATTCTCGGACTATTTTTAAAGGTTTGATTCAAGATTAATTAAGAAACATACTAAAGAAAAACTAATTGTATTGGTCAAAGAGAAAGAGAACTAGGGTTTCAGATTTCAATACTTTTGATGTTTGTAAATTCAATAATTAATTTCTCTAATTTATTCTCAAAACTACTCAAGGAAATTTTGAACCCAATCTCATGCCTCAGAGGATAAATCGTTGAAACTCTTTTTTATGACTTTCGTCGTTATTCTAAAGCCTATTTTTCCTCCGCTTATAAAATATCGGTATCTTAATACTACCCAAAACAGTTATTCTGAATCATATAAAGAAGAGAAAAATTCTAATCAATTAAAACTTCACTAGAGAGTAATAATCAAAGAAAACTAAATACTAAAAATTACACATCAAAAAATAGTTTCATCGTCCACCCTAGAAATTAAATTAGCTACTCATATGCATTTATTAATGAGGGACTAGTTTCCGTATGGACTGAATTAACCAGGCCAGTTTAAACCTGTCTCAGACACCACCCTGGTCTAGCTAGCTAGTCCAGATGGTACTAATCTTCATTGTCGGTTGCTCTCTTCCCCATCCCCAACCCTCACACTATGGAGTAAGTTTTAACAGGGGTGCACTTAAATACTTGTTGTATAAGACATCTAGGTTTCTCTAAGGAACAATTGGCTTCAGATCCTCTTATCGAGCTGACTCATTCAGAATTGAGTAGCTCTGGAAGACCAGGTCTTATGGAGATGTTCAAGGTCTTCCCAAATGCCTTTACACATAAGCCTGGAAAGAGCCTAGTTCTTGTGGTTGTTCCCGATTTTAAGAGAAGAACAGATAATTGTTGTCCAGTTTTTAATTTGTTGGGTCCACCAATTAGACAAACCCCACTTAATTCTCTGTTGGTCCCATTAAATTTCACCAAAAACGGATAATGATTATCCTGTTTGTATAAGTTGTTAGGTTTTTATGCTAAAATCTCTCTTGGCCCCACTAAGTTACAAGAGTTTTAAGAATATAACGGACAATCATTATCCGCTTCCACCTTTTTTAGAACGGCTAACCATTATCCGTATTCGGAGTCTTCCCGCTGCCTACACACTAGGGAAGGCTTTCGGGAAGAAGGGGTTTCATCCATGGATTTTGGCCTTGGGAAGAGGCTGGGCATCTCCATAATACCCAGTCGAATAGTTTGAGTTAACTAGGTTTTGTGAGGAAATCGGTTGCTTGACCTAGCTAATCATGATTACTGAAAAGACATACAAATTCTGATTATACAGAACTACTAGGATTCGGTTGCTTTTTCTAACTTTAGAATTATGATAATTAGCCAACCATCAAGTGGTATATGGTTGGTATGCTCCCTCCCACTGCGGAGGTAGGGGTTCAAACCCCATAATTGCCAAAAGTAACTCTTTATAAGGAGTTAAGGATGTAACCCAAGACCACTCTTTCAAACTATCAATTTTCTTTTTATGATAATTAACTAGGACTAAAGATGAGGTGGGGTTAACATAAGAGAATGTAGTGGGATTTCAGCTTGTCATGACTTAAATTTTGCAGAACACATGTGATCTTACTAAATCGTCAGTTACCCTACATCTATGGCCATCCACATATGTGCCAGAAGCTTTAAAATAATTCAGACAGGAAAATAGTTGAAACCTAATGCTAGGTGAAAAAGCGAGGGCCTAACAACCACACCCAATATTTCGCTTAGCAATCTGTATGGACAAACTCCAATATAATTCCAAGAGAATCAACTAGATAATCAAACTCAATCAATGGAAATATATCCAAAAGTTGTATCTCTATTTCTCAATTCAATCCGCAATCAAACAAATAGGAATTTGCGAGCCTGATTGAATATAAGAAATAACTTGTACGGTATCAAAAACCAATATCCAAGTGTCAATCAATTTAATCAACAACCAAAGGTTGGATTCACAATTGATTGAACTTACGCACAACCTGTGATATTCCAATTGTATAAACAAATATAATACGGAAAAGAAATAACACAGACACCAGAAGTTTTGTTAACGAGGAAACCGCAAATGCAGAAAACCTCGGGACCTAGTCAAGATTTGAACACAATACTGTATTAAGCCGCTACAGATACTAGCCTACTCCAAGTTAACTTCGGACTGGAATGTAGTTGAGCCCTAACCAATCTCACATTGATCAAGGTACAGTTTCGCTCCCTACGTCTCTGAATCCCAGCAGGACTCTACGCACTTGATTCCCTTAGCTGATCCCACCCACAACTAAGAATTGCTACGACCCAAAGTCGAAGATTTGATAAACCAATCTGTCTCACACAGAAAAGTCTATTGAATAGATAAATATGTCTACCACAGATAAACCTATGTGTTTTGTTCCGTCTTTTGATAAATCATGGTGAACAGGAACCAATTGATATACCAGACTTATATTCCAGAAGAACATCCTAGAAATATCAATCACCTCACAATAATCTTAATCATATGGTAGCGAAACAAGATATTGTGGAATCACAAACGATGAGACAAAGATGTTTGTGACTACTTTTTATCTTTCCTATCGGAGATTAAATCTCGAGCAAATCTTAGAGAAGATAATACTCAATCACGATAGAAAACAACAAGATCAGAACACGCCACTACAGAGAAAATATTTGGGTCTGGCTTCACAATCACAATGAAGTCTTCCAGTCGTTAACCTACAGGGTTTCCTAAAAAACCTAAGGTTAAAGAAGAATCGACTCTAGTCGCATCTATCAAAAACTTGACCCCCCAAAAAGACAACTAGTATCATACAAGAGGTGTGGGGATTACATTTCCCAGTTGCTAGAGTTCTCCTTCATATAGTCTTCAAATCAGGGTTTGCAATCAATGCTACCTTGGTAAGAAATCATACAATATCCACCATTAGATGAAAACCTGATTAAACTCAATATAATATCTTTCAAATGTTATCTCGAACTTAGCTTGTTACACACAAATGAAAAGTGACTTCATATAGATATGAGTAACCGTACCTAAACGTGTGCACTTTTGTTGGCTCAACAATAGTTAACCGAAGTTATCCATATGAACACTTTCATATCAACCATATTCATCTTAACCATAACTAGTTCAAATGACTCAAATGAAACTAGTTCTAGAGTTGTTCAATTGTTTATATTCTCATAGAAGTATACAAGACAGAATTGAAGCAAAATCGATTTTGATTCACATGAATCAATTCATGAACATTATAGCCACGGTTTTCAAAAGATTGTATTCCTTATTATGTAAATGTATTAGTTCATGAACAAACCGATCTTAGAACATAACTTACTCAAGTATGCAAACAGCTCGAGTCAGCCGAACCAAGCCGAACCTACAAATGAGTTTTGAATAAAGTATCCAGGAGAGGGTTCGGCTAATAAGAGAAACCAAGAAGTGAGCCAAACAGCGAAGTTTTGGACGAAAATACAAGAAGTTACAGGAGAATGTTCGGCCGAAAAAGAGCTAGCCGAACCCAGGTTCGGCTGATAAATCTCCACCACTTTTGATCCGAACCTGACACTCATACAAAGCAAAAATAACTTGTCAGGTTCGGCCGAATAAGTCCATACACGTTTGAGCCGAACCTGACAACTTCCTGGGACACTTTTGACGCGTTTTTGACCCCGTTTTCGATAATACACGGGCCCGGAAGGATTTTGAAGACCTAATTTCGTCAGCACTATATAAAGACACCTCCCAAACATTAAGAAGACATCTTTTACACAACTTTGCAAGTCTTGGAGAGGAGGAGCAACATAACGGAGCAAAAGCTAGGGTTTCAGAGCGGTTCATCAATCATAACGATTTCTTCTCTAGTTTATCATATGTATAACATGGATGCTTATACATTCATGAGTAGATAAACCCATACTTGGTTGAGGATGAATTATAAGTATTATGTATGATTTGATTTAGTATATGAATCTGTTTTGATTTCTTCATATGGTTATCGTTTGTGTTTATTATTAAGAATGAATATGATTGATTGATTAGGTGGCCAACTGAATATATTTGTTAACTCAATCTAATGCTAGTAAGGGTTAGGATATTCGTAATTATTGAATAATTCCTCAACACAAGTAGATAACGTGACACCTCGCGGAGGGATTTCGTAAACCAATCACGTGAAAACACAACACTAGCAAGTAGACCGAGCGTACTGAGTCTAACTACTAGGATTAAACCTAAATTCACAGACCATAAAGCATTCGACTGAATTACATCTTGTAAGCGTACCTCAAGGTGGTTCAGACGAATAGACTCTGGCGACTAAGCGTTCCTTTTGTCCAGTGGATTAAGGGATTTTGGAGATGACTAAGCGTACCTGGTATCTTATGGTTGGTGATAATCTATGACTAATGATGATGAGTGAATATACTAATTTGATGAATATTTAGTTACGAATAAGGATTCCTCAATCATCTCTCTCCCTATTGCTTTCAACTCAATTTCAATTTCTTTATTTACTTTGTTTACAATCTAAAACAAAACCCTCCAATTGTGACCTTTTTGACAACTAAACTCCCTGCTTTTTGTGGGAACGATCCTTGCTTCCATTATATTACCAGTTAATTGTTTGGAAATAAGTGATTTAATTTGATTGCACCTACGCCACGCATCAGATGACTTGGGTTTATCTATAGTAAACCGTTTACTTCTCTTCAAAAGAAGATCTCTAAACTGTCTTGTGATCAAAGAGACTGACTTGTCAAGATCTTCATCTGATGAATCGGCCTCAGAAGGATCATCTTCAGAGATGCCTACACTTTTACTTTTATCAAGTAATTTAGTGTTCTTTTGTACTTTGAAAGCAATGTCCTTTCCAGATTTAGATACATTCTCATGATCAAAGATCTTTAACTTCCCAACGAGAGTATTTCTGGAAAGCACATCAAGGTTATTTCCTTCAACGTTGACACGTTTCTTAGAATCGTATCTATATGGAAATGATCTGAGAATCTTCATCACAATTTCCTTTTCATGAATAGTCTTACCCAATACAAAAGATGCATTGACAATTTCAGACACTTTGTGATTAAACTCATCAAATGAATATTCATCTATCATATGAAGGTTTTCCTAATCAGAATTTAGGTTTTGAAGCCTAGCTTATTTTCACAAGTATTCCCTTCAAATAAGATTTCTAAGATATCTCAAGCATCTTTAGACCGAGTGCACCTAGTCACATGGTGCTGAATATCTGGGGTAATGGCATGGATGATTGCATTCAATCCGTCAGAATTTTTATTTGCAGCAAGAATCTCAACAGCATCATAATCACCAATATCCTTTGGAACAGTTACAGTGCTTATTGTAAAAACTGGAGGATCATAGCCATTAACAACGTAAACCCATGATTGAAAATCACATGCTTGAAGAAAGGCACGCATAGTGCTTTTCCACCACAAGTAATTCGATCCATCGAAGACTAGCGGTGTGTTTATAGAGATAACACTTCTGTCCATAGAGTCAGATCACTACAAACATAGACTTATAAGGTCTTGAACGTGTTTGCCTGCTCTGATGCCAATTGAAAAAACGGGGGTCTAACAACCACACCCAATATTTCTCTTAGCAATCTGTATGGACAAACTCCAATATAATTCCAAGAGAATCAACTAGACAGTCAGACTCAATCAATGGAAATATATCCAAGAGTTGTGTCTCAATTTCTCAATTCAATCCGCAATCAAACAAATAGGAATTTGCGACCCCGATTGAATATAAGAAATAACTTGGACGGTATCAAAACCCAATATCCAAGTATCAATCAATTTAATCAACAACCAAAGGTTGGATTCACAATTGATTGAACTTACGCTCAACCTGTGATATTTCAATTCTATAAAAAAATATAATGCGGAAAAGAAATAACACAGACATCAGAAGTTTTGTTAACGAGGAAACTACAAATACAAAAAACCCCGGGACCTAGTACACATTTGAACACCACACTGTATTAAGCCGCTACAGACACTAGCCTACTCCAAGTTAACTTCGGACTGGAATGTAGTTGAGCCCTAACCAATCTCACACTGATCAAGGTACAGTTTTGCTCCTTACGTCTCTGAATCCAAGCAGGAATCTACGCACTTGATTCTCTTAGTTGATCTCACCCACAACTAAGAGTTGCTACGACCCAAAGTCGAAGACTTGATAAACCAATCTGTCTCACACAGAAAAGTCTATTGAATAGATAAATATGTCTCCCACAGATAAACATATGAGTTTTGTTCCGTCTTTTGATAAATCAAGGTGAACAAGAACCAATTGATATACCAGACTTATATTCCCGAAGAACGGTCTATAAATATCAATCACCTCACAATAATCTTAATCCTATGATAGCGAAACAAGATATTGTGAAATCACAAACGTTGAGACGAAGATGTTTGTGACTACTTTTTATCTTGCCTATCGGAGATTGAATCTCGAGAAAAACTTAGAGAAGATAGTACTCAATCACGATATAAAACAGCAAGATCAGAATGCGCAACTACAGAGAAAATAGTTGGGTCTGGCTTCACAATCCCAATGAAGTCTTCAAATCATTAACCTACATGGTTTCGTGAAAAACCTAAGGTTAAATGAGAATCGACTCTAGTCGCAACTAATATCACACAGGAGGTTTGGGGATTAGGTTTCCCAATTTTTAGAGTTCTCCTTTATATATTCTTCAAATTAGGGTTTGAAATCAATGCTACCTTGGTAACAAAGCATTCAATATTCAGCGTGAGATGAAAACCTTATTAGACTCAAGCTAATATCTTTCAACCGTTAGATCAAATTAGCCTGTTACACACAAATAAAAAGTGACTTCATTTAAATATGAGTAACCATACCTAAACGTGTGTACCTTTGTTGGCTCAACAATAGTTAACCAAAGTTAGCCATATGAACACTTTCATATCAACCATATTCATCTTAACCATAACTAGTTCAAATGACTCAAATGAAACTAGTTCTAAAGTTGTTCAATTGTTTATATTCTCATAGAAGTATACAAGACACAATTGAAGAAAAATAGATTTTGATTCACATGAATCAATTCATGAACATTATAGGCACAGTTTGCAAAAGATTGCATTCCTTATTATATAAATGTATTAGTTCATGAACAAACCAATTTTAGAACATAACCTACTCAAGTATGAAAAAGGATACGCATACTCGAACAACTGCTCATACCTTCCAAACTCAGCAAAAATTTCCGGACCTGAACCTCACTCCAATACGCGTACTGGTATGCGTACAAGGTTCCCGGACTTTCACTAAACCAACCAGTACGCATACGGGTATACTCACTATGTTTCACGGACTTGGATTACATATATGTAAGTACGCATACTATTCTTTATCCAATCATAGTTAAGTTTTCTAAACTCCACTTCAATCACTGAAACATTCTTGGAAGACGGGAATAGCTGTCTCACACAAACTATTAGCTTCAAAGCAATTTTCAAGTGATCGAATGATCAATACAAAATATTCCGAGTCTCCATCAAATGGCTGTCTCACGCAAATTATGTAAGATGTTACCAGGTGATTTTCACATGATCATCTTTTGACTTTCATCAAGAATATTAGATGAACTTGGTTAAAGCGAAAGCTTACCAACACATATTTCGAGAAATATGTAAGCGAGTTATACTCAGCTCGAAATATCAAATGTGTATAATTGAAGTCTATATAGCTATACGACTTTTGTCTCAAATAGTAGATAGAGTAGATAGACTTTTAAGTGATAGATGAGTTCAAGTCTCCTTATACCTTTTGTTGATGAAGTTCCACAAGATCTCCTTAATAGTTCTTTATCTTCAATCGATGAACGCCGTGAAGTATAATGCTCAACTACACTTTCTATCCTAATCCGATACTTAGCTATAAGTAGACTAGAAATCAAGACTTATAGTCTTGGCAACTAAACTTGACAACAAGCTTGAGATAGCAACGCTTGGGAGTTCGACCGAGAAGTGCTCTAACACTAGGTCACGTAATTAGGCAAAGCATGTAAAACTAATTAATTAAGTGGGTATTGATATTATCGGTTCATCCATAACCCAAAACATTTGTTCCGATTTTGGCGTTGAAGGACATAAAACTTAAAAACTGTGGTGGCTGTCCACATTTGATCGCAGTTAGTTCTTCTTCTCTGGGGTTTGGGAGAATTGGAAAATGCCTCAATCCTGTGGAGGTGCTTAGTGCAATGCTACAGTAAATGCTTCGTAAATAAAAAATACCAGTGTTACTAACTCAAGTAATGCTTTAAACTTTACATAATGAGTGATAAAAATAGAAAAAATGGGTTCTAATGGACGGCTAAAGTATTGTGGTCGGGTGAGATGGACAGAAGAAATTAAACCTAAAATTGACAATTGTACCGTTGATATCTATTTCTTTTATAATATCTCAAAACCATCGAAAAATCCCCTCCACATATCCCTTATCTTTGCACACCATCTCTCCCTTTTATCAAGTCCTCACGAGCAGAAAAACCCGAAACTTCGTCTTTCTATGAGATCTTATAACTCTCTACCATCTAGACCTTCTTTTTCTCCATATCTCATTATCATTCTCCACCATTAACATTGGGATTTCACCGCCATCACCACAAAACGCTGATTCCAACTTGATTGCAATCATCACCATTACCATTAAAGATTTTAATGCCCTAATTTCCTAATAATTTTTCAATTTCATCATTTCAAAAGAACAAGAAGCTGAATTAGGTTTTAATCATCAAAATGACTTTTGATAATCATAAATCACGTAAGTTTGCAAACCCTAATTTTCTTATTGATTATATTTTCTGAACGATAGTTTAAAATTGATATATAATTTAGTTGTTGGTATACCTATGTACACACGATTTTGCTGATTGAATCAACAATTGGTTGATTTTGCTTTCATCTTAGTCTCGCTTGTATGGTTTTGATTGAGGTGAATTTTTATTACCGTGTTTAATATAGGATGAAAGTGGTTTAATTTGGGTTTAATTTGTTTTTGTCTTGTTTTAAATTGGGTTTAATTTGGTTTCCTCATGTTCAAACTATGATGAACATGTTTCATCTAATTTTAGATTGTGCTGAATTTTGTTTCACCCATGTTTAATCTAGGATGAAACTGGTTCCACTCAGTTATATATTAGGTTGAATTTGGTTTCAAACATATTTAAACTAAGATGAAATTGGTTTCATCCAACTTTAGAATGGGTTGAATTTGGCTCCACCCTTGTTTAATCTAGGTGAAACTGGTTTCATTCAGTTATAGATTAGGTTGAATTTGGTTTTAGACATATTTAAACTAAGAAAAACCGGTTTCATCCAGTTTTAGATTGGGTTGAATTTGTTTTTATCCATATTTAAAATATGATGAAACTGGTTCCATCTTGCTTTTGATTGGGTTGAAACTGGTTTCTGCCTGTTTTATTGGAGTTGAATTTGGTTTCATCCATGTAGAAACTAGGATGAAATTGGTTTCATCCAATTTTAGTCTGGGTTAAATTTGGTTTCACATGTATGTATGTAAACTAAGATACAACTTTTTATGTTTGATATTCTCAAAATGAATGAAAAAATTCGCTTATATATATAACTATTTCGTTAAGGTATTGTTAAATTGCAAATATCTGCAAATTTTGTCACTCATGTATCAAATCCATAACATTGTTCCTCAATTTCAAGAATGCTAACAACATCTGGAGTTACCTCTTTAACATTGTTATGCTAACAACATATAGAGTTACTTGTCCAATGCTTATGGAAAGTCTTTCCGAGCTCAACCTATAATTAGTTCCCTTATAACAAACTGGACATTATTCTTAAGGAGTTGCCTAAGTCGTCAGTGGAAATTTTTAATAGATTAATCATAGGTCTCGTAAATCCATTTCTGAGCCTTCAGTGGGTGGGAATGAAGCTTTGTAGAGTATTCCATTTTTCATTTTCTGTGTTGTAAACTACTAGTTGTTAATGAAAATGCGGGGGTCTAACAACCACACCCTATAATTCGTTTGGCAATCTGAGAGGACTTACTCCAATACACTTTCTAGAGAATCAACTAGACAGTCAGACTCAATCTAAAATAAAGTATATCAAAGAGTTTAATATCTCTAACTCTTAATTCAATCTGCAATCATCAAATAGAAATCTGCGAGCCCGATTGAATATAAGAGGAATTACTTGAACGGTACCAAAGACCAATGTTCAAGTGTCAATCAATGTAAATCAACAACCAAAGGTTGGATATTCTAATTGATTGATCTTAACGAACAACCTGTGATATTTCAATTATATAACAAAATATAATGCGGAAAAGAAATAACACAGACACCAGAATTTTGTTAACGACGAAACCGAAAATGCAGAAAAACTGCGGGACCTAGTCCAGTTTGAACATCAAACTGTATTAAGCCGCTACAGACACTATCCTACTACCAACTAACTTAGGATTGGACTGTAGTTGAACCCTAATCAATCTCACATTGATTCAAGGTACAGTTGCGCTCCTTACGTCTCTAATTCCAGCAGAATACTATGCACTTGATTCTCTTAGCTGACCTCACCCACAACTAAAAGTTAATACGACCCAAAGTCGAAGACTTGATAAACAAATATGTGTCACACAGAAAATTCTATAGGATTGATTAAATCTGTCTCCCACAGAAATACCCAAGAGTTTTTGTTCCGTCTTTTGATAAATCAAGGTGAACAGGAACCAATTGATAAACCGGACTTATATTCCCGGAGAACAGCCTAGTATTATCAATCACCTCACAATAATCTAAATCGTATGACATCGAAACTAGATATTGTGGAATCACAAACGATGAGACAAAGATGTTTGTAATTACTTTTTATCTTGCCTATCGGAGAAATTAATCTCGAGTCAATTATTTCAATTATACTCAATACGATATAATCGGGCAAGAACAGAACACGCAACTACAAGAAAAATAGTTGGATCTGGCTTCACAATCCCAATGAAGTCTTGAAGTCGTTAACCTACAGGGTCTCGAGAAGAAACCTAAGGTTAAAGGATAATCGACTCTAGTTATGCAACTAGTAACACACATGAGATGTGGGGATTAGGTTTCCCAGTTGCTAGAGTCCTCCTTTATATAGTTTTCAAATCAGGGTTTGCCATCCAAGTTACCTTGGTAACAAAGCATTCAATATTCACCGTTATATGAAAAACCTAGTTCAACCAAGCTAATATCTTTCAACCGTTAGTTCGAACTTAGCTTGTTACACGTAAATGAAATGTACCCTCATTTAGGTTTATGTAACCGTACCCAAACGTGTACACCATGTGGGTTCACAAATAGTTAACCGGGGTTAGCCACATGATTACTCTCATATCAACCTTATTTATCTTAAACATAACTAGTTCAAATGAATCAAATGAAACTAGTTAAAGAGTTGTTCAATTGCTATATTCTCATGGATTTATACAAGAACACAATTGAAAAAAAATCGGTTTGATTCCCTCGAATCAATACATGAACATTATAGCCACGGTTTGCAAAGATTGCATTCCTTATTAATAAATGTTTAAGTTCACATACACTACCAATTATAGAAAGTAACCACTTAAGTATGCGTACGGGTATGCGACTTAAGTAACCGGATTTGAGTTTGGTTTGGCTTTCAAACTCAGCAGAAATTCACGGACATGAACTATTTGTCAGTACGCGTACGGGTACGCATACTTATCTAGTCTCCTACAACCATTTTGTTACACACAAGTATGCATACTTTAGGTTCCCGGTTTTGGACTTATACACAAATGTGAGAACACACTCTATGCTTATATCCAAAGAAGGTTACATGATTCCAAACTCTTTATTTAAATCATTGAAATATTCTTCTATAAAGACAATAGCCGTTTTCACACACTATTAGCATCAAAGCAATTTTCAAGATATTAAAATAATCATTATCAAAACATTCCAAGTCTTACACCAAATGATTGTATCACAGAAACCATGTAAGATGTTACTCGGAAAATTTCTCATGATATAAGATGAACTTGGTCGAAGCGAAAGCTTGTGAACACATATTTCGATAAATATGTAAGCGAGATATACTCAGCTCGAAATCTCAAATGTGTATATTGAAAAATATATCGTAATACGACTTATGTCTCAATATAGTAGATAGAGTAGAAATAGACTTTCCAAGTGATAGATGAGTTTAAGTCTCCACATAGCTTTTGTCGATGAAGTTCCACAAGCTCTCCTTAGTAGTTCTTCGTGTTCAAGTGATAAACGTCGTGAAGTCTAAGCTCAACTACACAAACTATGTCCTAGTCCGAGACATCTATAAATAGGCTAGAAATCAAGACTTATAGTTTTGATCACTAACATTGACAAACATGCTTGAGATAACAACGCATGCGAGTTCAACCGATCAGTGCTCTAACAATCTCTCCCTTTGTTAATTTTAGTGACAAAACTATCAATACATATGGATTACAAAATAAATAAAAATTGTAGCTTCTCATCCAAATGCTTGATCTCCTTGGCATCTTCAACATGACTCGAAATCTTCGTCACTTTCAAGTACTCCAATGATTCCAAAGGTTGTAAGTTTAGCACCATATTTAGTTGAATATCCGGAACGATAACAATGAGAAAACAAATGCTCTCAATCATTGTTATACGGTGTCATAGTATTATTACGCAACATCAAAGTTCAATTGAAAACTTTGACAATAACACTTTGGTGATATGTATCACTCCCCCTTAGTCAATACTTCATCTCAACATGAAAACCACTCCCCCTTACATAATGATCTGTAAACCATATGTATTTGCCGTATCACGTTACACATTAATTCTCCCCCTTTTTGTCAATATAAATTGGCAAAGGTACGAAAACTAGTGGGATCCTCATGAAATTTTCATAGAGATACTTCATGACCAAAAGAGAATACCATATCAACTTATTTAGATGCCATCATAAATCCGAAGCTAAATGCATTCATCAAGGAGTTTATAAAGATACAAGATAACCCCTATAATATTCCACAGCCGCACTCCCCACAAAGATTTGTTAATTAAGCACACGTTCAAAAAGAACTCTCCCCCATAAAATGTCATTCCCAGAAGAACAACAAATGCAACCTTACTTTCACAAGAAAAGAAGGATTTCTTTGGACATAACCAAATCACATGAAAACATGAATTTGAATCCAAAGTATTCAATTTAATTAAAAACAAGAGAATCCATGATTAATCCAATCGAAATGAAGAACCAAATTAACCACAAGAAAACCCATGATTAATTCAATTGGAATTACGCAACTAAATTAACCACAAGAAAGTGATCAATTCAATTAGTCATGCTCATCATAAGAGAACTTATGGAGCAACAACTAAACTGACCACAAGAGAATGATCAATTCAATAGGTCATGCTCGAACATAAGAAAAATTATGGGGCAACACAGTATATGCACAAAAATGTGGATCGGAGATTGACCAATACTGCAGAATAGACAAGGATTCATTCTATTTTTCATCACTATTTGCACAATGACATGTAATAGACTTAATCCTTGTAAACAAAAGTTTTATCATTTCTTCCATCAAAATAATGACATAAAAGGCTTTAACTTTTGTAATGTCAAAAGTTCATTCTATCTTCTATCAACACATTCATATTGACAAATAATAGAGATAACTTTTGAACAAGTATAGGACAGTCACAGGTTCACGGACGTAAACAACATATCCCATAATAATTTGCAATATATAAAATCATAAAGATTAACCTCGCGTTTTTAGGGGCCACCCGAAAGGATTTAGGGGCCATCAATTTATACCCAGCCAAAGACTCTAGTTAAGGGGTACCCTATATGATATTGAAGTTACATAAATGCCCTTCTGGTAAAACTGTATAAAAACCAAATCAAAAAAAATTCTACTCATTTCAACTCTTCTTCTTCCAGTTTCATATTATCTTCCGCTTGTGGAAGAAAAAAAATCTTTCCCTCGTTCTTGTGTTCAACCGAAACATCGCCGCGAATCCTAAAATCAAAACATCGTCGATTTGTTTATAAAACAATGGATAAGGTAAATGAAACCCACATACCTAGAACCAAAAACGTTGCTCGGGGTATCGATCCAAAGATTGGGATTTTAGCAAGAAATAAAGAAATTGTTGCTGCAAATGAAGAAGAACGCGAAGAACGCGAAGAAGAAGTACCCGTCGATGTAGTCGGTGGTTACGATTCCGATAGTCAAACACTTCATCAACTTCAAATGGCCCCAATTAGGTAAGAATCTATCATTTTTGGGGTTTATTTCACTTTAATTCGACGAATCGAGAAAAAAATTTCAAGGGTTTTCGGTTATTTATCCAGATTCGGGCGATATTCATGCTTATTTACTTCCGAATGTAGTCGTGTTCTTCATTTCTCAAGAACATCGACAGTATTCGGGAGAAATATTTGATGGTTATCGGCCGAATATTGTTGGCCATATCTTCCTGGATACAAACTGGTAATAATCGGTAGTTTAATGAATTTTTTGGCTCCCGAATATATTTAAGTAGACACACAGTATTCGGAAGTACACTCACTACCGAATATATATATATATATATATATATATATATATATATATTGAAAAAATCTCAAAATTTCTGATATAGGAAAAATCCCATTTTGGGGCCAGTATTTATTCGGAAGACAATATAATGTTTTATACCTCCGATTGTGTAGGATAAAATTTTAGAGTTTCTGAACTCCAGTTGATGAATATTAGGTTGTAAAAATGTTTAGTTATATTCCAATTGTTTTTCATTCGAGAAAAATATGTGTCTTCTTACTTCCGAATTTGTTCATTCGGGTTATAGTTGTGTACTTTGTCTTCCGATTGTGTAGGATGAAAAATTTAGAGCTTCTGAACTCCAATTGATGCATATTCGGTTGTAAATATGTTTAGTTAGCTTGCGATTGTTTTGTATTCGGGAACAGTATGTGTCTTTTTACGTCCAATTTGTACATTCGGGTTATATTTCCATACTTTGTCTTCTGATTGTATAGTTTGTAAATATTGTTCCTTTCTTTGTTGTTTAGACAAAGTCGAGAAAGAAGGAAGAAAGTGACATCTAGTGCTAGGAGAGAAAGGAGTGCCAAAGATAATTCAAGGTCACGAAGAGGCATCCGCCCAAGGTGGCAGTATCAAACACGGCTAAAAGAACTCGAGCTTCATCGAGCGCTGAAGGTGCTCCAACTGAAGGTGCTCAAACCCGTGGTCGGGCAGGACTGGGAGGTAGTCACGGTCGTAAAGTAAAGAAGAGCAGATAAATGACAATGATTTGTGTGTACATTCGGAAGTTTGGGTAACTAAGTTTACTTCCGATTATTTCAAGTTCAAAATTTGAAAAGTATCAGTTTTTCCCAAATTCTGATTTTTGGGCCATCGTACATTCGGGAATTTACAAAAAAAATTTATCCTCCGAATATTAAAAGTTCAAAACAAACCATGCCATGGCTATAGGTGGTTCCAAGTGCCAATATAGAAGGTTAGACAACCCATATTCGGAAGTTTGGGTAACTAAGTTTACTTCCGATTATTTCAAGTTCAAAATTTGAAAAGTATCAGTTTTTCCCAAATTCTGATTTTTGGGCCATCGTACATTCGGGACTTTACAAAAAAAAATTATCCTCCGAATATTACAAGTTCAAAACAAACCATGCCATGGCTCTAGCTGGTTCCAAGGGCCAATATAGAAGGTTAGACAACCCATATTCGGAAGTTTGGGTAACTAAGTTTACTTCCGATTATTTCAAGTTCAAAATTTGAAAAGTATCAGTTTTTCCCAAATTCTGATTTTTGGGCCATCGTACATTCGGGACTTTACAAAAAAAAATTATCCTCCGAATAATATAGTCGTGTTTAGAAATACCAACCTAATCGGTAGATAAAAATTTAAGTTCGCTACCGAATGTCTTATTCGGAGGGAATACGTGTATCGTTAGCAACCGATTGTAGTGCATCATTGATACGAAACCTCAACGGCCATATTTTCAGAAACCTCAACGGCCATATTTTCAAAAATTAGAGTCGTTGGAACTCTAATATATATAAGGAGGGTAATCCCTCTCAGTTATTATTGAGTAAAAAATCAGAATGAAAAACCTTTTCAATGGCAAGTCCATCATCAATCGACAACATACTTCGAAGATGCAAGCGAACAACTACATCAATTGCAGCAATGGAAGAAGAAATACAAAAAAGGAGAAACAATCCAAAAAAAATTAAACCATCGTTAGTGGCAACGAAGGAGGAGGAAGAGGAAATCAAGGCTAAGAAGCGAGGTGAATAAAAATTCCATCGTAGAGAAAGATTAAAACAAGTTGAGGAAGAGACCGAATGGATAAAAAATTATTACATTGTGAAAGATCTACCCAAAGAACAGCAGGACGATCGTATATTTTGGATTAACGTTTCATTGGGTCCTTTTGTTGGTAAGTACAAGAAGCCACGCCACAATTATGAACCATCCCATGTTTCTTCAAGGGTGCACCATGTTATAAAATTGTGCACCGAGTACAACCGTATTCTTGCTAGGCATAGAGACGACAGGTTTGCGGCACAAGATGCTTATTCAATTGTTTCATCATGCGATTTATTGCCCATCTTGAAACTTTACGAACAACTCCCCTTAGAAGCAATTTTTCCTTAATATGTTCCATCGGGAATTGGTGTACACTAAATTGCATAAATTTCCTAATCTTTACGAGATCACGATTGGTGAATTCATGGATTGATTCTTGGATCGACACAACTCCATTTTGACTACCAATAAGTATTTTCTTTAGTCGACCATGAGACCCCTCCGCAATGCTTGTCGCCTCATTCTTGAAGTTAAGATATTCATATGTCCATGCAAACACAAACCTCTCCTTAATCGTTAACCATTGTTTTTTACAATACTCAACCGGTTTTGGGTAGTCCGTGCCGTATTCATCCTCAAATTCTTCAAGTTACATTCGTAAATTTCCTCGGTCATCGACCAAACGATTTTGTCCCATGCTTTCATGAACATTTTCCAAATAATTCCATCCTCCTTCCACTTTTCTTCAAATAACCCATCCTCTTCCTTACGTTCTTCCACGGTTAATTTACTAATGCGCTCATCCTATTCCTTTGACCTCTTGGTACCCTTCCTTGGTCTTTTAGCTTGGAAATGATGATGGCAATTGGTTTTGAGATTGCATTGAATGTGCCACGTACATTGCAAGTTTTTGGCTTCCGGAAACACTACCGCTATTGCATGCATTAAGGCTTGATCGTTATCCGTTACAATAACCCTTGGAAAATTATCACCGTTATAAATGGACCTCAACGTCTCCAACATCCAAATGAAACTCACATTGTTCTCATGATCCATTAAACCCCATGCAATCGTAAACGTGTTTTTGTCCGAAGTATGGCAAGCAATGTTCAACAATGGCATGTTATACTTGTTTGTCTTATAAGTAGCATCTATCAACAAAATTTGATGAAAGCATTGAGTCAATTGGATCATTTCGGGATGTGCCAAGAAAATACGAACCACTATACCATCCTTTTCTTCCCTTCTCAAGGTGTAGCCGTGTAACTCCGCTAACCACTCCGATTGTTGCATGACCGTTCTACCATCCCATTCAGTCCTTTTGATCGTAGCTAGGGCCGACTTAATTGTAGACAAAGAAGACAAGTTGTCGGGGTCGTCCGCCTTTATTTTACTTAAGATCGCACTCGCTTTCTGGATCCGCATAGACCTCACCGTCTGCATTTGATGTGGTTTTAACTTGGCAACCATTACATGTCCAATTAAATCCAACGGATCATCATGGCTGTGACAACCGTTATCAACTTTATAAATTTTATATTCTTTATCTTTAATACCATCGGGCTTATAGAAGACAATCTTAAATGGGCATCCTATCTTCTTGGTATTGCTTCGGTATTTCCTATTCGTCTTCCGTACGTACTTACTATTCTTTCCCTCGTGACTCTTTCGCGTCCCACCTCGCTCACAAATCATCTCAAATCGAGTGTCGCTAACATGATTATTTTGAACTACCACGCACATGTTATCTTTTGCCTTGTTCATAAGCCATTCATTTTCCTCCTTACTTCCAAATGTCTAAACGTGCATAAAACAAAACAAATATAATAAGCATAACCATTTAACATATAAATTTTGAAAAAAAGAAGAAAAGTAGTAATGAGTATACCAAATCGTTTGCATAGTATAGGGAAGTGTCGGGCCTCAAATAGAAATCATCAACAAACTCTTCAACGACCTGCATATGAAAGCAAAAAATTATTATACAATAATCGGAGGTTATTAAATAAGTCAAAATGTCGAATATACTATATTCGGAATCTTATCGGTTACCCAAAACACCCGATTTATGCAAATGAATGTACACAGTTTACTGAGTGCAAAAATGATATAATCGGAATCTAAAATATACAGTAAAACAGCCGAATATAAATAACCGGGAGATAACTTTAATCGATAAACATCCGATTTTCAAGTTTTCGGAAATTTTATTTTGAGGCCACTGTTATATTCGGCAGTCAAATAATGTTAAACTATTACCGATTGTAAAGGATAAGAATACTGAGTTTTGATTTTTTTGAGGAATTCGTTTTTGGGGCCATTCGGAGGTAAATAACTCTACATAACTACCGAATGTAAATTTTTTTGGAAAACCAGTTTGGGGTTTTTTCTCATATTCGGCAGTAAACTACTATCTTGGAACTACCGAATATACATATTTGGTACTCAGTGTGTTATATTCGTAAGTTTATTCGAGAAATTATCTACCGAATCTGGGTAGTTCATGGCATTCAATGCATGCAATAATCGGTTTTTCTTGTTTACAAAAGCACACAAACGCATGCAAATCGAGTATTTGAGTTTCTTAACACAATACCTGTGTTTTACATGCATCGTTAGCTTCAATATCAGGTGATTCTCCATTTTCTTCCATGAAAGGGTCGTCTATGTTTTCCTCTCCACAAAAGTTTGGATCATTCAACATATACCCCAAATCGTCTTCGCCATGATTCTCACCTTCTTCTTCATATCCATCCATTTTTGTAGTGACAAAATGGGTTTTTCCTTTTTTTCCTTCACCTTCTTCTCTATAACTCTAACAACTCAAAAATGAAAAAGAAATGGAAAAAATGAAACAGAAATCATTCTAATACTGCACCGACTACAATCGGAAGTCTGGGTAAATTTTTGTCTTCCGATTGAAATCGGAGGATAAAAATGTTATCATATCCTCCGAATATATAAGGGTAATTTTTCCATTACGAATTACGCGAGATAAGGGCTGGCTACATTTTCCCTTTGGGTGACCTTTTTTGTTTTATTGTTGGCCCCTAAATCCTTTTGAGTGGCCCCTAAAAACGCAAGGAAGATTAAATCATCTTCCAAATAACTTAGAATTCAAATAAATAAATCTAAGAAACATTGAAGATAAAAATCGTTGGACATAACTATGTGTACTCACAATAATGGCTATTCAAAACCCTAGTTATTCTTCTAAAAACATAGGAAATAAATTCTCAAAAGAAGATTTACTAGACATTGAGACCTCTGAAGAATTCTTTATCATCCCTGAACTCCTTGTCGTCAACAGCCATGGGAACATAAGGTTCATGGAGAAAGGATCCAATTACAACAAACCTTCTAGGCTGGTCGAACAAGGGCCTTCTGAATTTCGAGAGTTCTCATAACAAAAGCCTTTATTTTCTGAATCTCCTTCCTTTCTTCCTGCAACTCTTTAAGAACATCAGAAAACTTCTGAGAATTTTAATGAACAACTCTTGGATTCCTCACATTACTTCTTTTTCTTTTCAAAGTTGGAGGTAACAAAGATTTTTCTTTTTCCTTCATGATTGATTGCTTAACAATCATATTAACATCCTTTCCATCAGAGCACATGATGCTTGGAGTATCCATACGTGTATGGGTTTGTGAGAAGAAATCACAATTTAAACTCAATAGGCAGTCTCAAGATGAAAAGAGTTTCAGAGAAGGAAAAAGGAATTTAGGGTTACAGAACCTTTTACACAGGTTCACGCACACATAATTCACGACCCTAAAGAGAGTAGAATTGTCGAGAATAACCCTCTTTTATTGAATACACAGGGAAGTCTCTTCCAATATCAATTGAAGAGAAAGAATTCCAAATTTGCAAACCAAAGCAAAAACAAAAAACTTTTCTTTTCTTAAAGCCTGAGGTGTGCACAATCTTGTCTCTTTTGATCAGGCACACGAGACAAGATGCACCAAAGCAACACATTTAAATTGTGATGCGGTGAACAACAATTTGTCCACCATAAGCCTTTTGAAAGGAATTCATAGAACCTTGTCTATCAAAATGTTTAGACCAATCTCTCTTTTCTAATGGTCTTGTCTTATCTTTGGAAACCAACTTCTTTGAAGAGGATAAAATCTTACATACCTCAGTGGCTTTTTGAACAAGTTTAAGCTTGTTTGCTAGGAGATTTGCTCTTTGTTGAAGTTTCTTGACATGTCTCATCTTGTGTTTATACTTGAAACACTTTGAAAGTTCATGAACCTTGAGTGAACAATAAGAGCATGTCAATGGATAAGATGATTCAGACGCCTGAGATGTGCAAGCTTCTAGGCACAGAGTGGAACCTGAAAAATCAGACAGAGAGTTTCCAACATGAAGGTCAATTTTTTCTTCCAGGTTAGTTGAGTTTTCTTCTGAAAGAATATCAATATTGATATATGTATTGCTACAATTATCAAAATCTATATCTTCACAAAGAAGTGCAACACTCGATTTTTCGTCTTCATTTGAATCATAGTGATCATACATTTCATCAAAAGTTGCAGCAAGACCTTTGTTTCCAGTGTATTTTCTATGGTTCGGACACTCATTTTCAAAATGACCAAAACCTTTACATTTAAAGCACTGTGGCATATCCTCGTCATCAGCCTCGTCAGCATCCATGTTTTTAGGAGGAATGCAATTATGAGGTTTGACTGACGACCTAGATTTGTCTCTGGAAAACCGTTTACTTCTCTTCAATAGAAGATCCCTAAACTGTCTTGTGATCATAAAGACTGATTTGTCAAGATCTTCAATCAGTCCCTGAAAGATCATCCTCAGATACATAAACACTTTTACTTTTTTCAAGTAATTTAGTG
The DNA here is from genome assembly GCF_003573695.1 of Papaver somniferum. Lineage (NCBI taxonomy): Eukaryota > Viridiplantae > Streptophyta > Magnoliopsida > Ranunculales > Papaveraceae > Papaver > Papaver somniferum. Next base: position 173,722,836 of record NC_039359.1, on the reverse strand, counting down.
TTCCTTTGTGCTTTGAAGGCAACGTCCTTTCCAATTTTGGATGTATGCTCATGATCAAAGATATTTAGTTTCCAACCAACGTGATTCTGGAGAGAGCAGCAAGGTTATTTCCTTCAACGATGGCATGCTTCTTAGAATCGTATCTAGAAGGCAGCGATCTGAGAATTTTCATCACAATGTCCTTTTCAAGAATAGTCTTACCCAATGCAAAAGATGCATTAACAATTTCAGACACTTTGTGATTAAACTCATCAAATGAATCTTCATCTGCCATACGAAGGTTTTCCCAATCGTAATTTAGGTTTTGAAGCCTGGCTTCCTTTTAACTGGTATTTCCTTCGAATACGGTTTCTAAGATATCCCAAGCATCTTTAGACCGAGTGCACATAGTCACATGGTGATGAAGATCTGAGGTAATGGCATGTATGATGGCATTCAAACCGTCGGAGTTTTGCTTTGCAGCAAGTATCTCGATAGCATCATATGCACCAAAGTTCTTTGGAACGGTTGCATTACCTACTTCCACAGCGGGAGCCTCATAGCCATTCACTATATAAACCCATGATTGAAAATCACACGCTTGAAGAAAGGTATGCATAGCAATTTTCCACCACAAGTAATTTGAGCCATCGAAGACTGGTGGTACGTTTATAGAGATAACACCTTTGTCCATATCAGATCGCTACAAACACAGACTTGTAAGGTCTTTTAAAGTGTTTGCCTGCTCTAGTACCAATTGAAAATGCGAGTCTAACAACCACACCCAACAATTCGTTTGGAAATCTAGGAGAACTTACTCCAATACACTTTCTAGAGAATTAACTAGACAGTCAGACTCAATCTAGAATAAAGTATATCAAAGAATTTAATATCTCTAACTCTTAATTCAATCCGCAATCAGCAAATAGAAATCTGCGAACCCGATTGAATATAAGAGGAATTACTTGAATGGTACCAAAGACCAATGTTCAAGTGTCAATCAATGTAAATCAACAACCAAAGGTTGGATATTTTAATTGATTGATCTTAACGCACAAACTGTGATATTTCAATTATATAAAAAAATATAATGCGGAAAAAGAAATAACACAGACACCAGAATTTTGTTAACGAGGAAACCGCAAATGCAGAAAACCCCCGGGACCTAGTCCAGTTTGAACACCACACTGTATTAAGCCGCTACAGACACTAGCCTAATATCAATTAACTTCGGACTGGACTGTAATTGAACCCTAATCAATCTCACACTGATTCAAGGTACAGTTGCACTCCTTACGTCTCTAATCCCAGCAGGATACTACGCACTTGATTCCCTTAGCTGATCTCACCCACAACTAAGAGTTGCTACATCCCAAATTCGAAGACTTGATAAACAAATCTGTATCACACATAAAAGTCTATAGGATTGAATAAATATGTCTCCCACAGAAATACCCAAGAGTTTTTGTTCCGTCTTTTGATAAATCAAGGTGAACATGAACCAATTGATAAACCGGACTTATATTCCCGAAGAATAACCTAGTATTATCAATCACCTACACTAATCTAAATCGTATGATCGCGAAACTAGATATTGTGGAATCACAAACGATGATACGAAGATGTTTGTGATTACTTTTTTATCTAGCCTATCGGAGAAATTAATCTCGAGTCAATTATTTCAATTGTACTCAATACGATAGAATCAGGCAAGATCAGAACACGCAACTACAAGAAAAATAGTTGGGTCTGCCTTCACAATCCCAATGAAGTCTTCAAATCGTTAACCTACAAGGTCTCGAGAAGAAACTTAAGGTTAAAGGAGAATCGAATCTAGTTATGTAACTAGTAACACATAGGAGGTGTGGGGATTAGGTTTCCCAGTTGCTAGAGTTCTCCTTTATATAGTTTTCAAATTAGGGTTTGTAATCCAAGTTATCTTGGTAACAAAGCATTCAATATTCACCGTTAGATGAAAAACCTGATTCAACCAAGCTAATATCTTTCAACCGTTAAATCGAACTTAGCTTGTTACACACAAATGAAATGTACCCTCATTTAGGTTTATGTAACCGTACCCAAACGTGTACACCATATTGGTTCGTAAATAGTTAACCGAGGTTAGCCATATGATTACTCTCATATCAACCTTATTCATCTTAACCATAACTAGTTCAAATGAATCAAATGAAACTAGTTAAAGAGTTGTTCAATTACTATATTCTCATGGATTTATACAAGAACACAGTTGAAGCAAAATCGGTTTGATTCACTCGAATCAATACATGAACATTATAGCTACGGTTTGCAAAGATTGCATTCCTTATTAATAAATGTTTAAGTTCACGTACACTACCGATTTTAGAAAGTAACCACTTAAGTATGCGTACGGGTATGCGTACTCAAGTAACCGGATTTGAGTTTGGTTTGGTTTTCAAACTCAGCAGAAATTCACGGACGTGAACTTTTCGTCAGTACGCGTACTTAGGTAACTGAATGTGTTGGTTTTGAAATTCCAACATCAGCAGAAATTCACGGACGTGAACTTCCGCCAGTACGCGTACGGGTACGCATACTTATCCAGTCTCCTACAACCATTTTGTATATACACAAGTATGCATACTTTAGGTTCCTGGTTTTGCACTTATACACAAATGTGCGAACACATTCTATGGTTATATCCAAAGAAGGTTACATGATTCTAAACTCTTTATTTCAATCATTGAAACATTCTTCTACAATGACAATAGCCGTTTTTACACACTATTGGCATCAAAGCAATTTTCAAGATATTGAAATAATCATTATCGAAACATTCCAAGTCTTACACCAAATGATTGTATCACACAAACCATGTAAGATGTTACTCGGAAATTTTTTCATGATATAAGATGAACTTAGTCGAAGCGAAATCTTACCAACACATATTTCGAGAAATATGTAAGCGAGATATACTCAGCTCGAAATCTCAAATGTGTATATAGAAAACTATATCGTAATACGATTTATGTTTCGATATAGGAGATAGAGTAGAAATAGACTTTCCAAGTGATAGATGAGTTTAAGTCTCCACATACCTTTTGTCGATTAAGTTCCACAAGCTATCCTTAGTAGTTCTTCGTCTTCAAGTGGTAAACGCCGTGAAGTCTAAGCTCAACTACACAAACTATGTTCTAGTCCGAGACATCTATAAATAAGCTAGAAATCAAGACTTATAGTTTTGATCACTAATATTGACAAACATGCTTGAGATAAAAACGCATGCGAGTTCGACCGAGCAGTGCTCTAACAGTTGAGTCTTTAAGACAATAATTCTTTGTGTGGTAACTTATTGATTGAACAGTTAAATAGCATCCCAATTTCACAATTTCAGAATTATTGTATTCTGCCTATGTTAAGTTTTGTAAATAATGAACGAACAACTTTTGTATATTTTGATTTGGTCCATGGTAACACATATGATAACATTTATATGGTTGTCAGTTTTGAAACATTAATTAGTTGTCAGTTTTGAAACATGTACGGGACAGTTACCAGTTTTGGAACATTTAAGAGAGAGTCTACAGTAATGGGCGAAAATTATTAAGAGGTTTAAAGGTATTTTAGGTAAAAGTGTTTATTTTACTTACATTTTTTGGGCAGAATACCCAAAATGGATAATAGGAAAATATCATTTTAATATATGGGTATTTAAACAGTATCAAACTTTACTCGTCTTTCATGAATTTTGAGGGTTATTTGACCAATTATGTGATAAAAATACTGAGGTGACAGCAATTATGAGCCAAACTCCAGTTGGGATCCTTTAAAACTTCGTATTAAACAAAATAATACAAAAAGAATCCACAATTGTGGGATATGAGAATTAATTGGGGGATATGAATTACTTTCCCATCCTAATTATCCTGCTGAGGGGTGTCCTAAAATTATAAAAGTCCAAATTATCCTTTTTAAATATTATTATTATGAAAGAGTACCACTGAGGGAATTTTGTTAGACAAGGAAACAGGGAAAAGTTTACAAGACGTTAATGGGTAGGATAGCAACAAGCTGGTCACCAATAACTTTTTGAACGACGACACCTAATCTATGAAAGAGGAAAAAATCGCATTGTTTATCTTTTTTTTTTAATTAATTCATTTATTTAATTTTTTAAAATTTAATTTATTTATTTTTGGAAACACCATGAACAAATTAAATCGGCATGTATAATTGATGACACCATACCGACAATATAAAGTCGCACGATTTATTTGTAGAATATCATGCCGGAAGTTTATGTTACTCTTCATCAACAACATCAGTATGGAATTTAATATATAAATGGACGTTTGGCACGGTATTGATTACATAAATAATGCCGACGATTTACAATCGACATGGAAAATAAATTTAACCATGCCGACTGCAATCCTGGGTTTTTGGACAAGGTCGGTATAATCATGATTTTCTTGGAAAAGAAATTATAACAATGAGCATGATGTTCATCTGTTTCCATGCCGACTGTCAAGAATTGACATGATATTATTTATTTTACCATGCCGACTCTGCGAAAATTAAAAAAAAAAAAGGTTTGGGTGTTCTAGCTTTTTCTACTCTGGGAGAGCTTAGTGAGGATATTTTGTGTTTTTTTAAGCGTTTGAAAAATTGTTTAGTTAGTGATGATGCCAGTAGTGGCTTAAGTAGTTTTATTTTTTTATAGATTGGGTGTAGCTATTCAAAAATGTGTTGGAGCTCAGCTTGTTGTTAGGCTACCAATCAAAGTTCTGTACGAATCTTAATACTCATTAATTTAAATATTAGAATGTCATATAAAAAGAATTATTAAAAAAAAACTAAATATATTTCAACCAATTAAATAAAAATAATGGAACAAAGTTTTAATATTCGTATAGAACCTTGGTTGGTATCCTGGCAACAAGCTGGGCTCCAACTCCTTTTTGAATAGAAACACCTAATCTATGAAAGATAAAACTGCCCAATCCACTACTAGCATCATTGCTGACTAAACAATTTTTCAGACGCTTAAAAAAACACAAAGTATCATCGCTAAGCTCCCCTAAAGTAGAGAAAGCCAAAACACCCAAACCGTAGTCATGCGAAACACATTTTTCCAAGTATTTAGTCCGTTTGCGAGAAACAGCATTCGAAATGGCTTTTCCTAGGACAAAATCTCGGACACCTTCACCAGTGAAGGGTGGCACACCTGTAACATCCATACAAACATCTTGACCATTCTTCCAGTTGAGAACCAGAATATCGGCAGGACGTAAATCTCTATCATCATCGGATAGGAAACCAAGAGAAAATTCTTTACGCGCAACCACACCAGCTTTGTAACAAATATCAGCAATAACATCCCGAACAAGGTCGTGACGAAACTTGAGTCCAACATCCTTGGCATAATGGAGGGATTGATCACCAAATATTTCCATGGATCTATTACAAATTGAGCAGAGACCATTGTCAACAAACAAAGGGATGCCAAATCGATAGCAAAGAACTGCCCTGAACTGTTGTTGATGGTGGTTTTTAGTTCAGGGCTAAAGTTGTAAATTTTCTGCATTTAATATGCTGTCACTCTGCAAAGAGACAGAGCCATGTAAAAGTGATGAGTGTTCAACCTTTTCACTGGTGCATTTATTGAGCAATTCAATATATTCACATGAAATATACACAGAATGGTGCATGTAGCAACAATCCCAGATGTTCTGTAAATTTCGGCGCCCTGCCGATATTATTCATTAAATAAGACTTACCGAATACTTTTCTGTGCTATGTTCCCCGGATGAACCCTTAATATTGATATGACATGAAAATTAATGTTCACTCGCAGCAGAGTAGCATGAATTTTCCGAAGTATCAAGGTTAAGGTCTTTGCATAAAAGTACTCAACAGGAAAGCACACTGCTCTCCGACAATAAAATTAAAGAAATCTATACAGAGTTCAATCAATTTTGTGATAATTCACGAAAATATCCTAACCAATTAATTTGCAAAATTAGGGTTTTGTGCCCACGCAGTATATCAGACCTTGTTGGTCGAGACTAAACCTATGCAAGCTAGGAAATTGATCCGTCATGGATTAGTAGGTGCAAAATCCTACCCAAAATCAGAAAACAAGGAATAAAAGAGGAGCCGCGAAAAATAGGAGCAGCAGCAAAGGGAGGTGTGGTCGTGCCATAAGACAGTCGGCGCCACTTGCTAATGGCCACGCCCCCATGCTGCTTGACCGTACCTCTTCTTTTCCATCGACAAATCAGGTCGCTTTAAATCCGCCACACGTACACCAGAAGTGTGGCCACACTCATACCTGGACGACCCCTCTTTTAATCAACCAATCAGGTCGCTCTAAACCTGCCAAAGTATCAAAAGAGGCAAAGTTGCGCCAGATGGTCACATACCATCGCCAATACGCTAGCTGGCATGCCAAACGTGCCACTTTGCCACGGAAGCATGCCTAACGTGGCAACGTACCATAAATAGCACGCCAACGTGCCAACCCACCTTCTGTTCGTGGCCAATGCCATAACATACTTCAATTTGGTTATCCTAACCAGAAACACGACCTTTCTCTAGTGGCGATGGTCGAAACCCTAATTTCCAGTCGTGGCACAAATTACGCCACTCCGGGACCCACAACATGCCACGAGCCGTGCGGGACCCAGGAAACCCTAGTAATAGCTTCATATCATAGCCACTCGTAGCAACCCTTGCTCCTGTGGTCGTTCCCACATGATGGCCTGGCTATGGTTTCCTTTGGCGTGGCTGTGGCACCGTTTTCACAAAACGTCGTTGTGCCACGGCCACATGCCGCATGCACTAATTAGGGTTTCGGCATGCCAAAACCTAATTTAGGCAAAGTTTCTACGCTAATCATGCCAAGTAATGTTCCGTAGAGCATTGGGATTGATGTGGCAACTGGAACTGATGTTGCCACGCCACATTTGGATCCAACACCAATGTGCCAAAATCTAGCGATCATGGTTACGCTAGGCACTAATTGCACCATTGTGCAACTGGCATGCGCTATCTTTGCCATCCATGCCATTGTGCCACTGGCATGTGCTAATTATGCCAATGGCGCCACTGCGCTACCATCAGGCGCCAACAGAATGTGTCCATAATCCATGGCCACCCTTTCTCATGAGTTACGATCTCAGCCGTCCAAATTCGCCACAGAATTGACAGGCCTGTGGCAAGTCTTAGACAACCAACTAAGACAAGCCTAATAACATCACATGTTATTCTCCCGCGACAAGTCTCCTGACTTTGACTTGCCACAAATAGCAATCTGCTACACGTTTTCCACGAAAACACTCGAGACATCAAACATGTCACAAACTGGGGGATGCTCATCAGGGTGTTGGTCTGGCGGTTGAAAGCGTGCGGCGTGCAACACGTCCATTATAAGAAAGTGTCAGAAAGCAAGGGAAGTTAGTAGCGGCATGAAGTAGTCGGTGTAAACTAACCCGTCTCCTTCATAGTAGGAACGTGGTTTCTGAAATTTACACACGACCCCACTTCTCCATCACTCAATCATTCCCACTTTCCACGAGATCAGGGTGCGTTTAATATGACTTGTATAAATAGGTTCTACCTATTTCAACCAAACGACAACAATTTTGGTTAACAACAACACAGTTTTGGTTAACAACACAGTATCCAGAAAATACCAAAGAACTGATAGCTTACATTCCGCAAGCCAGTTCCAAATTATGATACAAGTCATAAAAAGCCACAACTTCAGAATTAACCATTCCGATCTCAACACCTTCTTCGCTTCCCTCCTTAAGACCAACCCTTCTCCTTCACTTTGTGACCGAAGCAAGACTGGAACAACCGTTTCTTGGTTTAGGCCAGGATTTTACAGATTGATCTCTCGAATCTAAAGTACTCCCATGCAGTGCACTTGTTTAAGGTTTAGGCTCGTTTCTCACCCATACACCCAAATTAACCAAAACCAGCAGAAATAGTTTTTACCCATAAACAACTGTCTAGGTCTGAGGCATTGATTAAGTCCACTAATGGGTACAACCATTAAGTAGTCTTGCGCATGCTTGACTTGGTTACATTGCCACAAAATTTAATCTCTTACATACATGTGAAATTGGTTGGGGATTTGCTTCTTCACTGCATCAAAATAAGTAACTGCCAGGGAATGCATAGAAGGGGGAAAGTATCATCGACGCGATAGGCAGAAGGTACTCTACATACCTGGATAAAATTCTGAAGAGCCAACTGATAAGCAGAGCCTTTGTCGGAAGAGAAAGAGTTACCAAGTATCACCTTTTGAACTGAAATGATCTGGCTCTGAGAAGCAAGATAGCAGTAGGTCTAAGTGTCCGCCATAGTATAAATACCAAGGCCGCCATCTTTGATAGGCAAGGTGGCTAATCTCTGTTGCAAAGGTCCAAAACCTGCACCATCTCCGGTAACCAAACGTCTCAAATACTGGAACAAGTGGTCGTCAAAAAGAGCAGTGGCTTGATGAAGAGCTGCTGGGTTGGTAGTTCACATAGAGAAATATAATCTCGACACACCGGTACAATTGCGAAGTAATAACATCTCTCTTTGAGGATAATTGAGTTTTTGATAGCAGACATTAGTTGAACGGTCTTGTTAACCCTATTCAACATCATATCACTTATAAAATTCGGAAAATGGGTCATTTGTCCAAATATTTTTAAAACTTGGTTCATATGGACGAGTAAAAATTAGTGTGGGTGAAATGGACACCAAAAAAATAGCAAGGATGAAACTGGATTCATCCTGGCTTAAACTTAAAACATAGCGAGGATGAAACTGGATGCATGATGTAAATTAAAAATAAGAAAAAGTATTTGAAAATGGGTAGGATGAAACTGTTTACATCCTGGCTATTTCTACATTTTTTTCCATTTAAACAGTATCAAAATCTAAATGTCTTTTTCACTCAGGAATTGTTGATTTTGGTCATTTTAACCAATTTTGAGTATAAAATTCATGTCCAAACTCACTGGTCCACCCAAAAGTTTGACGCCATTAATAGGTCTACCAATGTCCTTGGGGAATACACCTTCAGCAGTGCTCCTAGGGTCAATAGAGGGCCAAAAGACCTCAGTATTCTTTACATTAGGATGAAGACCCCTACCTGGCCCTTCAGTTTCTATGATGCTCAAGGCCTTGGAAACCTCAAGAGTGTCACTGATAATTGTACCATCATCCAGTTAGCAGGCATGCAGATCGAGTTTACACCGTGAGGAAATAGACTTCACAAGAGGGTGAGTGTTAAAGCAAACAGCAGGGGACCAAGTGGATCACCTTGCTGGACCCCAAGTGCAGAAGACAAAATATACTTGTCATAATAAAGTCTAGAAAGCCTAGTGTAACAAAATTCTACCTAACGAGAGATACCTGGACAATGAAGTCGAACCTCCTTGATGAAGTGAGATCTGGACACCATGTTGAAAGCGTTAGAGAAGTCAATAAGAAGCATTAACATCTTTTCTGAATGACCTTTCTACTCAAGAAGCCCATTTACCGCGTGTAAAATGCTCTCACCACTAATTGGAACACAAACCCCAAATTGGTGATCCCCCAAATAAGATATCATGTCCTTGCTGACGGAGAAAGCAGCCACCTTAGAGACCAATCTGCGCCAAACAGTACCAACCGCAATAGGCCTAAGTCCCCCACCGGGTTTAAGTAATGGAGTTTGAAAAAGCGGGGGTCTAACAACCTCACCCAATATTTCTATTAGCAATCTGTATGGACAAACTCCAATATACTTTTATGAGAATCAACTAGACAGTTAGACTCGATCAATATAAAAGTATATCAAAGAGTTTTATATCTCTATCTCTTGATTTAATTCTTACTCAAGCAAATCTGCGAGTCTTGATTAAATACAAGAGATATAAACTTGAATGGTACCAAAGACCAATATCCAAGGATCAATCAATTTACAATCAACAACCAAAGGTTGGATTTCACAATTGATCGATAACGCACAACCTGTGATATTTCAATTATATAACAAAATATAATGCGGAAGAGAAATAACACAGACACCAGAAATTTTGTTAACGAGGAAACCGCAAATGCAGAAAAACCCCGGGACCTAGTCCATATTGAACACCACACAGTATTAAGCCGCAACAGACACTAGCCTACTACATACTAACTTCGGTCTGGACTGTAGCTCAACCCTAGTCAATCTCACACTGATTCAAGGTACAGCTGCGATCGTTACGTCTCTGATCCCAGCAGGATACTACGCACTTGATTCCCTTAGCTGATCTCACCCACAACTAAGAGTTGCTACGACCCAAAGTCGAGAATTGATAGACAAATCTGTCTCACACAGAAAAGTCTATAGAATTGAATAAATCTGTCTCCTATAGAAATACCCAAGAGTTTTTGTTCCGTATTTTGATAAATCAAGGTGAACATGAACTAATTGATAAACCCGTCTTATATTCCCGAAGAACAACCAAGTAGTATCAATCACCTCACAATAATCTAAATCGTATGGTAGAGAAACTAGATATTGTGGAATCACAAACGATGAGACGAGGATGTTTGTGATTTCTTTTTATCTTGACTTATCGGAGATATAATCTCCAGCCAATTATTCAATTGAACTCGTACGCTAGAAAATGGCAAGATCAGATCGCTCAACTACAAGAAAATTAGTTTCGTTTGGCTTCACAATCCCAATGAAGTCTTTCAGTCGTTAACCTACAGGGTCTCAAGAAGAAACCTAAGGTTAAAGGATAATCGACTCTAGAAAACCAACTAGTATCACACAAGAGGTGTGGGGATTAGTTTTTCCAGATGCTAGATTTCTTCTTTATATAGTTTTCAAATCAGGGTTTGCAATTTAAGTTACCTTGGTAACAAAGCATTCAATATTCACCGTTAGATGAAAAACCTAATTCAACCAAGTTAATATCTTTCAACCGTTAGATCGAAACTTAGCTTGTCACACACACAAATGAAATGCATTCATTTAGGTTTGAGTAACTGTACCTAAACGTGTACACTTAGTTGGTTCACAAATAGTTAACCAATGGTTAGCCATATGAGCACTTTCATATTAACCGTATTCATCTTTCTCATAACTAGTTCAAATGACTCATAAGAACTAGTTGAAGAGTTGTTCAATTGCTTAGGTCTTTATTCATAGACACAATTGAAACAAAATCGTTTTTATCCACTTGAATCAATTCATGAACAATATAGTCACAGATTGCATTCCTTATAATCTATTATTTTAAGTTCATGAACTACCGATTTGAAATATCACCAGCTTGAGTACGCGTACGGGTATGCGTACCTTAGCTACCGGATTTGAGTTTACAAATTCAGCAGAAATTTTCGGTTCGAAAACTTTCATGGGTACGCGTACCTAAGGTGACTGGTTTACTAGTTTGCAAACTTACAAACTCCAGCAGAAATTTTCGGTACGAAAACTTCCGTAGGTACGCGTACTCAACCTGTCTCCTTCACCAATACTGCATGCACACATATGCACGCACTTGGCTTCCGGTACATGGATTTATACACTAATGTGCGAACATACTATATATGCTTATATCCATAGATGGTGATCTCAACTATACATTTCAATAACTGAAACATTCTTCTATAATGTTATAGCAATCGTTATTCACGACTATCGTCATCAAAGCTATTTTCAAGATTGAAACTTCATCATGACTTTCGTCACGGGTGTTGATGGTGGATTTTAGTTCAGGGCTAAAATTATAAAACCAATTTTAATGTGTTGAAATCCTGCAAAGGGTAAATCCGTTTGATGAGTGATGAATACTTCTTCGCTTTATTTATTCGAAGCAATTCAATAAAGACACGAAATTCACCCAGAACGGTACATGTAGTAACAATCCCAAATATTCTGCGAGTTTTAGCATTATTAATTAATGCACGGTTAGCCTAGTATTTCCTGTTCCTAGCCGAGCTATCATTATTAGCATGACATGACGACTGAGTGTTCACTCTCAGCAGAGTAACATGAATCTCCAAGTGCCAAATTTGAGACGTGCACGAACCCGCACATGCTACTCTCTGACAAAGATAATTTCGAATCGATGCACTTTCAGCTCGATCGAACGCATTTAATTTCCTTAAGGAATATATGGACTATCCGAATCAGTCTCAAAAACGATCATGGCCACGCAAGTTGGCCACATGATTTAACCAGCCTAGACGAACCCTAGCAGGAGCAGGCGGTCACCGTAATGACCACCAGCGGGACCGTTTTTGCCCTAGCCGGTCGAACACATGCTGAACTCCCAAACACCCATTGAACGCCAACTCTGAAGTAGGGTGGTTGAGCTAGTTCATTTTGCCTTGGCGTGGCTCGCACGAGCAAAAACTGTCAAAAACAGTCTCAAAAAACATCACGACCGTCCAACTTCGCCAGCCTAGTTGGACGGCTTGGATCGTTCCGTAATTAATCGGTGAAGTGCTAATATGCAAATTGGCGGGCCCACTCCTCACCTACCCGATCGACTCTCTCACGGCCTAGCCATAGAGCAGAAAACACTTGCTCTAAGTGAGGCTGGCGTGATGCTTAAAGAGTCGTGGAAATTCCACTAGCGTCTTAAATCGATCACAACCATCCAACTTCGCCGGCATGTTTGGATGGCTTAGATCGCGCCTAGGACCATCAGACAGGTACACATATGTTAACTGTCGGCCCAATGTGGGCCCCACACGGTCAGTCTCCCCGAAGGAGGAGCATAGCCTGCCAAACTGCTTAGCTAAAGTCACGCACACGTGACCGGCCCAAAACCCTAATTAGGGTTTGCGGCATGGCATGTGTCGCAGTTTGATCACGACCATCCATCTTCGCCAGCTTGGATGGAGGGTGTAGATATATACTAAGGAGGTCCAGAGAGCGTCAACATGATCACTGTGGGCCTACCTATGCGTGTGACCGGCCGACCTATGGAGACTAGGACTCGGCAACCTCGAATCCCACGCCCAAAGGTGGCATGTCACGCGGCTTCCAAATCCTTTGCGACAATGGATTTCTCTCGAAAATCGATCACGGCCACTCATCTTTGCTGTTCAAATTGAGGGGCCTAGATCGCACCTTCATGAGACAAAGTGGTACGTACATGCACACCGGAAGGCCGTCTACACGCATGCCCGGTTGGTCCCACCAAAAATGTTATTCATGCTTGATTTCGGTCAAGCTAAAGAGTTATGTTTGCGCACCTCTTTAAAACCCTAAAAATCCATCAACGGTCGCAAATATGTGTCGTAGATCATCTCGTCCGTCCAACTTTGCCAGCTTGGTCAGACAGCCTAGGTTAAGAGTTAAACAGCCAATGAGGCACCTTGGTGATCACCGTCCGTCACTCTACTCCAGGGAGTGATCAGCCATGGGATGGCCCGCCCATGCGGCCTTCAAACGATCCCTTGAAGATGTTTGAGCATGCTTGATAGACGCATTTATGTGTCTAATATAGCCCAATTGTATATTGTGTTAGTACCCTTTTTGTACTTATTATGGCTTTTTATATCCCTGTAGGTATTTCCGGAGAATTAAGCTTTTGCGGCGAAATTGGCTAAAAAAGTGGTTTTTGCGCTCGTGGGAGAAAATTACTATACAGACTCTCACTTTGGATAAGGGGTAACCTAATTACTAAGGGGTGACCCATTTCCAGGCAGCTGCTAAAGGGACACCAGAACTGGATAGGGGGAGGTCTTCTTCAAATTTCAAATACTGGTTTTTGGCGGGAAAGGCCATGCATATCGCTGTTGAATTTTGATCCGATTGTTGGAGCTGTTTTAGGGAGATTAAACACCGGAAATTGATTGGGATGGACGTGATATGGATATAGAATTCTAGTATGGATGATTTCATGGGCTTAATTGGGCTAGAATATCCGGGAGAAGCAATCAAAGTTAAAACAGAGAGACGTGTCCTGTTGTGCACTTTCAAAGATTTTTGAGAGATTTCTGGAGGACTTTGACGATGGATTAACATGTACACGGTCTTATTCATGTCTAGGGAAGAGTTTGGTAGCTATTTTATAGCTAACAGCACGTGAAAAAGCTCAACATAAGGGATTATTCTCTCAACAGCGCAGAGAAGAAAAAGAAAAGAAAAAGTCGGAATTTATACGAGATATTTGGGGTCTGTGGGATATATAAGAGTGGTTTCAAGTCATAAAAAGGGTTAGAAAAGTTTAGAGAGAAATAGGAGAAAGTTCAGAGCCGAAACAAGGAAGATACCATTGATTGTTGCTGCTGCTGCTGCGAGGAGGAAGAACGTGAAGAACAGACTCTCCAAGGCCGTCGTTTATCAACAGTGACATCGACTGTCCAATGCGGGTCGTAGTTCTTCAACAGTGCAAACAGCGAGCTCTCTGTGTCGTTGTTATACAACACTTGTGTTCTATCGATTATTTTCAGCACTACCCCTTTGTAACAGTGACGCTGCAACAGTACAACAGCGTTACAAACTTCAATTATCAATTATTTTCATCAATAAAAACACTTATTTAGCCATGAATACATCTTGTGAGTGTGTTTTTGAGATGAGGAGCTAAACCCAATCCCAGGGGTGACAGAGGAAGCCATTCTCACAATAATTATGTGGTAATCTCTATTTTATTAATTTATGCAATATTTTTATATGATTAATTGCATTGATAAAAATGATTTAAATGGTTTTTATTAATCAACTGTGTTTTCCCTTGATAATGCATGCTTAGTTTTAGACTCTTGATGCATTATACTTGTGATTAACATTTGATATTTTGGAAAATCTGCTCTTGGCAATATTTAGAATCAACCCAATTATTTAAATTGCATAGTAAAAAAAATTTAGATCACATAAGTATTGTTGATTGGTGGAATCTTAACCCCTATTTCTCCATAAAATTTTACTTCAGTTTGCTATTTTTCCTAAATTTTATTTAAATCTAGAAATTTTGTTACCTTCACAAGTCTGAAAAGACCCTGTTTTTACCACTACTACAATCACTTTTGATAAACCATCAAATTTTTGGCGCCGCCGACGCGGACCTGTGTTTAGTTAGCATTTTTTTTAGATTTTTATTATTTTTGTTCTTCTTTACGTTTTTGTTTTTTTTTTGTTTCCTTGCAGATTTTTGAAGATTGGAGCTAAAGACAATTTTGCCAAAGCTTGTGGTGATTTACTTAAAGTTTGGGAGCGAAAAGCAAAGCTAAAGGAGCGAAAGAAGAAGAATTTTATTTATTTATTTTGATAAAAAGAGAGAAAAAAAAAGAGAGACATTTTTTTTTGTAATTTTTTTTATTAGACTTTCTTTTCTTTTGTATTTTTTTATGGACTTTGGACATTAATTTTGGGACATTTTTATTTTTATTTTTAAACCCTACGGAAGGGTACCCTTAAATATAAACTGTTTGCAGGGAAGGACGACGATTACAATATCGTCTCGGCCCCTCGGGTTCGCACACGGCATAGGAGTCGTGGCCCGAGTCGACTTCAGCGGTTCTTCGCCCGTCTGGTACGGGAGGTAAAATTCTAAACACCCGCGAATCTCCTGCAAGCGGGTTAACTGGACTCCTTAAGGTGAATATATGCTGAGGACTTGAATATGGACTGTTTTTAAATTCCTAGTAAAGGGCAAGGACTGGACCATATAAGATAAGGGTTCGGATTTCATCACCGCTCCCTTCTTGCCCGCCTTAGGAAAACGAAACCTAAAGCGAACCTAAGCCTAAAATTTGGACTAGAAAGAGACCTATAGGGTATCGAGCTTAACAGGACGATCATTCGAAAAATATTGGTTACTCTTTTAAGCACACCTCGAAGTTCTTGAAGGTTTCTGCGAGTTGAATGCGTGACTGCGCCGCATTGGATCGGTGAGGTTTTGGGTATCAAAGCTCCCTGAGCTTCCCTCGCCTCGATTCAACTTGCTTTAACTCGGATTGATTCCAGAGGGGTTTGCTCAAATTGTAACGAATTCCCTTTCGAAGGATTAGAAGCTGGTCTAGAAACAATCTAAGTGGAGCCATCATGCTTGTTTGCTAGAAATCTTTAGGTTTGCTGTGGTAAAGTCGAGTCAGCCTGTGTGTGTGTTTGCTAGAACCTTCCTGTTAGGATTTTTATTTCTTTTTGAATTCTTTTTAGTGTATGCCCGATTTTGTTAGGGCTTGGAAAAGAGATACTCTAGGTCGATTGATTAGCGAAAAACCTAGTAGTTCTTCTGATTTAAGCAGGGAGCTCGAAGATTCTTCTTTTGAGAGCCCTGTTTTTGGAAACTTCTGTTTTGAGAATCTGTCTCTTTGTGAGGAAAGTACTCCTAGTACTTCTGTTGTGCCAGCTATGGCAACTTTGAAAGATTACATGTTCCCAACTAGGACCAACCGAGCTTCATGCATTAAATTGCCAGCCACTACGGCTAATTTTGAGATAAAACCTAGTATTCTTCAAATGATCCCTATATTCTTAGGAAAAGATGATGAGAACCCTTATTTTCATATTAGGGACTTTGAGGAAATCTGTGGGACAATTAGGATAAAGGACCTTACCGATGAAGTCTTGAAACTTAAGATGTTTCCCTTTTCCTTGAGAGATAAAGCCAAGACCTGGCTTAACAACCTACCGTCTGAATCCATAGAAACATGGCAGGAACTTATCGCTGCCTTCTATATGAAATTCTACCCTAAGCATAAAACTGCAGCTGTTAGGCAGAAAATTAGTGCTAGTGTGCAACAAGAGGGAGAGTCTCTTTATAGGTTTTTAGAGCGATTCAATGATCTCCTATCTCAGTGTCCTCACCATGGATTTGATAATATGAAACTTGTACAGATTATTTATGATGGTTTAGACTATTCGACCAAAGCCATGGTTGAGTCTATGTGCGCTGGTGAGTTCACTAGTAAAAATGCTGATGATGCTTTTACCTTCTTAGGAGCTATCGCTGAAAAATCCCAACAGTGGGAATCTTGTGTTGAACCCCCTAAAAGACTCTTGGTCAATAGAAGTAGCACCAATGTGGTAGATACAAGTTTTGGTTCAGATGCTAAGTTTGCTGCTTTATCTAGAAGGTTAGAAGCTTTGGAAATGGGCCAGTCTAAAAATAGGTCCCTTGTTGAACCTAATAGAGCCTCTCAAGTCTCTAGTTGTGGAATAGAGCCTGATAATTCATTTTGGGAAGGTCAGGTTAGTGAAGAGCAAGCCCATGCTGTCTATAACAATGCTAGGTTTGAGAACCGTCAGAAGTTTGACCCATACTCAGAAACCTACAACCCTGGTTGGAGAAACCATCCTAATTTCTCTTGGTCTAAGGGCCAGAGTCAAGGCCAGTCTAGCAATTCTCAGCTCCCCCAGGTTTTGGTTTTAAGAACTCTTCAGGTCAAACCCAGTTTCAGAACACTTCCGAGAAAAAGATCTCTACCTTAGAGGATACTCTCACTATGTTAGCAAATAACCATGAAATGCTAACAAAGAACCACATGAGCTTTCAACAAGAAACTAGGCAAGAATTGAAGAATAATTCCCAGAGTCTTGCCAAATTAGAACTTCAAGTAGGACAAATAGCTAAGTTCATAAGTGAGAGAGAAGATGGAAGGTTCCCTAGTCGTACTGATCCCAACCCAAAAGGAGAGAAATCGTACAATCATGTGAATGCTGTCACAACCCTTAGGAGTGGAAAGAAAGTTGACAACAAGGTCGCCATGCCTGATAGTGAACATGCTGTATTCACCCTGCTGAGCCAGAAAATGAGGAGACTGATAGAGTCTCCAAAGAGACCAATGAGGGTCCTGTTCCCGGCTTTGTTCCTAGAGCCCCGTTTCCCCAGCTGCTAGTTCCGACTAAGAGGGAGTCCAACTTTAATGATATATTGGAGGTTTTTAAGCAGGTTAATATCAACCTTCCATTATTAGATGCAATTAGGCAGATTCCCTCTTATGCCAAGTTCCTTAAGGACTTGTGTACGCGAAAGCGTAAGCTCAGTGTCCAGAAGAAAGCCTTCATAGCTAGTCATGTGAGTTCTATTATTCAGAATACCACTACTCCTAAGTATAAAGACCCAGGTCCCCTACCATTCTTGTACAATAGGTAAGTACCGTGTTGAGAAAGCTTGCTTGACTTAGGAGCCAGTGTGAACTTACTTCCATACCATGTGTACCTTAAGCTAGGACTTGGTGAGATGAAACCTACCCAGATAACACTCAGTTAGCTGATAGGTCCGTTAAATTCCTCGTGGTGTGATCGAGGATGTTCTCATAGAGGTTGACAAGTTTATTTATCCAGTGGATTTTGTTATCCTAGATACCCAACCTGTCCCTGACCCAGAGAACCAAATACCAGTGATTTTAGGTCGCCCGTTTTTAGCTACATCCAATGCGATCATTAACTGTCGAAATGGTATTATGAATTTGTCTTTTGGTAATATGACTATTGAGCTGAATATTTTTAATATTAGTAAGCTACCCTCTGAACTAGATGACTCGAATATAGAAGAGGTGAACATGATAGGAACATTAGTCGAGGAGTCATTACCAAACACTTTGTTAGAAGATCCATTAGAAAAATGCCTAGCTCACTTTGGGATTGATTTTGATGATGATAATGTAATTAATGAGGTGAATGCTTTGTTAGATTCAAGCCCTTTGTTAGATACTAGTAATGGATGGAAACCTAAGTTCGAACCACTACCAGTTTCTAAGTCTACCCTAGTTCCTTCTTTAGAAGAGCCTCCTAAGTTGGACCTAAAACCATTGCCAGATACCCTGAAGTATGTGTTTTTAGGCCCGTCTGAGACTTTACCTGTGATTGTTTCTTCCGACTTGGATATAGATCAGAAAGTAGGCTAGTAACCGTCATTCAAAACAACAAGGAAGCTTTAGGGTGGACCATAGCAGACATTAAGGGTATAAGTCCTACTGTTTGTATGCATCAGATCTATTTAGAGGAAGACACCAAACCTTCTAGGGAGATGCAACGTCGACTAAACCCCAATATGAAAGAAGTAGTTCGAACTGAGGTTCTTAAGCTATTAGATGCAGGAATTATCTACCCTATTTCAGACAGTAAGTGGGTCAGCCCCGTTCAGGTTGTTCCCAAGAAATCTGGTATTACTGTAGTCCAGAATAATAACAATGAGTTAATCCCGACCCGAATGACCACGGGTTGGCGTGTTTGTATTGACTATAGGAAATTGAACAAGGTCACTAGGAAGGACCACTTTCCCCTTCCCTTCATCGACCAGATGCTAGAGAGATTAGCTGGACATAGTCACTACTGCTTTTTAGATGGCTACTCTGGATATAATCAGATCGTTATTGCCCCAGAAGACCAGGAGAAAACCACTTTTACCTGTCCCTTTGGTACCTTTGCGTATAGACGCATGCCTTTCGGGCTATGTAATGCCCCAGCGACTTTTCAGCGTTGCATGATGAGCATATTTTCTGACATGGTAGAACGGTTCTTAGAGGTCTTTATGGATGATTTTTCAGTGTTTGGTTCGTCTTTCGATGAGTGCTTGCATCATTTGTCATTAGTTTTGACTAGGTGTAAGGAAAAGAATTTAGTGCTTAATTGGGAGAAATGTCACTTTATGGTTCGTTCAGGAATTGTTCTAGGGCATATTGTATCTTCAAAGGGTATAGAGGTGGATAGAGCAAAAGTTGACCTTATTAAAACTTTACCGGTCCCAAAAACCGTAAGAGATATTAGGTCATTCTTAGGACATTTGCTGGTTTTTATCGTCGTTTCATTAAGGATTTTAGCTTGATGTCTAGACCTCTTTGCAATTTGCTTGCAAAAGATGTTAAGTTTGTTTTTGATGATGCTTGTTTAGAGGCTTTTGAGAAGCTTAAGTCATTACTCACTACCGCCCCCATAGTCCAGGCACCCAACTGGAACCTACCCTTTGAGATCATGTGTGATGCTTCAGATTATGCTATTGGTGTTGTGCTAGGTCAGCGAGAAAATAAGTTACTTCATGTGATTTACTATGCTAGCAAAACTCTGAATGATGCCCAGTTGAACTATACCACTACCGAGAAGGAACTATTAGCCATTGTGTTTGCCTTAGACAAGTTTAGACCCTATCTCTTAGGTTCTAAGATCATCATATATACTGATCATGCTGCTTTAAAATATCTTTTGTCTAAGAAGGATACTAAACCTAGATTGATTAGGTGGATTCTGTTGTTGCAAGAGTTTTCTCCAGACATTAGAGACAAAAAGGGTGCCGAAAATGTTGTAGCAGATCACTTGTCTAGCTAGCTAGTTGTTAGTTCCCCAGATGATTCCCTTCCTATAAGGGATAGCTTTCCTGATGAACAATTGTTCTTTGTTACCCAATTACCTTGGTATGCGAATATAGTGAACTATTGTTACTGGTCGAATGCCCCAACATTGGGGTAAACAAGATCGTTCTAGATTTTTAGCTGAGGTTAAGCACTTCTTTTGGGATGATCCTTATTTGTTTAAGTATTGCCCAGACCAGATTATTAGGAGATGTATACCTGAGAGTGACCAGTCCAGTATTATTTCCTTTTTGCATGATCATGCTTGTGGGGGTCACTTTAGTGCTAAGAAAACTGCTGCTAAGATATTGCAGTGTGGATTCTATTGGCCTTCGTTGTTTAAAGACTCCCACAGTTACTGCGTTACTTGTGAACGATGCCAGAAATTAGGAACCATTTCCCGTAGGAACATGATGCCCTTGAACCCTATTTTAATTGTTGAGGTCTTTGATGTGTGGGGTATTGACTTTATGGGTCCGTTTCCTAATCTTTTGGTAACCTATACATCCTTGTCGCCGTAGACTATGTCTCTAAGTGGATTGAGGCGGTTGCGTGTAAAACCAATGACCATAGGGTTGTGATTGAGTTCTTGAAAATAATATACTTACACGTTTTGGTACACCGCGAGCTATAATTAGTGATGGAGGGTCGCACTTTTGTAATGGGACTTTTAGACTTCTGATGAAGAAATATGGTATTACACATAAGATAGCTACCCCGTATCATCCACAGACTAGTGGTCAGGTAGAGGTTTCCAATAGGGAGATAAAACGATATTAGAGAAAACAGTTAATCCTAATCGGAAAGACTGGTCGTCTAGGCTTACTGATGCCTTATGGGCTTACCGTACTGCGTTTAAGACCCCCATTGGAATGTCGCCTTATCGGCTTGTTTATGGCAAGGCATGTCACTTACCTGTTGAGTTAGAACACAGAGCTTATTGGGCTGTTAAGCAGCTAAATTTTTCACTTGACAAGGCAGGAGCCCATAGGAAACTCCAGCTCAATGAGTTGGACGAGATTCGTATAGATGCTTACGATAGTGCGAAGGAGTATAAGAACAAAATGAAACTTGTGCATGATAGAAACATATTACGGAAGTCATTTTCTCCAGGTCAAAAAGTTCTTCTGTATGACACTCGTTTGCATCTATTCCCCGGGAAACTGCGCTCTCGGTGGACCGGTCCTTTTGTGGTCCGTATGTTTTTCCTCATGGAGCTGTTGAAATCGAGACACTGGATGGTAGTAGTTCTTCAAAGGTTAACGGTCAGCGATTGAAGCCCTTTTTAGAGCCTTTTTACAGTGATGTTGAGGAGGTCCCTCTGGAGGACCCTGTACCCCTTGATTGACCATCGAGGTGATTTGTATGTTGTATAATTTTATATTCAGTTTTTGGTTTCACTTCACTCAGGTACTATCTTTCCGAACTCTCTCTTTACTATTTCCTCGTTACTTATATTCTTGGTACTGTTCTTTCATGAGAAACATTGAGGACAATGTTAGATTTAAGTTTGGGGGTGGGGGAAGAAACTTTTTGTTAGCTTTTAGTTGCAATAAATAAATAAACTCCAGAGCTAGAAATTTATGCCTATTGAGGATTGCACTAATAATCTAAGTGGATGGAAGCATTTTGATTGTAGGAGTTTGAGGAACCAATCTGATTAGATGGAAACATCTAAAGAGTCTATTCATAAAAGCACAGAGCTCAGGTGTTAGAAATAACATGATAGTTTCACCATATCTCGTTGAGTCCTTTTCACTTCTATTTTTATTTTATTTTGTTTTTAAACTATGTTTCTCTAAGTGATAGGTGGGGCCCACGATTCAAGTTGTTACCAATGCTAGGGTGAATTAGAGTGATTGAGATACCATGAAAAAAAAAAGTTGAAAAAGAAAAAAGATGAAAAAAAAGAAAAAAAAAAATGGTAGTTACCAAAAAAAAAAAAAAAAAAAAAAAAAAAAAAAAAAAAAAAAAAGACCAGACCATTTGACCAAAAGGAATAAATTCAATAAAGTCGACCACTGGTACCCTTGTATATGCCAGTTGTGTTGACCTAGAGTTAGGTTATCGACCACTGGTACCCTTGTATATGCCAGTGTGTTGATTAGTCAGACTAGTATCTCAATCCATTAGGATAGGTTCATTTTGGCGGAGGCCTTCAGACAGATATGGGAAACGTCGTTCACTTAGTAAACATCAAAACCATCTATGTTTTCTATATCCATCTTCTTGATCTATCCATGTGATTAGTTTTGACTCCGAATATGATGTCCATAGTGCAACTATCTGAGTAGAGCTCTGTCACTTTATATGAATTTTAGTATGCTTGAGTGCAAACTCGTGTACAGCAATTGGAATTTCGCATCAGGGTACTTCTTCCTGTAGTCAATAAGTATGCCAACCAAGGAGATTCTTTAGTGCCTTCCAAGGTTCTGCGTAGATAGCTAAGGTCTGGAGTATTAAGGTTTTGTGGGTATCTCTGGTAAGCCCTCCCGAGACTATAACTCGGCCACTAGGGCCACCTAGGGGTTTAAAGGCTTATTGCATACGCTAAATGCAATCGACGATGCCTGCGACAGTGAGTTAGGATTTTTTTCTATTTGATTTGCTCGGGACTAGCAAATAATAAGTTTGGGGGTATTTGATAGACGCATTTATGTGTCTAATATAGCCCAATTGTATATTGTGTTAGTACCCATTTTTGTACTTATTATGGCTTTTTATGTCCCTGTAGGTATTTCCGGAGAAATAAGCTTTTGCGGCGAAATTGGCTAAAAAGTGGTTTTTGCGCTCGTGGGAGAAAATTACTATACGGACTCTCACTTTGGATAAGGGGTAACCTAATTACTAAGGGGTGACCCATTTCCAGGCAGCTGCTAAAGGGACACCAGAACTGGATAGGGGGAGGTCTTCTTCAAATTTCAAATACTGGTTTTTGGCGGGAAAGGCCATGCATATCGCTGTTGAATTTTGATCCGATTGTTGGAGCTGTTTTAGGGAGATTAAACACCGGAAATTGATTGGGCTGGACGTGATATGGATATAGAATTCTAGTATGGATGATTTCATGGGCTTAATTGGGCTAGAATATCCGGGAGAAGCAATCAAAGTTAAAACAGAGAGACGTGTCCTGTTGTGCACTTTCAAAGATTTTTGAGAGATTTCTGGAGGACTTTGACGATGGATTAACATGTACACGGTCTTATTCAAGTCTAGGGAAGAGTTTGGTAGCTATTTTATAGCTAACAGCACGTGAAAAAGCTCAACATAAGGGATTATTCTCTCAACAGCGCAGAGAAGAAAAAGAAAAGAAAAAGTCGGAATTTATACGAGATATTTGGGGTTTGTGGGATATATAAGAGTGGTTTCAAGTCATAAAAAGGGTTAGAAAAGTTTAGAGAGAAATAGGAGAGAGTTCAGAGCCGAAACAAGGAAGATACCATTGATTGTTGCTGCTGCTGCTGCGAGGAGGAAGAACGTGAAGAACAGACTCTCCAAGGCCGTCGTTTATCAACAGTGACATCGACTGTCCAATGCGGGTCGTAGTTCTTCAACAGTGCAAACAGCGAGCTCTCTGTGTCGTTGTTATACAACACTTGTGTTTTATCGATTATTTTCAGCACTACCCCTTTGTAACAGTGACGCTGCAACAGTACAACAGCGTTACAAACTTCAATTATCAATTATTTTCATCAATAAAAACACTTATTTAGCCATGAATACATCTTGTGAGTGTGTTTTTGAGATGAGGAGCTAAACCCAATCCCAGGGGTGACAGAGGAAGCCATTCTCACAATAATTATGTGGTAATCTCTATTTTATTAATTTATGCAATATTTTTATATGATTAATTGCATTGATAAAAATGATTTAAATGGTTTT
The DNA here is from genome assembly GCF_003573695.1 of Papaver somniferum. Lineage (NCBI taxonomy): Eukaryota > Viridiplantae > Streptophyta > Magnoliopsida > Ranunculales > Papaveraceae > Papaver > Papaver somniferum. The sequence goes on along the minus strand of NC_039359.1, from coordinate 173,698,704 downwards.
TATTAATCAACTGTGTTTTCCCTTGATAATGCATGCTTAGTTTTAGACTCTTGATGCATTATACTTGTGATTAACATTTGATATTTTGGAAAATCTGCTCTTGGCAATATTTAGAATCAACCCAATTATTTAAATTGCATAGTAAAAAAAAATTTAGATCACATAAGTATTGTTGATTGGTGGAATCTTAACCCCTATTTCTCCATAAAATTTTACTTCAATTTGCTATTTTTCCTAAATTTTATTTAAATCTAGAAATTTTGTTACCTTCACAAGTCTGAAAAGACCCTGTTTTTACCACTACTACAATCACTTTTGATAAACCATCAATGCTGCTATTTTAAGACGCTTAATCCGCGATTTACTCCATTAAGCTTTAAAACAGCGATGCTTCATACATATTGATTATATTCGATGCATTACATGCATAGAATATACATGATATTTTATGAAAATGATTTCTTAAATAACATAGTTATTTAACCTAATAGCATCACGTGTTATTTCCTGCGGGTCCCACGACTCGACCACTCACTCGAGACATCAAACATGTCACAAACTGGGGGATACTTACTGGGGTATTGGTATGGAGGTTTACAACGTGCGGCGTTCAACTCGCCCATATATAAGAACTCGTCAGGAGGCATGGACGGTTAAGATGATAAGGGAAGTGGGCTAAGACGTGATCGTGCAATCACCTACACGACCCCACTACTATATCACTCAACTTCCTCCACTTCCTACGAGATGAGGGTTTGCGCTCAATGACTTGTATAAATAGGTCCTTCGCCTATTTCCAAACAACACGAACAAAAATACAAAAAAAAAACAAGTGTTGTCATCTGTATCCAGAAAACATCCAGAGCTGATTGCTTACATTATTGCAAGCAAGTTCATCATTCTGATACAAGTCATTAACAGCCAACACCTTCACAATCTCAACACCTTCTTCGCTTCCCTCCCTAAGATCAACCCCATCTCCTTCACTTTGTGACTGAAAAAAGTCTGGAACAACCATTTCTTGGTTTAGGACAAAATTGTATAGATTGATCTCTCGAATCAGAAATCACTCTCGTGCAGTGCATTTGTTTAGGGTTTAGATTTATTTCTCATCCATACACACCCAAAATTACCAAAACCAGCAGAAATAGTTTTCACCCATAAACAATTGGCGACCACAGTGGGAGATTATTCTCCCGGTTGTGAAGTCAAACTATTCAATACCCAATCCCATTTGGTTGACTTCAAGATGGTTGGTCTTAGGACTCCCCCAACAATTTCAAATCCCGGTCGAAGTTCCTCCAATGAAGATACCCCTCTTCCCAACGGTGTATTTGATGGTGTAACCGGAAGAATCCCAACATTGATCGAGTTAGCACGGGTACAGGAGATTCACACGAAGAACATGGACCTGATCAAAGAAACAATAAACGGCGTACTCGATCTCCTCATCAAGATGGCATCAGATATGAGTGGTTCTCCTATCAAGGAGATTTCTACACTGGGGACTGATCCTCGCAACGATCCTCCTCAAGTCAATAGTTTCACCATGAACCAGAGTCCGGTGGATCAGGAAGCAGCTTCCCTAGTGGAAAGTTTATGCGAACTTTTACACCTCTCGAAGAATCAGCGGGCAAAGACGTTTGTTACAATTAACCAGATAGCCATGGACGTGCATTTAACTCCTTTGCGTCCAGAAGCCTCAAAAACACCGGAGATGTCTGTGAATAATGTTACATTTACAGAAGAAGACATGATGGCGGAAGAAGGACACAACCGGGCCCTACACGTTACTGCACGCATCAAGGATTCAGAGTTCAAGAGGGCCTTCATCGACAAAGGAGCATCTTCGAATGTGATTACTCTCAAGACGCTCAGGATGGCCAAGGTTCGCCCAAGCAAGATCGTGCGACAACCTACCACGATGACAAACTTTGAGGGAAACCAAACCAACACGTACGAGTATGTCAATCTGAATTTATCCGTAGGGCCTGTCCAATCAAAGGTTAAATTTGAGGTCATAGAAAAGGAACCGGAAAACCATATGATACTGGGGAGACCATGGATTCATGAAAATAGGATCGTCCCCTCGACGTATCACCAATGCCTGAAGACTATGCTGAATAAAGAAGTCGTTCGTATTCCTGCATCATTGTCTCCTTACGCACCAATATGTGGAGTGGAATTGTTTGAACCAAGAGGAGCTCCGATCGAAGAATCATACAAAGTTCATTGCATCCCACTCCCCACGTGTGCGTCAATCCAGGAGGAAGACCAACTTGCATCATTGAAGGCTAAGCCCCATGATGCATCTTTGCTGACAAGGCATCCCAATTCTTCTTCATCATGTGAAGCCACGACCCACACTCACGCTAAAAGAGAATGAACTTTTGTGGCAAGACGTGACCAGAAAGGGAAAACCGTGTACCGACGCCGTTGTTAGAAATTAGCAGGGGAGACTGTTACCCAGTCTGTCTGCCCAACGGAATGCTACAACAACGATGGGACACAAGAAGAAGTGCTAGATGCTCCACGACAGCTGCAAGATGGCACCAACTCCACAACTGATGAGCTCGAAATCGTTAACATTGGGAATAAGGAATCTCCTAGACCTATCTCCATCAGCTCAACCTTGTGTACGGATGAACGCGCGAAGCTCGTGGAACTTCTCAAAGAATACCAGGACATATTCGCTTGGACGTATGAATAAATGCCCGTCTTAGATAAAAAATTGGTCGCCCATCATGTACATGTCATACCTGGATCCAAGCCGGTCAAACAATCTTCAAGGTAATTCAGGCACGAGGTAGAAGAACAAATCAAGACTGAGATTCGAAGTTGCTAGCTGCTGGTTTCGTTAAACCCATTCATCATCCCACCTGGTTGGCTAATGTGGTTCCAGTGAAAAAGAAAAACGGACAGATCAGGTGTTGCGTGGATTTCAGAGACTTGAACAGATGCTGCCCCAAAGACGATTTTCCTCTACCTAACATCGACATGCTAGTAGATGCTACCAGCGGACACGGCATGTTCTCCCTCATCGATGGATATAGCGGCTACAATCAGATAAAATGCCGGTGCAACGTATCAACGCGCTATGATGGTAATATTTCACGACATGATGCATAATCAAGTTGAAGACTACATGGATGATATAGTAATCAAATCAAAATCTCGGGCGTACCACGCAGGAGTCCTACGACAAGTGTTCGAAAGGTAACTGCTGAGGGGATCAAAGTGGACCCATCCAAGACTCAAGCTATCCTCACGATGCCTCCACCGCGAACTGTGAAGTAGCTCCAAAGCTTCATGGGCAAGGTGAACTACATTCGACGTTTTATACCTGGTCTATCCCAGCTTGTTGCTTCATTCACCCCTTTGCTGAAGAAAGGAGCAAGTTTCGTCTGGACCGCACTACAAAAGGAAGCGTTTCAGAAGATTCAACGAATATTGTCATATCCAAATCATCATAAAGGATTCGCCTATTATGTCAGCCCGGACGAGAGAGAGTGCGGGACATCTTCAGATCTACTGAAGCCGACACCTCAAGAGAGCAACCTCAATAAGATAGCAATATCTGCAACATCAATGAGAGACACTTTCATAATTTCGTCTCCTGTAGAAGAAGTAGTTGTGTTACCAAAGGAGATTGCACCTGGGACTTAAGAGGTACATACAGGTTCTCCATGAAAAGAGCTTCACCATAGAAACAACCACTACGGACAGAGGTAATCCGAACTTCTTCATATTTTATTTTCCCACGGAGAAGTAATAGAGTGACGGATGAGAGATGGCGATATCTTTATTATGGTAAACTCACCGACCATACAATATGAAACCATGTAACTCACGCTTGGGGTCTAAGGATCAGCATGAAATTCCTTCGCCGTCAGTCAAGGACTTCTTCAACACAAAAGAGACAGTCAATCAAGGAGCATGTAATTCGCAAGGGAAAATTAAACTGAATAAGAAGTTGCCTCGATGTTCGCTTCATAAGATGATTCAACGCTCACTCCAGAAGAAGAAGACGCTTCATCGCTCTCTCCGGGATCCGCGTCGACGTTCGCTCCAGAAGCTGCTTCAACGCTCTCTTCATGAGACGCCTCGACGTTCACTTCAGAAGATGCTTCAACGCTCTCTCCGGGAGCCGCCCTCCATAAGTTGCTTCAACATTCTCTCCAGAAGCCGCTTCGATGTTCGCTTCAGAAGATGCTTCGACACTCTCTCTTCATAAGACGCTTCGACGTTCGCTTTAGAAGATGCTTCAACGCTCTCTACAGAAGAAGAAGCCGCTTCAACGCTCTCTCCAGAAGAAGAATCCGCTTCAACGCTCTCTCCGGGATCCGCATCGTTCGCTCCAGAAGCTGCTTCAACGCTCTCTTCAGGAGCCTCCTCGACGTTCCCTTCAGAAGCCGCTTCAACACGCTTTCCGGAAGCTACATCACCGTTCTCTTTGGGAGCTGCTTCAACATCTTTTTCAGAAATTTCTTCAGCATCCTTTTAAGGATATTACTCATGATAGGGCTCGTCCTCATCAGAGTTGGGGATTACGACATCGTCATGAATAGTTTGAGAATCCAACCAACCATATGCCTAATTTACCTGAGGCCAACCGACATCATGCTAGGGGAACGCTCACCTGGACGCCTCTTGAACGTGACATGCTCCAAGGACAGGACGACCCATCTCTCCTGGTAACATCTAACTTTATCTCATAAGTTTTATCTTTATTTCTCACCATATAATGCCTATCCCACAATAGTGCAACCATTGCGTGCTAGGCAGGGGACTTAATGTTGATGGTTTACTTCAGGGCTAAAATTGTAAAACCAATTTTAATGTGTTGACATCCTGCAAAGGGTAAAGTCGTTTGATGAGTGATGAATACTTCTTCGCTTTATTTATTCGAAGAAATTCAATAAATACACGAAATTCACCCAGAATGGTGCATGTAGCAACAATCCCAAATATTCTGCGAGTTTTATCATTATTAATTAATGTACGGTTAGCCTAGTGTTTCATGTGTTGTTCCTAGCCGAGCTCTCATTATTAGCATGACATGACGACTGAGTGTTCACTCTCAGCAGAGTAACATGAATCTCCAAGTGCCAATTTTGAGACGTGCACGAAATACCCGCACATGCTACTCTCTGACAAATAGAATTTCGAATCGATGCACTTTCAGCTCGATCGAACGCATTTAATTTCCTTAAGGAAAATATGGACTATCCAAATCAGTCTCAGAAACGATCATGTCCACGCAAGTTGGACACATGATTTAACCAGCCTAGACGAACCCTAGCAGGAGAAAGCGATCACCGTAATGACCACCAGCGGGCCCACTCCTCACCTACCCGATCGACTCTCTCACGGCCTAGCCATAGAGAAGAAAACACTTGCTCGAAGTGAGGCTGGCGTGATGCTTAAAGAGTCGTGGAAATTCCACTAGCGTCTTAAATCGATCACAACCATCCAACTTCTCCGCATGTTTGGATGGCTTAGGTCGCGCCTAGGACCATCAGACAGGTACACATATGTTCATTGTAGGCCCAACATGGGCCCCACACGGTCAGTCTCCACAAAGGAGAAGCATAGCCTTCCAAACCGATTAGCTAAAGTCACGCACACGTGACCGGCCCAAAACCCTAATTAGAGTTTGCGGCATGGCATATGTGTCGCAGTTTGATCACGACCATCCATCTTCGCCAACTTGGATAAAGGGTGTAGATATAGACTAAGGAGGTCTAGAGAGCGTCAACATGATCACTGTGGGTCCACCTGTGCGTGTGACCGGCCGACCTAGGGAGACTAGGACTCGGCAACCTAAAACGCACGCCCAAAGGTGGCATGTCACGCGGCTTACAAATCCTTTGCGGCAATGGATTTCTGTCGAAAATCGATCACGGCCACTCATCTTTTCTGGTCAAATAGAGTGGCTAGATCGCACCTTCATGAGACAAAGTGGTACGGACATGCACACCGGCAGGCCGTCTACAACGCATGCCCGGTCGTTCCCACCAAAAACGTTGTCCATGCTTGATTTCGGTCAAGCTAATGAGTGATGTTTGCGCACCTCTTTATTACCCTAAAAATCTATCAACGGTCACAAATATGTGTCGTAGATCATCTCGTCCATCCAACTTTGCCAGCTTGGTCAGACAGCCTAGGTTAGAGTTAAACATCCAATGAGGCACCTTGGTGATCACCGTCCGTCAGTCTACCTCAGGGAGTGATCTGCCAAGGGATGGTCCGCCCATGCGGCCTTCAAACGATCCCTTGAAGATGTTTGAACATGCTGCTATTTTAAGACGCTTAATCTGCGACTCACTCCATTAAGCTTTAAAACAACGATGCTTCATACATATTGATTATATTTGATGCATTACATGCATAGAATATACACGATATTTTATGAATATCGATTTCTTAAATAACTTAGTTATTTAACCTAATAGCGTCTCGTGCTATTTCCTGCGGGTCCCACGACTCGACCCACTCACTCGAGACATTAAACATGTCACAAACTGGGGGATACTTACTGGGGTATTGGTCTGGCGGTTTACAGCTTGCGGCGTGCAACGCTCCCATATATAAGAACGTGTCAGGAGGCATGGACGGTTAAGATGATGAGGGAAATGGGCTAAGATTTGATCGTGCAATCACCTACACGACCCCACTACTCCATCACTCAACTTCCTCCACTTCCTACGATATGTGGGTTTGCGCTCAATGACTTATATAAATAGGTCCTTCGCCTATTTCCAAATACCACGAACAAAAACACAGAAAAAACCAACTGTTGTCATCCGTATCCAGAAAACATCCAGAGTTGATTGCTTACATTATTGCAAGCCAGTTCATCATTCTTATACAAGTTATAAATAACCAACACCTTCACAATCTCAACACCTTTTTCGCTTCCCTCCCTAAGATCAACCCCGTCTCCTTCACTTTGTGACCGAAGCAAGTCTGGAACGGCCATTTCTTGGTTTAGGCCAGAATTGTATAGATTGATCCCTCGAATCAGAAAGGACTCCCGTGCAGTGCATTTGTTTAGGGTTTAGATTCATTTCTCATCCACACACACCCAAAATTACCAAAACCAGCAGAAATAGTTTTCACCCATAAACAACGGGTAAAAATGAAAATGGTTAAAGCGAAAGCTTACCAACACATATTTCGAGAAAAAGATAAGCGAGTAAACTCGGCTCGAAATAGCAAATGTGTATGTATGAAAACTATCATACTTAAACGACTGTGTCTCAAGAGTAAGAGATATAATAGACTTTTTAGTGATAGATAAGTTCAAGTATCCACATACCTTTTAGTCGGATGAAGTTCCACCGGTTCCTCGAGTAGTTTTTCGTTTTCGTAAGATGATCGCCAGGGAGTCTGGAGCTTCAACCACACTTGACTATCCTAGACGGGGACTTAGTCATAAGTAAACTAGAAATCAAGACATATAGTTTTGATCACTAATATTGACAAATATGCTTGAGATAGCAACGCATGCGAGTTCGACTGAGCAATGCTCTAATAATCTCCCCCTTTGTCAATTTTAGTGGCAAAACTATCAATACATATGGATTACAAAATAGATAAAAACTTTATAGCTTCTCGTCCACATGCTTGATCTCCTTGGTGCTTCAACATTACTCTAAATCTTCGTCACTTCCAAGTACTCCAATGATTCCAAAGGTTGTAAGTTTAGCATCATCGTTGTTGAAGTTCCGTATCCATAACAATGAGAAAACAAATGCTCTCGATCATTGTTATACAATGTCATAGTATTATTACACAACATCAAAGTTATCGTATCACAACTTCGATAACAATACTATGGTGATATGTATCACTCCCCCTTAGTCAATACTTCGTCTCAATACGAAAACCACTCCTTTTTACATAATGATCCATAAAGCACGTAAACCATATGTATTTGTAGTGTGAACTAAATATTAATCTCCCCCTTTTTGTCAATAAAATTGGCAAAGGTACGAAAACGGGATCCTAATGAAATTCTATTGGAGACACTTCAAGACCAAAGAAAAGTACATATCAACTTGGTTTTGATGCACTCATAAAGCCGAAGCTAAATGCATTCATTACGGAGTTTATAAAGATATAAGATAGCTCCTCAAATATTCCACAGCCGCACTCCCCACAAAGATATGGAAATTAAACGCAAGTTCAAAAGAACTCACCCCCATTTGATGTCATTCCCGAAAGAACAACAAGAGCGACCTTACTTTTACAAGAAAATAAGGATTTCTCTGGACACCAAAAACCAAAAAATGATTTTGCTATCCAAAAATTCTCAATCAAATTAACCACAAGAAAACTCATGATTAATCTAATCGGAACACACAACCAAAATAATCACAAACAAATCTATGATTAGTTTAGTTGGAAATGCTCACACAAGAAGACTTATGGAGCCACATAGTATATACATAAAATATGGATCAGGGAAGATCAATACTGCGGAATATATAAGGACTCATTCTATTTTCCATCACCATTTGCATAACAACATACAATAGACATAAATCTTGTGAACAAAAGATTTTAACCTATCCTCCATCAAAGAATTGACATAATAGGCTTAACTTTTGTTTGTCAGAAGTTCATTCATTCTTTTATCAATACATGCATATCGACATATAAACGAGATAACTTTTGACGTCGTATGGGACAATAATAGTTCACGGACGCAAACACACATATCCCATAACATATTGCAATATATAAAACCATAAATATTAATACTGCAATCATCATCTTCCAAAATAATTTTTTGGAATTTAAACAAATAAACCTAAAAATATGAAGATGAAAACGTTGGGCATAGCTATGTGTACTCACAATAATGGCTATTCCAAACTCTAGTTATTCTTCTAAAAAAACAAGAATAAAATTATCATAAGAAGATATACTAGGCATCATAGAGATTTTTCAAGGCCTTTACTGAGAATTCCTTCTCATTATTGAAGAAGCTATTGATAATGGGATCATTTAATTCCTCTAGGTCTTCAGAAATGTCAGTTAACTCACTAAGTTCTCTTTTCAGTTCACACAAGGTGTTCTTGGTTAGAGACAACATTTTTTCATAGTGAGTTATCTTTTCTAAAGAGGAAATGATTTGAGATTTTAAATCATTTCTCTTGTTGATGAAATCTTTCACCATGCCTCTAAAATCATTATCATAATGACAAACAGACAAGAGACAGTTAGAGGAGGAACCTTCTTCATTGATTGTCGACTTCACTTTCTTTACTCTTGAGAAAGAGATTCCTTCACAAAGATACACATTAACTGCTTCGAATGCATCTCGTCTTGTGATCCCTTTAGTTACAGGGGCCGTGGGAATGTATCTTTTGATATGGAAGGAGAAGAGAAGGACACAAAATTACATATACGGATTTATAAACTCAAAACCCTAAAAAGACATTGAATGAGTCTTTCAGGATTTGTTATCCGCCTTCCATCTTCTTAGGAGAATATTTTCTTAACAATTATAAGAAAAAGATTTACAAACACAAGGACTTGAGCCACTTTTTAGTGCAAACCTCATTTTTCCCAAGCTAAAAATGAGGATGTGGACGTCACCAACGTTAGTTGGTGACCGAGTGAGCCATAGGCTCACACCTCTTATTTTTTTAGTGGCTTTTCACCGATCGTTATGTAGACAGATTTATTACCCCATCTTGATATGGATTTTTTTAAAAGAGCTTGGTTATCTAGACCCAGATTCATTTTCTGCATGTTCTCTTGAAGTTTGGTGATTCTCTTATTGCTCTTTCTGAACCTCCAACAAGTGCTTTGTTCATGCTTCGAATGTTCACAAAAAGAACAAATCAATGAGGATTTTTCGTCTTTATGTGATTTTTCCTGTTTAACACAATAATCAATAAACATTGTTCCTTGATTAGTTAGAACGCACAACTTTGAGCTTTGAGTTTTTCTTTTGAGTCCTAAACCATTAGTGTTTCCAAAGGATCTCTGACCAAATAACATTGCTGCAATTTTGTTAGAGCTTCCAGATAACCTTTGCAGGTCATACTTGAGAGTGTTAATCTCTTCTTGCTTTAGACACGTGGTTCTGACGAACTTGTCATTACGATGCTCTATCTCAATGTTTTTCGCCTAGAGTGATGATTCAACGCTCTCCAAGGAGGCCTTCAAGTGAAGGTTTTCTTGAAGAATCTCTTTATTCAAGAGTTCAAGAAACTATGTGTCATATTCAAGTTCTGAATCATAAGTTGAAGAGGAGAGAGAGACTCAGTAGTAGACTCATCTGAGACATCCAGAGTATTTCTATCTTCTATTGAATCATCAGAAGCATTAACTGAAGATAGATATTCATCACATCTATTTTTCCTCTTTATCAAATCCTTGACTTTTCTGATTAATAGTGAATTATCACATTCATCAGCCCAAGACAAGTGAGAGGATACACCTATTTTGGTTACATCATTGAGCGTGAACGTTCTGCTTGTGTCAAGAAGTTTTAACTTTCCTATCAGAGTGTTTTTGGAAAGTGTATCAAGGTTATTTCCCTCAACAATGGCATGCTTCTTAGAGTCGTATCTAGATGGCAGTGATCTGAGAATTTTCATCACAATGTCCTTTTCAGGAATATTCTTACCCAATGCAAAATATGCATTAACAATTTCAGACACTTTGTGATTAAACTCATCAAATGAATCTTCATCTGACATACGAAGGTTTTCCCAATCGGAATTAAGGTTTTGAAGCCTAGCTTCCTTTTCACTGGTATTACCTTCGAATACGGTTTCTAAGATATCCCACGCATCTTTAGACCTAGTGCAGTTTGACACATGGTGCTGAAGATTTGGGGTAATGGCATGTATGATGGCATTCAAACCATCGGAGTTTTGCTTCGCAGCAAGTATCTCAGCAGCATCGTATTCGCCAATATGTTTTGGAACATTAACGTTACCTACTGCAAAAACGGGAGCATCATAGCCATTAACAATATATACCCATAATTGAAAATCACGTGCTTGAAGAAAATCTCGCATAGCAATTTTCCACCATAAGTAATTAGAGTCATCGAAGACTGGTGGTACGTTAATAGAGATAACACCTCTGTCCATAGAGTCAGATCGCTACAAACACAGACTTTTGAGGTCTTGAACGTGTTTGCCTGCTCTGATACCAATTGAAAAAGCGGGGGTCTAACAACCTCACCCAATATTTCGATTAGAAATCTGTATGGAAAAACTCCAATATACTTTTATGAGAATCAACTAGACAGTTAGACTCAATCAATAGAAAATTATACCAAAGAGTTTTATATCTCTATCTCTTGATTTAATTCTTACCCAAGCAAATCTGCGAGTCTTGATTAAATACAAGAGATATAAAGTTGGATGGTACCAAAGACCAATATCCAAGGATCAATCAATTTCCAATCAACAACCAAAGGTTGGATTTCACAATTGATCGATACAACGCACAACCTGTGATATTTCAATTATATAACAAAATATAATGCGGAATAGAAATAACACAGACACCAGAAATTTTGTTGACGAGGAAGCCGCAAATGCAGAAAAACCCCGGGACCTAGTCCAGATTGAACACCATACTGTATTAAACCGTTACAGACACGAGCCTACTACAAACTAACTTCGGTCTGGACTGTAGTTGAACCCTAATCAATCTCATACTGATTCAAGGTATAGTTGCACTCCTTACGTCTTTGACCCCAGCATAATACTACGCACTTGATTCCCTTAGCTGATCTCACCCACAACTAAGAGTTGCTACGACCCAAAATCGAAGACTTGATAGACAAATCTGTCTCACACAGAAAAGTCTATAAAATTGAATAAATCTGTCTCCCACAGAAATACCCAAGAATTTTTGTTCCATATTTTTATCAATCAAGGTGAACATGAACTAATTGATAAACCGGTCTTATATTCTCGAAGAACAACCTAGTATTATCAATCACCTAACAATAATCCAAATCGTATGGTAGCGAAACTAGATATTGTGGAATCACAAACGATGAGACGAAGATGTTTGTGATTTCTTTTTATCTTGCCCTATCGGAGATATAATCTCAAGCCAATTATTCAATTGAACTCGTACGATAGAAAATGGAAACATCAGATCGTTCAACTACAAGAAAAGTAGTTTCGTCTGGCTTCACAATCCCAATGAAGTCTTTCAGTCGTTAACCTACAGGGTCTCGAGAAGAAACCTAAGGTTAAAGGAGAATCGACTCTAGCAAACTAACTAGTATCACACAGGATGTGTGGGGATTAGTTTTTCCAGATGCTAGATGTACCCTTTATATAGTTTTCTAATCAGGGTTTGCAATCTAAGTTACCTTGGTAACAAAGCATTCAATATTCACTGTTAGATGAAAAACCTGATTCAACCAAGCTAATATCTTTCAACCGCTAGATCGAAACTTAGCTTGTCACACACACAAATGAAATGCATTCATTTAGGTTTGAGTAATCGTACCTAAACGTGTACACTTAGTTGGTTCACAAGTAGTTAACCAATGGTTAGCCATATGAGCACTTTCATATTAACTGTATTCATCTTTCTCATAACTAGTTCAAATGACTCATAAGAACTAGTTGAAGAGTTGTTCAATTGATTAGGTCTTTATTCATAGACACAATTGAAACAAAATCGGTTTGATCCACTTGAATCAATTCATGAACAATATGTCCACGGTTTGAAAAGATTGCATTCCTTATAATTTACTGTTTTAAGTTCATGAGCTACCGGATTTGAGTTTACAAATTCAGCAGAAATTTTCGGTTCGAAAACTTCCGTGGGTACGCGTACCTAAGGTGATTGGTTTACTAGTTTGCAAACTTACAAACTCCAGCATAAATTTTCGGTATGAAAACTTCTGTGGGTACGCGTACTCAACTTGTCTCCTTCACCAATACTGCATGCACACATATGCACGCACTTGGCTTTCGGTACATGGATTTATACACTAATATGCGAATACACTATATATGCTTATATCCATAGATGGTGATGTCAACTCTATATTTCAATCATTGAAACGTTCTTCTATAATGTTATAACAATCGTTATTCACGACTATCGTCATCAAAGCTATTTTCAAGATTGAAACGTCATCATGACTTTCGTCACGGGTAAAGATGAAAATGGTTAAAGCGAAAGCTTACCAACATATATTTCGAGAGAAAGATAGGCGAGTAAACTCGGCTCGAAATAGCAAATGTGTATGTATGAAAACTATCATACTTAAACGACTTTGTCTCAAGAGTAGGATATAAAATTGACTTTGAGTGATAGATAAGTTCAAGTATCCACATACCTTTTAGTCGGATGAAGTTCCACCGATTCCTTGAGTAGTTCTTCGTCTTCGTAAGGTGATCGCCATGGAGTATGGAGCTTCAACTACACTTGACTATCCTAGACCGAGACTTAGTCATAAGTAAACTAGAAATCAAGACATATAGTTTTGATCACTAATATTGAAAAACATGCTTGAGATAGCACCGCATGCGAGTTTGGCCGAGCAATGCTCTAACGGAGTTAGGGGTGCACTGGTTGTGAACTCGCCTAACTCATTAAGGCACTTTCCCGCCAACCAAAGATTGACCACCCCAGTAATCGAAGAGAGCAAGTCAACCGCGACTGCTGCTGCTGCGCCACTCAATTTAAAAAAATAAATTAATTTAATTATCTTTGAAACCAATCAATACAAAGAGGGCCCAACAAAAAACTGGAAAGGATCTTCCAACAAGCTGGGAGGGATCCTAGCAAAAAGAAACAAAAAATAATAATTAAAGTATAAGAGCAATTTAGCCATTACAAAAAATATCTACAATATAAATAAAAATGATTTGGTTAGTGTCCCAAAACATTTCCTCCACACAGAGAAAAAAACACCCTTACCGGAAACATCACCTGCTCAGATCTGGTCCGTTTTGGGCCGCATCTGAGCAAGAATTTACTTCCTTTCCTTGCTTTTATCTAGATCTTTGTTATAGCTAGGTTTATTTATGTTTATTTCTTATCATTTGATAAGTTTTTTTGCACCTTTATGGTGGTTTTATCTCCTCTATTAGAGAGGTTGATTTCGACTTTAATGGTCGTTCTTGGTTACTATGGGGTTTAAGATCACTTGAGATGCATTCCAACAACGAGATCTTCATCATTTTTGTCTCCAACGACGGAAGCTTCATCCTTAGATTATCCGGCAACGAAATCTTTATCAATGATATTCTTGACGACGAAATTTTTATCACAAGTTTTAAGATATTTGAGCAAATCACTCCAATTTTAGGAGCGTTTCTTTATGAAGAAGAAAAACGAACAAAATGGTTGGATTTTAATTCCGAGAAAGACCATTATTCCAATGATTTAATTGGTTCTTATTCATGCTTATATTCGTCATGTTCTGTTGATCCTTCTCTTTCTCTTGTCGGATTTTTTGGTGTTGTAATTGTATGGCTAGGGGTGGGACTTGGGTTGGTTGGGCGGGTTAGAAGGCTTGGCCGTGGAAGACCCGAGCTAGGAATCCTTGCCCAGATTGCCCATCGAACCCGTGGAACCCATGAAGGTACTGCCCAAGTCCGCCCAAATTATGTTCATCGGGTTGGCCCAAGTTTCACTAGACATATGAGTTTGTTAATACGAGAATGATAAATTTTGGTTATAATAAGATTTAATTGCTCCATTTATCTTAAATTTCCAATTAACCGAAGATTATTTACAATAATATAAACATTTTTCATATTGAATGATTGATTAATGAGATAGATAGAATTTATATTTTCATTATTAGATGTGAAGATAATATCTAAAGTTTGTAATTAAATAGCTGCATCATAGTTCTTCGGGTTGGACGGGTTGTTTGGGTTAGAAATATTTGTGCCCATGCTTGCCCAAATTTAACTCGGGTTTATAAAAATTATGCCCAAACTTGCCCAAAGTTTTGATGTACGTTTCCCATACCCGCCCAATGTTCGGGTTGGGCATGGGTTGAGTGGGTTAACCCAACCCAAGTCCCACCCCTATGTATGGCATGTTCTTGTTACTTTGTATTCTCTAAATATCCATTTTAAACCAAATGTAACCTTGAATTTTCATCAATGAAAGGTTACTTTGTTATCAAAAAAAAAAAAAGTGTCCCAAAACATTTTGGTCCGGACACCTGGAAACGACTAAGATGTCCCTCCCATTTTCAGTTTCTTTGTGGTATTTTCGTAGATGTTCAAAAAACAAGGGGCAAGTTAGACTAGCACGATAGAGAAAATGACCCGAACAACCCTCCGTGTTTTTGTTTCTTCCTCATGTTATGTTGTAAATGTGAAAACATCCAGGGGTAAACCAATAATACAGTACTTCTTTCTCATTTGTTCCCTTTCACAAACAACTCTCGTCGATCTCTTTCCATCGAAACCTCTTCGTTAAATCTCCATTCCTTTTTTTCCATCGAAGTTCTTCGTTCCATTAAAATTTTCTCAGTTTCAAATTTTGGGTTCAGGGTTTTGGTTTGATTGAACATTCAATCATCATCTATCCTGTAACCTTAAATTCAAAATTGGGTGAATTCATTGAATTACTTCCACGTTAATTAATTATAGAGAATCATCAACCATTTTTTTTCCAGGAGATCCCAATTTATTTTTATTAACCGACGATTGCAAACTTCAGACTTGGGGAAAAAAAATCTGATCGAATTTTTTTTGAGGTAAGATTATGATAGTTTAGTTTTTGGTATAATTTTTACATTAGGCCTGGTTTGATTTGAGTCTCACTTGAAACGCTGTTAAACCCTATTAATTTCTCCATTGTTGAAACTTGAAAATTGAATCTGTGTTTTAAGTTGCTCATAACAAAGTGAAAATAAGATGGAAATTTAATGTGTTTTAATAATGTAATTTCCATGGTTAGATTGAATGTTTCACAAGTTCCAACTATTATTGATGGTTTGTTTTCATGATGAATCCTCCGGTTCAGGTTAATGCTTTTTGAGAAATGGTTTCATCACCATTTCTGATTAATCCAACACCACCAGAATTTTGAGAGAGTTTGAAAAATGGGGTGAAATGATTGAATTAAGTTCAGAGTTTAAGTTGAGTCTTAACTAACAAATATGATTATTTTAAGTGTGCCTTGTTCCTGCACTGGTGAGGTTTTAAGTTTGGTTAAGACATTGGGGATTAGAATTTGAACTCATTCAAATTTTTAGATTAATCAAATATAATTGTTTTTGGATTGCAGTCAATCAGGATCCTTGTTGGAACCGGGGAAAGTTTCCATAATGCATATGAGACTATTGCGTTAGTTGGTTTGATTTAGTTTGAGTTATTCCTTAGAACGATGGTACAATGCAAAAGCCTTTAGCAATCAACACTCAGAACCAAAAATTTCTTTTTGGACATGTATGTTGTATTCGGAGTTGGGTAGAGCATTTACTATCGCTTCCTATAAATTTGGATTTTTCTTATTTATTTATTTATTTGCATCATGCTTTATTTCCTGGGTTCGAAGAGGATACTAAATTTTATCTTCCCGGGAATGACCTTCTAAAGTGTTTGCATGTTCCTATTTCCAGCTCTTAGTGGTGTGATTTTTGGGTACGATATTGGTGTCATTTCAGGAAATACTATATCTTTGCAGGTATATTGTTTGATTGTCCTCAGTCTTCGCCATGATTAAATTAAGTTTTTCACTTATATTTTTAAATTGATATGTATTCTATACCTTTACCTTCTAGAATCGTTGTATATTTTGGTGAAAGAACCTTAACGACTTTTTTCTCTACGTCAGTTGGATGAATTCCAAGTTAGGATTCTCGAAATATGTGTTGGTAAGCTTTCGCTTCAACCAAGTTCATTTTATACTCTTAACGAAAGTCAAAAGATGATCATATGAAAATCGCATGGTAACATCTTACATGATTTATGTGATACAGTCATTTGATGTAGACTTAGAGTGTTTCGTATTGATTATTTCAATAACTTGAAATCGCTTGATGCTAATAGATAGTGAAAACAACTATTGTCATCCTCTAAGACAGTTTCAATGACTGAAATAGAGTTTAGAACAAATGGATTTAAGCATAATATGCGTACTTAGATATATGTAATCCATGTTCGGGAACCATGGTATGCATAACCGTATGCGTACTTGTTGGTTTTGAGAAAGTCCGGGAACCTGGTATGCAAACCGGTACGCGTACTGGCGTAAGGTTCAGGTCTGGTTTTGAGTTTGGATGGTATACATACTAGCGAAACTCAAACTTGGTCCGGCTACTTAGGTACGCATACCCGTACGCATACCTAAGTGGATGATGTTCCAGAATCAGTTTGTTCAAGAACTAATACATTTATATAATAAGGAATGCAATCTTTTGCAAACTGTGGCTATAATGTTCATGACTTGATTCGAGTGAATCAAAATCGATTTTGTTTCAATTGTGTCTTGTATACTTCTATGAGAATATAAAAAATTGAACAATTCTAGAACTAGTTTCATTTGAGTCATTTGAACTAGTTATGGTTAAGATGAATAAGGTTGATATGAAAGTGTTCATATGGCTAACTACGGTTAACTATTGTTGAGCCAACAAGGTGTACACGTTTAGGTACGGTTACTCATATCTAAATGAAGGTACTACGGTTGAAAGATGTTAGCTTGAGTCTGATCAGGTTTTCATCTAACAGTGAATATTGAATGCTTTGTTATCAAGGTAACATTGATTGCAAATCCTGATTTGAAGACTATATAAAGGAGAACTCTAGCAACTGGGAAACCTAATCCCCACACCTCCTGTGTGATACTAGTTGCAACTAGAGTCGATTCTCCTTTAACCTTAGGTTTTTCACGAAACCCTATAGGTCAACGACTTAAAGACTTAATTGGAATTGTGAAGCCAGACCCAACTATTTTCTCTGTAGTTGCGTGATCCGATCTTGTTGTTTTTATCGTGATTGAGTACTATCTTCTCTAAGATTGGCTCGAGATTTAATCTCAGATAGGTAAGATAAAAAGTAGTCACAAACATCTTCGTCTCATCGTTTGTGATTCCACAATATCTTGTTTCGCTACCATACGATTAAGATTATTGTGAAGTGATTGATATTTCTAGATTGTTCTTCGGGAATAAAAGTCCGGTATATCAATTGGTTCCTGTTCACCTTGATTTATCAAAAGACGGAACAAAACTCATAGGTTTATCTATGGGAGACAGATTTATCAATACTATAGACTTTTCTGTGTGAGAAAGATTTGTTTATCAAGTCTTCAACTTTGGGTCGTAGCAACTCTTAGTTGTGGGTGAGACCATCTAAGGGAATCAAGTGCGTAGAGTCCTGATGGGATTCAGAGACGTAAGGAGCGAGACTGTACCTTGATCAGTGTGAGATTGATTAGGGCTCAATTACATTCCAGTCCGAAGTTAACTTGGAGTAGGCTAGTGTCTGTAGAGGCTTAATACAGTGTGGTGGTCAAATCTGGACTAGGTCCCGGGGTTCAAATCTGGTAGCTATAACAATGAGAAAACAGTTGCTCTCAATCACTGTTATACAATGTCATAGTATTATTACACAGCATCAAAGTTCAATTGTATCACAACTTTGACAATAATACTATGGTGATATGTATCACTCCCCCTTAGTCAATACTTCATCTCACATGAAAACTGCTCCCCCTTACATAATGATCCGTAAACCATATGTATTTGTAGTGTGAATTACACATTAATTCCCCCCCTTTTTGTCAATAAGAATTGATAAAGGTATGAAAATTAGTGGGATCCTAATGAAATTTCCATAGAGATACTTCATGACCAAAACAAAACAACATATCAACTTGTTATACTTCGCACAATCTGTGATACTTCAATTACATAAACAAATATAATGCGTAAAAGAAATAACAAAGACACCAGAAATTTTGTTAACGAGGAAACCGCAAATGCAGAAAAACCCCGGGACCTAGTCCAGATTTGAACATCACACTGTTTTAAGCCGCTACAGACACTAACCTACTATAAGTTAACTTCACACTGTAATGTAGTTGAGACCTAACCAAGTATCACACCGATTAAGGTACAGTCGCATTCCTTACGTCTCTGAATCCCAGCAGGACTCTACGAACTTGATTTCCTTAGATGATCTCACTAACAACTAAGAGTTTCTACGACCCAAATTCGAAGACTTGATAAAGAAATTTGTCTCACACAGATAAGTCTATTCTGATAGATAAATCTGTCTCCCACAGAAATACATATGAAGTTTTGTTCAGTCTTTTGATAAATCAAGGTGAACAAGAACCAATTGATAATCCGGTCTTATATTCTCGAAGAACAACCTAAAAATATCAATAACTTCACAATAACTTAACTATATGGTAGTAGAACAAGTTATTTTGGAATCATAAAAAATGAGACGAAGAGCTTTGTGATTACTTTTTATATCTTACCTATCAGAGATAAATCTCGAGCCAATCTTAGAGAAGATAGTATTCAATACACTACACCATATCCTGGTTTTAGCAACGTTTCATTTACGGAAGTGTGCAACGAATATATACGTTGCACAGTTAACAACGTTAACCGTTGCCCACCAAATTATCCGTTACACCGAATCCTAATTATCGTAAAGGAAAAAAACCCAGGAGACACTAGTCTTTATTAATATAGTTGAGGGCTTAAATGGCTTTTGCAACCTTATTATCCTTATTATCCTATCTCGCTCTTCTATATTTTTTTCATTTTCCCTTATTTTCTCTTATTTTCTTATCTCTCTCAACAGGATTCACATCGACTTCTCCTCCTCCCATTTTTTCTGCTCTTCGAATCCCAAACCGAATATGCGAAATCAACACCAATTTCTCCAAAACCCTAATCTCACAAATCAAAACTCGTCTTTTGGAAATCAAATCTAATCTTTCAATAACTCAAACCCTAGAACTCGTTTCTTATGTAAAGATAAATATGTGAGATGCTTGGTTCCAACCTGAAGTTTCTTTCTCTAATTGTAAATTAATAGATCCTGCAAGGTATAACCCTAATATATTTACTTGTTTTTGCTACTATCGTTTTATCTTTATCTTGACCTAATTCTATGAATAACATCTTTTGGTAGTTAACATTTTGTAAAGATTTTGCAATTTTTGTTTCTGTTTACTGTATTTGATGGAGTTTTAAAGTATGGGTTTTTCTTTTGATTCAAGTTTTGTGGTCATGTGGTGTTCTAAAATGCTGCTTGTATGGTTTTGCTGGTGAAAATGGTTTTATTGCTTAGAGTAGGTGATGTGGGTTTTTCTGTTGATGGTGGTAGCAGGTGTTGGTGGTGTGGTTAGATCTGCAGATTTTTGGGCTTGTTGGTGCCGGTGGTGCCTCATTATCTTAGTGTCTGTGATGTGCATCTGGATTTACTATGAGAATGGGTGGTGGTGCTGGTGCTGGTGTGATGCAGGTAAAGGTTGGAGGAGAGAATCTCACTTTCAAGGTATGCACATGTAATTTATGCTTTTCATCCCTCCCTTACCTGGTAAGAAATAAAATAATGTTATAGTCCTTTGGTTGCTTTGGTTGTGAAGAAACATATATACTGTTTTTTCAATGCTAAAATTATGATCATTGTAAATCTTGTGTTTGCAGGTACCATAGTTACTTCAATGTCTATGAAGTTAGCTCTCAGTGGAACTTACCCTGTCATAAAGAAGTTTCATTCTGTAAATCTAATCCACTTAGTTTCTTCTTATGGAATGTGCCTTAACTCAACACGCGAAATTTTGCATGGGATGTGATGCAGGGAGCTTGGTTGCTTACTTCGAGAAGATTCAAAGCTTCAGGTGGATTAGGTCATTCTCTTCAGATAATGGTGCGGTGTTTAAATACCCCTCTTGGTAGCTATTCTTTTGATATATAATTTTGTACTCATACATTTTTCGAGCAGTGTAATCTGAATGTCGTCTACTTCTGTTATTTTGAAGGTGACATTGTTGATGCTGTTGTTCCTTTCATGGGAGAATCCATTACAGATGGTACTCTAGCAGCTTTCTTGAAAAGTATGTCATAACTTCTCATCATCATCTTTCTTTGTTAGATTTTTTGTTCTATGTGTTTGATTAATATATTTGGGCAATGAAATATTTATTGCTTTTATATGTAATATATGTTTGGTGTAGAACCTGGTGATAGTGTTCAAATTGATGACAGGAAAATAGGAAGATCCATGTCTGCATGACGATTGGTCAGTGCGGTCAGTGGTTCTAATCCAGGGTAAGTGTGTGGATGTTTAATGCGCAGAAGCATACTCTACTCTATAATGTGGTCTGAATTTTTTTTCTTAGTCATTTTGTAGCAGACCAGAAAGATGTGCTCTCATATTGATTACAGCATTAACCTGAGATATTTACTCTTGTACAACAAATAATTTGGTGCTCCAATATTGTGCACTGACAAGTCTTTTACATTTGGATGCATCATTTTTGATCATTATTGGTATACTAACTTTGATTAATTCCTTATGGCAGGTTTATTTTGACTGGGTGCTATGACGGTTTTGGAAGGTATATTTTTCCCGCTATACTAAGTTTATATTTCTCATTTCGAGGACCATGTTTTCTTTACTTTGGAGTTGTAAAACTCTGTTGTTCATAAGCGTTTAAGTTTTACTGAAGTTAATCGTGGAAGGATACCAAGGTCCTCAGCTTGAAATCAGTTGTGAACCTTGAGCCCCATCTGAATAGGAGAACAAAAACCATCCTTGTACTTACTAGCATGGCAACTGTATTACCACAGAAAATGTAGTTTGGGTGTCAAGAATCTGTACACAATAATTTGTTTTTGAATGTGGTTGATTTTTTGGTTTGTTTTTTTACCATGAAAAAGTCAACAAAAACAGGACTTGACGATCCAGTTTCTAATTTTACTAGGGTGTGGAAAGGTGGATCATGTACCCATATACTGGAGGGACATGGGGATGCTATTACGTCTGTTAGTATCATCAATCAGAAAGGTGATTTTCAGTGTAATTTTCCTTCTTTGCAAGTGTCTCTTTCGCAGCTCTGAATTGCTTATCGAGTTAATGTGATCTACATTTGTTCACTTATATGTGTTTTGAAGAATCCTCATCTTTTCTTGTCAATCGACTTAACAGTGCTTTTATCCTACAGGTGCTAAGAGCAGCTTGACCACATGCGTTGCTACTGCTTTTAAAGATAGGACAGTGAGGCTGTGGAAGGTATAAATGAATTACTTGTTAGACTTTGATCGGAAAATTCTGATTGCCCTGTTTAATATCTTCTATCTTATACAAGTTTGACGCAGAGGAGCCCACTAATAACGTTAGAGCTTTTAAATCCTGCGACGGCACTCATCGTCTGTGCAACGTGTTTCACCACAACCCTCAGGAAAAATGGTATCACTTATTTTCTCCACTTTCTAATGGCATGTTAAAGTTAAGTTCATCTCCGTCTAAGCAAGCCGAACACATGATTTATTGTTTTATGAATACATTTAGGTATATTCTGGTTCTTGGGATTCTACAATCAACTTGTGGCGGACAAATGAGTCTGATTCAGACGGTGACGTGGTCTCAGTAAAGAAGAGAAAAGTGAACTCTAAGGCGGAGGAATCCCAGCTTGAGGTATGCAGTCTTCATCTTCTCCTGTAATAAGTGGCTGACAATTACCTATAATAAGCTTGTTATCAAGTAGAGTCCCACTTAGTCATAACTATTTCTTGTTATAACCTAATTTCGGCCTCTTGGTATTCAGGGGGAAGCTGTGAGCTCACTTGTTGGCCATACACAATGTGTGTCCTCTGTTGCCTGGCCAGAGGAGCGAACCATATATTCTATCATGGGATCATTCCATTAGAAGTTGGGATGTTGAAACAGGCAGAGATGTCTTGAGCTTGGTATGGAAGCCCCAATCTTATGATATCGGTTATATATTGCCTTTTTTGCAAAAAAGAAAAAAAGAATTTATATGTGCTTAAATTTTATCAACCTTGCTTCCTTAGAGAAGCCAAGTGTTACCGGTTAGTTGCTAGCGAGGTTTGGGTATCTGTTATAATAAAAGGAATGTAGCAAATATGATTATTACTTGTGTTATAATAACCATATGTTGTGCATTCTGTAGTTCTGCGGAAAAGTTCTCAACGACCTTGATGTTGGAGGTGATAGCTCTGCGCTCATTGCTGCCGGTAGTTCTGATCCTGTTTTAAGAATATGGGATCCTTGAAATCAGGTGATTTGAATAAAGCTAAACATAAAGTGTGTATCATGCAGTTTTCTTAAAGAGTTCACCCTCTCTCTCTACACTGTTAAACTTAATATTCATGATACATATAGGTTCTTCAGCGCCTGTCCTGCAGTTTGCATCTCATTCTTCCTGGATCACCGCTTGCAAGTGGCATGACAGCTAGCGGCAACATATACTCTCATCAAATCGATGAGCCAATTTCTCAAGTTGAAACCGATAACGTACATATCAGAAATTGTTTCCAATCATTCAAATAGCGTCTATTTCAGAAACTGTCTCCTGAATCTTTGATTATGCAATTATTAGCCCTGAAGCTGGAGTTATCCAGAAGGTAAATTATTTATTGTTGTATCTTGTGTACAAAAATATTTTCTACAGTAATAGCCTAGGAGCTGGAGCATGTGCTGGAATAATGGCCATGTCAGCAACTTACCCAGGATCTTTAGCAAAGGCTACTACCTTGAGGATCTTTAGCGAAGGCTAACCTTACTTGTCCTGTTTTACATTAAAACTAGACAGTCCTAACTATCTTACAGATATATTTGTATTGTATAATCTTCAATACTAGTGGTTTACCCGTGCCATAATGGCACGGGGACGGAAGGGGTGCTGGTGCTATAGCTAATGCTTTTGTCGGTATATCGGGTCAATATTCACCAACTTTTTTTTAATAGGAAAGGAATATATTCACTAATGAACGTGTATAACCTGACGCAGAATATAAGGCTTCACAGTCAAGATCCTGATAACATTGCATTCGCTGAATACTTGCGAAAGATTTACCATTTGCACATGAAATTCTTCTCTTGCCATTATCCTTAGAATGTTGTTCTGAATTGTTGTTCAAAATCTGTGCTTATGAAACGTTGTTCATTGTATCGCATGTTTCTGAAACTTATGGATAACCCATGCCATAATGGAACTATACCGGCGTAAAAAAGTATAATTTTTGATGTGCCCTTGGCGGTGGCGGTGGCTTAGTCACCAGGAAAGGGGGTAACGGGAACGAAATTGATAATAGGATCAAAAATCGTGAAATGTTTAAAAAATTAAATCGTCGCTTAGTTATCGGCAACATAATTATTAAATTCTACTTTAGTTTTAATTTTATAATGCTAAACTATAATTTGAAAAATAAATTGTTGCATCGACAGTCGTCTTTGAGATCATAATTGAAAACATATGTCTCTAAACTATGCTTACTACCTTCTTAGTTTTAATCCACGTTGCACCTTCTCAAACAGATTCTTGCTCCAAAAACGTAAGGTCTATTCGCCTATTTGGTCATTGCCTAGCTCAATACATAAACCTAGCTTGCGTTGTGCTTTCACTTTCTAGTTCGGAGTATTTGTAACTTTTTGTTTTTTATACACAGCCTAACCCTCGGTCTGTTTCCATCCGATTCAAAGATTGTGGTTTTAAGAAAAATTTGATAGATTTATACTGAATTTGTTTTTTTTTTTTTTTTTTTTGGCTAAATCAATTATTTTATTAGTTCCAAATTGAGGTCCAAAATACTGTTCAAAATAAGAAGTAAAAAGGACATCCTCAAATTGGGATTACTAAGAAACCCTCGACTGATCCTAACAGAATCTATAATACTCACAATGAGGCATTTCAATTCTAGGTAAGAAATTAGGTCTGTCTTTGTGGAACTGTCTTTCACTTGCCATCAGCTTAGCTCCTCTCTTAGCCACAGTGTCAGCATAAAAATTTACCTCCCTGTAGCAATGTTCAAATTGTATGAAAGGAATTTTTGATTGTGTTCTTCTCCATCTGGATTTCAGAAACCATGATATTTTTCCTGCTCCAAACTCCTGCAACACAGTTTTGGAGTATGATCTTATTATGATCTTTGTTAATCCCCATTCCATAGCTAACTCAGTTGCACATAATACTGCATAGTTCTCTGCTATGTAATTTGTTGCCATTCCCAAACCACCACATAAAGTACCTATTACTTGGAAAAATTCATCTCTGATGACCACTCCAAAGCTAACTGCTCCTGGATTCCCAAATGATGATCCATCACAGCAAAAAAAAATGTAAACATTTGTTGGAGGAGTCCAGAAACATGCTTTGATGCACTGGAATTTTGTTTTTCTGTGACCCGGGTTGAAAAGTTTTATTATCTGATCATCATAAACTTGACTCCATTTATGCTCTTTAATTCTTAGACCACCTTCCTGCACATATTTGATTACTTTCCTTTGAATATTTTGAGCATTTGGTTTTACTTCTTTAAAGTACTTTTTGTTCTTTTGGGACCATATTTTCTTGAGAATAACATAAGAAGCTGTAATCCAGATTTTTTGTATGAGAGGACTTTTGTTTTTTGCACATTTCCATACATCTTCAAATGATTCAGGAGCCTTGAACATAAAAATTGTTGAAATCCATTTTCATATTTCAACACTAACATCACATTTCCAGAGTAAATAGTCCATGTTATCCTGATCATTTTCACAGACACAACATCTAGATGCTAACTCATACCCTTTACTTACCATGATTGCATTATCAATGTATATTCCTTGCACCAATTTCCAGATATTGCTTGCTATACTTAGATGCAAAAAATTATTCCATACATACCTTAACCAATGCTTTTTAGGTTCTTTGTGTCTTAGTTTGTTTGTTGTTGCTGACATTGTAAATGTACCTTTAATATCACCATTCCATATTAATTCATCTTCATCTCCAAATATTTTAGGTAATTTTTGATTCATTAACACAGCCTGGATTTCAGTTGGTAAAGCCCATGAATCTTCATATAAGATGTCAGCTAGCTTCATCTTCTTGTTGTTTAGAAAGAGTTGAGAAGATCCCATTTTATCCACCAGAGGAGTATCACCTGTCCAAACATCATACCAAACTGATACTTTTTCTCCAGTCCCTATGTTCCACCTGATGTCTTCTTTTAGGATTTCCCATGCCTATTTAAGACTTGGCCACACAGTAGATAATTGCCATTTATGGCTCCATTGGCCATTTTTTCCATATACTTATCTTTAAAGAAAACTTCCCACTCTTCATTTGAGTGCATGATCTTCCACATCATCTTCACGAGCAATGCTCTGTTTTGAAAAAAATTTGGGTAGCTTAGTTAGCAAAACATTTTGCATAAATCCTCCATATTTGTTTTTAATCCATAGTTTATTAGGAATTTTCTGTGCTAAATCAATCTCTACCAACACTCTTGCATATAAACCATTTTCATAATTCATAGTAACTTCATCAACCTTTACTGGCGTGCCAATTGCTCTGTTAATGGTGAAAAGTTTTTTTTCATCCCAATATTCAAGACTAAGACCAGGATAATAGACCCATACCATAGCTGATGATGTCCTTTGATTTTCTGGTCTGAAATTAGGCATCCAATTCCGAACCCTTGAAACTTGATCTGCAACTTCCCATTTGCCAGCTTTAATTGAGTTCTTATCTTCCATATTCTCCAATTTGATTGTGAAAAAACCCTTTCCCAGAGGAATCATTTTGCATGAACCAGTTAATTTCCATTGATTCTTCAAACTTATAACAACATCCACAAATTTAATTCTCAAATAATCCAATCTACCAATTAAATAAAATTTACATACATCATATCTATCTTCTGAATTATTATCTATTAGATCAATTGATGGACATTCTTCAACAGGAGTAACCAGATCTACTACTGGGACTTCCATCGAAGAAAACCTTATTTGCCTTTATGATTAAGCAAATATAGCGATTTAAAAGAGGATTTAGTGGTAAAAGATCATCATGTAATAACACCAATCATCAATGAATATGTAAGAACACCTGAGAAATGATTATCTACCTTGGAAATTGATGAACGAAACGAAAAAAATTCTCCGAGTTGATCGCCGATTTTCAGAGCACTGAGTCAACCTCTTGTAATGGATTTCCTTCAAATAGATACCTCTTTGAAATCAGAATCACTTCCTGATTCTTTCGAAATTGCTTCTTTTCCTTCTTTCTTGTTCTACTTATTTGCTTTTTTGAATTTTATTTTATTTTGATCCATTTTCTTAAATTGAGACGATTTGAAGCTTATAAATCAAGGGTCGGGATCTGTTAACAAACCACTCTGACAAAACCTTTTAACAAAATTTGTTAACCGTGAAATCTTATTCATCTAACAGTTTAGATTACAGATGAGGTGGCATCTAAATTTGTGTTTGGCTCATTTAATAAGAAAAGAAAAAGGTAAATATGACTACGAGATTATAGGAGAAAGGAAAAAAATAGCCTAATCGTCGTCATCACAACAAAATAATCATCATAATTCTTTTCTTCTGCTGCTGATGGCAAGAAGAAGCCTTTGAACCTCTTACAAATAACGTAGGGTGAGAAGATTGTGAAAGAATGGTTTGATTTTTATAATTTGATTATCCTCTACTGCCGCATGTACAAACATATAAAGGCTCTCTTACTATGGAGGAGCAATACAATTAGTTGCGTGAACAGAGAGATGCCTTGATCTAGAAAAATTATGCTCCTCCACATCCTAAGTTTCTAAACCAGTGGGTGGGACTAAAGATCCCTTTCCATATAGTCATGATTATAAGGTCGACTAAGATGAAGGCGAGAAGTTTTAGAAAAAAAGACAGCCATCTCTAAGCAAGAGGTGAATGCTAATCAAAGATCTATTCCTATATGAATATTTTATGGACGATCCCATTTATACTCTTTTTAATCTCTATTAACATCTCAGAATTTTAATTGAAATATTCATGAAAAGGAATCAGTTTCAAACTTTTCTACATTAAAACGGTAAATCAAGGAGATAAATAATTACCATTCGCTTAATTTGATAATACTGTGGGAAGAAGATGAAGGTTATAACTCAGGTAAGTATTTTCTCCATTATTCCGTCACTATATTTCATACATTTACGTTGGTCCCTTATTTGAACAATGAGCCAAACACAAAACAACCTTAAAGTAAGTGCCTCGTCATCGAAAAAGCAAGCCGTTAGATGAATGGGGATCTCACGGTTAACAAATTTTGTTAAAAGGTTTTGTCCAAATCGTTTGTTAAGGGATCCCGACCCATAAATCAATTGAAAACTTTTTTTTTGGAACGAAATTGAAGTACAAAGAGGACTTATCAGCGGTGGTGGTGCTGGTGTTGGCAGCGGTGGTGGGGCTGGTTATGGTGATGTCTGTCACATGCCCATTTAATCGCCTAAAGTTTTCATGGGACATGACCAGCAATACTATGTTGTTCAGTGAATCATCTTCACCCACAAGTAATCATCCTTCCATACTCGCACCAAAGTATGCATCTGCCTTCACTCATAAGACAATACGCAACAGAAGGCTTTTCTTTTTCTCTCTAACTGTTTATGCCCCGATAAGCATAAGAGGTTCTGCCATGCATCAAACCAATTGACCAACTCACACAAATCAGCAACATTAGAATACAAAGATATACTGCAGCAAACCCATTTTATTGCACTAAAGGAAGATTACAAAACTCGTCCGTCACATGAACCAAAACAGGCCATTCACCCTCTTGGTGAATGCCTAAAACACTCTCTACATTAGTGTTTCTTCTCCCAAAATGAACAACACTAAACTTATTGATTCCTAGGCTATTTATACTAACTAGGATCAGGCCAAAACTTCTGTGCAACCGCTGCACAAGCCTTGAACAACCATGTGTCCAAGTAGTTTCCATAACCGCCAACTTCAACTGTCACCTTTTGAGTTGTCACGCCAACAGGTGCCACGCCAACAGGTGGCACACCTGTTCTTGGTGGTTATGAACACTCACAAATGTTTATCAATTACTTTTATAACCGTTCTCCCTTGTCTCACAAATTTGGCATGCTTGTAAAGCTCGTAACCAACTCCTAACCGACACTTGAGCCATATTGCACAACTGTTGTGCTTTACCAAATTATGCCTTGATCCAATGCTCAGCCATCTTGGCCCTGCATGCTTATTTCTCTAAGCTAATGCACGGACAATCCTTGTGCTTCAATCATCAAGGCAAACTCCTTAGCTCAATCTGGTTATCTGGCGCCATATGCTTTACTTAGCCAATATGTTTGACAATAGTAATGCCACTCTTGCATTACTAGCTTGTTTGCATTGTTCAAGCTTTGGCCAGCCTTGAACTAATGCCATAGACCAACTCCTGGCCCAATCTTCACTCTTGCATCATCTTTGAGTTTGGGCTAACTCAATTCCATGGATATGCATCGATGCCAACATCGCATGTTGCATATGTCACTTTGGCCTCGTCTTACCAATCCTTCAATGAAGCTTCATTGTGTCGGCCAATAAGCTCCATTACTTAGCCAAATATCTTTATAGTGTAGCGTCACCTTTGCGCTTTACTGGCCCTACAGGGTGCCACTATCTTAGTGCTTGACGGTTTATACAGTATACCGCTATTATGGATTTGCATTGCGCCATTACGGCGGAACCCTGACTTGGCCTGTAACACTGTAACTTAATCATTATGCGTCACTTGCAGCCATTTCATAGACCCCCCCCCACACACACACGTAATCCGTTCAACGCCCTCGTTCAACGCAACAAAGTCTACTTGTTATACTTGTTCTCTGGCCTTGTACACTTCCGAGCCCTTCTCAGAAATCAGCAAACTTTGCTTGGCCTTTAACCTTGCCAAAACTTCTCTGCCTAGTACTTTATGCTATCACTTAGATTTACTACCTTTCCATTGATCCTACTGATCTTGAACTTTTATGGTTACGTTGTGCACGTTCCAACTCTTCTTCAAGCCGCATATCAATACTCAAATGCATTTGTGATCTGTTGCCATGCATTTTCAGAACTCATCTGAAATTCAACAGTACTCTTTTGACTTAACCTAAACCAATGGTCCTAATTCAATTGCATCTGCATCACAAATATTTTCTCCAAGCCATTCCATGCCTAAGTGTACACTTCAAACAGCCAACATATCACCCTGATATGCATAACTTAGCTTAATTCCTTCAATTCCGACTGAAATGCATGACATTAGCCATGACTTAGGATACCCGGGGTTTATTATTGCCTCACTGGACAGGGTTCCTCTTCACGCGCCTTTGAAACTAGCACTTTAAGCATCACTTGCTCTTTCAAACTTCTACGCTTTAACGTGGAGGAAAAACAACATCATGTTCTTCCTAACAATGAGTTACTATTAACTCATATACTTGATGGACTTCCATCTTCATTCTTGCTGCGTTAATCCATGCTTTCGCTGCCAAATGCCTTCGCACTTCCACATAACTCTCAACAACAAACTCAACTATGCCACCAACTCCTCTATTTGCTTCTTTCACTTTCAGCGTCTTCTATTGCATATTTTGGCTTAATATATTGTGTAGCATCTTCCATGCGAACTAGCTTTACTTTGAACGAAAGAGGCTAGATCTTTCACTTCAAATACCCTCATTCACTACTACCTTACATAGAGATACTTCATTCCAACACCAAGATCCACTCGACCTAAACTCAAAGTATACTCAAACTTGAGAAAATACTCGTGCCAACTGATTGCAACTTGTAAGACCTAACAAGCCTTGCAATAATGACTTCATCTTCGCTTCTAAGCAACAAAGGAAGCGAGACAACACCTACTGTCCCCAATGTCGCAATTCACTTTGCCACATGCACTCTTCCAACTATCAACGTTTGTATGCCACTCCCATAACAAAGCACATTATAATTGACAATTAGTTGAATACTCCTTTTAGACTGATGCTATCATTTTTCTTTAGCTTTCATGAAGATTTCTTCAAAAATGACCTTATGCCATTCTTATGCATCACCACTACTTTGTCCTTCTTTTTCCACGCATCTATGATTCGTCTAACTTGCATCTCCAACCACATCATGCATCTTGGCCATGCCCAAATCTCATTTGGCACATGCTATGCCAATTATCACTCACATCTTGACACAAACTTGTGCACCTTTGCACAACTGGAACGGACTTAACTTGGTGATTTTGAGCATCACCATAGAGCTCAACAAAGTTATATCACTCAATGACTTCCGCGGATAAACACTTTGGACAATTTTAACAAGGCCATAATCCTTGCAAATGAGGCGCCACTGCCTACGTTCCATGAAGCAAGAATGCCGCATTCTTCTTCAAACTTGGAACTTATTTTTACTGCCCATGCACAACTGGAAACTCTTGTCTTTCCCCTTATCCAAAATCATCTTTGTAGCAATACTGATTTGTAGTTGACAAGAACATCCCCTTGTGGTTATGATCAAATGCAGGTATTTGGACACCCTTGTCCAATCATACTGATCCCACTCATAAACCAGGTGCAAACACACTCCTTGTGCGCATCTAGCATCAATGAAGAACTCTTTGCAAACGCAAGACCGTCGTGTATCGGTTTTCCCCTAACTTGTGCTTCTGTCTTCAGTCTTTCCATAAGCTTTATGATAGATAAGAATTGTCCATCAAATTATTCTTTTATGGCATCACATTGCCATAAACATTGCTGGTTCGCAACCAGACTTTGCATTGCCACCAAGGTACATACATTCAAGAGAGATAACTATAAACTTTCATCAACTGGCTATGATGAAAACACCTTCAATCTATCGCATAGACATGTTCTTCATTTTCTTTGCCACTGCAAAGCCCAACACCATCTTTGAGTTCAAGAATTTTCGCAAAATTCCCATTACCACATGTAATGTACTCGCTACTGATAACACTACCAAGATATGCATTCCAAATGCGTAATCTTTGCATACTTGTGAGAAACATGGACTTTAACACCTGACTTGCACCATAGAAGTCAACATACTCCTTAGTTTTGTCATGCCATCACTTGAAAACCCGGTTTTCAATGACTCTTGCACGTTCGTCTAACACTTTGGGATGAAATTTTGACACATTTGTCATAAACTTTCGTGGCTTGTTGCTACTCCAAGCTTCAAGTTCATTCCAGTTGATTTTTCCATACAAGACCAACTTCTTCTAGTCTCCATACTAGTGAAACCCAAATAATTCTTCACTGAATTTGACAAAAAAATGACATTAACTTGAGTAAAAGATAGAAAAATCAGCAACTGTGTCCCTTGACCTGGCTCTGATACCGGCTGTCACATGCCCATTTAATCACCTAAAATTTTCATGGGACATGACCGGCAATACTATGTGGTTCAGTGAATCATCTTCACCCACAAGTACTCAGCCTTGCATACTCGCACCAAAGTATGCATCTTCCTTCACTCATAAGACAATACGCAACGGAAGACTTTTCTTCTTTCTCTCTAACTCTTCATGCCCCCATAAGCATAAGAGGTTCTGCCATGCATCAAACCAATTGACCAACTCACACAAATCAGCAACATTAGAACACAAAGATATACTGCAACAAACCCATTTTATTGCATTAAAGGAAGATTACAAAACTCGTCCATCACATGGACCAAAACAGGCCATTCACCCTCTTGGTGAATGCCTAAAAAACTCTCGACATTAGTGGTTCTTCTCCCAAAATGAAAAACATTAAACTTATTGATTCCTAGGATATTTATACTAACTAGTATCAGGCCAAAACTTCTGTGCAACCGCTGCACAAGCCTTGAACAGCCAAGTGTCCATGTAGTTTCCATAACCGCCAACTTCAACTGCCACCTTTTGAGTTGTCACGCAAACAGGTGCCACACCTGTTCTTGGTGGTTATGAACACTCACAAATGGTTATAAACTACTTTTATAACCGTTCTCCCTTGTCTCACACATTTGGCATGCTTGTAAAGCTCGTAACCAACTCCTAACCGCCACTTGAGCCATATTGCACAATTTTTGTGCTTTACTGAATTCTGCCTTGATCCAATGCTCAGCCATCTTGGCCCTGCATGCTTATTTCTCTAAGCTAATGCACGGACAATTCTTGTGCTTCAATCATCAAGGCCAACTCCTTAGCTCAATCTGGTTATCTGGCGCCATATGCTTTACTTAGCCAATCTGTTTGACAATAGTAATGCCACTCTTGCATTACTAGATTGTTTGCATTGTTCAAGCTTTATCCAGCCTTGAACTAATACCATAAAACAACTCCTGGCCCAATCTTCACTCTTTCATCATCCTTGAGTTTGGGCCACATCAATTCCATGGATATGCATCGATGCCAACATCGCATGTTGCATCTGTCACTTTGGCCTCGTCTTGCCAATCCTTCAATGAAGCTTCATTGTGTCGGCCAATAAGATCCATTACTTATCCAAATGTTTTTATAGTATAGCGTCACCTTTGCGCTTCACTGGCCCTACAGAGTGCCACTATCTTAGTGCTTGACGGGTTATACAGTATACCATTATTATGGCTTTGCATTGCACTATTATGGAGGAACCCTGACTTGGACTATAACTTTGTAACGCGGAATCATTATGCGTCACTTGCAGCCATGTCATAGTATTCATGGTGTTAGGTGGTGAAGTAATTAGTATTCATTAATCTTTGGTCGAATAATTTGTGTAAATGGTTGATTAGTGAATTGAAATATAGCAGATGAATATATATATTTGTATATGAATTACGAAGAAGCATTTGTTGTTGTATGAATTAAATTAAAATAAAATTGGTTAGATTAGATTTATGCAATGCGCGATGGTGGTGTCGCTGGTTTGAGGGAGGTGGTGGTGATCTTGTGTAATGGTGGTGATGGAGGAGGAAACACGGAGGGGATTAATTGAAGGAGGTGGAAGAGAGTGGTGGCGGAGAGAATTAGGAAGATGAAACTGTTTTCAGAAGTAGAAAGGTAGGTTATGCAATTGCGCTTCGTTTTTATAAAATTCACCGGAATCTCGTGACGGCATAATAAAACCCTTGAAAACACGGAGAGACATCTTGGTCAGAAAAAAGAGTGTTAAATTCGTCAATTTTACTACCATACCCTTCTTCCATTTACGTTATTACAATGTCCCATGAACAAAATAAAAACACGGAGGGGTGTTTTTGTCAGAAAAAGATGACCACCAAATTTTTGTCACTAACACCAAACAAATCATTTTCTTTTATATTATAGATATCCATGTTTTTCCACACTAATGCATGATTTATTTCCTCACGGCTCTTATCTGCATCACAAAGAACTCAAAGCAGCACATGGTGTGAATATCAATGCTCAGGTAATGTCTGTTTTCCATTTGATTTTGGTTGGTGCACATTGGTAGATCTATACTTGTATCACAACGACATTCTAAATGGGGTTTCGTGTTAAATTTCAATCCACCTTTTCAGGGCCTTGATGTATGTGGTGTGTTCCGATGATGATGTTGAAAACATCAAGGAAGCAACAAATTCCATCATGATAAGGATTGAGAAGAGTAGTACATGTGTTTGTGTTCAAGCATCAATACCCCTGCCAGTGGTATAAACATAGGTACTGTGCACATGAGTGATGTTAGTGGCTTAAACCATGCATTAGGATTAACTACGCAAGAAAATTGGTAGGTTTTTACCTTGAACCAAAGTTGAAGGCCCTTGGCTCTTTATTTGTCTTCTTTATTTCAGTTTGTTTTGTTGAAGTTGTTTTAGATTTAGTTTACTCATTGTGAAATGAAACATGAATTTGTTTCTAGTAATGATTGAATAATAAAGAGAGAACATTATAAGGATTGTGATGATCAAGAACATCGATTTTAATTCAGGTGCAGAAATCTGACAGAGTTCCAACCGGCGGCAACTTTTTTCTCAACCGGAAAATTATTTTGCAACGGATATAAAAGTAGGACAAGTATCAGTTGCACAGGTCACCTGAAATGAGCAACGTATATAACTGCAACCGAATAAATAAAACGTTGACAGAGACTAAAATGGGACCCATAAAAGTGTTATTTTATTTATAATAACCGTTGTACAAATTAACATATACGTTGCACAAATAAGAAAAACAAACTGTTGCACCAACAATTGTACAACGTTTATAAGCGTTGCTCAATATAATTTGTGCAACGGATAGCATGCGTTGCAGACCAATGCGCAACACCTTTTGCCAACAGTTATTACCGTTGCACAAATTATGCGCAACGTTTATAAACGCGACAAAAAGTCTGTTTTGGTGTAGTGATACGACAGAACAAGTAAAATCAGAACACGCAACTACAGAGAAATAGTTGGGTCGGGCTTCAGAATCCCAATAAAGTCTTTAACTCGTTAACCTATAATTGTTTTAATAAAAATCTAGGTTAAAGGATAATCGACTCTAGTACGCAACTAGTATCACACAGGAGATATAGGGATTCGGTTTTCCATTTGCTAGAGTTCTTCCTTATATATTCTTCAAATCAAGGTCTGATAGCTTTGAAACAAAGCAATCAATATTAACCGTTAGATGAAAACCTGATTTAAGATTCAAGCTAAGTTTGCTTAAAACCAAAGCAATATCTCTCTACTGTTAGATGGTTTTAGCTTGTTACACACAAATGAAATATACCTTCATTTAGTGATGCGTGTCGTAACCACAACAAATTAATCGAGATATTTCCCACTAATTAAATAAACAATATAGCGGTAGTAAGGATCGTTCTCACAAAGAGCTGTGTGATTGACACGTTATTTAAATAGCAAAATAAGATAAAACAAAGGGAGGTTGGTTGTAAGATAAATAAAAAGACAATAATAAACAAAAAAAGATTGATCAAGGAATCCTTCACCGTTACCAAGCGATAGCTGGATTAGTATACTTATCTTCGTTAGAACCATTCATCAACAACCGTAGGAAAGCAACTAGATCAGTGATATCCCCAAAGTTCCTTGTATAACTTGATACCGAAGCGCTCGCATATCAAGTTCTATCCAACTTAACCACCAAGTAGTAGCACACTCAAGGTGTAACCCAATTGGAAGTTTTAAGTTATGTGAACTTAGGTTGATCCCACCAGTAAGACTCTTAGCGCAAGGTCTACTTACTAGTGTTGTCTTCACACACGATTTCTCCACAGAATCCCTCTGCAAGGTCTCACGTTCTCTACTTGTGTAAGGATTATTCAACAATTACACGGATATCATAACCCTTTACTAGCAATAAAATGATCAAAAGATAGCGTGCACTCCAAACAATCTAATTAATCAATCATAAACCCTAGAAATAGTGAAAACAAACGATGATGATAAAACTCCAATATTATTTATATAACTAATAAAGATTCACGCTTAGAACATTGAATTCATCCTCAATCAACATAAAGTTTAACTTCTCATGCTTACACAATTACCCGGTTTCCCCCTAAAGGGGTAAACCCTAAAGTATTAATGAAGAACAAAATTATAATATGAGATGTATAGAGATATGTGTTATCCAATTTTAGGTTAAGAAGTCTCTTATATAATCCCTAAATTGTAGAAGTGTCCGTGTCTCGAATCCCGGTCGAATTAGGTTGCAAGAAACTCACCAAATTCCAAAAATAAGCCAATGCCGAAGTCTGGCTGTGCATTTGGGAATAAATAGTCGCATGGGATCACTTTAATACCTAGGAAGCCCAGCCCAAATAATAAACTTTGGCTTGTCAGTTTCGTGGAACTGACAACCTACTTTCGCATTCTCTTATTACGGCCAAGAATTTCCGGCCGTAACTTATCCCGGATTCAGCTCCTTTTTCTTTCTTTCTATCACGGCTGAGACTTTCCAGCCGTAACAACTACTGTGGTTATTCTCTATTTGTATCTAACTTCTTTCTTTACACAATTAAGTGTCAATTCACTTCTTTTGGATGATTCACCTAGTGAAACACAAATAGAGAAAAGCAAACGTAATATACAATAATTTGCAAGAACATAAGCAATTACTAGCATGGAATTGACACTAAAAATATATAAAATATGCACTTATCAAATTCCCCCACACTTGGCTTTTTCTAGTCCTCGAGCAAACTATCTAAAATACAACAACTCATTGTCGTCGAGGTTACGATTACACTTAGCATGTGCAACAGGCCTTTAAACCCCTAGGTGTCCCTAGTGGCGAGTTATAGTCTCGTGAGGGCTTACGAGAGGTACACCCACAAACCTACTCCAGCTTCAAAGTGTTCCAGCGTCCCAAGCATCCAAAGAGCTATGAGGATATAGAGTTTATGCATGCTATTAATAAGAAGTTATAAATACCAAAGAACATATTCTCATTCTTAAATGTTGAGTGAGAAATAACCACACCATAATGAGAGAATGCGTGTTTGAGAGCGATCAATAAGCATTTCGCCTCGACTTCTGCCTTACTTAAGAGGATTTTATGATAATTGCACTCAATAAGACGGATTTTTTATGGGTCTCACATGTGTGAAGGTAGGAATGAAGAGAAAAATCCTACACAAGTTGAATGATGGGAAGGAAACCTTCTGAATTATTTCTGGAGACCCCACAAAATCGTGGGAAATAAAAGACTTTTTCTGATGATCTCTAAGAAAAGAAATCAACTATTATTGCGAGGATGGGAGTACTCACCACCTTCACATATGATCGGCAGTGATGAAAACACCACTCTCATAGCATCCAATAGATACGTAGTCTTCAGCTCGTCTTCTTTATCTTCTTCTTCGTCTTCGGTCTTCAACTGTTGATGATAAACTCTTGATCTTCATGGGACTTCGACAATTTGTAACTCTATTCCTCAATTTCCTTGTTGCTTGGAACTTCTTTATATATTTTTCTTCCCCATGCCTTTATTGAACAAATAACAACCTAAATGCAAATCTTTTTGTATTTTTTTGTATCTTTTTTTTTTTATTTGTATTTTGAATTATTTTTTTATGAATAACGAAAAGATTGCAACTGCAAAAATAATAACGAAATTAAAATTAACATGGCCATGAAAGAAGTACTTTACCACTTTGATCTTCACAACTTGTATTGTCTTCGTATCATAAACTTCAACAGCTCTCATCTTTTTATTTTCTTCCCTCCTGTACTTAGTCTTCCACTTTGATTTAGAATTCCGCCCCTTATGTGTACGTCTTCAACATGTATATAAAAATCTGCTCATTGTATGTTGCTTTACTTGGATATGAAATTTGCTCTTACTCGTATTGTTGCTTGTAAACATCAAACGTCTTCAACTTTCCTTGTAGATTTTGATGTCGATTCCTTGTTGATGATGATGGTGTTTCTATGGACCTGTTGTTGGCGAGAGAGAGAATGGTGCTAACTGCAAATCAAACTACAAGAAGGTGGTTTTCATTTATAGACATCACGCTCATGATTGACAACACTCAAGAGATCAAAGAGTAGTGCTCCTATTGGTGGGAGGTTGGGTAGCTCACCATTCTACCTGGAATTGACGTACTGTGACACACACTCAAAAGAAATCTCTTTAGTCAGCTACAAAGAAAATTTGGTTTGGTGCCTCTGTTGATTTGAAAATAGGTAGTCTCCACTAATGATTGATCAACAACTCTAATAATGCATTTCTCCCTGCTCCTCATTTGCATCACCGGCATGATTAAATCCATTATTTAACACTCTAACAAGCAACAAATCCGAACTTGGTTCCCTAAAACTTCCAAGTTCAGTTATGTCGGTCAGAAATCTCTATGTAAACATACACAGAAGTATTCTAGTGACTCTAGAATCTCTACAAATTGGAGGTTTTTATGCAAAAATTTTAAAAACTCTATATGCAAAATATGCAAACACTCCCCCACACTTAAACTTTACATTGTCCTTAATGTAATTGATTCGTCCTAAGTAAAATCAAGATGGAAAATCCTAATATGATATGAAAAAGAATAAAAATAAAAACAAAAGGATGAAAAATACAAAACGTATGGGTTGCCTCCCATTCAACGCTTAGTTTAACGTCCTCAGCCTGACCTTCTCGTTATCGGCCATACACCAACAATCTGAAATCTGGTAGTCCACCCAGAAAATAATCTGCAATTCTAATAACAGCTTCACAAAAATATTAGCACAAGATATAAATATTGAATCTATCACTTTATTGAAGTTTCCCCCACACTTAGTCCTTTATACACTCGAAAGTGGATAGAGAACATAAAACATGGGTACTTCAAAAGGTTCTTCAGCATGGCGAACCTGCAAACTATTAGAATCAAACACATCAATTGGTGGATAATTAGAAGCAAAATAATCCGTTACAACTTTAGAAGCACACAACTTCAATCCTAAGTGAGGTATTTTCCTAAAAGTCGGGTTAACAACTCGTTGAAATCTACTTCGATTGGATGGAAAGGATCAATAGATATAGAATTATGCAAAAGATTAGACAAACCTTGTATCAGATCCTCATCTTTCTTATCTAACAGTGAATTATTTACCTCAAGTATATCGTGATCCTCTATCGAACTCTTAATATCTTCTTCAACCGAAATCTCAGCATCATTATATTCTTTGACAAGCTCACTTGGGTCTTCCACAACTTCAATCAATTTGGTTTCATTCTCAATCTCAATCTCTTCAACAACCTCGTCATCGGAATCATAATCCT
Source organism: Papaver somniferum (assembly GCF_003573695.1). NCBI lineage: Eukaryota > Viridiplantae > Streptophyta > Magnoliopsida > Ranunculales > Papaveraceae > Papaver > Papaver somniferum. The sequence goes on along the minus strand of NC_039359.1, from coordinate 173,659,002 downwards.
CTCCCAAAAAGTCTAGTTCATTGATGCAAATCCTAGGGTCTTCCGTATGAGTCTCCGACAAAGGAATAATTGGTTCTACTTTTTGCAAATCAACCGGCCTAAAAACATTGTAATCCGTATATTCATTGTAACGTTGATATGCATTCGAGTAAGTTACACCGTTCATAACAATGGTTCGGTCAGACCAAGGCTCCTCCTTTTGAATAGGTGAGTGATCATTATTACGATCCGGAGCTGGAATAACTTCATTATTATTACATGGAATTTCCAAAGGTTTCTCATCTTTCTATCTTCTTAAGTTGTTAATGCCCTCTTGAAGTTCTTGGAGTGATTAATCAATGCTTTGTTGATGTTGCTCTAACCCATGGTAATATTTTTCCATTTGTATGCGAATATCTTCCATCATGGTACACATTTGTTCTGCAACACTTGAAGAAATATGATTAAAAGCATTACTATCCTCACATCCTTGTGATTGTTCACTTACATTCCCGTCATAAGGTTGTTGACATGTATGAGAATATCCGTAAGGTTCCGTGGGATATTGAGCATAGCCAAAAGATTGGTTTTAATTATACCCATGGGATGGTTGGTAGTTGTCATATGAATGAGATTGAAAACCATATTGATTACCACTATAATATGATGATTGGTCTTGTGCTCTATACATGTTATTTCCATAAGGAAACATGAAGACTCACAAGAAATAGAGAATCAAAACAAAAATCTAAAAACAAAAATAAAAACAAGATAAACAAATAGCAAATCAATTAGCAACTGCTCCCCGGCAACGACGCCAAAATTTGATGCGTGTCGTAACCACAACAAATTCATCGAGATATTTCCCACTAATTAAATAAATAATATAGCGGTAGTAAGGATCGTTCCCACAGAGAGCTGTGTAATTGACAGGTTATTTATATAGCAAAATAAGATAAAACAAAGGGAGGTTGGTTGTAAGATAAATAAAAAGACAATAATAAAGAAAAAATATGATTCCTTGAGCTGGATTAGTATACTTATATATCTTCGTTAGAACCATTCATCAACAACCGTAGGAAAGCATCTAGAGCAGTGTTATCCCAAAGTTCCTTGTGTAACTTGATACCGAAGCGCTCGCATATCAAGTTCTATCCAACTGAACCACCAAGTAGTAGCACACTCAAGGTGTAACCCAATCGGAAACTTTAAGTTATATGAACTTAGGTTGATCCCAACAGTTAGACTCTTAGCGCAAGGTCCACTTACTAGTGTTGTCTTCACACACGATTGCTCCACAGAATCCCTCTGCAAGGTCTCACGTTCTCTACTTGTGTAAGGATTATTCAACAATTACACGGATATCATAACCCTTTACTAGCAATAGAATGATCAAAAGATTAATCTAGCGTGCACTCCATACAATCTAATTAATCAATCGTAAACCCTAGAAATAGTGAAAACAAACGATGATGATAAAACTCTAATTTGATTTATATAACTAATAAATCTTCACGCTTAGAACATTGAATTCATCCTCAATCAACAAAAAGTTTAGCTTCTCATGATTACACAACTACCCGGTTTCCCCCTAAAGGGGTAAACCCTAAAATATTAATGAAGAACAAAAGTATATTATGAGATGTATAGAGATATGTGTTATCCAATTTTAGGTTAAGAAGTCTCTTATATAGTACCTAAATTGTAGAAGTGTCCGTGTCTCGAATCCCGGTCGAATTAGGTTGACCAAATTCCAAAAATAAGCCACTGCCGAAGTCTGGCTGCGCATTTGGGAATAAATAGCCGCATGGGCTCACGTTAAAACTAGGAAGCCCAGCCCAAATAATAAACTTTAGCTTGTCAGTTTCGTGGAAGTGACAGCCTATTTTCTCCTTCTCTTCTTACGTCCAAGGCTTTCCTCCCGTAACTTCTCATGGATTCAATTCCTTTTTCTTTCTTTCTATCACGGCCGAGACGTTCTAGCCGTAACTACTGTGTCTTTTCTCTATTTGTAGCTAACTCTTTCTTTACACAATTAAGTTCCAATTCACTTCTTTTGGATGATTCACCTAATGAAACACAAATAGATAAAAGCAAACGTAATATACGATAATTTGCAAGAACATTACTAGCATGGAATTGACACTAAAAATATATAAAATATGCACTTATCATTTAGATATGGGTAACCGTAACTAAACGTGTATATTGAGTTGGATCAATAAAAGTTAACCGAAGTCAGCCATATGAAAAATTTTGTATTCACAACATTCATCTAACACTTCTAGATCAAATGAATCTAATTGTGTTACTCATAGAGTTGTTCAATTGTTTATATTCTCGTAGAAGTATACAAGACATAATTGAAACAAAATAATATTTGATTCAAGAGAATCAATTCATGAACATTTTAACCACGGTTTGCAAAGATTGCATTCCTTAATATATAAATGTATTTATCAAGGAGTATGAAATCATACTTAACCGATTTTAGAACTTAAACCAACTCAGTTTGCAAACGGATACGCAAACTAGAGTTCCGTACATTGACTTGTCCGACAGTTCGCAAACGGGTATGCATACTGTCGTACCAGACCGCAACTCAGGTGAAACCGTTTGCAAACGGGTATGCAAACTTGGTTCCCGGACTTTGACAGTAAAAACTGTTCGCATAGTGGTATGCATACTTGGTTCCCGGACCTGAATCACACTGCGATAGTTTGCAGACTGGTATGCAAACTGTGATATATCCAGACAATGGTTATTTGTTCTAAACTCCCATTTTAATCATTAAAACATCCTTGGAAGACGATAATAGCTGTCTCACACAAACTATTAGCTTATAAGTAATTTTCAAGTGATCGAATGATCAATACGAAACATTCCGAGTCTATATCAAATGGCTGTCTCACGCAAATCATGTAAGATGTTTCAAGGCAATTTTCACATGATTATCTTTTGACTCATTGTTTAGTTTCCAACAAATAAATTGTTTCCAACTAAACTCGTCAACAATAATGATGAACGTAGTTAAAAGAAAAAGCTTTCCAATACATATTTCGAGAACGATAAGCGAGTGAAACTCAGCTCGAAATATCAAATGTGTATAATGTAAAGTCTATATAGCTATACGACTTAGTCTCAATAGGAGATAGAATAGAATAGACTTCTGAGTGATAGATAAGTTTTAGTATCCACATGCCTTTTGTTGATGAAGTTCCTCCAAGCTCTCCTCAGTAGATATTCGTCTTCAATCAATGAACGACGTGAAGTCTAAAGCTCAACTACACATTCTATCCTAATCCAAGACATAGATATAAGTAGACTGGAAATAAAGACTTATAGTTTTGATCACCTAACTTGACAAACAAGATTGAGATAGCAACGCTTGCGAGTTCGACCGAGCAGTGCTCTAACACTAAGAATTATCCAAGGGGGAGTGAATTACATGGACGAAGGTAAACTTCATATCTAGCAAAAAGAGACATGTAAAGAATGGGTGGGGTGGATGGGGGTGGTGGTGGTGGGGGGGGGGGGGGGGGGGGGGGGGGGGGGGGGGGGGGGGGGGAGGTACATATCACCATAGTATTGCTTCAAAGTTTTGGTACAATGGAAAAATACTACGCACTGAAATAACGATCATTGAGTATATTGATTATTCAACATAAATGCTCTATTTGAGTATTCTTATAAGTTGTTACAAGTTACGGATCTTCAACAACAAAGGTATTGAACGAACACATGCAGAACCATATTGAACTTGTAAAAACGAAGAATTCAATAGCGTTAAATATTCAATAAATCAAGATGCGTGATGAATACTGAGCTGAAAGTTTATTTATTTTTAGATCCATGTGTAATTGACAGTTTTATCACTAAATTCACAACGAGGGAGATTTTTAGAGCATCACTTGGTCAAACTCATATGTTTTGGTATATCAAGCTTGTTCTCATATTTAGTTGATTGAAACTATATCTTGATTTATAGTATTCCAAGTCATGCTCGTACTTGGAATAAAGCATGGTAGTTGAGTATCAGAATTCACAAATCGCTTTTGAAGTTTGAAGACTGAAGAACGACGGAGTCAACGAAAACTTCATCAAAAAAGGTATGTGAAGCTTGACTATCCTATTTATTCATATTATCTCCATTTTATCTACTGACATATCTTATATGATTATAGTATTATGATGAACAATTACAAAGAAGAAATTCAAGCAAGAAACAACTTGTTGCCTAATAATGTTAGAGCACTGCTTGGTTGAACCCACAAGTTTTGCTATCTCAAGCTTGTTTTCAATGGTAGATGAACAAAACTATTGAAAAAGCGGGGGTATAATCACCTTATTAGCTAATAGGATTACAACCTAATTGAAGAATCAATTACAGATTGACGATTTTAAGAATCATAATTACATAATGTGAACTAAAGGCAACTTAAACCCAACACTCTGATATTTATAAGTGAAGAACTCTCAAATATATTAATATGTGAGTATGTTTTTTACAATAAATATAGAATACACATATACAAAAGATAACTTTAAACAACGAATACAGATATCTTCACGTGCACCATCTCTTTTGCTAACTGAAGCTAAAGTGGGAACAAGTGAGCACATCATCCCAAAAGGGTGCTCAATGAAAACATATAACTCTCAAGTAATCACTAACATGCTTCACAGTTCTAAAAGAATAAAAATTGAAAGAAACAAGAAGAAACTAATCATTCAACTATTTATGCATCATGAAGCAGGTGTCACTCTTACCTCGCCAAACTCATTGGATAAGACGACGCGAGAGAAACCCTAATCAATAATAATAACATCGTCCACAAAGAGTGCCCATACAAACCATGATTCAGAATATTACCATCAAGATCAGAAAGGTAGTCAAACAAGCATAATATGTACACGAGTGATTTCCCTAAAATAAATTAGTATATATAATATCATAACGGATGAATTACCATCCTACTAAGATAATATTCAAACGGATGAGCTACCGCTCTACTATATTAATAAGCAATAATATTAAAACCGATGAATTACCGCCCTACTAATGAGATATATATAATAATATTAAAACGGATGACTTACCGCCATCCTATAATAATATTTTCGACGGATGAATTACTGCCTTAGTTAACTTATCTAAGAGCCGTGGAGAAACACAGATACTCCTCGCAGGGATCTCACAATGCATATCACACACAAACACATCATAGCAAACATCGTACATACAGATACAACATATACATCATACTCAAAGATACAAGAATGGTACATCAAAGTACACACAATCATGCACACAGATAGTAAAGTCTCGTCATGCTCGCAGATGAAAGGAAGTTTAATGATTACAAGAAGGTTACATAGTTCCCACCTGTTTTGAAGGCAAACCATGTCTACCTCAACATCCACAATCCACCGCTTCATCCTTTGGATCGGTCGTTGTTAATAAAGACCAAATGTTAATCATACAAACACTCTAAGAGCTTAGCTAAAAGGGCTCACACAATAGTCATACAAATTCCAGTTAATGTCTAGGTATCTAATGGTTCTATGGTTTTACGATTTCTACCTTTAGCAAATCTAAGAGGTTACTAATCCAATTGGGTTGATTCTATAGCCCATTTGATAAGTCTTGAAAGATATATCAACAACCTAAAAACTCAATCTCATCTCTCACTCCAGAATAAAAGTAGCAATGGCGGAGCTTACCCTCTCTGTTATTGGCTGGTGAGCGTAACCGCGCTCTCTCATTGACTCGGAGAAAAACCATTCGTATTTGTCGGATGAAATTTCGTGAGATATGGTGCATTGATCTGACAATATGCGATGTATATTGGGTAGGTGGTTGGTACACACTCGACGGGCGGTCCTCATTATTTGATATGTCTAACTGTTAGATGGCGAAGATCTTTGATTGGACGACCTAAAATTATTACGTATATTTACACCGAGTTTACATGATTTTTTTTTTAAAATCACGACCGTCGAATTTTTCAGAAAAATTCCTATATTAATTTCATGTATTTATTATAATAATCCAGAAAATAAAGAAAACTACTATATTAATTTCGGACATTTATGATTAAAATCCAAAAAAATCGATTCCAAAAAAATCGATTCAACAAATTTATGAAATAAAATAATAAGATCTATTTTTTTTGAATCTTTTATAAGGTAAAATATCTAAAAATGACTATATTAATTTTGATTATTAATGATAAAAATCTAAAAAATCTCTTAATTTGGATTGTGCCCATAAATCCTTTATATCGTATTAAATATCTAAAAATCTAATTAGGCAAGATTTCAAGCAAAATTTCTTTTAATATCGTTTTAATTTATATTGAGAATCACGTAGGATATGGTTAATATTTTGCCGGAAAGAATATTGAAACAAGTAAATGTACGTATCTTAAAATACAAATACTATCCAAAATTATAAAAATTATGTAACTTTTAAGATGATGTTTGATAATGTTTCCTAAATAAATCTTTTTTAATGAAATTTTAGGGTTTTTTTTTTCGAAAAAAGAAGGTTATATTAAGAGAAAAATATTTACAACCCAAGGGAGGGTTCAAACACTTAAATTAAGAGTGTAGAACCGTTTCCCAGTTAAACAAGATAGACCTTACATCAATGTCTCTAAAAGTATCCTTCTCATGAAGCCATAAGATAACAAATTGCTTTATAATCATGACAAGTTCATCCCCTGATTTATGCCTAGCTCCAAATGCCCTATCACATCTTGCAGTCCATAAGTGCCAACTGATTGCATAATGGATATTCTCCCACACTTCCTTGCACCTGCCTTTCAATTTACATTGACTCCAAATCTCAAAAAGACCCTGAAGAGAATTAGGCATCACCCAGTGCATCTTAAAAGCCTTCAAAAAGTGTATCCATACATCATGAGCATACTTACAAGTCATAAATAGATGATCAGCTTCTTCCACCTCTGTTTGACAAAAAAGACAATTTCTGAAGCAACAGTAACTCTCTTATGTCTAATCATAGACCTAATTGGGATAAAATTATGAGAATATGCCCATAGAAGAAAACTTACTTTAGCAGGTACTTGTTTTCTCCAAAGAAACTTCTAAAAATTAGAAGTGGTATCCCCTTCCTCCAACTGCATCTCATATATTTTCTTAACACTAAAATCTCCCTCATACAGTATCTCATCTTATTCATTAACAAAATCTGGAACTGAACCTAACTCATTACCCAAGAGATTCCATTCTAATTGTTCAACATCATTCAAAGTTCTTCTAGTATTACAATAGAGTCTTCCATTAACCACCATTTCTTCTATTGACGCATTTTTATTTTTGCAAGCCTTGAAAACAGCTGGGTATCTGTCTTTAAGAAGACCATTAGAGCACCAATTATCAAAACAAAATCTAACTGCCTTCCCATTCCTCACCTGAAATTTACAATTCCCTTGCACCAAATGACTTGTTTTTAATATGCTCTTCCAATAACTTCTACCTTGTGGTAAACTGTCATCCAGAGGTAAAAACAAATCTTTGTTTCCTTTGAATTTCTCTTGCACTATCCTCCTCTATAAAGCATTTTTCTCCTTAGCGTATCTCCATATCCATTTAGAAAGAAGAGCTAAATTTCTAAGCTTCAAATTTTGCGCTCCCAACCCACCATTACACATAGGTGTACAAATCTTCTTCCAAGAGACCCAACACATTTTTCTCTTGTCATCAGCAGAATCCCATAAAAATTCCTCATGATTCTAGTTAACTTTTGCTCCACAACAACAGGTAAATGGATCAGAGACAAGTAATATAATGGAAAACTAGATAAACAGCTTTTAATGAGTGTTAATATACCAACCTTGTTCAAAAATTTCCTCTTCCACATAGGTAACTTCTCCTCCATCCTTTGAATCACATCATCCCAGATGACAATATTCCTAGTTGTAACTCCCAATGGAAGCCCCAGATATTTAATAGGTAAACTCTCCACCTGACAACCAAGCTCCATAGCCAGAACTCTTATTGAATCATCTTCTCCCACACTTATCATTGAACTTTTATCCAAGTTCAGTTTCATTCCAGTTAACATCTCAAAAGTAGAGAGAATAAGAAGCAGTCTTCTAACTTCAGCAACATCTGCATTCAAAAATATCAGAGTATCATCTGCAAACTGCAAATGAGAAATCTCTATACCATTTTCAGCAACCACAAACCCATGAATTTGTTTCCTGTGAACTGCATCCTCCGATAGTTTAGATAAAACATCCACCACTAACATAAATAGAAAAGGTGAGAGAGCATCACCTTGTCTTAATCCTTTAGTTGGTTTAAACTTCTCACTTGAGCTTCCATTAACTAGCACTGAAATATTAGAAGAAGTGACATACCATTCCAACCAATAAATCCATTTGACGCCAAATCCATGCTTCTTCAGTATACAAAAAAGAGCTTTCCATTTAACATTGTCAAATGCTTTTCCCATATCTATTTTACACAAAATACCTGGAATTTTTGACTTCAACCTACTATCAATACATTCACCAGCCACAAGAATACTATCTAATTTTTTTTATCCTTAATGAAAGCTCCCTGAAAATCTGTTATCAAGACCGGCATTGCCACCTTCAATCTATTATATAAAACCTTAGAGAGAATTTTATAAGCACTCCCCAACAAGCTTAATGGTCTAAAATCTCTTGGTGAACAAGTATCCTCCTTCTTAGGAATCAAAGAAATAAATGAACAATTTAACCTCCAATCCCAGCTGCCCAAATTATGAAATTCCACCATCATCTTCATGAAATCATCCTTTATAACATGCCAACACTTCTTGTAGAATTTCATTGAAAACCCATCTGGACCAGGTGATTTATTGGCACCCATATGCTTTATCACCTCAAACACCTCTTCCTCACTAAATTCTCTTTCCATCCACACCTTAGTTCTTCTTCTATAACTGGAAAATGCAAATTATTCATTTCAAAATAAAAATCATCCTGTTCAGAAAATAGAGAAACAAAATAATTCCTCATCTCTTCTTTTATCACCCCTTGATCAAAACAATTTGTTCCATCAATTTCCAACTTAGCTATAGTATTTATCCTTCTCCTAGAACTAGCTATGTTATGGAAATAAGAAGTATTAGAGTCGCCCCACTTAATGTTATTCTGCTTTGCCCTTAACTGCCACTTTCTTGCTTCCAAGATAGAAATTGTATTAAGCTTGATAGCACTATCAAGTCTCTCTTCCCACTGTATATCAGTAAGTTTACCATTTTCCTCTTCTTGATCCAAAGATTCAACCTTTAAGCTAAGTTCCTTCTTATCTCTTGCAACAACACCAAATTCTTGCAAACTCCAGTTCTTAAGAAAGAACTTCAAATTTTGTAGATTTTAGGTTACCCGACCCTTTATATAGTTTAATCAGCTTTCTTTGGTTACAGATAACAGTTCTTAGTAGTGCTGCTTGTCTATGGTGAGTTTCAATAGTACTGAGGACTTGACTAAGATTGATAATATCAATCTTTGCATCCAGGCTGTTTTGGACAAGGAGATTGGTGACATCTTCCTTTTCATTTTCTATATCTTCACAACCAGATTTATTGAAGGTATCATCAAGATGAACGGTTTCCTTAGAAGTCATTCCACTCAAGGATTTCAGAAGTTTTGCTTGAGATCTGGTTTGAGAATACATCCTTTAGCATAAGTTCTCAGACACGTTAAGTACATATACTTGAGATACATTTAACACATACCAAATATAGATATCAACCTTAAATAAATAATTCTAACAAGATTTGAAAAGATTTTCGCATCTTATGTGTTACAAATTCACATCTTTCTTCGAAAAGAAATTATTTTCTAGATTTGTATCAAGAGATACATTTAGCTCGGAAACTTATCCCGTTTTACACAAGTTGTTTGCAATACAACTTTTCTACATAAAGACCCGGTAAATTACATCTTCATGTAGGTTGTGTAAACTCTCTATGGTGAATAAGAGATTATATACATGATACAGAATGCCCGGGTATATGTGCTTCCTTACATCCGAAGATTGGGCATTGTAAGGATGCACAATCTAATGCGGTTAAGCACTGGGATGAGGATATTCCTCATTAAATACCTCATGAGGAGATCTTCCCCCTTTCAGAACATCATCATGTTCTTCTTTGTGGGTTTTGAACCCATACTCTTTGTTATGAAAATTGCGAGATGCAATATCCTCGATTACATCTTGTGCCCAGGATGGTATATTCTTTGAACTTGAACCCGTGTGATCTAGATCTGCCAGTCGGCAGTATGCTAATGTCTCCTGTTCAAGACATTTTATATGTCCTCTTAAGGTATCCATTCCTTGTTGCAAATCTTTTTCTAAACTTCTGTTTAGATATACCTCTTGAAATGTTACAGTAAGAAGTTTCTCAGTAAGGACCTTATTCGTTATCTGTGAATGTTCCAGCGATTGAGTAAGAATTTCACACTCTGTAGTCTGTTGTTGAACTTCCTTGCACAAGGCCAATTTTTGTTCCATATAATATGCCAGATTATTTTGAAGACTGAGTGTTTCTCGCTTTCCTTCACATATTCTTACATTTAGTTGAACAATAAGTTATGTGACATCATCTAGACTGTCAATGGTCCTTCCCTTTTCTGAATATTTTTCAACATGTTTGAAAAATCTTTTCAATATCTTTCGAAATCCAGAACTTGGGCAGGCTAGTGAATCGAATCTATTTTCAGACGATTGTTCACTAAGAATTGGAATCAGATCCAAAACATGTTTCTTGAGTTTCAGACTCATTCTTTTCTGATCAGTAAACTGACTCGCAATCAAGTCATTAGTCATAGACTTTTTCTTTGATTTTCGAAAAGACTTTAGAGACCAATTTTCATTGACCTTCTCTGATATATTATTCTCATTATCTTGACATACGTTAATTGAGTCCTTCATAAGTTTAGCCTTGCTTTTCTTATTTTGATTCATATCTTATAGGTTGGATCGCACCAAACACGGATTGTTAGATATTTTCGTGTTTGCCTACTCTGATACCAATTGAAAAGGCGAGGGTAACCAAATATACCTCAAGCTAAAACTTTTCCTACCTATAAGTCCTTTCTCCGAAAGTGATTGTCTATGGACTGAGTCGAGACAATGCAACTAATCGGTTCACACTTCATGTGATCGTCTATGGATACGAGATCGAGACAATACAACAACGTAGTATGTTTACTTGATAAAAAGGTTCGGACTTAACCAAACACAATAGTATTGCTTATCAAGTAAATAAAAATTAACATTTGTGTCATTTACTTTAATTATAATAAAATAATTATAATGCGGAAAATAAAAGTAAATGACACAGCAAGATTTTGTTAACGAAGAAACCACAAATGCAGAAAAATCCTGGGACCTTGTCCAGAACTGAATACTCTCAGGATTAAGCCGCTACACAAAATTAAACCAACTTCGTATAGTTGAGACCAAGCAACTAAACCTATAGTTCACCTAGTTCCGTCTGTATTCCCACGCCTCCAACTTATGAATAGGTCACGTACTTGGAACAATTCCTTTGGTTCGTATTCCAAACAGTAAAGGAACAACAAATCTGTTTGGTATCAACTCTCTTCAACCAAGTGATGTGAGTTCGACAAAGGATCTTCTGTTTATCTCAATAAACTCTTTCGTCAGGTTCTTAGATCTATCTTATGTTCAACTACCAAAGGTAATTGTTAAGATTTTGCAATCAATACTTTTAATCACAAAGAATTGTGTTGATGCTGATCTACACAACTAATCAATCCAATCTACCACAAGGATAAACCAATTATAGTTGGATCCTCTTATACCGAAACAAGTATTCTACACACCAAAGATTATGATCCCCAAATCAGAAATCTTCAATATCTTCTTTGTCTTCAAATCTTCTTAGATCTTCAATAAACACCTGCACACAACAACTTGAATCTCTTGTGATCAATCACTCACAGAACGGAGTCTGTTAACAATGGATTATCACAAGATCCGTCTTTAGAACTAAAAACAGTCTAAAGATCCCTGTCGAAACTTCGATCTGGTTTGAGTGAATCTTATATCAGAAGAGAAGATTCCCAATCATAAACAAACTTGGTGCAATCAAAGTTCAACCACCGTTAGTCAATCAAATCAATTGAAAACACAAGATAAACCGCAATTATATATCTAGTTTCCCACCAACGGTACTAATCGAGCTTATAAATCCCAAAGAAGACTTTAAACTAAGCAGTCGTAAGAGATTTCACCTTATTAGGTTGCTCTCCTCTCCGAATAGGCGGCTACACCAGTAACAACACAACCGAGGAAGTTTGCTGTCACGAAGGATTAGTTTGCTAGAAATGCAAACTTCAATTATTTATAGACAAGGAAGTTTGGACACCAAGGAATTTCCAAAACCTAAAATATTCTCAAGATATGCAGTATGTTCCAAATTCGGTTTCCATAATTCCTGGAAATGCTCTGTCCAAAATATTGACCGAAAATCTCTTTGGAAAATCTTCAACTAGTAAATGCACATTACTAATTCTTGTTTTTCTAAAATAAAATTAACAACCTTAAATAAAAGATTCTTAACTTATTTATATTTCGATCCATGGATTTTCTTCCTTTAGCTATTAAGGAATAACTTTGAACAATAAAAGATAAACATTACATCACATGTTCAAAGTATGTCGACATCCTTATTTTGTAAGTCTTCTTTCATACTTACAACCTTGAAACTTATTTTCCACACTTCCAAACAAGTTTAGAATTTGTTCATATGACTTTCAAGAACTATGTGATTGATCAAGAACACTCAATCATAAATCATGGGTTTAACGGTTCTACCAAAACAAGTTTCGGTTTTACCTCCATGTGAGTACTGTGCATAGTCACACTAGCTTTCCAAAATTCGGTTGACTAGGTACTAGGATCGGTTCCCCATATATATATGGTATCTAACTTATATGTGTTGAAAATGCACATAGGATCGGTTCCCCTTTCCCTAAAAACGTGTTGCACATGTTCATAGGATCGGTTCCCCTTTCTGCTAAAAACTTGCTGCACCTCATACAAGGATCGATTCCCCTTTGTGATGTGTTGCACCTCTTACTAGGATAGGTTCCCCTTTACCCAAAATCGGTCATACACAAATCACAAACTCGATCATACCATCTCAAGTGGTTACTTAAGATCGGTTTCACTAATTAAAGTCATACCAATACATAATTCAGGCCTTTTTGAATAGTTTTACCAAGAACAAAAACAAGTCATGAGCGGTTATACTAAATCACACATATTGGTCGTTCACATGATATGCAATGAATAATAATACCAATAACGCCTGGCGATTTACTTTTCGATTCATAAACAAGTTTATGAACTTACTTCCTTAAAACACATGTACAACATTGTTTCCTAGGATGAAATCCTCACCTCATACCCATACATAATCACAATAGCATTTAAACTATTATGTCGATGTCTTATCTGCAAAGTTTAATGGTTAAGCAATAAACCTCGTATTGTATTCCTTAATACAATGTCTATCTAAAGGGTTCATGCTTCGCAGTTTTGTTTTCAATACGCACGACTTGAACGATACGTCAAGGAATGAAACAGTTTAAGTCAAATATCACTAACCTCAAGTGGAAGGTTGATGTTGTCGTTGTAGCTTCTTACTTCTTCACTTCTTCAAGTCTTTGCAATACTTGTAATGTCTCATATCCTAATACTTTCAAGCTAACTTATACTAAGTTGACTCTAGTACATAATCAAGCGACTCTTAAAATGATTTTTGATTCACTAAAATATGACAACCAAACTTGACATACCAACACTTGGTGGGTTCAACCGAGCTATGCTCTAACAATCTCCCCCTTTGTCAATTTTAGTGACAGAACTCTTATAATCATATGGATAAACAAATTACAAGAATTCATTACACATACGATTGATTCTCGAATTCAACAACACAATAACCTGTGTTCATTCAATCCTTAAATGGCGATGTTGACATTATAATAACAAAGCTAATACTCCCCCTAAAGGTAAGATAGGAAGATTTTATCAATCCGCACGTCTTTGTTATTCCCTTGGTAATGATATGTTACTCCCCCTTAGTTTATGCTTTCGCTCTTTCGTTAGATAAAAGTTTAAGCACCAATGGTTTTTTTCTTTAGTGATACCAATCAATATAAAATCAATGCCAGTATCACTTGTTTACTCCATATATTTCTCCCCCTTTTTGTCACAAAATGACAAAGAAACGAAAAAAATAAAGGACAAACCGAAAAGAATCTTACACATCTCAAAATAGACTTGCAACCCATAGAGTTAAGCACGAGGGTTCCCCACACCATTTATGATAACCAATATCAAAACCGAAACTACAAAGTAATTTGTTTTTATATGTTATTAAGGAAACAATTGCCCGAAGCAATTTTTCCTAATAGTTTAGCAAACCAAAAATCAACTAAGCACCTTAGTTCCTTTGCTAAACCGATTGTACAAGTACAACCGCTTCTTCGATAAGACCAAAATAAAGATAACTCTATTTTTATCATCAGGCTCTAATTATCTATATAACTTAGACCTTTCACTTTTAAACAAGACAAGTACTAGGTTAGTTAACTATCATTTCTTGTTAAGGCATTCGATTAGACTTGAATAACCGAAACCTCCACTTTGATAAGTCTAACTAAGATAAACTTAGTTTCTCTTATCCGGAATCGAATTGTACTAAACAATCCATCCGGTAAGCTTTTTCTTTCGTTAAGCCATAAACAATTCATACAAACCAAATAAATCAACCTGCATAATTATTCACCTCAGTCGGAAGCAATTGAAACAACATGGACATTATAGCACCGCAATTGCACCGAAATTTTGTAAGCCTAAACAATTGATACCACACAATAAAGCAAGATAACAACAGTTTTTCTTAACCAGAACCAATTGAATCACACACTCCATACACACATCATGGAATAAAACATCTATTGTACCGAAATTTTGTTAAGCAAAAGCAATAAATATATGAAATAAAAATCAGGCTTTTCTTAAACAGGAAAACAATTAACTAACAAGATTGTTACCTCAAATTTGGCATCCACTTCTCCAATATGTTTGTATCTTCTTCCAGGGAGAATTGATATCGAAATATCATTATGCTATCATCCTTATGCAAAACAAAAGAATAACAACCAACCAACCTTTACCAGAGAAAGGTTGAAAACCGGTTTTTAACTATTGCAAGCAAAATTTGAAAACCACCGAAACACATATGCTTTTATGCTAAACCAAAACCGATTCAAAATATTGTGACTTTTTCACATATTGTTTCAATCAGAACCCTTCATGATCCTTTGATAAAGCCTACCAACATGGGCTAGAACTTAATCCTGCTAAATCAAAAAGTCACCCAAACCATAAGGGTTCACAACATTATGAGATCGAATATCAAGGTAATAAAACCGAAATCAAACATCCCATAAACATCCATAGAAATAATAAAGCATTCAAGCACAAGCTATGTAGATCAAAAACCATCACAAGAAAAATTATAAATCAAATAATTTTATTCATAATAGTTTTATTCATAATAAAATTAATACAATTGTTAGAGCATTGCTCGGTCGAACTCGCATGCGTTGCTATCTCAAGCATGTTTTTCAATGTTAGTGATCAAAACTATAAGTCTTGATTTCTCGTCTACTATAGATAAGTCTCGGACTAGGATAGAAAGTGTAGTTGAGCTCAAGAACTCCATGGCGATCATCATACAAGACGAAGAACTACTCAAGGAACTGGTGGATCTTCATTGACTAAAAAGGTATGTGGAGACTTGAACTTATCTATCACTCAAAAGTTTATCTACTCAATCTCCTATCTTGAGACAAAAGTCGTTTTACTATATAGACTTTGATTATACACATTTGATATTTTTGAGTCGAGTTTATCTCGCTTATCTATTTCTCGAAATATGTGTTGGTAATATTTCGCTTTGGCCAAGTTCATCTTTACCTAGTGAAGAAAGTCATATTATGTTTCAATTACTTGAAAATGTCTTTGACGAAAAATAGTTTATGAACAACAACTATATAACGTCCTCTAAGAATGTTTCAACGATTGAAGTGAGAGTTTAAATTATATAACCATTGTTGGATATAAGCATTGTGCGGTAACACATATATGTATAAGTCCTTATTCCTTGAACCAAACTATGCACACTCTGTTGACCAGGAAACCGGAACAGAGTCCGCGAACCCAGTCCGCGAACTGTCGGAGGTTCTCGTCTCGAGAAAATCTGCCGGAGTTTGTAAACCTTTTACTAACTTATTTCGGATACTTAAGTCCACGTACCTAGTACGCGTACTTAGGTTGGTTAGTTTCTAAAAACGATTATTCGTGAACTTATACTTATATTAACTAAGGAATGCAAGTTTGAAAACCGTGGCTATAAAGTTCATGAATCAATTCGAGTGAATCAAATCGTTTTTGCTTCGATTATGTTTTGTATACTTTTATAAGATCTAAGCAATTGAACAACTCTCTAACTAGTTCATTTGATTCATTTGAACTAGTTATGGTAAAGAAGAATATGGTTAATATGGAAGTGATCACATGGCTAACCATTTGGTTAACTACTGTTGAACCAACTAATGTACATGTTTGGGTACGGTTACACAAACCTAAAATCATGCATTTCATTTGTGTGCAACAAGCTAAGTTTTCGATCTAACGGTTGAAAGATATTAGCTTGAATCTAATCAGGTTTTCATCTAACTGTGAATATTGAATGCTTTGTTACTAATCTAATATTGATTGCAAACCCTTATTTGAAAGACTATATAAGGAAGAACTCTAGAAACTCGGAAACCTAATCCACGCACCTCCTGTGTGATACTAGTTATATAAGCTAGAGTCGATTCTTCTTTAACCTTAGGTTTCTACCGAGACCCTGTAGGTTAACTACTTGAAGACTTCATTGGGATTATGAAGCCAAACCGATACTACTTTCTTGTAGTTGTGTGATCTGATCTTGCTGATTCTATCGTATTGTACAATAGTAACGATTGGCTTGAGATTGATATCTCCGATAGGAAAGATATAAAAGTAATCACAAACATCTTCGTCTCATCTTTTGTGATTCCACAATATCTTCTTTCGCCACGTCGATTAATATTATTGTGAGGTGATTGATAATTCTGAGCTGTTCTTCAGGAATATAAGTATGGTTTATCAATTGGTTCCTGTTCACCTTGATTTATCAAAAGACGGAACAAAACTCGTAGGTATTTCTGTGGGAGACAGATTTATCTATTACCGTAGACTTTTCTGCGTGATACAAATTTGTTTATTAAAGTCTTCGACTTTGGGTCGTAGCAACTCTTAGTTGTGGGTGAGATCAGCTAAGGGAATCAAGTACGTAGTATCCTGCTGGGATCAGAGACGTATGAGCATAACTGTACCTTGGATCAGCGTGAGATTAATTGGGGTTCAACTATATTCCAGACCGAAGTTAGTTTGTAGTAGGCTAGTATATATAGCGGCTTAATACAGTGTGTGTTCAATCTGGACTAAGTCCTGGGGTTTTTCTTCATTTGCGGTTTCCTCGTTAACAAAACTTATGGTGTCTGTGTTATTTCTTTTCCGCATTATATTTTGTTATATAATTGAAATATCACAGGTTGTGCGTTTGAATCAATCAATTGGGAGATCCGACCTTTGATTGTTGATTATAATTGATTGATACTTGAACATTGGTATTTGGTACCGTTCAAGTGATTTCTCTTCTATTCAATTTGACTCACAGATTTCTATTTGCTTGAGTAAGAATTGAATCGATAAAGAGAGATATAACTCTTTAATGTACTTTATTAAGATCGAGTCTAGTTGATTCTCTTGAAAATATATTGGAGTTAGTCCATACAGATTGCTAATCGAAATATTGGGTGTGGTTGTTGTACCCCCGTTTTTTCAATTGGTATCAGAGCAGGCAAACACGTTTAAGACCTCATAAGTCTATGTTTGTAGCGATCTGATTATGAACGAGTCTATCTCTAATAACGTACCTGTTCATAAATTACCAGATGATTTTCAAAGCTTGGATTCACCGGAGAGGACTGTCACATCTAGGTCAGTATCTAAACATTCTCTTAATGTAAAACCTGTTGAAGTCTGGGAACACGCCTAGAAGAAAAGTTGGATGAACTTTCTGATGAAGGTGATTCAGATATTGATAGAGATGTTGATGAGGAAGTCTCTGAGTATGTGAAGGTTTTGAATTCGTTAGAAAAGAAGAAGATGACAACTTCTCATGTCACTCCTCTTCTGACTCCTCTCTGTCGATAAAACAACAAATTGAGAAGATATTACGCAGGTGTTTATGTTTCGAATCGTTTTAACGAATCGATCCTCAAGGATTCTGAGAAAAACCTATGTATGAAGTCACTTGAATGTGATAGTCTCTATCAAAAATATTCTTTATTGGAAGAGAAACTTGCAGAATATGAAGCAAAGATTAACTCCCAGCAAACAAGTTTTGACGACAGAGAAAGTACTTATCTCTCTTGAGAAAAACGCCTTGAGGCTGATTTAACTACTGCTCTTGATAAAATCAAGATGTTGGAAGATGACTTGAAAAAGTTCAATGCTAGTTCAAACAAATTAACCACTATGCTAGGAGCAAGTAAAAATCATCGTGATACACGAGGATTTGGCTATAAGGTAATATATGCTCCAAGTACTAGCAAAGAGGTAAAATTTGTCAAGGCTAGTAATGCTTCTCAACAAAAGGTTTCCACTGATGGAAAAAGTGAAATACCTTCACCGGCAGTTAAAGTTCGAAAGAGAAAAGTATATCAACCTCCAATGTCAGCACACACGGATCGAGGTAAGAACATTGCTTATGTTTGTCACTATTGCGGAAATAAAGGTCACATGGAAAGGAGATGTCGTTTCCGTATAAGGAATGAGAAACTTCATGATGTTCTTATTTGGGCATCACAAGAAGTTGTGAAACCAA
Organism: Papaver somniferum; assembly: GCF_003573695.1. Classification (NCBI taxonomy): domain Eukaryota; kingdom Viridiplantae; phylum Streptophyta; class Magnoliopsida; order Ranunculales; family Papaveraceae; genus Papaver; species Papaver somniferum. The sequence goes on along the minus strand of NC_039359.1, from coordinate 173,639,975 downwards.
GATCATATGTTAAGACTAATCCCCTTAACGCTAGAGGTTGTAACTATCCAACCTTTAGGCAAAAGAATCAGTGCTGTGATAAATAAAGATTTGCCTATAAACATCATACGAATCCTTTTCACAATCGTAATGGTTATCAAAAGAATAACTCCGTAAAGACTAAGACAAGATCCGATGCTCCCAATTGGAGAAATATTAACTTGCAAAAGAATAGTCAATCCCATTCTCTTCCGAGAAATCTTGATGAGAGTAACGGGAAGAAGGTTCCGGTTGTTCCTAAACATACTCAGAAGTGGGTACTGAAAAAGCGGGGGTACATCAACCACACCCAATATTTCGAATAGCAATCTGTATGGACAAACTCTAATATACTTATAAGAGAATCAACTAGACTCAATCTTAATAAAGTATATCAATGAGTTATATCTCTCTTTCTCAATTCAATTCTTACTCAAGCAAACATAAATCTGCGAGTCTAATTGAATACAAGAGAAATCACTTGAACGGTACCAAAGACCAATGTTCAAGTATCAATCAATGTAAATCAACAACCAAAGGTTGGATATTCTAATTGATTGATTCAAACGCACAACCTGTGATATTTCAATTATATAACAAAATATAATGTGGAAAAGATATAACACAGACATCAGAAGTTTTGTTAACGAGGAAACCGCAAATGAAGAAAAACCCCGAGACCTAGTCCAGATTGAACACACACTGTATTAAGACGCTACAGACACTAGACTACTACAACCTAACTTCGGTCTGGAATCTAGTTGAACCCCAATCAATCTCACACTGACCCAAGGTACAGTTATGATCCTATGTCTCTGATCCCAGCATGATACTACGCACTTGATTCCCTTAGCTGATCTCACCCACAACTAAGAGTTTCTACGACCCAAAGTCGAAGACTTTAATAAACAAATCTATATCACACAGAAAAGTTTGCGGTAATAGATAAATCTATCTCCCACATAAATACCTACGAGTTTTGTTCCGTCTTTTGATAAATCAAGGTTAACATGAACCAATTGATAAACTAGACTTATATTCCCGAAGAACAACTCAATATTATCAATCACCTCACAATAATCTTAATCAGCGCGGTGAAAGAAGATATTGTAGAATCAAAAACGATGAGACGAAGATGTTTGTGATTACTTTTATATCTTGCCTAATGGAGATATCAATCTCAAGCCAATCGTTATGATTGTACTCAATACGATAGAAACAGCAAGATCAGATCACACAACTACGAGAAAGTAGTATCGGTCTGGCTTCACAATCCCAATGAAGTCTTCAATTCGTTAACCTACAGGGTCTCAAGAAGAAACCTAAGGTTAAAGGAGAATCGACTCTAGCTTATACAACTAGTATCACACAGGAGGTGCGGGGATTAGGTTTCCCAGTTACTAGAGTTCTCCTTTATATAGTCTTTCAAATCAGGGTTTGCAATCAATGTTAGTTTAGTAACAATGCATTCAATATTCACCGTTGTATGAAAACCTGATTATATTCGAGAATATCTTTCAACCGTTAGATCGAAAACTCATCTTGTTACACACAAATGAAACGCACGATTTTAGGTTTGTGTAATCGTACCCAAACATGTACATTCGTTGGTTCAACAGTAGTTAACCAAATGGTTAGCCATATGAGAACTTTCATATCAACCATATTCTTCTTTACCATGACTAATTCAAATGACTCAAATTAACTAGTTATAGAGTTGTTCAATTGCTTAGATCTTATAGAAGTATACAAGACACAATCGAAGCAAAAACGATTTGATTCACTCGAATCGATTCATGAACTTTATAGCCATGGTTTGCAAACTTGCATTCCTTAGTTTATATAAGTATAAGTTCACGAATAATCGTTTTTAAAAAATAACCAACCTAAGTACGCGGACTAGGTATGCCGACTTAAATACCCGGAATAAGTTTGTAAATGGTTTACAAACTCCAGCATATTTTCTCGGGAAGAGAACCTCCGACAGTTTGTGGACTGGGTACGCGGACTGGGTTCGCGGACTCTGTTCCGGTTTTCCTGAGAAGTAAAGTACGCATAACTTGGTTCAAGGAATAAGGATTTATACATATATGCGTTACCACAAAATGCTTATATCCAAAAATGGTTATATAATCTAAACTCTCATTTTAATCATTGAAACATTCTTAGAGGACTTTATATAGTTGTTGTTCACAAACTATTTTTCGTTAAAGCCATTTTCAAGTAATTGAAACATAGTATGACTTTCGTCACTAGGTAAGCCAAAGCGAAAGCTTACCAACACATATTTCGAGAAAAAGATAAGAGAGATAAGTTTGGCTCGAAATAGCAAATATGTATAATCAAAGTCTATATAGCAAAACGATGTTTATCTCAAGATAGGAGATAGAGTAGATAGGATTTTGAGTGATAGATAAGTTCAAGTCTCCACATACCTTTTAGTCGATGAAGTTCCACCAGTTCCTTGAGTAGTTCTTCATCTTCTATGATGATCGCCATGGAGTTCTTGAGCTCAAATACACTTTCTATTCTAGTCCGAGACTTATCTATAGTAGACTAGAAATCAAGACTTATAGTTTTGATCACTAACATTGACAAACATGCTTGAGATAGAAACGCATGCAAGTTCGACCGAGCAGTGCTCTAACAATCTATCCCTTTGTCAATTTTAGTGACAAAACTATTAATACATATAGAATACAAAAATAGATAAATAAAATTTTGTAGCTCCTATTCCACATGCCTAAACTTCAACATTACTCGAAATCTTCGTCACTTCCAAGTACTCCAATGATTCCAAAGGTTGTAAGTTTAGCATCAAAGTATTATTATTCCACATGCCTAATCCGTAGCTATAAAAATGAGAAAACAAGAGTTCTCAATCATTGTTACACAGTGTCATAGTATTATTACACAACATCAAAGTTCAATTGTATCAAAACTTCGACAACAATACTATGGTGATATGTATCACTCCCCCTTAGTCAATACTCCATCTCACATGGAAACCACTCCCCCTTACATAATGATCCGAAAACCATATGTAATTGTAGTGTGAACTACACATTAATTCTCCCCCTTTTTGTCAATAGAATTGGCAAAGGTACGAAAACGGGATCCTAATAAAAATTTCCATAGAGACATTTCATGACCAAAAGCAAGCACATATCAACTTATTTAGATGCAATCATAAAGCCGAAACTAAATGCTTTCATCAAGGAGTTTATAAAGATACAAGATAACCCCTATAATATTCCACAACCGCACTCCCCACAAAGATTTGGCAATTAAGCACAAGTTCAATTAAGATCTTTCCCCCATAAAATGTCATTCCCGAAAGAACAACAAGAGCGACCTTAATTTGAAGAGAAAAAAAGGATTTCTTTGGGAATAACAAATCACATACAAATATGAATTTGAATCCAAATAATACTCAACTAAATTAACCACAAGAAAACCCATGATTAATCTAACCGGAAATGCTCAACATAAGAGAACTTGTGGAGCCGCACAATATATACATAAAATATGGATCATGGAAGATCAATACCGCGGAATAAACAATGATTCATTCTATTTTCCATCACTACTTGCACAATGACATACAATAGACATAATCATCGTAAACAAAAGTTCATCCTATCTTCCATTAATAATGACATAATAGGCTTCATACTTTTGTAATGTCAAAAGCTCATTCATTCTTTTATCAATACATGCATATCGACATACGAAAGACTTTACTTTAGAAAAAGTATGGGACAATCATAGTTCACGAACGCAAACACACATATCCCATAAAAAATTGCAATATATAAAACCATAAAGATTAGTACTGCAAAAATCATCTTCCAAACATTTTTAGAATTTAAAAAAATAAACCTAAAAACCTGAAGATGAAAACATTGGACATAGCTATGTGTAATCACAATAATGGCTATTCCAAACTCTAGTTATTCTTCCTAAAAACACAAGAACAAAATTCTCATAAGAAGATTTAGTAGACATTAAGACCTTTGAAGAATTCTTTATCGTCCCCGAACTCCTTGTCGTCAACAGCCATTGGGACATAAGGTTCATCAAGATAGGAGTTAATATCAATAAACTTTCTTGATTAATGTCGAACCAGGGCCTTCTGAATCTCATAAGTCTTGAACACAAAAGCCTTTATTTGTTGAATATCCTTACGCATCTCCGTCAACACTTTAAGAAAATCAGAAAACTTCTGAGAATTTGAAGGAACAACTCTTGGATTCCTCATATTCCTTCTTTTTCTTTTCAACGTCGGAGATAATGAAGATTTCTCTTTTTCTTTCATGATTGATGGCTTGACAATCATATTAACATAATGCTTGGAGTATCCATAAACGTATGGGTTTGTGAGAGGAAATCACAATTTAAACTCAACAAGTAGTATCAAAATAAAAAAAAGGTTCCAGGGAAGGAAAAAGGAATACAGGGTTGCGCAACCTTTTTAACAGGTTCGTGCACGTACAATTCTGAACCCTAAAGAGAGTAGAATTATCGAGAATAACCCTCCTTTAGGTAGATAATTCCAAAGAAAATAAAATAAGAAAAGAAGAAAACAAACTTTTCCTAAATCCTGAGAGATACATAAACTTGTCTCTTTTGATCAGGCACATGAGACAAGATCTTCAAATCAACACAATCATGTTGTGTTGCGGTAAACAACAATTTTTCCACCATGTTCCTTTTGAGAGGAATCCACAGACCTCTGTCTATCAAAACGATTTGACCATAATTTCTTCTCTAATGGTCTTGTTTTGTCTTTGGAAACTAACTTCTTAGACGAAGATAAAATCTTACATACCTCAGCGGTCTTCTGAGAAAGTTTAAGCTTGTTTGCTATACCATTTGATCTTAGTTGAAGTTTATTGACATGTCTCAATTTGTGTTTGTACTTGTAACACTTTGATAGTTCATGACCTTTGAGTGAATAATATGAGCACGTCAATCTTGGATATAGTTCAGGCACCTGAGACGTGCAAGCTGCAAGACACATAGTAGAACCTGAAACATTATGCACAGAGTTTCCAATAGAAAGGTCAATGTTATCTTCCAGATTGGTTGAGTTTTCTTCTGAAAAAATATCAAGATTGATGTGTGCATTTCTACAGTTATCAAAATCAATATTTTCACAAAGAAATGCAACACTTGATTTTTCGTCTTCATTAGAATCATAATTGTCAGACATTTCATCAAGAGTTGCAGCAAGACCTTTGTTTCCAGTGTATTTCTTTCGATTTGGACACTCATTTGAAAAATGACCAAAACCTTTACACTTAAAACACTGAAACATATCCTCGTCATCAGTTTCATCAATATCCCTATTTTTAGGAGGAATACGATATGAGGTTTATCTGATGACTTGGATTTATCTCTGGAAAATTCGTTTACTTCTCTTCAAAAGAAGATCCCTAAACTGTCTTGTGATCAACGAGACTGACTTGTCAAGATCTTCATATGATGAATCATCCTCGGAAAGATCACCTTCAGAGATATAAACATTTTTACTTTTATCAAGTAATTTAGTGTTCTTTAGTGCTTTGAAAGCAACATCCTTACTAGACTTGGACGTATGCTCATGATCAAAGATATTTAGCTTCCCAACCAGAGTATGTCTGGAAAACGTTGCGGGATTATTTCCTTCAACGATGACGTGCTTCTTATAATCGTATCTAGATGGTAGCGATCTGAGAATTTTCATCACAATGTCCTTTTCAGGAATAATCTTACCCACTGCAAAAGATGCATTAACAATTTCAGACACTTTGTGATTAAGCTCATCAAACATTTCTTCATCTGGCATACAAAGGTTTTTTTCCCAATCAGAACTTAGATTTTGAAGTCTAGCTTCTTTCTCATTGGTATTTCCTTCAAATACGGTTTCTAAGATATCCTATGCTTCTTTAGACTTTGTGCACATAGTCACATGGTGCTGAAGATATGGAGCAATGGCATGCATGATAGCATTTAAGCCATCAGAATTTTGCTTTGCAGCAAGAACTTCTTCTGGGTTGTATCTACCAATATCCTTCGGTAAAGGTATATCGCCGTCTATATTAACCGGAGGTTCATAGCCATTAATAACACATACCCATGTTTGAAAATCACGAGCTTGAAGAAAAGCACGCATAGCAATTTTCCACCATAGATAGTTTGAGCCATCGAAGACTAGTGGTACATTTATGGAGATAGAATTTCTTTCCATAGAGTCAGATCACTACAAACACATAATTGTAAGGCCTTTAAACGTGTTTGCCTGCTGTGATACCAATTGAAAAGGCGGGGGTACAACAACCACACCCAATGTTTCAATTAGCAATCTGTATGGACAAACTGTAATATGCTTATAAGAGAATCAACTAGACTCAATCTTAATAAACTATGTCAAAGAGTTATATCTTTTTTTCTCGACTCAATTCTTGCTCAAGCAAATATAAATCTGCGAGTCTAATTGAATACAAGAGAAATCACTTGAACGGTACCAAAGACCAATGTTCAAGTATCAATCAATGTAAATCAACAACCAAAGGTTGGATATTCTAATTGATTGATTCAACCACACAACCTGTGATATTTCAATTATACAACAAAATATAATGCGGAAAATAAATAACACAGACACCAAAAGTTTTGTTAACGAGGAAACCGCAAATGCAGAAAAACCCTGGGACCTAGTCCAGATTGAACACACACTATATTAAGCCGCTACAGACACTATCCTACTACAAACTAACTTCGGTCTGGACTGTAGTTGAACCCCAGTCAATCTCACACTGATCCAAGGTACAGTTATGCTCCTATGTCTCTGATCCCAGCAGGATATAACGCACTTGATTCCCTTAGCTGATCTCACTCACAACTAAGAGTTACTACGACCCAAAGTCGAAGACTTTAATAAACAAATATGTATCACACAGAAAAGTCTACGGTAATAGATAAATCTGTCTCCCACAGAAATACCTATGAGTTTTGTTCCGTCTTTTGATAAATCAAGGTGAACAGGAATCAATTGATAAACCAGACTTATATTCCCGAAGAACAACTCAGTATTATCAATCACCTTACAATAATATTAATCGACGCGGCGAAAGAAGATATTGTGGAATAACAAACGATGAAATGAAGATGTTTGTGATTACTTTTATATCTTGCCTATCGGAGATATCAATCTCAAGCCAATCGTTATGAGTGTACTCAATACGATGAAACAACAAAATCAGATCACACAACTACGAGAAAGTAGTATCGGTCTGGCTTCACAATCCCAGTGAAGTCTTCAAGTCGTTAACCTATAGGGTCTCGAGAAGAAACCTAAGGTTAAAGGAGAATCGACTCTAGCTTATACAACTAGTATCACACAAGAGATGTGGGGATTAGGTTTCCCAGTTGCTAGAATTATCCCTTATATAGTTTTTCAAATTAGGGTTTGCAATTAATGTTAGCTTAGTAACAAAGCATTCAATATTCACCGTTGGATGAAAACCTGATTAGATTCAAGCTAATATCTTTCAACCGTTAGATCGAAAACTTAGCTTGTTGCACACAAATGAAATGCACGATTTTAGGTTTGTGTAACCGTACCCAAACATGTACATTTATTGGCTTAACAGTAGTTAACCAAATGGTTAGCCATATGAGCACTTTCATATCAACCATATTCTTCTTTACCATAACTAGTTCAAATGACTCAAATGAACTAGTTAGAGAGTTGTTCGATTGCTTAGATCTTATAGAAGTATACAATACACAATCGAAGCAAAAACGGTTTGATTCACTCGAATCGATTCATGAACTTTATAGCCACGGTTTGCAAACTTTCATTCCTTAGTTTATATAAGTATAAGTTCACGAATAATGGTTTTTAGAAAATAACCAACCTAATTACGCGGACTAGGTACGCGGACTTAAGTACCCGGAATAAGTTTGTAAATGGTTTAAAAACTCCAGCATATTTTTTCGGGAAGAGAACCTCCGACAGTTCGCAGACTGGGTACGCGGACTGGGTTTGCGGACTCTGTTCCGGTTTTCCTGAGCAGCAAAGTACGCATACTTTGGTTCAAGGAATAAGTACTTATACATATATGTGTTACCACAAAATGCTTATATCCAACAATGGTTATATAATATAAACTCTCATTTCAATCATTGAAACATTCTTAGAGGACGTTATATAGTTGTTGTTCACAAACTATTTTTCGTCAAAGCCATTTTCAAGTAATTGAAACATAATATAACTTTCGTCACTAGGTAAATATAAACTTGGCCAAAGCGAAAGCTTACCAACACATATTTCGAGAAATAGATAAGCGAGATAAACTAGGCTCAAAATAGCAAATGTGTACAATCAAAGTCTATATAGCAAAATGACTTTTGTCTCAAGATAGGAGATAAAGTAGATAGACTTTTGAGTGATAGATAAGTTCAAGTCTCCACATACCTTTTAGTCGATGAAGTTCCACCAGTTCCTTGAGTAGTTCTTCGTCTTGTATGATGATCTCCATGGAGTTCTTGAGCTCAACTACACTTTCTATCCTAGTCCGAGACTTAGCTATAGTAGACTAGAAATCAAGACTTATAGTTTTGATTACTAAAATTGGCAAACATGCTTTAGATAGAAACACATGCGACTTCGACCGAGCAGTGCTCTAACATGTACCAAAGAAAGCCAATGATGCTTTGAGTGTGAAAAGGAATGATCTTTCAGAAAATTCCATGACTATGGAGAAGGCAGTATCCATGATGCTGGAACTTAACAAGTTTTTTGGAAAAATAGAATTGGATGTGAAAGGTTCTAAAAGCGATATATTTTATGGTAATCGAAAGGTCACGTGTGGTGAGCAAGACATTGTTCATCCCAACACAACTTGATTGTGTTGTAAGTGCATCCTCACCAAGGAATGCCCTGCTATGTATACAGTGAGGGAAGCACGAGAATTGGGGCACACATATTATGTTCGGTAAGGCTGTAGAATTCGACTGGATTCTTCTAAAAAGGTATGTCTATAAACCTGAGCAAGATTTGTGTTTTTATTTGCTTAGAGAACTTATAATGATCCACGTACCTTTCTTATCCTTCATTTCTACCTAACTTGATCTGTGTTTAAGGTTCTTAAATGTTTAGGTTTGAAAATAATAGTTCGGGATGTTTGGACTACATGGTACACATACCAGGTATGAATAACATCATTTAAAATCAAAATCCAGGGGTTTAAATATGCATACTTGACGTCGATATTCGGTAAATTTGTTTTGGCCGTAACTTCTTCGTCCAAACTCGTAATGACCTCATTATTTTTGCATTCTCTTCCTCTTTGAATTCTCTTAAAAATGGTGATGAGTAATACTAAATTTGAATGAGTTGAGGTTGGTCTTTGTCCCGTATCTTGTTTTTGAGTAATTTGCTTCGTTTCATCGCACTTGTTCTACTTCTGTTGGACTTGGGCACTTGAATTCTTGGAGTAGTTCTCTTATAAGCTCATTTGTAGCTTTTACAAGAATGATGTTGGTGAATCACAAAGAAGGAAGTTCAATAATAGGCAGTAGTACGCATTGCTATGGGATTCTTGAATGTTCACAATCATCTTGTGTGAACTATGATGCATGGTCTTTAATGAATTTGTATGTTCTTCTTTGTTAAGAAAATCTTTTTATACGCCCTTGGTAACCACTCTTGGTGTAAATCCATGCGAAAAAGATTGATTCTACCTTCAAAGGGAAAAGATTGTCTTTGTAATATTAATCTTTATTGGTTTTAGATATTGCAATTTGTTATGGGATATGTGTGTTTGCGTCCGTGAACTATGATTGTACCATACCTTGTCAAAAGTTAAGTTTTTAGTATGTTGATATGCATGTATTGATAAAAGAATGAATGAGCTTTTGACATTACAAAAGTTTGAAGCCTATTACGGCATTATTGATGGAAGATAGGATGAACTTTTGTTTACAAGGATTATGTCTATTGTATGTCATTGTGCAAATAGTGATGGAAAATAGAATGAGTCCTTGTCTATTATGCAGTATTGATCTTCCCTGATCCATATTTTATGTATATACTGTGCGGCCCCGTAAGTTCTCTTATGTTGAGAATGACCAATTGAATTGATCACACTCTTGTGGTAATTTAGTTGTGTATTCCGATTGAATTAATCATGGGTTTTCTTGTGGTTAATTTAATTGAGTATTTTTTGGATTCAAATTCATATTCGTATGTGATTTGTCATGTCCAAAGAAATCCTTCTTTTCTCTTGAAATTAAGGTCGCTCTTGTTGTTATTTCGGGAATGAAATTTTATGGGGGAGAGTTCTTAATTAAACTTGTGCTTATTTGCCAAATCTTTGTGGGGAGTGCGGCTATGGAATATTATAGGAGTTATCTTGTTTCTTTATAAACTCCTTAATGAAAGCATTTAGATTCATCTTTATGATTGCATCTAAATAAGTTGATATGTGCTTCTTTTGGTCATGAAATGTCTCTATGGAAATTTCATTAGGATCCCGTTTTTGTACCTTTGCCAATTTTATTGACAAAATGGGGGAGAATTAATGTGTAGTTCACACTACAAATACATATGGTTTTCGGATCATTATGTAAGGGGGGGTGGTTTCCATGTGAGATGGATTATTGACTAAGGGGGAGTGATACATATCACCATAGTATTGTTGTCGAAGTTGTGATACAATTGAACTTTGATGTTGGATAATAATACTATGACAATGTATAACAATGATTGAGAATTCTTGTTTTCTCATTGTTATGGCTACGGATTTTCAACAACGACGATGCTAGACTTACAACCTTTGGAATCATTGGAGTACTTGGAAGTGACGAAGATTTCCAGTAATGTTGAAGAACCAAGAAGATTAGGCATGTGGAAGAAGAGCTACAAAAGTTTATTTATCTATTTTTGTATTTCATATGTATTGATAGTTTTGTCACTAAAATTAATAAAGGGGGAGATTGTTAGAGAACTGCTCGGTCGAACTCGCATGCGTTGCTATCTCAAGCATGTTTGTCAATGTTAGTGATCAAAACTATAAGTCTTGATTTCTAGTCTATTATATATAAGTCTCTAACTAGGATAGAAAGTGTGGTTGATCTCAAGAACTCCATAGCGATCATCATACAAGACGAAGAACTACTCAAGGAACTGGTGGAACTTCATCGACTAAAAAGGTACGTGGAGACTTGAACTTATCTATCACTAAAAAGTCTATCTACTCTATCTCCTATCTTGAGACAAAAGTCGTTTTGCTATATAGACTTTGATTATACACATTTGCTATTTCGAGCCAAGTTTATCTCTCTTATATAGTTCTCAAAATATGAGTTGGTAAGCTTTCGCTTTGGACAAGTTCATCTTTACCTAGTGACGAAAGTCATATTATGTTTCAATTACTTGAAAATGGCTTTGACGAAAAATAGTTTGTGAACAACAACTATATAACGTCCTCTAAGAATGTTTCAATAATTGAAGTGAGAGTTAGATTATATAACCATTGTTGGATATAAGCATTGTGTGGTAACACATATATGTATAAGTCCTCATTCCTTGAACCAAAGCATGCGTACTTTGTTGATCAGGAAAACCGAAACAGAGTCCGCGAACTGTCGGAGGTTCTCGTTCCGAGAAAATTTGCTGGAGTTTGTAACCTTTTACAAACTTATTTCGGGTACTTAAGTCCGCGTACTTAGGTTGGTTATTTTCTAAAAACGATTATTCGTGAACTTATACTTATATTAACTAAGGAATGCAAGTTTGCAAACCGTGGCTACAAAGTTCATGAATCAATTCGAGTGAATCAAATCGTTTTTGCTTCGATTATGTCTTGTATACTTATATAAGATCTAAGCAATTGAACAACTCTCTAACTAGTTAATTTGAGTCATTTGAATTAGTTATGGTAAAGAAGAATATGGTTGATATGAAAGTGCTCATATGGATAACCATTTGGTTAACTATTGTTGAACCAACGAATGTACATGTTTGGGTACGATTACACAAACCTAAAATCGTGCGTTTCACTTGTGTGTAACAAGATGAGTTTTCGATCTAACGGTTGAAAGATATTCTCGAATATAATCAGGTATTCATACAACAGTGAGTATTGAATGCATTATTACTAAACTAACATTGATTGCAAACCCTGATTTGAAAGACTATATAAGAGATAACTCTAGCAACATGGAAACGTAATCCCCACAACTCCTGTGTGATACTAGTTGTATAAGATAGAGTCGATTCTCCTTTAACCTTAGGTTTCTACCGAGACCCTGTAGGTTAACGACTTGAAGACTTCATTGGGATTGTGAAGCCAGACTGATACTACTTTTTTGTAGTTGTGTGATCTGATCTTGCTGACTCTATCGTATTGAGTACAATCGTAACGATTGGCTTGAGATTGATATCTCCGATAGGCAAGATATAAAAGTAATCTCAAAAATCTTCGTCTCATCGTTTGTGATTCCACAATATCTTCTTTCGCCGCGTCGATTAAGATTATTGTGAGGTGATTGATAATACTGGGCTTTTCTTTAGGAATATAAGTCTGGTTTATCAATCGGTTCATGTTCACCTTGATTTATCAAAAGACGGAACAAAACTCGTAGGTATTTCTGTGGGAGACAGATTTATCTATTACCGTAGACTTTTCTCTGTGATACAGATTTGTTTATTAAAGTCTTCGACTTTGGGTCGTAGCAACTCTTAGTTGTGGGTGAGATCAGCTAAGGGAATCATGTGCGTAGTTATTTATGGGTGAAAACTGTTTCTACTGGTTTTTGTAAATTTGGGTGTGTGTGGATGAGGAGCGAATCTAAACCCTAAACAAATGCAATGCACGGGAGTGCTTTTGATTCGAGAGATCAATCTATACAATTCTGCCTAAACCAATTAATGGTCGTTCCAGACTTGCTTCGGTCACAAAGTGAAGGAGATGGGGTTGATCTTAGGGAGGGAAGCGAAGAAGGTGGTGAGATTATGAAGGTGTTGGTTGTTTATGATTTGTATCAGAATGATGAACTGGCTTGCACAAATGAAAGATATCAGTTCTGGTTGTTTTCTGGATACTGATGACAACACTTGGTTTTTTCTGTGTTGTTTGATAATAGGTGAAGGACATATCTATAAAAGTCATTTGAGCGTAATCCTCATCCCGTAGGAAGTGGAGGAAGTTGAGTGATGGAGTAGTGGGGTCGTGTAGGTGATTGTCACACGATCACGCCTTTTCCCACTTCCCTCATCATTGTTAACCGTCCATGATTCTTGACACGTTCTCTTAATGGGCATATTGCACGCCACACGCTGTAAACCGTCAGACCAATACCCAGTAAGTATCCCCAGTTTGTGACATGTTTGATGTCTCGAATGAGTGGGTCGAGTCGTGGGAACCGCCGCAGGAAATAGCATACGGTGCTGTTAGATTAAATAACTAAGTTATTTAAGGATTTGATATTCATGAATATCGTGCATGCTTCATGCATGTAATGCATCATTTTTAAAGCAAGCAGCTCAAAACGATCGATATGCATGAAGCATCGCTGTTTTAAAGATTGATTGAATAAGTCGCGGATTAAGCGTCTTAAAATGGCAGCACGTCCAACCATCTTCGAGTGATCGTTTGAAGGTCGCATGGGCGGGCCACCATTTGATCCATCACTCCCTTTGGCAGAGTAGCGGACGGTAACCACCGAGGCGCTTCATTGATCTCCTAACTTTTAATCTAAGTCATTCCGACCAAGCTAGAAAAGTTGGACAGACGAGATGATTTATGGCACATATTTGCTGCCGCAGATGGATTTTAGGGTTTTTTAGAGGTGCGCAACATCCCCTCTTTGACTTGATCGAATTCAATCATGGGCACTAATTTTGGTGGGACTGACCGAGCATGCGTGGAGACGACCTACCGGCGAGCATGTCTACACCTCTCGGTTTCACCAAGATTCGATCTAAGCCACTCAATTTGACCGGCAAAGATGAGTGGTCGTGATCGATTTGCGACAGGAATATACTGCCGCAAAGGGTTTAAAAGGTCGTGCGGCATGCCACATTTAGGCTTGTGTTTCGAGGCGCCGGCCCTAGTCTGCCTAGGCCGGAAGGTCACACGCAAAGGTGGGCCCAAGGTGATCACATTGACATCCTTGGGACCTCTTGAGTCTATATCTACACCCTCTGTTTAGGCTGGCAAAGACAGGTGGTCACGATCGAACTATGACAGATGTGCATTGCCGCAAAACCTAATTAGGATTTTGAAACAGTCACGCACACGTGACTTTGGCCAAACGGTTTGGCAAGCCATGATCCTCCTTTGGGGAGATCGATCACGTGGGGCCCATGTTGGGCTGACGGTGAACGCATGTGCACATTCCTATGGTCCTAAATGCGATCTAAGCCATCCAAATAGGTTGGCTAAGTTGGATGATTGTGATCGAATTAAGACATTGATGGAATTCCGCGACCCTTAGAAGCATCAAGCATGACATGGTTTGAGCAACCGTTTCATTGCCCCATGGCCTTGCCGTGAGAAAACCGATCTGGTGAGGGAGAAGTGGGCCTGCCAACGTGTGCGTTATCGGTTCCCTGATCATTCACGGGATGATCTAATCCTTCCAACCAGGATGGTGAAGTTGTACGCCTGTGATGGTTTTAAGACTGCCTTGAACAGTCTATGCTCATCGAGCTTCTTCCAAAACAGCGCGGCCACTCTATTTTAGGGATGACGTTTGACGTACTGGAAAGTATGGTGTGGTGTTCACCAGCTAGGGCATAAGTGGGCCCGCCGGTGGTCATCACAACGATTGACTATTTTTTTCAGGGTTTGACTAGGCTTGTTAAATTGCGTGGCCACGATCATTTATGAGACTGATATGGGCAGTCCATATTTCCCTTAAGGAAATTAAGCATGCTCGATCGGGCTAACCAAAGCGCGTCGATACGAGATTCTCTTTATTAGAGAACGATGTAGCCTGTACGGGTATTTTTTGCACATCTCAATATTAGAACTTGGAGATTCATGTTACTCTGCTGAGATTGAACACTCAGTCGTCATGCCATGTCAATAATGAGAGTTTATCTCAGAACAATACATGAAATACTAGGCAAATCATGCATTAATTAATAATGCTAATAAAATTCACAGAATATTTGGGATTGCTGTTGCATGCACCATTCTGGGTGAATTTTATGTATTTATTGAATTGCTTCGAACAAATAAAGTGAAGAGGTTTTCTGCACTCATCATTTATCAAACGGATTTACCCTTTGCAGGATGTCAGCGCATTATCAAACAGCTTTACTCTTTGCATAATGTCATCGTATTAAATTTGGTTTTACAATTTTAGCCTTGAACTAGAATCCACCATCAACATTAAGTCCCCTTCCTAGCACGCAATGGTTGCACGATTGTGGAGTAGGCATTAGATGGTGATAAATAAAGATAAAACTTATGAGACAAAGTTAGATGTTACCAGGAGAGATGGGTTGTCCTGTCCTTGGAGCATGTCACGTTCAAGAGGCGTCCAGGAGAGCGTTCCCTTAGCATGATACCGGTTGGCCCAAGGTAGATTAGGCATATGGTTGGTTGGATTATCAAACTATTCATGACGATGTCGTAATCCTCGAATCTGATAAGGACGATCCCTATCATGAGTAATATTCTTAAAAGGCTGCTGAAGCAATTTCTGAAAAAGATGTTGAAGCAGCTCTCAAAGAGAACGTTGATGTAGCTTCCGGAAACCGTGTTGAAGCGGCTCAAGAGGATGTTAAATCGGCTTCTGGAGAGCGTGTTGAAGCAGCTTCTGAAGCGAACGTCGAGGCGGCTCCTGAAGAGAGCATTGAAGCAGCTTCTGGAGCGAACGTCGACGCAGATCCTAGAGAGCGTTGAGGCAGCTTCTGGAGAGAACGTCGAGGCAGCTTCTGGAGAGAGCGTTGAAGAAGCTTCTTCTGGAGAGCGTTGAAGTATTGAAGCGACTTCTTTTGGAGAGAGAGCTGAAACGTCTTCTTCTGGAGAGAGAACTGAAACGCCTTCTTCTGGAGAGAGAGAGCTGAAACGCCTTCTTCTGGAGAGAGAGCTAAAACGCCTTCTTCTGGAGAGCGTTGAAGCTACTTCTTCAGGAGAGAGAGTTGAAGCAGCTTCTGTTGGAGAGAGTGTTGAAGCGGCTTCTTCTTCATTTTGATTTACCCTTGCGAATTACATGCTTCTTGATTGACCATCTCTCTTGTGTTGAAGAAGTGCTTGACTCTATCCTTAGAAATTGTTGCTATGGTGAAGTTCGGGATGGTATCGATAAACGAGCAACATCGGTTCTTGGCAGCGGCTATGATTAGAAAAGACTGGCAGGGAGAGGCGTGATAGCTGCGGGCACGAAGTTGGCAGTCTTCATATAGTGGTAGAGCTTGTCTCATTATTGTAGGGAGAAGCTAATGATAGAGAAGAGAGACAATCCCCTGCCCATGAATATCCACTGAGCCTTCGATTTTATAGATGTTGTCACGCTGGGTTCATGAGGCCGTCTTTACATCTGCGTTGCGTTTCATAGACGTCCAGGAATAACGCTGGTCTTTGACAATACGTCTGCTCTCTTGAGTATATCCTCGTCTTTGGACATCTTGGAATCCTGATGATAGCGTGCTTGCATCTTTCTAAATTCAACATCTTTGAGATGGGCATTTCTTTTGCCATTATCATCTTTGGATCGTGTCTTTGAGGAGTAGGAAAGTTCCTTCACGCGAATGACTTAACTAATAGGATCTACAAATATGATGGAGCTCTTTTCATGGAGAAACAGTATGTACCTCTTTTGATGGTGGTTTTTAGCTTAGGGTTAAGATCGTAAAACCGCACATCTGACATGATGTCACTATGACCATTAACATATTTATTGAATCGATCAACATGCCTACGTAAGAATTACCAGGGTACCTTTTTTTTATGTGTCATGTTCCACGGCAGAACCCTTAACATTGACCGACATCATGTATGCCAAACCCTAATTCTCATGCTACCGTGCCAAGGCATGCCAACCATGCCAGCCGCACCACTGTGCCAATGGAAAACCTTTCCAGCCACACCTCCACGCCAAGGCATGCCAACCATGCCAGCCGCACCACTGTGCCAATGGAAAATCATGCCAGCCACATCTCCGCGCCAAGGCATGCCAGCCGCACAACTGTGCCAATGGAAAACCATGCCAGACACATCTCCGCGCCAAGGCATGCCAACCATGCCAGCCGTACCACTGTGACAATGGAAAACCATGCTAGCCTCTCCATGCGCCAATGGCATGCCAAACCCTTGGCCCCACCATGCCAAGCCAACCGCACCTTACTTTGGACCCAACCATGCTAGCCGCACCATGCGCCAATGGCATGCCAAACCCTTGACCCCACCATGCCAAGCCAACCGTACCTTGCCTTGGCCCCACCATGCTAAGCCGTCCGTGCCAAACCCTTGGCCCAACTATGCCAAGCCATCCGCACCATTTTTCTTGGCCCCAACCATGCTAGCCACACCATGCGCCAATGACATGCCAAACCCTTGGCCCCACCATGCCAACCGCACCTTCCCTTGGCCCCACCATGCCAAGTCGTCCGTGCCAAACCCTTGGCCCCACTATTCCAAGCCATCCGCGCCATTTTCCTTGCCCCCACCATGCTGGCTTTCCCTGTGCGGATACCAAAACGAAGGCGTGCGACGATCAACGACCACCATTCCATCCTAGATGCAAATCCTATCCGTCCAAGGTCGCCAAACAACGCATGGTAACTTTTGGCCCAAAACCCTAGTTTTGGCCATGCCAAACCGCGCCAAGGCATGCCATGCCGCATGTTCCAATGACATGCCAACCACCTTGCCGCGCCATACCATGTCGTCATTCCCTACGCGGCTACCAAAACGAAGGCGTACGACGATCAACGACCACCCTTCCATCCTAGATGCAAATCCTAGCCGTCCAAGGTCGCCAAACCACGCATGGTAACCTTTGGCCCAAAACTCTAGTTTTGGCCACGCCAAACCTCGCCAAGGCATGCCATGTCACATGTGCCAATGGCATGCCAACCACTTTGCCGCGCCATACCATGTCGGCCTTCCCTATGCGGCTACCAAAACGAAGGCGTACGACGATCAACGACCACCCTTTCATCCTAGATGTGAATCCTAGCCGTCCAAGGTAGCCAAACAACGCATGGTAACCTTTGGCCCAAAACCCTAGTTTTGGCGACGCCATACCGGCCTTCTCTATGCGGCTATCAAAACGAAGGCCTGCAACAATCAATGGCCACTTTTTCATCTAAGGTGCAGATCTTAGCCGTCCAAGGTTACCAGCTAACACATGGCAACCTTTGGCCCTATTTTGGTCGCGCCTAAACAAAGCCAAAACCCTAACTTTTGGCCACGCCTAAACTAGGCCATAGTAAAGCCATACTGATCATGCTTTCATGCCACTGGCTACCAAACGAATGGTTGCAATAATCAACGGATACTTTTCCTCTTAAGAATCAACTATTCTGGTCTCAACACTCTCTTCGCTTCCTTCCCCAAAACCAACCCTTCTCCTCCACTTTGTGACCGAAGCAAGTCTGGAACGGTCATTTCTTGGTTTAGGACGGACTTCTACAGATTGATCTCTCGAACCTAAAGTACTCTCTTGCATTACATTGTTTAGGGTTTAGATTTGTTTCTCACCCACATCACATGAAATTATCGAAACCAACAGAAACTGTTTTCACTCTCAAACAATTGGCGACCACAGTGGGAGATCAATCTCTCGGTTGCAATATCGATTTCCAAATTTCCGATATCACCTTTCACTCCCAACTCCAATATGGTGGAACTCAGATCCGGATCAGCTGCCGAGAACACCAACGCAGAATCTATCCCTGGTATTGACGCTACTTCCAACAACATCACTACGCCACCTACTGACCCCAGTAACACCGAAAGCACTCCTTCAGGTGTAACACCGCCGATCACCAGCGCCAGAGCCGTTGCCGCCTCTAATGTCCCTGTGCAACTTGCTAATCCTGGCAGTACTGAAAGCGCTCCTTCAGGCGTTACGCCATCAGTCACCACGGCCAGAGCTTCCTCTACCGCTCCAAACGCTTCGTCAAACATGGAACCTCAAGCCGCCACTAAGACTCCAACTACCACACCAACAGGACGAGAAACCGGAGGAACCAAAGGAAGCCGACCCTATATCACCATCGCTGATTTGATGGAACGACAGGAGGTTCTCTCTAGAGCCCAGACGGATATGGTTTCAACACAGAAAGAAGTACTCGTCTTTCTCAAAGCCCTGACAGAGCGGCTGCCGCGTGAGTCCCGCCCTCCAGAGCCGATTAGAAATGCCTCCAACACCTCTGACACTAGCACCTCGGTGGAACGCGTCTTCGCGGAAGAGGAGATTCGTGCCAGAACCCCATTGGAAAGAAGTCATCCGTCCAATTTTGTCACACGAGAGGATCTGAAGCAACTTCTCCGGAATCAAATCAAGAATGATGAAATAGACATGCATCAGTATCAACCTCCTTACCTACCTGAAATACAAAGAATTACTCTTCCAAGAGGATACTCCTATCCTC
Source organism: Papaver somniferum (assembly GCF_003573695.1). Taxonomy (NCBI): domain Eukaryota; kingdom Viridiplantae; phylum Streptophyta; class Magnoliopsida; order Ranunculales; family Papaveraceae; genus Papaver; species Papaver somniferum. The sequence continues at coordinate 173,620,351 of NC_039359.1, read as the reverse complement.
AATTCACCTTGTACGATGGCACCGGAAATGCACGTGAGCATGTCTCTCGCTTCTTGGAGTCCCTAGGAGAACATGAATACAATCACGTTCTTCGTCTAAGGGAGTTTTCGGAATCGCTTACCGGAAGAGCGTACACATGGTACAACATCATCGCGCCAAACAACATCCCCAACTGAGGTGGCATGGTTACCGCATTTTACAAGAAGTACTTCTTTGTGTCTGAACAAGTTACCTTCTCGGACCTAGGAAGGATGTACCAACGGGACAACGAACATTCAAATGATTTTTTTAAGAGATTCAGGGTTCAAGCACTAGAATGTCATGACCCAAACGTGACCGACCAACAACTGGTGAATTCATGCATCAATAGTATGGCTCCCATTTACCGCACATTGCTAGAGAACCTGCGTTTCCATACATTCTCTGATCTCCATGAGGCTGCCAGGAGATCAGCAACGACATCACCATCATTATTAGAAAGAGCTAGACCAACCAGAGACGAAGACGTACGCGAAACTCGCGGGAATAGACGTCTCATCAACAAACAGTACAACGCTGGTCCCTCCTCGGTGAGCGTAGTAAACGAAGTAGGAAAAAGGAAGGCCCCAACTGCAGACCATCATCCTAAACGCGAAGAACCAGCACGACGAGCAACTCCGCCATGGAAGGCCGCCGCTAAAGCTCCCATGCATCATCACGAAGCTGAAGGAAATACCCTGGATTTTCCGTTTCCCATTGAGGAGGTGATCAATCTCTTAGAAGCATAGATTCAAGATGATGTTATCATACTACCATCTTCCAGATGCCCACCGACTGAGGCCGAGATGGCAAGCCCCAAATACTTCCACTACCACATATTTGTTCACCACCCAACCAGTGATTGCAACAGACTGAAGCATATCTTCAAAGAAAAGATAGAAGTAGGGGAACTTCAACTTGAAAACAATGGAGTACATCGAGACCCACTTCCGGTGAGGAATTGTGGAGTCTCTGGGGACTCCGTGCACGAGACTGTGTGATCCATGATGTAACACGTATGCGAAATTTTCTACCTTTCCAAGGTGCAGCGCCAAGATATCTTCACGGCTCTCAATCGTGTCGTGTCGGGAAAACGGCTTTTTCCCTCCATGAAAGCCATGCCAAGATCCCAAGCTCTCTCAGCGAGCGGAATCGAAAAGGATAACTGGGGACTGCTGACCACGTCCTATTTAAGAGGTATTGAATTCGACAACACGCTAATCGACACGGCCTCTGACTTCAACATTGTTACTTTCAAGACTCTGAAAGCTGCGGGATTTACGAAACATGAGGCTACCCATTCCCCATCCGTGATTAAGAACCCGGGAGGGGAAGCCTTGAACGCGCACGGCTACATTAACCTCGAGATCAAGATGGGATACGCTATAACGCATAGCAAATTCCACATTTTCATAGAACTGGGTTACGACATGATATTGGGGCACTTGTGGGTACTCGACAACAAGGCGAAATTGGGAACATCCCTTCTACCGATGTCAACGCCCAAAAGAATCTCCAAAAAACCGTCCCACTTGCTACCGCATCGCGAGTTAACGATAGAACCCGGACATCTGGAGATGACATGTTGGCGCTAACTCATAGATTCCAAACGCAAGTAAGTTTGGCCGAACGATCTTCTCTACAACCAGTCATTTCTTCCCCTATTCCGTCATGGGGACTCAGCGCGATTACTGGCACGGACGTTGTCAAGAGATGTGAGTGGGGCGCTGGGCCATTCAAACGCTTTGCAAAGAATTTGGAAGCTTTCATCGAAATTGACGAGACCAAGATTCAAACGTTTACACAACACCCGAACTCGTTTCAAATTGGAGATATGGTGGTCAAAGTGAACTCGTTTCAAGTTGGGAAGATGACGGTAAAGATAGCTGTTCGGACCGATTCACCCAAGGAAAAAGAAGACGAGCCATATCTAGTGGCAGACGTCCTTTTGGGAGGTTACTGCAAGCTCATCAACAGAGACAAGCTGGGAGGTGTGATAGTTCACTAGAGATGGATCAAGCTTTTCAATCCCTAAAACGTTGTACTACCCTCTTCCAGCACTCTCCCTTTAGTATTTCTTCAGCAATTTCTCCTCCCGCTTGATATTTGTATTTCCCCAAGATGAATGCACCGTTTGTATTCTTCTATAGGGTTTCTTTTTTATTCAAAAGGCATACATTTCTTTCCGAATGAGTTTTCCGAATCTCAGAAAAATATATCAAACAAATTCCAAATCATTGAGAAGCCATTAACCATCCAATCACAACCAGAAACACCAACCCATTCTATGGGAAGGCTTGGGTCTTTCAAAAAAAAAAAGAGAAGTTTTATTCGAAGACAGAAACCGCGAACGGGATGCTAATTGAAGAAACCCTAACTTTGCCGCGAATACAAGGAAGGTAAAAAAAAAAAGTCTGCAAAACATCAGGACAACTAAGCGACGAATAGAAACAATGAAGAAGAAGAAGCTAGTCATAGAAAGCTAATGTGTGAATTGCCAATGCCTCGGTTAGAGCTTTTTTTCAAACACTTTCCCCAACAATCTTTCGGGCAGCAAAGGTTCCATCCGGAAGCCACATCAGCAATAGCAGCCTCAACATCCCACCCGGAAGTCGTCTCTGCAGCAACATCATCCGTATTTTTACCAACATCTGCCTCGGCAACCAACCCAGCATATGCCATCACGAATTCTCCAATGCCACCGACAACAGTTTCGCCGTCTTCTCCAAAAGTTGTTTCAGTTTCATCAACCGCAACATCATTATCTTCCTCGGAAGTCTTCTCAGCGACCTTTCGAGGAGAATTTCCCGATTCATCAGAATCAAGGGTTATGACACCGTCCTGGACAGGGGAGTTACGTTGATCTTCCCTTAAAAGTTTCACAAGCTCAGTCTTCCGCTGTTTCAACTGAGAAGCAAACTGTCCCGCCCTAACAGTGGTCCGTGAAGAGGTTTTGTTGCACCAAATCCTCCGAACGCACTGGGATGCTTCACCGCCTTCCCGTTCTTTCTCCAAAGGTATGTACCGAATGATTTTGCCAGCTTCACGATACAGAGATTCAATTCTATTCAACGCCTCCCCATGAGAAGAAGAATGGTTTCCGTCGATTCCAAAGTTTCTCCCCGAAAAATTGGAGACATGTATATCATTAGAAGATCCCATTATGCGCTACAAAACCAGAGAAAGAATAGAGGATAGACAGGATTTCAGCACGACCTGTGTAAATGAAGTATTCAAGATCATCTCTTATAACCAGCAGAGCGATGAGGTCCCGAAAAGGAAATCCTCCTACCAGCCGCGGATTGAGGCGTGATATCAGATTCTAATGAAACTGTTTTCTACTAGCGAACATAAGGGAATGCCTGGTCACGTGAGGTAAATTAGGGTTTGGTGAGAAAACGTGGAAGTACATGTTTTAGACACGCTTGCCCGCATTGTTACTTCTCTGCCGCCAGCACCGAGACTTGAAAAAAAAAACCGACAAGGTGATATGAATAGAAGGAATAACCCCCCCTTTCTACGGGCATAACACTTGCGGGGTTTTGAATAAGGAAAGAACTTCCTATGTGAGTCACGTAAGGAAGCAATAGAATACTGCTGGAGTAACAGATTTATACCCAAAGGTTTAAATTCCAACTTCTTATTTTTACTTCTTAAAACTCAAGGTGCAAGAAAAGCTGAGCAATTTAGGCCCATTGGTTTAGCTAATTTCATCTTTAAAATTTTCACTAGAATCATTACAACTAGATTAAGTACAATGATTGGAAGATTAGTTTCTGTTCAGCAAGGGGCCTTCATTAAAGGGAGGAATATCCAAGATAAAATTATTTTAGCCTCAGAAATTGATCAATGAGCTCAATATTAAGAGGAGGGGAGGAAATGTTGGGCTTAAACTGGATATAACTCAAGCTTATGATTCACTAAATTGGGATTTCTTGTTTGACGTACTTAGAATATTTGGTTTCTTTGAAATTAGAATTAATTGGCTCAGGAAATTTTTTGAATCTGCAATGATTTCTGTTCTTGTTAATGGTAGCCCTTGTGGTTTTTTTGGTGTTGGAAGGGGGTTAAGACAAGGTGATCCATTATCATCCATCTTATTCATTCTTGCAGAGGAAGTTCTTAGTAGAAATTTATCAAAAATGGTGAAGGAAGGCAAAGTGCAAGCAATGGTGACTAGAGGTAATTTTCATCCTTCACACTTAATGTTTGTTGATGATATTTTTATTTTCTACAATGGCCACAAAAAATCTTTGGATAATTTAATGGCACTTTTAAGTAAGTATCAACTGTCATCTGGATAAGTAGTGAACAAAAACAAAAGCAAATATTTTGTTGGTGGAGTTTCAAATGCAAGAAAAACTGATATAGTTGAATATTTGAAAATGGGATTATCTGAGTTACCTGATGCTTACTTGGGGGTTATCTTAAATCCTGGGAGAGTAAAGTCATATCAAGTTTGGGGGATGGTGGAATTAATACAGAAGATGTTGGCTGGATGGATGGGACATTTATTGGCCTTCTCTGCAAGATTAACTTTGGTTAAACATGTATTATGCAGCATTCCCATATATAATATGGCTGTCTACAAATGGCCCAAAGCTGTTATAAAAGAATGTGAGAAAATTACCAGAAATTTCATATGGTCTGGAGATCCTTCAGTTAAAAAATTAGTGACTGTTAAATGGAATGAAGTAAATGCTCCATTAATTGAAGGTGGTTTGGGTTTAAGAAGATTGGAGGTAATGAATAAGGACTTAATTAATGAAACTCTTGTGGAAGATTGAAACAGAGGAGGTTGAATGGGCTCAGTTCATGAGAGCCAAGTACAAGAACAAGAGTAATGAATGGATATCATCTTACAAACAATCCTAAATTTGGCCTAGTATTAAATGGGTCATTGCTGAAGTTAATGAAGGTAAGAGATGGATAGTGGGCGATGGAAAATCAATATTAGTTTGGCATGATAAATGGATCAAGGGTTATGCTCTAATGGAAAGGCATGCAGATGACAGTTATGTCCAGAGGAATATGGATTTGAAGGTTGCTGATCTAATTGTAGATGGAGTATGGAATATACATGAGCAAATGTTTCAATTTTTTGAGAAGAATGAGGTTCCAGAAATTGGTGGTGGTGATGATAAGTTGATACGGGAGAAGGATTTAAATGGTAAATTCTCAGTTGCAAGTGCAGCTCAACAAATAAGAAGCAAATTTCCTGTGATACCATGGATTGAACAAGTTTGGAATCCCTATGTGCACCCTTATAACTCTACTGATCTATGGAAAATCTTGAGAGGTGCTTGTGCCACTGAGGAAACTTTGAGGAAGAAAGGTTTTTCAACAGTCTCAAAATGCAACATATTTTACGGGAATGCAGTTTTAGTACAAAAATTTGGCATTGGCTGGGAGGAATCTTCTGTTTTCTTAACCCTCCATCATTTGAGGATATTCTAAAGTCTGCAAAAGGAAAAAGTTGAGCAATTCAGTAAGTATGGTACAATAGTGCATTTAAGGTGATGGTTGAATTATGGCACACAAGGAATGAGAAGATATATGAGAATGCAGAACCTAACTTTGAGAAGTTTAAATAGACAATACTGTCTTACACAAAGGCATGTGGTATAAGAATGAAAGGTCCCAAGTGGGGGAATGTATATGACTTACAGATCTTATTGCATTTTGGGATCACAGGTATTAAGACACATATGTCAGATTTTAAAAAATGCTTCTTCAGGTTGCCTAGGAATGGACAGGTGCTCATATGCTGTGATGGAGCTTCCAAGGGTAATCCTGGAAATGCAGGATTGAGTTTTGTAGCAAGGAATGAAGATGTTGATTTCTTGGGAGCATCTACTGGAGGTCTGGGGGTAGCTGTTAGATCATTATTCGGTCGAACTCACATGCGTTTCTATCTCAAGCATGTTTGTCATCAAAACTATAAATAAATCTTGATTTCTAGTATACTATAGCTAAGGTCTCGGACTAGGATAGAAAATTTAGTTGAGCTCAAGAAATCCATGGCAATCATCATACAAGACGAAGGACTACTCAGGGAACTGGTGGATCTTCATCGACTAAAAGGTATGTGGAGACTTGAACTTATCTATCACTCAAAAGACTATTTATCTCCTATCTTGAGACAAAAGTCGTTTTGGTATATAGACTTAGATTATACACATTTGCTATTTCGAGCCGAGTTTATCTCGCCTATCTATTTATCGAAATATGTGTTGGTAAAGCTTTCGCTTTAGCCAAGTTCATCTTTACCTAGTGACAAAAGTCATGTTATGTTTCAATCACTTTCAAAATTGCTCTGACGAAAAATGGTTTGTGAATAACAACTATATAACGTTCTCGGAGAATGTTTCAATGATTGAAATGAGAGTTTAGACTATATAACCATTTGGAGGATATAAGCATATTGTGGAAACACATACATGTATAAGTCCTTATTTCTTGAACCGAAGTTTGCGAACTTTGTTGATCAAGTGAACCGGAGAAGTGCGTGAGCTATGTCCGCGAATTCAGTCCGCGAACTGGCAAAGTTCTCAAACTCGAGAATTTCTGCTGGAGTTTGTGAACTCCATCCGGGAACTTAAGTCCGCGAACCAGTCAGCGAACTTGAGTAGGTTATGTCTAAAAACGATGTTTAGTGAACTTATCTTTATAAACTAAGGAATGAAATTCCAAACCGTGGCTATAGAGTTCATGAACCGATTCATGTGAATCAAATCGTTTTTGCTTGAATGTGTCTTGTGTAGTACATAAGATTTCCTTGCAATTGAACAACTCTCTAACTAGTTCATTTGAGTCATTTGAACTAGTTATGGTAAAGAAAAATATAGTTGATATGAAATTAATCATATGGATAACCATTTGGTTAACTATTGTTGAACCAACTAATGTACAAGTTTGGGTATGGTTACACAAGCCCAAGAACGTGCATTTCATTTGTGTATAACAAGCTATGTTTTCGATTCCAACGGTTGATAAATATTAGCTTGAACCTAAATCGGGTTTTCATCTAAAAGTGAATATTGAATGCTTTGTTACTAAGCTAACATTGATTGCAAACCCTGATTTGAAAGACTATATAAGGGATAACTCTAGCAACTGGGAAACCTAATCCCCACACATTCTGTGTGATACTAGTTGTGCTAAGCTAGAGTCGATTCTCCTTTAACCTTTGGTTTCTTCTTATAAACCAGGTTAACGACTTAAAGACTTCATTGGGATTGTGAAGCCAGACCGATACTACTTTTCTTGTAGTTGTGTGATCTGATCTTGCTGTTTCTATCGTACGAGTACAATTGTAATAATTGGATTGAAATTTCTATCTCCGATAGGCAAGATAAAAAGTAATCACAAACATCTTCGTCTCATCGTTTGTGATTCCACAATATCTTTTTCCGCTGCGTCAATTAAGACTATTGTGAAGTGATTGATAATACTTAGGCTGTTCTTCGGGAATATAAGTCCTGATTATCAATTGGTTCCTGTTCACCTTGATTTATCAAAATACGGAACAAAACTCGTAGGTATATTCGTGGGAGACGGATTTATCTATTATCATAGACTTTTCTGTGTGATACAAATTTGTTTATTAAAGTCTTCGACTTTGGGTCGTAGCAACTCTTAGTTGTGGGTGAGATCAGATAAGGGAATCAAGTACGTAGCATCCTGCTGGGATCAGAGACGTGAGAGCATAACTGTACCTTGGATCAGTATGAGATTGGTTGAGGTTCAACTATAGTCTAGACCGAAGTTAGTTTGGAGTAGGATAGTGTCTGTAGCGGCTTAATACAGTATGTGTTCAATCTGGACTAGGTCTCGGGGTTTATCTGCATTTACGGTTTCCTCGTTAACAAAATTTCTGGTGTTTGTGTTATTTCTTTTCCGCTTTATATTTGTTTATATAATTGAAATAATACAGGTTGTAGGTTGTTCAATCAATTAGAATATCCGACCTTTTGGTTGTTGATTTAAATTGATTGACACTTCGATATTGGTCTTTGGTACCATCCAAGCTATCTCTCTTTGATAAAGACTCACATATTTATATTTGGTTGAGTATATATCAAACATAGAGACTGAGATATAAACTCGTTGATGTACTTTTATTGCTAAGCGAAATATTGGGTGTGGTTGTTAGACCCCCGCTTTTTCAGTAGCAACAAATTTTCTAGCTGAAGTGATGGCATTGGTGGTAGCTGGTGAATTTGCAGTCAAGAAAAAGTATGTGAATGTTGTTTTCAGCCTTGATTCAAAAGCGGTACTGCTAGCTTTCAGTAATGGTAAAATTCCTTGGGTTGTGATGAATAGATGGAACAATATCAGAAGACATATTCCAAGAATCTCATTCACACATTCATATAGGGAGATTAACTTTTCTGCTGACAAGATGGCTAAGAAAGGGGTGTTTCTAGCAATAGGAGTAGTTGCCTATTATGATGATTAGCCAGATTTCTTGAATAAGCTGGAATGTGAAGATGGGATCTACTTTAGATTTTGCTCATGAAAACTGCCTAGAGATATCAGTAATGACTCCTAGTGAATATCTGTAATGCACTGTATCTTGCCTTGCTAAAAATTGGTATAACTCAGTTATTGAGCTTATTTTTCTGGGCTTCAGTTTTTTATTTTTGAATTTAAGCCTTAAAAGATATATCTTGAGCTTTTTGTAAGTTGTATCTTTTGCTTATTTTGGTAATAAAATTTCATGATTTAGACAAAAAAAGAGTACATATACTTGAGATACCTTTAACACATACCAAATATAGATATCAACCTTAAATAAATAATTCTGACAAGATTTGAAAAGCTTTTCGCATCTTATGTGTTACAAATTCACATATTTCTTACATCCGAAGATTGGGCATTGTAAGGATGCACACTCCACTGCGGTTAAACACTGGGATGAGGATTTTCCTCATCAAATACCTCATGAGGAGATCTTACCCCTTTTGGAACATCATCATGTTCTTCTTTGTGGGTTTTGAACCCATCCTCTTTGTTATGAAAATTGCTAGATGCAATATCCTCGATTACATCTTGTGCCCAGGATGGTATGTTCTTTGAACTTGAACCCGTGTGATCTAGATCTGCCAGTCGGCAGTATGCTAATGTCTCATGTTCAAGACATTCTATATGTCTTGTTAATGTATCCATTCCTTGTTGGAAATATTTTTCTAAACTTCTGTTTAGATATACCTCTTGACATGTTACAGTAAGAAGTTTCTCAATAAGGAACTTATTCCTTATCTGTGAATGTTCCAGCGATTGAGTAAGAATTTCACACTCTGTAGTCTGTTATTGAACTTCCTTGCACAAGGACAGTTTTTGTTCCATATAATCTGCCAGATTATTTTGAAGACTGAGTGTTTCTCGCTTTCCTTCACATACTCTTACATTTAGTTCAACAATAAGTTATGTGACATTATCTAGACTGTCAATGGTTTTTCCCTTTTCTGAATATTTTTCAACATGTTTGAAAAATCTTTCCAACATTTTTCGAAATCCAGAACTTGGGCAGGCTAGTGAATCGAATATCTTTTCAGACGATTGTCCACTAGGAATTGGAATTGGATCCAAAACATGTTTCTTGAGTTTCAGACTCATTCTTTTCTAATCAGTAACCTAACTCGCAAACAAGTCATTAGTCATAGACTTTTTCTTTGATTTTCGAAAAGACTTTCTAGACCAATTTCCATCGACCTTCTCTGAGATATTATTCTCATTATCTTGACATATGTTAACTGAGTTCTTCATAAGTTTAGCCTTGCTTCTCTTATTTTGACTCATATCTTATAGGTTGGATCGCACCAAACACAGATTGTTAGATCTTTTCGTTGCTCTGATACCAATTGAAAAGGTGAGGGTACCCAAATATACCTCAATCTAAAACTTTTCCTACCTATAAGTCATTTCTCCGAAAGTTATTGTCTATGGACTGAGTCGAGACAATGCAACTAATCGGTTCACACTTCGTGTGATCGTCTATGGATACGAGATCGAGACAATACAACAATGAAGTATGTTTACTTGATAAAAAGGTTCGGACTTAACCAAACACAATAGGATTGCTTATCAAGTAAATGGGAATTAATGTTTGTGTAATTTACTTTAATTATAATAAAACAATTATAATGCGGAATATAAAAGTAAATGACATGGCAAGATTTTGTTAACGAGGAAACCGCAAATGTAGAAACACCCTGAGACCTTGTCTATAATTGAATACTCTCAGGATTAAGACGCTACACAAAATTAAACCAACTTCGTATAGTTGAGACCAAGCAACTAAACCTATAGTTCACCTAGTTCGGTCTGTATTCCCACGCCTCCAACTTATGAATAAGTCACGTACTTGCAATTATTTTGGTTTGTATTCCAAATAGTAAAGGAACAACAAATCTGTTTGGTATCAACTCTGTTCAACCAAGTGATGTCAGTTCGACAAAGGCTCTTCTGTTTATCTTAATAAACTCATTCGTCAGGTTCTTAGATCTATATTATGTTCAACTACCAAAGGTAATTGTTAAGATTTTGCAATCAATACTTTTAATCACAAAGAATTGTATTGATGCCGATCTACACAACTAATCAATCCAATCTACCACAAGGATAAACTGATTATAGTTGGATCCTTTTATACCGAAACAAGTATTGTGCACACCAAAGATTATGAACCCCAAATCAGAAATCTTCAATATCGTCATTGTCTTCAAATCTTCTTAGATCTTCAATAAACACCTGCACACAACAACTTGAATCTCTTGTGACCAATCACTCACAGAACGGAGTCTGTTAAAAATGGATTATCACAAGATCGTCTTTAGAACTAAAAACAGTCTAAAGATCCTTGTCGAAACTTCGATCTGGTTTGAGTGAATCTTATATCAGAAGAGAAGATTCTCAAGCATAAACAAACTAGGTGTAATCAGATTTCAACCACCGTTAGTCAATCAAATCAATTGAAAACACAAGATAAACCGCAATTATATATCTAATTTCCCACCAACGGTACTAATAGAGCTTCTCAATCCCAAAGAAGACTTTAAACTAAGCGGTCGTAAGAGATTTCGCCTAATTAGGTTACTATCCTCTCTGAATAGGCGGCTACACCAGTAACAACACAACTGAGGAAGTTTGCTGTCACGGAGGATTAATTTGCTAGAAATACAAACTTCAAGTATTTATAGACAAGGAAGTTTGGACGCCAAGGAATTTCCAAAACCGAAAATATTCTCAAGATATGCAATATATTCCAAATTCGGTTTCCATAATTCCTGGAAATGCTCTGTCCAAAATATTGACCGAAAATCTCTTTGGAAAATCTTCAACTAGTAAATGCACATTACTAATTCTTGTTTTCCTAAAATAAAATTAACAACCTTAAATAAAAGATTCTTAACTAATTTGTATTTCGATCCTTGGATTTTCTTCCTTTAGCTATTAAGGAATAACTTTGAATAATAAAAGATAAACATTACAACACACGTTCAAAGTATGCCGACATCCTTATTTTGTAAGTCCTCTTTCATACTTACAACCTTGAAACCGATTTGGCACACTTCCAAAAAAGTTTAGAATTGGTTCATCAGACTTTTAAGAACTATGTGATTGATCAAGAACACTTAATCATAAATCATGGGTTTAACGGTTCTACCAAAACAAGTTTCGGTTCTACCTCTATGTGAGTACTGTGCATAGTCACACTAGCTTTCCAAAATTCGGTTGACTAGGTACTAGGATCGGTTCTCCACATATATATGGTATCTAACTTATATGTGTTGCACATGTCCATAGGATCGGTTCCCCTTTTCCTAAAAACGTGTTGCACATGTTCATGGGATCGGTTCCCCTTTCTACTAAAAACTTGTTGCACCTCATACAAGGATCGATTCCCCTTTGTGATGTGTTGCACCTCTTACTAGGATCGGTTCCCTTTTACCCAGAGTCGGCCATACACAAATCACAAACTCGATCATACCATCTCAGGTGATTACTTAAGATCGGTTTCACTAATAAAAGTCATACCAATGTATAAGTCAGGCCTTTGTGAATAGTTTTACCAAGAACACAAACAAGTCATGAGCGGTTATACTAAATCACACATATTTGTTGTTCACAAGATATGCAATGAATAACCATACCAACAACGCCTGGAGATTTCCTTTTCGATTCATAAACGAGTTTATGAACCCACTTCCTTAAAACACGTGTAAAACATTGTTTCCTAAGATGAAATCCTCACCTCATACCCATACACAATCACAATAGCATTTAAACGATTATTTAGATGTATTATCTACAAAGTTTAATGGTTAAGTAATAAACCTCGTATTGTATTCATTAATACTATGTCTATCTAAAGTGTTCATGCTTCGCAGTTTTGTTTTCAATATGCACGACTTGAAGATACGTTAGGGAATAAAACAGTTCAAGTCAAATATCACTAACCTCAAGTGGAAGGTTGATGTTGTCGTTGTAGCTTCTTACTTCTTCACTTCTTCAAGTCTTTGCAATACTTGTAATGTCTCATATCATAATACTTTCAATCTAACCTATACGAAGTTGACTCTAGTACATAATCAAGCGACTCTTAAAATGAGTTTTGATTCACTGAAATATGACAATCAAACTTGAAGTACCAACGCTTGGTGGGTTCAACCGAACATTCTCCCCCTTTGTCAATTTTAGTGACAAAACTCTTACAATCATATGGATGAACTACAAGAATTCATTACACATACGCTTGATTCCCGAATCCAACAATAGAATAACCTGTACATTCAGTCCTTAAATGTTGACATTATAATAACAAAGCTAATACTCCCCCTAAAGGTAAGATATGTAGGTTTTATCAATCTGCACGTCTTTGTTATTCCCTTGGTAATGATATGTGACTCCCCCTTAGTCTATGCTTTCACTCTTTCGTTAGATAAACGTTTAAGCACCAATGTTCTTTTCCTTTAGTGATACCAATCAATATAAAATCACTGCCAGTATCACTTGTTTACTCCATATATTTCTCCCCCTTTTTGTCACAAAATGACAAAGAAACGAAAAAAATAAAGGACAAACCGAAAATAATCTTACAAATATCAAAATAGACTTGCAACCTATAGAGTTAAGCACGAGGGTTCCACACACCATTTCTGATAACCAATATCAAAACCGTAACTACAAAGTAATTTTTTTTGATATGTTTTCAAGGAAACAATTTCCCAAAGCAATTTTCCCTAATAGTTTAGCGAACCAAAAATCAACTAAGCACCTTAGTTCCTTTGCTAAACCGATTGTACAAATACAACCGCTTCGTTTGATAAGACCAAAATAAAGATAACTCTATTTTTATCATCAGGCTCTAATTATCCATATAACTTAGACCTTTCACTTTTAAACAAGACAAGTACTAGGTTAGTTAACTATCATTTCTTGCTAAGGCATTCGATTAGACTTAAATAACCGAAACCTCCACTTTGATAAGTCTAACTAACATAAACTTAGTTTCTCTTATCCGGAATCGAATTGGACTAAACAATCCATCCCGTAAGCTTTTTCTTTCGTAAGCCATAAACAATTCATACAAACCAAATAAATCAACTTGCATAATTATTCACCTCAACCGGAAGCAATTGAAACAACACAGACATTATAGCACCGCAATTGCACCGAAATTTTGTAAGCCTAACAATTGATACCATACAATAAAGCAAGATAACAATAGTTTTTCTTAACGGGAACCAATTGAATCACACACACACATCATGGAATAAAAATCAATTGTACCGAAAAAAATTTAAGCAAAAGAAATAAATATATGAAATAAAAATCAAGCTTTTCTTAAACAGGAAAATAATTAACTAACAAATTGTTACCTCAAATTTCGCATCCACTTCTCTAATATGTTTATATCTTCTTCCAGGGAGAATTGATATCGAAATATCATTATGCTGTCATCCTTATGCAAAACAAAAGAATAACAACAACCAACCTTTACCAGAGAAAGGTTGAAAACCGGTTTTTAGCTATTGCAAGCAAAAGTTAAAAACCACCGAAACACATATGTTGTTATGCTAAACCAAAACCGATTCAACATATTGTGACTTTTTCACATATTGTCTCCATCAGAACCCCTCATGATCCTTTGATAAAGCCTACCAACATGGGCTAGAACTTAATCCTGCTAAATCAAAAAGCCACCCAAACCATAAGGGTTCACAACATTATGAGATCGAATATCAAGGTAATAAAACTGAAATCAAACATCCCATAAACATCCATAGCAATAATAAAGCATTCAAGCACAGGATATGTAAATCAAAAACCATCACAAGAAAAATTATAAATTAAATAATTTTATTCATAATAGTTTTATTCATAATAGACTTAATACAATCATTGAAATAAATCAAAAATTGATGTCTATTTTTCAACAGATCTTTCAAAGATCATCTTCAATTTCCTCAAATTCTTTAGGAACTTCATCAACAGCATCTCGACTGATATCTCGTATTCTGCACATAGTACCTTGATTATGTTCACAGGCTAATGCATTAACCTTTCGATTAATATTTCGAGCATACTCCTTGTTACCGATTCCAAGTTTAATCAGCTTTCTTTGGTTACAGATAACAGTTCTTAGTAGTGCTGCTTGTCTATGGTGAGTTTCAATAGTACTGAGGAGGACTTGACGAAGATTGATAATATTAATCTTAGCATCCATGTTGTTTTGGACAAGGAGATTGGTGACATCTTCCTTTTCATTTTATATATCTTCACAACCAGATTTCTTGAAGGTATCATCAAGATAAACGGTTTCCTTAGAAGTCATTCCACTCAAGGCTTTCAGAAGTTTTGCTTGAGATCTGGTTTGAGAATACATCCTTTAGCATAAGTTCTCAGATACGTTGAGTACATATACTTGAGATACCTTTAACACATACCAAATATAGATATCATCCTTAAATAAATAATTCTGACAAGATTTGAAAAGATTTTCGCATCTTATGTGTTACAAATTCACATCTTTCTTCGAAAAGAAATTATCTTTCGAGATTTGTATCAAGAGATACATTTATCTCGGAAACTTATCATGTTTTACACAAGTTGTTTGCAATACAACTTTTCTACACAAAGACACGGTAAATTGCATCTTCATGTAGGTTGTGTAAACTCTCTATGGTGAATAAGAGATTATAGACATGATAAAGAATGCCTGGGTATATGTGCTTCCTTACATCCGAAGATTGGGCATTGTAAGGATGCACAATCCAATGTGGTTAAGCACTGGGATGAGGATATTCCTCATCAAATACCTCATGAGGAGATCTTCCCCATTTCGGAACATCATCATGTTCTTCTTCGTGGGTTTTGAACCCATCCTCTTTGTTATGAAAATTTCGAGATGCAATATCCTCGATTACATCTTGTGCCCAGGATGGTATGTTCTTTGAACTTGAACCCGTGTGGTCTAGATATGCCAGTCGGCATTATGCTAATGTCTCCTGTTCAAGATATTCTATATGTCCTCCTAAGGTATCAATTCCTTGTTGGAAATATTTTTCTAAACTTCTGTTTAGATATACCTTTTGACATGTTACAATAAGTCAATAAGGACCTTATTCCTTATCTGTGAATGTTCCAGCGATTGAGTAAGAATTTCACACTCTATAGTCTATTGTTGAACTTCCTTGCACAAGGCCAGTTTTTGTTCCATATAATCTGCCAGATTATTTTGAAGACTGAGTGTTTCTCACTTTCCTTCACATATTCTTACATTTAGTTGAACAATAAGTTCTGTGACATTATCTAGACTGTCAATGGTCTTTCTCTTTTCTGAATATTTTTCAACATGTTTGAAAAATATTTCCAACACCTTTCGAAATCCAGAACTTGGGCAGGCTAGTGAATCAAATCTCTTTTATTGTTCACTAGGAATTGGAATCGGATCCAAAATATGTTTCTTGAGTTTCAGACTCATTCTTTTCTGATGAGTAACCTGACTCGCAATTAAGTCATTAGTCAAAGATTTTTTCTTTGATTTTCGAAAAGACTTTCGAGACAAATTTCCATTGACCTTCTCTGAGATATTATTCTCATTATCTTGACATACGTTAACTGAGTTCTTCATAAGTTTAGCCTTGCTTTTCTTATTTTGACTCATATCTTATAGGTTGGATCACACCAAACACAGATTGTTAGATCTTTTCGTGTTTGCCTGCTATGATACCAATTGAAAAGGAGAGGGTACCCAAATATATCTCAAGCTAAAACTTTTCCTACCTATAAATCCTTTCTCCGAAAGTGATTGTCTATGGACTAAGTAGAGACAATGCAAATAATCGGTTCACACTTCGTGTGATCGTCTACGGATACGAGATCGAGACAATACAACAACGAAGTATGTTTACTTGATAAAAAGGTTCGGACTTAACCAAACACAATAGGATTGCTTATCAAGTAAATATGAATTAACGTTTGTGTAATTTACTTTAATTATAATAAAATAACTATAATGCGGATCGGTTCCCCACATATATATATGGTATCTAACTTATATGTGTTGCACATGTCCATAGGATCAGTTCCCCTTTCCCTAAAAACATGTTGCACATGTTCATAGGATCGGTTCTCCTTTCTGCTAAAAACTTGTTGTACCTCATACAAGGATCGATTACTTTTGTGATGTGTTGCACCTCTTACTAGGATCGGTTCCCCTTTACCCAGAGTCGGTCATACACAAATCACAAACTCGATCATACCATCTCAGGTGATTACTTAAGATCGGTTTCACTAATAAAAATCATACCAATACATAAGTCAGGCATTTGTGAATAGTTTTACCAAGAACACAAACAAGTCATGAGCGGTTATACTAAATCACACATATTGGTTGTTCACAAGATATGCAATGAATAACAATACCAATAACGCCTAGCGATTTCCTTTTCGATTCATAAACAAGTTTATGAACTTAGTTCCTTAAAACACATGTAAAACATTATTTCCTAGGATGAAATCCTCACCTCATACCCATACACAATCACAATAGCATTTAAACAATTATGTCGATGTCTTATCTACAAAGTTTAATGGTTAAGCAATAAACCTCGTATTGTATTCCTTAATACTATGTCTATCTATAGTGTTCATGCTTCGCAGTTTTGTTTTCAATATACACGACTTGAAAGATACGTTAGGAAATGAAACAGTTCAGGTCAAATATCACTAACCTCAAGTGGAAGGATGATGTTGTCGTTGTAGCTTCTTACTTCTTCACTCTTCAAGTCTTCGCAATACTTGTAATGTCTCATATTCTAATACTTTAAAGCTAACCTGTACGAAGTTGACTCTAGTACATTATCAAGCGACTCTTAAAATGAGTTTTGATTCACTAAAATATGACTACCAAACTTGACATACCAGCGCTTGGTGGGTTCAACCGAGCTATGCTCTAACAATTCTTTTACACTATTAATATAATTATTTTGATATTATCATCATATCCTGTTTTAGTTTTCCTACTGGTTCAGTTTTGGTTGATATTGATTTTATTTTATTTTTGCGGATAGAAGAAGTTGGATATCACAATTTTGATTTTTCTTTCTCCGTGTAGTTTTGGATTTAATACACATATTTAATATCTGCATATGATGTTTTTTATAACTCGAACGATATATTTAAACTTTAATCTTCGATTATCTTTTTTTATATTTTACACCTTCCGTTGGAGAAGAAGGATTTGCAATTACTTATAAAAGGTTTATTTCTAAAGATTTAGGAAATGAAATTCAATCTCTTCGAATAATTGTTTAGTAATAGACATCAAGGTCAAGTAGTCCGTTTGATTCAAAAAGAAGACCAAGGTCATGCAATCTATCGCTTTAGCAAAAAAGGAAATAAATTAAGTACGAGTAGTTCTCATTGAAGTTTGGAGAACACAGTTTCAAGCTTCCTTTATTTTTGGAACTAATCACATATTTTTCATAATAATATATCCAACATTTTGGAGAGAATTCTCCATGACTGCATATAGGCTAAAATGTCAGTATGACCACCATAACACAAAATAGTTTACAATGGTGGCTTAGCAACAATAATGAGAATTACAAGAGTGTATGATGGTAGCTTGGGCCGCTGTGTCTATGTTATGTGCTTAATGTTCCTAAAGGAAAGAGTTTTAAGATTGTGAATGGTTGGGACACCGATTTGGGGAGAACGTTCAGCTTTGAATTAGTCATTATGGATAGGGTGGTAAGAAATATTTTATTTGTGTATTATTAAATTAGTAATTTTTTTTTGTTTTTGTAGGAGTGATCTAATCTAGAACACATATCAGAAGTATATGTACATATAGTACGCTTTTACGTTTAGAACGTATGCTAAAGTCAACCACCTACTGCAGTATAAATCGCACATTTCCCTTTCGATTTTGTGGTATTAATTAATTGTGTTTCTGAGTATTTGGTACATTGTTGTCCATAGATTAAGCCTGAATTGGACTCCATATAAGTTGATGTTTTTTTAACAATGTGTATGGTATCTAGGGGTGTGCAGAAAAATCGAAACCGCGATTTTCATCCGCAATCGTCCGTAAAATTGCGGGTGAAAATCAATCCGCAAGAGTCTATGGATCAGACACGGTTGAGTTTTCAAATCCGCAAGGTTTAGCGGTTTGGTTGCGGTTGGACTTTGAAATCCGCGGATTCACCCGCACCCGTAAAAATTGAGTTTCAGATTTTAGATTAGATATCTCTAATTTAATTTACTGGGAATAAGAGGTTCGTCCTCTTTAGAGAACATTTCAAGATCTGCATAATCTTCTTTAAGAAACTGAAGGTTTTGAAGTTTATCGATGCTTGCATGTGATCCACTCCGTGCGTTGTGAGAACTACTGGAAAAAGAAGCTGTGTCCTCCTCTTGATACTGAATATAAACACAAAACAAGGTAGCAGTTAATTATCCGCCAAAGGTGGTCTAATGTGGACAAGAATCCTGCTAAAGCACTAATCCAGGAAATTTATCCTGCTATTTGTCAATTCATAGAGGAAATTAAATTCGTTTTAAAAAATAAGGTGCTACATCAAATGATTAAAGATCACTACACTTATCAGTTACAGTGTTAATTAAGATTACTACCTCGTAAGTATATATTGTACTCATAATGTTGTGCAACAAAACTTTGGCATTTGCTTCATTGTTATTAATTTATTATCATGGGAGTGAGACAATGAGTTAACATAAATAGAGAGATCAATTACCCATACGAAGAGATTTTCACAGATAGGTAGACTTTTTTTTTTATTAATTCCAAATCCGCGGTTAATCCGCATCCGGTCCGCATCACCCGCTAATCCGTGGATGTCAAATCCGCGAGTGATTGGTCCGGTTACGGTTTAATTTTCCAAATCCACAACTTTAACGGTTTGGTTGCGGGTGACCCTAATCCGCAACCGTCCCCGTTGCACACCCCTAATGTTGGTATCTCATGAATTGAAATAGTTCGAATAGTAGGTCTTCATTATAGTTTTGATAATGGTACAATCAACACTTAAAAATCTATTTTCTGAATCATTTACTGTCCATATTTTAACATTATTTGTTGTGAAGCAACTGCCAGTTCCATTTTATTTCGGCGTTAGTTAGTGGAGATTTTGTTTTTCAAATTTTTAATATTCTTATGTATTCTTGCGTTCATTTTCTCAGAGAATTTCCTTCCTTGGGTGGCTGGCGCCCTAATCTGTGGTGGATTGATTTGATTTGTACCCACTGTTAGTTTAAGTTTTTGAGGATTTTAATTTATCCACCATATAATTTTGAGTTCCGATATGGGATGGAATCTTCGTTGAACTTATGGTATTACACTATAGCTGAGTTTCCACTTTGGAGGTTTTTTTTTCTTTTTTTTGTTTTTCCGAACAAAGGGGTATAATCCATTAAACGAAAACTCTAACGAGCAACGTTATAGGACCCGAAAACAGAGTAAACTCGTTGCCGAAACGGTGACCCATAAACTGACAAGCTTCTACTGAATACTAATTGGAAATCCATACTAATTGGAAAACCCCGGAACAAATCCTAAAGGACAACCATCATCCATATTGTAAACAACTAAAGAAACCATAAGGAATCGACTCTGAAGACAGATTCCATAGAAACCAGTGGAGACAACATCAATGGTTTACAAACTGCAAACTAGAAACCCTAAGAAAGCCAACAAACAAATCCCCCTTCATAAAAAGATCGCCACTGATGAGAAGGCCAAGCAGTAAAATCCCAAACCAGAGAATCAACCATGGATCAGCAGAGGAACCGGTTCAGCCAAAACCCGGCCCGACCCGGGAAAAACCTAGCCACCGTCTTCCCCACCAACATAACGAATAATCATCAATTTCGCCGGAGAAATAGCATCTACATAACCAGATCACTTACAAAACAGCAACAATCAAAAATAAACACCACTAGCAATTTCAATACATCAAAAACAGACCCAATACCAACAAGACGGTGATATAAGCAACACCCCAAGGCCAACAACATAGAAACCCAGAAGCCATCACCACCATTGGAAGTCATCACCTCCACCAGAAGATACTAACAACAACACAACCAGCAGTCATCACCATCACCGGAAGATGAAATCACCGAACAACCAGGGGGAAAACACAACAAACATCATCCCAACAACAGAAGCATGAAGAATCGAACTAAAAGCCCCAAGAAACCACCAACTAACAAACCTAGACCATAGATCTAGAAATAGGTGCACTCACTGATCGATTATTCATGAAAAGAGCAAATCCACCGTAAAACAGAGCCTATTCATAACTAATTACAACAGCTATAGATGAATCTTACTCAATTTAATCCATAGAGGACCAAATCAAGCAAGATTCAAAGAGAGCAGAGCAGATGAAGTTTTTTTGGTTGGTGTAGATGAGAAAACAGGAAAGAGAAAGAGAGGATTTCTATTCACGGAGAGAGAGAAGAGTATTACCTCTTACCTGGATTTTGTCATTTCTGGATTTTGTCATTTCTGCTATGTGCATTCCTGACTAACACGAACGACAACCCAAGAAAAAAAAAGTTGTCTTAATTTGTAATTTGAGATTGTTGTCTCTATAATACTATCATTATTTTTAATGGAAAAACATAACAATGACAAATACTTAGTGAGAAAAAACTACGAATGAATCAAAATTTCAACTTGCAGTTATGTCACAGTATGTTTATTTGTAATTTTAAAATCTTAAATGTTTTATAATCTTTTCAGAAAACAACCGATCTCTTCCAATACGTAACCTAATGACACTATATAATATTTCCTCCACTATTTTGTTATGAATTTTACAACTGTTTTACAACCGAGTTGATCGGGCAGGAGACTGAAATTCATTTATTATGTTGTTGATACAATTCAAACTTCCGATAAAGCCAGTTAATTTCAAAATAAAGATTGAAGGTCTCATTGACATGGAGTACTTAGAGACAGACGGGAACAATCCCCACATACAGAACTACCTTGCAAAAAATTGCAGGAAATGATACCTGTAAGAAGGAAAGTCTTCTTGCAGATTTTTTTGCACCTCTGTACTGTATTAAGGAAAATTATTCTTGAAGACTTACTGGAAGAGTTTCACCTTCTTTATAAGTAGCTTTTTTTGATCTTCCGATGAGCATTAATTATAAGCTTATAGAGTATGAGAAAAACTAATTCTTTAAGCGAGAGAATAGGTAAATGAAAAATAGAAATAGGAGAAGAATTTTTTTTGGAATTTATTCTTGATTTTTTTTCGTTTCCTTTTCATGCTATTTAGGGTTCTCACTGATCTATTTTCATTGTTGTGCAGGTATCCTTCATAATGCACGTGTTACAAGTTGTTGTTGTTGTTGTTGAGGGCTGAATATGATTTTGGTTCTACAAGTCCTAGCCTCAACACCAAATTCCCAAGAGGAGAGAGAGAGAGAAAAAGAGATCAAAGAAAGATCCCCTTTCATTGTACAATATGCCTCCTTTTATAGGCTTTCCTAAAAACCCTTCCTTTTATGACATCATGCCACATGTCCTAAACCTCATAAATTACCACTAATGCCACTCCTTGTCCAATATAACCTTCTCTTTTTCCGTTAATCCCCTCTTTATCCTTTCCACTTTATGGATATTTTCTAGTGGATTTGGGCCTTAGTCCCCAAGTCCCCATGTTTTGTGTTGGGTTTGCTTCCCCTTTAGGGGATCCCTATCCCTGCTAAGGGGCAATGATTTTCATGTATCAACATTAGTCCATTGACTACTGGGTCAATTGTCAAATGACCCGGTAGTCACATCATGTCTTTTCTTAAGTTCTACTTTTTAACAGTAGTCATTGTCTTCTGATGATGCCATCCTAAAGTCCCCATTATTGGATGCCCCATATCTGGTTGTCATCTTCATATCTCTGATCGAGTGACTCCATAACTTCTTGGATATATCTTGATCCTGGCAGTCTTATCTGCGCTCATATCTCCATCCTAAGGATGAACTAATACGCTTATTAGTGTGGAAGGAGGAGGTGGTCATGTTGTGAGCCCTTAGGGTGATTTGTTAAGGCTAGGCGCGTAAAGCTTATGACGAGCATGAAGAGACTGTCTCACTTGGGAGGGGGTCACAGTCATCTGATACGATTATGGACGACATCCGTAAGTTAGTAGACGAAACTGATCGGGATTTGGCTTTGGCGAGTGTTTTGTGAGTAGGCGCGTTTAATGGTGGATACTTTGAATGTAGATACTTCCCACTATCGTGCGTTGATAGCTGGCTAAACTTGTGCGGGTAGGAAAACGCTCTCTCTCTTCTTTTCCTTTACTTTTCCAAGGTAGGCAAACGCGCTCCCCCTCTTTTATGTAGCCGATCGAATGAGCATATCAACCCGTCTCCTTTTTGCATGTCTGTGGCGACCGGATGGGCATATCAACCCGTCGCGTTTTTTGTATATTTGTGGCCGATCGAGTGCGCGGAGCAACCCGTCGCCTTTTTTGTATATCTGTGGCTGATTGGATGAGCATATCAACCTGTCGCCTTTTTTGTATATCTGTGGCTGATTGGATGAGCATATCAACCTGTCGCCTTTTTTTTTTGTATATATGTGGCTGATCGGATGAGTATATCAACTCGTCGTCTTTTTTGTATATCTATGGCCGATCGGATGCGCGGAGCAACCCGTCGCCTTATTTGTATATCTGTGGCCGA
This sequence comes from Papaver somniferum, assembly GCF_003573695.1. Taxonomy (NCBI): domain Eukaryota; kingdom Viridiplantae; phylum Streptophyta; class Magnoliopsida; order Ranunculales; family Papaveraceae; genus Papaver; species Papaver somniferum. The sequence goes on along the minus strand of NC_039359.1, from coordinate 173,597,097 downwards.
TCGGATGAGCATATCAACTCGTCGCCTTTTTTGTACATATGTGGCCGATCAGATGAGCATATCAACTCGTCGCCTTTTTTACATATCTGTGGCCGATCGTTTGCGCGGAGCAACCCGTCGCCTTTTTTGTATATCTGTGGCCGATCAGATGAGCATATCAACCCTTCGTCTTTTTTGTATTTTTTTTGGCCGATCGGATGTGCGGAGCAACCCGTCGCATTTTTTGCATATATGTGGTCGACCGGATGAGCGTGCTAACCCGTCGCCTCCCTTTTTGTAAATTCGTCAGCCGACCGGATGTCTACGCATCCCGTAGCCTTTTGTATAATCGTCAGCCGACCGTGTGTCTATGCATCCCGTAGCTTTTTGTGTAATCGTCAGCCGACCGGGTGTCTATGCATCCCGTAGACTTTTGTATAATCGTCAGTCGACCGGGTGTCTATGCATCCCGTAGTCTTTTGTATAATCGTCAGCCGACCGGGTGTCTATGCATCCCGTAGCCTTTTGTAAAATTTTTATCCGACCGGGACACCTTTGACACTCCCTTAGCCTTTTGTAAATTTGTATTTGTTCAAGCGGCCTCTGTGGACCCTTTCTAGCATGGTGCCCGGAGCACGTTACTAGATTTTTCTTTGTCATGATATTCAAAACAAGATGATATTATGCTTTGTGAAGTTAATAAAATGACAACCTACACATGTGACTAGATGACATGCATATTTCATGAATTGCAAATATACATACGCGTGAAATACAAAACACTTGTGAGGGTATCATGAAAGCAAATCTCATAAAGGCACGTGTAGCATTTGTGAAGAAAGTGACAGCCCACACATGCGACTAGATGATAAATCATGAAGCATAAACATCTATATTTAACTTAGCCATTTCATGCTTTTAATTGACTAAATACACAATGAAATATAGACTAGATATATATACAATGAAGCGTAGAAATGTGTCCCGCTAAAATAAAGTATAACAAGCGTATAAAATAGTCGGGCACAACAAAAAGGTACTAGTTCAACATTTTAGTAAAGACTAGGCTTGGGTATGTGTTACATAAGACATGCTTGATCATGAATGTAAATACTCATTGAAGTCATATGTAAACATGCTACGTTATTTCATTTTCAAATCTCATGTCTGTAATAGTAGTGAATGTAGGCTCGAAACTCAAATTGCTATGTCAAGCAAGTTAACTATTTAAGAGGATTATGTGGACATGCTTTAGAAGTCATACATCGGCGTATGCAAACAAACGAGCAGCATATGGTGAGTATTGCTTATAAATCTAGAGGATTAAGATATGCATGTATTTGTTAATGAATCATGCAAGCAATTTACGATCACTAAAGAGATTAATGGAAGAAAGATAAATCTTATCCCTTTTAGTGTGCTATCCGCGGCCCTTGTAATTGCCGGGGTCAGCTTCCGATCCTGGACAATGATTTCAGAACCGACTACATATGAGATGTTGTTCTTGATGCAGACTCCCAGTTGAGCAAAGGCGCGTTGATGCCGAGAAGCGGATGAAGTTGAGGATGGCGGTTGTTAGTCGAAGGATGAGGATAGAGCGTCGTTGGTGTTGTCTGGTGTCGTCGGAGAAGAAAAATGCGGAACTGATGTAGGACGCGACTGTAAAGAAATTAGACGAGAGGAATGGAATGGTGGGAATTGAGCCGCTAGGTTAGAGAGGAGCCTTCCACTGTGGTCGACAAATGTTGAGGGGTGAATATGATTTTGGTTCTACAAGTCCTAGCCTCAACACCCAATTCCTAAAAGGAGAGAGAGAGAAAGAGATCAAAGAAAGATCCTCTTTCATTGTACCATATGCCTCCTTTATAGACTTTCCTAAAAGCCCTTCCTTTTATGACATCATGTCACATGTCATAAACCTCATAAATTACCAATAATGCCACTCCTTCTCCAATATAACCTTCTCCTTTTCCGTTAATCCCCTCCTTATCCTTTCCACCTTATGGATACTTTCTAGTGGACATGCCTTAGTCCTCATGTTTTGTGTTGGGTTTGCGTCTCTTTTAGGAGCTCCCTAGCCCTGCTAAGGGGAAATAATTTTCATGTATCAACAGTTGTTATTGTATTTCAAGCAATATCAAGGTATAAACTCATTATGCAAGTATTTTTGCGATATCAAATAGTGGACGGTGTTGGTGACCATCATATCAATATTATTTCGATTCTCGGTGGTTTTCTATTGATTTTCTTAATGATGCTGACGATTAATATTATGGATTTTTTTCTTGATATTTTTATTATATTTTTCTATTGGTGCAAGACTGAAATTTAAAGTAATAGTATCCGCTTGGCGGAGAAAAAAAGTTAGTTATAGTTACCTTTTCTTAATCTATGTCTCACAATTTTTTAAAATACTAGAACAAATTCTAAAAGCTTGGAAAATAGTTGAGGAACAGTTTTCGATTACATATAAAGTTCGGGTTTTTGGTGCAATTGATGAAGCATTGGTTGAACAGAGTTAGCATCGTCTAGCTTCGCTGTCGCTCTCCTCAAATTGCAGGGTGCAAAGTCTCATTGGAAAGATTACAAGTGAGTATCCAAGTAAAATTATTGATTATTAATCCCCTTCGAACTGCTATGTCCATGGCTTACATCTGTTATGCTACGCAAACAACTGGCTGTCTCACCCAGTAATCTCAGGCTTTGAAGAGATGAGACAGAGCGATCCATCGAATGTCACCGTTACCTGCATCTGATTTGTTACGAAACTTTACCATTCTATCATGATTTATGTGAGAAAAATCCTATAGAAACAATAGATAATCTCTTATCATTTTTTTTCTTTGTTTTTATTATTTTAAGTTATCAAACCCTGCATAAATTTTTAGCGGCGCAGCAATCCACTGAAACTTATAAGCACCTAAAAAAATGTTTCTTTCTGAGGTGTTTATATATTTGTAATGCATGGCCGACCAACTACATATTGATCTTTAAGTAAAATGTACCTTGTACAACGATTACAGTGATGAAATACGATAATTAATGCATCGAGAAATCTGTTAACTTCACTGAAAGTATTCAAGCAACACATGATTCATGTTATCCCAAACTATTCATCCAGAAATCTGTTAACTTCCCTTTTCTCTAACAATGAGAAAAAAGGGTCTTAATTATTGGCCACTCTTTAACTATCCCAAACTGTTATGAATATACAATGCGAAATTTGAGACATTTATGTAATTCATGAGAATTTTAGATAATTCATTTCGTTCCTTCTTTCTTTTCTTTGTTATTTCATATAATTAGATTTAGAGAGTGATTTTGGAGTATGACATTTTGCAAGTTATCAATTGTTCAATTGCCAAGCTATATTGGGTCGATTGACGCAAATATATTTTTGCCACTTTATCTTCTCTGCATCTGCACAGTTTGTATTGGCTATGTAGTCTAAACGTCCACCATGTCGTAAAACAAACATTTTAGTTTAGTTTAGTTTTGGAAAAGGCGAGTGTTCGCTAGACAATTGCAGGTTGCAAATACGCAACCTGAGTACCGAAACGAAAATTATGGTACGGGACTACAATTTGACAATTAAAAAATTACACATGACAGTGCCTACATAACACTCTATAAGAACAGACAGGGTTATCTGACGATTGTATTTAATCGTCTCTCATTTTCCCAACTGACAATTTCTTTTATTAAATCAATGTGGTTGTACACTTTATTTCAACCAAAAACAGTGCTATCAACCTATGTTCCCATTTGTCAACTTTCATCCGGGTAATGCATATATGGTCTTGAAGAAATTGCCAACTATTTTTTCTATTATTCCATTAATTGAAAATTAATTATATTTTCAGTGATTAAGTCTTTTATGTTATTGGCTACTTGGTGCATTCACTAATTTGGGATCTATTTTTTGCAGAAGAAGAAAGAGTATGCTTGAAGTCAAAAGTTCTCCTGTGTTTTTTTACTGATTTCATATTATTTATTTGTCTTGGTTTATAGGTAGAGGTTTCTCAGTTAAAACATAAGAGAAATTAGGTTTGAATTCTCATGAAATAATGAGTTTGTTAATTGGAAGGTTTGTCTGTTCAAACCAGATGGGAATTGGGATATGTTATTTCTTTTTATTTATTTTGATGGGGATTAATTGGGAAAATCGGGTAAAACATGGATTTTTAACCTTTTTGAGTTCATGGTAATTTTTGCTACCGGCGCCTTGGCAATATCCAAGATGTGGCACCTTTCCCTAGATCATATATCCACGAAATACGAGTTAGAAAGAAAAAAATCTTTACGGACTTTTTCCTTCCGACATTAGAGCATAAGTGTTTCATTTTCTTTATCCAAGACACCTACTCCAACTTTACTTAAATAAATTAAAAAATCCACAATCTGCTTGGCAATACCGTAACTTGATTGTTAATGCAGGAAGGTTGGGATTGAAAAAGCGGGGGTCTAACAACACCACCCAATATTATGCTTAGCAATCTGTATGGACAAACTCGAATATACTTTTAAGAGAATCAACAATACTCAATCAATTAAAAGTATATCAACGAGTTTATATCTCTCTTCTTGATTTGATTTACTCAAGAAAGAACTGCGAGTTCTGATCAAATACAAGGAATAACTTGGATGGTACCAAAGACCAATATCCAAGGATCAATCAATATCAATCAACAACCAAAGGTCGGATTTCCAATTGATTGATTCAAACGCACAACCTGTTTTATTTCAATTATATCAAGAGTATAAAAAAAAAAGCTAGGCTAAGTTTGCCTGTGTTAGTGGTGATCCAGATTTTTCCTCACAAAGATAAATCAAAGGTCGTGGTTCTCCAGACCACCCCAAACAACTCGCACGTGTGGCGTTAATTCCAATATTATGGATGAAAAATCAGAGATGCACCAAACCGCACACCCCATGGTTCTCTCTCACCACATCGTTCTCTCCCACCGGGTCAGATCTAGAAACATTTCTAACCTTTCATTGGTGATGTTTTCCCTGATTACGTCAAGATCGTTTAGGCATGGAACACGCATGTTTCATTGTTAGCCTTTCATTGGGGATGTTTTCCCTGATTTTGGTGTTTGATTTCTTACCAGGGATGATGAATAAGTGCTCCCCGATTTTGATATTTACAACAATCACATGTATGATTCTGTTAGTCCATGAAGAGATCAATTTTGTTCGTTATTTGTATTGATTATTATTTTTACTTGCTTCTCTGATTCCCTAAAAATTATATTTTTAATTCTGTGTGAATTTTAATTTTTTTTTTCAATTTTTTTATGTTCTAGAACTAGGAATTGGTTTTTGGGTTTACTCCTTGGTGATCTCAATTTTGACCTAATTGCTCGGTGCCATGCCAATTTATACCTCATTTGTTAGCTCGCACATTATTGGACGTTTCAGGTTATTTATGTTTAATTGTCTCTTCAAATCTGCCGTTACAAGCCTCCTAGTTTTAGCCAGAGTAATTGCTCGGTACCTTTGGCATTCCATCTTCTTCTTTTTTTTCCATTGCCCACACATGTTTTGGTAGGCGTTTTATTTTGTGCCCGTTAATTGTCCTGACATTGAAAGAATGAAATTCTGTGGCCTATATAAGTCACCAGATTTTCAGAGGCAAAGCACGCTCAACCACCACATCTTCCCTCTTTTGAAATTCTCTGCTGCAGTGATTCCAGGTGTGTAAATTTTGGAGGGACATTTTCAATATGAGTAAAGGTATGTGCTAAAGCTTATACAAAATAATAAGAGACTCGAAAGCGGAGATGCGGAGAACAAGTAGTTTGCTGATTACTTAATAAAGGTATCCGTGATCCAGTATGATTCATATTCAACATTTCTTTGTTAGCCTAAACTATGATCGTGCCGTCACCTTAAACAACTGTAGATTACGATAGCCGTGTGACAGAAACCATCAAGGTGAAAAATTAAACGTGTATGTAGGTGTTGCCCATTTTTCATGAATAAAATTAGACGTGTATGTAGGTGTTGCCCATTTTTCATGAATGGAACTGAAATTGTTGTTCGCTGTGTGATTAGTGTTTGCATGTGTTTATGCTTTTACTCCCTATCTTTACCTACATATTCCACAGATAATCATTTATACCTACAGAAACGGTATACCATGTATTTTGAATTTAGTATGCTTTCAGAACTTTATTTGCTCTCCCATTTTAGGTTCTATCTTCACTTAAAACTTCTCTCCTAATGTTAGCGCTATTAATTTGCAGTCCCTAAAAGGTATCAGCATGCCCCACTTAAAACATATTTTAATTAATCCGGTGAATGGACATTTACCATGATGGCTGAACATTAAACGTAAAATCGATGTGTTTGTAGGTGGGAGACGACCCAGAGCCGAAAATTCGTCTATCGCCTTCAATGAAAAGATGTGAAAATCTTAAAGATCTTATATCGACCGTATATCCTGGAATTGAGGAAATGAGCATCCCCACAGCAAGCTATATGACCCAGAGAACAATTTTGTGCCCCAGGAACGATGATGTGACGGTAATCAACCAATTGATACTGTAAAGTTATCGGGGCAAATACCACTCATACCTTGCCGCAGACAAGCCGGGTGAGAATTTAGGCAAGGGAGCCTCCGGATTCAATGAACAGAATCCCGCAAATTGGCCAAATGAAACATTGAACCAGCACCCCCCGGATTGCCACAGTTTAAGTTGGACCTGAAAGTTGGGTGCCCTGTTATGCTGCTTCGCAACATCGCGCTCACCAATGGAATGTGTGACGGCACCAGGATGAGAGTGGAAATATGCATGGATCATGTGATTGTAGCCACAATATTGACAGGAGATAAAGCTGGAGAAGTGGTTTTTATTCCCCATATTTCCCTCACACCGTATGCTTCAGATGTCGCAGTACGAATGACAAGGAGCTAGTTTCCCATAAAGTTGGCTTATGGAATGACAATTAGCAAATCACAAGGTCAATTTGTAAAGTACGTTGGCATAGATTTGAGAATCCCAGTTTTCAGTCATGGCCAGCTTTACGTGGCACTCTCGAGATGCACAACTGCAAAAAGAATTTCCCTCTTGCTGCCAGCAAACAAAACGGGTGAGGAAACAGATAATGTGGTCTACCCAGAAGTTCTCACATAATGTACTTTTCCATCCTATAAAGGACTGTGATTAATCGCTAATGGCTTTTATTTTTGGTGCAAAATATGACTTCAGATAATGTGATTTTTGGTTTTCTCTGTTTCTCGAAATTAATTTTCACTTGGTGTTCAGATACGTATCCTTTGAATGTTTTACCATGTCCATTGGTGAAAATGAAGATTGCAGCTGCAAAATAAAGCCATGTGCAGATACTTCACTGTATCCTTAGAAGCAGTATACAACATCACTGTATACTGTCAAGATTTGAGTCTAATTATGGATCTCCTTAGTTCGTTATCATCTATTATGGGATTTGGTGAGAAGAATATTGTAATGTGCCTGGAAATGGACTGTACCTATTTGCATGTAAACAAGTAAATGTGACATGTTTTTGGTAATTACCCAGTAATGAGAACACACCAATTGCTATGGACGCCATACTGGGGAAAGTCCATAAGATTCCTTTATTTTGATTAGTCGCTCATAGAATCCGGTCATCTCATACACTTGATGAGATACCTACACAGTTAAGTAACTTCCATGTTCTTTTTTGTCATTACTGTGGGTTTCCTAAATTGGGCCAACTTCCATATATAATATGGGTTGTCTAATGGATCATGGTTTCCTATTATGAGTTGGTTTCCTAGTATGAGTTGGTTTCTTAAACCAAGGAGGCTAATTCTTGGGAACCAAGTTTGTGACTCCTATATAAGGAGGTTTAGGCTAAGTGTTTTAGTCATGCAATCCTCAATGTAAATCTCGTACAGATGCGAGGGATTCATCCCACCTATTAAGGTGGTTATGTGAGAGACTTAATGGTGGAAGGAGTACATCATCATGGTGTTTATGGTATACTTATCGATGTTGGAAGATATGTCGTTATGGAGTATTCGTATGGAGATGTTGGTAAGACATCTTGTTGAGGAGAAGATCATCTTGGTGGTGCTGGATTAGATTATTGGTGCTGAGCTAAAGGCGTCCATGATAATCTATATCAGGGTGTGCAGAGAAGATCGTCTCGTTGTGCTAGATAATATGGTAAACATTATCTCGTATGGGTGAAGATGCTACTTTGGATCTTATAGGGTGCTTGTGAGAGTTCTTATGTTCGATCACGTTGTGGTGAGTCGATGGATTGATTTAGTCAATCAGTTGTGTAATTCTCAGTGGTAATTCTATAATGAATAAAGAGGTCGTAGCCGTTTGGTGGATGTAGACAATATTACACACATTGTGTATATTGTTGAACCACGTTAAATCCGTGAGTACTTTACTTCTTGTTGCTTTGTTTATGGCTTGCATCTACGTGGTTCTCTTTCTCTTCTTCTTATCCTAGATCGTAGTGAGGTTCATGGAGCAATCCGAGAGATCAAGTGTTTCTTGTTAGCTAATATGTTTCCGCAAGATTAGCACGTAGATGGTTCTGAATCCCAACAACTACTGGCTAATTTATTTGATGCAGTTCCACTTCAAAGAGTTGCGGGAGAGCAAGTAGGCTTATTGGTACATTTGTTGAAGCGGCTCAAGAGATTGGGGAAGGGGAGATGATACTTAATTTAGGTCGGAATAATTTAGGTCGGAAGGAGATATAGAGATTTTTTAATTTGTTTCATTTCCCACTCCAGGAAATGGACGACATTACCGCAAGAAAGTTTTTGGCGATAAAATGTGATCAGTTGAGGGAACCATCGTTGAGGGGTAACCACGATTGTAGCATCCAAAGAAACGTTATCAAGACCAATTTTTTTTTTCTGGATTGTGCTGGCCGAGGCGAAAATTTTGGTTAAGGTAACTTTTTTCGGAGAAATGGTTATATGGAAATTACGCACGGGTAGTTTTGTGGAATTGTTCCAACCGATTCCACAGCCCGTTGTAGCCAGACTGTAAAGGTGGCTAGCAAGCGTGCATACATAAGTTTGGTGTAAATTTCCTCCATAACATCTGACTGATGCTTTTGAACTACATACTTATTATGCTGGTAATGCAATCACTTCTTTCTTTTTTTTTTTGGGTTAATTTTGCATTTATGAGTTAAGGTTATTAATAATAACAATTGGAACGTCATTTCATAAGAATTATGCATGTATAAGTTAAGGTTATCGGCTACAGTTTCATGAAAATTAGGCATGCATCGCCATTTATGAACCACTAATGGACATAAAATGACGATACAAATTCGAAACTGAAAAAATATGATGAGAAAAGGTGCTGTGTTAATACCATCATTACATTAACACCATTAATGGGCACAATAATATATTTAATGGGCACAACAGTATCTATTTACTGGTTAAGAAGACCGTAAGTGCTGTATTTATATTGTTGCTATAATGTGATATATTTTTTATGTGAGAATACTCCAGTCGATCATTACCCAATATGAGTACGGCTGATTTCCGACATCGTTTTCCTTTCCGGATTTTGTGGTGATGTGTTACATGAATTAGTCCAGGTGTAACTCCATTTCATTCATTAGAAATATCAAAATGACCATCATCATTTAGTTCTACGGCGAGACTTTCCACCCGTTTGAGTTAATTTATTGGTCGCAGGTACACATAAGCCACTATAGTCAATAGAAATAGTTAAAAATGGTTTGACAACGGAACTTCCCTTGACCAGTAGGTTTTACACATCATTAATTAGTCAAGGCACACAACCATACTAAGCATACTGCCTACCAAAATCTGTGAATGGACACCCTACACATGCAATGCAACCGTGGTAGGGTGCATGTCAATACGCGAGTGCAATGGCCTGATTTCGATCATTTTTTAGCTTTAAAAAATTTAACAATATGTTAATTTCATTTTTTGACTATATGATATTTACAGTCAGGGGAAATAATAACTACACTGGCGCAAATAACTGAATTCGCTGATGATTGGTGCTGCATGTACTGTCCGGAATGCGGTCAAGATTTTGTGGAAAGAAGGCACGGGAAGCACTGTCCAGAGTGCTTGAAATACATGAACTCAATCCCTACGTAATATTAATGTTATTATACTTTTTGTATTCAAAAAATGAACATTACATAATATCGATATAAAGAGATTGTTGATACTAATCAACACTTGGACAGACTACAGTTCACAATGATGGTTACTGATGGGACGGAGTCAGAAATATTCCAAGCGAAAGGAACTGCAGTGAAAGAATTGCTGGGACATTCGGTAGATTACTTGGTGCGAATGAAACAAATATAGCTATTTAAATTCATAAATGACATAAAGTTTATAGTGGAAAATGACATAAATTGGTAAGGGAACTGCTGACGGACTTCTAATTTGGAATAGGAGCACGGAGTTCAGCATGTTTTCGAGGTTCTGTACGAGGTCTTGCATCGCCAGATTGTATCCAGGTGCAGATAGGAACAGAAGGAGGCAATATGGACAAGATTTTTGAAGTTACAAAAGCATTCATCAAGAGAAACTACTGGGCACAATTATATGTTGAAGATTTAACGACAGAAGTTAGCATATACACTACCTCCTCTATAACGTAATGGGTACAGATTTCAAACATGCGTTCTAATGAGTGTTATAAAAATTACAGGAACAACATGCCACGCTGGAGAGTTTGTGTCATCCGTTTGATGCCAAAAAATACTATTTGGATGCAATAAAATCCTATTCTCAACTTATTTGGAGGATCGCCAACATGACAATAACAAAGGAGTCGTCTGAAATGGAAGGTTTAACAGATGCAATGGGGAAATGTGCTATCAAAGAGGAGTAGGGGGACTTCTATGGAGGATATCGTTTAGTTGAGTTCAATGAGAAGGGAGCTGCTGACAAATAAAACAATACTAGGAATCGTCAATCATGTTTCTTTATCTCCGCATTTTGTTTTACCGTGTTTCCGTTTCTTCATTTAATACGTATGTTTCTGTTACTACATTTTGTTGAGGTGTAGCTCCATTTTCTACATGTTAATCTTAGTACCGTTTATCTGTTTGAGAGACACAGATAAATATTAGGAGGTTCACTGTGTAACCATGCTGATATGATATGATAAGATTTATTCCGCCCCAGTCAAATTTTGAAGATATATGGGATTAAACAACTAATAGTTATTAATAAGGCATATATGTCCTTCTTAATTGAGATTATTTCAACTATTATGGGGAATGTGAATATGAGCAGTGTTTGTAAATGTGATTGATTTGGGCCCAACAAGGAACTGATGGGCACAATAATTGGTTGAATATTTGATGGAAAGGGTTCACATATATACTGCACTTTCGAGAAGGAGTTACGAGGACAGAGACGGGATTTTTATATTAAAACAAAGATATCATTTTCACGAAAAAATAAGATGAAATTGGAGCAAATCTATATTTTTATAAAAATTAAAAAAAATGGAAAAAAAAATAAGGAAATTACATGTGAATTCTATTAACTCGATGTGGATCAACATATATAAGGGCTAATAACATATTTTAAATACAAACCCAATACAATTTTGGGACCAATACAGACGGTATTGAAATAGGAAGGAGTTAATAAGTTTTCGGGAACCAATGTTCAAAATTAACCAACGCCGAGGCCCGTGTCGTTGCGGCACGGGTAAAGATCTAGTAAACAAATATAACGCGGAAATTGAAATAACACAGACACCAGAAATTTTGTTAACGAGGAAACCGCAAATGCAGAAAAACCCCGGGACCTAGTCCAGATTGAACACACATTGTATTAAGCCGCTATAGACACTAGCCTACTCCAAGCTAACTTCGGACTGGATTATAGTTGAACCCTAATCAGTCTCCCACTGATCCAAGGTACAGTTATACTCCCTACGTCTCTGATCCCAGCAGGATACTGCGCACTTGATTCCCTTAGCTGATCTCACCCACAACTAAGAGTTGCTACGACCCAAAGTCGAAGACTTGACAATAAACAAATCTGTCTCACACAGACAAGTCTATCAAAGGATCAATCTGTCTCCGACAGATAAACCCTAAAAGGTTTTGTTCCGTCTTTTGATAAGAACCAAGGTGAATATGAACCAATTGATAATCCGGTCTTATATTCCCGAAGAACAACCTAGAGTTATCAATCACCTCACAATAATCTTAATCGCATGGTAGCGAAACAAGATGTTGCGGAATCACAAACAATGAGACGAAGATGTTTGTGATTACTTTTTATATCTTGCCTATCGGAGATATCAATCTCAACCCAATCAATATGATTATACTCGTACGATAGAAGATGCAAGATCAGATCACACAACTACGATAAAAGTAGTATCGGTCTGGCTTCTCATTCCCAATGAAGTCTTTAAGTCGTTAACCTGGTTTTAGAAGAAGAAAACCAAAGGTTAAAGGAGAACCGACTCTAGTATGCAAACTAGTATCACACGTGAGGTGTGGGGATTAGTTTTGCACAGATACTAGAGTTTCCCTTATATAGTCTTTCAAATCAGGGTTTGCAATTAAGTTACTTTTGTAACAAAGCAATCAATATCCATCGTTAGATGAGAACCTGATTTAGATTAAAGCTAATATTTCTCAACCGTTAGATCGAAAACTTAGCTTGTTACACACACACACACTTGAAAATGCACTCTTCTAGGTTTGTTAACCATACCCAAACGTATGCACTTGTTGGTTCAACAATAGTTAACCAAATGGTTAGACATATGAGAATTCCATATCAACCACGTTCTTCTTCACCATAACTAGTTCAAATGATCTCAAATGAACTAGTTAGAGAGTTGTTCAATTGCAAGGAAATTTCATGTACTACACAAGACACAATTGAAGCAAAGATGATTTGATTCACTTGAATCGGTTCATGAACTTTTATAGCCACGGTTTGCAAACTGCATTCCTTAGTCTTTTTAATTTTAAGTTCAGAAATCATCTTCAACTATATAACCTTCTCAAGTTCGCAGACTAGGTTCGCGGACTTAAGTTACCGGGCAGAGTTTACAAACTCCAGCAGAAATTCTCGGGTATGATAACTTCGCCGGTTCGTGGACTGGGTTCGCGGACTTCGTTTCGCGCAAGTAGTTTGTCAACTCCAGCAGAAATTCTCGGGTTTGAGAACTTCGGCAGTTCGCGTACTTGGATCACGCCATTCTTCTGGTTTTCTTGATCAACAAAGTTCGCAAACTTTGGTTCAAGGAATAGGACTTATACATAAATGTGTTTCCACAACAATGCTTATGTCCACCATTGGTTATGTAATCTAAACTCTCATTTCAATCATTGAAACATTCTTAGAGGACGTTATATAGTTGTTACACCATGCCTCGTCAAAGTAATTTTCAAGATGATTGAAACATATCATGACTTTCGTCACATGGTAAATATAAACTTGGTTAAAGCGAAAATCTTACCAAATCATATTTCGAGATATAGATAGGCGAGGTATACTCGGCTCGAAATACCAAATGTGTATAATAAAAGTCTATATATATAGCATACGACTTCTTGTCTCAAAGAGTAGGAGATAGAGTAGATAAACTTTTGAGTGATAGATAAGTTCAAGTCTTCACATACCTTTTTGTCGAGAAGTTCCACCGGTTCCTTGAGTAGTTCTTATACTTGTATGATGAATCGCCATGAAGTCCCTGAGCTCAACTACACTTTCTATCCTAGTCCGAGACTTAGATATAATAGACTAGAAATCAAGACTTATAGTTTTGATCACTAACACTGACAAACATGCTTGAGATAGAAACACATGCGAGTTCGACCGAGCAATGCTCTAACAATCTCCCCCTTTGTCAATTTTAGTGACAAAACTATCAATACATATGGAATACAAAAAAGATAAAGAAACTTTAGTAGCTCCTATTCCACATGTCTAATAGTCAACATTCCTCGGAATCTTCGTCACTTCCAAGTACTCCAATGATCCCAAAGGTTGTAAGTTTAACATCACCGCTGTTGAAGATCCGTAGCTATAACAATGAGAAAACATAGTTCTCGATCATTGTTATACAGTGTCACAGAATTGTTACACAGCGTCAAAGTTCAATTGTATCATAACTTCAACAATAATACTATGGTGATATGTATCACACCCCCTTAGTCAATACTCCATCTCACATGGAAACCACTCCCTCTTACACAATGATCCGAAAACCATATGTATTTGTAGTGTGGACTACATATTAATTCTCCCCTTTTTTGTCAATAAAATTGGCAAAGGTACAAGAATGGGATCATAATGAAATTTCCGAGAGAGACATTTCGTGACAAAAGGAAAAAAAAATACATACCAACTAATTTAGATGCAATCATAAAGCCGAAGCTAAATGCATTCATCAAGGAGTTTAAATACAAGATAACCCCTCTAAAATTCCACAGCCGCACACCCCTCAAGATATGACCATTAAGCACAAGTTCAAAAGAACTCTCCCCCATTTGATGTCATTACCGAAGGAACAACAAGAGCGGCCTTAACTTCGAAAGAAAAGAAGGATTTTTATTGGACACCAAAAACCATGAGACTGATTTTCTATATCCAAAGAACTCAATCAAATTAATCACAAGTAAACCCATGATTAATTTAATCGGAATACACAATCAAATTAAACACAAAAAGTGATCAATTTAATTGATTATGCTCAACATAAGTAAACTTATGGAGCTACGACTAAGTTAACCATAAGAAAATAATTAGCTTAACCGTTCATATACTCAACACAAGAAAAACCTATGGAGTAGTGCAGTATACACATAAAATATGGATCAGGGATGATCAATACTGCGGAATATACAAGGATTTATTCTATCTTCAATCATTATTTGCATACCAACAATCAATAGACATCATCCTTGTCACAAAAGATTTTAACCTATCTTCCATCAAAGATTTGACTATATAGGCTTAAATTTTGTAATTGTCAAAAGTCTATTCATTCTTTTATCAATATATGAATATCGACTTACGAAAAACTTTACTTTTGACAAGATATGGGACAATCATAATTCACGGACGCAAACACACATATCACATAAGCAATTGCAATGTATAAAACCATAAAGATTAATACTGCAAAAATCATCTTCCAAACACCTTTAGAATTTAAACAAATAAATCTAAAAACATGAAGATGAAAACGTTGGACATAGCTATGTGTAGTCACAATAATTGTTATTCCAAACTCTAGTAATCCTTCTCAAAAACAAGAATAAATTCTCATAATAAGTTTCCTAGGCATCAAGAAAAACTCGTAATGCACATATAAGATGATTTGTCCTTAGAGAGTAGAATCAATCTTTTTCGCCCTGATTTATACCAAGAATAGCTACCAAAGGCGTATAAAAATATCTTCAAAGAAGAACATGCACCATAGTTCACATAAAATGATTGTGAACATTCAAGAATCCCATAGTAATGCGTACTACTTCCCATTCTTGAACTTCCTTCTTTGTGATTCACCAACAACATTCTTGTAAAATATACAAATGAGCTTAGAAGAGTACTACTCCATGAATCCAAGTGCCCAAGTCCAAGAGAAGTGGAACAAGTGCAACAAAACGGAGCAAAACACTCAAAAACAAGAGAAATCACAAATACCAATCTTAACTCATCCAAAATCAATGATTCTCATCTCCATTTTTAATAGAATTCAAATAGGAAGAAAATGCAAAAAGAATGAGTTCATTCCGAGTTCGGACGAAGAAGTTACGGCCAAAACAAGTCGACCGAATATTGACGTCTACAGGTTAATATGCATAACGGGTTTGCAAACGAATTTTCAAGTCGGCGAAATTAAACCCCTGGATTTTGTTTTTAAAAGATGTTATGCATATCTGGTAGGTGTACCATGAAGTCCAAACATCCCGAACTACTATTTTCAAACCTAAACATTTAAGAACCTTAAACACATATCAAGTTAGGTAGAAATGAATAATAAGCAAGGTACATGGATCATTATAAAAACACAAATATTGCTCAGGTTTATAGACATACCGTTTTAGAAGAATACGGTTGAATTCTACAGCCTTACTGAACATAATCTATATGCCGTAATTCTCGAGCTTCCCTCACCGTATACATAACAGGGCATTCCTTGGTGAGGATGCACTTACAACACAATCAAGTTGTGTTGGGGTGAACAATGTCTTGTTCACCACAATTGACCTTTGGATTATCATGAAAGGGAACACTTTTAGAGCCTTTCACATCCAATTTCATTTTTCCAAAAAACTTGTTAAGTTCCAACATCATGGATACTGCCTTCTCCATAGTCATGGAATTTTCTGGAAGATCATTCCTTTTCACACTCAAAGAATCATTCTCTTTCTTTGGTACCCACTTCTGAGTGCGTTTAGGAACAACCGAAACCTTCTTCCTATTACTTTCATCTAGAATTCTCGGAAGAGAATTGGATTGACTATTATTTTGCAAGTTAGTCTTTCTCCAATTCGGAGCATCGGATCTTGTCTTCGTATTTACGAAGTTATCCTTTTGATAACCATTACGATTGTGAAAAGGATTCGTATGACGTTTATAGGCAAAACTAGGATTATCACAGCACTGATTCCTTTGCCTAAAGGTTGGACAGTTACAACCTGTAACGTTAAGGGGATTAGTCTTAACATATGATCTTGGTTTCACAACTTCTTGTGATGCCCAAACAAGAACACCATGAAGTTTCTCATTCCTTCTACGGAAACGACATCTCCTTTCCAAGTAACCTTTATTTCCGCAATAATGGCAAACATAAGGAATGTTCTTACCTCGATATGTGTGCTATGACTTGGGAGATTGATATACTTTGCTCTTTCGAACTTTAACTTCTGGTAAAGGTATTTCACTTTTGCCATCAGTGGAAACCTTTTGTTGAGAAAAATCACTAGCCTTAACAAATTTTACTTCTTTGCTAATACTTGGAGCATCTATTTCATTATAGCCCAATCCTCGTGTATTACGATGATTTTTACTTGCTCCTAGCATAGTGGTTAATTTGTTTGAACTAGTATTGAACATTTCAAGTCATCTTCCAACATCTTGATTTTATCAAGAGGAGCAGCTAAATCATCCTCAAGGCGTTTTTCTCGAGCGAGACGAGCACTTTTTCTGTCATCAAAACTAATTTGTTGAGAGTTAAACCTTGCTTCAAATTCTGCAAGTTTCTCTTCCAACAAAAAGTACTTTTGATAAAGATTATCACATTCAAGTGACTTCATACGTAGGTTTTCCTCAGAATCCTTGAGGATCGATTCGTTAGAACGATTCGAAAAATAAACACCTACGTAACATCTTCTCAATTTCTTGTTTTCTCGACAGAGAGGAGTCAGAAGAGGTGAGACATGAGAAGTTTTAATCTTCTTCATCTTCCACGAATCCAAAAACTTAACATACTCTGAGGCTTCCTCATCAACATCTCTATCAATATCTGAATCACCTTCATTAGAAAGTTCATCCAACTGTTCTTCTAGGAGAGTTTCCAAATCAACAGTTTTTACATCAAGAGAATGTTTAGATATTGACTTATATGTGATAGTTCTCTCAGGTGAATCCAAGTTTTAGAATCATCTGGTAATTTATGAATTGGTACGTTATTAGAGATAGACTCGTCCATAATCAGATCACTACAAACACAAACTTATAAGGTCTTTAACGTGTTTGCCTGCTCTGATACCAATTGAAAAAGCGTGGGTCTAACAACACCACCCAATATTTCGCTTAGCAATCTGTATGGACAAACTCGAATATACTTTTAAGAGAATCAACAAGACTCAATCAATTAAAAGTATATCAACGAGTTTATATCTGTCTTCTTGATTTGATTTACTCAAGTAAGAACTGCGAGTTCTAATCAAATACAAGGAATAACTTGGATGGTACCAAAGACCAATATCTAAGGATCAATCGATATCAATCAACAACCAAAGGTCGGATTTCCAATTGATTGATTCAAACGCACAACCTGTATTATTTCAATTATATAAACAAATATAATTCGGAAATAGAAATAACATAGACACCAAAATTTTTGTTAACGAGGAAACCGCAAATGCAGAAAAACCCCGGGACCTAGTACAGATTGAACACACATTGTATTAAGCCGCTACAGACACTAGCCTACTCCAACCTAACTTCAGACGGTACTGTAGTTTAACCCCAATCAGTCTCCCACTGATCCAAGGTACAGTTGATCTCACCCATAACTAAGAGTTGCTACGACCCAAAGTCGAAGAATTGACAATAAACAAATTTGTCTCACACAGACAAGTCTATCAAAGGATCAATTTGTCTCCCACAGACAAACCCTAAAAGGTTTTTTTTCGTATTTTGATAAGAATCAAGGTGAACAGGAACCAATTGATAATCCGGTCTTATATTCCCGAAGAACATCCTAGATCAATCACCTCACAACAATCTTAATCGTATGGTAACGAAACAAGATGTTGCATAATCACAAACAATGAGACGAAGATGTTTGTGATTACTTTTTATATCTTTCCTATCGGAGATATCAATCTCAAGCAATCAATATGATTGTACTCGTACGATAGAAGATGCAAGATCGGATCACAAAACTACGATAAAAATAGTATCGGTCTAGATTCACAATCCCGATGAAGTCTTTAAGTCGTTAACCTGGTTTTAGAAGAAGAAAACCAAAGGTTAAAGGAGAACCGACTCTAGTATGCAAACTAGTATCACACGTGAGGTGTGGGGATTAGTTTTGCACAAATACTAGAGTTCCCCTTATATAGTCTTTCAAATCAGGGTATGCAATTAAGTTACCTTGGTAACAAAGCAATCAATATCCACCTTTATATGAAAACCTGATTTAGATTCAAGCTAATATTTCTCAACCGTTAGATCGAAAACTTATCTTGTTACACACACTTGACAATGCACGCTTCTAGGTTTGTTAACCGTACCCAAACACACTTGTTGGTTCAACAATAATTAACCAAATGGTTAGCCATATGAGCATTCCATATCAACCACGTTCTTCTTCACCATAACTAGTTCAAATGATTTTAAATGAACTAGTTAGAGAGTTTTTCAATTTCAAGGAAATCTCATGTACTACACAAGACACAATTGAAGCAAAGATGATTTGATTCACTTGAATCGGTTCATGAACTTTTATAGCCACGGTTTGCAAACTGCATTCCTTAGTCTTTTTAAGTTTAAGTTCAGAAATCATCTTCAGATATATAACCTTCTCAAGTTCGCAGACTACGTTCGTCATGAAGTCATTAAGCTGAACTACACTTTTTATCCTAGTCCGAGACTTAGCTATAATAGACTAGAAATCAAGACTTATAGTTTTGATCACTAACATTGACAAACATGCTTGAGATAGCAACGCATGTGAGTTCGACCAAGCAATGCTCTAACAGGGATATACCATGAATGGAATTTTCTTTAGCAGCCTGTTGTTGATGGATTTTCGGTTGGTCTTTACAGTGACTACATGCTTGCAAGACTTTCTGGGTTCCATTTCTATGCTGGAAATGGAGAGGAGTGGTAGCCTTCAGAGCACTTAACTCACGAAGGTATCACTTTTGCGCTCTATTTAAGAACAATTGTTTTAGTATTGCATCCTTCAAAGTTTCGTCGTTGATTTCAAACTGGGACAATGAAGTTTTCTCTTACTTTCAAGACTTTAACAAGTGCATCTAGAGCGATCTTCAGCTACAACATCACTAAAGTTCTTTTGGTCGTGGTTATCTTTCCAGAAAAGACTTTTTTTTTATAACGTTGGTTTTGCATTCCTCATAAATAATTACAGTCCTAAAATATTTTCGAGCATTTTATTAAATGTGTGTAAAATACTCTTTCTCAAATCCAAGGACTAACATATGATAGGATACTAAAATAACTACCGGATTCTGTATGCTGAAGCTAAAATGAACATAAAACATGCAAGTACATTATTTTCATGTTCCAGAATCATTATGTGGGAAGTCGTATATTCATTCTAATGTTTTACTGAAGTAAACCCTAACATGTTATTCTTTCGTGCTTTTTTTATTTATTTTTTATCTCACACTTTGATTGGACATTGCATTTCTTTGATTATATCATCTTCGACGGGAAATAATTAACATGCTTTGCAATATTTAAAGTTGAAAATCAATTTTACATTAATATCGTGTTTTTTTAGGAGCAATAGAGTTTATATCTACGTTCTAAATGTAAGTATATATTTTTTGAAGAAAGATATATCAATGATTTTTCTTATTTATGTCATCTTCGATGGGAAACACTTCATACGATTTGCAATGTTTAGAGTTGGTAATCTATTTTATATTATTATCAATTTTTTTATTTAGTATTTTTACGGTTGTGTTTGAGGGTGAAAACCGTTTCTGCTGATTTTGGTAATTTTCAGTGTGTGGATGAGAAACGAATCTAAACCCTAAATAATGCACTGCACGGGAGTACTTTTGATTCGAGAGATCAATCTGTACAATCCTAGCCTAAACCAAGAAATGGTCGTTCCAGGCTTGCTTCAGTCACAAAGTGAAGGAGAATGGTTGGTCTTAGGGAGGGAAGCGAAGAAAGTGTTGAGACCAGAATCGTTGATTCTGAAGGTGTGGTTGTTTATGACTTGTATCTGAAAGTGGAACTTTCTATCAGAAATGAAAGTTATCAGGTGATTTCTATATACTGTAGTGTTGCCGACCAAAACTTGTTGTTTGGTGCAAATAGGTGAAGCCTATTTATACAAGTCATATTGAAACATACCCTGGTCTCGTAGGAAGTGGAAACGGTTGAGTGGTGGAAGAATAGAGTAACGTGTAACCGTCGGTCATTATGCTTCCATGATGAAGGAAGTGAATTCGTGTAACCGTCATACATTATGCTTCTATGATGAAGGAAGTGAATTCGTTTACACCATTACTTTTCACCACCACTAATTGTCCTGCTTCATGACACTTTCTTGTAACGGGCGCATTGCACGCCGCACGCTGTAAACTGCCAGACCAATACCCTGATGAGCATCCCCTAGTTTGTGACATGTTTGATGTATCGAGTGTTTTCGTGGAAAACATGTAGCACTTTCCTACGTGTGGCAAGTCAAAGTCAAGGGACTTACCGCAGGAAAATAGCATGTAATGCTATTAGGCTCGTTTTGGCTAGTCGCCTAAAACTTTCCACAGGTTTTTCAGTTCGGTGGCGAACTTTGATGGCGGAGATCATATATCATGAAGGAGGGTAGTCGTTGATTATGGCTACCTTGTGTTGGCGCCTGATAATGGCGCGGTGACGTTTTGGTGTACGCCAGTGGCAATGTGGCATGGCTCGTGCATGCCAGTGGTACGGTGGTGCAAGTGGCGCCTGGCGTAGCCATGACCACTAGATTTAGGCAGTTTGTCGCCTAAAACTTGCCACAAGTATGTCAGTTCGGTGGCGAACTTGAATGGATGATATTGTAATTCAGGAGAGAAGGTGGTCGTTTATTATGGCCACATTCTGTTGGCACCTGTTAATGGCATAGCCGCGCCTGTGACGTTGTGGCGTGGCCATGCCTGTGGCATGGCCCAAGCTAGGATTTGGCTACGTGGCCAAAATTAGGGCTTGGCGACGTGGCCAAGGCTAGGATTTGGCGTCGTGGCAGGAATTAGGGCTTGGCGGTGTGGCCAAGGCTAGGATTTGGCGTTGTGGCCAAAATTAGGGCTTGGCGGCGTGGCCAAGGCTAGGATTTGGCGTCGTGGCCAAAGTTAGGGCTTGGCGGTGTGGCCAAGGCTAGGATTTGGCGCCGTAACCAAATTTAGGGCTTGGCAGCGTGGCCAAGGCTAGGATTTGGCGCCGTGGCCAAAATTAGGGCTTGGCGGCGGGGCCAAGGTTAGAATTTGGTGTTGTGGCCAAAATTAGGGCTTGGAGGCGTGGCCAAGACTAGGGTTTAGTGTCGTGGACAAAGTTAGGGCTTGGCGGCGTGGCCAAGGCTACGATTTGGCGCCGTGGACAAAATTAGGGCTTGGCGCCGTGGCCAAAATTATGGCTTGGAGGAATGGCCAAGGATAAAGTGGCTCGTGGCATGTTACTGCGGCAAAGTGGCATGTTGGCATGCCGATTAATATGTTGTTATGGCAGGGTGCGTTTGGCTTTCCAGTTAGTATGGTGGCGCAGCAGGGAGCGTTTGGCCTTTAATGTATGGTGGCGAGTTTAGAGCGACTTGATTGGTAAATAAAGGGGCCGACCAAACATAAGGCGCGGCAACATCTCTAGTGCTTGTTGCGCATTTTAAAGTGACCTGATTGGTCGGTAGGAAGGAGAGGGGCCGACCAAGCGTGGGCATGGCTACGCTTCTGGTGTGAGTGTGGCGGCTTTAGAGCGACCTGATTGGTCGATGGGAAATGGGGACGACAAGTATGGGCTCAGCCACAACTTATGTGCGTGTGGCAAGTTTAAAGCGACCTGATTGGTCGAGGGAAATATGGCCGGTTTAGGATGGGGCGTGGCCAATGGCAAGTGGCGCCAGCTGGCCTAAGGCATGGCAACGCCTCCCTTTGCTTCCGCAGCTCCCTGTTTTTTGATTCTGGGCAAGGTTTTGCACCTACTAATCCATGGCGGATTAATTTCCTAGTTTGCCTAGGCTTACTTTCGACAAGCAAGGTCTGGTATACTGCGCAAGGCACAAAAGTAATTGATTGAATTCTATGTGTTGACACAGAGTTATTTAAGTTCATTGCCAGAGAGCAGCATGCTTTCTGATTGAATACCTTATGCAAAGACCTTATCCTTGATATTTGGAAATTCGTGCTACTCTGCTGCGAGTGAACACAAATTTTCATGCCATATCAACATTAAGGGTTCAGCCGGGGAACATAGCATAGAAAGCATTTAAAGAAACTTATGTTAAGCGAATATAGGCAAGGCGCCGAAATTTACAGAACATCTGGGATGGTTGCTACATGCGCCAGTCTGGATAAATTTCATGTAAATGTATTGAATGGCTCAATAAATATGCCAGTGGAGAGGTTAACATTCATGGCTTCGTTTCCTTACAGAGTGACGTCACATCAGATGCAAGGTTTTACAATTTTAACCCTAAACTAAAAACCACCATCAACATTAAGTCCCCTTCTTAGCACGTAACAGTGGTGTTGCGGCGGGGTAAGCATGAGATGGTGAAAGACAAGAGTAAAATCGAAAGGGCAAGACGTGAAGAGATCGATAGGAAAATTCAACTAACCTTTGGTGGAAGGCATGAGGAATCCGTGATCCTTGTATTGGCGATTTTGCATAAATTCGGCTTGGCCATGGGGTATTGGCATCAGCGATGCTTCTTTGGCTATTGATCGGCAGAGGTGACATTGCAACTTGGTCCGTGGAACTGGCGCTAGTTGGCTAGGAAAGGTAGATGGCGCTGTTGGCTTTGAATGATGGATGAATGATGGATGTCGCTGCTTGCTTGGCTACATCCATGGAATGGTGCTGCTGGCTAGATCCGCGGAGCAGCGTTGTTGGCTAGGTCCGTGGAGCGGTGTTGTTGGATAGGTCCGTGAAACGGTGGATGGCACTTGGATGGCTAAATCACGGAGAAGCAGAGATGGCACGGCTGGCTCCTGATTCGTGGAACGGTGGATGGCGCTGCTTTGAACGGCCAAGATGGCGCTTCCTTGGCTGGTGGAGATGGCGCTTCTTTGAACAGATAAGATGGCGCTATCTAGGTCATGGAATGGTGGAAACTGGCTTCAGTCCATGGAATGGTGGAAACTGGCTTAAGTACATGGAATGGTGGAAACTGGCTTCAGTCCATGGAATGGTGGAAACTGGCTTCAGTCCAAGGAATGGTGAAACTGGCTTCAGTCCGCGGAATGGTAAAACTGGCTTCAGTCCGTGAAATGGTGAAACTGGCTTCAGTCCGTGGAATGGTGAAAATACGACGCGGAACTTTGGCTACCAAACGGTGATGATGGCACTAGAACATTGGCTACCAAGCGGTGATGATAGCGCTGGAACTTTGGCTACCAAGCGGTGATGATGATACTGGAACTTTGGCTACCAAGCGGTGATGATAGCGCTGGAACTTTGGCTTCAAATGGTGATGGTGGCGCTGATGGCTTCAGTCCGTGGAACAGTGGAAATGGCACTTGGAAGGCTTGCTGGCTGGATCACGGAATGCTGGAGCATTGGCGCTAACTTAACCACAGAGTGCTGGAGTCATGGAGAGTTGGCTTGACCACAGAGTGATGGAGCCATGGAGAGTTGGCTTGACCACGAAGTTCTGGAGCCATGGAGAGTTGGATTGAGTGCTGGAGCCATGGAGCATTTGTAGGTTGAGCGACTGGTGTTCCTCGTGCTGGCGTGGCTGCTGGTTCGGTCATGGAGCGGAGATATTGGCTCACTACTTATTCGGCTATGGAGAATGAGTTTGGTGCGCCTAGTCATCTATTCTCGTTCATGGAGCAATAAGGAATCCTTATTATGTTCAAACTCTAGAAACTGTGTTCGTATGAAAAGGGGTATCGACCCTCTTCTGTTTTTGTTGTTCGTCTGGCTCCATGCTTTCATCTGTAGCATCTGGATCTTCTTCGTCATTTGTTAGTGGTGGTAGATCGAGCATTAATGGCAACAAATCAATATACAATAGTAATAATCAATGGCAAGGCAAGCCAGGAGAACTCAAGGTAGGTTCTCTCGCATGTATCCACCCAACAATACCATCGATCTTCTCCAGAATGTGTAATAAGACTCTGACTCCAGAAGAATGAGTATCTAACCTCTCCAGTGGATTTCAAAATTTACCAAACTCCATTGCGATCTTGGGACAGATGGATGAAATATATGCTTGATAATGATCATGTCAGGGCTAATCTTGGAGATTGTAGTTGCGTTGTTGGTTCATCCTTGATTTTAGGTTATTTGGTGCCTGGACTTTCTGATTGCGATGATGATATGTTATGGATGCTTGGATGGTCGAAATATTCTGGAGTCATTGGGTGAAGTAGATGAGCTGAGAGCGTTCCGTTGCCGATGTGTTGCTATCAAGTCTTTAAGGACTTCATTCCAAGCGACATACTTTGAACCATCTTCTGAATCTTGGACTATTGCATGGAACGGGATGGGGGTGAGAAGTCCCTAGTTATACTTCTGTTAGATCAGATGGCATGGCCGAATATTTGAATGTATCTTTGTGGCGTACTTTTGGGGTATTTGATGCGCGTGTACGGCTTCATGTTGAGAAATTCTTGCGGCTCGTAAAACTTCGACAGTGATGATGTTGAAATCGGAAATAACCTGGTTGAGGGCAGTGAAGGAATCCCATTCTGGTAGTCCCCATGTGTAATTATCCGGAACCTATTTTCTCGTGGAAGATGTGTTTCCGCTGCATTCACTGGTAAGGTGGTGACTGCATTTAAGCTTCTAAACATGAAGGAGGCTTTAGTCCCCAAGTGTAGCCTACTTTAATTGCATCGCCTTGAATCCATGCCTATGGGATTTGATACAATCTTATCATACTCTCCTGGATGTGATGCTGGGATGCTTGGAATATCACATGGATAAAACATTCTGGATAACGAAGAGGTAGAAGTGATGGAGTTATGTCTTTAATCGTGGCTCCCTCTGTCTCTTCAAGAAAAATATTTCAGCCGCGTCTCTGGAGTTATCTCATGAATGCTTGATTATTGTCGGGGATGGACCGTGATGAGCAGTCCCCAGTCGCACTTCTCTTTGGTTACTGAAGTTGTTTTCTCTGAGTAGGCTTGGGATCCGCCGCGGCCTCGTAAAGTGTTGCAGGCGCCTTCTAGATAGAGAGGTGATGGTATTCTTACGTTACACTTTTGAAGGGAGGATGACCTTGTCGTGGATATGATTTTTGGTTGGTCGTGTCTTATGAGCTTTGACAGTGAAGGGATCCCGTGTAGGGCCTCAGTCCCCAAGTGTGGTTTACATGTTTCTATCTTGTATGGTCGGTGAGTTGACCATGATAAAGACAACATCTTGCATCCGTACTGGTGACTCTATTACTTCTTCCACGTGAAACTAAAACATGGAGAAGTATGAATTACCTTTGTAGTGGTTGTTGCTATGGTAAAGCTCTGGCTAGTATCAACAAATGAGTAGCAACGGTTCTTGGCAGCAGCTGTGATCAGAAGAGACTACGTTGTCGTGGGAACAAAATAGGTCGGTTGGAATTGCATGGGCATCCATGGAAGCAAAGGAATTGGCTGGATGTGTAAGCGAGTAAAACAGCCCACGACCACGAGCTTTTGGCGGGATGAGACAAAAGGTGGCCAAAACTATGAACCTTGGCTGGCTGCGATCACGATCCTTGACATGGGGGAGTGTCGGCTACGGGAAAAAACCTTGGTAGGAAGGAGTGGCGGCTTCTGGAGAGAACGTTGAAGCGGCTTCTGGAGAGAAACGTTGAAGATGAGCGACTTCTGGAGGTGAGACGTTGAAGCGGCTCCTGGAGTGAAACGTTGAAGCGGAGCGGCTTCTGTAGGTGAGACGTTGAAGCGGAGCGGCTTCCGGAGAGAACGTTGAACCAGCTCCTGGAGCGAAACGTTGAAGCGGAACGGCTTTTGGAGCGAAACATTGAAGCGGCTCCTGGAGCAAAATTCGGAGCGCCAACGCAACACGGCTGAGAGCTTGAAAATATATCTTGGCGCTGCACCTTGGAGAAAAACAAATCTCACATACATGCTCCATCATAAATTACATGGTTTTGTGAACAGAGTCCCCAGAAAGCATTAATGCACAACTCCACTAATTGATGTTCGGTCACATTTGGTTTATGACAATCTAACGCCCGAATTCTGAATCCCTTGACTAATCATTCGGATGTTCATTGTTTCGCTCCTTTTGAGTTGTGGCCATGTCCGTCTGACCCTTAGAAAAAACTTCTTGTATTTCCTTCAAATCAGCAATGGTAATAAGGGGTTGGCTTCCTCTGGCTCCTCCGGTCTCTCGTCCTAATGGTGGAGTGACAACGGCTCTGGTGACGACTGTGAGCGTCACACTTGAAGAAACAATGGGGATGGCGGAAGCGGCTATGGCTATGTCTATGGCTCTGGTGATTGGAGATGTAACGCCTGAGGGAATGTTTCCTACGCTGCTGGTGTTGGTGGTAGAGTTTGTGGTGCCGCGGGTGTTGATCATGCTTGGTGTTGGTCATTCCCTTTTGCTCTCGTTGGATACGTCCATATACTCTTTCTGCATCGTCGTTGGCTGGGCATAGACTTCATATAAGGATTCAACATTTTGTGCCATCCCTAAGATTCTTGAAGTCTCTGGTTGTGAAGGAGCCAAATGTGCGTCTAGGGCTATTTGATTGCGGCAAACGTCTCTGCTTGCTGATCCTTTGAAAGGTGTAGAAGTTCACATAAACTTTCTACCAAAGAGGCTACTTCCTGGTCCACCGGCCTCTGGTTGATGGTGAAACTTATTGATTTGAGGACGATCATCCGGGGCGTCAATCCCCAATACTAGAAAATATGGAACAGGTGAGCCGCTCCAATCTGACGTTAATCTGACAAGAAAACTGAGTATGTTGTTTATTGCTTCCTTCATCAAGTCCATGTTCCTTGTGTGGATCTCATGGAATCGTGCCAACTCGGCGAATCTTTGGATTCCTTCATTGGCTGCACCATTAGGTATAGTGTTGAGAAGAGGGATGTCGCCATTCGCCAGGTTCTGAACGGAGCTTGGATTTGTGGAATCTATTCTAAAACCGACCATCTTTTTAAAATTGGAATTGAAAAAATGAAATTCAAAATTGAAAATTGATATTTCAACCGAGAGATTAATCTCCCACTGTGGTCACCAATTGTTTGAAGGTGAAAACCGTTTCTGCTGATTTTGGTAATATTGGGTGTGTGGATGAGAAACGAATTTAAACCCTAAACAATACACTGCACGGGAGTACTTTTGATTCGAGAGATCAATCTGTACAATCCTGGCGTAAACCAAGAAATGGCCGTTCCAGGCTTGCTTCGATCACAAAGTGAAGGAGAAGGGTTGGTCTTAGGGAGGTAAGCGAAGAAAGTGTTGAGACAAGAATCGTTGATTCTAAAGATGTGGTTGTTTATGACTTGTTTCTGAAAGTAGAACTGGCTAGCAGAAAGGAAAGTTACCAGGTGATTTCTAGATACTGTATTGTTGCCGACCAAAACTTGTTGTTTGGTGAAAATAGGTGAATCCTATTTATACAAGTCATATTGAAACGTACACTGGTCTTGTAGAAAGTGGAAACGATTGAGTGGTGGAAGAATATAGTAACGTGTAACAGTCGGTCATTATGCTTCCATGATGAAGGAACTGAATTCGTGTAACCGTCATACATTATGCTTCCATGATGAAGGAAGTGAATTCGTTTATACCATTACTTTTCACCACCACTAATTGTCCCACTTCATGATACTTTCTTGTAACGGGCGCATTGCACGCCTCACGTTGTAAACCGCCAGACCAATACCTTGATGAGCATCCCCCAGTTTGTGACATGTTTGATGTCTCGAGTGTTTTCGTGGAAAACATGTAACACTTTCCTACGTATGGCAAGTCAAAGTCAAGGGACTTACCGCAGGAAAATATCATGTAATGCTATTAGGCTCGTTTTGGCTAGTCTCCTAGAACTTGCCACAGGTTTGTAAATTCGGTGGCGAACTTCGATAGCTGAGATCGCATCTCATGAAGGAGGGTAGTCGTTTATTATAGCTACCTTGTGTTGGCGCCTGATAATGGCGCGGTGGCGTTTTGGTGTACGCCAGTGGCAATGTGGCATGGCTGGCATGGCTCGTGCATCCCAGTGGTGCAAGTGGCGCCTGGCGTAGCCATGGCCACTAGATTTAGGCAGCTAGTCTCCTGAAACTTGCCACAAGTCTGTCAGTTCGGTGGCGAACTTGGATGGCTGAGATTGTAATTCAGGAGAGAGGGTGGCTGTTGATTATGGCCACATTCTGTTGGCACCTGTTAATGGCATAATGGCATAGTCGCGCCTGTGACGTTGTGGCGTGGCCACGCCTGTGGCGTTGTGGCATGGCCAAAGCTAGGATTTGGCTCCGTGGCCAAAATTAGGGCTTGGCGGCGTGGCCAAGGCTAGGATTTGGCGCTGTGGCCAAAATTAGGGCTTGGCAGCGTGGCCAAGGCTATGATTTGGTGCTGTGACCAAAATTAAGGCTTGGCGGCATGGCCAAGGCTAGAATTTGGCGTCGTGGCCAACGTTAAGGCTTGGCGGCGTGGTCAAGTGTTGATGGTGATTTTTAGCTTAGGGTTAAAATCGTAAAACCTTACATCTGACATGACGTCACTACAACCACTAGCGCATTTATTGAATCATTCAACATACCTACGTAAGAATTACCAGGGTACCTTTTTTTTTTATATACATGTGTCATGTTCCACGGCAGAACCTTTAGTATTGACCGACATCATCTTCGTACATACCAAACCCTAATTCTCATGCTACCGCGCCAAGGCATGCCAACCATGCCATCCGCACCACTGTGCCAATAGCAAACCATGCCAGCCGCACCACTGTGCCAATGGAAAACCATGCCATCTGCACCACAGTGCCAATGGCAAACCATGCCAGCCACATATCCGCGCCAAGGCATGCCAACCATGCCAGCCGCACCACTGTGCCAATGGCAAACCATGCCAGCCACATATCCGCGCCAAGGCATGCCAACCATGCCAGCCGCACCACTGTGCCAATGGCAAACCATGCCAGTCACATCTCCGCGCCAAGGCATGCCAACCATGCCAGCCGCACCACAGTGCCAATGGCAAACCATGCCAGCCACATCTCCGTGCCAAGGCATGCCAGCCGCACCACTGTGCCAATGACAAACCATGCCAGCCACATATCCGCGCCTTGGCATGTCAACCATGCCAGCCGCACCACTGTGCCAATAGAAAACTATGCCAGCCACATCTCCGCGCCAAGGCATGTCAACCATGCCAGCCGCACCATTGTGCCAATGGCAAACCATGCCAGCCACGTCTACCGCGCCAAGGCATGCCAACCATGCTAGCCGCACCATGCGCCAATGGCATGCCAAACCCTTAGCCCCACCATGCCAAGCCAACTGCACCTTGCCTTGGCCCCAACCTTGCTAGCCGCACCATGCGCCAATGGCATCCCAAATCCTTGGCCCCACCATGCCAAGCCAACCGCGCCTTGCCTTGGCCCCAACCATGCTAGCCGCACCATGCGCCAATGGCAAGCCAAACCCTTGGCCCCACCATGCTAAGCCAACCTCACCTTTCCTTGGCCCCACCATGCCAAGCCGTCCGTACCAGACCCTTGGCCCCACTATGACAAGCCATCCGCGCCATTGTCTTTGGCCCCACCATGCCGGCCTTCCCTATGCGGCTACCAAAACGAAGGCGTGCGGCGATCAACTGCCACCCTTCCATACTAGATACAAATCCTAGCCTTCCAAGGTCGCCAAACAACGCATGGTAACCTTTGGCCCAAAACCCTAGTTTTGGCCACGCCAAGGCATGCCATGCCACATGTGCCAATGGCATGCCAACCACCTTGCCGCGCCATACCATGCCGGCCTTCCCCATACGGCTACCAAAACAAAGGTGTGCGACGAACAACGACCACTCTTCCATCCTGGATGCAAATCCTAGCCGTCCAAGGTCGCCAAACAACGCATGGTAACCTTTGGCCCAAAACCCTAATTTTGACCACGCCAAACCGCGCCCCATGGCATGCCATGCCACATGTGCCAATGGCATGCCAACCACCTTGCCGCGCCACACCATGCCGGCCTTCCCTATGCGGCTACCAAAACGAAGGCGTGCGACGATCAACGACCAACCTTCCATCCTAGATGCAAATCCTAGCCGTCCAAGGTCGCCAAAAAACGCATGGTAACCTTTGGCCCAAAACCCTAGTTTTTGCCACGCCAAACCGCGCCAAGGCATGCCATTCCACATGTGCCAATGGCATGCCAACCACCTTGTCGCGCCATACCATGCCGACCTTCCCCATGAGGCTACCAAAATGAAGGCGTGCGACGATCAACGACCACCCTTCCATCCTAGATGCAAATCCTAGCTGTCCATTGTCGCCAAACAACGCATGGTAACCTTTGGCCCAAAACCCTAGTTTTGGCCATGCCAAACCGTGCCAAGGCATGCCATGCCACATGTGCCAATGTCATGCCAACAACCTTGCCGCGCCATACCATGCTGGCCTTCCCTATGCGGCTACCAAAGTGAAGTCCCGCAATAACCAACGACCACTTTTTCATCTAAGATGCAGATCTTAGTCGTCCATGGTTACCAGCTAACGCATGACAACCTTTGGCCCTAGTTTGGTCGCGCCTAAACAAAGCCAAAACCCTAACTTTTGGCCACGCCTAAACTGGGACATATTAAAGCCATACTGATCATACTTTCATGCCAATGGCTACCAAACGAAAGGTTGCAATAATCAACGGTTACCTTCCTCTTAAGATGCAAAATCTCGACCGTTGAAGGTCACCACCGAGCCGGCAAGTCTCCCAAGCTCAATTTTCCAGACAACAACAACATGTTACATGTTTTCCACGAAAACACTCGAGACATCAACACATGTCACAAACTTGGGGATGCTCATTGGGTATTGGTTTGGCGGTTTACATCGTGCGGCGTACACTACGCTCGTTATTAAAAAGTGTCATAAGGATGAGGCGGTTAATAAATACAGGGAGTAATGGTGAAACACTTTCTTTTATGGAACATCAATTCCAAGCATTACCGGTCACCACCCCCTCCCATTTACTCACCCGTTTTCCATTTCTTAATGAGACCAGAGTACGTTTCACTTCGACTTGTATAAATAGGCATTACCTATTTCCACCAAACAACGAGTTCTGGTCAGGAGCATACAACAATCAGAAAACGTTTGCTAGCTTTCCCGTCTGTTAGCTTCCCACTTTCTTATACAAGTCACAAAACAATTACTCTTCCAGAATCAACTATTCTGGTCTCAACACTCTCTTCACTTCCCTCCCCAAAACCAACCCTTCTCCTCCACTTTTTGACCGACGCAAGTCTGAAACGGCCATTTCTTGGTTTAGGCTGGACTTGTACAGATTGATCTCTAGAATATAAAGTACTCCCTTGCAGTACATTGTTTAGGGTTTAGATTCGTTTCTCACCCACATCACACGAAACTACCGAAACCAGCAGAAACTGTTTTCACCCTCAAACAATTGGCAACCACAGTGGGAGATTGGTCTTTCGGTTACAATGTCAATTTTCAATCCACGATCTCATACTTCGACCCATACGTCAGGACGGTAGAGGAAAACGATCCGCTCAGGGATCGACGACTCCGTTACCAGACGACCCGATTACCAGTCATGACACAGCAAGGGGCGACTTAGGACTTCCCATAGGTTAAAAGCAAACGATCCGCCCAGGGATTGATGACTCGATTATCAAGTGACTCAGAGACGACTGGGGACTTTCCACAATTGCGGTGCTTCTCACAAAACTCGGACTTGCACCTGACTCATTTTTCGTTAGTAGATCCCAAAAAACCGAGTAAGTCTTGCCTAGAAAAAATACATGGTTTACTATTTCAAGTTTTCACGAGAATGATAAAACCGATATCCATGTTATGTTTCATCCCATGTCATCTACCGACACACAACGTTCACGGTTCCATATCTTCCCTGGGATGTTTGTGTCACTTACAATCATAACCAAATGGCATCATCCTAAAACAGTTCATCCCGAATAATAATCCAAAACCCTCATAGGTAACACTTGTCTATCAACCCAAAAATCCAGAAAATCAAAATCATAAATCCAGGTGTTTCATTTGCCTTTCAAAAAAAAAACGAAACAAAAGAATTTCAGAAGACAAAAGTGCATTCAAAGGAAACCATTCAACGGTGTTTTTCTCTTCTCGAAGAAGGCGTCCTTCGTCATTTGGAGGACCGCCTGTTTCAGCTCCAACTCTTTGGACAGCCTTTCGGCCTCCGTTTCTTGTTGTTTGACCATGTCCGCAGAAGGACCTTCGGTCACCTTGGCCTGCAACTTTTGGATCTCAGAGAAACCCTAATGCCCAGTTCCTCATGGAATCAGTCACCTACCCGTACGTACCTACTTTGCATAATAACGATTACCAATCACTATTCATGAGGTAGACGACGCTACTACAGTGATATTCAAAGAGAAGAACAATATTTCTACAGATTCATGGAAGGCATACCTATGGCTAGGATTTGCCCAAAAATAAGAAAACAAATTGAAGAGAAACGCTGGAGTACATAGCTGGAATACGCTTTCCCACTTTATTGCTACCGCGCTACCACTAACACCAGGACGTGAGAACAAAGATACGAGATAAAAAGGAGAGCCAACCCCTTTCATACGCATAACACTTTTGGAATTTAAATAAGGAAATGATTTCTTATTTGAGCTGCGTATGGAAAGAGGAAAATGGGCCCGCAAGAACAAGTCCGTGCCATGCCAAGCCACCGCCGTGCCAAGCCAACAGTCCGCGCCATGCCCAGCCAACAGTCTGCACCATACCAAATCCAAGCCAGCGTCCACGCCAAGCCAGCGCCCATTCCAAGCCGATCCAGCGCTAACAGCTTGCATCTTTCCAGCGCCAGTAGCTTGCATCCTTCCAGCGCTAACAACTTGCATCTTTCCAGCGCCAGAAACTTGCATACTTCCAGCGCCTTTTGAACGCCCAATAGAAGGGAATCAGCAATCTAATTTCATCACACGTAAAGATCAGGAACGACTTCTCCAAAATCGAAGCAAAGAAAATCAGCAACCCCCCTGAGTTCACAAAGACTCTCTTCCTGTCAGGAGCTGCATGATTTCCGGGGACTTCGCCCACAAAATCGTGCAGTCTATGATGAAACACTTATGTGAGATTTTGTAGGCGCAGCGTCAAGACATATTCGCAGCCCTCAACCGCACTGTATCAGGGAAGCAGCTATTTCCAACCAGAGAAGTTGTTCCCAAACCCCAACCTCTCTTGGAAAGCACGCTTGATAGATGGAACCGGGAACTCTTAACCATTGTTCGCTTGAAGGGTGTCCAGTTTGACAGCACACTGATTAACGTAGCCACTCCACTTCAACGTTCGCTCCAACATCCGCTCCTCCAGCAGCGGCTCCGCTTCAACGTTCGTTCCGACAGCCGCTCCACTTCAGCGTTCTCTCCATAAGCTGCTCCAGAATCCGAAGCCGAAGCTTCAGCGTTTGGCTCCTTAAGTTTCAACATCCTTTCCAAGAGCCGAAGCTGCTTCAACGTCGTTTTTTCCTGCAAAGGGTCGTACCACCATGCTCTCCATGTTAAGGATCATGATCACATCCATCCAACCTTTGTAGTCATGACCGCCTTTTGATCCATCTCGCCAAAACTCGTGATCATGGACAGTTTGCTCGCTTACGTGTCCAGCCAATCCTTTTACTTCCATGGATGCCCATACAATTCCAGCCAACCTACTTTGTTACCACGACAATGTAGTCTCTTTTGATTACATCTTCTACCAAGAACTGTTGCCGCTCGTTTGTTGATACCAGCCAGAGATTCACCACAGCAGTAATCACTACAAAAGTAACATGTACTCCTCCATATTTTAAGTTCCACGTGGAAGAAGTAACAAAATCACCAGTACGAACGCACGATGATGATGTCTTTATCATGGTCAACCCACTGACCATACAAGATGGAAACATGTAAACCATACTTGGGGACTGAGGATATACACGGAATCCCTTACTGTCAAAGCTTAAAAGACACGTTCAACCAAAAGGTCATAGCCACAACAAGGTCATATACTCTTCAAGGGTGCATCGCAAGAAAATCATCACATATCTGTCCAGAAGACGCCTTCAACACTTTACAAGGCCGCGGAGGATCCCAAGCCTGCTCAGAGGAAAACAACTTCAGAAACTGAAGAAAAAT
This sequence comes from Papaver somniferum, assembly GCF_003573695.1. Taxonomy (NCBI): domain Eukaryota; kingdom Viridiplantae; phylum Streptophyta; class Magnoliopsida; order Ranunculales; family Papaveraceae; genus Papaver; species Papaver somniferum. Next base: position 173,562,155 of record NC_039359.1, on the reverse strand, counting down.
GCGACTGGGGACTGCATATCGCAGTCCATCCCGACGACCATCAAAGACTCATGAGATAACTCCAGAGACGCGGCTGAAACATTTTCTTGAAGAAACAGAGGGAGCCATGATAAACAACATAACTCTCTCATTCCTAACACTTCACTATCCAGGATATTTCATCATGTGATATTCTGATCACCCCAACGTCATATCCAGAAGAGTAAGATAAGCTTATATCAAATCTCGTGGACGTGGATTCAAGGCGATGCAATGAAAGTAGGATACACATGGGGACTACCAACATGGGACGCTTTCACTCCCCTCAACTAGGTTATTTATGATTTCAACATCATCACTGTCAAAGTTTTACGAGCCGCAGGAATTTCTCAACATGAAGCCGTACATGTGCACCGAAGACTCCAAATGCACGCCACAAAGATACATTCACATATTCGTCCAAGCCATCGGATCTAACAGAAGCATAACTGGGGACTGCTCACTACATCCCATTCCACACGATAGTCCAAGATTCGGAAGATGGTTCGAAGGATGCCACTTGGAACCAAGTCCTTGAAGACTTGATATTAGCACATCGCCAACGAAACGTCTCCCAGCTCATCTATTTCATCCAGTGTCTCCGGAAGATTTCAACCAATACAAGCATCCACAACATATTGGCATTGCGATCAGAGGGTCTAGGCACTGAACAACCTAAAATCAAGGATGGACCGAAAACGCAACCACATCCATCCGTCTCAAGAATGCCATGGAGTTTGATAAATTTTGGAATCCACTGGAGAGACACTGCAAACGAAAGCACGGATCCGGACGAGCAACAGAAAACAGAAGAAGGTCAATATCTCTTTTCATGCGGACGGAGTTTCTAGAGTTTGAACAAAATAAAGATTCCTTCTTGCTCCATTAAACGGATGACTGGGCGCGACTATGCCACCTCGGTCCCGCAACATCCCTCCTGAATTTTACTGTCGATCTGTTTTCACCTCCCGAACGAGATCAAAACCTAAATATTCCATCGTGGGGAGATAGGAAATTATTTTCCGTTCAGAATGGAGGGGCGGACCGTCAAAATCCGAGTTCGTACGAGAATACTACAGCGATTCTAGTAAGGGGCGCTAATTAGAGTTGCAACATGCTAAAAACTGAAGCAAGTTGTTACCTTCCCGAAGCCAGTCGTCACCTTCCCAGGGAACTGAAGCAAGTTGTTATCTTCCTGAAGCCAGTCGTCACCTTCCAAGGGAACTGAAGCAAGTTGTTACCATCCCGAAGCCTGTCGTCACCTTCCCAGGGAACTGAAGCAAGTTGTTATCTTCCCGAAGCCAGTCGTCACCTTCCCAGTGAACTGAAGGAAGTTGTTATCTTCCCAAAGCAAGTCATCATCTTCCCACGGAACTAAAGCAAGCTGCCATCATTCCACTGGCCCGCAATTCTTCCTGAATTTTACTGTCGAGCTGTTTTCACCTCCCGAACGAGATCAAAACCTAACTATACCCGCGAGAGGTGATAAGAAATTATTTTCCGTTCAGAATGGAGGAGCGGACCGTCAAAATACGATTTCGTACGAGAATTCTACAGCGATTCTAGTGAAGGGCGCTAATTAGGGTTTCGGCATGCCAAACCCTAATTCAGACAAAGTTTCCATCATCCCATGAAACTGAAGTCGGTCGTCATCCTTCCACGGAACTGAAGACAGTCGTCATCCTTCTAAGGAACTCAAGCTAGATCCACTCCAAGCCGAGAAACGCTAGCAGCTCCATTTCAAGACGACCAATGCTGACGGCTCCCATTCTAAGCCGACCAACGCCTGCGGCTCCCATTACAAGCCGACCAATGCCTTCGGCTCCCATTCCAAGCCGACCAACGCCTGCGTCTCCCATTCCAAGACAACCAATGCCTGTGGCTCCCATTCCAAGCCGACCAACGCCAGCGGCTCCGCTCAAGCTGCACCAACACCGACTACTCGCTAATTCAGCTCCTCCGCATTCCCTAGCGCAGCCAAGATGATGTGTGACCAAGCCAAGCCGACTGTCTGCATCTCAACCAACAACCGTCTCTACCATTTCAAGGTCTAGCCAGCAACACCACGAGTAGAATTTACGCAAGGCCGCCAACACAAGAATCGTGAATTCTTCTTACCTCTAGAACAAGGTTAGTCGGGTCTTCCTGACCATCTTTTCATGACTTGCCATTTCGATTTTGTCCTGGCCTGTCACCATCTTACGCTTACCTCGCAACAATACTCCTGTTCCGAGCTAAGCAGGGGACTTAATGTTGACTGTGGTTTTTATCTTAGGGTTAAAATCGTAAAACCTTACATCTGACATGACGTCACTACAACCACTAGAGCATTTATTGAATCATTCAACATACATACGTAAGAATTACCAGGGTACCTTTTTTTTTATATACATGTGTCATGTTCCATGGCAGAACCTTGAGTATTGACCGACATCATCTTCGTACATACCAAACCCTAATTCTCATGCTATCGCGCCAAAGCATGCCAACCATGCCATCCACAAGTCCGCACCAAGGCATGCCAACCACGCCAGCCGCACCACTGTGCCAATGACAAACCATGCCAGCCACATCTCCGTGCCAAGGCATGCCAACCATGCCAGCCGCACCACTATGCCAATAGCAAACCATGCCAGCCACATATCCGCGCCAAGGCATGCCAACCGCACGACTGTGCCAATGGCAAACCAAGCCAGCCACATCTCCGTGCCAAGGCATGCCAACCATGCCAGCCGCACCACTGTTCCAATGACAAACCATGCCAGCCACATCTCCGCGCCAAGGCATGCCAACCATGCCAGCTGCATCACTGTGCCAATGGAAAACCATGCCAGCCACTTCTCCGCTCCAAGGCATGCCAACCTTGCCAGCCGCACCACTGTGCCAATCGCAAACCATGCTAGCCACATCTCTGCGCCAAGGCATGCCAACCATGCCAGCCGCACCACTGTGCCAATGGTAAACCATGCCATCCAAGGCATCCCAACCATGCTAGCCGCACTATGCGCCAATGACATGCCAAACCCTTGGCCCCACCATGCCAAGCCAACCGCGCCTTGCCTTGGACCCAACCATGCTAGCCGCACCATGCGCCAATGGTATGCCAAACCCTTGGCCCCACCATGCCAAGCGAACCGCACCTTGCCTTGGCCCCACCATGCCAAGCCGTCCGTACCAAACCCTTGGCCCTACTATGCCAAGCCATCCGCGCCATTGTCCTTGGCCCCACCATGCCGGCCTTCCCTATGCGGCTACCAAAACGAAGACGTGCGACGATCAACGACCACCCTTCCATCCTAGATGCAAATCCTAGCCGTCCAAGGTCGACAAACAACCCATGGTAACCTTTGGTCCAAAACCCTAGTTTTGTCCATGCCAAACCGCGCCAAGGCATGCCATGCCACATGTGCCAATGGCATGCCAACCACCTTTCCGCGCCATACCATGTCGGCCTTCCCCATGCGGTTACCAAAACAAATACGTGTGACGATCAACGACCACCCTTCCATCCTGGATGCAAATCCTAGCCGTCCAAGGTCGCCAAACAACGCATGGTAACCTTTATCCCAAAACCATAGTTTTGGTCACGCCAAACCGTGCCAAGGCATGCCATGCCACATGTGCCAATGGCATGGCAACAACCTTGTCGCGCTACACCATGCCGTCCTTCTCTATGCGGCTACCAAAACGAAGGCGTGCGACGATCAACGGCCACCCTTCCATCCTAGATGCAAATCCTAGACAACGCATGGTAACCTTTGGCCCAAAACCCTAGTTTTGGCCACGCCAAACCGCGCCAAGGAATGACATGCCACATGTGCCAATGGCATGCCAACCACCTTGCCGCGCCATACCAATCCGGTCTTCCCCATGCGGCTACCAAAACAAAGGCGTGCGACGATCAATGGACACCTTTCCATCCTAGATGCAAATCCTAGCCGTCCAAGGTCGCCAAACAATGCATGGTAACCTTTGGCCCAAAACCCTAGTTTTGGCCACGCCAAACCGCGCCAAGGCATGCCATGCCACATGTGCCAATGGTATGCCAACCACCTTGCCGCGCCATAACATTCCGGCCTTCCCTATGCGGCTACCAAAACGAAGGCCTGCAAAAATCAACGACCACTTTTTCATCTAAGATGCAGATCTTAGCCGTCCAAGGTTACCAGCTAACGCATGACAACCTTTGGCCCTAGTTTGGTCGCGTCTAAACAAAGCCAAAACCCTAACTTTTGGCCGCGCCTAAACTGGGACATATTAAAGCCATACTGATCATACTTTCATGCCACTGGCTACCAAATGAAATGTTGCAATAATCAACGGATACCTTCCTCTTAAGATGCAAAATCTCGACAGTTGAAGGTCACCACCGAACCGGAAAATCTCCCAAGCTCAACTTGCCAGACAACAACAACATGCTACATGTTTTCCACCAAAACACTCGAGACATCAACACATGTCACAAACTGGGGGATGCTCATTGGGTATTGGTTTGGCAGTTTACAGCGTGCGGCGTACACTACGCTCGTTATTGGAAAGTGTCATAAGGATGAGGCGGTTAGTAAATACACGGAGTAATGGTGAAACGCTTTTTTTTATGGAACATCAATTCCAAGCGTTACCGGTTAACACCTCCTCCCATTTACTCACCCGTTTTCCATTTCTTAATGATACCAGAGTACGTTTCACTTCGACTTGTATAAATAGACATTATCTATTTCCACCGAACAACGAGTTCTGGTCAGGAGCATACAACAATCAGAAAATGTTTGCTAGCTTTCCCATCTGTTAGCTTCCCACTTTCTGATACAAGTCACAAAACAACCACTCTTCCAGAATCAACTATTCTGGTCTCAACACTCTCTTCGCTTCCCTCCCCAAAACCAACCCTTCTCCTCCACTTTGTGACCGAAGCAAGTATGGAACGGCCATTTCTTGGTTTAGGCCGGACTTGTACAGATTGATCTCTCGAATCTAAAGTACTCCCTTGCAATATATTTTTTAGGGTTTAGATTTGTTTCTCACCCACATCACACGAAATTACCGAAACCAACAGAAACTGTTTTCACCCTCAAACACCAAGGCTAGGATTTGGCGTCGTGGCCAAAGTTAGGGCTTGTCGGCGTGGCCAACGCTAGGATTTGGCATCGTGGACAAAATTAGGGCTTGGCGGCGTAGCCAAGGCTAGGATTTGGCGTCGTGGCCAAAGTTATGGCTTGACGGCGTGGCCAAGGCTAGGATTTGGCGTCGTGGCCAAAATTAGGGCTTGGCGGCATGGCCAAGGCTAGGATTTGGCGTCATAGCCAAAGTTAGGGCTTGGCGGCGTGGCCAAGGCTAGGATTTGGCGTCGTGGACAAAATTAGGGCTTAGCGGCGTGGCCAAGGCTAGGATTTGGCGTCGTGGCCAAAATTAGGGATTAGCGCCATGGCCAAGGCTAAAGTGGCTCGTGGCATGTTACTGAGGCAGAGTGGCATGTTGGCATGCCGATTAATATGTTGTTGTGGCAGGGCGCGTTTGGCTTGTCAGTTAGTATGGTGGCGCGGCAGGGCGCGTTTGGCCTTTAATGTATGGTAGCGAGTTTAGAGCGTCTTGATTGGTCAAGAAAGGGGCCGGCCAAACATATGGCGCGACCACATCTCTAGTGCTTGTGGCGCATTTTAAAGTGACCTGATTGGTCGGTAGGAAAGAGAGGGGCTAGCCAAGCATGGGCGTGGCGACACTTCTGGTGTGAGTGTTGTGGCTTTAGAGAGACCTGATTGGTCGATGGGAAATTGAGCTGGCAAGTATAGTCCCAGCCACAACTTATGTGCGTGTGGCGAGTTTAAAGCGACCTAATTGTTCGAGGGAAATAGGGCCGGTTTAGGATGGGGCGTGGCCAATGGAAAGTGGCTCCAGCTAGCCTAAGGCATGGCCACGCCTCTCTTTGCTGCTGCGGCTCCCTGTTTTCTGATTTTGGGCAAGGTTTTGCACTATGGATTAATTTCCTAGTTTTCCTAGGCTTACTTTCGACAAGCAAGGTCTGGTATACTGCGCAAGGCGCAAAAGTAATTGATTGAATTCTATGTGCTGACACAGAGTTCTTTAAGTTAGCCCTAGAGGTTAGACACTAGTTACTTTGTAGAAGGAACCAGGCTGATTCGGACCATAAGAGGTACAAATAATCAAAATAGGAAAATTACCCCAAAGCCCAAGTCCACTAATCCGGCCCGTTAATCCAAGGCCTGATCTATCTGAGTCAACTAACAGTCAAAGGGGTCGTCTAACGGTCAATGTCAAAAGTCAAGTAAAGGTTCATTCCATGAGTCAAAGGTCAAGTCTGGTAAATCATTAAGTCAAACCAAAACGACTCAGTCAGATAAACTGAGTCAGAACAGTCAGTCAGTTGACTGAGATGACTGATCAATAATGAATTAGTGAGTTTAACAGATTATAGTGAATCGATCCAATATATTCAGCTATGCTGAATAACGTTATGCTAAGGATGCTACACAAGTCAAATGGTCATGTTGCACCATCATGGTGCAACACCAGACAAGCCAGAAACTAATGCTCAAGCCATACTAGAATGATGCATCATAGCATCGTCTCCTTCATTACTTAGTTCAATACAAATCCATCTATCACTTGAACTCTACAAAACTATAACTATAACTTTCATCATTTCAATAGTTCATTCATTTCAAATACACTTCAGAATTATCCAAAGATACAAACTTAATTAACTTACCTGCAACAGCAGTTGCAAGCCTCCACTGAGCCACTATTTGTAATCCTACAATGACCATCACTAGCCACACAACTATTACTACCAACATCCTCACCACAGTCACAGCCAAATTCACAACATCATTCTTCATTACATCTCAGCAACCCAATCATGTCCTACAACTTCAATTCAATTCAATTTAAGCCGCCATCAGTGCAATTTCCATTTCATCTCTTGCCCATTCTTGCACAATTATTTAACCCTCTTCTAACATTGCAGCTTAAACACTTCCACTACACACATTCATCCAAACCTATTCTTCTAATCAGACTACATCTTCTTCCAACACCACATATTCATCATCCTTATCAATGACATCACATACCTTCATATATTTGTAACTTACAAAACCACTACTACCTGCAATTCCATTTCTATACAACACCTTCTTGGCATTTAACTTAAGTTCAGATTCATCTCATCTCCTTCTTATTTCACTTGCACCCAAAACAACATCACAAATACCTCTATAGTTTCATCACCAACAGATACATCACCACCTGCCATAACACTAAACATCAATTCTCTGAATTCTAGATATAGCTAAGCTATAACTATATCTTCAATTATATCACTTCACATCTCAATTCAACAATAACTTCACAGACTCAACAATGAACTGAATAACTAAGTTGAGTTTACTGGGAACAAATAATTACCTCCAATCAGTTTCACATAAACCACAAATTCTAACAGTTGGATCAGATTCTTCTCTGCTTTAACTCGTTTCAGTAATTCATCTCAAAACCGCCAATAACCCATCAATTCTGTTTAACTAACACTCGACAATCTTCACCATCACCAATGAATCGCAGAAAACCCTAATTTCTATTTTGGGGAAGAACAGAAACCCTAATCTTCTTTAATATCGAGTTACTCTTCATCCTTGACCCTGATTCATTCAATTGGTAAATATTGTTGCGATTCCAACTCCAAGTTAGCTTAGTTACCTTAAATAGCTTTTCTATTTTTAGCTTGCTTTTAAATTCCTAGTTTAGTTTAAACTCTATTTTTAGTGTTACTTGTTTCATAAGTACGAGAAGATATAAATACTTCTCTCGAGCTGTGTAAAAGCTTAAGAATTAATTCGAGAAACTCTTCTTCAAATATCTTCTAGCCTTCTTTTCTTTTTCTCAATCCTCTTATTCTCTTAATTCTTCTTGTTATCTGGGTTCTAAACCTATTTCAGTTACGTAAACCTTGTGTTTTGGTCTAGAACCCTAACATCTGGTTCATAGCAGGTTTATCATGTACCTAATTTTACACCATTTTTTTTCCAATGACGTACATAGACGATTTGTCTAACCTACAACAGAGTATTAATGGTGTTACAACCAAACTTGGTACACTGGTTGAAACTATCACCAAAGATCGTGAATTGGATGAAGCTACAATTAAGAAACTACGTGCAGAAGAAAATTAGCTCGTGAAGACGATAGGGCTAACCTTAAAATTGATCTCGCTGAACATGAAAAAGCTCTTACAGAAAGCTTGACCAAAGCCCTAAGATCTTCGTTACGTGAGATTTTTCTGGAATTTCTTTCTCAGTTTCAATCTACAGATGGTACTCCTCCACAACATACACATCGTAACACAAATACTAATGGTACTGGCATTCTTGATACTCCGGTTCGCACACCACAAGTTCACCTAAAGTTTGCTTCTTTTGATGGTGATGACGTTGATGGTTGGTTATTTCAAGCTGAGCAATATTTTTATTGGCATACTATTGCTAACAATATGAAGGTATCACTCGCTGCTGCTCATCTTAAAGGAGATGCTAATGCATGGTTTCTTTGGAAGTGAACTACAGTCGTAAACCTACAATGGCCACAATTTTGTTCAATGGTGCGTGAATGATTCTCTCCTGAGAAGTTTATTGATGCTAAAATGGCAATTATCACAATTAAGAAAAAAGGTATTGTTAAAGATCATATTCCTGAATTTGAACGTTTTTTGAACTTTGTTGATTTTCCTGAATCCCACTTGATTAATCTGTTCATACATTCTTTAAAACCTGAGATTGGTTCTGTGGTGAAGTTATTTGAACCAACAACTTTGGCTTCAGCTTTTAAGAAGGCACTTAATCAGGAAGAAGTTTTGTTGACATCTCCCAAAGTTTTCTTAGGTCTAACCAGTTTAAATCACCTACTGCTCCTACCAATTCTCAATTCAAAAGAAATCCTTTACCAGCTGGTGTTAAACGGCTTACTTGGGAAGAACAAAAAGAAAAACGGGATAAGGGCTTTTGCTTTAATTGTGACCAACTATATCAGCCTGGTCATTTATGTTTAAAGCCAAGACTATTACTATTGGATATACCTCCAAATTCAGATGACGTTGAAGAAGCACATGATGATACAGGTCAAGAAGATGTTGAAGATATTACTCAAACTGTTCTTACAGAGCACAGTGTACCAACAATTTCTTTGCATTCGTTAATGGGTTCTTCTTTTCCTAGAACCATGCGTATTTTGGGTTACACTAAAGCTCAGCCTTTCTCAATATTGATTGACTCTGGCTCAACCCATAATTTTCTTCATCCTAAAATTGCTAAGCAGTGTTGGTATTCTGCACAATCTGAAGAGGTTGCTTTACAAGTTACTGTTGGTGATGGTGCTCAAATACAGACTTGTGGATTTTGTCATAATATACAGGTTAAACTTCTGAATTATTCTTTTTCCACAGATTTTCATCTTCTTGATATCAGTGGTTGTGATGTTGTCTTAGGAGTCCAATGGTTACGCACATTGGGACCTATTACATGAGATTTTTCAAAGTTAATGATGAAGTTTCGAATCCAAGAGCAAGATGTGGTTTTACTAGAACATAATTCCTCCAGCATTATGCTTTTGGGCACTAAGTCCATGCAGGATTTGTTATCCAGAGAGACTTTTGTAGTTTTCCTACAAATATCTGCATTAAATACTTCAATCAATGCTGCTCCAATCATTCCACCTGAGTTGCATGAACTACTTTCTACATATGCTGATGTTTTCAAGACTCCAACAACATTACCTCCTGAGAGGCAACATGATCATCGTATCAATTTGCTTCCAGATTCTGCACTTGTCAATATCAGGCCATACAGTTACCCACATTTTCAAAAGGACGAAATTGAGAAGATAATGCATGAACTTCAGCAAGATGGACTTATTAGACCGAGTTCTAGTCCTTATTCATCTCCCATATTGATGGTACATAAGAATGAAGGTTCTTGGCGAATGTGTGTTGATTATAGAGATCTGAATAAGAAAACCATCAAAGATCGTTTTCCAATACCAATGGTGGATAAGTTATTAGATGAACTAAATGGTGCAACATTTTTTCCAAACTGGATTTTCGATCTGCTTATCATCAACTACTTATGCATAAACCAGACATTCCCAAAACTGCTTTTCGAACTCATGATGGCCATTATGAATTCTTGGTCATGCCATTTGGGCTCTCAAACGCTCCAGCCACTTTTCAAGGATTTATGAACCACATTTTTCGTCCTCACCTTCGCAAGTTTGTGCTGGTATTTTTCGATGACATCTTAATTTACAATAAAAACATATCAGAGCATATTCAACATTTGTCTTTGGTATTTGAATTATTAAGAACTCATCAGTTATTTGTCAAAGAGTCTAAATGCACCTTTGCACAAAACACAGTGAAGTATTTGGGTCACATAATATCTTTTGAAGGAGTTTTAGTCGATCAAGATAAGATTCAAAGTATTATTTCATGGCCTCTTCCTACTTCATTGAAAAAATTACGAGGTTTTCTGGGTCTAGCCGGCTGTTATCGCAAATTTGTAAAGGATTTTGGTAAGCTTAATGCACCTTTAACTCAACTACTGAAGAAGGATGCATTTATCTGGAATGATAATGCCATTACTGCATTCAAAGTGCTTCAACATGCTCTTACTACAACCCCAGTTTTAATACTTCCAGATTTTTCTAAGGAATTCTCTCTTGAGTGTGAGCATCTGGTAATAGATTAGGAGCTGCATTGATGCAGTATGGTCGACCAATTTCTTATTATAGAAAACCCTTGACAGGAAAGGATTTAAATCTTTCGATATATGATAAAGAAATGCTTGCAATTGTATCTGCAGTTCAAAAATGGAGACCATATCTACTTGGTCACCATTTCAAGATTCTGACAGATCACAAGAGTCTGAAATATTTTCTTGATCACAAACTTTCTTCTATGGAGCAACAGAAATGGTTATCCAAGCTATTGGGTTATGGCTATGAGATTATTTTTTCGAAAAGGCAAAGAAAATCTTGCAGTTGATGCTTTGTCACGCAACATTGGATCTTGCTTTAGCTTGACCTCACCAATTTCTTCAGGAGTCACTGAGATAATTAGTAAATTTCATCTGGATGCTGAGCTAAGTATATTGATTCAAAAACTCATTAATTTTCCTTCTTGCAAACTCAATTTTTCATATATTAATGGAGTCTTGCGCTACAAAGGAAGAATAGTTGTGGTACCTACATCTTTATGGTGTACCAAAATTCTTGAGGAGTTTCATTCAAACCCTATAGGGGGTCATTCAGGGTTTTTGAGAACTTTTAAACGTGTGTAGCATAACTTTTATTGGAAGGGTATGAAACAATCAATCAAAGATTTCATTGCTTAGTGCGATGTTTGTCAAAGAAATAAAACTGAAGCTATATCACCACCAGGATTATTGAGTCCACTTCCTATTCGTTCTGATGTATGGATTGATATATCCATGTATTTTATGGATGGTTTTCCTCTTTTTGATCGCAAGAACGCAATTTTGGTGGTTGTTGATCGTTTAACCAAGTATGCACATTTTATACCTCTCACACATCCTTATTCTGCTAGTTCTATTGCGGAAGTCTTTGTACGTGATATTGTTCGACTTCATGGGATGCCAAGAAGTATAGTCAACGATCGAGATCCCATTTTTATGAGTAACTTTTGGGAAGCTTATTTCCAGCTTCAAAATACTCAGTTATGTCGCAGTTCTGCTTATCATCCTCAGAGTGATGGTCAAACTGAAGTCACAAATAGGACATTAGAATGTTATTTGAGGTGTTTTGCTGGTATGAAGCCGAATGATTGGTCAAGATGGATCCAATGTGCTGAATGGTGGTACAACACAAGTCATCATTCTGCCATTAATATGTCTCCTTATCAAGCTCTTTACAGTTTTCCACCACTAACAATTTCAGCTTATCTACCAGGTACAACTTCAGTGCATGATGTGGATGTAAATCTTAGGGCCAAAGACCATACACTCAAGTTATTAAAATCACATCTCCTTGATGCTCAGGTGAGAATGAAAGCATACAATGATGTTCATCGCACTGAACGAGAGTTCTCTATAGGTGATTGGGTTTTTCTTCGTCTACAACCTTATAAACAGTGCATTGTTACTAACCAATCATTTTCTAAACTTTTACCAAAATTTTATGGCCCTTTTCGTGTTCATGAAAACATAGGTTCAATGGCATATAGATTAGAGATTCCAGCAGAAAGTCGCATCCATCCCGTATTTCATGTTTCTCAACTAAAACTGAAATTGGGAGCATCTAATTTTGTTCAACAGATTCTACTATCTGTTATTGATTATGATAAGTGGGAACCAGAAGCTGTTTTGGAGCGAAAGATGTTCAGAAAAGGTTCTTATGGTGGCAGGTTAGTAAAATGGATGGATCACCCAAATGATGAAGCTACATGGGAGGATGCAGATGAGTTTCTTCTTCATTTTTCAGAGTTTGAGGCTTGAGGATAAGCCGTTTTTCATTCAGGGAGGGATATTATGATGCCAACTCCAAGTTAGCTTCGTTACCTTAAATAGATTTTCTATTTTTAGTTTGCTTTAAATTCCTAGTTTAGTTTAAACTTTATTTTTAGTGTTACTTGTTTCACAAGTACGAGAAGATATGAATACTTCTCTCGATCTGTGTAAAAGCTTAAGAATTAATTCGAGAAATTCTTCTTCAAATCTCTTCTAGCCTTCTTTTCTTTTTCTCAATCCTCTTATTCTCTTAATTCTTCTTCTTATCTGGGTTCTAAACCTATTTCAGTTACGTAAACCTTGTGTTTTGGTCTAGAACCCTGACAAATACCCATCTCAAATCGCCTTTCCTAAACATCAATTTCATCTTCTAATTCTTCTTTGAGATTTTCCAGAAACCGTAACTCTTGATTCAATTATCAAACAGCTCTACAGCTTCAATTAGACATCACCTCTTTTGATATTCATCTAACTACAACTCAATTCATCTCTCAATTTCATATCCAAACCCTACTTTTGATCTTCCTGAATTCATCATGAATCTATAACAATACCTAACTGTTCTTCTTCATAAATTTCACCCATGCCATCTTTATCATCATTTATACAACTTCAATATCTGATTTACTTCGATAGCTTTCAAAAACAGATCATAAAATTTGGCAGAATTCGAACAGAAGAAGAGGAAACAAGATAATAAACTTATCTCCTCGCTTTGGTTAGATAAGACCAAAGATAATTACTAGTACATCCAACAGATTGGATGTGGGCAGCCACCCGGTGCCCCGAGAAGAATTCTTGACTGCCTTAATAGTCTTTGTTGTGAAAAGATTATTTTTCCCTTCATACAAATATGATGATATCATATTCGTCTGGTATCCGAATGACACGTTCGAGTAGTCCATTTCGCAAAACTTTTCGACATTTATTCTAGTTTAGTATTGGATTACTCTTCTCTAATTAAAATTAATATTCGGTTAATCGAGTCATTAGCGGCTAAGTCGTCTCTTGACTGGTCAAATAGTGTTGACGTGCTTGAGGGTCTCTATATATAACAACCACACCCAATAATTCGTTCAACAATCTGTATGGACTAACTCCAATATAATTCCGAGAGCACCAGCTTATAAAGCAAGCTCAACCAAGAAATATATCAAAAGAGTTATATCTCAATTTCTCAATACAATCTGGAATCGAACAAGTAGAAATCTGTGAGCCCGATTGATATGAGAAATAACTTGGACGGTACCAAAGACCAATGCCCAAGTGCCAATCAATTCCTATCCAACAATCAAGGTCGGATTTACTAATTGATTAAACTACGCACAACTTGTGATATTTCAATTATATAAAAATATAATGCAGAAAAGAAAACACACAAACACCAAAAGTTTTGTTAACGAGGAAACCGCAAATGCAAAAAAAGACCTGAGACCTAGTCCAGATTTGAATACCACACTGTATTAAGCCGCTACAAGCCTACTACAGGTTAACTTCGGACTAGAATATAGTTGAGCCCTAACCAAGTCTCACACCGATTAAGGTATAGTCGCGTTCCTTATGCCTCTAGAACCACGCTGGATTCTGCGCACTTGATTCCCTTAGCTGATCTCACCCACAACTAAGAGTTGCTACGACCCAAAGTCGAAGACTTATAAACAAATTTGTCTCCCACAGATAAGTCTATTCTAATAGATAAAATTTGTTTCCCACAGAAGTACCTATGAAGTTTTTATTCCATATTTTGATAAATCAAGGTGAATAGGAACCAATTGATAATCCGGTCTTATATTCTCGAAGAGAAGCTTAGAAATATCAATCACCTCACAATAACTTAACTATATGGTAGTAGAAGAAGTTATTGTGGAATCACAAAGAATGAGACGAGGAGATTTGTGATTACTTTTTATATCTTATATATCGAGATAAATCTCAAGCAAATCTTAGAGAATATAATAGTCAATACGATAGAACAAGTAAGATCAGAACACGCAACTACAGAGAAAATAGTTTGGTCTGGCTTCACGAATCCCAAATGAAGTCTTCAAGTCATTAACCTATAATGGTTTTGGGAAAACCTAGGTTAAAGGAGAATCGACTCTAGTCGCAACTAGGACATAAGAAAGTGTCGGGATTAGGTTTTCCAGTTGCTAGAGTTCTCCCTTATATAGCCTTTCAAATCAGGGTTTGCTTTCGATCAAAGCTAAGATAGCTTAGTAACAAAGAAATCAATATTCACCGTTAGATGAAAACCTGATTTAAGATTCAAGCTAAGTATGCTTAGAACCAAAGAAATATATCTCCACCGTTAGATGGTATTAGCTTGTTACACACTAACGAAATATACCTTCATTTATATATGGGTAACCATACCTAAACGTGTATATTGAGTTGGCTCAATAACAGTTAACGGAAGTTAGCCATATGAACACTTTTGTCTTAACAACATTCATCTAACACTTCTAGATCAACTATGATGATTGATCAATCATGAAAGATAATCAAATGAATCTAATTGTGTTCCGCATAGAGTTGTTCAATTGCTCACTATCTCATAGAAATATACATGAACCAATTGAATCAAAGTCGGATTGATTTGTAAGATTAAATTCATGAAAATTAAGCCATGGTTTGCAAAGATTGCATTCCTTAATCCATAAATGTATTTGTCATGAGTATTAAAAACATACTTGATCGATTCTAGAACTTAAACCACTAAGTTTGCAAACAGGTACGCAAACTATAGCTTCCGGACTTTGGTCTTGTCCAGCCGTTTGCAAACGGGTATGCAAACAGCAGTCCCATACCTAACTCAGGTAGAACCGTTCGCATACTAGTATGCAAACAAGGTTCCCAGACTTTAACAGTTAAAACCGTTCGCATACTAGGTATGCAAACAGGGTTCCCGAACCTGAATCATACCAAAAAAGTTTGCATACTAGGTATGCATACTGTATTGTATCCAGACAAAGGTTTTTGTTCTAAACTCCCATTTCAATTATTGAAACATCCATACAAGACGGCAATCGCTGTCTAACACAAACTATTATCTTATAAGTAATTTTCAAGTGATCATACGAAATTTTACGAGTCGACATCAAATGATTGTCTCACACTAATCATGTAAGATGTTTCAAGGCTATTTCCACATGATCATCTTTTGACTTATTATTTAGTTTCCAACTAAATTCGTCAAGAATATGATGAACGTAACTAAAGAAAAAAGCTTCCAACACATATTTCGAGAAATAGATAAGCAAGATAAACTCGGCTTGAAATATCAAATGTGTATAATATAATAGCTATACGACTTAGTCTCTTTAGGAGATTGAATAGAATAAACTTCTGAGTGATAGATAAGTTTTAGTCTCCACATACCTTTTGTTGATGAAGTTCCTCCAGGATCTCCTCAGTAGATATTTGTCTTCAATCGATGAATGTCGTGAAGTCTAAATCTCAACTGCACGTTTTATCCTAATCCGAGACATAACTATAAGTAGACTAAAAATCAAGACTATAGTTTTGATCAACTAAATTTGACAAACAAGCTTGAGATAGCAACGCTTGCGAGTTCGACCGAGCAGTGCTCTAACAGTCTTCCCCTTTGTCAATTTTAATAACAAAACTATCAAAACATATAGATTATACAAGATGTATTTAGATCCGAAAATGGTTATAAAAATCACGTCGATACTTTGCTCTAGTTTGAGTGACCCTTATGTCAGAAGAGAAGGCTCCCAAGAATAATCGAACTATTTGCAAACAAAGTTTCAACAACCGTTATGTCAATCAAATCAATAATCGAAAACTAAAACAACAATGCGATTATCTAGTTTCCCACCAACGGTACTCGAAGAGCTTCTTGATCCCACATAAGTCTTTAAACGAGCGGTCGTAAGAAATTTCTCCTAATTAGGGTAATTTCCTCTCTGAATAGACATATCCACCAGAAACTACAAGATGAAGTTTTTCTGGCTCTTAGGATAGTTTGCAATAAATGCGAACTCAACTATTTGTAGACCAAGCTTGTTTGGACAACAAGGAAATTCCAAAACCGAAAACATTCTCAAGATATTCACATTAAAGTACCTTATTTCGGTTTTCCTATTTCCACTTAAATGCCAAACCATATTCCCGAAACTTCTCATAGAAAACTTCTATTAATAGTCTAGCACATTAACTAATAATATTTTCCAGAGGATATGCTTTAATTGCTGGTAATTAAAACATATATGATGAAAATCATAATTAAATGCTTTTCACTTTTTCGGTATGGGATCACCTTGAGTATCAAGGAATATCTTTGAATAATAAATGATAGAAGTTACGTACATGTTCAAATAACGTCGCCATCTAGAATATTCTCATCTTAGCAAACCCAAAACCCTAATTCACTCACATCATGGAGAAATATGTGAACCATGGAAACTTGGTTTTGCTCATGGAATCGATTATACCATGGTAGGCTCGGAAACTTAGAATGATATACTGCAAGTGCACAACATCTAACTAGTAGACAATGGCAGGTCGTTCCCACGAGGAGTATGAAATACTCTACCAACTAATACCAAAAAAACTAAGTAATCAAATATGATGCTTTTGAGAGTTTACAGAAATTCGGACAAAATGATAGCAAAATAATAAAAATGTAACCAAAGATGTGAAAGTGTTAAGGTTTCGGGAATTCGTTGTAGGAAAGTTATTTGTATTCAATCACAAAAATCTCTAATTTACTCATGTAAAATGGAAAACCTAGATACTAGTACACGGAACATGTAAAATATAGCTAGAAGGTGAAACATTGAAAGAGAATCACAAACATTATCATTAAGTTCAATTGGTAGAAACTTTATTCAAGAACATAAAGTAAATCACCTACAACTTCATCCGTTCACCCTAACATGGATTAGTTAGACATGATTTTCTCAAAAAACCATAAATCAATATAAATAAATCAAACTCTAGCTAATAAAAACGAAGAATAGAAAACAAAACTTCAAAACCCTTTTCTAGTTGCGGCACCATGGCCGACCCCCTTTTTATAACTTCCCTCTCTTCTATTTCATTAATCAAAGAATCAAAATAAATTATTCTATTTAAATATCTTGCATGCAAGTTGATGTCGTCATCAATATCTTTTCCCAAATAGTATTGCCACCTCGTTCTTCCAATGAAATAATAATCTCTCCTTATTTCCAAAATCTCCCAAATGAAGAAAGAGTTACTTTATTTCCAAAATAATCTCACGTGTAAATATTCCTCAATTAATTCTTCACATGGCAAATAAATTATCTTTCCTGGTGGAATATATTTGTAATAAAGTAAGAAAGATAAAATACTCTCATTTTCAGTTTGCATGTGCCAACCCCACTTTGATTTCAATTCATTTGCTACGTTTGTGCCTCGCCTATGAAACAATTTTATGTTGCTGATATATATGGAGATACCAAGCCAGCTACATTTTGTCATTTTTTCATTGTGGTTGCTGATATATGGAAATACCAGGCCAACCTCATTTCATCATTTTGGTTGCTGATATATGGAAATACCAGGCCAACCCCATTTCATAATTGTGGTTGCTGATACATGGAAATACCAGGCCAACCCGGCCGCTGATACATGGAAATACCAGGCCAGCATAATAAGTGTTGCTGATATATAGAAATACCAGGCCAGCATAATTGATCATTGTGGTTGCTGATACATGGAAATACCAGACCAGCCACATTTCATCACTGTGGTTGCTGATATATGGAAGTACCAAGCCAACCACATTTTTCCATCTTCGTCGCAAACACCATTAAATCTCACATTTTGCTGTTTATTCGCTGGATGATCGAATTCACTTGTACTTTCTACAAAAGCACTAAAATAGTATTAGCAACTAAAATATTGTATCCTAGCTAATATAAATATGGGTATAAAATGTGCAAAACAGAGATATTATGCAATAGATTTTTTTTTGAAAGAAAAATCCTAACAAAAGCGCCACTCCCCCACACTTAAGCATTACATTGTCTTCAATGTAATTGAGTCATCCAACGTAGAAATTAAGGTGGAAAATTATAAAATACATATGCAAAAAAAACTAAAGATAAAAGATAGAGTGCAGGGAACAAATCTGATGGGTTGACTCCCATGAAGCGAAATGTATTTGTTTCCCGACTTGCCAGTAGCACGTTCTCAAACAATGTGGGGTTGGTACCCCAAGGTAAGCTACGAATTATATATATATAAAGCCTGAAGAGTTGGGGATCAACCCAACTAATCTGATTAGTTGAAAACATGAACCTACAGTAAGAAAGATTAATACCCAGAGAGATAAAACTGAATTCAATCTTATTTAAAGCATAATTCGAACCTTGAATATGAAGTAAATCAGGTTCACAGATGATTACTAAAGATTGTCTAAAGAATTGAACAGTTATTGTACTCCCTAAATCTGGTTCTAAGTCAGCGGAAATAACTTCCACGACTGATATTTTTTCAAATTCACTCGCTAAACAAGGCCTCAATGGAGAAATAATATCACGACTCTTAGACCCATTATCATCTAAAACGGTTTCATTATGAATATCATCAAGACGAAAAAATTCAGAACTTAATGGCTTATGGGTCAAGGTAGGAGCATTCTCGACTGATTGAACTAGTCGAGATTCGGACAGAACTAGAGGTTTCTAGTTTGGTCTTCCATTTATTAGTGTCTAGCAGTGGTATGGAGTCTAATAAGGCATTGACTTCACAAATAACACTATCATCATCAAAATCATACCCAAAATGAGCTAAGAAAACCTCTAATGGATCTTCCAAGTGGCTCTTGTAAATGTTTTGCGAGTGCATACTTTCTTTTCGCCCGCACTTCAAACTAAAGTACCTAAAAAAAATCAAACAAACTGCGTAAAAAGAACTAAAACAAATGTAAAAGAAAAATAAAAATAAATTATGTACAAAAATGAAAATAAGCTATATACGCTGATATCAACTAGTGAGTATTTTGCTACCACTCGCCGGTAGCGGCGCCAAAAACTTGGTAGGCTCGGAAACCTACAATAATATACTGCAAGTGCACAGCATCTAACTAGTAGACAATGGCAAGTACATGTCGTTCCCACGAGGAGTGTGAAATACTCTACCAACTAATACCAAAAAAACTAAGTAATCAAATATGATGCTTTTGAGAGTTTACAGAAATTCGGACAAAATGATAGCAAAATAATAAAAATGTAACCATAGAGGTGAAAGTGTTAAGGTTTCGGGAATCCGTTGTAGGAAAGTTATTTGTATTCAACCACAAAAATCTCTAATTTACTCATGTAAAATAGCAAACCTAGCTACTAGTACACGAAAGATATTTCATTAAGAATCGTTGACAAGAATTATCATTTTAAAAATAGTAGTTTGTTGTCACTTTAATGTAGAATTCTTAAGCACTAGATATACATGGCATAAATAGTCAAATGAAATTCATAATTCAATTATTCCCAAGGTTCAACGAGTTCTTCTACTAATTTAACTATGGACTATACATGGCATAGAACATGAAAAATATAGCTAGAAGGTGAAACATTGAAAGAGAATCACAAACATTATCATTAAGTTCAATTGGTAGAAACTTTATTCAAGAACATAAAATAAATCACCTACAACTTCATCCGTTCACCCTAACATGGATTAGCTAGACATGGTTTTCTCAAAAAATCATAAAACAATATAAATAAATCAAACTCTAGCTAATAAAAACGAAGAATAAAAAACAAAACTTCAAAACCCTTTTCTAGTTGCGGCACCATGGCCGACCCCCTTTTTATAACTTCCCTTTCTTCTATTTCATTAATCAAAGAATCAAAATAAATTATTCTATTTAAATATCTTGCATGCAAGTTGATGTCGTCATCAATATCTTTTCCCAAATAGTATTGCCACCTCGTTCTTCCAATGAAATAATAATCTCTCCTTATTTCCAAAATCTCCCAAATGAAGAAAGAGTTACTTCATTTCCAAAATAATCTCACGTGTAAATATTCCTCAATTAATTCTTCACATGGAAAATAAATTATCTTTCCCGGTGGAATATATTTGTAATAAAGTAAGAAAGATAAAATACTCCCATTTTCAGTTTGCATGTGCCAACCCCACTTTGATTTCAATTCATTTGCTGCGTTTATGCCTCGCCTATGAAACAATTTTATGCTGCTGATATATATGGAGATACCAGGCCAGCTACATTTTGTCATTTTTTCATTGTGGTTGTTGATATATGGAAATACCAGGCCAACCTCATTTCATAATTGTGGTTGCTGATATATGGAAATACCAGGCCAACCACATTTCATAATTGTGGTTGCTGATACATGGAAATACCAGGCCAATCCGGCCGCTGATACATGGAAATACCAGGCCAGCATAATAAGTGCTGCTGATATATAGAAATACCAGGCCAGCATAATTGATCATTGTGGTTGCTGATACATGGAAATACCAGGCCAACCACATTTCATCATTGTGGTTGTTGATATATGGAAGTACCAGGCCAACCACATTTTTCCATTTTTGTCGCAAACACCATTAAGTCTCACATTTTGCTGTTTATTCGCTGGATGATTGAATTCACTTGTACTTTCTACAAAAACACTAAAATAGTATTAGCAACTAAAATATTGTATCCTAGCTAATATAAATATGGGTATAAAATGTATCATTTACATGCTTATCATACCATCACTCCAAAATATGTTGTGACCGGATATTACATGATTCCCAAGATAGGTTGTAATTGGTTACACCTTGCTCCATAAAGTAGCTTGTGACCGGTTACACATTGCTTCCCGAAGTAGCTTGTGACCGGTTACACAGTGCTTCCTAAAGGTAGCTTGTGACCTATTACAACTAACTTCCTTGTGACCGGTTATACCTTGGATCCCAAAGTAACTTGTGACCGGTTACATTTTACATTCCAATATAGCTTGGGATCGGTTACACCATGATTTCCAAAGTAACTTGTGACCGATTATAACTAGCTATATATTATAGGCTATGACCGGTTATACCACAACTCTCAACCAAAGTTAAGATTGGTTTTACCTAGTCATATTGTATTGATCAAACAAAATATTCAATGAAGAACCAGATTAACACATCATGATTTCCCTTTCGATTATGAAACAAGTTCATACATCTACTTCCTTAAACTAATGTAATAATACATAGTTTTCTAGGATGAAATCACACCTATATAATGTACACATAATCAAGTAACTATATACAGTAGATTATTTCGATGTATATGTCGATGTTGTATTTATGTGGTTCAAAAGATAAACGTTATACTTCATAATATAATTCCTTAAAACTTTGATCATACTATTATGACCAAGTCTAACACTACAGTTTCATATGTATATATCTTCGCATGTTATGTTTTCAATCTAAAACGACTTGAAAGATACGTTAGGAATAAAAACAAGATCAAGTCAATATTACTAACCTCAAGAGGAAGGATGATATCGTCGTTGCAGTCGTTAATTCTTCACTTTCTTTAGGTCTTCGGAGTAATACTTGTACTTCTCAACATTCCTAGACTTTATAGTCTAACCTAAACGAAGTTGACTCTAGTATTTAATCAAGCGACTCTAGATGAGTTTTGATACTAAAATATGACAACCAACCTTGACATACCAACGCTTGGTGGGTTCAACTGCACAATGCTCTAACAATTTCAAAAACTTATACAAACTGGAAAGCTTAGGAATCACAAAGGAAGTGAAATTTTTCCCGATACTCTGTAAGAGTAATTGTTATTGTCTCTCATGCAGACAATTTGGTGAGAGAGCAATGATTTAATCTTCTCGGGGAATCTTGGAACTACATATGTGATTACTAGGAGACTTAAATACCTCATGTTCTCTTGAATTAGGGTTTTCAATCCTGATTTGAATGTTTATTATAACTATTGGATGGAGAAAAAAATGGGTTTCCTTCTTTGTTATGGGATCCTACTTAATTGTACTTTGGTTCTTTGGTGGCTAGAGCTTTTCCCCTGTGCCCACTGGCACATCGACCCTGGATTCCATGTATAAAAGATTTTGTACGAGATATCTTCAGGGGAACAGATGAGTGCAGTCATGAAAAGACTCCAACTTTCACCATAACACTTCCAAAAATCTACAGGTATTTACTTGCATCTCTGAATCCCTTCAGGGATTCATATTGACTCTTTTGGTGAAGGACTAAGGAGATCCCATCCTTGCTTATGCTTATGAAACAGACACAGAATATCGTTCACTCATTGACTGCCGTGAAAAATATCAGAAGACCCCAAAAGTCCAACTTGCGGAGACCCTATATATGTAGATGACAAAGAAAAAGTCTTTTTATTCTGTCAATCATACTTCATTTCACAATTACGAGAGATAATTTCCGCACAGTGGCTTCATTCGCCTCTACATCTTACACTCTTATATGTACATATGATTCGTGGGTTCTCCTTTGTTACCCTGAGAAGGTGCGCTCACATCACCTAGCATCGAATAAAATTTAAAATTTAATTGGCATATAAGGAATTGATGTACACGTTATAATTTTGCATTCAAATATACACAATAAATATATTCAAGTGAATTCATGGATACGTAAACACTCAATATGCAAATAGTTCACTATTGGATAAAATTTGGATGTTACTAATATAACGCCTAATAAAATTAAAACATTATTGACCCCATAATTTATTGGTACACATAAACCATAAATTCACTTACAATTCACGTATACATGTGAAGTCACTCAATACGTGTATAATGAGTGGTGTATGTCATATAGTTCCCAGATACATATTCACACAATAGTTACTCATGCAGTTATATCTAAAAGTAAGTATGAAAATCGCAATAAAAATTTCAAGGATAAAAATATAATATTAAGATAAAGTTTTTTGGTTTTGATTTTCAACGGAGAATACAGGTTTACCCCTGAAAATTTAATGTTGCACTTTTCAAATTCTGCGTCGGTTCTTGTGCAACTGTATGCATATCTATATTTCCTTTCACCTTTATTTCAGATTTTATTCTTTCCATTCTAATTTATATGTTTGATGTTTTGTTAAATAAATTTTTGATGTGAGTAATTAAACATTTTTTTTTATAAATTTATATTAAAGGGAAACAAATTAAGAACTTTGAGTAAATATTTACTAATGGAAAATATTATTTGATATTTTATGAAGTGCACATGACACATGCCAAATCATGATTGCTTACGAATACCTACATCAAATAATGATCCACATAAAAGTTTTATTAAGTATTTCAATGTAAAAACATATTTATATTTGTGGAGAGAAGCAAAAATAACAAAAAAAAAAAACTATTAAGCTACTAAAAAAAATCACTGCTCTGTATATACTGTATCTTAATGAAATCTACTTCAAAAATAAATCTTAATAAAATCTAAATGAAATAATACCAACATAATCACATGCCATAAAATTGAGATGGGTGAATTTATTAATAAAATTATGCAGTTCAACGAGATTTTTTTTTAAGATTACGATGTATCTTAATCTCAATGACACATCTACTAGTGAAGTCGAGGCATATAATTACATGGTGCATTAAACATTGCAAGAGTATATATATATACTCCCGAAATTTAAAAAATATAAAATTTGGAAAACAGAACAACATAAGATGTTGCACTACAAACCCATAACTCTTATAATTATTTCGTTTTTAATGAAATTAGTTTTAAGAAATGGATACGACATTTCATAAGAAAAAACCCATGGGTAGCACGGATGAAGAACTAGTTAATATAGTATTATTGTTCCTTTTTGTATTTTTATTATAAATTATCGAAATTAATATAGTGTTGTAGGTCCTACGGCTCATGGGTGTGCGACCCAACTAGAAGCCTAAGGGTTTCTCTTTACATGTATATAAAGGATACTTTACCTATGTAATATGTTAATCAATAGAGATCCTTCTCTTCTATGCCTCTTCCTTTTTCCCCTATTATTCTACTACAACACGTTATCACGCAGGAAGCTATATCGCAGGACTATATTGGATCCGTGGATCTTTTTTTGCAGGGATGCGTTACAAGATGTTTTTTTTTTTAACAAAGAAATTTCGTTTCATAATATATATTAGGGTTCCACGAAACATGATTACCAAACCATAGATTTCACTATGTTCAATCAAATATTCGTTATTTACTCTGTTAAAATTTCAATCAAATCGGAATATGATGCAGTCTCCAAATTCTGATTTTAGTAGAACTGTCTTCGTTTAGAAAACCCTAATTATAACAACGTCGAAAAACCTAAGTTTCGTAGAATTTTAACCGTTGGATTAATCTGTAATTTTTATATGTGGTATATGTTATCCTCATGGAGATACTGTAAAAATTCCATAAAGATCCAACCATGTAAAGTACTCTAAAGTATGCAATATTTCCTGCTGTGTCCACAGAAATGTGAATTGGAACGGTTATACAACGTCATAAATATCTTTTTATGTAACCGTTGGATGTCTTTGAAATTTTAATATGTTTGTTGAAATTTTTTGATGAATCTACTGTAAACATTTCATCATGATCGGACGACGGCGCATTTGGATTTCGATTAGAACAGTTGAAAGAAGAATTTTGTCAATTATTTTAGGGTTAACGATATGGTTTGAGCTCATGTGCTCATAGTTTCAAACTTATTATCATTGGGCCTGAATATTTCATATATAATGGACCATATATGTTTATATTCATTAACCATGACCTTGTCAACCCAATGGACCGGGTCTTGACCAAATAGTTGACCATACTTTGACTAAACCAATTCGGTTCTAATTTGACCTTTTGAACTCAGAAGTACTTGAGCACCATTAAAGAGTCTATGATGTGGAAGTATGCGTGCACAAGTAAAATACTTTCGTCATAAAAATCTTCAACTTATGAAGATACACAGTTCAAAGAGGAAGCCATGCCTTCAACATTTCTAAGGCAACATATTGACTTCAGACGATGTAATGATTTGAAGGAAGTTTGTCGAAACATTCATTTTTCTCCCAAACTTGAGTGTTCAGTGGGATGTAATACACTTGTTATACTATAATGAGACAATAACTTCGACAATGATATGTTGTAATTTAAAGCACACCTCGCTTTTTGTGGAAAGAAATTCACAAAAGTTTTCATGAGTCAGAGATGTAATTATGGCTCCAGTACTAATGATACAAAGTAAATGTATCTATCTGTAATGGGACAGAGATGTAATTCTGAATCATATTAATGAGAATTGAAAATCTTGGTATAAGCATTTTACTGAGAATGGTACAAGCGTTGTAATGCAAGTATCATATATTAGTAGTCAACTATAAGAGATATAGGGAGTTTAAAGGAAAACGAACTCACTATATTCTTGGAGAAGGTCATATCATAGCTAGACGTCAACATTAATGGAAACAAGAACTTTGGCAACTTTTATTATTGTCCATCTTTATTCAATTGAATTCGTACGGATAGATTATATATTTTGCACGATTTGATCCTAAACTGTTGTCTATATGATATTTGACTGATATTATATTAGCTAAAACAAAGAATTTTTTTTGTGAAGAATTATATCCATTGTATGCTCTTATGGAATTAATAGTATATCATTTGAATGAGATTAAAATACTCTAAAGAACTTGAGATATACTCAAAAGTACTTGAGTTACAGGGATCATCCGTACATTATATGATGAAAAGTATATCATCTTCATAAACACTAACACTCTAAAGTAAATGACATAGATTTTCTTTTGCTGCACAATAAGGCCACTCCACTTATTAAATCTCTCAAGACTCAATATCTAACTGATAGTGGTTTTTCTCCCACTAATTTAAGGAATATACACTAGTTTTTGAGCTAATTCTTTATAATGTGACTACGATGGTTGGATCATCGAGCGAAGAAATTCTCAAATTTTGTTTCCAAGATGGAACAAAGATTAAAAGTCACAAAATCTCTATATGAACCGAGATCTAATCACCTTGTTAAATTCCAAAGAGACCCACGCAAGTGGATATCAAATGGAAACTCATAGTGATGAGAATGTAATTGATTGCATCTTTTATAGTCTTTAATATACTTGGAAGGAAATATATCTTAAAGAAACTAATGAGTCAATCTAGTGAAATGTAAATCACTATAGTATTTAGATTATTGAATCCATATTGACTTCGACGATGAAATATTGGGAATTGACTCATACAGAATTTGACATAACCATAAAGGAAATTTGGTTGTGACATGTGTTTCATTTTGAAAGGGCTCATACGTACATCACTGTGTTTGAGTGGACGAGACAACGGGAAAAAGATTGACAGAATGCGAAGTAACAACATATCTCTCAATAAGTGTTGTCTAAAGAACTAGATGCACAACCCCCCTTCCCGTTATGCTTTTTAGTAAGAGAAAATATCACTCGTTTCACAAAGCCTTTAGTAAAATAGGACCGAGACTATACTAAGATGCAAATGGTAAACAATCCATATTACAAAGAAAACGAGGTGATATTTAGAAAAATATCCAAGCAGAATGCGGACCAATAAAGTGACTTATGGCTCTCATGGATTTTTTGACATTTTGGACGAGTTATAGTTCCCAAGTAATTTTGCGTTTGGAAAACTACTAGCACACATTATACATGTAAGGACTTACCATCCCTTGTAAATGCTAGAGAATATACATCAAAAGGACTTGATGGTTATTGCATGTTTAATAGGATCAATGTAGAGCATCCTATACCCTATGGTCTCGCAAAGGCTATCATCAAAGGTTACATATGGTTCCTAAGGCATGGTTATGAGTACAAAACTACCTTTAACTGCTTGGGGAGTATGCAATATTACACGCATCTTCACGTATTCGTTTTAGACCCACAATTGGCCAACCATTCTTTGCGTACCAGTTAGTAACTGGATATAATCCTGACATTTTGTGTTCTTACGCATTTTTGGTTGCACCATATATGTGCCCTTACGACTCCACATCGTATTATGATGGGTCATCGAAATGCAGCAAAAATGTATGTGGTTGTTACGTATCTCTAAAAGAATCAAGAGATAGAAGATATTTACAAAAGTACTTGATGGCCTTTTGTTACCCAAATCAAGTGACTCTAAACCACATAGTGCATTTACAGTTAGATAGAACACTCATTATAGATAGAAGCAATCAGGCGGATGCGATATACCCGTCTAAGTGACTATTTAATTTGGAGGGGATAGACAAGTAAGTTATTTTTCCTTGCGTATTCACAAGAATGTTCCTGATTTGGAATTGTAGCTACCTATGTCGATAGTACAGACATGATGGGTACTCTTGATGTAATAAGAGACCTTAAAAGCTATTTGAAATCCGAATTTTAGATTAAAAATCTGGGAAAAGCTCGACCGAATACTGAGCTTGTGGTATATTATTCCACCAGCTTGCATATGTCTAAAGTTTTCAGGCAATTTAATAAAGACATGCATCTTGATAACACTCCCATGATTAGTCGAGGTTCAAATGTAAGTAAGTGACCATTTCGTCTAAAGAAAGATGTGTTGGGGATGAAATTCCCATATATAAGTACAATATACGCATTGTTGTACTTAGTATAGTAATATACTCGATTAAATTTTACATCCTCATGGAACTTGTTAGCTAGATATAGATCCGCGCCAACGCAACGTCATTGGAATGGTACAATGAATGTAATCATGTACTTAAAAGTAACCATTGACATGAGTTTGTTTTATCCTAGCAAAGATATAAAAATGAATGCTAAAGAAACTGCAATCCAAAGGTTGTAGATTATGAAGGAACAATAATCTCTTCTCCAACGAAAGTAATCAGGGGGAGATATGGTAGACTATTTTCTAAGTCATTACCGATATTCAGTTTCGAAAAGTACATGATTAAAGAAACTGTCTGGAACAACTCTGAAAGTAATCAGGGGGAGATGCCGACATCAGGGGGAGGATCCAAGGATATGATGTCGACATATTTTACTTCGAAATTGAACCTGTGTTGTACCTCTTTTTCCCTTCGATCGAGAATAGTTTTTCCGAAAGGGTTTTGTTACTCGACAAGGTTTTTAGCGAGACAAAACTAAAAACATCAAGTATGTTGAACGTTGAAGACTAGAGATCGCGTTGATATTACTGAAAATATATGAATCAAAGAAATGAAAAGCGATATTCTCTTAAGCAATGTAACTTCCAGAATCAACAACATGGTCTTATAAACATTCAAGTCACTAAAGTAATGTGTGATAAAATCCTTTTGAATACATTAGACTAATGCAAAATATCTGACATCAGGGGGAGCATCTAATGATGTGTTGAACTATTTTCCTTCACCGAGGTTGCTTTTTTCCCACAGGGTTTTGTTACTCGGCAAGGTTTTTAATGAGACAACAACAAACACCGGGAATATAATATCCTTTCTAAGGCTATTGTCTTTCCCACGAGGATTTTCTGCCTTAAGAGTTGTGAAGCAACTAGTCAACTTCATCGGAGTAAAGTGATCATCTGCAACGGATCACCTTTACTTGCATCTATCACGTTGTACTTTTTACCTTCGTTAAGGTTTTATCCTGTTGGGTTTTCCTTGTCAAGGTTTTAATGTGGCAACATATTTGAGTCCATCTATGTTCTAAGTTTGCTTTATATTGTACTCTTTTTCTTTAGATCAGGTTTTGTCCCTCTGGGTTTTCCTGGCGAAGTTTTAACGAGGCAATTAACTTAGACTCGCCGATCTTTGAAAATCGTATTGCATGCGATGAACCACATGTAAAGTACATGATAACATGTGAAGATTTTTACCAAGGTTTTATCCCACTGGGTTTTTCCTTGTCAAAGTTTTAATGAGGCGATTGATTTTGGCACAAGTCATCAAGAAGAGGACGACATTTGAAGACCTACAACTGAAGCACTGTACGTGAAGCACTACAAACATAGTGGACCACATAAGGGGGAGTGTTTTAGGTCCTACGTCCGATGGATGTGCCGCCCAACTAGAATCCCAAGGGTTTCTTTTTACATGTATATAAATGATACTTTACCTATGTAATAGGTTAATCAATAGAAATCCTTCTCTTCTCTGCCTCTTCCTTTTCCCCCTATTATTCAACTACAACATATAGTAATTTTTCTGGAAAATTTAACGGATGTAATTTAAAAAATCAACGGTTGTAATTTAAAAAAATAAATGTAAACTCGGTGTAATTATACGTAATAATTTTAGGTCGTCCAATCAAAGATCTTGGTCATCTAGCGATTGGACATAAAAAATAATGAGAATCGTACGCCAGGTGTGTATCGACCACCTACCCAAACTACATCGCACGTTGCCGAACAACGCACAATATTTCACCAAATTCTATCCAACGAACACGAATAGTTTTTTTCCGATCTAATGAGAAAAAGTGGTTACGATAACTAGCCAATGGAAAGGAGGGTAAGCTCCACCAGTACTAGTTTTATTCTGGAACGAGGGATGGTAATGAGCTTTTAGGATATTGATGTGTACTAAACTAGGGGGTCATGCATCATGATAAACTTTCGTACTAATCATACATTACAGGATTCAAAGCCCAAGAAGTAAGCCCGACTAATTTAGATGGGCTTAACCGACAAACGGAAATCCACTACTCCTCTTTCAGTCGGAACAATTCAGATGAATGAGGATGATCAATTGATCATCCATTTAAACCACGCGATGATGATGCAAGAATTACATGAAATCTACACCGTTCAAACCTTGTAGACTTCACTCACTTCAACCAACGAACCTTCCTAAAGAATGAACGAAAAAAGTCCGCTTATACTGGCCCACTGACTTCACCACTTACGCAAGCAACAAGAGAAAAATATCCATTTCGTTATAAAAATAAAACGCAAGCAACAAGAGTTACAAGAGAAAAATAACCATTTCGTTATAAATAAAATGTCGCCAAAAGACGTGTCAAAATCACAGCGGTCAAGTCCTACCTACTAATCAATTGGTTGATATTCCTCCAACCCAATAAGTGGATAATGTAGAAAAGCTACATATAGTGGGCCGAGTACCCCAAAGCAAAAATATCTCTCTACTTTCCTTTCCTATTTTCTCTGTGCAAACAATAATCATGGAGTTTTCTTCTCGTTTCGTTTTACTGATTCTTCTCTCAACAACTGCAGTTGTTCTTGCGTATACCGAAGAATCAATAGAAACACAAGATCTATTGATTCGTCAGGTAGTACCAGAATCATCATCATCGAACCAACTTGATGATTTAATCTTAAACGCAGAGCACCATTTTTCAAATTTTGTCAAAGAGTTTGGGAAAGTATATGCAGATATTGAAGAACATGCTTATAGATTGAAGGTATTTAAAAAGAATTTATTAAGAGCTAAAAGACATCAGAAGTTCGATCCTTCTGCCGTTCATGGGATTACTAAGTTTTCTGATTTAACTCCTCGAGAGTTTAAGAGAAACTATTTGGGTTTAAGAAGGAAACTCGATCTTCCTTCTGATGCTAATCAAGCTCCTATTTTACCTACTAAAGATCTTCCTACTGATTTTGATTGGAGAGATCATGGTGCTGTTACTGGTGTTAAGAATCAGGTATAACTAATTGATTTTCTTCTTTTTTTTAGACTTTTTTCAATAAAATAAAATTGGTTGAATTTTTTAATTGATCTGTGGGTTTTTTCTTTGTAAAATTAGGGTACTTGTGGATCTTGCTGGTCATTCAGCGCAACTGGAGCCTTGGAAGGTGCTAATTTTCTCGCTACTGGGAAACTTGTTAGCCTCAGTGAGCAACAGCTAGTGGATTGTGATCATGTGGTTCGTAACTGATCCTTCCTTATTGTTTTCAAGTTATGAAATTGTTTGATTCTGTCAAGGCTTAATTGGTTGATTGTTGCGTGTTGAATTTACAGGGTTGACTTTCTATGTGTCGTACTTTATCTGATGATTATTGTTTTGAATGTTCTTTGATGGTTGATTTAGGAAGGGTTTGTCAGGCATGAATTTTGGACATTATATCTTACTTAAGCATAGAGATTCTGTGTAATTTCTTTGTTTTTCATGGTGAAGGCATGTTGAATCTTTGGTTTTATTTGGGTTTATATGAGTTTACCTGCAATTAGGAACTCTTGCTTTGTTGGGTTTTTCACATGTAGACAACTGATGCTTGATAGTCTTTCAATGTGAAAAACAATTGGGATAATTGATGCTTGGGTTTTTCATAAGAGACATTGAATCTGAAAACAACGCCTCTCAATTATATGAACCCAAGCATA
This sequence comes from Papaver somniferum, assembly GCF_003573695.1. Classification (NCBI taxonomy): domain Eukaryota; kingdom Viridiplantae; phylum Streptophyta; class Magnoliopsida; order Ranunculales; family Papaveraceae; genus Papaver; species Papaver somniferum. Next base: position 173,530,295 of record NC_039359.1, on the reverse strand, counting down.
TTATATCTATTTTATTACCATGTTAATCAACTTATCAACAATAATTTTCAAGTAGCAGTCTATTAGTCTTTTGAAATATAAGGTGGTATGGTGTGAGCTGAACTTCGTGTGTAGGCTATACATGTATCTTTGTTTTGTTTATTAGTTTTTGACTTCTTTGATATTCATGCATCTTTGTTGATGATCGCCTTAAGGCAAACACATTGGGAGAAAAAATATCTTATTTGAGTTTAGAGTCTTTTGTTATACTGATGATCTAATATGTTACCATAAACTGTTATAGTAAGTGGGAATTGAATAAATACCCCTCTTTTTCAGGGGTCTTCACAAATACCCCTAAACTGTATATTTTAAGGGTTTTACGGTCTAGTTTTTGGCACATATCAAATTATATCAAGTCAATTCAATCTGCGTAGGAGGTTGGGTTGACGTTTTCACACGTCAAAAACATACTAGTTCATTTATACATTCTGTACCATGTAATTGTATTAAATCAAAGTTTTCTACTACTGCAGTGTGATGCAGAGTCACCCAGTTCATGTGATGCTGGATGTGGTGGTGGGTTGATGACTAGTGCCTTTGAATACACACTCAAAGCTGGTGGACTGGAGAAGGAGGAAGACTATCCATACACTGGGAAAGATCGTGGTCCATGCAAATTTGACAAGACAAAGACTGCTGCCTCAGTCTCTAACTTCAGTGTCGTCTCCTTAGACGAAGAACAAATTGCTGCAAACCTTGTTCAGCATGGTCCTCTTGCAGGTTTGTCTCGTCTCCTTTTCCTTCTTGAACATGAGTATATTTTCACTGACTAGGGAATCCTTCTTGAATATGAGTATATTTTCACTGACTAGGGAATCCTTCTTGAATATGAGTATATTTTCACTGACTAGGCATAAACAGCATATTAACAACAATTTCTTCATATTTTTTTGCATGAGTGCAGTGGGTATCAATGCCGCTTGGATGCAGACATACATTGGGGGAGTTTCATGCCCTTACATATGTACACACAGGTTGAATCACGGTGTATTACTTGTTGGGTACGGCTCTGCTGGTCATGCTCCACTCCGAATGAAGGACGTGCCATACTGGATCATTAAGAACTCATGGGGAGAAAGTTGGGGAGAGAAAGGCTACTACAAAATCTGCAGAGGCCACAACGCATGTGGAGTTGATTCCATGGTTTCCAGTGTGGCTGCGATCCATACTACCCCTGCCAAACCATAGAAAATATAAGATAAAATCGTCGCACTGGTTTAGATAGTAAGTGATGGTGGTAACTCTTCATTATGTTTTCTGTTGCTTGTACATAAAGAATGAAAAGATGTGACATTATATGGCCCCTCTCTAATCTCTCTCTCTATATCAAGTTGTTTTTCAAACTATAATCTCTGAATTCTTATAAGTTTTATCTGAAAGTGAATCAGGAACTGCTTGTAATTTTATTACTTCCCCATATGGACGATGTTTGAATATAAATTAATGTACATGCTATTTATTCATTTTGTCTATTTTTTTTTAAGAGAAACACACGTAAAGCTTTCTGTTTGAAACACGGTTTTTTTTTTTTGGCTGCTAGAAGTCAAAAACTAAAAAGTCAGTTTGGGTAGAGAATCTCAAACCGACTTCGAGAAATAGAACTTGGAGACTGCTGCTTCTGATCCATACTTTTGATATCCAAACATGCTAGTTGATATCTTATAAATCAATCAATAATTTTTGTAAGACATATACTTAAACAGAAGTAGGTGAGAACATGGAGCGAATTGGGAACGAGGTTAGCAGGAAACAAATATGGTATATTTGAAGGGAGAATGGAGAAGCTGAATAGGAAGAGGATAATGAAGGGAGAATGGAGAAGCTGAATAGGAAGAGGATAATGGTGTTTGGGTTAATAATAGACCGGAAATTGCTTCTTGTATTACCAACTAGAAATAACCTGTGCCGTAACGGCACGACATGAAAATAACATAGAGTAGTAATAAATATCTAACAAAAACATATAGTAAAAGAGTAATTCAACATGTATCTAAATATATTTAATTAGGTTTCAAAATCTTGTTAGGATATATTCCACATATAAGAACTTATGAATTTGGAAGTTTGATATAAACAATTTTTAAAATTGGTTTTAAATGCAGCTGATTTAAGAGTAATTACTGAAATTAAATCTTGCAAGTCAAATTGTTTTATCGTGTTATATTATTTTATTTTTGATGACCAAAAGCAAAACAACATAAGCTCCATGAAACTTGGATTAATACAAATATCTTTAAGATTGTATCATCAATCTGTTTAACAACCCTTTACATTTTAATACCAATTTATTTTACTAAATAAAAAAAATGTAAATAGTTTTTATCTAGTTTATTTAATAAAGGATTCTTACGTGTTATTAATTTTATCTTGAAAAAATAATTTTTTGATTCACTTCTGGTTTCTTCCTGCAAACATACAAAATAAGGGAGGGTGAAACATGATCATACAAAAACTCCTACCAAAGTATTTTTTGTTTCCAGTTCTACTTAATTGACAAAGCTTGATTAATTTTTCAAAACAAATATAGTAATAAATTGTATTGTCTTTGTAACCTTAAAAGAGATAAAGAATACTCTTAAAAGAAATTTGTATTGCATTTATTTTATTTAAACGAAGAAATCCAATCAATGCATATTCATAATACATAGTAGTATTATGAAGTTTATGACCCTAATTATGAGGGAACTAATCAATTTAAATTCATAACAAAAAGGTTACAACTTTTTGTATCCATCGGATGTCTTTAGCTGAGATGTGACTGGGATGGTCGGATGCAATGTTTGCCTCTCAAAATGTTATCCATCCTTCCAAGCTCAAAAACCCCTTATGTTTTGTATTGTAGATCATTTCCATAGTATTAGTCCCAATATCTGATGAGAAAATGATCATTTTTTTCATAGGAAAAGATAATTTATTAGTGAACTAAAAAGGTGGCTTGTGACTCATATTCTCTATATAAAAACATAGTTTTTTCAAGCTCTCTAATTCGGGTCCAGATCATTTGTACCCAAATCTATATGTGCCCTTTGTACCTGCCAATACAATTTCGTCATGTGTATTACCATATTAAGATTTACCGACTCAGTATATTCTTTCCATATTTTACACTCATCGAATAAGAAAGAAAATTGATAACCAATTTCCTTCTGGCATTTTGCTCGAGACAATTGAGATGCTAAATTTCCTGTCACCTGATCAATTTCGGTTAAGTATATAGTTCTACCAGTATCAAAGTTTCTTGCCACCTAAACAACCATATGTTCTTCTAAAGAAAATAAAAAAACTACTTCAACTTCAAACAAAAATCTAATCAATATTTTGACGGTTTAATGATTGGAATTTATTTTCACTGTGAACCTATGTAGTTTGTTTACGTTTTACCAAGGGAGATGATCATTTGGATTTGTTTTTTAGGCTAGGGAAATTTATTCTTGACATAAAGATCTTAGATGAAATTGGATTAGATTTTGATTTATCATGAAATTTGATTAGATTTTGGTTTATCAAAAGGTAAAACATGAATTGAGCTAATATACACACATATGGAAGCCTGGTGACTCTAATAAGTAAAGAAAAATAATGGATTCAGAATACGGTTTAGTAATGATTTCTTCCAGACAACTCATGAAATAAAGGTTCCTTGATTGTCCATGGCGCTAGTTAGCTTCAATTATGATGAATTAAAATCAAACTGAAATTAGTCATATTACTACTGTTGTAAGATTGAGAAATACAAATTTTAATCTTTAATTTTTATAAAAATATAAAACGTAAATAGAAAGAGTCGTCTTCATCCTCCAAAAGACGCGAAGAACTTGGTTTAATTTTCTTTCTTTATTCGATAAGTGTGAAATATGGAAAGAATAAAGTGAGTTCGTAAATTTTAATATGGTACGACAGATGGCGAAATTGTATTGGTGGGTACGGAGGGCACATATGAATTTGGGTACATAGGATCTCGACCATTCTCATTCACCGGAGATTGTGATTAATTCTCACTTCTGGTTGATTCGGTTCCAATATTTTTTAATTTTGACAATGTTATAAAATATTTTAAGAAAATTATTTCGTTTGGTAATGTTATAAAATAAATTTTAAGAAAAGATCTTTCTGGCCCATAAATATTTTTAGACCAATCACATTTAAGAAAAAATATTACCTAAAGCAAATAAATTTAACAAAATCTTATAAATTCTAGAAAATCCTATAACATCGCCAAATCGGCTAAAATTTCACAAATGATAAATTGGAATAAAATCCCATCAAAATTATGCATTTTTCATCATGATTTATTCACAAAATTTAAATCATTCATAAGATTAAAAAAATAATTCAAAGTCCAATTACACTTTTTATAATTTATAATCAAACGTCCTAATTACAATCCCAATCTCCTAATTATTAAATTACCTTGATTGCGATTTACATTTACAATTAACAAATATCTAATCAAACTTAAATCAGCAACTGGAATTTAAAATCAAAATACCTGGAGTTCCGGATGATTACACATTGATCACAGTAGACTTTTGCTTCCGCATAAAAGTGGTTGTTATAAATGAAATACAAAGTCATCGTAAGAAATTCTCGAGGTAGTAACACATTGGTAAGACTTTGAGTATCTATATTAATCAAAAGAAAAATAGACAAAAAAAATAATAGAAAAAATATAAAAACAATACAAAAAAATAATTAGAAAAAAAGAAGTAATTGTGGAGATATGGATGCAGCTTTTCTTGGAGAAAACATAAAAGGTAAGACCGGGTCTTGTGGAGGTTCTCAGTCTCTTCCAAATGCCTTTACACATCATCCTGGGAAGATCCTATCTCTTGTGATTGTTCATGGTTTTAAGAGAAAAACGGACGATCATTAGTCGTTTTCTAATTTGTTGGGTCCACCAAATCTTGAAACCCCACTTATTTCACCTGAAACCCCACTTATTTTTCTATTGGTCCCACTAGTTTTCTCCATGATTGTTATCCGGTTTGTATAATCTACACGATTTTTAAGATAAAATATCTCCTGGCCCCACTAAGTTGCAAGGGTTTTAAGAAAGAAACGGACAATCATTTTCCGTTTTTTACTTTTTCTTCACGGCAAATGATTAGCCGTATCCGGAATCTTCCCGCTGGGATTCCCGCATACTAGGGAAGCCTTGTGAGAAGAGGGACTTATGGCCACGGCTTTTGCGTTTGGGAAGAGATTGGGCATGCCCATAAGACCCAGTCTAAGCATTCCATAAACAAAAAGTACAATAGAGGGAAATATGCTTGATATTTTTTTTTGGAAAGAAATACTTCGAAAAATAAATACATGTAATTATGGCTACCTAGGAATATAGCGGATATCCTCATTGTAAAAATGCTATAAAAATATAGTGATATCCGGGGTTGATATTATTTCCAAAACAAGAAAATTTATTATAGAAATTTTGGGTTTGGTGAGTCACTATATAAGTACTCAAGCAAGATCCAAACAACATGGTTTACCTGTTGATTTTTACTTTTAGGGTTTCGTTGATTTTTATATACAGAATTTTTTGCAATTTGGGGTTTTGTGGTCTAATCTTTTTTTGGTAACATGATATTGATTTTGTTGTAACATGATATTGATTTTGATAAGTCGAATATAGTGATATTGCTGGTTATCTGATTCAAATGATTGATTATTCAGGAGCATATTTTTCATTGTTTAAATGTGTATCGAAATATCTTTATCTAGATTGCTTTGAATGTCGATCAGATCCTGATAATTGCATGGATTTACTTATACCCGATAAAGTTCTCAGCTCTTGGTTAGTAGTTTTAGATGATCGTTTGTCTTACATATACCAAATACACTTTGATAAGTTAAAATTTTCTATTGAGTGTTATATTAATCATTTTTAAGTATGTAGTATCTAACTCATGGATCACTACCAAAGGGACTTCACACATCCCTTTTTTTTCAAGAAATAGAAATGTTGCAATAAAGGCCTCATACACGCAGGGCTTACTTGCTTGCGTGTTCTCGATCTAAGTTACAATAAAGGACATGTGACAAATGCCAGAGGTAAGCCTAAATTATAAATCACTATGCAAAGCATACACTTTGAGCTCCTAGTTAATCTACATGGTAGACTCAGAACATTCACATCTGGATAGAAGCATACATATTAAACTTTTCAGAATACTACTAAACATCTCATTCTGGGTATACAAAAAGCTATTAAACTTACAAGCAATATGAATCCAGTCTAATTCTGTAATCCGGACATGATAATTCATAGATAACCTGTTACAAGACTTGTGAATTCTGGAAGTAATGCTACATGAAAATAAATGCAGATATGATAGCAAAATCCACGCACCAGCTGATCTACAATACAATGGGCTGAGTCCATCGCCTTTCGTGTAATGAGCACTACACATAATGGGACCATTCAAAACAGTAAAGTATCCACACTCATAGCTCACACCTAAATGAGTGAATGGATCAACTTACTGCTCAGAGTTTCTCATAACACAATAAGTGAAATAAGCAGCAACCTGGAATCCCTGATCTTAAAAGCACCTAAAAACTAACTCACCTGAATAATACAGGCTCCAGGTGGCAAAAGGTTTTTGATAGTTGCCACTGACTACTTTTCAAAATGGGTTGAGGAGAAATCTGTAGTCACAATCACAGAGAAAGATATTTGAAGATTTATTTGGAAACATATAATTTGTAGGTTTGGAATGCCAATGGCACTGGTAACAGATAAAGGACTACAATTCAAGTCAATCGATCTGGAGTCATTCTGTAGAAGATAGAACATCCAGCAAAAGTAAAATCCTAAACTCAAAATCTTTTCTTTATCTGAACTCTTGTATGATAACTCAAAAGGGGAAGAGAAAGGGATACAACTCCGAGGACTTTAAATTTTTATCTCATAACTAACAACTCAGACCTCTTATATGAGATTTTTCTGGTAGTAGATATTTATGTTTAAAAATAAGTGAAGTATGACCTGAAAAACTTACATCTAAATAGTCTTTGAACTATAATTTAAAATACAGGTTCAGTAATTACCCCCAGGGTAATGGTGAATCAGAAATCCCCAATAAAACTCTGATGGCAAACATAAAAAAGAAGTTGGATGCTGCAAAAAGGCATGTGAGCTGATATTCTCCATGAAATGTTATGGGATTACAAATCAACAAAAATAATCTCTACATTTTTATCGCTTTTCTCATTAGCATTCAGAACGGAAGCATTATTAACACTAAGTTGAAGTTTCCCACTGCAAAGACATTAGCAGTCAATTCTGAAGTAAATGATGAACCTATATTCAAAAACTTAGAAGAGGTCAACCTAAAAAGAGAAAAATCTCTGGTACAAATGGAAAAGCATCAGAGAAACATGAGGAAAAACCAAAGAACTGTAAAACCCAGAGAGTTTCAGCCCGAAGACCTAGTGCTTAGAGAAGTAGTGCCAAGCAGGCCTGAGCTCAATCTTGGAAAACTTGCAGAGACCTGGGAAGGCCGGTACATCATCTCATAAAAGATATGTTGGGGAGCCTACATGTTGAAACTATCACTATATTGATTCCTTTTTCTACTTATTCTTCCAAGCGCAAGATAACCCCAAGGGTTGTGGGTTGTTTTCTACCAATTGGTCCCCCCCATGGGGATGGTCTACAGGGTTCATAACTATCCCTCTTACTACAGGACACTTACCTATCCAACACTTAGATCCCGCTCTACCCAAACTTTTCTGGTTCCCCCAACATTACCCACTTTTCCGATTGTTGCTGAGTAGTCTTTGGATATCAAATGAACCTCCCCAGACGGTACTTTTAATGTGGCCGATTTACCCTCTTTGGCAATCAGTTTCGCAACAACACCTACTGCTCTAGCTAATTGTCCATCCTTTCTAAGTGTGATTTTTATGTTATGTGTGGCTGTGCCTAAGGGCATAGGTTGAAGTAGATTCTTCTTTTTGATCAATAAAAACCCTTTCCTAAACTGTACAAGCATATTCCAAAGCATACGGCTTTCTGGATATATATAATGATATCTAGACAAATGGATCTTATATGAATCATATGTTGAAGTACCACATGAGTGGATATATAGGAACCCAAATCCGCCGAATCACTCATGTTATGATCTTCTACATCCTATGTCTCCATGTTCCATCATATGGCTTATGTTCTTCATGTAGCATTCAGACCGAATGACTATGAAATTACGTCGATACTTCCAAATATTATGGGTAACATAGGAGACATCTATATTTTTCCCAGGGGGTAGAATTACCATTGCTTAGTTTACAATTCGCCTCTTACCATCAAATGAAATGTGAATAACCCTTCCTCATCTCTTTGAAATAAGGGGCGTTTCCGGTTCTATCGGTGCTTCCAATAATTTTGTCTTATCCATATTACCATATCTCTAGAGTCAATTGTTAGAGCATAACTCGGTTGAACCTACCAAGCGTTGGTATGTCAAGTTTGGTTGTCATATTTTAGTGAAACAAAACTCAATTAAAGAGTCGCTTGATTATATACTAGAGACAACTTCGTATAGGCTAGGCTAGAAAGATTAGGATTATGAGACATACAAGTATTACTCGAAGACTTGAAGAATGTGAAGAAGTAACAAGCTACATCGATGACATCATCCTTCCTTTTGAGGTTAGTAATATTTTTACTTGAACTGTTTCATTCCCAACGTATCTTTCAAGTCGTGCTATATTGAAAACATAACTGTGAAGCTGTGAATGATTATACTCTAGTAGACATAGTGTTAAGGAATTAGCATACGAAGTATAACGCTTATCTTTTGAACTTCGTATATAAGACATCGACATAATCGTATGAATGCTATTGTGATTATGTGTATGGGTAAAGGTGAAGATTTCATCTTAGGAAACAATGTTTACATTTGTTTAAAGGAAGTACATTCATGAACTTGTTTTATGAATCGAAAGGGAAATCGCTAGGCTTATTGGTATTATTATTCACTGCATATCTTTGGATTACCAATATGCGTGAGTTAGTAGAACCGATCATAACTTTTTATGTATCTTGGTAAAACTAGTCACAATGCCTGACTTATGTATTGGTATGAATTTTATTAGTGTAACCGATCCTAAGTAATCACCTTAGATGGTATGATCGATATTTGTAATTAGTATAACCGATCCTGGTAATTGGTATGACCAATCACAAAAGAGTTGTGTAATCGATCCTTGTAATTGGCGCAACTGGTCCTGGTAATTGGTGTAACCGAACCTAGTGACTAGTGTAACCGATCACAACTAATACCATGAGAATATGGTAACTTGTCCTGATAATTGATGTAACCGAACCTGGTAACTGATGTAACCGGTACCAGTAACCATATTAAGGTAGAATCGATCCTTGTGTTTGGTAGAACCGTAAACCCATGATTAGTGTATTGATATTTGATCAATCACATAGTTCTTGGAAATCAGATGAACCAGTTTTAACTTGTTTGGAAGTGTGGTATAATCGGTTTCAAGATTGTAAATATGAAAAAGGATTTACAAAGAAAAAGATGTCAACATACTTTGAACATGTCCAGTAACAATATCTTTTATTGTTCAAAGATATTCCTTAATAACTAAAGGAGATTCCGGAATAAATTGAGAATCTTTTATTTAAGGTTGTTAATTTTATATGCTTTTAAATACCAGCAATTAAATGCATATCTATGGAAAATAAAAATTGGTAATGTTCTTTTACTAATTGGAGATTTTCTAGTGAGATTTCAGTTAATATTGGACATAGCATTTCCAGGAATTATGAAAACCGATTTGGAAATATATTGCATATCTTGAGAATATTCGGTTTTAGAAATTCCTTGGTGTCCAAATTTCCTTGGTCTATAAATACCCAAGTTTGCATTTCGAGCAAACTATCATAAGAGCCAACAAAACTACCTTGTTGTGTTGTTACTGGTGGAGCCTTCTATTCGGAGAGGAAAGTACCCTAATTAGGCGAAATCTCTTACGACCGCTCGTTTAAAGACTTCTGTGGGATCAAGAATCTCTACGAGTATCGTTGGTGGGAAACTAGATAATTACAGTATTATTAGTTTTCAATTTGATTTGATTGACTAACGGTTGTTGAACTTTGATTGCACCTAGTTTGTTTATTCTTGAGAATCTTCTCTTCTGATATAAGATTCAATCAAACTAGATCGAAATGTCCACGAGATCTTTAGAACTGTTTGTAGATCTAAAAACGTCTTGTGATAATCCAGTGTTAACAGACTCCGTTCTGTGCGTGATTGATCACAAGAGATTCAAGTTGTGGTGTACAGGTGTTTATTGAAGATTAAAGAAGATTTGAAGACAAAGAAGATTTCTTATTGGTTTCATATATTTGGTGTGCACAAAACTTGATCGGCTGGGATCCAACTATAATCGGTTTATCCTTGATAGATTTGATTGATTAGTTGCGTAAATCGGCATCACTATATAGTATCTTGGTATATCCTATATTACTCTGCTACTTTGGTAGTTGTTGGATAGATAGATCTAAACCCGACAAAGGAGTTTCTTGGATTAAACATAAGAGCCTTTGTCTAACTCATATCACTGAGATTGAATAGAATTGTTACCGAACAGATTTTTTGGTCCTTTACTGTTTGGAATACGAAGCAAAGGAATTGTTCCAGTGCGTGCACTTATCGAATGTCCGAAGCGCAGGGATACTGAAGAAACTAGGTGAACTATAGGTTTAGTTGCTTGGTCTCAACTATACGAAGTTGGTTTGATTTTGTATAGCGACTTAATTCTGAGAGTATTCAATTCTGGACTAGGTCCCGGGGTTTTTCTACATTTGCGGTTTCCTCGTTAACAAAATCTTGCTGTGTCATTTACTTTTGTTTTCCATAACTATAATTGTTTTTATTATAATTTAAAGTAAATTACACAAACATTAACTTTGTATTACTTGATAGTGATCCTATAGAGTTTGGTTAAGTCCGAACCTATTATCAAGTAATCACACTTTGATTGTTCTATTGTCTTGATCTCGTATCCATAGACGATCACACAAAGTGTGAATACCGATTCGTTGTATCGTCTCGAACCAGTCCATAGAGAATCACTTTCAGTAAGAGGACTTATAGGTGGAAAAGTTTAAGATTGTGATATATTTGGGTACCCTCGTCTTTTCAATTGGTATCAGAGCAGGCAAACACGAAAATATCTAGCAATCTGTGTTTGGTGCTATCCAACATATAAGAATTGAATCGAATGAATGATTCAGTTAACGTAATAGCAGGATTTGACTACTTCAAAATTTCGTGGTGGAAGACACGGAGGAAGTATATGATGCTCTTGTTCCTAAATCTGTTAGGAACTGAGATTATGGTTTTAAACGTCTTGGGTTACCTACATAATCTCTCAGATATCACAAAATTGTATCTCATAGTATGGATTACTATTAATATGAGTAATTATGATACAATACTCTACACGACATGCGGTGAGTTGAAATTGCTTAAGATTCTCCATAAGATTTTTCATTGTATGAACCATGACTACCTTGTGTTTGAAAAATCTGGAATCTTACACATATTTTGGATTTGCTACCCAAATATATGTATATACATTGTCAGACCAAAGTCTGTTAATATATCGCTAATTAGGTTGCGGTTTTGGAACCTTTGTAATATTACAAAGAATGATTTTTTAGTTAATTATTCTATTAACAGTGGACTGCTTCATACACCCCACGACTGTTTTAATGAAGCAAGTGATCTTGTTATGACCAAATATATTTTTCTATACTCTATCAAAAAATTCTTGAGTGAATTTCAAAAAATATTATCAGGTTTTGGTAATAATAGAGTAAACAAATTTTTGGACATAAATATAGGATCAATCCGTAATAAGCGATTGTATTTGTGCAACCGGTTTAGCAAGGGAACTAAGTTTCTTATTCAATTTGTTAAATTATTAGGTAAAATTGCTCCGGGAAATTTTTTCCTTGATAACATATTAAAACCAAATTACTTGTAGTTTCGGTTTTGATATTGATTGTCTAAAATGGTATGTGAAACCTTGGTGCTTAACTCTTATAGGTTGTACAATTCTTTTAGATTTGTAAGATCCTTTCGGTTTTAGTATTTGCTCGGACCTTTGTCATTTTGTGACAAAAAGGGGGAGAAATATATGGAGTAAACAAAGTGATTTGTAATCACTTAGGAAAGGACAATTGTGCTTAAACGTTATATCTAACGAAAGAGTAAAGCATTGGCTAAGAGGGATAAACATATCATATGATGATTGTAGTTATTTGGACTACAAAAGGGAAATAAAAAAGATGTGCGGATTGAAAATATACCTATCTCACCTTTAGGCGGAGTATTAGCTTTGTTATTTAAATATCAACAACGGCATTTATGGATTGAATATATGCAGGTTATTGTGTTATTGAAACTTGGAATCAAGCGTATGTATAATGAATTTTTGTAATTTGTTTATCCATATGTATTAAGAGTTTTGTCACTAAAATTGACAAAAGGGGAGATTGTTAGAGCATAGCTCGGTTGAACCCACCAATCGTTGGTATGTCAAGTTTGGTTGTCATATTTTAGTAAAACAAAACTCAATTAAAGACTCGCTTGATTATATACTTGAGACAACTTCGTATAGGTTAGGCTAGAAAGATTAAGATTTTGAGACATACAAGTATTACTCGAAGACTTGAAGAATGTGAACATGTAGCTTGAGTGAAACGTGCCTTCTCCACTCTTTTATTTATCGAAGGGTGGTGGGCGTTGATAGAAAGGGTGTTGGGTGGTGGGCACTGATAGAACGCGCCTACTCCCCCCTCTTTTTATCGAAGGGTGTCGGGTGGAGTGGGTGTTAGTGAAACGCGCCTTCTACCCCCTATTTTTATTGAAGAGTGTTGGGTGAGGTGGGCGTTTAGTGAAACGCGCCTGCTCCCCCCCTCTTTTTATCAAAGGGTGTACGAAGGGTGTCGTGTGGAGTTGGCGTTAGTGAAACGCGCCTATTCCCCCTCTTTTTATCGAAGAGTGTTGGGTGATGTGGTCGTTGATAGAACGCGCGTACTCCCCCCTCTTTTTATTGAAGAGTGTTGGGTGAGGTGGGCGTTTAGTGAAACACGCCAACTCCCCCCCTTTTTTTTATCAAAGGGTATAAGAAGGGTGTTGGGTGGAGTGGGCGTTAGTGAAACGCGTCTCCCGCGACATCCTTTTCTTGGATTTTTTCCGCCAAGAAAGTACCTTTGGTTTTCTTATGACCTTTTGTAGATTTGTCAGTCAGTCAGGCGCCTTTGGATTTCCTGAGAGCTTTTGTAGACTCGTCAGTCAACCAGGCGCCTTTGGCTTTCCTGAGACCTTTTGTAGATTTGTAAGTCAATTAAGGGCCTTTGGCTTTCCTGAGAACTTTTGTAGATTTGTCGGTCAATCAGGTGCCTTTGAATTTACTGAGACCTTTTGTAGATTTGTCAGTCAATCAGGCGCCTTTGGCTTTCCTGATACCTTTTGTGGATTTGTCAGTCAATCAGGCGCCTTTGGCTTTCCTGAGACCTTTTTTAGATTTGTCAGTCAATCAGGCACCTTTGACTTTCCTGAGACCTTTTGTAGATTCACACCATTTTTGATAACTTACTTTTATTACTTAGGGAAGATGTTTATACATTGAGTGACTTAGGCGTGAAACTTTTTCAGCCATTTGCCGTTGATGGACGATTTGACCTTGGTTCCATTAATTCGCCTAAGCTTGTAGTATCCGCTGTCTGCTACCTTCCTTATCTTGAACGGTCCCTCCCAATTTGCTACAAACTTACCATCACTTGCATTCTTCTGCACATGAGGGGAAATTTTTAGGACCAAGTCGTCCACTTTAAAGGTTCTCTCCTTTACGCTTTGGTTGTAGTAATTGGCAGCGCGCTTCCTGTAGGCTTCTGAAAATTGTTCTTCTCGTGTTCTTCTTTCTTCTATTGTATCTAGGTGGGAGAAACGACTTATTTCATCTGGCGTCGTATGGATGGCCATCGCCACTCTTGCAGATGGAACTGCTATTTCTGCCGATAGTATCACAACTTCTCCATAGACTAGGGAATATGGTGATGCTCCTGTAGAACTGCGCTTCGAGATTCTATACGCCCATAATGCCAATGGTAATTGCTCATGCCATTCTATGTGATGATCATGCACGGTTCTGCTGAGGATTCAGATGAGTGTTTTGTTCGTTGCTTCATCCTGCCCATTCCCCTTAGGGTAGTAGGGAGTCGATGCGTGCAGTCTTATGTTGTATTGGCCGAGCAGATAGATCACATCTTTGTTTACGAATGACCTAGCATTATCTTATCAAATTATCATAGGCGCCCGGAACCTATAAATGATATGTTCTTTGATGAATGCGGCTACTTTGAGAGGTATCACTTCGACCTACTTTGATGCATACTCGGTAGCTGTTACAATGTATTTATGGCGCTTTGAGGAAGTTGGGTTGATTGGTCCTATAAGGTCAAGCCCCCAGCTATGGAATGACCACGGGGTTACTATGCTGCGTAGTTGAGTGTGGGGAGCCCCAATTAGGGTTCCGTGCGTCTGGAAGCTTAGGAATTTTCGGACATGTTCTGCGGTGTCACTTTCCATGGTTGGCCAATAGAATCCTCCCTCGTAAAGTTTTGGGAATATATTTCGCATCCCCTGATGCTCCGCGTCGTGAGACCGAGTCATTACTTCTGTTGGTTCTTGGACACCCTCATGCATGAAGAAACGCCCCCCTTTCTTTTGGATTTTTAGAGCCGCTTGCCTTTCATTGGGTAGCTTTCCATGTTGGATGAAATCTATGTAGGGTTGTATCCAATCTACCCCCTCGATGGTACATACTTCTACGGGCTGTGACGGAGCTTGGCAGTCGAAACAACTGTCTTGGAGGGATGCTGCTTGTGCTGACATGCTTGACCAATATACTTCTAACCTCTGAAGTTTTCTGTAGATATGGACGGCGCAGGTGTCTCCTCGTATAGCTCATGGAGTATTTTTTTTCTGCTTCCCTTTTATTTACACATCTTGTGAGAGACCCTCCAGCAGCTCTATAGTATAAAGCCTCTTGGATCATTAAAAATTGCTTCAAGGCTTGGGTTGGCATCACGCGATCCTCATCCATCCGAGTCATGTCTTCAATATATACTCGCCTCCATTCGTCCGCTTCCTCGAAAGCTAAGTCTTCTTTCCACGTGCTAGGTAGCTCCTTTATTCGTATCGTGACCATGCCTTCTTCTTCGCCATTTAGCTGCACCTTACTTTCCAGGGTTGCTAGAGTGTCTGCGTGTTGATTCCCACCTATACTTGTTTGGTATAATGTTGAACCCATCTGGTTCATTAGTCTCTGGGATTTTTCCCGATAGGGTGCCAAGTGCGGTTCTTTGAAATGGAATTCGCCGTTTACTTGGTTTGTCACCAGTTTCGAGTCACCCTGAACTTCTACGCCTCCTAAATTGAGTTCCTTCGCCATCCCGAGTCCTAGAATTAGCCCTTCATATTCGGAAACATTGTTACTGCATGGGAAGTCTAACTTGAACGAATACGAGAGCAGATCATCGCGTGGGCTTTGAACACTACCCCTGCTCCTCCAACCGTGTCGTATGATGATACATCAAATAACATAGCCCAAGGCTTTTTAACATCCATGGCTGCTACTTTGCCAGGTATGTATTCATGCACTTCATCGTCTCCTTCTCCTGGGAACATAGTTATTAGGTTGACGATTGCTTGTCCTCTTACTGCGTTCGGTCGCTAATATTTGAGCTCGAATTCCGACAACTGTAACATCCATCGAGCAGTTCTTCCTATTAGTACAGGCTTGGAAGCCAGGTAGGCTATAGGATTCGCCGCGGCTACCACGATGGTCTCGTGCGTCAAAAGATAGGGGCGCAATTTCTGCGTTGCGTAGATGAAGGCTAAACATGCTTGTTATATGCGTGGATACCTTAATTCCGCGTCTTGCAAGACTCGGCTAACATAATAAATAGGTGATAACTCGTTCCCTCCCCTGTCTTGCGCGAGGACTGCTCCTATCGCTGAGTTGGTAAACACCGTATAGAGATAGAGGAGGATTCCTCTTATCGTAGGTCTGAGGATATTTGGGATGACCAGGCACTGCTTTAATATTTCAAATTCGGCGCACTGCTCCTCTCCCCACACAAAATCTACACCCTTCTTTAGTATGGGAAGGAACGCGGTCATTAATTGCGCTAGGCCAGGTACGAAGCGTCGTATATATGATATCCTTCATATGAAGGCTTGCAGTTCCTTTGCATTTGCTGGAGGGGCCATGGTTGTGATCGCCTCAGCCTTGCTCGGGTCCACCTGAATTCCCTCATTGGTCACCACGAAGTCGAGGAATTTTCCTAACGTCACCCCGAAGGCGCATTTGAGGGGATTCATTCTAAGCTTAAAGTTCCTGCATCTTTCAAAGGTTTCTTTAGATGTGAGATGTGATCTTCGGCCGCTTGCGTTTTGACCACAATGTCGTCGAAATAGACCTCCACCGTTTGGTGCAGTAGATCATGAAATATGGACGTCATGGCGCGCTCGTATGTGGCGCCGGCGTTTTTCAGACCGAAGGGCATTACCACATGGTATAAATACTCGCAAGGAGTTTGAAAAGCGGTCTTCTTTGCGTCAGCCTGAGCCATTCTTATCTAGTTGTACCCACTGAATCCATCCATGAAGGAGTACCATTGCTTGCCTCCTTTCACGTCAAGCGTCATGTCAATATTAGGTAGGGGAAGTCGTATTTTGGGCATGCTCGGTTTAGGTCCCTATAATCCACGCAACACCTGATCTATCCATTTTTCTTCACTATGTGTACAATGTTGGCTAGCCAAGTTGGGTGTTGGATAGGTTTGATGAACTTGGCCTTGAGCAACCATTCTACCTCTTCTTTTATCACAAGAGTCGTGGCTCTAGGGAACTCTCTGCTTCTTTGATTTACAGGTTTGAACTCGGGTGACACTCCGAGGTTGGGGGCCACGAGCTCGCTGTATGGTCCTGGTATTTCGTCGTAATCAAAGGCGAAGACATCTTTATAGTCTGATTAGTGCGATCAACGCTTCCCTTTCTTCTTCGTCTAGACTTTTGATTATCATGATGGGGCGCTTGTCCTCT
The DNA here is from genome assembly GCF_003573695.1 of Papaver somniferum. Lineage (NCBI taxonomy): Eukaryota > Viridiplantae > Streptophyta > Magnoliopsida > Ranunculales > Papaveraceae > Papaver > Papaver somniferum. Next base: position 173,513,106 of record NC_039359.1, on the reverse strand, counting down.
TGCGTTCCTATATTGATTTCCTCTATACCATATGCAGCGATATCTCTAGGTACTCGTTCTCCCGTGGTTCTAGGGGTCTCGTCTGTGAGATGATCTCGCAGTTCCTCATCATCAATTATGTTATAAGGCAGCTCAGCTAAACCTTGCTCATTGTCTTCAGAGGGAGTTTCTGTATCGCTTATCAACACATCGGCGCAATCTTGCACATCTGCGGATACTCCCTCGGTTAACTGTTATAAGTGATATAAGTGTCCCCCGTACGGTTTAGAGAAGCGCTGAAACCTGGGTTACTCCTCCTTCTTCCTTTTTCTTTATGCGGGGAACACCATCCTTGATGGGCTAAATACAAAATTGGTCGGCTATGGTTTTTCTTCCTCCCCCCGTTTTGGGAGTGGAGTGAGTCGTACTTCGGGTACTTCATCCACCTCCTTTGGTTCATCGTAGAAGATGGCGTCTGCCATGTACGCTTCATTGGGATCGAAAGGGTTTCTTGTGCTGGTTTCCAGTACTGCTTTCCCCCCATATTGGTCTTAACACGCTGGTGGTATGTTGACCGCCACTACCTTGTGGTTGAGTAACCATCCTCGTCCTAGTAACACATGGAATGTGGTATCATCTTCCAGTATGTAGAATGGTGTGAGGGCTCGGATCGGTCCAATCTTCATGACTAGGTTGACGATCCCGACGGCTGTTTGGGTATGACCTTCGAATCCCCTTACTGTAGTAGTTCGCATCTTGATCGCGGACCGCTGTACCCCCAAGACGTCTAGCGTGTGCATAGAGATCATATTTGGGGACGATTCCCCATATACAAAGGATCTCTTCAACGGTTGCTTGTTGATGTATACAGTTAAGTACAAGGTCCTAAGATGTTCCCCTGGGTATCATATATCTTCATCGGTAAACACGATTGCTTCCTTGGGGAGGAAGTCGTAAGGTTTTCCCGCCGCGATAGCTGCTATAGCCTTTGACTCCTCTTTGATCTGATTCTCGTTGAAACCGAGGGAATCAAAGAATTGCTGGGCCAATACTGTTTTTGAAAAATTGCTAGCTACTCCAATGGTGTTTGTGAATGCAGGGTTTTCCATCTCGACCTCACAAGCCTCTTCCTCATTGTCATCCCAGGGTCTCCAATCGTCCCCGTTTGGGTCATGAGTGAGCATCATAACTTGATGTTGGACCACCTTACCATTCTCGGAATTACCCATCTCAATCTCGCCAATCTCCAACTTATTATGGAACATACTTCGTAGGTTGTAGCAGTCGATAGTAGGATGTTGTATCCTTCGGTGGAAATGGCACTATCTTGCATCGTTTTGGTCGATGGCGCTGAGGTTCGTCTTTATGGGAAGCAGCTGGGTCTCTTTTTTCGCTACCCATTGTTCTAGTAGACCTACAATCTTCTTTTTACTGCAAGGCAAGGGCGGAGGGAGCGCTTGTGTGCTCCATCCATCTCTGTTATTGTTTGCACGGATGTTCCTAGGCGTAGTTGATACTATATTAACTGTATTTTTCCAAATGTAGTCCGAGTTATGCTCCTCGACACAGTCGGCGATCCTTGCTGCCACTTCTTCCAACTCGACAAACGTTGGAAAGAGGAAGTTGAACAAGCTTTTCTTGAACGACGGGGTCATTCCTCTACTAGCGCTTCCTCCTTAACATTTTCGTGGCAATCCAGAGTGAGGAGGCAAAATCTAGCAATATATTTTCCTATATCTTCACCTGGGCGCTGATTGCACTTGCTCAGGTCTATAGTTGTAATCTTCCTTTTTGCTGAATAGAACAGAAATGGTCACCCAAGAGATGATGCTTCCCGAATTTAGGTTGTCATACCAAGTGAATGTTTTATCAGTTAGCGACTTTGGGAATTCCCTCAGGCATAGCTTCCCGTTGGCTGCGTGATCATTCATAGTAGATAGGAATCGGCTGAGGTGTTCTCGCGCATTTCGTTGGCCATTGTAGACCTTGAATTTTGGTGAAGTATAATCCTACGGGTATTGGTGTTCTGTGATTTCTGAGGAGTACTGGCTAGCCATGAAATCGTAGTTATCTTGCTTCACGACTCTGTAGTTCATCTCTAAGTACTTGGCCATCGCTTCTTGCGTCATGGCTATGGGTTTTTCCTCCTTTTCTTCCGTGTCCTCTGTTGCTCCTCCGGTATTCTACTCGGCGCTGGCCGCTTTCAGGAGTTTTCTCAGTTCTTGCTCTATACGGACGTGGTCCTATATCTCCTTCCGCATTTCTTTTAGAGAAGGCTATGTGAGTGACGTGTTCTCGACTTCCTGCTGCTTATCCTTCTCACGCGGGGCATATGGTTTCCTCGCTTGTGTGATTGGGTCTGATACTATTCCTACTCTCTCGCCTTCTAGGTTAACTAGCGAGATATTAGGTTGGTTCTCGTTCGCGATCGGACTAGTGCCGCCTAAGTGTGTCATAATGAACTAGGCACGAGCCTCCAGTTGTGGTCGCTAAATGTTGAGGGGTGATTTCGGATTTAGGTTCCACCCATCCTGGCTACACCAAGTGACCTCACTATACCAAGAATAGTAAGAGGGAGAGAGTTTCCTTACCATTTTACCTTATCCTTCTTTATATAGACTTTACAAAATCTCTTTCCTTTTATGACATCGTGCCATGTGTCCTAAGCTTCTTTAATTACTTCTAATGCCATTCCCTCCTTAATACAACCTCTTTCTTATTTACTAATTTCTTTCTTATCCTTCCTTTTAATGGGTACTTTCTTGTTGGACTTGGACTTATTCCCCAAGTCCCTACATTTCCTTATTGACATAATCATCCCTCCGGGGATACCCCAAACCCGTTAAGGGGTATTATTTTCATGTATCAACAATAACTAATTTGAAAACAAATAGTCTCAGTCGTCGTTATACATAAACATAGTATTATTATCTTCTCTAAAGTTCAATTGTATCCCAACTTTGAAGTAATCCTACGGTGATACGTTTCTCCCCCTTAATGAATACTTATATCTTTTACACAATAAGTGAAACTTATAGATTATTGATTCACTCCCCCGTACATAATGATACCTAAACCATATGTATGTAGTGCCAAACTACTAAATAATCCTCCCCCTTTTTGTCAATAAAATTGGAAAAGGTACGAAAATTGTGTGATGGTAATGAATACAACCAAAAGATACTTCAGGATTCCAAGGTGTTTACATATCAACTTTATTTAGATGATTTAACATAGTAAGACAATACTTGGCGCTCATCTAGGAGATTTAAGATACAAGCATCCCCCACAAAGATATAACAATTAAGCACAAGTTCATTTAAGAACTCTCCCGCATTTGATGTCATTCCCAATAGAACAACATGAGTGGCCTTAATTTATGAAAAAAGTGTTCGACATTGACAAATCACATGGATTTTGAATCCTCAATATTGACTTAAATTAATCTCAACCAATGTTTTAATAACCGGACCGGACATCAAACCGATAAAGCTACTGGGTCGAGGTTTACTGGGTGAACCAGTGGTTCAACCACTATTTCAATGGGTCATCATAACAACTTCAACAGTAGCACTATGAAATAATGTATTAACCTTAAAACGTGGTGACAGTGGAGCAGTAACCACTGTACTTTTCCTTCTCCTACCAACTACTGTAACTCTTTCTTTTTTTTGTTGTTTTTATTAGCTCGACTCCTCTCTATTACCAACAAATACAAGATCAACCGTAGAATTCTTTGTTTCCTTTTTATAAATTTGTCCAACGACCTCCTGTTATTTTAAGTATGAGTTTTATTTTATGGATTCATCTTCTTTTTTATGAGAAGATGTTTTTTTTTTAATTTCCTTAATGGATTTGATGCATATGGAGTTGATGTTGGAGGAATATGGATCTAATTCTTAATAGTTGAAAAAGCGGGGGTTTAACAACCTCACTCAATATTTCGTTTAGTAATCTGTATGGACTAACTCCAATATACTTTTAAGAGAATCAACTAGACAGTCAGACTCAATCTTAATAAAAAGTATATCAAAGAGTTATATCTTAATTCTCGATTCAATCTCAACTCAAACAAATAGAAATCTGCGAGTCTGATTGAATACAAGAGAAATAACTTGAACGGTACCAAAGACCAATGTTCAAGGATCAATCAATTTCAATCAACAACCAAAGTTTGGATTTACCAATTGATCGGTACAACACACAACCTGTGATATTTCAATTATATAAAAAAAATAAAATGCGGAAAAGAAATAACACAGGCACCAGAAGTTTTGTTAAGGATTGAAAACACACTGTATTAAGCCGCTACAGAAACTAGCCTACTACAAACTAACTTCGGTCTGGACTGTAGTTGAACCCCAATCAATCTCACACTGATCCAAGGTACAGTTGCGCTCCTTACGTCTCTGATCCCAGCAGGATACTACACACTTGATTCCCTTAGTTGATCTCACCCACAACTAAGAGTTGCTACGACCCAAAGTCGAAGACTTTAATAAAAAAATCTGTATCACATAGAAAAGTCTACAGGAATAGATAAATCTGTATCCCACAGAAATACCTTTGAGTTTTGTTCCGTCTTTTGATAAATCAAGGTGAACATGAACCGATTGATATACCATACTTATATTCCTGAAGAACAACCTAGAAATATCAATCACCTCAGAATAATCTTAATAGACTAGAGAAACAAGATATTGTGGAATCACAAACGATGAGACGAAGGTGTTATTGACTACTTTTATATCTTTCCTATCGTAGAAATTAATCTCAAGCCAATCTTACGATTGTACTCAAATACGATAGACACAACAAGATCAGATCACGCAACTACAGAGAAAATAGTTGGGTCTGGCTTCACAATCCCAATGAAGTCTTCAAGTCGTTAACCTACAGGGTCTCGATAGAAACCTAAGGTTAAAGGAGAATCAAATCTAGCTTATACAACTAGTATCACACAGGAGGTGTGGGGATTAGGTTTCCCAGTTGCTAGAGTTCTCCTTTACATAGTCTCCATATCAGGGTTTGCAATCTAAGTTACCTTGGTAACAAAGCATTCAATATTCACCGTTAGATGAAAACCTGATTAGATTCAAGCTAATATCTTTCAACCGTTAGATCGAACTTAGCTTATTATACACAAATGAAATGTAACTTCATTTAGGTTTGAGTAACCGTATCTAAATGTGTACACCTAGTTGGTTCAACAATAGTTAACCAATGGTTAATCATATGAGCACTTTCATATCAACTTTATTCATCTTGACCATAACTAGTTCAAATGACTCAAAAGAACTAGTTAGAGCGTTGTTAAATTGCTTATATCTCATAGAAGTATATAAGACACAATCGAAGCAAAAATGATTTTGATTCACTCAAATCGATTCATGAACATTATAGCCACAGTTTGCAAAGATTTCATTCCTTAATATATATATATATATATGTCTTAGTTCACAAATAAACCGTTTTTAGAAAATAACCCACTTAAGTACGCATACTGGTACACATATTTAAGTATCCGGATTGAGCTTGTTTTTAGTTCACAAACTCCAGCAGAAATTCACGGGATGTGAACTTCCGGCAGTACGCGTACGGATACACGAACTTAGCTCCGGACATCCTAAACCAGTAAAGTATGCATACTTTGGTTCTAGGATTTTGGACTTACACAAATATGAGTTCACATACAATGTTTATATCCATTCAAGGTTATCTATTCTAAACTCTCATTTCAATCATTGAAACATTCTTAGAGGATGTTATAGAGTGGTTATTCACACACTATTTTTCATCAAAGCGATTTTCAAGAGATTGAAACAATCAACATGACTTTCGTCATGAGTAAAGACGAACTTGGCCAAAGCGGAATCTTACCAACACATATTTCGAGAAATAGAGAAGCAAGATAAACTCGGCCCGCAATAGAATGTGTATAATCGAAGTCTATATAGCAATATAACTTTTGTCTCAAGATAGGAGATAGAATAGATAAACTTTTGAGTGATAAATAAGTTCAAGTCTCCACATACCTTTTTGTCGATGAAGATCCATCAGTTCCTTGAGTAGTTCTTCGTCTTTGCATGATGAACGCCGAGATTTAGCTATAAGTAGACTAGAAATCAAGACTTATAGTTTTGGAAACTAAACTTGACAAACAAGATTGAGATAGAAATGCTTGCGAGTTCGATCGAGCAGTGCTCTAACAATAGCAAAATCTATCTTTTAATTTGCGAATACCAATATTCTGCGGAGCACGTGTCACAATTTCGGTGGTCGCATACAAGATATCCGTGTAGCCCTTGCTATATAGAGGAATCCAAGTGGCAGAGGATACCATCGTAGATCTACTTTATCTCGTCCCAAGAAAGGATGCCTCGGCGGATAAGATGAAAGAAGTAAAATCCTAGTCTATGGGGAGGCAGCTGGAGAAGGGACAGAGGTAGATGACATATCTAATCGGCATTAAATGCACAAATCTCTTATCTACACACATAATCAAAGCACGTGGAGAGAGATGATGTGGCGGAACCAGATTGACAGAAGCTGGCGGTGAACGAAGGTACAACCTGTACTAAGGTTGGGAAGTTCCCGAAGGAACGTGGGTCAGATGAGGTGGCGGAGTTCGAATGGAGAAAGCACGCGAAGAACGAAGGTACCATCTGTACGAAAGGTATATCAGCAAACGACGGACCTAGAGTCAGCAAAGATATACCTGGAGCAGAAGGGGCTATAAAGACCAAGCCTCACCAACAAACTAAGGGAATTCAATTCCTAGGATAAGAAGATCTACTCTTAAGCTTATACCTCTTTAATGTTTAGAACTTAAGTAATGACTTCAACTTGAGTTCTCTCTATTAATTTGGGAAGCATTTAAGATCTTTTGTAACCACTACAACTTAATACAAACAAATCACTCATTACCCCGTGGACGTAGACGAAAGTAGAACCACGTAATATCTTGTGTCTCATGATAACTTAGTAGCATTTACTTTATATTTGTGTTCTTTGTTACTATTGTGATATGATATCTTCTATTACTTAGCATCATCAGTTCAACTGAGGCATCGATACTACTTAGTATCTGATTCTCCGAACTGTATACATTACGTAGACTACGGGAAAACGAGTAGTCACATATTTATTATAAACATCTTGAATATCAATTTTTTTGAATCATGTAATTAATAACAAACTAGGAGGAAATTACACGAGGGTATCTAATACCCAAAGAGTCGCTGAGTACAATTTGACTAATGAAATTTAGGATTGTATGTTCCCAAATTTTGGTTCCAAGATTCACCGTTTGGCTTCCATCTGCTACGTGATTATCAAGGCCGTCCGCCGCTTGGTTTCCTTCTCTGTAGTTGTGCTGGATGGCTCTGTGTGGTATCTGATTAAAATAATGCTTTATTTTCTTTATCATTCTCTTTAAATACTAAGGCGGTGCTGTAGGGGAGATGACAAAGTGAAGAAGAGTTTCAGAATCTGTCTCGAAAAGTACTTTCATCCATTTTCTGTCTGTCGCAGTTCTTGTAGCCAGCAGCAGCGACCAGGTTTCTGCTATTAAAGCAGTAGTAATTCGTAGAGGTTGCGCGAGAGCTATGATGACTTTTGCTTCTGAGTCTATGCAGATGAAGCCTGCCCCTGCCACTCTGGGGTGTCCTCTGGTAGCTCCATCTGTGTTGATTTTTATCCAATCTGAGCCGGGATAAGACCAACCTACCAATATTGTTGTCGTCGTTATGTTTCCTCTTGGTGGAGTGAAAGTCGGTAAGTCGCCTGAAAGAGTAGGGGGTACTGAATTTTGATCCCATATGTACTCCTGTTGTTTCTTTAGGGTTGAAAATAAAATGTCATTTGATGTTGCTTGTTTCTGACGGTAAACAAATTCGTTTCTATCTAACCAGAGTGACCAAAAGAGATAACAGAAAGAAGAGAGGATCGTGGGAGGGACTTGTTGTTGTAGGAGTTGGGAGATGGTTGTTTGAGGTGTTATTGCATTTGGGATGATAGTGGGGGTATTTAGGGTGTTGGTGAGTTGATTGGGTAGAGTGTTCCAGGTTGTAATCGCTATTGGGCAGCGTAAGAATAAGTGATCCACTGATTTTGTATCGGAATTACAACGAGGGCATACATTGGAGTTGACAAGATTGATTCAGTTTAATATAGTGAAGGTTGGTAGGCCTTCATTGATTGCTTTCCACAAGAAAAGATGAATTTTTGGTGCACATAGTAAGGTCCAAAGAAATTTGGTTGCTGGTAGGGGGTTCTGCTGAGGTTATGTTCCTTGGATTAAGCATTTGTAACCAGAGGCAGTAGTATAATTCCCAGATTTGAAGTGTGGCCAGATGATCTCATCCTCTATGTCTCTAAGAGGAAGGTGGATATTTCTAATTCTTTTTGAAGCAGGGGGGGTAGGTTGTTTAGCTTGTCACGGATCAAGTTATGAGAGATGGGATCAATGATATCTGCCACCATTTGGATAGGGTAGCATTGTGTTGGATCTAGGTTTGTGAAGTGTGGGATCCATGTTGATGATTTATCAAAAGTGATTGTAGTAATAGTGGTAAACAGGGTCTTTTCAGACTTGTGAAGAAAACAGTTTTTAGATTTAAATTTAAACAAGCAAATAAATTTGTTTGAAAACTTTAGGGAAAAACACCAAGACTTGGATTCCACCATTGACCCATTATTTGATAAATTCTAATAATTAATATTCATGCAATTTTTCTTTTAGAGTGATTCTAATATTATGCCTTTTGTAGATTTTTGAAGTAATAAATGTAAATACCAAGCATGAAACATCAAGAGTCTTAAACTAAGCATGCTCCATCAAAATGAATCACAATTATTCAATAAAAATCAATTTTCCAATAAAAATTCCATGCAAATAATCATGTAATAATATTGCAAATAAATAATAAAGTTAAAATTATACCATAAATAAGGACCAATGGCTTCCTCCGTCGCCTTGGCTAAGGGGTTTAGCTCCTCATATCAAAAACTTGCTCAAAATTGCTTAATAGGTGTTTTTATTGATGAATATGGTGATAAAGAGAAGTTTGCAACGCTGTATAAACGTTACAGCGTCACTGTTACAAAGATGAGTAATGTCGTTTATAAACGATACATATCCAGCGCTGTTGAACTACGACACATTGTTTCTGCGTTAAATACTATTCAGGAACGACGGACTTTGAGAGTCCGTTCTTCGTGTTCTTGAAGGTCTTCAATGGCGGACACAGCAGCAGCAACAAAACTCGTAACTCCTTCTTCTCGACTCTCCTCAACTCCTAATTCTCTCCTAAGGGTTTCTAACCCTTCTATGACAAAAACCCAACTATATATAGCCTTCAGATTCCCTAGAAACTCGATCAAATTCGAGAATAAATCTCTTATTCTCCACGTGCAGTTTGAACAATAATTCCATCTGTCGATCTTTGTATGCGACTGTTAGCTATTCTATTGCTCCCAAAATCTTCTCTGACTTGAACTAGACTAAATACACGGTTGTACAGCGTAGAAAATCCCCCAAAAATCTCTCACCAATCTTTGAAACTCAAAACAGAACACCGTGTCGTGTTAGGACTTTGATTACTTCTCTCGTCCATTCCAGCCCAATTGGTTGGGTCCAATTGATTGTACCAGGCCTGTTTAGTCATGTAGATTCCATACGTACCAAATACAACAGTTGAATCTCCTAAAATCACGTCCGAAATTTGATCTCCAAATCTGCCAGACGCTGCATAGTCCTTTCCCGCAAAAACTTGTATTTGAATTATGAAGATGACCTCCCCTTATCCAGTTCCGGTCTCCCTTTAGCAGATGCCTGGAAATGGGTCACCCCTTAGTAATTAGGTTACCCCTTATCCAAAGCGAGAGTCCGTATAGTAATTTTCTCCCACGGGCGCAAAAACCATTTTTTTAGCCAATTTCGCCGCAAAAGCCTTATTTTTCCAAAAACACCTACAAAAAAATAAAATAACCAAATAAGTACGATATCGAGCACTAACCATATATACAAATGAGCTATATTAGACACATAAATGCGTCTATCACATGTATCCTCAATAAGGGTTGTCAAACTATTTCCTATTTGGTGGTGTTTGAGGGTGAAAACAGTTTCTGCTGATTTTGGTAATTTCGAGTATGTGGGTGAGAAACGAGTCTAAACCCTAAACAATGTACTGCAAGGGAGTACTTTGATTCGAGAGATCAATCTGTACCAATCCGGCCTAAACCAAGAAATGGACGTTCTGGACTTGCTTCGGTCACAAAGTGAAGGAGAAGGGTTGGTCTAGGGAGGGAAGCGAAGAGAGTGTTGAGACCAGAATATTTGATTCGGTAAGAGTAGTTGTTTGACGGCTTGTATTAGAAAGTGGAAAGCTAACATATGGGAAAGCTAACAAGTGATTTATGAGTGTTGTATTCTCCTGACCAAAACTTGTCCTTTGGTGGAAATAGGTGAGACCTAATTATACAAATCGCAACAAAACGTACCCTGGTCTCGTAAGAAGTGGAAACGGGTGAGTAAATGGAAGAAAGCGGTAACGGGTAACGCCTGGAATTAATGTTTCCATAATGAAGGAAACGTTTCACCATTATTTCCTGCATTTACTAACCGCCTCACTCTTATGACACTTTCTTGTAACGGGCGTAGTGTACGCCGGACGCTGTAAACCGCCAGGCCAATACCCTGATGAGCATCCCCCAGTTTGTGACATGTTTTGATGTCTCGAGTGTTTTCGTGGAAAACGTGTAGCATGTTGCTATTGTTTGGCAAGTTAAGATTGAGAGGCTTGCCGGTTCGATGGTGACTTTCGACGGTCGAGATTTCGCATCTTGAGAGGAAGGTTAGCCGTTGATTGTGGTTACCTTCCGTTGGTAGCCGCTGGCGTGTCCACGGTGCTGGCATGGATTTCTCATGCTCTTAGCGTGGCTAATTAGGGTTTGGTGCCGTGACCAAAGAATTGGCATAGCTAAATATGTGACGTGGCCAAAGAGTTGGCAGCGTAGTCAAAGGTTTCCACAAGTTGTTTGGTGGAAAGTTTGTACGTCTAAGATCTGCATCTCTGGAGGAAGGATAGCCGTTGATTGTTGCAACCTTCCGTTTGGCATCCTATGGCATGGAGGCATGTCTTTGGCGTGGCCAAATTAGGGCTTTGACACCGTGGCCAAGAGTTGGCACCGTATCCAAGAGATTGCCACAAGTCGTTTGGTGGCAAGTTTGTGCGGCTGAGATATGCATCTCAGGAGGAAGAACAACCGTTGATTGTTGCCACCTTCCGTTTGGCAGCCAGCGGCATGGAGGCATGGCCGCCATGGCTTTGGCGTGGCCAAATTAGGGCCTTGGCACCGTGGCCAAATTAGGGTTTTGGTACCGTGGCCAAGAGTTGGCACCATAACAAGAGATTTCCACAAGTCGTGTGGTGGCAAGTTTGTATGGCTGAGATCTGCATCTCAGAAGGAAGGGTAGCCGTTGATTGTTCCCAACCTCTGTTTGGTAGCCAGTGGCATGGAGGCATGGCCGGCGAGGCTTTGGCGTGGCCAAATTAGGGTTTTGGAACCGTGGCCAAGAGTTGGCATCGTAGCCAAGAGATTTCCACAAGTCGTTTGGTGGCAAGTTTGTACGGATGAGATCTGCATCTCAGAAGGAGGGGCAGCCGTCGATTGTTGCAACCTTCCGTTTGGCAGCTAGCGGCATGGAGGCATGGCCGGCATGTCTTTGTCATGTTTTTAGGCGCGACCAAATTAGGGTTTGGCATAAACCGTGGAATTTGGCATTGGGCCATAAGTTGCCATGCATTTGGTGGCGAACTTGTACGGATGAGATCTGCATCTCAGAAGGAGGGGTAGCCGTTGATTGTTGCAACCCTCCGTTTGGCAGCTAGCGGCATAGAGGCATGGCCGGCATGCCGTTGGCACGGAGGTGCGGCTGGCATGGCTGGGCCTTTGGCGCGCGAGGTGTGGCTGGCATGGTTGGCATGTCGTTGGCACGGTGGTTCGGCTGGTACGGATGGCATGCCTTTGGCATGGAGATGTGGCTGGCATGGCATGTTATTGGAATGGTGGTGCGGCTGGCATGGTTGGGCCTTTGGCGCGTGAGGTGTGGCTGGCATGGTTGGCATGCCGTTGGCACAGTGGTGCGGCTGGCATGGTTGGCATGCCTTTGGCACGGAGATGTGGATGGCATGGCATGACATTGGCACGGTGGTGCGGCTGGCATGCCTTTGGCGCGGAGATATGGCTGGCATGGCATGCCATTGGCACGGTGGTGCGGCTTGCATGGTTGGCATGCCTTTTGCGCGGAGATGTGGCTGGCATGGCAGGCCATTGGCACGATGGTGCGGCTGGCATGGTTGGCATGCCTTTGGCGCGGAGTTGTGGCTGGCATGGCATGCCATTGGCACGGTGGTGCGGCTGGCATGGTTGGCATGCCTTTGGCGTGGAGATGTGGCTGGCATGGCATGCCATTGGGACGGTGGTGCGGCTGGCATGGTTGGCATGCCTTTGGCGCGGAGATGTGGCTGGCATGGCATGCCATTGGCACGTTTGGATAGCATGCGTGGCTGAAATGTGTAGAAATGATGCCAGTCAGTATCGAGGGCCCTGTCGTGGAGCATGGCATATACATAAAAAAGGTACCCCGGTAAGTTTACACAGACATGTTGAATGGTTCAATAAATTTGCTAGTGGCGACTTTATTACTCAAGTGTGACGTCACTGTTTGACTAAGGTTTTATGATTTTAGCCCTAAGCTAAAAACCACCATCAGCATTAAGTCCCCTGCTTAGCTCGGAACAGGGGCTTTGTTGCGAGGTAAGCATAAGATGGTGACAGACAAGGACAAAATCAAAACGGCAAGTCATGAAAAGATGGTCAGGAAGATCCGTCTAACCTTTTCGATAGAGGTAAGGAGAATTCGTGATTCTTGTGTTGGTGGCTTTGCGTGGACTTTGCTCGTGGTGCTGCTCGCTAGGCCGCGGAGTGGTTGGCGTTGCTGGATTCGCTTGGCATGGCGTGAGCGTTGGCATGGCGTGAGCATTGGCATGGCGTGAGCATCGGCATGGTCTTGGGCGCTGGCTTGGCTTGGTGTGGCGTGGCGTGGGCGCTTGCATGGTGCGGCATTGGCTTGTCACGGCGCTGGCTTGGCGTGGCGCGGATTGTTGGCACCGTGAATCTTGTTCTTGCGGGCCTAATTGCCTTTTCCATACATAGCTCAAATAGGAAATCCTTTCCTTATTCAAACTCCAAAAGTGTCACGCCTAAGGTTTTCTCTCCTTTTTATCTCGTATCTTTGTCCTCACGTCCTTGTGCTAGCGGTAGAGTGATAGCAATAAAGCGGGAAGCATATTCCAAGTATGTAGTCCAGCGTTTCTCTTTCAATCTTTTTTTTTAGTATTGGTGAAAACCCTAGCCGTAAGTGTATCATCCATGAACTTGTAGAAATATTTCAGTGTGAGCACCGCAGTAACGTTATCCACCTCAATTATTATGCAAAATAGGCATGCACGGGCAGGTGACTGTCACCAATTCCTTTCCCACGAAAACCTAGTTTTTAGGGTTTCCTCCTTTTCCTTGGGGTGACCATGTGCATAGCTTCCGCGGTGGGGGCGCACTTTCTTGGTCGGGTGCGTACTTTCCCTTGCAAGGTACGACTTTGGCAAGGGCGTGCTTTCCGCGGCAACGTAGGGTTTTCCAGTCCCCATTCCTTCGGTTATGAGCGTTATGACTTGCAACTTAAAACAAATTGGTTCGCGTCCAAAATGAATTCTCAGTTGTTGATAAAATAGTTTTCATGCACTTTGTAGTAACTTCTCTTCGTCCCCCTTTCTTTGTTGTAGTTGAAAGCGCAATCAGCTTAAGAAGGTTTCGTTAGGATGTCATCTGAGAAAACCCCTGCTGCGGCTTTGAAAAATATTGAAAGTTCTAAGCCAAACATGGATGAATTTTTCACAATGTCCGCCACAGCTAGGAGAAATCATCCTAAGTTTGTGTCGTCCTTCTAACAGGTTCAGAGGGGAAGGAGACTCCCAGTCGGTTTGATCAGGTTGTGTAATACGATTTTGCCTTCAGAGGCAAGAGTATCCTGCTTCTTCCATTGACTTCAGAATCTCTCAGAGTCCGTTGCTTTCTTTAGACAAATGGATGCAATTCATGATAAGTTAGGACTGCATAAAAGCAAATTTGATCAAAGCGCAAATCATTGGCGTTGTCACAGCTTCTGCGACGCTTCAAATCAGGAAAGATATCCCGAGCTTAGTTTCTTTCTTCTCTCGATGGTGTCCAGATACTAACATAGCCATACGCATGTGGGGTGAAATGACTGTCTCTTTGGAAAATGTGGTTGTCTTGCTGAACATTCCCATAACAGGGAATCTTGATATCACCTTGTCTGAAGATGAAGAACAAATGCACGCTGCTCTGGTTGCGAAGTCAAAAGGTTTGTTCGGAAGGAAAACGAGACGAGGTGTTTCTACAGATGGTGGGTGTCTCAATGGTTCCCAGATGAGTCGGAGCCAGATCTAAAGAATAGTACGCTTCATGTCGCGGCATTCTTGGTTCTTTGGTTATCCAGGGAAATTTTTGACGACGGCTCTGGTAAGAAGGAAATAAGACAGGGTCTCATCAAGTTTGCCATCATATTAGCGAAAGGTGTTGTTCTCCCCATTGGCGGCTTGTTTCTCGGTTCTCTGTACACACATTTGGATCATCTGGTTACAGACATGCGTGCTTCAAATGGCTACATAAAAGTGGACTCGTACGTCCATGTTGCTTTTCATCAAGCGTGTTTGTGGGAGCATTTCGAGAAGTGCGCTCCAAACCGCTGGCTTTACTTCCCGAGTCTTGGGGTGGTTCTAGGATACTTCGCTGGGTGAACAGGCGCCCAAGATCTGGATCGAAACTGGTTGACTTCCTTGATTACTCCTACACAATCATATTTCGTCCATGGGCTCCGATACATGGCTCCATAGTTCAAATATACACTTTTGCCTCTGTTCCGAATAAAGTTTTGCTTTCTGAAAAGAATACGAGCATTGGGGAGGTTGCGTTCATACGAAGTTTCACGCCTGGTTGTGTATCGTCTTTCTTTCGGGGATCTTTTCAGGAAGTCTCTTATAACATTGACAGGGAAGCTCGACATATGGGATTTGACCAAGGGGTCCCGCTCTCTCGTCAGTAGGCCATTTCAGAAAACTTGTTTCCAGCTGCTCTTGATGCTAGTGCTCTTGCGCTGGGTATAAGTCTTCCCTTCTTGTTTTCGGCACGAAATCGGACGACAACTTCTAAGTACAAAATATTCTGGCAGGACGAGTTCCTTGCCATTCATGGATTCATGAATGACGTAGTGAAGAATACCTGTGGTAAGCCTTCTGCTGCAACTTTAGCAAGACATCCATTGTTAAGGGATCCTTCCTCGCCCAAACGGAAATCTCCTAACACGGACACAAACAATCCCCAAAACAAGGAGCGAAGGTCGAAAGATCACACAGGTGGTTTTCGATCATATTCAACGACCCTTGTGACTTTCAGTTCTTCTATCGTGCGGGTATGTATTCTTTTTCTTGCCCACTCAGTCGGATTGCACAGTTCTTTCGTTATTAAAAATCTTTCCTTATTCCTTAACCAGGGTGTGAACGCCTTTTCCCATCTTGCACGTAGTCAGAAAACGGCGGCTCTCGCAGCAGAGGGTGGCAATGCTCAGCTTCAGAGAACGGCGTCTCTCGCGACAGAGGGTGACAATGCCGAGACTTCTTGCGGTGAAGAAGATCTTGAAAAGGAGGAAAGCTCGGAATCTAGTGATGATGAAAGTAGCTCTTCCAACAACAACGCTGAGTCTTCTTCTAGTCAATTTGAAAGTGAATCGGTAAGTCTTCCACGCATTCTTCTTCTTCCTTTCTCTCTCTTTTTTTTTTTAAAAAAAAGTCTAAACCACGATATCGCAGGGAGAACCCGCTCCTGAAGATAGCCCCGAGGCGGAAAATCGTGGAGATACAGCTTTGTATCCAACCGTGGTGCTGCGCCTGGCGACCCAGAAATGGAGGTCGATCAAGATGAAGATGTTGTTGCGGCTCAAGTAGAGGAGAGTGCTCCAGCGAACACTGGCGCTATTGTAGTTAGGAATCCCTTGCCAGTTGGTGGTTTAGTTACGGGCGGCGTTTTTTCTCCTCCATACTTAGTTCCTTATCCAGATCATGTGTTGATCGTCGGTTTCAGCGTGCCAGCCAAATACGAGACGTCATATACCAAGATATGGGAAAGGTATGGACACATTGCCAAAACCAAAAAGGTTACTAGTCGGTTTGCGCTGGTCAAGCGTGTGGAGGAAGCTTTATCTTCGATTGACGACATATGCAAAGTGACAGGCCATACTATTTCTGAAGATGTGGTCTCAAGCTTGAAGTTCCATCGTGATGTGTGCGTAGATCACGGGTTCAACGTTCCCTGGTTTGTTGAAGGTTTCTCTGAGATCGAAAAGTTGCATACCACGACGGATGAAGTCCCTTCCGCGGATGAGGTCGCACAGCAGGAGGTGGAGATCGAAAGTTTGTCCACGGAGCTGAAGCTGAAACGGGCGGCTCTCGGAAGCACGAAGGAAGCTTTCTCCAAGAAGAGCAAGCCATTACTAGATGGTTTTCCTTGAATGTACTCCTGTCTTCTGAACTTCTTTATTTAGGCTTTTTTTTTTTGAAAGGCAAAAAGAGCGCCTAGTTTATGGTTTGGTTTTCTGGATTTTTGGGTTGATAGATAATTATTACCTATGAGGGTTTTGGATTATTCTTTTGGGATGAATTTTTTTTTTTTTTAAATAATGTTGTTTTTGGTTATGATTATATGTGTCATAAATACCCCAGGAGAGTCATGGAGTTGTAAATGTTGTGTTGTCAGTAGAAAGCATGGGATAAAACATGGGGATAGCATGGCTGTCGGTTTCTACTATCTATGTGAAAATTCTAGGTAATAGAACATGCAACTCGCCTGATGAGACTTACTTGCTTTTTAGAGTCTCCCAACAAAATGGATCTCCCAGATGTAAATCTGAGTTTTTTGTGGGAGGCGGCGCCGTGACTGTGAAAATTCCCCAATCATTCTTAAGTTCCCAGTCATTCCAGAGTCGTCTGATAACCGAGGCGGCGGCTAGTCTGCTTCCATCATCTCTATATCTGGGTTGAAAAGATGGAATCGGAAATCAGGAATTGATATTGTGACCGATAGATTAATCTCCCATTGTGGTCGCCAATTGTTTGAGGGCGAAAACAGTTTCTGCTGATTTTGGTAATTTCGAGTGTGTGGGTGAGAAACGAGTCTAAACCCTAAACAATGTATTGCAAGTGCTAGACACATTTTTGTGTCCGATTTGTCTCGATTCTATATATTGTTAGGGCTCATTTTTGTACTTATT
This sequence comes from Papaver somniferum, assembly GCF_003573695.1. Taxonomy (NCBI): domain Eukaryota; kingdom Viridiplantae; phylum Streptophyta; class Magnoliopsida; order Ranunculales; family Papaveraceae; genus Papaver; species Papaver somniferum. Next base: position 173,495,717 of record NC_039359.1, on the reverse strand, counting down.
ATGGTGTTTTATTTATTTGTAGGTATTTTTGGCCAAAAAATTTTTTGGAAAAAATTGGCTCGAAAAGTTGTTGGAAAGCACCCAGAGGACATTTGCTATTCGGACTCTCATTTTGGATAAGGGGTAACTTAATTACTAAGGGGCATCTCATTTCCAGGCAGCTGCTAATCGCACCCCTACCCTGGATAAGGGGCAACCATCTTCAACATTTCAAAAACCAAGTTTTGGCGAGAAAGTAGGTGCAATGAAGAACAGATTTTAGGGTTCCTGATTTGGAGGAGTTTGAGGTCGGTTAAACCTCTGATTTTCATAAGATAGACTCCTTATGGGTCTAGGAATCTGATATGGGTGTTGAAATCGATTAGACTGGGCTCAATCGACGGATTTTTATCACAACAGAAAATATGGAAAGTCACGTGTGTGACCTGTTTTAGGGAATTTTAGAGAGATTAAAGTTTTGTAAACCTTCCCAAAGATTTGTATCTATCTAAGGAAGAGTTTAGAATAAAAAGGAAAGCTCATAAACGCGTAGAAATTCTAAAACAAGAAATTGCCGCAACTTGGACGTGAAGAGAAGGAAAGAGATTTTGGAAGATTTGGTAGAGATTTAATCGATATTTTTGATATAAATAGATTGTTTGGGTCATATAGAAGGGGTGTCGAGAGTTTGTGGACCTAAGGAGAGCCAGAGAAGAAGAAATCATAGGTTTACCAAACTCTGTTTCTGCTGCTGTTGCTGCTGAAGAGGAAGAACGCGAAGAACATTGACGCACGAGAAACAGTCGCAGAACAGCGTCGTTGTTTAACAACTGAAGAACATTAAGATGTGCAGGACAGTCGTATTCTAGGTTCTTAAATTTCTGATCCTGTAACAGTTGATTAGTAACGTATATCTTCAGTATTGCAACACCAACTGTAACGGTGACTTCTGTAACATCTATACACCGGTGCAGATCTGCTGTTTTATATATTCTCTTCAATAAAACCACCTTTTGAGCCATGATTTATTATTTTGAACCTGTTTTTGATATGAGGAGCTAAACCCCATTGCTGAGGCGATAGAGGAAGCTATTTTTCCAACAAAAAGCGGTACAATCTATTTAATTTATTGCAATTATTATTATGATTATTTGCCTTGGACTATTGTTGAATATGATTTTTATTTGAGTGATTGTGATCTATTTTGATGGAGTCTGCTTAGTTTATAGACTCTTGATGCTTCATGCTTGGTATTTACAATTATTGCTTTTGAAAATCTACTTGTTGCAATAGTGAGAATCAAATTGAACAAGAAAATTGCATGAATACAAAGATTGGATTAAATCACCTTAAACTTGGAAAATAGCGGAATCTTAGCCTCAGTGTTCTTTTAATATTGATATCAACTTTGATTGAGTTTGCTATAATTTATAGTGAGTTTTCTATTTTAATATTGGAATTTAAGTCTAATTAATATCCTTCACAAGTCTGAGAATCGAACCACTTTTACCACTATCTACAAATCACATCAATTTTTGGCGCCGCCGACGCGGACTTGTTTTTAGGGTTTTAGATTTATTTTATTTTTATTTATTTTATTATTTTTGTCCTTTTTTTATGTTTTTGGGTATTTATCTTGTGTCTATAGGTTCTTGATCATAAAGAAAATTGAGCCAAGGGGTTTGGTGATTTCATAAAGACTTGGAGCTAAAGATTAAAGCAAAAAGAATAGAAAAGAAGACAATTTTATTTTAGACAATTTTAGTTTAGGGTTTGTTTATTTTATTTAAAAATAAAACTGTATTAGGGTTTATTATTTTTGTAATTTTTCTTTATTTTCTTGGACTTTTGGACTTTTGGACCTTATTATTTTTTATTACCCTACGGAAGGGTACTTTAAATATAAATTGTTTGCAGTGAAGGAAGACAATTACGATATTGTCTCTGCACCTTGGGTTCGTACACTAGACATCGGAGTCAGTGGCCCGAGTCGACTACAACCGATTCATCCCCCGTCTGGAACGGGAGGTAAGATTCTAAACACTCGCGAATCCCCTGTCAGCGAGTTACTGGACTCCTTCGTATGCATATATGTTGAGGAATGAATACAAACATTTATTTTTCTAGTAAAGGGCAAGGCCTGGCCATACAAGATAAGGGTTCGGATTTCATTTCCGTTCTCTTCTTTCCCGCTTTAGGAACACATAACCTACGCGAACCTGAGCCTAAAATTTTGACTAGAACGAGACCGATAGGGTAACGAGCTTAACAGGAAAGTCATTCGAAAAATATTGGTTACTCTTTTAAGCATACTTCGAAGTTCTTGACGGTTTCTGTAAGTTGAATGCGTGACTGCGCCGCCTTGTAATACCGGTGAGGCCTTGGGTATCAAAGCTCCACCGAGATTCCCTCGCCTCTATTCAACTTACGTTAACTAGGATTTATTCCAGAGGGGTTTGCTTAAATTGTAACGAATTCCCGTTCGAAGGATTAGAAGCTGGTCTAGAAACAATCTAAGTGGAGCCATCATGCTTTTTGTTTGCTAGAAATCAATAGGATTGATTTGGTTGAGTCGGCATTGATCTGTGTTTGCTTACCCTTCAAATTTAGAAAATTCTATTGTATGCTTGAACGTAAAATAGACGCACTAGGTAGATTTGTTAAAGAGAAACCTAGTAGTTCAAAGTGTCTCGATTACCTTAATCTAGAAAGTCCGACTTTTGAAGAGTCTGTTTTTGAACGTCCTTTGACTGAGGAGAGAATCGCTGTTACTCCAATAGCGCCAGAAATGGCAACTTTGAAAGCTTTGTTTAATCCAACTAGGACTACTCGTCCTTCGTGTATTAAGTTAGCTGAAACGGAGGCACCCTATGAACTGAAACCTGGGACCTTACAGATGCTCCCAATCTTTTTAGGGAAAGAAAATGAAAACCCTTATTACCATGTTAGGGATTTTGAGGAAATTTGTAGTACTCTAAGAATTAAAGGCTTAGATGATGATGCTTTGAAACTTAGGTTATTCCCATTTTTCCTGAAAGATAAGGACAAGTCGTGGCTGTATAGTTTGGACTCTGAGTCAATTGAGACATATGAACAACTTACATCTGCCTTTTTCAATAAGTTTTTCCCTAGGCACAAAACATCGTATATTAGGACGCAAATATGCACATTTTCACAACAAGAGGGAGAATCTTTATATAGGTATTTGGAAAGGTTCAATGATTTATTATCCCAGTGTCCTCATCATGGTTTAGAAAAGGTTAGGCTAGTTCAGATCCTTTATGAGGGTTTAGATTATTCCACAACGACCATGGTTGAGTCTCTATGCACTGGTGGATTTGAAAACCAAACTGTTGATGCGGCGATGGAATTTTTTAATGAAATCGCCGAAAAAACCCAGCAATGGGAAAATAGTAGGGCACCCCAGAAAACAATTCTTTTAAGTAGAGGAAACGTTAATAGGGTAGAAGGAGGCTATGAATCAGATGCCAAAATTGCTGCTATAGCAAAAAGGTTAGAAGCCTTAGAAGTGGGCCAGACTAGTGGTAGAGTGGAGCCTTTTTGGGAAGGCCAGAATATTGAAGAGCAGGCCAATGCTCTTTATAATAACACTAGATTTGATAACCGTCAAAAGATTGACCCATATTCAGAAACCTATAATCCTGGTTGGAGAAACCATCCGAACCTTTCGTGGTCTAAGGGCCAAAGTCAAGGTCAGTTTAGTAATTCTAATGCTCCCCCAGGTTTTGGCTATACTAAGAATCCTTCAGGACTAGCTCAGTTTCAGAATCAGTCAGATAAGAAAATCCTAAGTTTAGAGGAATCTCTCGCCTTGTTAACTCAGCAAACTGCAAAATTCCAGTTATCCGTAGAACAGAGTCTACAAGCTAGTAACAGGATAGGACAAGAAAATAGTCAGGCTATTTCCGAGTTAAAAACCCAGGTTGGTCTGATAAGTGATTCTTTGAGAGAAAAAGGTAAGTTTCCTAGTCAAACACAACCCAACCCTAGAGGAGTTCATGAATTAGGTGCAAAACCATCGAATCAATTGAATGTTGTTAGAACCCTTAGAAGTGGTAGAGTTGTAGACAATAAGGTAACCATGCCCGATAGTGAACATACTGTAGTTCACCCCTCAGGATCTCACCTCTCAGGACCAGTAGCTGAAGAGACTGATAAAGTTTCTGATGATGTGAATTCGGTTCCTGAAAGGTCTGATTTTAGGCCTAGAGCCCCATTTCCTCAGCTATTAGTACCAACAAAGAAGGAATCGAACTTTAATGACATAGTGGAGGTTTTTAAGCAAGTTACCATAAACCTTCCCTTATTAGATGCAATTAGGCAAATTCCTGCTTATGCCAAGTTCCTTAAGGATATGTGTACGCGAAAGCGAAAACTTAGCGTCCATAAGAAAGCCTTTTTAGCTAGTCACGTAAGTTCAATCATTCAGAACACCACAACTCCAAAGTACAAAGACCCAGGTTCTCCTACCATTGCTTGCACAATAGGTAACTTCCGGGTAGAAAAAGCTTTACTTGACTTAGGAGCCAGTGTGAACTTACTGCCATTCCATGTATACTTACAGCTAGGACTTGGTGAAATGAAACCTACTCAGATGACACTGCAGTTAGCTGATAGGTCTGTTAAAATCCCTCGAGGTGTTATCGAGGATGTTCTTATTGAGGTCGACAAGTTTATTTATCCAGTGGATTTCGTGGTCCTAGATACCCAACCTGTCCCTGACCCAGAGAACCAGATACCTGTGATTTTAGGTCGCCCATTTTTAGCTACGTCTAATGCGATCATTAACTGTCGAAATGGTGTGATGAGTTTATCTTTTGGTAATATGACTATGGAGATGAACATTTTTAATGTCAGTAAGCAACCTCATGAGCTAGATGACACATGTGTTGAGGAGGTGAACATGATAGAAGCCTTAGTTCAGGAGTCATTACCAAACATCTTGTCTGAAGACCCATTAGAAAGTTGTCTATCCCATTTTGGTTTAGATTTTGACGACGATAGCACTATTGAACAGGTGAATGCTCTATTAGATTCTACCCCTGTGTTAGACACTGATAGATGGAAAGCTAGGTTCGAACCGTTACCAGTTTCTGAGACTACCCTAATTCCTTCTTTAGAAGAGCCCCCAAAGTTGGACCTTAAACCACTACCCGATACTCTAAAGTATGTGTTTTTAGGCCCATCTGAGACTTTACCTGTGATTGTAGCTTCCATTTGGATAGTGATCAGGAAAGTAGGCTAGTAAATGTACTTCAAGACAATAAGGAAGCTTTAGGGTGGACTATAGCAGACATTAAGGGTATAAGTCCTACTGTGTGTATGCATCAGATTCATTTAGAGGAAGACTCCAAACCTTCTAGGGAGATGCAACGTCGACTGAACCCTAACATGAAAGAGGTAGTTCGAAAAGAGGTGCTTAAGTTGTTAGATGCGGGTATTATTTACCCAATTTCAGACAGTAAGTGGGTCAGCCCTGTTCAGGTTGTCCCCAAGAAATCAGGTATCACTGTAGTCCAGAATGATAATAATGAATTAATCCCAACCCGAGTGACCACGGGATGGCGTGTGTGTATTGACTATAGGAAATTGAACAAGGTCACAAGGAAGGATCACTTTCCCCTTCCTTTTATCGACCAAATGCTAGAGCGATTAGCTGGACATAGTCACTATTGCTTCTTAGATGGCTACTCCGGTTATAATCAGATCGTTATTGCCCCAGAAGACCAAGAGAAAACCACTTTTACCTGTCCCTTTGGTACCTTTGCGTATAGACGCATGCCTTTCGGGCTATGTAATGCCCCTGCAACTTTTCAGCGTTGTATGATGAGCATATTTTCTGATATGGTAGAACGGTTCTTAGAGGTCTTTATGGATGATTTTTCAGTGTTTGGTTCATCTTTCGATGAGTGCTTGCATCATTTGACATTAGTGTTGACTAGGTGTAAGGAAAAAAATTTAGTGCTTAATTGGGAAAAATGCCATTTCATGGTTAAATCAGGAATTGTGTTAGGGCACATCGTCTCTTCAAAGGGTATAGAGGTAGACAAAGCCAAAGTTGACCTTATTAAGACTTTACAGGTCCCAAAAACCGTAAAAGATATTAGGTCATTCCTAGGGCATGCAGGTTTTTACCGTCGATTCATTAAGGATTTTAGCTTGATTTCTAGACCTCTTTGCAATTTGCTTGCAAAAGATGTTAAGTTTGTCTTTGATGATGCTTGTTTAGAGGCTTTTGAGAAGCTTAAAACTTTACTCACTACTGCCCCGATAGTCCAGGCACCTAACTGGAACCTACCCTTTGAGATTATGTGTGATTCTTCAGATTATGCTATAGGCGTCGTTTTAGGACAACGAGAAAACAAATTACTTCATGTGATTTATTATGCTAGCAAAACTCTGAATGATGCCCAAATGAACTACACAACTACCGAGAAGGAACTTTTAGCCATCGTGTTTGCCTTGGATAAGTTTAGGTCCTACCTATTAGGTTCTAAGATCATAATCTATACAGATCATGCTGCTTTGAAATACCTTTTATCTAAGAAGGATACCAAACCTAGATTGATTAGATGGATCCTATTGTTACAGGAATTTTCCCCAGACATTAGAGACAAAAAGGGTGCAGAAAATGTAGTAGCAGACCACTTGTCTAGGCTAGTTGTTAGTTCCCCTAGTGATTCCCTTCCTATAAGGGATAGCTTTCCTGATGAACAATTGTTCTCTGTTTCCCAATCACCTTGGTATGCAAATATAGTGAATTATCTTGTTACTGGTCGAACCCTCAACATTGGGGTAAGCAAGATCGTTCTAGGTTTTTAGCCGAGGTTAAGCATTTCTTTTGGGACGATCCTTATCTGTTTAAGTATTGTCCGGACCAGATTATTAGGAGATGTGTATCTGAGAGTGACCAGTCTAGTATTATCTCCTTTTGTCATGAACATGCATGTGGGGGTCATTTTAGTGCTAAGAAGACTGCTGCTAAGATTTTGCAGTGTGGATTTTACTGGCCTTCGTTGTTTAAAGATTCCCATAGTCATTGTGTTTCTTGTGAGCGTTGCCAGAAGTTAGGAACCATTTCCCGTAGAAATATGATGCCTTTGAACCCTATTTTAGTGATTGAGGTCTTTGATGTGTGGGGCATTGATTTTATGGGTCCATTTCCTATTTCGTTTGGTTATCTTTACATACTTGTCGCTGTAGACTATGTGTCTAAGTGGGTTGAGGCGGTTCCGTGTAAACGAATGACCACAGGGTCGTAGTCCAGTTTTTGAAAGAGAATATACTTACACGTTTTGGTACGCCGCGAGCTATAATTAGTGATGGAGGTTCACACTTTTGTAATAGACCGTTTGCTCTTTTAATGAAACAATACGGTATTACCCATAAAGTAGCAACCCCATATCACCCTCAGACTAGTGGTCAGGTAGAGGTTTCCAATAGGGAAATTAAACGTATTCTAGAGAAAACAGTTAATCCAAATAGGAAAGACTGGTCGTCGAGGCTTACTGATGCCTTATGGGCTTACCGTACTGCGTTTAAGACACCCATTGGAATGTCACCTTATCGTTTAGTGTTTGGCAAGGCATGTCACCTGCCTGTTGAGTTAGAGCATCGAGCCTATTGGGCTATTAAGAACTTAAACTTTTCACTTGACAAGGCAGGAGCTCAAAGAAAGCTCCAGCTCAATGAGTTGGACGAGATTCGTAGAGATGCATACGATAGTGCTAAGGAGTATAAGAACAAAATGAAACTTGTGCATGATAGGAATATTTTACGAAAGTCATTTTCTCCAGGTCAAAAAGTTCTTCTGTATGACACTCGTTTGCATCTATTCCCCGGGAAGTTGCGCTCTCGGTGGACCGGTCCTTTTGTGGTCCGTACTGTTTTTCCTCATGGCGCTGTTGAGATTGAGACACCAGATGGTAGTAGTTCTTCGAAGGTTAACGGTCAGCGATTGAAGCCCTTTTTAGAGCCTTTTCCTACAGGTGATGTTGAGGAGGTCCCTCTGGAGGACCCTGTTTACCTTGATTGACCATCGAGGCGATTTTGTATGTTGTATAATATTTTTGTAGGTTTTTGGTTACACTTCACCCAGGTACTATCTTTCCGACTTCTCTCTTTACTATTTCCTCATGTTACTTATATTTTTGGTACTGTTCTTTGATTAGAAACATTGAGGACAATGTTAGATTTAAGTTTGGGGGGGGGGTAGAACTTTTTGTTACCTTTTCGTTGCAATAAATAAACTCCAGAGCCTAGAAATTTATCCCTATTAAGGATGGCACTAACCAATCTAAGTGGATGGAAGCATTTTGGTTGTAGGAGTTGAGGAACCAATCTGACTAGATGGCAACATCTAAAGAGTCTATTCATAAAAGCACAGAGCTCAGGTGTTAGAAATAAATGATAGTTTCACCATATCTCGTTGAGTCCTTTTCACTTCTGTTTTTATTTTGTTTTGTTTTTAAACTATGTTTCTCTAAGTGATTAGGTGGGGCTCACGATTCAAGTTGTTACCAATGCTAGGGTGAATTAGAGTGATTGAGATACAAAAAAAAAAAAAAAAAAAAAAAAAAGAGAGACCAGACCATCAGACCAACTGGAATAAATTCAATAAAGTCGACCACTGGAACCCTTGTATATGCCAGTTGTGTTGACCTAGAGTTAGGATTATCAATCACTGGTTCCCTTGTATATGCCAGTGTGTTGATATTAGTCAGACTAGTATCTCAGTCCATTAGGATAGGTTCATTTTGGCGGAGGCCTTCAGACAGATATGAGAAACACCGTTCACCTAGTAAACATCAAAACCATCTATGTTTTTCTATATCCATCTTCTTGATCTATCCATGTGATTAGTTTTGACTCTGAATATTGATGTCCATAGTGCGACTATCTGAGTAGAGCTCTGTCACTTCATATGAATTTTAGTATACTTGAGTGCGAACTCGTGTACAACAATTGGAATTTCGTATCAGGGTACTTCCTCCTGTAGTCAATAAGTATGCCAACCAAGGAGATTCTTTAGTACCTTCCAAGGTTCTGTGTAGATAGCTAGGGTCTGGAGTATAAAGGTTTTGTGGGTATACCTCTAGTAATCCCTCCGGAGACAACACTCCGCCACTAGGGACACCTAGGGGTATAAAGGCTTATTGCATACGCTAAATGCAATCGACGATGCCTGCGACAGTGAGTTAGGATTTTATTTCTATTTTACTTTTGCTCGAGGACTAGCAAATAATAGGTTTGGGGGTATTTGATAGAAACATTTTTGTGTCCGATTTGTCTCGATTCTATATATTGTTAGGGCTCATTTTTGTACTTATTATGGTGTTTTATTTATTTGTAGGTATTTTTGGCCAAAAAACATTTTTGGAAAAAATTGGCTCGAAAAGTTGCCGGAAAGCACCCAGAGGACATTTGCTATTCGGAGTCTCACTTTGGATAAGGGGTAACCTAATTACTAAGGGGCATCCTATTTCCAGGCAGCTGCCAATCGCACCCCTACCCTGGATAAGGGGCAACCATCTTCAACATTTCAAAAACCAAGTTTTGGCGGGAAAGTAGCTGCAGTGAAGAACATATTTTAGGGTTCCTGATTTGGAGGAGTTTGAGGTCAATTAAACCTCTGATTTTCATAGGATAGACTCCTTATGGGTGTTGAAATCGATTAGACTGGGCTCAATCGACGGATTTTTATCACAACAGAAAATATGGAAAGTCACGTGTGTGACCTGTTTTAGGGAATTTTAGAGAGATTAAAGTTCTGTAAACCTTCCCAAAGATTTGTATCTATCTAAGGAAGAGTTTAGAATAAAAAGGAAAGCTCAGAAACGCGTAGAAATTCTAAAACAAGAAATTGCCGCAACTTGGCCGTGAAGAGAAGGAAAGAGATTTTGGAAGATTTGGGAGAGATTTAATCGGTATTTTTGATATAAATAGATTGTTTGGGTCATATAGAAGGGGTGTCGAGAGTTTGTGGACCTAAGGAGAGCCAGAGAAGAAGAAATCAGAGTTTTACCAAACTCTGTTTCTTCTGCTGCTGCTGCTGCTGAAGAGGAAGAACGCGAAGAACATTGACGCACGAGAAACAGTCGCAGAACAGTGTCGTTGTTTAATAACTGAAGAACATTAAGCTGTGCAGGACAGTCGTATTCTAGGTTCTTAAATTTCTGATCCTGTAACAGTTGATTAGTAACGTATATCTTCAGTATTGCAACACCAACTGTAACGGTGACTTCTGTAACATCTATACACCATTGCAGATCTGCTGTTTTATATATTCTCTTCAATAAAACCACCTTTTGAGCCATGATTTATTATTTTGAACCTGTTTTTGATATGAGGAGATAAACCCCATTGCTGAGGCGATAAAGGAAGCTATTTTTCCAACAAAAAGCGGTATAATCTATTTAATTTAATTAATTGCAATTATTATTATGATTATTTTCCTTGGACTATTATTGAATATGATTTTTATTTGAGTGATTTTGATCTATTTTGATGGAGTCTGCTTAGTTTATAGACTCTTGATGCTTCATGTTTGGTATTTACAATTATTGCTTTTGAAAATCTACTTGTTGCAATAGTGAGAATCAAATTGAACAAGAAAATTGCATGAATACAAAGATTGGATTAAATCACCTTAAACTTGGAAAATATCGGAATCTTAGCCTCAGTGTTCTTTTAATATTGATATCAACTCTTATTGAGTTTGCTATAATTTTTAGTGAGTTTTCTATTTTAATATTGGAATTTAAGTCTAATTAATATGCTTCACAAGTCTGAGAATCGAACCACTTTTACCACTATCTACAAATCACATCAGCAAGTGAGTACTTTGATTCGAGATATCAATCTGTACAAATCCTACCTAAACCAAGAAATGGTCATTCCAGACTTGCTTCGGTCACAAAGTGAATGAGAAGGGTTGGTCTAGGGAGGGAAGCGAAGAGAGTGTTGAGAACAGAATAGTTGATTCAGGAAAAGTAGTTGTTTGACGACTTGTATCAGAAAGTGGAAATCTAACAGATGGGAAAGCTAACAAGTGATTTCTGAGTTTTGTATTCTTCTGAGCAAAACTTTTCCTTTGGTGGAAATAGGTGAGACCTATTTATACAAGTCGCAACAAAAACGTACCCTGGTCTCGTAAGAAGTGGAAACGGTTGAGTAAATGGAAGAAAGCGGTAACGGGTAACGCCTGGAATTGATGTTTCCATAATGAAGGAAACGTTTCACCATTATTTCCTGTATTTACTAACCGCCTCACTCTTATGACACTTTCTTGTAACGAGCGTAGTGTACGCCGTAAGATGTAAACCGCCAGACCAATACCCTGATGAGCATCCCCCAGTTTGTGACATGTTTTGATGTCTCGATTATTTTCGTGGAAAACATGTAGCATGTTGCTATTGTTTGGCAAGTTAAGATTGAGAGTCTTGACGATTCGATGGTGACTATCGACAGCCGAGATTTCGCATCTTGAGAGGAAGGTTAGCCGTTGATTGTGGTTACCTTCCGTTGGTAGCCGGTGGCGTGTCCACGGTGCTGGCATGGCTTGCGCATGCTCTTGGCGTGGCTAATTAGGGTTTGGTGCCGTGACCAAATAATTGGCATAGCTAAGTATGTGTCGTGGCCAAAGAGTTGGCTGCGTAGCCAAAGGTTGCCACAAGTCGTTTGGTGGCAAGTTTGTACGGCTAAGATCTGCATCTCAAGAATAAGGATAGTCGTTGATTGTTGTAACCTTCCGTTTGGCTGCCAGTGGCATGGAGGCATGGCCGGGATGGATTTGGCGTGGCCAAATTAGGGCTTGGGCACCGTGGCCAAGAGTTGGCACCATAGCCAAGATATTGTTACAAGTCGTTTGGTGGCAAGTTTGTACGGCTGAGATCTGCATCTCAGGAGGAAGGAAAGCCGTTGATTGTTGCCACCTTCCGTTTGGCAGCCAGCAGCATGGAGGCATGGCCGACATGGCTTTGGCGTGGCCAAATTAGGGCTTTGGCACCGTGGCCAAGAGTTGGCACCATAGCCAAGAGATTGCCACAAGTCGTTTGGTGGCAAGTTTGTATGGCTGAGATCTGCATCTCAGAAGGAGGGGTAGCTGTTGGTTGTTTCCATCCTCCGTTTGGCAGCCAGTGGCATGGAGGCATGGCCGGCATGGCTTTGGCGTAGCCGAATCAGGGCTTTGGCATCGTGGCCAAATTAGGGTTTTGGCACCGTGGCTAAGAATTGGCATTGTAGCCAAGATATTGCAACAAGTCGTTTGGTGTCAAGTTTGTACGACTGAGATCTGCATCTCAGAGGGAGGGGTAACCGTTTATTGTTGCAAGCCTCCGTTTGGCAGCCAGCGGCATGGAGGCATGGCCGGCATGACTTTGGCATATTTTTAGGCGCGACCAAATTAGGGTTTGGCATAAACCGTGGAATTTGGCATTGGCCAGAAGTTTCCATGCATTTGGTGGCGAACTTATATGGATGAAATCTGCATCTCAGAAGGAGGGGTAGCCGTTGATTGTTGCAACCCTCCGTTTGGCATCTAGCGGCATGAAGGCATGGCTGGCATGCCGTTGGCACGGCGGTGCGGCTGGCATGGTTGGGCCTTTGGCGCGTGAGGTGTGGCTGGCATGGTTGGCATGTCGTTGGCACGGTGGTGCAGCTGGCATGGTTGGCATGCATTTGGCGCGGAGATGTGGATGGCATAGCATGCCATTGGCACGGTGGTGCGGCTGGCATGGTTGGGCCTTTGGCGCGTGAGGTGTGGCTGGCATGGTTGGCATGCCTTTGGTACGGATATGTGGCTGGCATGGCATGCATTGGAACGGTGGTGCGGCTGGCATGGTTGGAATGCCTTTGGCGCGGAGATGTGGCTGGCATGCCATGCCATTGGCATGGTGGTGCGGCTGGCATGGTTGGCATGCCTTTGGCGCGTAGATGTGGCTGGCATGGCAGGGCATTGGCACGGTGGTGCGGCTGGCATGGTTGGCATGCCTTTGGCGCGGAGATGTGGATGGCATGGTATGCCATTGGCACGGTGGTGCGGATGGCATGGTTGGCATGCCTTTAGCGCGGAGATGTGACTGGCATGGAAGGCCATTGGCACGGTGGTGCGGCTGGCATGGTTGGCATGCCTTTGGCGCGGAGATGTGGCTGGCATGGCATGCCATTGGCACGTTTGGCTAGCATACGTGGCTGGCATGTGTAGAAATGATGTCAGTCAGTACCGAGGGCCCTGCCGTGGAGCATGGCATATATATAAAAAAGGTACTCAGGTAATTTTACGCAGACATGTTGAATGGTTCAATAAATGTGCTAGTGGCGACATTATTACTCAAGTGTGATTTGACTAAGGTTTTACGATTTTATCCCTAAGCTAAAAACCACCATCAACATTAAGTCCCCTGCTTAGCTCGGAACAGGGGCTTTGTTGCGAGGTAAGCATAAGATGGTGACAGACAAGGAAAAAATCAAAACGGCAAGTCATGAAAATATGGCAAGGAAGATCCGTCTGACCTTTTCTAGAGGTAAGGAGAATTCGTGATTCTTGTGTTGGTGGATATGCGTGGACTTTGCTCGTGGTGCTGCTAGCTAGGCCGCGGAGTGGTTGGCGTTGCTGGACTCGCTTGGCATGGCGTGAGCTTTGGCATGGGCTTGGAATGGCGTGAGCTTTGGCATGGCGTGAGCATTGTCATGTGTTTGGCATGGCGTGAGCATCGGCATGGGATTGGGCGCTGGTTTGGCGTGGCGAGGGTGCTGGCACGACATGGTGTGGGCGTTGGCATGGCGCGGCGTTGGCTTGTCACGGCGCTGGCTTGGCGTGGCACGGATTGTTGGCACCGTGAAGCTTGTTCTTGCTGGACCAATTTCCTTTTTCCATACATAGCTCAAATAGGAAATCCTTTCCTTATTCAAATTCCAAAAGTGTCATGCCTATAAAAGGGTTTGCTCTCCTTTTTATCTCGTATCTGTGTCCTCACGTCCTTGTGCTAGCGGTAGAGTGATAGCAATAAAGCGGGCAAGCATATTCCAAGTATGTAGTCCAGCGTTTCTCTTTCAATCTTTTTTTTTAGTATTGGTGAAAACCCTAGCCGTAAGTGTATCATCCATGAACTTGTAGAAATATTTCAGTGTGAGCACCGCAGTAACGTTATCCACCTCAATTATTATGCAAAATAGGCATGTACGGGCAGGTGACTGCCACCAATTCCTTTCCCACGAAAATCTAGTTTTTAGGGTTTCCTCCTTTTCCTTGGGGTGACCATGTGCATAGCTTCCGCGGTGGGTGCGCGCTTTCTTGGTCGGGTGCGTACTTTCCGCTGCAAGGTACCACTTTCGCAAGGGGCGTGCTTTCCACGGCAACGTAGGGTTTGCCAGTCCCCATTCCTTCAGTTATGAGCGTTATGAATTGTAACTTGAAATAAATTGGTTCGCGTCCAAAATGAATTCTCAGTTGTTGATAAAATAGTCTTCATGCACTTTGTAGTAACTTCTCTTCGTCCCCCTTTCTTTGTTGTAGTTGAAAGCGTAAGCATCTTAAGAAGGTTTCGCTAGGATGTCATCTGATAAAATCCCTGTCGCGACTTTGAAAAATATTGGCAGTTCTAAGCCAAACGTGGATGATGAATTTTACACAACGTCCGCCACAGCTAGGAGAAATCATCATAAGTTTGTGCCCGTCCTTCTGACCGGTTCAGAGGGTTAAGGAGACACCCAGTCGGTTCGACCAGGTTGTGTAATACGATTTTGCCTTCAGAGGCAAGAGTATCCTGCTTCTTCCATTGACTTCATAATCTCTCAGAGTCCGTTGCGTTCTTTCGACAAGTGTATGCAATTCATGAAAAGTCAGGACTGCGTGAAAACAAATTTGATCAAAGCGCAAATCATTGGCGCTGTCACAGCTTCTGCGACACTTCAAATCAGGAAAGATATCCCGAGCTTAGTTGTTGTCGTCTCTCAATGGTGTCCAGATACTAACACAGCCATACGCAGGCGGGGTGAAATGACTGTCTCTTTGGAAAATGTGGTTGTCTTGCTGAACCTTCCCATAACAGGGAATCTTGATATCACCTTGTCTGAAGATGAAGAACAAATGCACGCTGCTCTCGTTGCGAAGTCAAAAGGTTTTGTTCGGAAGGAAAACGAGACGAGGTGTTTCTACAGCTGGTGGGTGTCTCAATGGTTCCCAGATGAGTCGGAGCCAGATCAAAAGAATAGTACGCTTCATGTCGCGACATTCTTGGTTCTTTGGTTATCCAGGGACATTTTTGACGACGGCTCTGGTAAGAAGGAAATAAGACAAAGTCTCATCAAGTTTGCCATCAGATTAGCGAAAGGTGTTGTTCCCCCCATTGGCGGCTTGTTTCTCAATTCTCTGTACACACATTTGGATCATATGGTTATGGACATGCATGCTTCAAACGGCTACATGAAAGAGGACTCGTACGTCCATGTTGCTTTTCTTCAAGCGTGGTTGTGGGAGAATTTCTAGAAGTGCGTTCCCAAACCGCTGGATTTACTTCCCGAGTCTTGGGCTGGTTCTAGGATACTTCGCTGGGTGAACAGGCGCCCAAGATCTGGATCGAAACTGGTTGACTTCCTTGACAACTCCTACATAATCAACTTTCGTCCATGGGCTCCGGTGCATGGCTCCATATTTCAAATATACACTTTTGCCTTTGTTCTGAATACATTTTTTCTTTCTGAAAAGAATACGATCATTGGGGAGGTTGCGTTCATTCGAAGTTGCACGCCTGGTTGTGTACCGTCTTTCTTTCGGGGATCTTGTCAGACAATCTCTTATAACATTGACAGGGCGACTCGACATACGGTATTTGACCAAGGGGTCCCGCTCTCTCGTCAGTCGGCCGTTCCAGAAAACTTGTTCCCAGCTTCTCTTGATGCTAGTGATCTTGCGCCGGGTATAAGTCTTCCCTTCTCGCTTTCGGCACGAAATCCTACGACAACTTTTAAGTACAACATATTCTGGCAGGACGATTTCCTTGCCATTCATGGATTCGTGAATGGCGTAGTGAAGAATACCTGTGGTAAGCCTTCTACTACAACTTTAGCAAGATATCCATTATTAATGGATCCTTCCTCTCCCAAACGGAAATCTCCTAACACGGACACGGACAGTCCCCAAAAGAAGGAGCGATGGTCCAAAGATCGCGCGGGTGGTTTTCGATCAGATTCAACGGCCCTTGTGACTTTCAGTTCTTCCAACGTTCGGGTATCTATTATTTTTCTTGCTCACTCAGTCGGATTGCACAGTTCCTTCGTTATTGAAAATCTTTCCTTATTCCTTAACCAGGGTGTGAACGCCTTTGCCCATCTTGCACGTAGTCAGAAAACGGCGGCTCTCGCAGCAGAGGGTGGTAATACTTAGCCTCAGAGAACAGCGGATCTCGTGGCAGAGGGTGACAATGCCGAGCCTTCTTGCGGTGAAGAAGAGCTCGAAAAGGAGGAAAGCTCGGAATCTGGTGATGATGAAAATAGCTCTTCCAACAGCAGCGATGAGTCTTCTTCTAGTCAATTTGAAAGTGAATCGGTAAGTCTTCTACACATTCTTCTTCTTCCTTTCTCTCTAAACCACGATATCGCAGGGAGAACCCGCTCCTGAAGATAGCCCCGAGGCGAAAAACCGTGGAGATACAGCTTTGTCTCCAACTGTGGCAGTTGTGCCTGGCAACCCGGAAATGAAGGTCGATCAAGATGAAGATGTTGTTGCGGCTCAAGTAGCGGAGAATGCTCCAGTGACCGCTGGCGCCATTGTAGTTAGGAATCCCTTGCCAGTTGCCACTTCAGTTGTGGGCGCCGTTTTCGCTCCTCCACACTTAGTTCCTTATCCAGATCATGTGTTGATCGGCGGCTTTAGCATGCCAGACAAATACGAGATGTTATATACCAAGATATGGGAAAGGTATGGACACATCGCCACAATCAAAAAGGTTACTAGTCGGTTTGCGCTAGTCAAGCATGTGGAGGAAGCTTTATCTTCGATTGACGACATGTGCAAAGTGACTGGCCATACTGTTACTGAAGACGTGGTCTCAAGCTGAAAGTTCCATCGTGATGTGTGCGTAGATCACGGGTTCAACGCTCCCTAGTTTGTAAAAGGTTTCTCTAAGATCGAAAAGTTGCAGACCACGGCGGCTGAAGGACCTTCCGCGGATGAGGTCGCACGACAGGAGGCGGAGATCGAAAGGTTGTCCACGGAGCTGAAGCTGAAACGGGCGGCTCTCGAAATCACGAAGGAGGATTTCTCCAAGAAGAGCAAGCCATTACTAGATGGTTTTCCTTGAATGTACTCATGTCTTCTGAACTTCTTTATTTAGGTTTTTTTTTAAAGGCGAACAGAGCGCCTAGTTTATGGTTTGGTTTTCTGGATTTTTGGGTTGATATATAATTGTTACCTATGAGGGTTTTGGATTATTCTTTTGGGATGAATTGTTTTTTTTTTAGAATAATGTTGTTTTTGGTTATGACTATATGTGGCATAAATACCCCAGGAGAGTCATGGAGTTGTGAATGTTGTGTTGTCAATAGAAAACATGGGATAAAACATGAGGATAACATGGCTCTCGGTTTCTACTATCTATGTGAAAATTCTAGGTAATAGAACATGCAACTCGTCTGATGAGACTTACTTTATTTTTAGAGTCTCCCAAAAAAATGGATCTCCCGGATGTAAATCTGAGTTTTTTGTGGGCGGCGGCGCCGTGTCTGTGAAAAGTCCCCAATCATTCCTAAGTCCCCAGTCGTTCCAGAGTCGTATGATAACCGAGACGGCGGCTAGTCTGCTTCAATCATCTCGATATCTGGGTTGAAAAGATGGAATCGGAAATCGGGAATTGATATTGTGACTGATATATTAATCTCCCACTGTGGTCGCCAATTATTTGAGGGTGAAAAAAAATTCTGTTGATTTTGGTAATTTCGAGTGTGTGAGTGAGAAACGAGTCTAAACCCTAAACAATGTACTACAAGGGAGTACTTTGATTCGAGAGATCAATCTGTACAAATCCGACCTAAACCAAGAAATGGCCATTCCATACTTGCTTCAGTCACAAAGTGAATGAGAAGGGTTGGTCTAGGGAGGGAAGGGAAGAGAGTTTTGAGACCAGAATAGTTGATTCGGGAAGAGTAGTTGTTTGAAGACTTGTATCAGAAAGTGGAAAGCTAACAGATGGGAAACCTAACAAGTGATTTCTGAGTTTTGTATTCTCCTAACCAAAATCTAACAGAATAGTTGATTCGGTGAGACCTATTTATACAAGTCTCAACAAAAAGGTACCCTGGTCTCGTAAGAAGTGGAAACGGTTGGGTAAATGGAAGAAAGCGGTAACGGGTAACGCCTGGAATTGATGTTTCCATAATGAAGGAAACGTTTCGAATTTACTTCATGTATTTACTAACTGCCTCACTCTTATGACTCTTTCTTGTAACAGGCATAGTGTACGCCGCACATTGTAAACCGCCAGACCAATACCCTGATGAGCATCCCCCAGTTTGTGACATGTTTTGATATCTCGAGTGTTTTCGTGGAAAACGTGTAGCATGTTGCTATTATTTGGTAAGTTAAGATTTAGAGGCTTGCCGGTTCGGTGGTGACTTTTGACGGCCGAGATTTCGCATCCTGAGAGGAAGGTTAGCCGTTGATTGTGGTTACCTTCCGTTAGTAGCCGGTGGCGTGGCCACGGTGCTGGCATGGCTTGCGCATGCTCTTGGCGTAGCTAATTAGGGTTTGGTGCCGTGACCAAAGAATTGACATAGCTAAGTATGTGTCGTTGTCAAAGAGTTGGCAGCGTAGCCAAAGGTTGCCACAAGTCGTTTGGTAGCAAGTTTGTACGGCTAAGATATGCATATCAGGAGGAAGGATAGTCGTTGATTGTTGCAACCTTCCGTTTAGCAGCTAGTGGCATGGAGGCATGGCCGGCATGGCTTTGGCGTGGCCAAATTAGGGCTTTGGCACCGTGGCCAAGAGTTGGAACCGTAGCCAAGATATTGCCACAAGTCTTTTGGTGGCAAGTTTGTAGGCTGAGATCTGCATCTCAAAAGGAAGGACATCCGCTGATTGTTGCCACCTTCGGTTTGGCAGCCGGCGGCATGGAGGCATGGCTAGCATGGCTTTGGCGTGGCCAAATTATGGCTTTGGCATCGTGACCAAATAAGGGTTTTGGCTCTGTGTCCAAGATTTGGCACCGTATCCAAGAGATTGCCACAAGTCGTTTGGTGGCAGGTTTGTATGGCTGAGATCTGCATCTCAGAAGGAGGGGTAGCCGTTGATTGTTACCACCCTCCGTTTGACAGCCAACGACATGGAGGCATGGCCGGCATGGCTTTGGCGTGGCCAAATTAGGGCTTTGGCACTGTGGCCAAGAGTTGGCATCGTATCCAAGAGATTGCCACAAGTCGTTTGGTGGCAAGTTTGTACGGTTGAGATCTGCATCTTAGAAGGAGGGGTAGCCGTTGATTGTTACAACCCTCCGTTTGGCATCCAGCGGCATGGAGGCATGGCTGGCATGAATTTGGCATGCTTTTGGGCGCGGCCAAATTAGGGTTTGGCATAAACCGTGGAATTTGGCATTGGGCTAGAAGTTTCCATGCGTTTGGTGGTGAACTTGTACGGCTGAGATCTGCATCTCAGAAGGAGGGGTATCCGTTGATTGTTTCAACCCTCCGTTTAGAAACCAGCGGCATGGAGGCATAGATTTGGCATGTCGTTGGCACGGCGGTGCAGCTGGCATGGTTGGGCCTTTGGCGCGTGAGGTGTGGCTGACATGGTTGGCATGCCGTTGGCACGGTGGTGCGGCTGGCATGGTTGGCATGCCTTTGGTGCGGATATGTGGCTGGCATGGCATGCCATTGGCACGGTGGTACGGTTGACATGGTTGGGACTTTCGCGCGTGATGTGTGGCTCGCATGGTTGGCATGCCGTTGGCACGGTGGTGCGTCTGGCATGGTTGGTATGCCTTTGGCGCGGATATGTGGCTGGCATGGCATGTCATTGGAACGATGGTGCGGCTGGCATGGTTGGCATGCCTTTGGCGCGGAGATGTGGCTGGAATGGTAGGCCATTGGCATGGTGGTGCGGTTGGCATGCCTTTGGCGCGGATATGTGGCTGGCATGGCAGGCCATTGGCATGGAGTTGTGGCTGGCATGGCATGCCATTGGCACGGTGGTGCGGCTAGCATGGTTGGCACGCCTTTCGCGCGGAAATGTGGCTGGCATGGCATGCCATTAGCACGGTGGTGCGGCTGGCATGCCTTTAGCGCGGAGATGTGGCTGGCATAGAAGGCCATTGGCACGATGGTGCGGCTGGCATGGTTGGCATGCCTTTGGCACGGAGATGTGGCTGGCACAGCCTGTCATTGGCAAGTTTGGCTAGCATGCGTCGTTGACATGTGTAGAAATGATGCCAGTCTGTACCGAGGGCCCTGCCGTGGAGCATGGCATATACATAAAAAAGGTACCCGGGTAATTTTATGCAGACATGTTGAATGGTTCAATAAATGTGCTAGTGGCGACTTTATTACTCAAGTGTGACGTCACTGTTTGACTAAGGTTTTACGATTTTAACCCTATGCTAAAAACCACCATCAACAGGTGGAAAGTATGTTTCTGAAAAATCGGTATGAGGGATGCCAGTTGTTTCCAAAGTGGCATGGCTGATGGTGCAATGATGATGGTTCCTTGAAGAATTGGCTGATTATTAAGGTATTTCTCATTACAAAGATTTGTGTGTATGGAATCTTTCTGGTTATGTAAACTCCATATCCTCTTCATGAGTAGAGTTTTATTGTGCTCACTACTTTTCTTAATGCCCAGCCCTCCCTCGTTTATTGGTATGGTTAATCTCTCACCACCCAAAGTATGAAGTTTTCTAACTGAAGAGTCATGCCCCCAAAAGAAGTTTTTGTTGATCCGGTCTATTTGTTGGTGCACATGTACAGGGAAAAGTTGGGTTTGCATAAGATGGTTTACGGTTGGTGTGAGCGAAGTTTTGATGAGAACTAACCTTCCGGCACTCGTTAGTAATTTGGTCATCCGTCCTTTCACTTTTCGTGCTAGTCGTTGGAGGAGGGGGTCAAAGATGTGACGAGAAGCTCTTACCATCTTGAATTAGACTCCCAGATAAATCGGGGGTTCCGATGTGGTTGGAATTCCGAAAAGTTGCTGAAGATTGTCTATTTTATGCTGCTCTAATCTTGGATGGTGAATAATTGTTGATTTTGAGGTATTAATCACCTGCCATGTTGATGAACTGTAGGATTGTAGCAGATTCTTTAGATGATTGCAAGTTTCCATAGAAGCTTTAAACGTAATGAGGAGGTCGTCTGCATACATCAGATGCAGAATTGGCGGAGCTTTTTGAGATTTGCGTAGTCCCCCCACGTTTTTGCGGATTTCTAGGTTCCTCAGGTTGGTGGAGAGAATTTCCGCACAAATTATGAAAACATAGGATGAGAGCGGGTCTCCTTGTCTAATGCCTCTTGTCGGAGAAATATATCCGCGGAGTAACTGTGGTGACGCATAACATTATGTACTCCACAAATATTGTTGGGAATACGAGCCTGGTGAGCGCCGTTTTGATGAAGCCCCATTCTAAGCTATCATAAGCCTTCTGAATACCTAATTTTAGTGCAATTTTTGGGTCCTTTGTGCGGGTGGAAGTTCTAATATGGTGAAATAATTCTCCCGCTATAGCAATGTTACCGTGTATCAATCTTTGGGGAATAAAAGCACTCTGATAGGGTCTTATCAAAAAAGGGAGCAACGGTCGAATTTGATTGACTAAAATTTTAGAAATGATCTTATATGTGACGTTACAAAGTCCTATAGGTCTTAATTGTGATGGTTTTGTAGGATGTTCTATTTTTTGGATCTAAGTAATATTGGTATGGTTCATGAGTGGGTGAATGTTGAGTGAGTTGAAAAAGCTGTGGACCATAGTAATCAATTGTGTATGAATAATATCCCAAAAGGTTTTGAAGAAATTACTAGTATAACCATCAGGTCTAGGGGCACTTTCCGAATTTATAGAAAAGAGTGCTTTTTTGATTTCCGCTTCGGTTACTTCTGTAGTGAGAGAATCGCATTGCCTAGTTGTCAGTTTGGGATTGATCTCCGCAAAGAGGTCCTCGTCGATTGTTGTGATGAAAGATGTATATAGGTCGGTGTAGTGGTTTAGCAGGACTTGTACCACATCATCTTTGTTGGTAATCCAGTTATCTTGTGAGTCTTGTAATTGTTGGATGCTGTTGTGACTCCGATGAATGGTTGCTTTGGTGTGGAAGAAAGTTGTGTTGTTGTCTCCTGTTTGTAACAACTGAATTCTGGATCTTTGCTGCCAATAAGTTGCATGACATTAGAGCAGGATTTTGTGGTGATTCCTGAGTTGATTTTATTATTGTAACCAATATTCAAGCTCATTTCCCTGACTAATTGTGCATTGGTGTTGCGCAGATTTTATTTGTGCTATTTATTTTTTAATCATTGTGGGTATGTGGCCAAATGTTTGTTTATTCCAATCCAAAAGAGTTTGACCAGTTATGATAAGCTTTAGTGGAAGGTCAAGAGAAGGTTTTGTATCATGTTGTTGGATCCATGCGGCTTCTACCACTTGTCTGAGTTGAGGGTGAGTGACCCATAGATGCTCGAATTCATAGCTTTTTTGTACCCTTCCAGTCCATTGCTTTTGTTTGTAGAAAAATTGGCGCATGATCTGAGGCGATTCTTGGTAGGTGAGTAACTCCAGCATGAGGGTTAGCAGTCCGCCAGGTGTATGGGTCGTCTCGAAATCCCAAGTCGATAAATCCCATCTGGTCTATCATTGTGAGAAAAGGTTGGGTTTGAGCGCAGGTTACTTGTCTGCCTCCTTTTTTTTTCCTGATTGATCCATAATGTCGTTGAAATATCCCATCAAAACCATGGGGTAGTTGGGGTTATGTTCGGGAATATCGATAAGAAATTCTGCCAGAAATCTGTTCTTGCTGTCGGGTGTGGCGGGCCATAAATACCAGAGAATATCCAATGTTGATTAGGAGCTGGTGGGGTGATAATCGCATGTATGTAACTTTGGGTGTGTAGAATTACTTGAACGTTAATGTTGTGTGGATGGGGGAAAACGAGTCGCCGGTTTTTTGGGAAGCGAATAAAAGAGCGTGCTGTCGAGACTACTCAGCCGGGTGAAATGTTAATCCTCACACAGATGCACTGCAAAGGGAGTTCTTAGATTCGAGAGATCAATCTGTAGGACTCCGGCCTAAACCAAGTCAATGGCCGTTCCAGGGTCAATTCGGTCGCAAAAAGGGAGATGGGTTGATCTGTAGGAGGGAAGCTGAGAATTGTGTGGGATCAGTGATGATCAAGGATTGTGGATGTGTTGAAGGTTTCTGCAAAATAATTGGTGAACTGTTGAGTTCGAATAAGGTTTGGTTGATTGATGAATTCTTGAGAGTAGTTACTCAAGAAATTATGTGTAGACAATTGGTAGTTAGTGATCATTCGTTGTCTGTTGTTTTTTCAATCATGGATTCAGAGACTTATTTATATTGCCAGATTTGTGAACACCTTGATCCCTGTAAGTGTGATGGTTTCTTGAGTGAAAGATTAGGAAAGGAGATCGTGGTACAACCAGTTCCAGGTCGTGCGGAGACTGGGTTGATCATTTACCCACTACTTTGCTAACTCCTCCAACCGTTGACATGACTTACTCACATTTCTCGTTGTGGATGAATCCACGTGCTGTAGGCCGCCAGACCAAAACCCTAGTTGTTATCCCCAAATTTGACGTGATTGATTCTCACGAATCGAGGAGTCTGAGTGACAGACGCGTATTGATTAGTCAGTTATTGACTGATTAGACAGTGAGTCTAGGTTTTGTTGAATCGAGCATAAGTGGTGAATGCTCAGAGATTCATGGATCGAACATGTAATTCTCTAAAATGGTGTCAGCATTGTAGATTCAGTGATAAATTACTGACCAGCGAGAGCAAGTATCGCTCGATTCGACGAATTACTGAATATTGAGAATTTGACGAGCAACTGAGAAGTATTGCTCAATTCGACAAAATACTAAAAGTTGATAATTTATCGTGCAATCGAGAAAGTATGCTCAATTCGGAAAATTACTGATAATTCACTAAATATTGATAGCTGGATCAATATTTGAGAAATTGAACAAGTATGCTCAATTCGACAAAATATTTATTGGTGACGTGACCCAATAAAATATTACAATATTGGTAGATTACCAAATATTATATGATTAATTCCGACGTTGGTTGCTGAATCAATATAAATTCATTAGTTCTTGAATCTTGCTTAGAATGATGATTCGTAGAACATTTTATTCGAAACCCTAATTTCAGATCATAGTTGATGAGTCGCTGAAAATAGGTCATGAGTGGTATAGGGACGATGATGGGCATCCATGTGGTGCCCAGTGCTCAAATGAGCATGCACCAGGGTTCTCAGTTCGAGAGTTGGTGAAAGAATTATGATTAAATGTCGGTTTCATCATTTACTGAAATATTGCTGGGTTCAGCATTAGGTGATAAAACCTAGGTATGAAAGATGGGGACCGACCAAGAGAGCATGAGACCGTCTCTTGGTGGGCACATGACCAGTTGTTGGACGTTTGAGCAATCCCCAGGATGGTTGGAGAGAGTTTGGGCCTAATATGAGCAATTGAGCAAATTAGGTCATAATTATGTGGGACCGGCTTTGTGCAAGCCCTAGGGATGACTCTGATCGGTCATGAAGGCATGCACGTGTTGCCTTGGTGTCCGTGTCTCCATACTGAGAGTTTCAGTATTTTCTGATATGCGTTCGAGCAACATTGTGAATTTTCAGAAGAGTTTCATCTTGACTGAAATTCTTGATTTTTGTTGGAATAAGCATGTATGCTCAATTCATCAAAATTTTGAAAATATTAAAATAAAAGTGTTTTAATATTAAAAATTTCTGTGAGAGTCTATCCAATCATGTAACCATGTTGGATTTTGTTTTTCGTGATTTGAGCAATATATGAGAAAATATGAAGAAATCATGAATTTTGCTCAAACCCAGGAGTTTCATGAAACCTAGGTTTGCCCGGTCCCGCACACCTTTTCCTATTTTATAATATTATTCATCATGAATCCTTGAAGTTATGGAAAATCCTTGAAGTTATGGAGAATCCATGAGTTTTTGTTGAAACAAGGGAGTTTCATGAGTTGAGGGAAATAATAATTATGAAAAGTTAGGGTTTGCAAGGTGTGGGACCGGCCACGGCTTGGGCATGGCCGGCCGGCTATTTTTCTCGGTCCCGCACACCTTTCCCTAATTTTATATTATTTTCCATGAGTTCATCAAGATATGGAGAAACCGTGAGTTTTGCTCAAACAAGGAAAGTTGCTGGGATGAGGGAGTTTTCATGAGTTCATGAAAATGATAAAATAAGAAAAATAATGGGAGAAGCATGGGACAGGCCACGGCTAGGGCACGGCCGGCCGGCCGGTGGGCCCGGCCCATGGGCGCGTCTCCATTATTTTATTATTATTATTTGTTTATCTCTCCTGTTTTGTGTAAGATTCCTCGTTTTCCATATTTTTGAATACTCGTTTGTGCATCCGGGTGCTCAGTCATGTATCATTGTCGAGTACACTTGCACCATTTTATGGGGCTTACTCACTGGCGGTCCAGATGCCCGATTGTTGAGTATTTATCACTAATTTATGAAATTCAGTGGAGAATGATTCATGAAACTAAGTAATAAAAGCGAGTAGTTTTTTATCATCAATCCATAGGATCAGTCGTGGAATCGACCATGAATTCGGAATAATAAAATGGGTATTACCATTCCATGGGATCGTGGTTTCGACCATGAAGTCGGAGTAATAAAATAAGTGGTGATGTTACCATTTCATGAGACCAGCCGTGGGTTCGACCATGAAATCAGAAAAATATCTATTCCCATTTCATGAGATCAGCCGCGGATTCGATCATGAAATCGGAGTAATACATTTATCTATTACCATTCAATCATGAAATAGGAGTAATGAGATAAGATAGATTATCTTCTAGGAATTCAGTGGTGAATATGACATAGAATTTAATCTCTTGCGTATAGTCAGTGAATCAGCGAGTGTTGCCAATGTCCCGGAGACGTATTTCCCTCTCAACATTTCATGTATGGAGCACCGCCTGAGTCTATACACGGACACTCTACATAGTCAGGGAACAGTGAGTGTCACCGGCCTCCTTCCCTCTCAACATTTCATGTATGGAGCACCGCCTGAGTCTATACACGGACCCTCTACATAGTCAGGGAAAAGTGAGTGTCACCGGCCTCCTGAAAGCGTTATTGATCTCAATCTTACGGAGAACCGCCCAATTACGTTATTCTACATAGAATCTATGATGACATGCCCGGTATCGAACGCTCCGGAGTGGCCTTTCGAGCGACATATGCATCATACTTCGTAAAACACGAATCGTCACATGGATTCCTGAAGCCGTGTCAGAAACATGCAGTATCATGATTTTACGGTTTTGACCTTTGTTGAAAATCCACCATCAACATTAAGTCCCCTGCTTAGTGAGGGACAATCATGTTCTGCGGTAAGCATTAGTTGGTGATTTTCAGTCGACGAGAGATCAGTGGTTGAACTTAGTCTACAAAGGAATTCTCAGAATCTCCAATTTACTCCAATGACGCCATATGCGAGCAAATGTTCGGGTGGAGACCTGGTAATGTGATAGAGCGTCATCCCGTGAGCACAAAGAGATGAGGCACTGCTGATGTGAGCGATCGAAGGTCTAGTTTTGGTCGGTTTAGGATTTACGGGTCCGGGCCCAAAAAATGGAAATCCTTGTTTTAGGAACAGACGTTCGTTCGTTTGTTAATTAAGAAATAAAAAAAATATAGTGATAAAAATTTTGTTTATGCGTTTTCACGAAAGCCAAAATTTTATTTTTTAAATACGTGAGATTTCACAAAAAGGAATAAACTCTCGTTTCAAAGAGAGAGCAAGAATATGTACATATATTTTCAATGATACGTGAGTTTCACGTTAAAATGTATATTTTGTAAACTCAATGCTTTGATTTTGAACAACTGTTGAAAGTAGACAATTATTCACGGTGAAATAATATCTGTATGTGAGTTTTCACAATTGTAGAATGGACGTTTTTCCAATTTTTGAAAAACCAGTGAATGTTCACACAGTGAAAATTTTATGTGAAATTAAGTTTTTGATTTTCAACAATTGCTAGAAGTAAACAAAATTTGATAAAATACTATTTGTATGAATTTCGTGATATGATAGTGTATGCACAAAACCAATGGGTGTTCACTCGGTGGGAGTCGCTCACACGGTGAAAATAATGTGAAAGTTTCGTGAATTGTTCACAGTTTTATGAAAATCACGTTATGGTTTTGAATAACGAATTTTGTTCGTCTTTGCAGGTTTGAAGGAGCGAACAAATTCTCGAGATTGTAATTACTACATCTAGTGAAATTTTAAATAGGTAAGAGTTGGATGGTTGCCATTTTTTGTAAACGTTGTTGTGAGCACCTTTATGCAATGATTCATTGTTTTGTCGAATCTTGCGCTTTGTATGAACGATGTGCTGAAATAGCCACTTTGCAAGAATGACCGGCTCCCATGATGATACTTCCAAAGATGGTGTTTCCAGAGGTGACATCTCTACGGATGCAACTTCAAGAAATGGTATTTCTGGGACCTCTGAGTGATGGTGAGAGATCCTTCGTACTGAGTTGTACTCCTGATTATTCCATTAGCTTTACTACAGGATGATCGTATAGTGAGATCCTAGATCAACGTGGACTCCTCGGAAATGGAATAAAGTCTACGAGAGCGGAGAACCCAGAAGTAAGGACTACAGGATGTTAGCAAATGACGTGCAGTCCCCAGCCGTTTCTTTGGTGAGTTGTTAGCGCTCCTTGTGTCATGACTTTTCCCTGCCCGTGAAATTAGGATCACGAGACCAAGGTTTGTTATTTATTTTCAAAAAATTTCTCCATCGATTGACGTCTTCAACTTGTTCCCGGGCAAACAATTCAAGAATTCAGCACCGATGAAGAAGTCGATGTAAGTATCTCTTTCGTGCAGGTGATCATGGCATCTCCTTGCATGAAATAATAATAATTGTTGTTGATGAATCCAGGAAGAAACCATTGTAGATAAGCAGCATGTTGATGAAGCGCACTCTTCTTTGGGACATGGGAATATGGAGAATTCCTGAAATCCCGAACCGAATGGAGATAGCGGCGTTGTCAATGGAGATTCTGGCATTGTCGAGCCTTCAAATGATTTAGAGACTCCCTTAGTAAGTATATATCCTGTAATTTCTTCGTAGAAGTATGAAATTGTTGATTTTTTAATGAATGAGAATCCATGTAAATTTATGGATAACTTTGCCGAAATACGTCACCAGAAAATTTCAGACTTCAGATTTTACTAGAAACGTTGTAGAATCCTCGTCCGAAGTCGTATTTTCACGATCTGCATATGTATCTTCAAGACCAGAAAATTTCCAATCTTTAGCAAAGAAGAGTTTTGAATGTTGATCATTTTTAGGGCCTGAAAAAGGTGAAATAGTGAACTTCCAGGAGACATTCAGAACTTTTCCAGATTGCATGTTGTCCGATGTTTTGGCCACATCTGTTATCTCGTTTATCCGATTGTTATGAAATTTTGATATGTTGTAGACAACATCGATACGAAGAGAATGGTATATGACCCAACCTTAAATTCCTTACCAATTACTCCCAGTTCGTCTTTTAATATAGGAAAGTGTAGAATCTCTTCAGATGAGCTTGTTTGAAAAACGTGTTTCATGGCTTCTACACTATTTGCTCATGTTTTAGATGCATGGTAAAGAACTTAGATGATGTTAGTTCACTTACATGCTGGATTTTATGGTTGTGTTGGATTTCCACGCTTGAATCATTATAATCCCATGTAATCTTCACATTAGGTGCCAAATGCTGAAGTTGGGAATAATGGATCCAACAATGATGACTTGAGCAACCATGGAGCCGTTGATAATGAGACCTCCATACCTGTACCTCAAGGTCATGTAACGCTTGTTTTTGATACCGTGGAGGTTACTGAAACTCCAATTGTGCATGAGATGGTGGAACCCGAATCGAGAATGGAAGAAGTTGCTCCAACCGAAGTTGTTCCTATGATTGTTGACGCTGCTCCAGCGACTGAGAACCGGATAATAGTGCATGAGTATCCCAACACAGGGACTGCTTTTACTCCTCCATTTGGTGATATACTCCCATATCACAGGTTTGTTGGAGGATTTAGCGTTCCCATTGGATATGCTGCTATGTACAAGAAACCGTGGAAGATGTATGGGCACATCGTCGTTACCAAGGATCCGGAGCATAGCTATTTCTTGACGAGGAAAGTATAAGCCATCTTGCGTGTTATAAATGATATCCGCATCACATCTAGAAATACTGTCACTCGAGATGTACTCTTTGATTGGGAGTACAACTTGAAGAAAGCTGAAGAACTTGGCTTCAATCTGAAGTGGCTTCGTCAAAAGATTGATGCTATCAGGAAAGCAGTTGAAGGTGACACTCGAGAAAGTTGCTGAGCTGACCAAGAAGCTGGGGGCGGAGAAAGTTGATTTGCGAATCTTGGAGGATGCATAAAAGCAGAAATCTTATTTTGCTGACTTTCTTTAGTTTTCTTTCCATGATATCTTAAACCTTGGACTTCTGAGAGATGCGAGGTTTTATTTTGGTTTTGATTTCTTGATTGGTTTTGGATTGTGAAATCGATCGTCTTGACCAGTGGACTGTCAG
The DNA here is from genome assembly GCF_003573695.1 of Papaver somniferum. Taxonomy (NCBI): domain Eukaryota; kingdom Viridiplantae; phylum Streptophyta; class Magnoliopsida; order Ranunculales; family Papaveraceae; genus Papaver; species Papaver somniferum. The sequence continues at coordinate 173,465,886 of NC_039359.1, read as the reverse complement.
TCCCCAGTATTTTGTTAAGTCTCTCCCTTTCGTTTTCCCTTCTTCTGGTGAGACCTAGATAGAGGACCCAGGTACAAAAATTGATGTAAAGACCTAGGTGGTCGAAGTTGGAGGTACCTTGATGAAGGATTTAGCGGAAGGACCTGGTGGACATCGATCGACTGTGGAGGTTATAAATCCCGTCTAAGAATTGATGCTTGCATGTTATATGCTCTGGAAGCTGTAGGAACCTCATACGACGTCAGAATTCGATGCTTAACCCCAACTTTTGAAGATAAGAGAATGAGTTATCACATGAGAAAAGAATCACTTAATTTGGAGTTGCAGAGGTCAGCCAACGAAGCGTGCACATTTGTAATCCCGTATAAAATCTTCAGATGTCGTAGACCTGACGGTAAAGGCCATATCTTTCAGCTCGTATGCCCGATTGATGCGCCATTTTGGTATGTTGTATAAGAGACATAGAAGAACATCTTTTATTGAGTAAGTATTGTCCCATTCCTCATCCATTAGTACGTTTTTGTAAACCCATTGTCTGGAGCATGTCGTATCTCACTTGTAGAGGCGATGAGAACATCTTGTAGAAGATTTTGGTTTGTGCCCGTCTGCCGGGCAAGCATTGGGAAGACGCTAATGTTAGCATGTTTTCATGTTTACACATCTTGATATGAATCATTAGGGCTTGAAGAAGTACGATCCATAGAGTAACGCTTCAGAGAATGAATAGTTGATGAAGCCGGATATTGCGTCTGAGACTGATGCTTGAGATCACCATTGAATTTTCTCCGGAAATTCTTGTTGATGCTGAGACCATGAATGGGGTTCCTCCATATATCCTTGTCGATGACGATACTATGGTTTGGAGTTGCTTCAGAGACCGAAAAGGATAGTCTTTGCTCCTCCATAAGTGGCTTCGTCAGGGAATCGATGTTGTCGTGGAAGATAACAGCGGAAGTTTTCATTCTGGATGTGATTGGTGAAGAGATGAAGTTCCTCAGTCGTGTAGGGGCCTGTGATATAGAGAGGTTTCGTTTGATGACGTTTCATGGAATCACATCAGGTTGCAGTGACTTGTTATGTGGATAATATTTATTGAAATATATTGAATTGATATTTCCAATAAAATCAAGTCCCCAGTGCATCCCTCATTCACTTAGCAGAGTTGAAGGAGTTTGTAGCATCCATTGATGAACGATGTTGGATCTACTTCAAAAGTCTTATCATGGGATAGTGAAGGCTTCTTATATGCTTGAGCGCGGAGGTGTCGAATGTCTTAGGCTTGATCGTCTCGGCCCGTGTATCTTCTATTGATTCGGCATTCTGCTGCGACAGCGGGATTCAACACTTGTGCAGACATCAGAGATTTCTGATACGCGTGGACATTCCTACAAGTCTATGGAGAAATTCCCAAAGCTTTCTTTTCCATGCTTATGTCATCTCTCTCAGTAGTGAATGTCTCGGTGAGATGCTCGATTCGAAGCGGTGTTAGATTCAACCACTTGGTGAAAAACTAATGCGGTGAAGCTACCATTCATGACGTATTGCAGAGTTGCTAACAGAATTGAGTCCCAAGCTAGGATAACATGTGAGGAAATAAATGAGATAAACATGGAAGGAACGAGACTTGCCTGAGTGCGGAACCTCTTGATGAATGTTTATGCATCTTTTGCAGGTTCTTGCTTCAACCTCGTTAAAGTTCGAAATTTCTCCAGGTGCTCTAATGATGGGATGACAAGTAGCTTCTTGTCGAGTGATGCCAGCGGCTCTGAGGGTTTTCAGTAGAACGATGTTGATGACGGTGTCAGCATCGATCAACATTCTTTCGAATTCGTTTCCTCTGAGATAGACTGGTACGCAGTCCCCAGTCGTGCATCTCCTTGTTTGTTGATGCAGGGTTGAGGTTTGTGCATTTCAGGATTGGTTATCCTTTCTTTGCGCTTCCGAAGGATCCTGAGAGATTGGAGAAGTATGCTTTTGCTGTGGTGCTTCGGCTTTCCTTCTGCTTCCTTAAGCAACAATGTTCATGGAAGGTTGGAAGTTTTATTATCTGTTGAAGAGACGCTGAGTATCACGAGGTTCTCAGCCTAGGTCTTTCTCTTTCCAGTAAAGCATGCATGGTAGTTGCTGATCGCTTGCCTGCTTCATGAAGTTTTGAAAAAGTCTGGAAACGATTGTGGTAAAATTCAGAGAAAAGAAGTACCAAGTACTGACCCTATTAGTCTGACCCTTCCACAATCTTTCGAACCGCTCTTCCAAAATTCACAAACCTTATATATTCATAAAGCTCTTTTCGAAATCTATAAAAAGAGTATTCATATGACTATATGATTTTAATTTTTTATTTTTTTTTATTTTCGCTTCACTATATCATGTGTACAAAAAAGTACACAAGCACAAAATTTTCAAAAGTTTATGCAGTTATTTTTTCACATGTACACCACTTTGTACGCACCTATAAAACATGCAAGAAATTGGTCATTGATATCCATACTCATCCTACTTTTTCATGGAAATTACATTGATGCACCAATATGTAAACCCCCGCAAAACATGCATAAAATCGATCATTTATAACCACACCTTCTTTTCATGGGAATTACACTGGTGCACCAATATGTACACCCTTGCAAAACATGCATAAAATCGATCATTCATTATCATACCCGACCCTTTTTTTTATGAAATTACACAGGTGCACCTATATGTACAAACCTACAAAACATGCATAAAATCGATCATTCATACCCACACTCTGACCTATTTTTAATGGAAAATACACTGGTGCACAAATATGTACACCCTTACAAAACACGAAACAAATCAACCATATCCACCTACAAACAAATATATTTCATAGGATTTACACTGGTGCACTAGTATGTGCACACCTACCCATATTTTATAAACATAACGTGAAACTCAGATGGATTTGAACCATCACCTCCGCAAACCTTGTGATAAGCTTGGGCGCTCTACCATTTTGAGCTTGTGAGTCCTAAAGATAAACAATAAAAATAATCAGCATGTGCACAAGTATGCGCACAATAACAATCAACATGTGTACAATGTATACCCATGTTTATCTCCAAGAACATTAACAATCAACATGTACACAACTATGTGCAAATTAAGAATAACCAAAAACAATTTCAATGCCCAATAATGTGCATGTGATTTTGCTATATATGCAATGTAATGAAGTGAAAATGTTAGAGCATCCTGACAATATAATTTTGTTTAAGTTCCTTGTTTAAAATAAATGAGATTTTAATGCAAACGAAAATTTGCACCAAGAAATACAAAGAACAACTATATATAAGAAAAGAAGATACATTTCTTACATACTAGATGATAAACCTCTATTCTCGCAGAATTCTTTCATTTCTTCCTTTGAAGTTGTATGCATCTTTCCTCACGCAACATGCATGAAAATTTCCAAGCGAAGTTGCTATCACCAACTAGTAATTGGTCAAAAAATATAAGCATTCTCACAAATGTTAACTCCATGGATACTTGATAGTGATCCTTGTCGACTTGAGAGCGTGATGAATGAACTGTACATTAAGAATCAATATATGCACATTAACAATTGGTGTGCAACTATGTGCATATAAAAAATCAATATGTGTACAATTATGTACACATCAAGAATCAAATGTGTACAACTATATGTGAAAATGAGGGTACCCAAATACACCACAATCTTTTATTTATCCACCTATAAGTCCTCTTACCGAAAGTGATCATCTATGGACAAAGTCGAGACAATGCAACAAATCGGTATTCCACACTTTGTGTGATTGTCTATGGATAGGATATCGAGACAATACGACAACCAAAGTGTGATACTTGATAATAGGTTCGGACTTAACCAAACTCTATAGGATGACTATCAAGTATGTATGGAGTTAATGTTTGTGTATTTTACTATTAATTATAATAAACAAATATAATTACGGAAATATAAAAATAAAAGACACATCAAGATTTTGTTAACGAGGAAAACTGCGAATGCAGAAAAACCCCGGGACCAAGTCCATAATTGAATACACTCATAATTAATCCGCTATACAAAATCTAAACCAACTTCGTATAGTTGAGACCAAGCAACTACCCATAGTTCACTTAGTTCACTCAATATCCTTCCGCTTCCGACTTCGACGAGTGCACGCACTAGAAAAATTCCTTTTCATCGTATTCCAAATAGTAAAGAAAAACAAATCTGTTTGGTGAAAACTCTTTCGATTCTTTCAAGATAAAGATATCTCAAGTCATACGCAAAGGCTCTTCCATTTAATCTAATAAACTCCTTTGCCTGGTTAGATCAATCTATCCAATAACTACCAAAGTAGTCAAGTTTAGGTTCGCAATCAAACGATATAGATTCCAACAAGAAACTATAAAGTGATGTCGATCTCACGCAACTAATCAATCGAATAAATCCGATTCTAGTTGGATCCCAGCCGATCAAGGATTGTGCATACCCAAAGATATGAGAACCAAATAAGAAATCTTATTTGTCTTCAAACCTTCTTTAATTTTCAATAAACACATGCATAACACCACTTGAATCTCTTGGAATCAATCACACACATAACGGAGTCTGTTAACAATGGATTATCACAAGATGTCTTTAGATCTACAAACTATTCTAAAGATCCTGTCGATACTTCGACCTAGTTTGAGTGAATCTTATATCAGAAGAGAAGATTCTCAAGAATAAACAAACTAGGTGCAATCAAAGTTTCAACAACCATTAGTCAATCAAATCAACCGAAAACTAATAACACTATAATTATCTAGTTTCCCACCAACGGTACTCGTAGAGCTTCTTGATCCCACATAAGTATTTAAACGAGCGGTCGTAAGAGATTTCGCCTAATTAGGGTACTTTCCTCTCCGGATAGACAACTCCACCAGAAACAACAAAAAGATGAAGTTTGCCTGGCTCTTAGGGTAGTTTGCTAGAAATGCAAACTTAGGTATCTATAGACCAAGGATGTTTGGACACCAAGGAATTTCCAAAATCGAAAATATTCTTAAGATATGCAATGAATAGAAAAATTCGGTTTTCCTAATTCCAATAAATGCTTGTCCAAAATTTCCGAAATCTCTCAATAGACAATCTCTAATTAGTAAATGCACATTACTAATTTTTATTCTCTAGAGATATGCATTTAATTGCTGGTAATTAAATCATATAAAACCAAAAACCTTAATTAAAAGATTATCAATTTATTTCGGCATAGGATCTCCCTGACTACTAAGGAATATCTTTGAACAATAAATGATAAGAGTTACTGAACGTGTTCAAAGTATGTTGACATCTTTTCACTGTAAATCCTTATTCATATTTACATGGATTTACATTCTTGGAATCGGCTATACCACACTTCCAAACAAGTTTAGAATTGGTTTACCTATATTCCAATATCACTATGTGATTGATCAAATATAAAATCACATAAATGGGTTCAGTCGGTTCTACCAATCACTAGGATCAGTTATACCTTAATATGGAAAGACTTGTGATCGGTCACACAAGTTACCAGGACCGTTTATATCAGTTACCAGGATCAGTTACATCAATTACCAGGACCGCTTACCATATACTCATGGTATTGCTTGTGATCAGTCACACCAGTTACCAGGATCAGTTACACCAATTACCAGGACCGGCTACACCAATTACAAGGATCGATTACACAATACTCTGTGATCGGTCACACCAATTCCTAGGATCCGTCACACCAATTCCTAGGATCGGTCACACCAATTACAAATATCGATCATACCATCTCATGGTGATTACTTAGGATCGGTTACACCAATTAATAAAAACTAGTCATACCAAATCATAAGTCAGGCATTGTGATTAGTTATACCAAGATATTGGTTCTACCATCTCACACATATTGGTAATCCAAAGATTTACAATGAATAGCCATACCAATAAGCCTAACGATTTCCCTTTCGATTTATAAAACAAGTTCATGAATGTACTTCCTTTAAACAAATGTCAAACATTGTTTCTGAGGATAAAATCTTCACCATAACCCAGTCACATAATCATAACAATATATACAAGATTATGTCGTTGTCATATCTACGAAGTTCAAAAGATAAGCGTCATACTTCGTAGTCTAATTCCCTAATACTATGATCTTATAAATATGACCATGTCACATCACTAGAGTATCATACAATATGTACAGTATATACAGCTTCGCAGTTATGTTTTCAATATAACACGACTTGAAAGATACGTTATGACTGAAAGCAGTTCAAGTCAATATTACTAACCTCAAGAGGAAGGATGATGTTGTCATTGGAGTTCGCTTATTCTTCACTTTATTCAGATCTTCGGAGTAATATTTGTATGTCTCAACATTCCTAGACTTTCTAGTCTAACCTAAACAAAGATGACTCTAGTATACAATCAAGCGACTTTAGATGAGTTTTGAGTCATTAAACTATGACAATCAAACTTGATATACCAACGCTTGGTGAGTTCAACCGAGCTATGCTCTAACAATTTCCCACTTGGTCAATTTTAGTGACAAAACTTTTATTACATATGAATAAACAAATTACAAGAATTCATTTTACATACACTTGATTCCAAGTTTCAACAACACAATATCCTGCATATATTCAATCAATAAATGTCGTTGTTGACATTTGAATAACAAAGCTTATACTCCCCCTGAAGGCAAGCTAGGTAGATATTCAATCCGAACATCTTTGTTATTCTCCTTTTGTAGTCATAGTACTACACAGGAATATGATATGTTTCTCCCCCTTAGTCAATTCTTTACTCTTTCGTTAGATATAACGTTTAAGCACAGTTGTCCTTTCATTAGTGATTTCAAATCACTTGTTTACTCCATATATTTCTCCCTCTTTTTGTCACAAAATGACAAAGGTTCGAGCAAATAAAGGACAAACCGAAAGGATCTTACAAATCTAAAATACTTGTAAACAACCTATAAGAGTTAAGCACGAAGGTTTCACATACCACTTTAGATAACCAATATTAAAACCGAAACTATAAGTAATTTAGTTTGAATATGTTATCAAGGAAACACGACCCGAAGCAATTTTCCCTAATAGTTTAACAAATCGACTAAGAAACTTGATTCCCTTGTTAAACCGATTGCAGACATACAATCTCTTATTTCGATAAGACCAAAATAAAGATCAGAATTAACTTTATTTTTCTCCTCGGGCTCTAATTATTCAGACAATAACTTAGACTTTTCTCTTTAGACAAGACAAACACTATGTTAGTTAACTGGTTTTTCTTGTCAAGGCATTCGATTAGACTTGAATAACCGAACCCTCCAATTAGATTAGTCTAACTAAGATCAGAATTAACTTAGTTTTTCTTATCCGAAATCGATTTGGATTAAACAAATGATCCCATATTTTGTTAAGCCATAATAAATACATACAAACCAAAATAAATTGACTTGCACAATTTTTTTTTTAACCGGAAGCAATTGAAACAAACATAGACATTATTTTCTTAACCGGAAGCAATTGAAACAAACATAGACATTATAGCACCGCAATTGCACGGAATTTCGTTAAGCAAAAACACTTGATACCCAACAATAAAGAAGATACCAACAATAAGCCAAATAAATTGACACAGTTTTTCTTAACCGGAAACAATTGAATTATACACACACATCCATACACAATAATGTAACATATTAATTGTACCAAAATTTTGTTAAGCAAAAGAAAAATATATGCAATATAAACATGCTTTTCTTAAACAGGAAAACGATTAACTAACAAATTCATTACCTCAGATTCCGCAGCCTCTTCTCCCCAGAAAGATATATCATTAAGCGCAAGTTCAAGTAAGAACTCTCCCCTAGTATGTTGTCATCCTCTCGCAGGAACAAAAGAACAACAACAAAAGAAAACTTTACCAGAGAAAGGTTGAAAAGGTTTTAACTAATGCGTGCCAATAACAATAGTTGAAAACCCGAAACACATATGTTTATGCTAAACACAACTCATGTAAACATAAATTGATTCTACGTATTGTGACTTTTCCCATATGAGTTTCAGTCAGAACACCTTATGATCCTTTGGTAAAGACTACCACCATGGGCTAGAACTTAATCCCGCTGAATCAAAAAGCCACACAAACCATAAGGGTTTCATCATATGAGATCGAATACTCAGGTTAATGAAAACCGAAATCAGATATCCCATTAACCGAATACACATAGCAAAAATATAGACATTCATTCACAGTCTATGTAAACGATAACTATTACAAGAAAAATTCTAAAGGAATAATTCCATTCATTAATAATGATAGTTTTCTTCAAAAATAGACCTTATACAATAATTGATACAAATCAAACGATTGATGTCTATTTTTCTGGATCAAGTATTACAGCATATAACTTAATCCCTAGTGGTGCTCTGATTGTTCACTGAGGTTTCTTCAGTGTTCAAACTCTTGAAGCATGTCTCGAGAGACTTGTCAGCAACCACTTCTTGTTTTTAAAGCTTTTCAACTTGAACCTTCATGTCTGCAAGATCAGCTTTTGTTTCCTCAGTCATATCCTTGAGCCAATCTTGATTTCGAACCGTCATTATGGGATTGGTTCTTAGTTCTTCAAAACCATGGATACAGTCTACCATATTATCATAAGGTATCCACTTGGTTTTTGTTGGATCTTGAAGATTGTAAGGCAACAAACATGACTCATCTTGGGATCCAGTACAACTATCAGATTCATAATCAGACATGATTTTGATATGATCTTCTTCTTCCTTTCTATATTGATTCCTTGACAGTCCTTAACTCTTTGAGCTTCCTTCTTATTTACCTTTGTAATACTGTGAGTTATTGGAGGAATGCTCAAGGATTTAAATAATAATTAATCAGGTTTTCTCAACACAAGCAAGAGAAAGTTTCTCTTAAGAAGAGACAACTTTCGGATCGAAAATACAAGGTAATTTCAGAAAATATATTAAGAATATGTTTTGTTACCTGTGTCTGAACTTCTCAAGCTGGAAGGTTTATTAAAATTCAAAATTTTTGAATAAAACCTAGTTATGGAAGATCATGATAAACATGAACAATAATTTATAAGACAAGATGGATTCGCAGCTTATCCAAGAATTGTCACAATTTTTTATTGATAAAACACAATATCATGTGCTCTCGTTTTATGTGCTTCCTCATCCCAAAAGTAAGAGCACGAAAATGGATGAGGGTACACATTCTCCATACAACTAGGTTGTATCGGAGTAAGCTTTATCGAGCTTACAACGATTATCAGAAACATAGTTCATGTTTCTCCCAAAGTATTTTCTCCCAAGAAGATGATTCTTCCTTGATCTAGAGATATGACCACGAGGAGAAACCGTACTAATGTGAGAATTTTCAGAGATGGATAAATCTCTCTTAATTCTGTCAATGAAATTTTCATAAGATGTTCTCATTCTAAGGATTTTAGTATTATGTACATCAGCTTGATCATCTGAAACAATTATTGGAAATCTTCCCTGATTGTTTCTTTTGGCATAAATTTCCTTCCCTTCTTTCTGAAAAGGTTATTCATGTAAACAAAGATTGTTTCGAAATGAGTGAGGGGGAACCTTTTTCCATAAGTGATTATCAACTCTTCCTTCTGATTCTTTTGAGTTGATTTTATCAGATTAGGTATATTCTGTCTTTCTACTGAGGAATAATCTTTTAGTTTTTTAAGACAAGAAACTTCTTTTAATACTTGTACCACAATATTTTGAAGAAGTATAAGTTTCTTGTCAAGTGACTGAAAATTGTATTCCTTATGATCTTTTTCACGGAATCGGTTCAAAGTTTTCTTTGTACAAGATTTTGTTTGATCATCAGTCGTTGTAAAAGATGGTTCTTTATTCTCTTCTGACTTGATGTAGTTAGGTAAACTCCCATCATCATGATCTGTTTCAGACGTGATCAAACAAGTCTTGTTTTCACGATATGTAAAAGGCGAGCAAGGACTTTTGTTTTCCTCATCAGAAGAAACTATAACAAAATCATTAGTCAGATTCGTCGGATGAATATCTTGTTCTCGAGTAAGAGATTTACCAAGATCTTCTATTTTGACAGTGAGATCCATATTCTCTTTGGCTAGAATATTCAGTTGAAAGTCTTTTTCCCTGATCTCTTTCTTAAGAAGATTTGACTCTGTCTTTAATATTAACATCCTTGTAGACAGAGATCTTATAGGCTTTAGGAGTTTTGCCAACTCTTTATCAGCATCTTCTTTTCTATCGGAGATAGACTCAGATGTACTCTTAATTGTTGTAACTCCGGGATCATGAGTTAACAAAAGTGTAACATCCTCAACTTTTGAGTACTCTTGCATAAGTTAACTGAATCAGACATAGATTCAATTCATATAGGTTGGATCGCACCAAACACAGATTGTTTAATATTTCCGTGTTTGCCTGCTCTGATACCAATTGAAAATATGAGGGTGCCCAAATATACCACAATCTTTTATTTATTCCTGGCCATCTCCACAAAAGATTCATAACTCTTTTTCCAAATATACCAAATATACCAAATGTAGGAAAATTCCTAAGATTCACGAATTATCCCTGGAAGGGTCAGAGAAATAATGGAAATGCCATCTCCACAAACACTAATAGGAGTACAAAAGCTAAATGGAATCTTATACGCCATGGGAAGATTCATAGCAAGATCGTTTGATAAATGCAAAACATTTTTCGACACACTAAGGAAAGGAAACAGGTTCGTATGGACCGAGGAATGCGAACAAGCTTTTCTAAACATCAAAGAATATTTGGATACAGTACCTATCCTACAGAAGTCGGGGCCAGGTGAGATACTCACCCTGTACTTAGCAGCAACAAGCTATCCTGTGAGCGCAGTATTGGTACGAGACCAGGGGCAAGGAGAAAAACCCATCTACTACATCAACAAAACACTCAGTGCAGCGGAGCGTAAGAACACCAAGGTGGAACAACTTATATATGCCTTAGTGATTGCAACTCAAAAACCAAGGATATATTTTGACGCACACACCATCTGAGTCTTCACAAAGGCTCATATTGGCCAGATCCTCGATAGCACGGAGAAAATCGTAAGAGTGGCAAAATGGAATGCGATGATTAAACAATTCCATATAATCTTCGAAACCATGAAAGCTGAGAAAGCACAAATCTTGGCAGATTTCCTAGCATACCTGCCTCTCAATGCCGAAGCGGAAATAGACGACATCCCAGGAATGGAGGAAGACAAGCAAGAACCTGAAGACTTGTTTGAACCTCATAATTCACAAAGGTGAGAGATATTCGTAGATGGCTCCCCCAATGGCAAAGGCGCAGGCATAGGGATTGTAATAACAACCCCTACGGGAGATCGACTAATCTATGCATTCAGTTTAGAATTCGAACAATACACCAACAAAACCACAGAATACGAAGCAGTTATACATGGTCTACGCTTGGCACGGGAGCTAGGCTTGTCAGATGTTCGGTTAACTAGTGACTCTCAGCTAGTCATTAGACAAATCGAGCTGAAATATGAAACTTTGGATCCCGTATTTTCTTCGTATCTGAAATTAGTTCAGGAGCATGCGTCCAAAATTAGCAACGTGACATTCAGGCACGTGACATTCATATCTGCCGAAAAGACAACAGGCACGCGGATGCACTGACATTCATATGTTCTATGCTAAGGGATAAAAACACCACAGCAGTACAAATCGGGAGGATATATGAACCTTCGATAGAAGGACCTATCTCAGGCACCAAGGAGACTTTGGTTGTCCAAACACGGGCCATGAGAGAGGCGGAAGAAACACGCCTAGAAAAGGAAAAGTCAGATGAGGAAACAAAGGAGTCTGACGAAGATCAATCCATGCCAGAAGAGGACAGTGGAAACGAAATAGAAGATGATTGGAGAACTCCAATGTACGATTACCTTGACACAGGTATATTACCAGCAGACGTCAAGGAATCCAGGAAGATCGAATCAAAGGCAACAATGTATAGCCTACGTGACGGTATACTATATAGAAGGTCATTTCTGGGACCTCTGTTACGGTGCCTCTAACAAACTGAAGGAAGGAGGATACTTCATGACATACACATCGGAGATGCCGGAAACCACAGCGGAAGAAGATCCTTGGCAGTTAAATCCAAAATGCAAGGGTACTACTGGCTAAGTATGGATGAAGATACAAAAAACGTGGCTAAACAATGCGAAAGGTGCCAGCGCTTAACCAAAAAGATCAAGGCACCAGCAACAGAGCTTAACTCAGTTATCAGACCTTGGCCATTTTCCAAGTGGGAGGTTGATATTGTTGGACCTCTGATAGAGGGAACATCAAAGAGGAAATATCTTATCATATCTACAGAGTACTTCGCAAAATGGGTGGAGGCCAAGCCTTTGGATAGAATTAGAGACACGGATGTCTTCAAATTCTTGTTTGAACAAATTATATGCAGGTTCGGAATACCGGCTGCCATAGTCTCTGATAATGGAAAACAGCTGCAAGGAAAGAACATCGATATGTTGTTCGGCACCTTCAACATTCAGAAGAACAAGTCTACTCCCATATATCCTAAGAGAAACGGACAAGCGGGGGTGACTAACAAAACCATAACAATGAACTTGAAAAAGAATCTAGGAGCATACAAGAAGAGATGGTGCGAATAGCTGTCTAATGTCCTGTGGGCCTATCGAACTACAAGAAGGTCAGCCACGGGAGAAACTCCGTTCTTACTAACCTACGGAGCCTAAGCAGTCATCCCAACGGAGATAATACTTCCAACAACAAAAACATAAGCATGGGAGAAGAATTTAACAACAAACTTGATGATAGAAAAGTTGGATGATCTCGAAGAAATACGGGAAGTAGCTTTACAAAAGATGGTGAACTACCAATGAAGGCTAGCCTGGTAATACAACATAAAGGTTATTCCTAGAAACTTTGTGGTTGAGGAATACGTACCACGTCAGATACCACCATATCAAAGGAACAAAGAGTGGGGAAAACTAGGTCCTACATGGGACGGACCCTACATCATACACGACATAGAAGGAAAGGGGTCTTATTATCTAAGGACCACGAAGAGTGAAGTCTTACAATACCCTTGGAATGCAATGTACTTGAAAAAGTATTACCCGTAAGAGAATGGTGATTACTCGGGAGAAGAAAAGAACGGGCCATAGCCCACCATGTTCTATCCCTGATCAAAGGTATTATAAACCTTAGTAATCAATGAAAAAACTTTTTGTTAAAATTAAAGTTTGATTGGTAGAATTGGGTTAGAATATACACCCTCCGTCAGAATTGACGATGAGACAAGACAAGGCACAACTGCGCATGTGTCAATATTCGGATCCTCGGGGTGACAACACCCTTTAAGAGGCAACAAGAGAAAGTAAGATATCCCCTATAGAGATACCTTGTCGAAGTAAAGCAGTCTTAGCACTGAACGCGTAGGGTTACAGGAAAATTATTTCCCACGTAGGAACCTTCGCCACCACGGTACCTTCTGTCCAAAGGATACTTAGGTAGGACGATGAATGTTCCACCAAAGGCTAAATATACCTTGTAACCTAGTGATAACTAGAATGTGCGATAAAACAGACGCAATATGTCTGGAAATGAAACATCAATAACATGGTTAAACTACTAATGTTACCAAAATACGACTAACATGTCTTAGCAAAGTGCAGATAATAAAGGTGCAAACATCACCACCAAACATTGTTTCAAGGAAAAGGAGACATCTCGGCTATAAAAGATCACCCACGCTGAGAACCAAGTCAAACAAACAAAAGTTCTTACAAAGGAAAAAGCTCTCAGCAAATCAAGGATAAGGAAGACGAGGGAAGGTAACTACTCCTTCAGCCTGACGCTCGGCTTCAGAAAAGGCATTATTGATGTAATCATTAGCCGAACACTCCAACTGCGACTTCATCTGGGCGGACTGAGCTTCCAAGACTGAGGCTGCGTTGCGTTGGAGATCCCTCACTTGAGCGTTAAGTTGATCATTTTCCTGTTGGAGCGACTCAGCCTTAAACTTAGCAGCAGCATCAAACTGGCGGGATATCTGCAATAAAGATACTTCACCCTCGAGATGGCTAACCTTAGCATTCAATCCAACGATTTTCTCTTGAAGACCTGCGTATAAACAAAGGCTAAATAACGGGCACGTGACACGGTTACGACAAGACACGATTACGGGGACACGTCAAAACTCCAAAAAATGGGTTACGGAGACACGTTAGATGTATTACCTTCACCATTAAAATGAGATTTTATAACAATCTGCTCAATAAAATAATTGTTCTTATTTGTAAAATACTTAATTGTTAATTAAATAAAATTAATAATAATGAAATAGTGGTAAAGTTTTTCATAAATAATGCTTGGATATGACTAATATAAGAATAAATTAGCATCATATTTGTTTTATTTTGATTTTCCAACCCACAATTAATCATTTATAGTGTGTTCGAAAGTGTCCAATTAGTGTCCGCAAAGTGTCTAATATCGATTTTTAGGAGACACGTGATGTGGTGTGTCCATCGAGTATCGGAAAGTGTCGTAACCGTGTCATGTCCGTTCATGTGTCCGACATGGTTACGGCACCTTTCTTGGCGTGTCCGTGCAATATAGGGAACAGGCAAAGAAAACATTGAAGGCGCAAAGGAGGTTACGGGAAAAGAAAAATCCTAAGATACCTCCGGCATGGCTAAGGGATTATTCTAGACTAAATTGAGCCTCAGGAAGATCCACTTCGACAGAATCAAGATCTTCAGCAAGGGAATCCCGTTCGGTACGAAGATCCTCAACATCAATCCGGAGCGAAGCATTCTCAGAGGATAAGGCCTAGTAAACATTTTATAACTCTTCCAACCTTTTTACCTTAGCCAAATGAGACATGGAAGATGATGCAGAGTTAGCTTCGTTGAGTTTGCTTTTAAGAGAACAAATTTCAGAAGCCAATACTTTGCGCTCAGCAGTAACCTTAGCTAAGGAGGCACAAGCATCCTCGAAGGTCGTATGGTGTTTCTTACGAATAATCTCTTGGGCTGACAGGCGTTTCTCTCACAAATCCATGTGACTCTTCTGCTTGGAGATTAGATCCTCTTTCCACTTAAGAGAATCTTCGCATTCTTTGCGAAGCAAAGCCATCTTCTTCACGAGATCTGAGTTATGAGTAAATTCAAGGGATATTTGGGCCTCATTATGAACGGCTACGTTCGTTAATCTATCAGATTTCTTCTGATAATACCAAACGTCGCATCTTAGTTTGGATACTTGATCTCTGAATTATCTAAATTCACCGGAGCTACCAACTGGCAGTCGTAGGTTCACTCAGGACTATGCTACCGTACAAAAATGAAGAAACAAAGCCATAAGGGTAAAGGGAAACGAACCAATAACTTTGGAGTCCTCCCAGCAAGCGCGGAGTCAACATCTTTACTACCTTCCTCAGCAATCTTTGCAGCATTATTGGCTCTCTCAAGTGCAAGCAAGCAGGCTTCGAGAGACTGTTGGGTCTTTTTTAGCTCATCCTCCAGCAAAGATATCTTGGCAGCCGAGACAACATCATTGGAAGAAGGTTGTTGCGCATGCTCTTGGCGTACACGCTCCAGTAAAGCACTTAAGCGAGTGCACTTAGCGCTGTAGAACTTGAATAGGGTACATCCAACATCGATTTGTTTGCAAAGTTGGAACAAAGGAGCATAAAATGAACGAAGGTTCGAACAAAGCGTAGATCAGAGGCAGAAATACTACTAACCCACGATACATATAGACGAGGGAGAAAGTCAGTGTAGGTATCCATGAAAGCCTCCATCTACTGAATACTACCTCTGCGAGTCTCTCCAAAGCCTTGGCTGGAATGAAGGTAATCTGGATCGAAGAATAGATCCTTAGCCATTCGGTACTGAGAAGTCAGGGTATCCAACCTTGTGGTAATGTCGAAGGAGATGGACAGACAATGGTGATCAACTTCAGAAGAAAATGGTCCTTTCGAATCCCGAAGAATAGCTGCAAGAATGGCATCATCAGAGCTACCAAGGCTCAAATTCTCAGCCGAGACCCCACCAATCGCTTGGGAGAGAGCATGGGGAACAAGGGATGAACCATCACCACGAAGAAGAGAAGGCGAGATGGATGAGATAGGAACCAAAGAAGGAGCTTGGCTAGAAGGACCACCCAATTCCATATTACCAGCTAGGGGAAGATTACCCAACACGGTCCAATATGAAGACAAAGGCGGAGGTCCAACAGGCTTGATGATAGGAGCAGTAGAGACAGACTGAGCACTTCCCAACGAAGTGGGGGCAACTTTGAAAGAAAATCTTCCAAGGGAGATCACAATCATCTTCTTCGGCTGAGAATCCAAACTTCCAGCTCTCAAAACCGGAGCCACACCCTTCGAAAATGAACCAATCGAATGAAGCAAAGTGGCAGGAGAAGAAGGAATAGTCTTGGAGGACACCACCGCAGCACCAACAGTAGACAAAGCAACAAGCTGAAAACTCACAGGAGCGGACAACAAAGGTACCTTCACTACAGAAACAGTAGTTGCAACTTGGGTGTTGGCTTGACTCACCAGCAAAGAGTCGCTGGCACCATGAAGGTTATCGCGTTCCCCAGAGTTAACAAGGGAAGGACTGGGAACATCCTTGGATAAATCCTCCTCCATGTCATCCAAATGAGGGCTAAAGGCGGTATCCTCAACATCTTACATGCCCTCGTCCTGGGGCTCCTCCCCACCAGCTTTGGGGTCTTCATCAGATTCATCAATCACAGCTTTTAGATTTCCCTTATTACCGGAATCCTAAGGGAAAAGCACATGCAATAGCTAAGGATCAGGGGCAAGATACTAAGGAATCTATGAATACTTAGATAAGAATGTAATCCTTACCTCCGCAGGTGTGATGGCAGCTTCAGACGAAGCCCTCCTTTTTCTTGTCCTAGCAGCTACATAATTACTAGCAGAGCCCGGAGCAGTCCCAGCAGAAGAAGTAGGGTCAGGCTACAAAAGGAATATACTTAACAAAGGCCATGAGACAAAGGAAATCAAAACGAAGGCATCTACGGATACAAAGCATACCTCGTAAGTAGCAGGGTTGAAAACCCAAGGTTGATACCCATCATACTTAACAGGCAAGGACGAAGTTGTGCGAGGAACATTGGGGTTTGCAGAGGTAAATCCATAAGCCCAAGGACCAGTAATACGAAGGGGTGTACGATCCCAACGGTCATCATGATCCAGTCGAATGCGATCAGCTTTCGGCAAATGAAGCTTGGCGGAATAAGGAATGACAGTCAGCCCAGTCTTGTCTATCTCCTCCAATAAACGAAGGGTATTTCCCTCCCTAATCTGCTTGGCAGTAACATGAATACGGCGAGGACCAACACTCCAAGGAATAAGACTGCTTCTCTGAATGGCATCAGCATAAGTAGCATTGAAATTGGCAGGAGTATAATCCTCTTGCTTAGATCTCCCCGGAGCAAAAGGGTTATAAGACTTCAAAGTAGTCTTACCCTTGATACGGTACCAAGACTCACGAAGGGCACGCCAATAATTACCATTATACTGTTCTACTCCTCGAACCTGAGTTTTGTTCACCGGATCATCCCTAGTGTACAAAACATCGTAGTAGAAAGGGTCCTTCCTACTATACAAAGGTAGAAGTAAACCTGCAACCAACTGGCCTATGCTGATCAACAAGTTATTTTCATCATAAGGAAATCTTTGGATCAGAGACTCAGTAAGAACATAAGGGCCATCAACAAAGGAGATCTCGAATTTGTGAAGACGAAAAGATTTACTGATGTCATCCAAAGAAAAATGAGCGTAGCTATCCTTGTCATGAAGCTGCAGCCTCCGGAGCTCATAATAGGGTGGAGGAGGAGGAAGAACCTCAGCAGAAACTTCTCCAGCATCAGACTGCGCAACAACCTCAGGGACCGTAGCCACCTCAGTTCCTTCTATAACATCAATCTCCTCAGGAGGAAGAGAAGTCGTAGCATCAGGATGATCCATACGCGGAGGAGGCTCAGCAGAATATCTAGGACTCGTATCTTTACGCGTAGGTTTCTTTGGAAGCCTCATAATCCCTAACACCAGCAGGAAGGACAATCTTCAACAATGGCGGACCAAAAATTACAGAGAAGATAAAAATGCAGTTGGGGAAAAAACTAAAGTACTTTGGGCATGGGTTTTACTACACCAACTAAAAGAAATAGTTAGAAATAATCAGAAGGAATAATGAAGCGCAATCTCACATCATCACCAAAATCATGAAACCAAGACAGTCATGAAGGAAGATCGAGATATGAAGAAGTTGAAGAAACACCCAATTCCAGAAATAACAAAGAGAATACATTGAAGACTACAAACAACACATGCAAAGATTCAAGAGCATCAAGGATGCTCGGAACAAGGCATTTAAGGCAAAAGCAAGA
Source organism: Papaver somniferum (assembly GCF_003573695.1). Lineage (NCBI taxonomy): Eukaryota > Viridiplantae > Streptophyta > Magnoliopsida > Ranunculales > Papaveraceae > Papaver > Papaver somniferum. The sequence continues at coordinate 173,447,398 of NC_039359.1, read as the reverse complement.
CTAAACCAAGTCAAATACACGAAGAATTAATAAGAAAGACGAAGAATTACTAACCTGTGAATAATGATTAAGCAGCGAAAAGGCAAAGCTCCAGAAAGATCGAGTGGAGAATCACAACAATGGGCAAAGAAAAACTCCTGGAAAGAAGATGGAGAGCGACAATTCACAAAAAGAAAGGAAGTTAATGAAATATTCAGGATTATTCTCTTCTTATAGGCGGCTAGAGAATCCAAAATTTTGGAGGGCCAGAAATTCAAGGGGAAGTTATTGCATGAAAGGACATGTAGGGACCACCCAATCGGTACGAGCAAAAATAGCGGCATTACAAAAGACGTTTTTCTTTCAATCCTACCGGATGGTAGAATACGAAAGAAAAAGGGCAAACTGTGGATACCAATATTCTGCGGAGCACGTGTCACGATCTTGGCGGTCGCAAACAAGATAACTGTATAGCCCTTGCTATACAGAGGAACCTGAGCAGCGGAGGGTACCTTCGTAGATCTACTTTATCTTCCCCCAAGAAGAAATGTCTCGACGGTCAAGATGGATAAAGTAAAGCCTAGCCTAGGGGGAGGCAGCTGTCGAAGGGACAGAGTTAGATAACAAATCTAATCAACATTAAATGCACAAATCTCTTATCTACACGCATAATCCAAGCACGTGGAGACAGATGATGTAGCGGGACCCGATTGGAGAAAGCTAGCGGCGAGCGAAGGTACAATATGTACTGAGGCTGTGAAGTTCCCGAAGGAACGTGGGTCAGCTGAGGTGGCAGAGTTCGACTGGAGGAAATATGCGGTGAACGAAGGTACCATTTTTACGGAAGGTATATCAGTATAACGATGGACTCCAAGACAGCAAAGATATACCTGGAGTCGAAGGGGCTATAAATACCAAGCCTCACCAACAAATTAAGGCATTCAATTCTTAGGAGAACAAGATCTAGTCTTAAGCTTATACCTCTTTAATGTTTAGAACTTAAGTATACACAACAACTTGAGTTCTCTTTATTACTTTGGAAAGGATTTAAGATCTCTTGTAACCACCTAAACTTAATACAAACAATCACTCATTTCCCCGTGGACGTAGACTAAATAGTCGAACCACATGATCTCTTGTGTCATATGATAACCTAGATTTATTTGCATTACTTATTATTATTTGTTATCGTTTTGATCTAGAGTACCATTTATTTACTTAGCATCATCAGTTCAACAGAGGTATCTTTACTACTTAGTATACGATTCTCTGAGCTGTACACATTATGTAGATTATGGGAAAATTAGCAGGCACATCTCATGAGATCGTGATTTATTTTAGTTTGTTATGTTCATAATGTATATTAGATTAAAAAGGAAATTAGATAAACATGAAAATATTCATTCCATATCTCATTATATTGCTACAAGATTCGGTGTAAATACCAAAGAATAGGTGATTTAAGATAATGATGGAAAACCTAAAAAAAATAGGGTTTTCCTTACAAATATATATAAATTCCACCAAGCATAGAAAAAAATTAACATAGAGTATTAAGAGGGAAATGAGTTCTGCTAAGAGGGATTGTAGAGATGAAACTGAAGAGAGGATCAAAAAATGTCCTCGAATGATGGTTGGTCCTCGTAAATTAAGGATTATCATTACTGTGGACGGAGTAACTACTTTTCCTGGTGTTCCTCTCGACGCTGTAATTAGTTCTATTTTCAGTAGTGTTGACAATGATGATGTTCCTATTTATACTAATGTTATTCCTGGTGTTCTCTATGGACGCTGTAATCAGTAGTGTTGAGAATGTTGATGTTCCTACTGTGAATGATGATGCTCCTGCTTCTATTATTAAAATTATTGATGAAGATCCCGATGTTCCGGACATGGCAGAGGATCCAAAAATTAACAAGCAGGTGAAGCCTGATGAAGCAGAAAATGGAAAAATTGAGGATGACAAGGCGCCAAAGCCTGCTGGTTGGAGTGATCAAGTTCACTTCAGCATTGCGAGAAGAATTGTTTGAAGATGGGGGATGGTTCATGTGATATTTTTTTTTTTGATGATAGGGTTTGATTTATCGATTTCTTTTTGTAGACGCTTTGAAGTTGTTTTCATTTCTTGTTTCGTTTGCTTTTTTCATTTAGAAGAAGGTGATGTTTATGAATTCTTTTATTATTTAAGTATTGGAATCATGAAATAATTCAGATAATTATTTACAAGTTCACAGACTTTACATAATGCAACATGTTCTTGCAAATTTATTTATTTATGAGGTGTGCATTCTTTTGGAAAACTAAATATAATTAGCTGAAAGAACGTAGGAAATGTAGAAAAATATAGTTTTTCCCCTCTGTAAACAATAAGAATCAATTTATCACTTTAGGTCTGATCTTATTATCTCCTTGCTAATACTTTTAACAAAAATACGAGTTTGAACAAGTAAAGTGATATTGAAAGTAAAGTACTGCTATACGACGATGTTAATGATAATGATCTTTGCGTGGATTTGGATGAGAATGAGGAATCAGACTAATCTGACAAAGAACCAGACTCATCTAACAATTTCTTTGGTTTTTAAACAGGGTTTTTGATGTGTGAAATTTTAGTTTACGTAGTTTAATATAAAGCATTTCATCTGACCATTTTGTTTTCAGTGGTGGTTGTATTTATTTTTTAAGTACTGCACTAGATGCAGGCTTTTTACGCTGATAGATAGGTTGATATTTATGTGATGAGTGATTCAGTTGAAATTTTATGTTTTCTGGAAAAAATGAACATGAAAATGGATGAGTTTAATTTATTTATCTTTAGTAGCTTATTGTATGATTAGAATAATACGTTTCCTACATACGTGCCACTAATAATTCATACGTTTCCTCCCTAAACCATATTGGTTACACATCAAAAATTTGGAAATAAAAAGGAAAAAAACACCAAAAATCTTTTGTTTGGCGGGTGATGAAAATGAATTTTACTGGGAGGGATGATTTCAAATGGAAAATCAATTCCCGCCTGATGGTTTGGTTAAATTCTAAAAAGAAAAAGAAAGATGAGTTCGATCTACTTTTTCAGATTTTATTACTCGATTCATTCTCTATATGAAATCATAATTCTACTACTATCTATAATCTTTACAAGGAACCTACTTCAGACTCGATCTTTGTTGTTGGTATTATTTATACAACCCATTATCGAATGAATATTAAATTGATGTTAGATTTTTTTGTTTGATCTCATGGAATCAGATGTTAGGTCTTATAGGTTTACTAGTTAAAGCATGATTAGGGTTTTTATTCTATTACTTCTTATAGGTTTACTAGTTAAAGCATGATTAGGGTTTTTATTCTATTACTATCTCTAATATTTACAAGGAATCTACCTCTTTAAACTCAATCTTTGTTGCTGGTAATATTTCTACAACCCATTATTGAATGAATATTAAATTTATGTTAGATTTTTTGTTTGATCTCATGGAATCAGATGTTAGATCTTATAGGTTTATTAGTTAAAGCATGATTAGGGTTTTTATTCGGCTGTATCAAAGAATAAGTTAATGACAATCACAGGTTGTACGATGAGATGTGATTTCATTTTGTTACAACAATAATGTTTTATGCTTAAGTTACATGCATGAAATATTATAAGATTTAGGTAAGGATCTTTCTTTCATGTTACTTAGTTAGGTTTTACAAAAAAAAAAACTTACCGATGCTAATTGTTTTCTAGAGTTTTTGTTATTGTTTGGGTTGGATTTTGATTGAGAGCTAATAACTCTACTTTGATCGACGATGTTGTGTCAATCATATATATATATATATACAAGTCTTCTCAAGATTTAATCATTTGAGTCTCTGTTACTTGGCGAGCCTGTAACGTCTGCATTTTAAGTTGCCACTTTTAATAATACCATGTTGCTGGTTGGCCAATTTGACTACCATCTTAAAGCTAAAAATGGATAATCATTATGTGGTGCTTTAGTGCTCTTGGCTTTTGTAACAAAAAGTTATATAAGACCGTTTAACCGGTACCTTTCTCTTTGTGGATGACACAATAATCATGAGGAGATTTTGTGTGTTGCAGTGATGTTTTAGCCTCAAGTTACATGCATCAATGGGTTCATGTTTGTTTTCTTTTCATATAATAGAAAATAGGTGTAACACATGTTGCTTATCCTGTTAGGTTTAGCTAATATTTTCCAAAATAAGCTCAAATTCCTAACTGAGATGCACGTACCTACACGGCTTTTGTCATGGGAGAAGATGATGATTACAACGTGTCCCCAGAGGATGACCAATGGAGGGAACCAGATGATGAGGGGGATTCTGATGAAGAAACGATAGAGTTAGATAAGAGTCATGATGACATCGTACAATCAGATGACGATGATGGTGAAGATATGGTCCCCACTAATAGATTTGAAGAATTAATAGGTAATGTTCGAAATCTTGTACTTACTTGTTTCTACTTAAACATCATATGGTTTCATATGTTTCCTCATTTATTTCCAGAGTCAGACGATTCTGAAAATGATGATATCGAAGTGTTAGAAGAAAAAGAATTGGAAAATGCTCCAGAAGCAGAAAAGCAGCCACAACAAGAAGACTCTAGAGATCATAAAAGAGAGGGGAATGACAAGAATGTTGAAGCTGCATAAACACTTCACGGAATCTGATGCCAAAAGAAGGGATATTGAATTTGAAAAAATGTTCCGGCCTATTGGTGACCATAGAATTGAATTCAGTAGTTACCTAGGCTATTTGGCCCGTGATATGGCTGGCATAAAACATTTATGTTTGAAGGAAGTCCCTTCAACAACAAAATAAAATATGTGGTAGAAAATTCAGGTATGTATATGCGGTTATTAATTCGTCATTTTTGTTGTCTCACTGTGAGTCTGTGATTAACATACATTAGATGTTATTGCAGCTTCATTTTGAGGTGCCCCATGAACTGAAGCGAGCGGTCGTAAAGCGTCTACCTGTTCAGATGCGGGACTTCATAAGGAAATTTTACAAGAATCATGTAAAAACCTTCCTGGAAAGGCCGGACAAACTAAGAACTGTCCCCAAAAAGTACAAAACGGTAGTGGACCAAGAAAACTGGGACAATTACCTTAATGATGTACTAACATCGCCTATATTTAAGGTATGGAATACACGTTGCTTTTTCTAATTTGTGTTTCGTTCTTATTGTCTATCCCAGCATACTAATGAAATTATTTTTGTTTCCTCTGCAAGAAAAATTCGGAGAGGGGAAAAGAGGCAATATCACAATCCAAGTTCCCACATCGGACAGGACGAAGAGGATACTCGGGATTAAAACTAAAATTAGTAAGTATGTTGTCTTATTTATTATACACTGCACAGTAAAACCGTTCATATCAGATACTTCTGTTTTGTCGTGTTGCGTGTCTCATGTATGTAGAAACTTATAACGGTATAGGGATGTGTCCTCTTACACCAATCTATTTTGTCACATTAGATGCCTTGGAATTGGATTTCTGTTTTACACATTTAATATCTGTGCGGATGTAAATCCTTACTTGTTTCTAGTAACTACTAGGTCAAAAGAGGAAATGTTGCCGAAGAAGATCTTGAGGACCGATGTTTCATGTGGGAAAAAGCACGTGAAAACAAAGAAGAAATTGTACCAGATGATTTTGTCAAGGAGAAGACATATGAAGTTGTGAGATAATAGAAACTTTACATTCCTCATGTTTTTAACCAAAGTAAGTGCAAAGTAAGTGCGCAAGGTTTAAATCATAATTTAACACATTATTTGAACAGGAAGAGAAGCGGAAGATGATTCGAGACGGAACTCTAACGGTTGGTCATAACGAGGATGCCCTGACACTTGCGATCGGCCCCGATAAGGGTGGACGTGTCAAGGGGGATGTATTTGGAGTGACGGCAACCCTTTACTTTCCAAATGGAAGAAAACCAAGACACTCGAAAGAGAATGATGAACTCAAGGAGTCGACATTGCGAAAATTGTGGGCAACATTATCAGCAAGTCTGGAGGAGAGGTAAATGAACTGAGTTTTGATTAGATTGTGTAAATTTTAAAAAAATATTGGCAGACAATATCTGATTTTTTCAAGCAATGTGTTCAATTACAGTTACAGGATGCAAGACCTAGCAACGCCTCCAATCGATCTAAGAATAACATAGGTCCAGAATCAGTTAAGCAACTTCCAAAAAAACATGGGAAATCCGGTCTAACAGAAGTCATCTGAAAGCATCAAAGGGTCCGCGAAGCGGGACTCTCCTTGTACTAAAACGCCGACCATTTCTACTGAATCCCCAGCGACTTTAGTATAAAAAAAGAAGTCTCCGTCTCCTCCATCCACTAGGGAATCTCAGAATGTGGCAACTGAAAAAGTTACCATTGATGTATGGTTTTCCAACGCATTTAAATTCTTAATATTCCATTTACTATCTCTCATGCGCCTTGTGTTTCTGCAGGGCATATGATGCAAACTTTGGTTTGGAGAAAAGGACAACATTGTTGCCATTAGTAGAGCTTACTCTACAAAGACGGTACTCTATAAAATGAAGTCAGGAATGACGGCTTCAGTTACATGCTATAGCGTCCGGGTTACTGAAGTACTAAATGAAACCATCAAATTACCCTTTGGAAAATCTGGTATAAAAACTTTAAAAGAAGTTGGTGATGCTGAAATTAGTTAGCCATCAAATCAAACCACCTTGGATCAAAAGGTTGGTCGCTTGGCTTGTTTGCTTTATTAACTCATTGGATATGTTTTTACACAAACCAGTTTTATATATATATCGTGTTTGATTTAAGAGACGAATATGTTATCATCTATATGAATCCTGGACGTTAGTGTATATTTTAGAGAACCTTATAGAACGAGATATGTGGTTAGATATTTGATTGTGAGTCAGTTGTGCATTGTGCTTAAATGGTTTCATTGCAAAAAGAAGGTACAACTGATCATTTCAATTTTCTGATGCATGTAAGTCAACCAAAACATTCTGAGGCTGTGAAATCACCGGCTCTACTCAACGGAAGCCAATCTCGTATCGCAATATCTGAAAAAGTTCCGAAGGTATGTGTTTTAAACCAGCTACGTGATCTTAAGACCATATGAGTCTGAAATATGCTATCAACTATATGAATCACGGATGCTAGGGTGTATTTTGGAGAACCTTGTATATTTGTTACCTATTCAATTCATCAGTGTCTTCACATTCACGGTGGAATTTGGTATATTTGTTACCCGAATATGGAATATTACTCTACTGCTGCAGGTAACTCAACAAAATTCGAGGAAACATACTCTGGATGTGACATCAAAAGCTACATCTAATCTGAGCAAATCTGAGATCACGACAAGTGAAACAGTTCATCCGGTATCTGTTTTATTTTTACATGCATTTAAATCTCAAATTTGCTCATATGAGATTTCTTCAAGGTAAAAGGTGCTACCTTTTTAACCAGATGTCTAAGGCAAACGTCCTTGCTAGAGAGGTAGAGCTTTTCTGTTAGCAAGAAAACAACAATTACATGGAAAGGATGGGGTGGAGGTTGATTGCTACAAAATCCTGATTGAGGAGGTAATAAAACCGAATTTATGTCTACCCGTACGATTTGATGGTATGGAAACATTAGGACAAACTCTTGGAAAAGTGATTCCTTGGCCAAAGTACGGTGTTAAGCTTACCGAGCCTGCTAAGAAGTTTAGTTGATTGGCTTGTTTGATTTGTAAGTCGAATATACATAAACCAGTCTATCAATTATATAAATCATCGATCCAAGTGTAAATTAGAGAACCTAGAAAAATAGAAATATGTGTAACTTTCAAAAGTAACTAACTCTTTTAATCTTATGCAGAACCCTACCAGTAATTCACAACCAACTACTTCTCTGCGGAAGTCTCCTGCATGTAGCAACCCTTCTCATGTATCTAAGAAGCAATCTCCTAATCCTATGAAGAACTCTACCAGTAATTCCCAACCAAATCCTTCAATATCTCTAGAGAAGTCATGCACATCTACGGCAGAACCTCTGGCATCTAATGAATATGTTTTTTTTTATTTTTTTTTCTTCGTAAATCTATATTGCTAATTCTAGCATCTTCTTTTTATATGATGTTCATATGCCGTATATATCCGTAGAAAGAAAAATACGACTTTTGGAATGGATCTAGGGGAAACGTCGTTGCTATAAGCAGTATTTTACCTATGGTGCCTAACCATAAAATACATGGACAAGATCTTCCTAAAAAATGTTATGTTGTCAATATTCAGGAGGTTATAGTTCCATCGTTCGTGTTAACCGAACCAAGTGGTGACTTTAAGTTATTAAGGTAAGCTGAAAATAGTTTTGTGGCAAGGCCGAAAGATAATTGTTCCATCTCTGATGACAAGGTTAGTTTCTTAGCTCTTTTGCTTTGTTAATCAATTATATAAATTGTTTTACATAAATCGTGTATTCAGTTTGATTAAAGAATAAGTACGAGACAGAAATATATTAACACCTAAATGGAACATGAATGCTAGTGTAAATTAGAAAATTGATATTTGGTTACGGATTTTATTATGGGTGTCAGCTGTGAAAAATGGTGCGACCTTCAGTGAAGTTGGCTTTATTACATTGTTGGAAAAATGAATTTTGTCTGTCTCTTGTTGAGAATTCACATGACAGACGAATTCGCCTTGGATTTAGAATATATATATATATATATATAATACATTTAATTTCTTGCTGCAGGAAACTCCACAGCATGGAAAACCTCATAAGCAACCAGAACCAGTTTTAGATTCATAGAAGAAATTGGACAGTGACCAAATGAGGAGAACATTTGGGGAGTCATGCAGACTTCAGAAGACTAAAAACGCGCAGAGAAAGTTATGTATACAAAGTGTAGATCAGGCATACCAACTTCCAGATGGGAAACAGAGGATGACAAGTTTAGCGCGTCGAGAATGTCACAACCTGATCCATTTCATGCAGAGACACCACCATCAAAAAAGTTGAAGAAAAATTGATGATTTTTGGATAAATGCCCTTCAATATTATTTTTTTCCAAACTGTTAGACCAAAGCTCAACATTTTTTACTGTGTTATTAATAATAATATGAATTTTTGGCATATATAAATTTCAGATTTAACCACAATTTATAAAGTATAAGAAAATTTGGATAGTGCCAGGTGGATGGTTTAGATGCGTCATATCTGAACGGCTTAGAGGCGTCACACGCGTAATACACACGCTTCGAGATTAATTGGCGTGGATAAACATAACATAAAGACACATTAAGAAGATATAAATTGGCGTGTCTAAATGTCACATAAATCCACGCTATATGGCGTCTCTATAGGTTCTCCAATGAACGGCTCGCAACGTTACATGTGGATGGTCAACTTTACATCTGAACAGTCAATATTGCATCATCTTAAAAGAGATCTAATGGTTCCTAATACAGCCACGTGGATGAAGGTAATTGTAAATTGAACCACACTATATGGCGTTTCTATAGGTTCTTCAATGAACGGCTCACAACGTTACATGTGGATGGTGAAGGATGCATATAATTTAACGGCCAATATTGCATCATCTTAAATGAGATCCAACTATTCCTAATACGGCCACGTGGATCAAGGTAATTGTAAATTGGCGTGGCTAAATATCACATATAGCCATGTTATATGGCGTGTCTATAGGATATCCAATGAAAGACTCACAACGTTACAGGTGGATGTTATTCAACGGTTCCTAATATAGCCACGTGGCGTGGATAAAACATAACATATAGCCACGTTAAACTCATATGGGGAGTGTCTATAGGATATCCAATGAACGGCTCACAACGTTACATGTGGATGGTATTCAACGGTTCCTAACACAACCGCGTGGATGAAGGTTATTGAAATTGGCGTGGCTAAAACATAACATATGGCCACGTTAAACCTACATGGGGCGTGTCTATATAATATCCAATGAACAACTCACAATGTTACATGTGGATGGTATTCAACGGTTCCTAATACATCCACATGGATGAAGGTCAGTGAAATTGGCGTGGCTAAAACATAACATATAACCACGTTAAACCTATATGGCGTGTCTATCGGAAAACCAATGGTTGCGCCAAAAAGCAATTTGTGTGTCTAAAGTTAACCAAATAGCCACGCCAAAAAGTAATTCGTGTGTCTATAGTAAATCAAACATCCACGCCAAAAGCAATTTACGTGGCTATAGTGAACCAAATAGCCACGCCAAAACAATAAATCGAGTGTCTATAGAGTACCAGTACTTAAGTTTTTGGGACACTATATAACAACGCCGTCATACCTAAAACCACGCGAGCAGAAACCACGCCAAGTCCAAACCAAATTGGCGTGTCAAAACCCCTATGGACACGCCAATTTGGCGTGGCAAAAGGGTCTGTTTGCACTAGTGATCCGTGACCACCGTTCTTTTTCGGTTTGCATACGGGTATGCCTACCGATCTGGTTCACGAGTTAACAGATTTTTACAGGATGTGCATAAGGATATGTGTACCAAAAATTTGCTTGTCGACATATAACTACTCTACTACGTGTATGAGTACATATAATATGGCTTCAGACTTATAAAAGTTTTCCCAGTTTGTAAGACTGATAACATTGTCTTATATCTGAATCTACAGTAGTTCTATATTTCTCTCTAAATCGATTCGAAACATTCCCGAAAAATATCAATGACACATGTCACTGTTCCAGGCTATTTTTGAATGATAAAATTTGAATCATGATTTTGATTGCGAACAATATATTGTCTTTAACCGAAATTCATCAAGTATGAACAAATATTCATTAAGCTTAGTCATTATATTTCAAGAACTAATTATCAAGATAAAATTGAATCGAAATTCCTCTATATGCATGATAGTCTAATTAGTTATGCGACATCGTATTATAGATAAAAATATGAATATAACTTGAGAAATAGGTGGTTGCGTCTTCAATTTCCTTTTGTTGAATAAGTTCTCCAAAAGCTTCGGTTGATCTAACGGTAGAACGCAATGATGACTGTCGTGATGTTTGTTTCTCAACTACACTTTTATCTTAATTCGAGACTTAACTAATTGTAGACTAGAAATCAAGATATAATTTTGACAACTAAATTTGACAACAAGCTTGAGATAGAAACACTTATGAGTTTGACCGAGCAATGATCTAACAACTCTTATGTTTATTCGTTTCTTTTTCACTTTTTGTGACGAAATGAGGAGAAATATACGGAGTAAACAAGTCTAACGAAATATTAAACCATATACTAAGGGAGGGAAACATATCATCTTGTTGTGTAGTATTTTATACTACAAAATGGGAATAAGTAAGATGTTCAGATTTGATATTTGATAAGTGCTTAATTTACATGTTTAGAATGATAATTCCATACTTGTTTTAGCTATAACTCTTGCATATTACTTGTTATTATGATTATTTTCTATTTTATGTATCATATCAGGTGCATCATCCTAATAAGAGTGAAAAGGGATACAAAATACCTATAAAGTGAAGTTCTCAAAGATCCAAGTATCTAAAGCCGAAAGAAGTGGAAGAAGTGCGACGAAAAGGAGCAAAGAAGGTCGAAAACATAAGAAGGACTATAAGACCAAGTTCAACTCATCAAAATTAAGGATTTCTTATCACCATCTTGAAAATAATTAATTTATGAAGAGAACGGCGAAAGAATGAGGTCATTCCGAGTTCAGACGAAGAAGTTACGGCCAATACAGTCGAGACGAAAAACAGCGATCTACAGCACAACTTTCAGCATTGCTAAAGCAATACCTAAAATGGCCATATTTCGGGAAGAAATAATGTTTTATTTTTCAGTTTTTTTTTCTACTTTTGCACCTGCTCCTGATTTCTCCTTGTAGAAAAAATAAGTTAGATTACTTTTTTGAGTGAAGATTCATCGTGCATGTAATCTTACTTATTTTACCTGCTCCTGATTTCTCCTTTTTGCCGAGTTCCTACGAGGCTTTGCCAATTTTGCAGTTGTACGCTTTTTTCATGGGTGGCAACCTATAGTTTTGTCCATGTTTTAGGTGTCAGTGGAAACAACAATGGGATTTGTGAAAGAGTCCCCTTTACTTGGAGTAACTGGATTCAATGTCTATCATAAGAATCGCCTTATATGTGTAATTGAATGATTATTACGTACTTTCAATAACTAGCTTGACAAACCCTATGAAAATTGTAATTAACGTGTTCTTTTTTTTATTATTCTTACCTCTTCATCCTTTCTGGAAAGTCACTGCTGTTCATTCCAGCAAAGGGAGGTGTGCTGTGGGTAGGAATATTACTCCAGCCTTAAATATATTACCGACAATCTCTTCGGAGAATTCTAAATATTTATCTATTTCTTCATTGAATTCGTTATAGGTGTTCTGGAAGCAAATTTTATTGAACCCGCACATGACAAACAGGATTTTGAAAGATCGGCTCTGTTTCTCAGGCTAGAAACCTGGCTTAGACAACTGATCCTCAAATACTGGTCTGTTATACTGTCTACTATATGTAGATGTTATTTTACATTTCTGATGTTACTTGTAGACTCTCAAGCATGACCCGTACTGGATAATGCAGGGCAAAATAAATGCCATTTGGCAGGATTTTGGTCTCCAATTCCAGAGACTCGTAGTAGGCAGAAGGAGCTCAGCGGAAAACAACCAATTTATAGAAATAAAAAAGCTGGTTTGAGGAAGGAGTGGCCTTCCCATCAACATGACATTGATGTGTCAGATTATTCTGTAGAAGAAATATATTTGGATCAGCCTGCTGTCGCTGGACTTGCTGCAATAGCTGACTTTCGGTATGCGATTGGCAATGCAGAACACATAGCTGGTGTTGCTATGAATTCTCATGAGGAATCACCTACTGCACTACAACCTAGTAGGCAGGAGTGGCCTTCCTATCAGCATGACATTGACTTGTCAAATTATTCTGAAGAGATATATTTAGATCAGCCTGCTGTAATTGGACTTGCAGCAACCCCTAATGCTCGACATGAGTTTAGCAATGCACCACCCATAGTTGGCATTGCCAGGCATTCTCATGGCGATCCATCGTCGCTAGTTTTCCTTGTTGGCGGGTTCATCTACTGAACTATCTATCATTGAGTTAGCAGCAACTGTAAGTGGTCATATATCAATCCTACTTTCTAAAATAATGCTGATCCCTTGCTTCCCTTTCTTATAATTAAGGAAATAATGCTGATCCCTTGCTTCCCTTATTTATAATTAAGGAATTGGTTGGTTTTAGATGAGTCTTTGTGGTTTCGTATGCATCATCTCTTGCGGGGTTGAGAGCTTTCTTAGGTACAATTTACACTTGCATATATGTAGCGTATTATTCATGATATTCGTAAATTATCACTCTGCAGGGTAGTACTTGTACAAGTGGGGATTCTTTAGATGGTTCAAATTCTCGAGTGATTGATCAATTATGTGAAGAGAACTTGAAACTATTCATGAGGTAACAGTTTCCTATCCATCTGGCACTCATATGCTCAATGCTCATATGCCTATAATATTTCCAAAGAATCCAGTCATCCACTTTTATGTTGTGCACTTATTTGCTGACTATATAATGCACAGTACATACACTTAAATGTCAGCGCTTACGTGAGAATTTGGAAGTTAATTTAAATTTTCGTACCGTTTTATCAGGTGTGATGAGCATAACGAGATTGCCTTGAAAAACACGGTAAATGAAATGGTTTTTTTTGTTTTTGTTTTGGAAACTTTCATTTATGGGGCTACGAACCATTACAGTAACTGTGTGTTCATAAATTTACTCATTAGGTTGAAGACTTGGAAGGAAAATTGCTAGAAGCAAAAAGTAGACAATCTCAAATTTCTTTGTACCTTGAAGCTCAAAAGAAGCAAGTGTATAGTATGTGGGTGTGTTCTGTTGACATTGACCTTAAACCAGTTTGTTGTATAGTATGTGGATCGGTGAGTTTACCTGGATCTATTTTTTGTAAGCTTTTTGTTTGAGCATTGGTTGTAGTTGCAGAAAATCCCACATGTACACACATAGAACAAAAATAATTAAGCCACCAGTCGCTATGATGATCAAAGTGACTAACATCATGTTTATTTTCTCCATTATCTAGAGGCAAATTACTGCCTACCTCTATGTAGAGGTGGGCCCCATTTTTCTAGATGTTTTTTTTTGCTAAACCTCTATTACATGGAAATCGGATAGCACCTCTGGAGTGTTGGAGTCTGGACTGCTATCTTTGAGACAAACATTATTTTCCTATGAAATGTCCATATCACCCTCCAACAAATCTAATTTTGACAGTTTTTTGTGCATCACCAAAACAAAACCTAAAATCGTTTCCACTTTTTCATTTTCTTCTCTCGGCTGCTTTCCGTTCTCTCTGAACTCATGGAGATATCGTCTCTCTGGAACTTCGATTTGCGAAGAGTTTTATATATTTTTGAAGATTTGGTCTCCGGATCAGTTAAATCTCATCAATTTTTTCATATTTATAGTTTGGTTAATTTCGGTAAGGCATGTTTGTTTTCAGAATTCTGTATCTTGCATGTTGTTACAAATTTTTCATTTGGGTAATTCAAACTTGGGAGAAATCAGATCTGGTGTTCTTATTGTGTGGGTCAAGTTTTGATTTGTTAAATTGAAACTAGGGTTTTGCTTGTATGCTAGAATCTTATGTTGGTATTAGATTTGCAATATCCTGATATGGTTGGTAGGTGTATGTGATTAGTTGGACAGGGGGTTAGTCCTCGAGTGATTTCTGGGGAGTTGAGTGTATTTTAAATCTCAGGAATTTTGAGAGAGTTTGAGAGAGTGTGGGGAGTTTGAGAGAGTTTGGTGTTTTTGAGTTCAGGGAGTTTGGCGGAGTGTAGGGAGTTTGAGAGAGTTTATTAGAGGGAGTTTGGGGGAGTTTGAGAGAGTTCACTCCTAACTCATTGTCTTTTAAGAAACAATAAATCCTCATTTGCAAATAACATTGATCTTTAATCAAAAGAAAAAAAATAAATGAAAATGATCATATCTCTGTAACAATAGTATGTTATTTTGTGCAACGAGATAATTTTTTCCCCTTCAATTTAACGGTCTCCATACAATTCTAACTCCCTTTATTTATTTCTGAAATTAGGGT
This sequence comes from Papaver somniferum, assembly GCF_003573695.1. Classification (NCBI taxonomy): domain Eukaryota; kingdom Viridiplantae; phylum Streptophyta; class Magnoliopsida; order Ranunculales; family Papaveraceae; genus Papaver; species Papaver somniferum. Next base: position 173,432,255 of record NC_039359.1, on the reverse strand, counting down.
TCTTATTTGGGGTGGTTAAGGGAGTAGTGGTTGGTTATAGGTGGTGATGGTAGTGGTGAGAAAATAGTTTTGACGGTGGTTGCAGAAGTGGTAATGTAATTCAACTCAGGGAAGCGCTAATTGTGAAGACTTCTACATTTTTTTTTTGCTGGTGCATCTTACGGGATATGTAGATCTAAACAAATCTATGTATCCACACGTTTTCATGGACTCTAGATCACTATCCTAATATTTTCATAGAAATGTTTCACCGTATCATAATGGCCATCATCTGATAATCATTTCATCATGTTGGGAACAACATTTTTGTTGCTGAGATTTGAGAAATCCGTATGATTTGAAAAGAAAGATTTTGAACCAAATTTGGTTGTGAGACCAAAATACACTAAAATCTCTACTCTTTTGAGAGATTTGTTGTGAGACCAAAATACACTAAAAACTCCTTCAAACTCCCCAAAGAAACCAACTCCCTAATATTGTAGGGTTTTATGACTAACAGGGAATTCAAGAGCTTTTTTTAAACTCCCCAGCGACTAACAGGTGTTTTCTAGGGAGTTTAGGAGACTCCTCTAAACTCCCCCACGACTAACAGGGATTTGGAGAGACTCCCTCAAACTCCCTTAGGACTAACAAGAGAAAACCCAAATACATTAAAATCTCTCGAACTCTCCCACGACTAACCCCCTGGGAGTGTTTTTGTATTTTGTTTTTCATATGGTTGGATTGTTTTTGATATCCTGATATTGGTTGTAGAAGTCAGATGAAATTTGTTGGAGTTTCATGGAAACGTATCTTAGATAATATGTAGTTCACAGGTAGATTTTGTTTTCAGGGGACCAGCTAAACTATTGACTAATGCCTTTTATCATATCTACCAATCTTATTATCTTTGTCAGATTTGTTTTAACTTTGATTTTGCTGATGAATTTTGTTTTAGTTTCTCTCTTCTTACATAAGTTTGATGTTGGTTGATAAATGTACCTTAGAATTAGGTGAATGTATATTTGTTACAACAAGCTGAAACTTGTGACTATGCAGTAGCTCAACTGTAATGTGAAAGAGACTATTTAATCGTGAACTTTGTAGAGTTTGGATTATAGGTCTGAATATTATTTTCCAATAGTTTGTTAGATTGGTTTCTGAGGATGTCCACTTCGTCAGTAGGTTTTAGGAATTGCGTAATGGATGTACTTGATATGACTTAGATTTGACTCTTTTCATGGTTGCTATATTTTTTGTTAAAACTTATTTTTTACTGATGAATTCTGTATAAATTGTCTCTTAAGGTTGTTGATTTTTGTTTTGTTTTTTCTATGTTCTTTCGTAAGGATATTGTTGATAAGTCTACCATAGAAATTACGTGAATAGCTGTTAGAAAAAGCTGAAAGATGGGAGTTTAGATGGATGAACTTTAATGTGAAAGTCTATGTAACCCTGTAAAGCTCATTTTAGGTCTAACTATCATTTTTTGATAGTTTGGAAGGATGTACGTACACTAGATTAATAGGTTTTAGGGATTACGTAATGGATGACAAAGCACAGTTGGAATGCTGAGGAAAGTGTTGGACCAACAAAATAAGAAATTAGGAAGTCTAGGAATTTGTTTTGTGTTACTTGGGACAATTTCTTTTTGGGTACATTTCTAATATTTTCTTGTTCTATCTTTTTTTTTTTGCACGCAGTTGACATAAAATTTCTTGGATTTCTTAATAGAGATGATTTAAAGAAGATCTGTGGTGACAATTATCCTGAATGGATATCTTTCCCTGTGTATGATCAGGTTGATATTCTGTCTAAAATTTATCTTCTTGTTCATTTTATCTTTTGTGTTGTCATTAGTATTGATGATTTATGAGGAAGGTGAGCGTGAACATCATGTTTCTTGGTTGATTTTATTGATTGCTAGTATTTGTCCATTCTCCTTGTTAGCTGCATTGAGCATCTTTTATTGTGTTATGCGCTTTGATCATCCCCACAATCCATACAAGGAACATGCTTCTAATTGGCCTCCCTTCTCCCTGCTAGCTACATTGAGCATCTTATATATTGTGTTATGTGTTTTGATCATCCCCAAGTGGGTGTAGGCTTTAGCTTCTTTTTGTGGTGGATGTAGGTAAGAGTTTCTTTCCCCTTAGCTAAATTGGACTTTAAATGTTTCATTAACTTATGTGAATCTGACTACCTTAATGGTCATTAGTTTAGGAAATGAACCTAGTCCAGATTGAACATCACATTGTATTAAGCCACTACAGACACTAGCCTACTACAAAATTAATTTCGGAATGGAATGTAGTTGAGCCCTAACCAATGTCACACTGATCAAGGTACAGTCGCCTTCTTTACGCCTCTGGATCCCAGCAGGACTCTACGCACTTGATTCCCTTAGCTGATTTCACCCACAACTAAGAATTGCTACGATCCAAAGTCGAAGACTTATAAACAAATTTGTCTCCCACAGAAATACCTATGATGTTTTGTTCCATCTTATGATAAATCAAGGTGCATAAGAACCAATTGATAATCTGGTCTTATATTCCCGAAGAACAGCCTAGATATATCAATCACCTCACAATAACTTAACTATATGTTAGTGGAACAAGTTATTGTGGAATCACAAAGAATGAGACAAAGAGATTTGTGATTACTTTTTATATCTTACCTATCAGAGATAAATCTCGAGCCAATATTAGAGAAGATAATACTCAATACTATAGAACAAGTAAGATCAGAATACGCAACTACAGTAAAAATAGTTGGATCTGGCTTCAGAATCCCAATGAAGTCTTCAAGTCGTTAACCCAAATTGTTTTAGGAAAAACCTAAATTAACAGAGAACCAACTGTAGTACGCAACTAGTATCACACAGAACGTGTGGGGATTATGTTTCCCATTTGCTAGGGTTCTCCTTTATATAACTTTCAAATTAGGGTTTGCTAAGTTAGCTTATAAACAAAGCATTCATTATTCACCGTTAGATGAAATCCTGATTTAAGATGCAAGCTAAGTTTTTCTTGAAACCAAAGCAATATCTCTCCACTGTTAGATGAACTTAGCTTGTCACACACAAATGAAATATACTTCATTTAGATATGGGTAACCATACCTAAACGTGTACATAAGGTTGGTTTAATAGTAGTTAATCAAAGTTAGCCATATGAACACTTTTGTCTAATCCACATTCATCTAACACATCTAGATCAACTATGATGATCAATCAATCATGAATGATAACCAAAGAATCTAATTGTGTTCTTCATAGAGTTGTTCAATTGTTAAAAATCATATAGAAGTATATATGACCCAATTGAAGCAAAGTCGGAATGATTCAAAAGAATCAATTCATGAACATTTAAGCCACGGTTTTCAAAGATTGCATTATTTATTATATAAATGTATTTGTTCATGAGTATGAAATCATACTTTACCGATTTAATACTTTACCGGTTTAGAACATGAACCACTTAAGTTTGCAAACGGGTTCACAAACTTGAGTTCTGGCTATTGGTCATGAAACAACAGTTTGCAAACGGGTACGCAACCTTTAGTTACAGACCAAACTCAGGTGAATAAGTTTTCAAACGGGTATGCAAACTTAGTTCCCGGACTTCAACAGTTACATCAGTTTGTGAACGGGTATGCAAACTTAAGTACCCCAACTTAACAGTTGAAACAGTTTGCAAACGGATATGCAAACTTAGTTTCCGGTCCTGAATTATATCAAAACAGTTCGCACACTTAGTACACAAACCGTAATGTATCCATACATGGGTTTTAGCTCTTAACTCTCATTTCAATCATTGAAACATTTTTAGAAGACAACAATGGATGTCCCCCATACACCATTAGCTAATAAGCAATTTTCAAGTGATCGAATGATCAATACAAAACTTTCCAAGTTGACATCAAATGACAGTCTCATACAAATCATGTAAGATGTTTCAATGCAATTTCCACATGATCATATTTTGACATAAAGTCAAGAATAATGATGAATGAGCTAAGACAGAAAGCTACCAACACGTATTTCGAGAAATAGATAAGCGAGTTATACCAGCTCGAAATATCAAATGTGTATGATACAAAAGACTATATCGTATACGACTTTTGTCTTAATAGGAGATAAGTAAGAATAAAATAGACTTCTGAAGATAGATAAGTTTTAGTCTTCACATACCTTTTGTTGATGAAATTCCTCCGAGTTCTTCAGTATATCTTCGTCTTCAGTTGTAATCGCCGTGAAGTCTAAAGCTCAATTATACAATCTATCCTAGTCCGAAACTCCTATAGGTAGACTAGAAATAAAGACTATAGTTTTGATAAACTAAACTTGAAAAACAAGCTTAAGATAGCAACGCTTGCGAGTTCGACCGATCAATGCTCTAACAATCTCCTCCTTTGTCAATTTAGTGACAAAACTATCAATACATACGGATCACAAAATAAATAAGACTTTGTAGCTTCTCATCCACCATGCTTGATTTCCTTGGTTCTTCAACATTACTTGAATTCTTTGCCGCTCCAAGTATTCCAGTGACTCTGAATGTATTCGACCCAGCATTATTGTCGTTGAAGATCCGTAGCTATAACAATAATCAACAAGATTGTTTTCACAATGTTATACAGTGTCATAGTATTACTACACAGCATCAAAGTACAATTGTACCACAACTTTGACAATAATACTATGGTGATATGTATCACTATCCTTAGTCAATACTTTATCTCGCAATGAAAACCACTCCCCCTTACATAATGATCCGTAAACCATATCTATGTAGTGTGAACTACAAAATAATTCTCCCCCTTTTTGTCAATATAAATTGGCAAAGGTACAAAAATTGTGGGATCATAATGAAATTATCATAGAGATACTTCATGACTAAAAGAGAACATATCAACTTTGTTTCGATGATTTCACATAGTCGAAACTTAGTGTATTCACCAAGGAGTTAATAAAGATACAAGATAACTCCTATAATATTCCACAGCCGCACTCCCCACAAAAATTTGGCAATTAAGCACAACTTCAACTAAGAACTCTCCCCCACAAAATGTCATTCCCAAATGGAACAACAAGAGCGACCTTACTTTCACAAGAAAAGAAAGATTTATTTGGACATTAGCAAATCACATGAAACATGAATTTGTATCCAGAAAACTCGAACAAATTTACCCACAAGAGAAACTCATAGATTAATTAAATCGGAAATGCTCATCATAAGAGAACTTACGTAACCATACAGTAATTTCATATAAAAGTGGATCAGGGAAAGATCAATACTGCGGAATATTCAAAGATTCATTCTATTTTTCATAAAAATTTGCATAATGATACCTTAGACTTAACCTTTGACATATAATCCAAAAGTTCATTCTATTTTCCATCAATATTTGCATAATGACACGATAGACTTAACTTTTGAGCATATATAGAATAATCACAGTTCACGGACGTAAACCACATATCCTATACAAAATTATTTCTTGCAATATATAAAACCAATAAAGATTAAACTGCAAAATCATCTTCCAAATAACTTAGAATTTAAATAAATAAATGTAAAAACATTGCAAGATGAAAATCGTTGACCATAGCTCTGTGTAATCACAATAATTTCTATTCCAAACCCTAGTTATCCTTCTTAAAAACACAAAAATAAATTCTCATAAGAAGTTTCCTAGTGTTGATGGTGGTTTTTAGCTTAGGGTTAAAATCGTAAAACCTTGCATCTAACGTCACTCTGCAAGAAAACGGTGTCGTGAATGCTAACCTCTCCACCAACATATTTATTGAGCCATTCAATATATTTACATGAAATTTATCCAGACTGGCGAATGTAGCAACCATCTCAAACACTCTGTAAATTTCAGAACCTCTCCAATACAAGACTCACCGAGTACTTTCCTATACTATGTTCCCCGGCGTAACCTTTAATATCGGTATGGCATGACGGATTTGTGTTCACTGGCAGCGGAGTAGCATGAACCTCCAAGTACCAAAGTTAAGGTCATCGCACGAAATGCTCAGACGGAAAGCACACTGCATTCTGTAGATAAATATTTTTGTGGCAGCACACAAAATCCAGCCAATTATTGTGATAACTCACAAAAAACTCATAAACCCGACAAATTTGCAAAATTAGGGTTTCGCGCCCTGCGCAGTCCATAAGCGTGGATTCAAGGCGATGAAATTAAAGTAGGATACACCTGGGGACTGAAGCCTCCTTCATGTTTAGAAGCTTAAACGCAGCCACCACCTTACCAGTGAATGCAGCAGAAGCACACCTTCCACGAGAAAATAGGATCAGGATAATTACACATGGGGACTACCAGAATGGGATGCCTTCACTCCCCTCAACCAAGTTATTCCCAATTTCAACATCATCACTGACGAAGTTTTACGAGCCTCAAGAATTTCTCAACATGAAGCTGTACACGTGCATCAAATACTCCAAAGGCACGCCACAAAGATACATTCACATATATGGTTACGCCATCGGATTTAACAGAAGTATAACTGGGGACTGCTCACCGCATCCATTCCATACAATAGTCCAAGATTCAGAAGATGGTTCAAAGGATGTCGTTTGGAACGAAGTCCTTGAAGACTTGATAGCAGCACATCGGCAACGGAATGTCTCTCAACTCATATATTTCACCCAATGGCTCCGGAAGATTTCGACCATACAAGCATCCACAACATGTCATCATCGCAATCATAAAGTCTAGGAACCAAATAACCTAAAGTCAAGGATCAACACAACGCAACCACAATCTCCAAGATTAGCCCTGGAATTATTTCATCCATCCATCCCAAGAGTGCAATGGAGTTTGGTAAATTTTGAAATCCACTGGAGAGGTCAGATGCTCATTCTTCTGGAGTCAGAACCTTATTACACATTCTGGAGAAGATCGATGGTACTGTTGGGTGGATACATGCGATATCACCTACTTTGAGTTCTCCTGACTCACCTTGCTGCTGATTATAACTATTGGAGATTGCTTTGTTGCCATTAATGCTCGTTCTACCACCGCTAACAAATGACGAAGAGGAGCCAGATATTGCAGATGAAAGCACGGAGCCGGGTGAACCACAAGAAGCAGAAGAGGGTCGATACCCCTTTTCATACGAACACATTTTCTAGAGTTCGAACAGAATAAGGATTCCTTATTGCTCCATGAACGGGAATAGATGACTGGGCGCACCATACTCATGCTCCATAGCCGAACAAGTAGTGTGCCAACACCTCCGCTCCATGACAGAACCAGCAGCGCGCCACAACGAGGAACACCAGTCACTCAACCTGCAACGCTCCATGGCTCCAGCACTCCGTGGTCAAGCCAACTCTCCATGGCTCCAGCACCCTGTGGTTAAGTTAGCGCCACCACCATTCCGCAATCCAGCCAGCAAGCCGTCCAAGTGTCATTTTCACCATTCCGCGGACTGAAGCCAGTTTCCACCATTCCGCGGACTGAAGCCAGTTTCCGCCCTTCCACGGACTGAAGCCAAGCGCCATATCCGCATGTTCCGTGACCTAACCATCCAGCACCCGTTCCGTGGTCCAAATTGCAGTGCCATCTCTGCCTACTCCTAGCAAGCAACACCATGACTCCAGCACCCCGTGATCAAATCCGCACTATCTCTGCCCATTCTGCAGAAAACACCGGCTCCGTCTTCACTGTATGATATCCAAATTCCAAAGTGTTGTTTCCACCATTCAACGGACATAGCCAAAGCGGCGCCATCTTAGTCATTCAAAGCAGCGCCGATGGCTCCACGACCAAGCCAAACCAAGCCAGCAACACCAACGGCTCCGCGCTAAAGCCAGCATCATCTCCGAGGCCAAGTCGAGCCAGCAGCGTCACAGCCAAGCCAAGCCAGCAGCGTCACGTCCAAGCCAAGCCGAGCCAGCAGCGTCACGACCAAGCCAAGCCAAGCCAGCAGCATCACGGCCAAGCCAAGCCAAGCCAACAACGTCATGGCCAAGCCAGCAGCGCCGACGTCTCCACGGCCAAGCCAAGCCAGCAACGTCAACGGCTCCACGCCCTAGCCAACACCAACAACTTGCATCCTTCTCAGCGCCAACTTTTCCGCTCCCGACAAGTGTCATTCGCAGCCCAAGCCAACTCCAACCGCGTCCTAACCAATTCCTTAGCCAGCGGCACCATGAACCATTCCTCGACCAGTAGCCAAAGATGCCGCACTGGTGCCAACATCCCATGGCCAAGACGAATTTATGCAAAAGCCACCAGGAACACAAATTCCTCATGCCTTCCGACAAAGGATAGTTGAATTTCCGTGGAAATTTCTTCACGTCTTTCTCTTTGGATTTTACTCTCGTCTGTCACCATATCATGCTTACCCCGCAACAATGCCACTGTTACGTGCTAAGTAGGGGACTTAATGTTGATGGTGGTTTTTAGCTTAGTATTAAAATCGTAAAACCTTGCATCTGACGTCACTCTGCAAGGAAACGGTGCCGTGAGTGCTAACCTCTCCACCAGCATATTTATTGATCCATTCATTATATTTACATGAAATTTATCCAGATGGCGAATGTAGCTACCATCCCAAACACTCTGTAAAATTCGGCACCTCGCCAATACAAGACTCACTGAGTACTTTCCTGTGCTATGTTCCCCGGCAGAACCCTTAATATCTCTATGGCATGACGGATTTGTGTTCACTCGCAATGGAGTAGCATGAACCTCCAAGTACCAAAGTTAAGGCCATCGCACGAAATGCTCATACGGAAAGCACACTACATTCTGTAGATAAGGATTTTTGTGGCAGCACACAAAATCCAGCTAATTATTGTGATAACTCACAAAAAACTCATAAACCCGACTAATTTGCAGAATAAGGGTTTCTTGCCCCACGCAATATATTAGACCCCGTTGGTCGAAAAACTATGCTTACCCAAACTAGGCGATTAAATCTGCCACAAGCACTGAAAGTGTGGCCATTACCTAGCTTTCCGGCCCCACTTCCCATCAACCAATCAAGTAGCTCTAAAACCGCCACACTCACACAAAAGTGTAGCCACGCCCATGCCTACCCGACCCTCTTACATTAACCAATCAGGTTACTTTAAACTCGCCACAGTGTTGAAAAGAAGGAAACCGCGCCAGATGGCAGCAAATCCAATTGGTTTCCAAAAAACGCACCAGCATGCCAAAGCAGCATGCCAAATATGCCAAACATGGCCACTCACCCCATGCAACGTGCCATATAGGACAATTAGGGTTTCGACAAGCCAAACCCTAATTTAGGCAAGATTTCCACACCAACGTGCCAAGATTTCGGTGAATATGGCTACGGGCACAACCGCGCCAAAGGCATGCACGAGCCATGCCGCAATGCCGCTAGCACAAGTTAAAGGCGCCACTTCCCATTAAAGGTAGCCATGATCGATGGCTACCTTTCCTCCTGAGATGCAATCTCAGCATCCAAGTTCGCCACCAAACTAACAGGCTTGTGGCAACTTTTGAGCAACCATGCCGCCAAACCCTTTGGCCACGACATCAAATCCCAGTCTGGCCATGACGCCTAATTTCGGCTACATTTCCAAACCCTAACCTTGGACATGCCGCCAAGCCTTAACTTTAGTCACGGAGCCAAATCTTAACCTTGGCCATGCTAAAACACTACAGACGTGGCCATGCCACTGGCATGCTGTTATGCCACAGCCACTGGTATGCCACCATGCCACAACTACTAGCATGTTGTTATGCCACGGCCACTGGCATGCCACCATGCCACAGCTACTAGCATGCCGCCATGCCACGGCTAATAGCATGTCGTTATGCCACGGCCACTGGCATGCCACCATACTACGGCTACTAGCATGTCGATATGCCACGGCCATTGGCATGCCACCATGCCACAGCTACTAGCATGCCACAACACCACGACCACTGGCATGCCACCATGCCACAACTACTAGAATGTCGCTATGCCACGGCCACTAGCATGCCACCATGCCACAGCCACTAGCATGCCACTATGCCACGGCTACTAGCATGTCGATATGCTACGGCCACCGGCATGCCACCATGCCACATCTACTAGCATGCCGCTATGCCACAACTACTAGCATGTCGCTGTGTCACGGCCACTGGCATGCCACCATGCCACAGTTACTATCATGTCGCGGCTACGCCATTGGCATGCCACTATGCCATGGATCCACCATGCGCTACTATACCAATGGTGCCACTTAGCTATACAACAAGATGCGTCCATAATCAATATCCACTCGTCCTCATGAGATGTAATCTCAGCCATCAGAATTCGCCACCGAGCCGTTCAGCTCGTCAAAAGTTTTAGGCGACTAGCCAAAACGAGCCTAGCATCACATATGCTATTTACCTACGGCAAGCCTCTCAATTTTAAACTTTCCACACGTAGCAAAGTGCTACATGTTTTTCACGAAAACACTCGAGACATCAGAACATGTCACAAACTGGGGGATGCTCATCAGGGTATTGGTCTGGCGGTTTACAACATGCGGCGTGCAACACGCCTGTTAGAGAAAGTGTCATAAATCGCGGCGGTTATTAATGGAAAGAAGTAATGGTGTAAATGTATCTCTCATTATGGAAACATAAATTCCAGGCGTTACCCGTTACTCCCTTCTTCCACCACTCAATCGTTTCCACTTCCTACGAGACCAGGGTACGTTTTGTTGCGACTTGTATAAATGGATCTCACCTATTTTCCACCAAAAAACAAGTTTTGGTCAAGAGAACAATACAACATCCATAAATCATCTGATAGCTTTTCATTCATCTAGCCAGTTCAACTTTCTGATACAAGTCACGAAACACCCACACTTCCGGAATCAACTATTCTAGTCTCAACACTTTCTTCGCTTCCCTCCCTAAGATCAACCCTTCTCTTTCACTTTGTGACCGAATCAAGCCTGGAACGTCCAATTTTTGGTTTAGGCCAGGATTGTACATATTGATCTCTCGAATCAAAAGTACTCCCATGCAGTACATTGTTTAGGGTTTAGACTCGTTTCTCATCCACACACGAAATTACCAAAAACAACAAAAACCGTTTTCACCCACAAACACCTAGGCTTTAAGATCCTTGAAAAATTATTTAGTGTCCCCGAACTCCTTGTCGTCAACAGACATTGGTACGTAAGGTTCATGAAGAAAATAGTCAATCCCAACATACCTTCTCGACTGATGGAGAACCAGTGCCTTCTGAATTTCAAGAGTTCTTAACACAATAGCCTTTATTTGCTGGATCTTCATCCTTGTTTCTTTCAACTCTTCAAGAACACCAGAAAACTTTTGAAGATTTGAGGGATTAGCCCTTGATTTCTTCATATTCTTCCTTTCTATCTTTAAAGTTGTAGTGGGGTGATATATATCTTTTTCCATCATGATTGATGGCTTGACAATCATATTGACATATTTTCCATCAGAAGACATGATACTTGGAGTCTCTAAGGAATTTTGAGAGAATACTCAAAATATCTCAACAAGCAGTCTTTTGAGAAAAAGGGTTTTTAAAGAAGGAAAAAGAGAATGTAGGGTTACGGAACCTATATAGAGTAGGATTCACGAATTATTTCCATAATCGTCTATGGATACGAGATCGAGAAAATACAACAATCAAAGTGTGTGATTACTTGATAATAGGTTCGGACTTAACCAAATTCTATAGGATCACTATCAAGTAATGCAAAGTTAATGTTTGTGTATTTTACTTTTAATTATAATAAAAAATTATAATTGTGGAAATAGAAAAGTAAAAGACACATTAAGATTTTGTTAACGAGGAATCCGCAAATGCAGAAAAACCCCGGGGCCTAGTCCGGAATTGAATACCCTCGGAATTAAGCCGATATACAAAATATAACAAACTTCGTATAGTTGAGACCAAGCAACTAAACCTATAGTTCACCTAGTTTCTTCAGTATCCCTGCGCTTTCGACATTCAATAAGTGCACGCACTGGAACAATTCATTTGGATCGTATTCCAAACAGTAAAGGAACAACAAAGATGTTTGGTAACAACTCTCTTGATTCTTACAGATGAAGATATCTCAAGTCATAAGTAAAGGCTATTCAGTTTAACAAATAAACTCCTTTTCATGGTCAGGTCAATCTATCCAACAACTACCGAAGTAGTAGAGTTCAGATTTGCAATCAATCAATATGGAATCAAACAAGAAACTATAAGGTGATGCTGATCTTACACAACTAAACAATCGAATAGATCTGATTCTAGTTGGATCCCAGACGATCAAGGTTTGTGCACACCCAAAGATATAAAACCAAATCAGAAATCTTCTTTAATCTTCAATAAACACCTGCACAACACCACTTGAATCTCTTGTACAATCACGCACAGAACGAAGTCTATTAACGATGGATGATCACAAGATGTCTTTAAATCTAGAAACAGTTCCAAAGATCCTGTCGACACATCGATCTAGTTTGAGTGAATCTTGTATCAGAAGAGAAGATTATCAAGAATAAACAAACTAGGTGCAATCAAAGTTCAACAACCGTTAATCAAATCAATCGAAAACTAAAATAAACTGCAATTATCCAGTTTCACACGAACGGTACTCGTAGATGCTTCTTGATCCCACAGAAGTCTTTAAACAAGCGGCCTTAAGAGATTTCCCCTAATTAGGGTACTTTCCTCTCCGAATAGACGACTCCACCAGAAACAAACAAAAAGATGAAGTTTGCCTGGATCTTATAGGATAGTTTCTCGAAATGCAAACTTGAGTATTTATAGATCAAGGATGTTTGGACACCAAGAAATTTCCAAAACCGAATATTCTTAAGATATGCAATAAATTCCCAAATCGGTTTTCATAATTCCTGGAAATGCTTTGTCCAATATTTCTGAAATCTCACTAGAAAATTTTCAATTAGTAAATGCATATTACAAATTTTTATTTTCCAGAGATATGCATTTAATTGCTGGTAATTAAAAGCATATAAAACTAATAACCTTAATTAAAAGATTCTTAATTTATTTCGGTCCGGGATCTCCTTGAGTTATTAAGGAATATCTTTGAACAATAAAAGATAAGAGTTACTGTTCATGTTCAAAGTATGTCGACATATTTTTTTCTTTGTAAATCCTTTTTCATATTTACAATCTTGGAATCGATTATACTACCCACTTCCAAACAAGTTTAGAATTGGTTCATCTGTATTCTAAGAACAACTATGTGATTGATCAAATATCAGTACACTAATCATGGGTTTACGGTTCTACCAAACACAGGGATCGGTTCTACCTTAATATGGTTACTGGGACCGGTTACATCAGTTACCAGGATCGGTTACATCAATTACCAGGACCGGTTACCATATTCCCATGGTATTGCTTGTGATCGGTTACACAAGTCACTAGGATCGGTTACACTAATTAGTAGGACCGGTTACGCCAATTACAAGGATCGATTACACATACTCTTTCGTGATCGGTCATACCAATTACTAGGATCGGTTACACCAATTACAAATATCGATCATACCATCTTAGGTGATTACTTAGGATCGGTTACACTAATAAAAGTCATACCAACACATAAGTCAGTCACTGTGACTAGTTTTACCAAAATACATAACAAGTTATGATCGGTTATACTAACTCACACATATTGGTAATCCAAAGATATGCAATGAATAACAATACCAAGAAGCCTAGCGATTTCCCTTTCGATTCATAAAACAAGTTCATGAATGTACTTCCTTTAAACAAATGTAAACATTGTTTCCTAGGATGAAATCTTCACCTTTACCCATATACATAATCACAGTAGCATTCGTACGATTATGTTGATGTCTTATATACGAAGTTCAAAAGATAAGCGTTATACTTCGTATTCTAATTCCTTAACACTATGTCTCACTACTAGAGTATAATCACTCACAGCTTCGAAGTTATGTTTTCAATATAGCACGAATTGAAAGATACGTTAGGAATGAAATAGTTTAACTAAAAATATTACTAACCTTAAGATGAAGGATGATATCGGCGTTGTAGCTTGTTACTTCTTCACATTCTTCAAGTCTTCGAGCAATACTTGTATGTATCAAAATCCTAATATTTCTAGTCTAACATATACGAAGTTGTCTCTAGTAGATAATCAAGCGACTCTTTAATTGAGTTTTGATTCACTAAAATATGACAACCAAACTTGACATACCAACGCTTGGTGGGTTCAACCGAGCTATGATCTAACAGTTAGAGTATGTGCGACGGTCAGACAACATGATAAATATCTATACATTGGCATAGATAAAAAATTCCTATCTTTTTGGAACCGTATTTTCATAGTTTTTGTGGCAATAAGCGGAAATCGTAAAGCAAGAACTTTGGCAATCATTAAGAAAAGATTGGAGAAAATCTTTGAAGAATGCCAAGCTTTCAAAAAGGAAATGAAAGACATGAAGGAAGCCAATCCCACTATGTTGGGTGCTATAAGGGTAAGTTTTTTGATAAGTTGTTTCATTTGAAATCATTTTGAATAGCACCATCTAACATAAGGATTTGTCTATAGTGGATGAGGGCTCACCGCCAATATGAGGCAGTTCATGGGAAAGAGTTTGAGCAAGATGATAGCTATCCCATCTTGGAAAATACTACCTATGATTTTAACCTATAAGAACAAGCGTTTATTTCAAATGTTACGATCTATCCTATCAATGTAATGAAAGATGTATGCTTTTCCAATTCAATGAATGGAAAACCATTTTGTTTCTACTGAGTTTTATGTTTGTTCAATTTCTTAAAAATAAAAAACGAATAGTTTAATTCTTTTTCAAAGTATTTTGGCTAGGTTTCAATCACAAATGACCTAGCCGTTTTGTCTATAAAATTCAGATTTATGATTTATGGTTTGAATAACGGTTTATGACCAAACCGTAAAACTTGTATCGGCTGGGTTTTTATAGTTTCCATGTCGTACCAACACTTCCAGAAGCACATATGGTTTGGAATTTTATTTTTCGGCTGGGATTTTGTAAGTTACGACAGGATATTCTGGCCGTTGATTGTGATTCCCAAAATCACGGTTGGTTTACCTAGCCGTAATTTTGGTTGGTTTTGTAAATTTGTTGTCGTAATCCATCAAATTTTTCACTTTCATGATAATGTTACGATTGCATAATCAGGCCGCATTACATTCAATAGTGATACCCACATGGAAAAAAAGAAAACCTAGAGTATTACACTTGAATAGTCAAGCTTTGTTGAAAATCTCAATAATATGTTTTGTGATCCAATAGCATTGCTCATGCTCAAATTCTTTGCAACGAATAGCTTGGTACCGGGAAATTACCCAGGCTTCCTAAAAAAACAAATCAACTTTAAGTTAGTATTTTATTCAAAACTTACTTGATCAACAACTTTTCCACATACTCACCCTATTGAAAAATCAATATCGGGACTCATCTCCTTCACCCGTTGCAATTGCCCGCTTAGAACTTCCATTTATAGGTAGATCTCCTTGGACCTTTCATTTATTTGGTTCATTGATCTTCCATTTTCATTACCATCTATAGCAACGAACACCATAAATATGCGGTTTCATTGAGAATCACCACTTTCGCCCACGTTAATGCCTTCATATTCGTCATGCTTTTTCACCGTGAGCGACGCTATTACGTTTATAACATATTCTTCGGTGGTGTATCGAGAAACATGTTTTTTTTGTTACAATAATTTGAGAGTTTGAGAGTTTTTGCACAAATTCTTGTTGGAGAAGGGTCATTTTATAGCAAATAATGACTCAACGGCTAGTTTATAAAAAAAAAACTAGTCGTTCCTCGAAAATGATAATGCAATAACTCAAGGCAGTTAATGATTTACGGCGAGGAAGTTTGGAAAGACCAATCCGTAAATATGAAATTTCCAGGTCAATCACATGAAATCCCAGATTTACGGCCAGGATCCATGGAACGACCAGGACATACTACATTGTCGGCAGGGTTTCAACCCTTACCAAGCCGTAATTCTAAACATTTCAAGCCGATTTAGATACGCCCCATCCGCATTTTAGGTTTACGGCTCGGTTAGGGTTAAAACCCAGCTGGCAGAGATAAAACGGCTTGGTATTTCCATGCTTCCTGACCTTAAATCTGGGAATTCCTTGAGTTATTGCATTGAATTTTTTGAAGCAATGAGTTATTGCACTGAGTTTTTTGAGGAACGGTTAGTTTTTGAAAAAACTAGCCGTTGGGTCATTCTTTGCTGTAAAATGACCCTTCTCCAAAAAAGAATTTGTGCAAAAATCTCTCTTTCACAAACTTTCGACCTTTAATTGTGCCAACAAAAAAGAAAAACATGGTTACTCGCTACACCACCAACGAAGATGTTGCAATCCTTAGAGTGTGGCTGACGGTAGTAAAACATCACGAAGATGTACACATTTACATAGATGAAGAATCCGATTGTATTTGGAACCGTATGCGTATTGTTTTTGTGGCGTTAGACAGAAATCGTAATGGAAGATCGATGAAATTCATTAAGAAAATATTTGAGAAGCTCTTTCCACAATTGGAAGCTTTCAAAGAGGAAATAAAAGTCGTAATGGAAAAAATCCCAATATGCCACGTGCTCAAAGAATGAGTTTGTAAATAATTTGTCCATCAAGTATTGTTTTTCATAGCATAAAATTTTAATTGATTTGTTTTACAGTGGGAGATGGCTGAAGCTGATTATGAGGATTTGCGCATGGAAAGAATTTTGACCTTCATGGTTGCTATAGTGTCTTGGAAGAAAGTATTTATGCTGATTTCTATCACTATTATTAAGACCCATAATTTTATGATATTTTCTTTAAAGTTTATGCTATGAAATATGTATTCCCTTTCAGTTTCAATGAAGTGTTATGAAATATGTATGCCTTTTCTCTTTCTTTGGTTCCTATAGTTGCACAATTATATAAGAATAAAGAAAAAATTTACTTTCACTCAGACGCTCACGGTTAGGAAATAATAAAAAAACCAGTCGTCGTTCTAGTTAACAGTTGGAACGTGCTTCTCAACCCAATCGCAATAACAATAACGACTAAAATAACTGCAATGCCAAGCCGTAAAAGTGAATTACGACCTAATCTTGTCATATTGAGAATCAACATTTTTGAAAATCGTTGAAGATTTGATCAAAAAATTTGAAATTTTTTAACATAGGTTTTGTTGTTTGATTTTGAGAATAAAAAGAAAAAAGTGGGTTGGCGAATTAATTTTGATTTTGAAATTTGATTTAGTTTTAATTTTAGGTATAAAAACGATCAAAGAGTAAATTTGACTTTTCATATAAATTATGTCCCATGTATCCACACTTAAGATTTCACACGAAACGAGTTACTAAAAATGAAAATGATTTATCCACCGACTTTGCACCGTGTGAGAGGGGTGGTGGAGCCTATTTTTACCCACCCCTATCCCAATGCAAAGAACGGTAATTTGACGATATAGGAAAAACCCTCTCTCCAATAACCGTTTTTCCTTTCTCTCCGAGAAAAAAATCTCAAACTTCCCAAATCTTATCAAATATTTTCCATTATATTTCAAATCTACTGGATTTGGTCTGAATGTTTCGGATCTTCCGGATAGATTTGGATACAATTAGTAGTTAGTATTATTAGATAATTAAATAAAACAAATTGTTGTTTCAGGCAACAATTTTTAGGTTTTTTATATGTTTATATTTGTTTTTCTTATTGATCTGATGGCTTCTTCATGCTATTCAGATTTTTTTTCTAATAGTCATTATGGCATTTATTGGTGGAGTTGCTGCATAGTTATCAAGTATGTTATGAAAGACGACGATCTAATTGGAAATTAATACTGATATTGATCGTGATAGTGTCAATTTGGGCTTATTATGAATAATGATGTAATTGATACTGATGTTGATGATGAAGAATCAAAGGATCGGGAATCAAAATGGTTTGAATCAATAACCATTAGAAGGGTGTCAATTTCGTTGACATAACGTAAATTAGTACAATTTCGGTTTTTTGTTTGTTTACATTCCGAAATCTACAAACTTAGTACTAGTTGTTTCTTTTGGTTTCCAATTGATGTAATTGATACTGATGTTATCATGATTTCTGGAACGGTGATTCTCCACCATTATATATCCCTTCAAACCTCAATTTCAATGAGGTAATTTAATAAACTATGGGTTGTTCAAGCCCATTTTTCCTTCAAAAAAAAAAATAAAATAAATGCAAAGAACGATACCCTATGTCCGTGCGATTCCAAACGGTGTATTTTTCGGTGGTTTTCTTCTGTGGGTCTAGCAAAACCCTACTAAACCTAGTGACGTCTCACTTCAGTTGGCAAAATAGCGGTTACAACTTCCACATCGAATCAGCCGATTTTAGTTTAGAATCTTGTTTTAATCAAATCAAAAATTCTGTTTATAGGTTTATGAATACTGTACAACTGTTTTTTTTTTTTCCAGAACAGACTTTCGCTATTAATCAGTGTCCTTAAACCAGGAAACTCGAAAACCCTAAAACCTAAGATAATTGTTTCTTTGCTAATACTAATCAATGTCTTCGGAACAAAATAAAGATCCTATTAACGTTGTTCATCTCGAAGGTAACAGTGAGAAAGATCCAAACAATCGAATACCAGCTATAGGGAATCAACCTCTCATGTCTTGTAAAAGTAAAACCAATCAAAAGCATAAATCAGAATCACGTAGCTTTTGGAGAGCAGGGGATTATGCAGTTGGTAACACCAAATCTGTTACTCCTCAAGGTAGTTTTCCCCTTTTTCCTTTTTGATTATTATTTTCTTGATTCTTTATGTAGATTGTACACTATAATCAGCAATTCTAAATTAGGAGTTGTTTTGTTTGTCTAGGTCAACTGGAACACGCTCGCGTTCATCCGAAGTTTCTTCATTCTAATGCAACATCTCATAAGTGGGCATTTGGAGGTAATTCGCTTACTATTAATGGGGTAAAAGCTAAATCATATCCAAACCGAGAAAATAACAAAATTGACTATAAAAGTAGAGGCATTCAAAATTGGTAATTAGGTAAAGTGTAGTGTTGTGTAATTCATTTTTAATACTACAATTCATGTGATGTAAATC
Source organism: Papaver somniferum (assembly GCF_003573695.1). Lineage (NCBI taxonomy): Eukaryota > Viridiplantae > Streptophyta > Magnoliopsida > Ranunculales > Papaveraceae > Papaver > Papaver somniferum. Next base: position 173,413,151 of record NC_039359.1, on the reverse strand, counting down.
TAGTCTCCTGCGTCCCGCCATCTGTTTGTTTTCTGAATGGCTTTTGTGTTTGGTGCAGCTATAGCGGAGCTTCTTGATAATGCGGTTGATGAGGTAAACAACTCATAAGTCTATAAGATGTAACTTCTGTATGTTTTTTTATGTATGACTAGCTTTCTAGAGTTGCTATCTTGAGTATACATTCAGGTACATATATATCTTTTATGCTAAACTTGTCTTTGCACGCATAACTGCAACCAGATCAGGAGTGGTGCTACCTACGTTAAGGTGGATACATTATATAACGCGAAGGATGAATCTCCTGCATTGCTTTTCCAAGGTAATGATATATGTACTTCATTTGCATTTTTATAGTACTGTAAATTTTATGAAATGTGTACTTCATATGCATTTAAACAATACTGTAAATTAATTGAAATATTATATTCTATTAAAACACTGTATGCAGATAATGGAGGAGGAATGGATCCTGATTGTATGAGGCAGTGTATGAGCTTGGGCTATTCGTCAAAGATGGCAAACACAACGATTGGACAGTGTAAGTCTCGTGCCATCTTCTGTGACTATTAGTGAGCTCAATTCTACACGAACTCGTTGCTACCTATAGTGAGTTGATGTAGATGACCAATTTAAGCTTTTTGAGCTTTGTGCTTTTGGACAAGTGATGGGTGTAAAAGAATAAACTAGCAGTAGAAAAACATAGCCGAGCCCTGGTAATCTGCTTAATTCTTAAATGTCAGAAGCTGGGTATTGTTCTTGCAGATGGTAATGGGTTCAAGACTAGTACCATGCGACTGGGAGCTGATGTTATCGTTTTCAGCCGGGCCACTCGTGGAAGGTAATAACAGGTTTCATGAGTTACGTTAGTATGGGTCCTAGAATTTGGCGTCATCTGTATCAGTATGATCCCTTTGCCACATTTATTCAAATAAACAACCAAACAAAAAACTCTTAGAATCAAAATTTCTCCTTTTTGGGTAGCCTTAAAGGCATGCATCTAAAGTCCTCATCAGCGTGTCTGGATATAGGAATTACGTGCAATTTAGTAAGACAGACTCTGTTGGTGCCATTCTCTCTCGGTATTATTTCTTTGTTGGCACCTCCACGTCGGGGATTCCAAGATGGTCTTTGTTGTTGATTTATTACTTTGTTTTCGCTATTGTTAAACTAAATCTTACTGTGTTACATTGTAATAATTTTTTTCTCAAGCCGTGTGACACAAAGCATAGGTCTCCTCTCGTATACATTTTTGAGAAAAACTGGGCAAGATGATGTCATTGTTCCCATGGTAAATTATCTAACTTAACATCAAGGATCCTTCCTTTGCTATTTGCTTCTCTTTTCCCTTGAAATTCATATGTACTTATGCTTATAATGCAGGTTGATTTTGAAGTTACTGGGCGTCAAACCCAGCCAATAATATGTGGTTCACAAGCTGATTGGTCTAGTAACTTGAAGCTAATCCTTCAATGGTCACCCTTTGCTTCTGAGGAAGAGCTTATGCAACAGGTGCTTTTTAACTCGTGGAGTTCCCTTTTGGAATTTTATTTCTACATACTGTCTCTTGCATAAAGGCATTCTGCAAAAAACTATCAAAATATTTCTTAGTTGCTTTTGTTTGTTTTATTGAGGTTGGTTTTATGTTTTTGATACTAGAATCTACGGTAAGTCACACCCACTCTCTCACTACATACTAATATTTGGTTCTCTTCAGCGTTTTTGATGAAATTTATCTTGTCGCGCGAGTGATCGAAGTATCATTTCTCAGTCAGGCTACTCAGATGAAGCTTGGGGAAATGATATGTATTTCTTATGATTATTACTTTAAGGTTGTAGTAATACTTGTACTATCAACGCGTCGTAATATAATCTCATCATCACCTTTCAGTTTGATGATATTGAAGCTCATGGGACAAAGATTATCATATATAACTTATGGCTTAGTGATGATGGGGTTCTGGAACTAGATTTCAATAAAGATGAGGAGGTATATCCAATTTTTAGACTGCGTTTTTGAAAAAAATTTTCTGTGAACGTGGTTTAGTTTGTTAATCATCTACTTAGTAGGGATTTGATGGTCGAATTTTAGAAAAGAACTGTCTCTGGGGAAACAATATTAGAGAGCCTTTCTTCTTACTGTCCAAACTGCTCTGCAGTTCAAACAATATTGGATAGTACCATTGGTCTTACTGTCCAAACTGCTCTGCAGTTCCCCGCCCTATTATCTAGCTGTTGCTTATATGCCCACGGTTTGTAATTAGCATTAACAGAACTATTCTGCTTGCAGGATATATGTTTGAAAGATGAAGTTGTTACTGGAAAGGGGTCTAGGGAATCACACAGACTACTGGAATCTCATATTTCTTACCAACTTCGCTATTCCTTAAGGGTACGGTCCTTTATTGTCGCTTGCGTCATTAATATGCTACTCTGATCCATCTTTATATTGTTTCTCGCATCTAAAATATGACCCCCTTGCTTCTTTAACAGGCTTACGCGTCGATCTTGTATTTAAGAAAATTTACTGATTTCCAAATTATTTTAAGGGGGAAAACTGTTCAACAGTACATTGTTGCGGAGGATTTGAAATATTCCAAAGTAATTATTTACAAACCAAAGCTGGGATTAGCTTCACAAGAGGTAAGACAACGGTGAAATCAGAACCTGAATGACAAGTATCGGAACCAGTTTCTGAACATATTTGTACTTTTTCACTTGTGTTTTACAGTTTTAGCAATTAACATTTTTATAAAAATTTGCACATCTCCTTGTGTAATAGCCAGTAGTCATGAGTTGAACTCGAAGTACACCAGAACAGACCGCGCTAACTCAAGATACTGTTATGTCATTACATTGGTTTTACTTTTCCGTTCGGATGTTTTTTCTGTTCCTTTTTGAGCTTGAGCTGAATCTTATATTAACTGGGGTGTTTAGATTTCGGTGGAAACAACAATTGGATTTGTGAAAGAGGCCCCTCTTCTTAAAGTCTCCGGGTTTAATATTTACCATAAGAATCGCCTAATTAGGGTAAGTGTATTCTAATTCTATTTTTGTTCAGATTCTTTAGAAATGTGAATGGTGATGAATGGCTCAGATTACTGATCTATTCTTGTCGCTCACTAAGCACTTATTGGCTCAAAGTTTTAAGACCCGAGTCATGTCACCCACGTGTGTTATTTCTCATTTTCCAGCCGTTCTGGAAAGCCTATCATGAAGGTTCTAGCAGAGGCACTGGTGTTGTAGGTAAGCAATTAATCCAAAGAGTGTATTGCCCGAATGTTGTTAGAATGTCCAATAGTTTGTCTCTCCACTATGCACATTCGGGGACATCTGGTAAAACAAAAAAAATTGCTGTCATTGCAGGTGTTCTTGAAGCAAATTTTATTGAACCAGCACATGACAAACAGGACTTTGAAAGATCAGCTTTATACATCCGGCTTGAGACTAGGATTAAACAAATGATAATGGAATACTGGTTTGTTACTTAGCTTATATTGATACGTTAGTTTTGGTCAAACACTGTTAAATACGGTGGACTGTATTGTATAACTGTTTCGCCTAACACAACTTAGTTTAATCTTGTGTTGAAACTTTTAAACATACAATTAGTTATTATCTGCTTAACATCGTTGGAGCATGCAGGACAGGAAACTGCCACAAGATAGGATTTCAATCTAGAATCCCTGAGATACGTTGTATGCAGAAGGAATTGCGTGTTGGTGAAGTGTCTACTGGCTTTAAAGCTGGTTATCAGTTGCCTACCGAGCAACCTGTCGTGGGTCTTGCAGCTAATGTGCCACATGGACTAGCAGCAGTATGTGATAGTAAAACCTCTCTTTATCTTTATAGTTGTGGTTATTTGTATAGAGGGTTAGTTTCTTTTGGTGGTCTATTCAAGTTACATTGTGTTTCGTCGATGTGCAGGGTTCTTCTAAAGAAGAGGAATCTTTAGATGGTTTAGGTTCCACTACAATCGAGCAGATATGTGAAGAGAACATACAATTATTCATGAAGTACGTAATAGTACTTACTGCAGCACTAGCTTTAAGCTATATTTTGGTTGCTCTGGGCAAATCAAAATTACTCCTGTATTGCTTTCGTATGAGCATCTCAAAGGAAAGTATCATCTTTCATTTTTTATTAATATGTCTTTTTAATTGTGCCAACCCTTTTTAACAGGTGTAAAGATCACAAAGAGAAGGAAAATGACCTAAAAAACACGGTATATCAAAACAACACATTTTGAAAAAAAAATTATAATTAGCTTTTTATATTTAACATCGACTGAAAGTTGTGTATTTTCCTGCTTCAATCTTGTACTTGACCATAGGTTGGGAAATTGGAAAAGCAGCTGCAGGAAGCCAAAAGGAAATGTTCTCAACTTGCTTCTCATATAGAAAATAGAAAGAAACATCTGTTGGCAAAGCAGCAAGAAAGGGAGAAGATATGATAAAAATAAATGTCAACTTGAAAGCAAAATTTTGATTCCTCAATCAGTCGTGAAAATGATTTTCCGGTTTCTAACTTGGCGCTCAACAGTTACCCAGGTACACGCACACACTCGTCTCCTTATCGTTTTTAATACTCGTAACACATGCTTCTTCCTGCTATTAGATCAGTATAAACTATTTGATCATCCTATCAAGCAAAGGAAATCTTCATCATTTTGTTTTTATGTTCTAACCTAGTAATTCTTCTCTCCAATTGTAGATTGGAAACTAGACCTGCATACTTGTTCATTTTCTGCCTGATGATGCTACTTCTACAGCACCTATCTTTTGGCAAGGCAAATGGTAATATCCTGTCTATTATGGTATTTGTATCTTTCCACGTAGGTTGATTATAAATAATATCAGTAAATGATATTTAATTATGTAAAACATGTAGAACAATACATACAGAAGGGTGTGCACAGTATCGATGTTTGAGTTCACCGCCACCTTTTCCACATTAACACAGTTTTGGATCAACCATAGCGAGTAAAATCTGTCACTATCGTCCGAGTAACTATCACCACCAGCACTAAATTTAGCAGTCTCCACTAACACCATTGTGAATGTCTTCCCACCTTGGAAGGAAAAAAGAATGAAACATTCCAACTAGTCTAGGCCTGGGGTGATTTAGCCAATGTAATGGTTGTACAGTTGAGGGACCGAGGCACATGGTTTGATACCTAACACAATTGACATTAGACTGATGAGACTATGCCCATGTGTTCGTTAGGGCATCAAAATTTGGATTTAACATGTCGCCCATGGACAAAGTTTAGGGAATGTGTGGATTAAGGGATTTAACAATACAATATAATGTGGAAGTATGAAATTGTAATGGCCCAGTTAACAAGACGTGTGTACAGGGAGAAACATCTCATTCACTAACTCAGAATAGTGAAAAGTAGACTAAATTATTGATGTTTTAGAAGACTTGTGTCTAGTCTAAATTAATCTCCCCCAGCCATGCCAATATTAAGATTCTTTGTTCTTTTCTTTTCCCCCTTTTTTTTCCTCACTTTTTTCTTTCTTTTTTTTCGTTCATGGCACCTAAGAGCGTCCACAGTGGTGCGAGCATAACTAAAGACCAAAGACTAAAAAAAAAGATCAAATTTGGGTTTAGTCCGTCCTGTGACGTAGCGGGTGAAGAGTAAATTTGGTCGCGCGTTGATATAAAGTCCGCTTCATCGTCCAGCGTAGATAAAGATTACGCCTGGCATGGGGCGTTGATAAAGATAACGCCTGGTATGGGGCGTTGAGAAAGACAACGCCTGTATGGGGCGTGAACTATAGCAACGCCTGGTGTGTGGGACGGAGATTATACGTTCGCCCGGGTTCAAAAATAAGAAAAAAAAAAAAAAAATGGGGCGTTGATAAAGACAACGCCCCAACCAAAGTTTTGTAAACTTTTCAAATTTGGGTTCAAGACTTTATCAACGCCCCATTTGTATTTGGTGTCCGGCGTTGATTATACCAACGCCCCATCCAGGCGGACATTATACCAACGCCCCATGCCAGGCGTTGATTATACCAACGCCCCATTCAGGCGGACATTATACCAACGCCCCATCCAGGCAAACATTATACCAACGCCCTGCATCAGGCGTTAACTTTACGAACGCGCGTCTACAGGCGGACATTATACCAACGCCCGTCGGGTAGGCGGACATTATATAAACGCCCGACTATATTTGGATTTGGTCTTAATCGCCGACCAAATTTGGTCCGAGTTTTACTCTTTGATCAAATTTTGATCGATGGTTCGTCCCATTACGCCAGCCCACTCGACACCAAATTTGGGTTTAGTCGTCCACTGCAGTTGCTCTAAAGGAATGTATATACTATACATGTACTTTTTTCCCATTCTTAAGAATTAGAAAATGAATCCAATGCCGAAAATCAAACTTGATTAGTCTTGTTGATGGATCCACTGGGGCGGTGGATCGCTTTCAAGCATGTCCATCAACAAGCGAAGACCAAGGGGGAATATAAATGAGTGAGTGAAGGACCGTGGTGGATTGTTGATTGTTCTCTTTCTCAATCTCCTTTTCACAATCTTTGAAAGATTTGTGAAGTCCAAAAATCCGGAACAGTCATTTATGTCACGTATTTTCTTTTCTTTTCACTATAAATTGATTGCGACACCCTCTCGCAAGCAAAAGAAGAAAGAAAAAAAAAAAAAAGTTGAAATGCGGTTCTTGTTTAGTGCGAGAACTTTCTTTATCAAAATCTATCGGTGCATATGCTGCTTCACTCGCGAGAGTTTTTCAGAATCCCTACGCGCTCATTCATCTGACTTGTAATTTGTCTGTGTTAATTTCTCTTGTTTTGGTAATGGTTTAAAATTGTCAATCAAGGAGACAACGCTGAGTAGCTTCTGTGATCCCCAAAGTGGCGACTATTTCGGGTTCTTAAGGGCATGAAACCCTAACGTAAACCCGTTATTTAATTGTCAAGGCGTCTTGTAGATAGGGGTGTAAATTCGGGCAGGCCGGGCCGCCCGACCCAAAAACTAAGACAGGCCGGGCAGGTTAGGATTAATATTTGTGAGCCCGTAAATAAATTCAGGTCGGACAGGTCGGGCACAAATAGATAATTTGCTACCCAAAGACCACCCAAAGCCCGTTTTTTATACGGGCAGGCCAGATCGGGCCGGACAGGCCACTATTTTGATTTTTTTTTTTTGTTTAAGTTTAAATTTTCAAATGAACGGTATTAAATACAATATCCTTTCCTTTCCAACATCGCATATCATAAGTGATAGTATTATTTTATATTTAAATTACACTAACAAATATTTAATTTTAGCCTATAATAAATAATTAATTAGAGTACAATAAACTTTCTAATAAGAAAATATATTACCATTAATGTTTTGAAAAGGTTAATTATAAGTAAAAAATCAATTATATATTTTATTTTTCTTGACACAAAATTGACAATTATAAAATTGTAACTTTTAAGTCTTTTAAGAGGATATTAAATGATTAATGGCACATAGAAGGCTTTTAGGCCGGGCACCAGGCCGGGTATCAGGCCGGGCATCATAATTAATCGCAAAGCCCGAGACCGCCCAATAAATTAATCCAAACCAGGCCGGATGGTCCATGACGGGCCATAACAGGCTTTGGGCAACTTCGGGTACAGATGGGCTCGGACGGATACAGGCAGGCCGAGTATTTTCGGGTATTATTTACACCCCTGCTTGTAGAGCGGTTCATCGTCACAAAGAGAAGGGGAGAAAGTGAGAGTTGGGCAGGCAGCAGGAAAGAAGAAAAAGAAAAGGGACCACGTCAAAAGGGGTGTGGGGTCTAACGCATGAATTAGCGATTTGCGCATGTCATTGAATTTCTTTTGTAGGTCATGGAGTTCTCCTTCCTATCTATGCAACTTGTGACTCGTGAGTGTTGAGCTCCTCTCAAAAACCTACGACTAGTGCCTTCTGCTTTCGCACTCTTTCTTTGCTGAATCGGGGGAATAGCCTAGCTTGGGTCGCTGGGACACCACATTATTGTGGTATGCTACTTTCACATGTCGATATGTCACGTAATAAACAACAGACTTTGGATGAGCAAATGGATTCCCCACACCACAGTTGGGGTTAGGGTTTGATTGCTAAAGTTATGCTTCTTTATGATTCTCCCGAACAACGGACACAAACTTTGCTTGCTTTTTAGCTTTTATTTTCCATATAAAGACATGATTATGGGTTGGCTGATTATGATGACGAAAATCAACCACTAAAACTGATGATTTTGGGATAATATCTTCGCCAGTTGGAGCAAGTTTTACGTTAGAATGTCAAGTCCAATAACCATCAAGTTGGTATTTTCGTTCCAAAAAAAATAATAAAAAAATCAAGTTAGTATTTTTTAAGTCATCTTCTGATGTAAAATATAAATGATGTAAAAACATAAATACAAATGATGCTGATTGAGTGAGTGCCGATCTATTTAACCATAGAAGATTCGGATTCAGACATTATGAATAGGGTGAATCTTATGACAATTATGAGAATTCCGATTATGAACACTATTCTTTCCAAAAATAAACCGTATAAACATATAGGTGGAGGGACCAATTCTCTTAGATTAAGAACTTCTTCGATGGTGAACGTGGATATTTCATATGTGGCACCATTTTTAAAACATCCTCTAGGTATAAAATCGTAAATATTAGGAAAAAATAAATTTTATCTCCAACCCATTAGATTGTTTCATCTTTCTTTACTTATTTGTAGGCATATAATTGCTTAAAATTATTTTCATTATTGTTCTCATTGATTTTTATTAGTCAAAGTGTGACTAGGATGGGAAGACATCCTCTAAGTGAATGTCTAAAACTAGAGGTTCACCTAGAGGATGTCTAACATTTTTTTTGCCACCTCATCCCCACATCAATGAGTTGGAGATAATTTTTTATAAATATGGTTGTGCATCCTATGTGGATTAATACTTTTCCCCTCACATATATGCCATTGGAGAAGCTCTAAGAAACTTTTATTGATTTTGCAAATATCCATATTTTTTTCTTTGTTATATTTCCTATGTTAGAGACATAAACTCAATTGTGATGATAACCAAGCAATATAAATAAGGTAAAATAGTTAAAAACCATCTTGGAATTACCGTTCCGCCTATCTAATGGTATAAGGAAAAAACAATATTCCGCCTATAAAATAGGTACAGAGGGAGTAGTAATCATGGAGAAGTTTGAAAGGAGTTGGTTCTTTTTTCTTTGCTTTAAACCAATATTTTTCTTTAGTTTTTAATTACAAGCCTTTTAGGGCTTGTTCTGATGTTATTTCTTTTGCCCCTTTAGTTTATGGAGGCGAGGGTCCAAAGATCCCCTTGTAATTCTTGTAATTGTGTTTTTTTGTTTTAATAAATTCTTGGACTTAGCAAAACAAAGGTTGATCTATTTAATCAATATTTGTCAGAAAATGCTAATTCAACTGGCACTGAGCGTCAACCCAATTCGCCATATCGTCCAGTCGTTGATTGTGTTGTTGCTAATGTAAATTCAACGCGTGTGCGAAGACGCTAATTCAATTAACGTTGAACGTCATTTAGATTAACACTCAACACTAATTCTAAGATTTTCAACCCAGATATTGGTCGTCGTTTGGACGTCATTTAGATTAATGCTCAACACTAAATTTTAAGATTTTCAACCCAAATATCGAAGGTTGTTCTTGTCACTTTGGAAATGCCTACTATTGAAAAAGGCAACCTGTTATAGGGGTTGTGAAATCTATTAGAGGGGCTGTTATAATATGACAAAATCGGTCATTAGATGGTAATTTCAAAAGCCCCTTTATCAATTTTTTTTTAATAACGACTAATCAACCCTTGCATAGTTATGGTTGAAAATTTAGTTTGACGAGTCCAACCGTAAAAAAATTACAGTTTTTTTTTTATTTTATTTTTCGAAGTCAACCGTAATCACTGAAACCAACTGTAACTCATTACATCCAACTGTAACTCATGTTTTTGGTTTTTCGAAACCAACTGTAACTTATCGAATCCAACCGTAACTCATATTTTTGGTTTTTCGAAAACCAACCGTAACTCACTAAAACCAACTGTAACGAGTTACGATTGACTTCTGAGAACCAAAAAGTCAACCGTAACTCACTAAATCCAACTGTAACGAGTTACGATTGGCTTCTGAAAACCAAAAAGTCAACCGTAATTGGTTTTAAAATCGATTTTTTTCGAACTTGAATTAGAAAAAATAACATACTTCGATCTCATTTGCAATAGATTGATTTTGGGTCTCTGATTAGAATTAGAGAATTAGGTTTGTTTTTCTTTTCTAAGTTTGATTGATGGAAGGGTTGTTGATGATGATTGATTTTGAATTGTTGTTGATGATGATTGATTTTGGGTTATTGTTTAATTGTTGTTGATGACGATTAATTTTGTGTTATTATTGATGATTAGAATTAAAGATATTTTTTTCTTTTTCTTTTTTGATGATTAGAATTAGGATCACGGTGAAGTCCCTCTAATGGATTCAACGGCCTTTATTTGGAAAATATTTGTCACATGCCTCGGTTGTAAATGCTGACAATCGTATCTAAATTTGGAACACGTTCCTCACCAAATTCTCACCGGCCAATAAAGAACAAGCAGGCATTTGTGGAACATCTAGTTTTTGTTCTCATTGGGTGATAGTCTACGTAAAGATAGATGGTAGCAACTAGCAAGCAAAACCACACAAAGAAGTGTCTTTCTCACACCCCCGAATCACCATAACCACCACACGAAGCGGGCGATCATGGTCAAAGCAGCAGGAAGCATATCTAAAGAAAGTACGTACCGAATCGATGAATAGAGGATTCCAAGTTAGTACCATAATGCATTACATGCAACTGATCCTTTATGAAGAATACATCAACATTTCCTGCGACTACTATCATGTAGTCGGCTAATCATTATGGACGTACATTTTCCCCTCTTGTGCGAGATCTGAGTTTTGGTCTCTTAGTGTTTGTGTGAAATATTTTTGAGCACCCAAGGCAAGGGGCTCATCTCTTCCTTGGTCGTGGATAGTATTTGACGGGCGTAAACACGGAAGGTATGAAAAGTCGTTTTTTCCCCATCCAATGCATAAAAATAACGTGGAAAAAGAAAAGAGAAGAAGAAAGCAGAGGAGAGATCTTTGGGGGATAGGGACTAGTACCTAAGAGTGAAATGAAAGGCAAAGTGAATCTATAAAATGGGAATGATAACAATTTCAAGATAACTTTCCACACTGCTGCCTTCCTCCCGTTAACATCAATTCCTTGCCCAGCCCCCGCCTCTTCTTTTTCTATTAACTCCGTGGTGACTAGGGACAACGACTTTACTACTGTGCCCGCAAGACTGCGAGAATAGTAGCTTTCTCACCTTCCAGTCTTAAATCCACGTTATATGATACATCTCCGGGGAATTTCATCGAGAAAACAAAAATGCTTTTATCAAAATAAATAAATAAATAGTGCCAGTGTCTATATAATCTAAATGCTTTCAATAATTTTTCTTCAAAGTACACTTGTCATTAATGATTTTTCTACCAAGTTGAGTACTAATAATGCTGATTTTTGCTGGTAAACTTTTGCATCCGTAAGTGGTCGGCACTGCTGCGATATCCAGAGTAAGTTATTGAATTTTGCATTATCATCGGCTGGTGCAGTTGCAAGATTTTTATCTTTCTCGTGCTAGAGAGATCTTACTTTCTAGCATATAGCAGCCAGGCCAGCCTACATATTCGTGGGATTTTTGTTATTATTTTTATTTGGGTGGATACATGTGGATTCGTTGGATCAAAAAACGAAAAGAAAAGGCTAATCCGTGCCTTTTTCAGAGAGTAGTAATTCTAATTTTAATTCCGACGCTTGGAGAGATGTTATAGTCACTGGAAGATATGTCAGACTAAATTAATTGCTGCTGCCTTGTCTCTACAGCCTTTTTTATCTCTATCTCAAGTCTGTATTGTATAGGTACAGAGAGAGAGTCAACTCCTTAACGACACACACCACCAGGAGAAGGAGATGGGTGAGGGAACAAAACACAGGGCTCGAGATATTAAAACAGGAAAGAAGACACGACACACAATTGTTTGTTAGGAATCTCGCACGCATCATTTCTTACCCACCCAACGCTTAACCATGTAATCCATTCTATTCTATTCTTAATACTACTAATACATTTTGTTTTTGTTCGCTATCCCCTAACGTAATCTGAAATACAAATTATAAGACAAAGCATGCTCAACTTTTAAGACACGCGACCGTACGTACAATTCAACGCTGAGACGTGTTGATAGCATACCATCTCAACCGCTCAATTTAAAATGTGGAAATTGAGGCTGGTTCCTGGGTGGCCTGCCAGGGCCATCTGAGCGGTGGAAACTCTATAGCAAGCGGTTCTCGCTGGCGACAGCATTTATACAGTGCTGTCGCTGATGACATTCTCCAATACAACCGGTCAAGGTTATGCAAAGTAGAAGTTTCATTATAATTTTTTTATTTTTTATTTTTGCATAGGTTATTGCTGAATGACAAATATGTATATATATACGGAAAATGGGTCATTTGTCCAAATATTTTTAAATCACGGTTCAAATGGACGAGTAAAAAATAGTTTGGGTGAAATGGCCAAAAAAAAATAGTAAGGATGAAACCAGTTTCATCCTAGCTTAAATTTAAAAAATAACAAGGATGAAACTGGATACATCCTGTGTAAAGTAAAAAATAAGAAAAAATATTTGAAAATGGGTACGATGAAACTGGTTACATCCTGCCTATTTTTACATTTTTGTCCATTTAAACAGTATCAAAATCTAACTATCCATTTCATCCAGGAATTGTTGATTTTGGTCTTTAACCAATTTTGTGATATATATATATATATATATAATATTTAATCCACAAGGACTTGGATTACTCAAACCTGTCTAACCAAATGGCGAACTTGAAGAAAAGCAAAACCATAAACAACAAAAATATCTTGTCAAAACTATCAGAAATAATTCAAATCACAATCATAAGTTCATAACAACTTCAATTACACGAAACAAACAACAAATCAATTAATGTACCACGACAAAATTCAAAAAACGAAAAGCAAAAAAAATAAAAACTAAACAACGAAACTAAAATCAAAAGCATCACAAAACTGCAATATAACTCAAAAGTCAAATCCACCATAAAAAACCAACCTTCAACTCCTAACCAAGAACAATCCATCATTAGTATAAAGAAAGTAAAGGTTCTAATCAAATTCCACTCTCGGCTAGAAAAGGTCATCCTCTATCCTTCCTCCTACGGTGAAGCAAAGTTAAGTGAAGAGTTCTCCATCTCTTTGGTGTAATCGGCAGTTTTTTGGCTTCAAGCTTAGCAGATCATCGATTTTGTGTGCTCCCAATAGCAACAGTCTCATCGTCGATGCACAATTTAATCACTTCCACCTCCTCATGTCACATAAATTATAATCCCATTTGGACGATCTACCATCTCTATTTCCTTTGTAGGAACCCATGTTACCAACTTCCTAACAGTATATCGCTTAATAGATTTTGATCATCATTGCCTTGCCATTTCTACAATTATTCAGTTTCCTTTATTCTCTTGGATTTTATTTCAAGATCATAGGGTACATTTATAGGATTCTAATTATTCGTTTTCAATCGTTATCCATTCCCTCTGGTCAAATTCTTAAAATAATGCGCCCTATTAATTTTTTTAATGTTTTTACATTATCTTTTGAAATTCTCCATGAAGTGTTCTAATGAAACCGACTGGATTGTTGAATGTTCTCAGGTTGAAGGCAAGCACCTTACACCCTTTTCATATCATCGCCGACGGCGATTTCCGATGGCCACTAAAGAATCTAAAAAGTCTTAATTATTAAGTTGTTCGCCGGCTTGGCAACCTAGTCAAAGGACCATCCCCCTCATCTCACCAAACACTCTAGTCAGTACAACCCTCCCAACTACCTTTTTTTGTTTTTGTTTTTATACACTACCCAACAAGACCAAACCACATCCAAAATCTTATCTTTCTATCAAGTAACTCCCTTGTCAGATGTGTAGTAGGGTAAAAACCGATTATGCTGAAAATGGTAAATTAGGTGTGTCGATGAGAAATGAATTTAAACCATAAAAAAAAATATACTGCACATGAGTACTTTTGATTCGAGAGATCAATCCGAAAAATTCTGGCCTAAAGCAAAAAATGGTCATTCCAGTCTTGCTTCGGTCACATAATGAAGGAGAAGGGTTGGTCTTAGGGAGGAAAGCAGAGAAGGTGTTGAGACCAGGATGATGAACTCTGCAAGGTTTGATTGTTTATGACTGAATTTCAGAAAAATGGAACTTGCTTGTCGGGCGAAAGCGATGTTCTCTGTTTTATTTGAATACTTTCCTGTCCTCTCTAAAAAAAATAGATTGAAAATCTATTTTTATATCAAATCATGATCGATCACTTAGATCTCTTAGGAAGTGGGAGTTGTGACGCGATCATGGGTGAATGGTGAAAAACCGTGTTTTATGGTTATGGGAAGACTGGATGGTTTGTGTTCCCACCACTCCTCTACATGTCACCTGTTCGCTATTCTAGATACTTTCTCTTAATGGGCGCGTTGCAAGTCGCATGCTGTAAACCGCCAGCCCAATACCCTAATGAAATCCCCCAGTTGTGACATGTTTGATGTCTCGAGTATTTTTGTAGAAAATATGAACAAGTTACACAAAGAATGTAACAAGTCTCACATGTTAATTGTTGAGTGGGTCTTACTTGCAAGACCTAATTATTTCGACCAATCACGCGCAAGCTAGGCGGCAGGTAGTCATATATGACAAGTCAAGTCGTATGAATGAGACTTGTCGTGAGTCAGCACTAAAAAATAGCATACAATGCTTTTAGGTTAAATAATTAAATTATTTGTGAAATCAATATTTACAACATATCGTTTGTAACCAATGCAAGTAAACATCCCTGTTAAGCTAGCATCTTAAACATGATCGATGCATGTAAAGCATCGTTGTTCATAGCCTGTTCAAATCAGTCACGGATTTCACGATCTTAAAAAAGAGCGTGAGCGACCTTGTTTGATCGACTGTCAGGAGTTGCTCGAGCAGATTGGGGATGAGGTAGTCAGTCCTCATAGGAGGGGATGATCGTTAGTCATCACGTCACCTCATTAGTTAGCTCAAATCAAATGTAGGTCAGGTAAATCAGTCGGTCAACTTGTACGGTTGAGATGATTTGCGACAATTGTTGACTGTCGTTGAATATATTTAAGATTTTGTAAGGAGCGAGACTAACCTACTTTGAGCATCTATCAGGAGCTATTTGAGTAGGTTGAGGACGAGGCGATCGGTACTCATAGGAGAGAGACGACCGCTAATCACGATGGCACCTTATTGGTCGCCCAAAATCGGATCTAGGCCGGTCGATTTGTCCAGATAAGTTGGACAACCAAGATCATTTTGAAACTGCCATGTAGTACCGCTGACCTAATTAAGACTTTTCAAGCCGTGTGACCAACCTACTTTGGGCAATGATTCGAAGCAGAACCTGCGGGCTAGGAGCGACGTGATTGGTCGAGGGCAAGGATGGGTCGCCGGTGAACATAACGACACCTCATTGGTAGCTCTAAATAGAATCTAGGACGGCCATGATTGATTTAAGACAGACATGAGCGGTCTTAATCTTATCAAAACCCTTTTTGAATCGTCCGACTAGCCTACTTTGTCTAGCAATTGTGAATGCTGCTTGCAGGCTATGAGAGTTCTGATTGGTTGAAATAAAAGTGGGCCCGTCATTGAGTACCATGGAACTTGTTTGGTCGCGCCAGGAGGGGGCCAAGCTTGCTAAATCGACTGGCCAAGTCATGTGGTCGTGATTGTTCGGCGACTGACTTGGATAGTCTAGATTATTTTTCTTATATAAGTAGCAGTGCGAATAACATACTTTGGCTAACAATTTGGAGTAGCAGCAGGTAGGCTAGAAGTGATATAATTGGTCGATTGGAAAGAGGGGCTGACGAACAACAACATGAGGCAGGGCGATCGGTGATGGAAGGCGCCAGATGGGGCAAATCGACCGACCAAGTGGCGCGACCGCATCCCTTTTTCTAATGCCTTTAATTGTAGTAGTTTCCTTTTTCTTATTTTTTTCGACTTTTGGTAGGATTCTACTCCTACCAGCTCCATGATGGGCTGGTTACCTAGCTTGTCAACTTGATTTTCACCTAGGTTGCTATTATATCAAATCTATTATTGTGAGCATTCTGATTTTCACCTTAGGAAGAATCTTAAGTCAGGAAACACCAAACTATTAGTGTTCTTGTATCCCCTACTTTCTTACTTCTGGCAATTTATTAAAATCCTTTCTTGAAACAGTCAAGGATTTCGTCCAAGGGAAACAAGAAAGAACCTAAACAATGTCATCCTCGCAAACCAAACATCGTGTTTCTGTCTGAAACTAAGTGTTAGAGCACTGCTCGGTCGAACTCGCAAGCGTTGCTTTCTCAAGCTTGTTTGTCAAGTTTAGTTGCCAAAACTATAAGTCTTGATTTCTAGTCTACTTATAGCGAAGTCTCGGACCAAGATAGAAAGTGTAGTTGAGCTCCAGACGAAGACGAAGACGAAGAACTACTCAAGGAACTGGTGGAACTTCATCGACTAAAAGGTATGTGGAGACTTGAACTTATCTATCACTCAAAAGTCTATCTACTCTATCTCCTATCTTGAGACAAAAGTCATATTGCTATATAGACTTAGATTATACACATTTCCTATTTCGAGCCGAGTTTATCTCTCTTATCTATTTCTCGAAATATGTGTTGGTAAGCTTTCGCTTTGGCCAAGTTCATCTTTAGAAGTGACGAAAGTTATGTTGATTATTTAAATATCTTGAAAATCACTTTGATGAAGAATAGTGTGTGTAACCTCTATTTAACATCCTCTAAGAATGTTTCAATGATTGAAATGAGAGTTTAGAATATATAACCTTGAATGAATATAAACATTGTATGTGAACTCATACTTGTGTAAGTGTGTAATCCTTGAACCAAAGTATGCGTACTTTGCTGCTCATGATAACCGGAACTAAAGTCTGCATACTTGTACGTGTACTGTCGGAAGTTCACGTCCCGTGAATTTCTGCTGGAGTTTGTGAACGAAAAACAAACTTAATCCGGGTACTTAAGCATGCGTACCGATATGCATACTTGAGTGGATTATTTTCTAAAAACGGTTTATTCGTGAACTTAAACTTATATAAACTAAGGAATGCATATTTTCAAACCGTGGCTATAAAGTTCATGAATCGATTCGAGTGAATCAAAATCGTTTTTACTTCGATTGTGTCTTGTATACTTCTATGAGATTTAAGCAATTGAACAACTCTCTAAGTAGTTCTTTTGAGTCATTTGAACTAGTTATGGTGAAGATGAATATGGTTGATATGAAAGTGCTCATATGGATAATTTTGTACCAACTAGGTGTACACGTTTAGGTACGGTTACACAAACCTAAATGAACGTGCCTTTCGTTTGTTATAACAAGCTAAGTTTGATCTAACGGTTGAAAGATATTAGCTTGAATCTAATCAGGTTTTTATCTAACGGTGAATATTGAATGCTTTGTTATCAAGGTAGTATTGATTGCAAACCCTGATTTAAAGACTATATAAAGGAGAACTCTAGCAATTGGGAAACCTAACCCCCACACCTCCTGTGTGATAATGGTTGTATAAGCTAGAGTCGATTCTCCTTTAACCTTAAGTTTCTACCGAGACCCTGTAGGTTAGAGACTTGAAGACTTCATTGGGATTGTGAAGCCACACCCAACTATTTTCTTTGTAGTTGTGTGATCTGATCTTGTTGTTTCTATCGTATTGAGTACAACTGTAAAATTGGCTCGAGATTAATTTCTCCGATAGGCAAGATAGAAAAGTAGTCACAAACATCTTCGTCTCATCATTTGTGATTCCGCAATATCTTGTTTCGCTATTCGATTAAGATGATTGTGAGGTGATTGATAATTCTAGGTTGTTCTCCGAGAATATAAGTCTGGGTTATCGATTGGTTCATGTTCACCTTGATTTATCAAAAGACGGAACAAAACTCGTAGGTATTTCTGTGGGAGACAGATTTATCTATTCCTGTAGACTTTTCTGTGTGATACATATTTTTTTATTAAAGTCTTCGACTTTGGGTCGTAGCAACTCTTAGTTGTGCGTGAAATCATCCAAGGGAATCAAGTGCGTGCTACCCTGCTGGGATCAGAGACGTAAGGAGCGCAACTGTACCTTGGATCAGTGTGGGATTGATTGGGGTTCAACTACAGTCTAGATCGAAGTTAGTTTGTAGTAGGCTAGTGTCTGTAGCGTCTTAATATAGTGTGTGTTCAATCTGGACTACATCGCGAGGTTTTTCTGCATTTGCGGTTTCCTCGTTAACAAAACTTCTGGTGTCTGTGTTATTTCTTTTCCGCATTATATTTTGTTCTATAATTGAAATATCACAGGTTGTGCGTTGAATCAAACAATTTGGAAATCCAACCTTTGGTTGTTGATTGAAATTGATTGATCCTTGAATATTGGTCTTTGGTACCGTTCAAGTTAATTTCTCTTGTATTCAATTAGACTCGCAGATTTCTATTTGCTTGAGTAAGTATTGAATCGAGAAATTGAGATATAATTCTTTGATATACTTTTTATTAAGATTGAGTCTGACTATCTAGTTGATTCTCTTAAAAGTATGTTGGAGTTAGTCCATACAGATTGCTAAGCAAATTATTAGGTGAGGTTGTTAGACCCCCACTTTTTCAATTGGTATCAGAGAAGGCAAACACGTTTAAAGACCTTATAAGTCTGTGTTTGTAGCGATCTGACTATATGGACGACAGTAATATCTCCGGCAAACGCATAACCATAAATAAAAGCTCCGTCTCGACAGTATCTATCAAAGAGAAAGATCCATCAATCTCAAATATAAAAGAACCTAGTGTTATGACGAGACAGACAGACACTGACTTGTGTTATTCCGATTACCCTTCACAAGAGTCTATCTTCATTGATAAAAAGGATACAACTGAAGAAAGTAAACTGATTCTAAATCTTGTTAGAATTAAAGCTGATAGATTTAATCGGTTGAAAAACAATGTCAATGTTATTCTCGGTATAGTAAGAGACTGTGTTTCCAAAAACGCTGAGGTCTTCATGTACCCTACTTGAGGCAAGTCTCAAATAGGATTCTTTGGAAATTGAACATCGCCTGAATAAACTCTCGACTCAAGGTTGTTCCAAAAATTATTTTATACCATCTACTTCTACTGCAACTAAGAAAGTTCCAGTTTCAGAAGTAAAACAGGAATCCCTTCCTATTGGAAAAGATGTGCATGTAATCTCCACTGATCAAGGATGTTGCACATCACATGGGAGGAAGAAATCTTCAAATGATGATGTTAATACGGAACTTTCTAATCACCCTCATGATCAGAAAGTATGTCTCTTTTGTGATTCAAAAGGGTCTGTTAAGCAAAAGAGAAACTCTAGGTTGAATAATAATTCCATTGTTCGACTTCAACACACCTTAGATTTAATCCTCCAAGGTGTAACTGACATTCGTATGTGTAAGCCAATTGGTTTCAGTACTCACCCTGTGTATTCTATCAGGAAAGTAAGTTTTATGAGTTCCTCAAATACTCAGAAGCAAAGCGGACGTCTCAACAAAAATCATCTGAGAAGAGATCAGTTGTTTTCCTCTGTCGAAAAGGGAGATAACGTTATTTTTTATGTGAACAAGGTTTCAAGAGAAAGAAGCAAAAATGATGATATGAAAAATAACCTAAAGGTGATCATTGAAGGTTATAAGGAAATCATCAATAGACTGTCAACTTCCTCTAGTCAAAACTCTTTTGGTAAGAACTCAAACTATGTCTCGTATTTTGATGACAATAAGTTTTATGATAATTTTTCACGTCAAAAGAGATTTTTTCCTAGATTTGAAAGGAAAAAGATACTCAACCGTAAATACATTTCACCTAATGAGCAGAGGGATCATACTTGTGCTAATTAATCACAAGGGTTGAAAAATTACTCATAAAAATCCTGTTGAGTTAGATGAGTTAATAATCAGGTATACTGTTGGCAAAATTGCGTCTGTTTAGTTGAGCTATTTTCTTATCGTCCATAGCTGAACTACTGTCCACAGACAACTTTGCTTAAGTATTAGTTGTGTCTAATGTCATTTTTCGTTCTCTTCTTATTAAAGAATTTTTCGTTGCAACTATGTTGCATGCTACTTTTGTGCTCTAAATTGTTTCTCTTTGAAAATATAAAATTTATTGAGCCAAAAAACTTTGTGAAAATTTTCAGGTAGCCAAAATTCTTTGTTTCGAAAAATACGACATGTTTTTGTGTTCTTAATTTCCTTGGGTCGAGTTGTGTTCGTACGGGTACCTGTGTTACTGTTACGAATCAAACCCTAGAAACCTTATAAATACCAAACCTCTGAGTCACGTACGTATACTCTAGGTTATTTTGTGGATTGTCAAGAATGTCTTCTTCTAGATCTAGCGGTTTTGCAAGAGGTTTTCTTGATAAAGGTATTGGTTTCGAGTCCAAGGGAAGGAATAAAAGAACCCTAGTAGAAGATGATCATCCTAATGCCTCATGTTTCTATGCCTATATGCACCAGGATGTTGAGAATGAGGATATGGTTTCTTCCGAAGTGGTTCATGATTTTCTTAAATATTTTGAGGAAGCAAAACTGTAACTCGTTGATATTTTGAAGAGCCTTGATGTGTTAAGAAATGAGTTGAAAAAGGTTACTTCTGACCCTGGTCTAATAAAGACACATGTTAAAGAGCTTCTCAATGAGGATATATTCTACGAAGATGCAGTGGATGTTGTTAATCACAAGATCAAATATCTCAAGGCTCGTGAGGATTCCGAAACGTTTATGTGATTTTAGTTCGTGTTCGGTTTTAATGGTCTAGGAGTCTGTCTTTGTTCATTAGCTTGTTAGTTTTATTTTTCCTAGGAAAACTTCTTATGAGAATTTTATTCTTGTGTTTGTAAGAAAAATAACTAGAGTTTGGAATAGCCATTATTATGATTACACACACAGCTATGTCCAACTTTTTTCATCTTCAATGTTTTTAGATTTATTTGTTTAAATTCTAAAGTTTGTTTGGAAGATGATTTTTGCAGTATTAATTTTTATGGTTTTATATATTTCAATTTGTTATGGGATATGTGTGTTTGCGTCCGTGAACTATGAATGTCCCACACGTGGTCAAAAGTTAAGTCCTTCATATGTCGATATGCAAGTATTGATAAAAGATTGAATGAACTTTTGACATACAAAAGTTAAAGCCTTTATGTCATTATTTGATGGAAGAAAGGATAAAACTTTTGTTTACAAGGATTATGTATATCGTATGTCATTGTGCAAATAGTGATGGAAAATAGAATGAATCCTTGTCTATTCCGCGGTATTGATCTTCCCTGATCCATATTTTTATGTATATATTGTGCGGCTCCGTAAGTTTTCTTATGTTGAGCATTTCCGATTAGATTGATCATGGATTCTCTTGTGGTTAATTTAATTGAGTTTTTTTGGATACAAATTCATATTCTTATGTGATTTGTGTTGTCCTAAGAAATTCTTATTTTCTTGTGAAAGTAAGGTCGCTCTTGTTGTTCTTTCGGGAATGACATTTTATGGGGGAGAGTTCTTAATTGAACTCGTGCTTAATTGCCAAATCTTTGTGGGGAGTGCGCTGTGGAATATTATAGGGGTTATCTTGTATCTTTATAAACTCCTTGATGAATGCATTTAGTTTCGGCTATATGATTGCATCTAAAAAAAGTTGATATGTACTTTCTTTTGGTCATGAAGTGTCTCTATGGAAATTTCATTAGGATCCCACTAGTTTTCGTACCTTTGCCAATTTTATTGACAAAAAGGGGGAGAATTAATATATAGTTCACACTACAAATACATATGGTTTTCGGATCATTATGTAAGGAGGAGTGGTTTCCATGTGAGATGGAGTATTGACTAAGGAGGAGTGATACATATCACCATAATATTGTTGTCTAAGTTGTGATACAATTGAACTTTGATGCTGTGTAATAATACTATGACACTGTGTAATAATGATTGAGGGATTTTGTTTTCTCATTGTTATGGCTACGGATTTTCAACAACGATGATGCTGAACTTACAACCTTTGGAATCATTGGAGTACTTGGAAGTGACGAAGATTTCGAGTAACGTTGAAGAACCAAGGAGATCATGCATGTGGAAGAGAAGCTGTAAAGGTCATTTATTTTGTATTTCATATGTATTGATAGTTTTGTCACTAAAATTGACAAAGGGGGATAGTGTTAGAGCACTGCTCGGTCGAACTCACAAGCGTTACTATCTCGAGCTTGTTTGTCAAGTTTAGTTGCCAAAACTATAAGTCTTGATTTCTAGTATACTTGTAGCTAAGTCTCGGACTAGGATAGAAAGTGTAGTTGAGCTCTAGACTCCACGATGTTCATCATACAAAGACGAAGAACTACTCAAGGAACTGGTGGAACTTCATCGACTAAAAGGTATGTGGATACTTGAACTTATCTGTCACTCAAAAGTCTATCTACTTTATTTCCTATATTGAGATAAAAGTCGTATTGCTATATAGACTTCGATTATACACGTTTTTTATTTCGAGCCGAGTTTATCTCGCTTATCTATTTCTCGAAATATGTGTTGGTAAGATTTCGCTTTGGCCAAGTTCATCTTTACAAGTGACGACAGTCATGTTGAATATTTCAATATCTTGAAAATCTCTTTGATGAAGAATAGTGTGTGAGTAACCTCTATTTAACATCCTGTAAGAATGTTTCAATGATTGAAATGAGAGTTTATAATATATAACCTTGAATTCATATAAACATTGTATGTGAACTCATACTTGTGTAAGTCCATAATCCTTGAACCAAAGTATGCGTACTTTGATGCTCAGGATAACCGGAACTAAAGTCCGCGTACCTTTACACGTCTTGTCAGAAGTTCACGTCCCGTGAATTTCTGCTGGAGTTTGTGAACTAAAAACAAACTTAATCCGGGTACTTAGGTATGCGTACCGGTATGCATACTTGAATGGGTTATTTTTTTAAAAACGTTTTATTCGTGAACTTAAACTTATATAAACTAAGGAATGCATATTTGCAAACCGTGGCTATAAAGTTCATGAATCTATTCGAGTGAATCAAAATCGTTTTTGCTTCAATTGTGTCTTGTATACTTCTATGAGATCTGAGCAATTGAAAAACTCTCTAACTAGTTCTTTTGAGTCACTTGAACTAGTTATGGTGAAGATGAATATGGTTGATATGAAAGTGCTCATATGGCTAACCATTTGGTTAACTACTTTTGAACCAACTAGGTGTACACGTTTAGGTACGGTTACACAAACCTAAATGAACGTGCATTTCATTTATGTACAACAAGCTAAGTTCGATCTAACGGTTGAATGATATTAGCTTGAATCTAATCAGGTTTTTATATAACGGTGAATATTGAATGATTTGTTACCAAGGTAGCATTGATTGCAAACCCGGATTTGAAGACTATATAAAGGAGAACTCTAGCAACTGGGAAACCTAATCCCATACCTCCCGTGTGATACTAGTTGTATAAGCTAGAGTCGATTCTCCTTTAACCTTAGGTTTCTACCGACTGTAGGTTAGCGACTTGAAGACTTGATTGAGATTGTGAAGCCATACCCAACTATTTTTTTTGTAGTTGCGTGATATAATCTTGCTGTTTCTATCGCATTAAGTACAATTGTAAAATTGGCTCGAGATTAATTTCTCCGATAGGCAAGATAGAAAAGTAGTCACAAACATCTTCGTCTTATCGTTTGTGATTCCACAATATCTTGTTTCGCTAGTCGATGAAGATCATTGTGAGGTGATTGATAATTCTAGGCTGTTCTTCAGGAATATAATTCTGGGTTATCGATTGGTTCATGTTCACCTTGATTTATCAAAAGACGGAACAAAACTCGTAGGTATTTCTGTGGGAGACAGATTTATCTATTCCTGTAAAATTTTCTGTGTGATACAAATTTGTTTATTAAAGTCTTCGACTTTGGATAATAGTATCTCTTAGTTGTGGGTGAGATCAGCTAAGGGAATCAAATGCGTACTACCCTGCTGGGATCAGAGCCGTAAGGAGCGCAACTGTACCTTGGATCAGTGTGAGATTGATTGGGGTTCAACTACAGTCCAGAACGAAGTTAGTTTGTAGTAGGCTAGTGTATGTAGCGGCTTAATACAGTGTGTGTTCAACCTGGACTAGGTCCCGGGGCTTTTCTGCATTTGCGGTTTCCTCGTTAACAAAACTTCTGGTGTCTGTGTTATTTCTTTTCCGAATAATATGTTGTTATATAATTTAAATATCACAGGTTGTGCGTTGAATCAATAAATTGGTAAATCCGACCTTTGGTTGTTGATTGAAATTGATTGATCCTTGAACATTGGTCGTTGGTACTGTTCAAGTTAATTTCTCTTGTATTCAATTAGACTCGCAGATTTCTATTTGCTTGAGTAAGTATTGAATCGAGAAATTGAGATATAACTCTTTGATATACTTTTTATTAAGATTGAGTCTGACTGTCTAGTTGATTATCTTAAAAGTATATTTGGAGTTAGTCCATACAAATTACTAAGCGAATTATTGGGTGAGGTTGTTAGACCCCCACTTTTCACTAAGAATAACTCTAATTTGTAGAAAAAATTCTCCATAACTCCCTCTACCATAACTATTCTATCTTTCCTCTCATAGGATATTCTGGTGGCCTAGATCTTTGTTGGGGCTCCAGCATTAAGTTGGATGTCATAAACAAGAATATCAACTAAATATATTGTCTCACTTGATCTGAAAAGACCAATTATGAATAGATTTTAACATGTATGTACGGCTCCCCTTATATGGAACATAAGTATGAGTCTTGGTATATTTTCTAAAATATGATCCCTATTGTCTCCATACCATAGCTCCTTATTGACGATCTCAACCTGATTCTTAACCTCAAGGAAAATAAGAGAGGAAACCTACCTAATAAATCCATGATAAGGAAATTTAGTAAAATGTTTGATAACTCTGAAATGATAGATTTAGGATCCAGTGGTTTCCCCTTCACTTGGTCAGATAACCAAGAAGCCAACCATATTGAAGAGGGAGTATACAGAGGCTTAGCTAACTCTAGATGGTCCTCTCTTTTCCCTAATGCGCTCATCACTCATCTCCCAGCCATAGGATCTGATCCCCCTCTCTTCCCCTCCCCCCCCACCCCCCCCCCCCCCCCCCCCCCCCCCCCCACACATTGTTATTAACTCAGAAGGCTAAAACCATAATTTCTTTAAACCTTTCAATTTCTTCGGTTTATAACTTAAAGAATAAAGTTGCAGAGAGGTTATTGAGAAGGCTTGGAAAAATGATAGAAATGGTTCAAATACTTTCCAATTTTATGATAAATTAGTTAATGTCATAGAGGAAGTGAAGCTATGGAATAAAAACCACTTTGGTGACATTCAAATTAATTTTCAATCTCAAATCTATCATTAATCTCTTCTTAGATGATGAGAACAACAACCTTAATGACCCTCATCTAGTTAAAACCAAAGTTGATATCCTCAAGCTCTACAATTATGAAGATGAACTCTTAAAAGTTAAGGAAATGAAAAATTCATAGCTCTAAGAGACATGAACACCAATTACTTCCACCTAAAGTTATGATTAGGAATAGGAGAAACAAGCGGGCTTTTATAATTATGACAAATATGGACTGAATGTAGCATCAACCTCAGTAATTGTCTTTCTTATCATTTTGAAAAACTTCTTACCTCTTCTAATCTCATTATAAATATAGACATAGTCAACCTCATACCACCAAGTATAACTCAAGAAGACAATGACAGTCTAAGCCAAAGCCCTAGCATGGAGGAAATCAAGTATGCGTTGTTCGGAATGCCATTCAATGCGAGTCCTGGCCTTGATGGCTTCCCAACATTCTTCTTTCAAAAAAGATGGGATCTGGTGAGCAGTGACATCTAAAATACAGTCAGATCTTTCATCGTGAGTGGACATATCCTTAAGAGCATGAACAATACGTACATTACCTGAAAAAGCGGGGGTCTAACAACCACACCCAATATTTCGCTTAGAAATCTATATGGACTAACTCCAATATACTTTCAAGAAAATCAACTAGACAATCAGACTCAATCTTAGGAAAAGTATATCAAAGTGTTTTATCTTTATTTCTCAATTCAATATGCAAATAGTAATTTGCGAGCCCGATTGAATATAAGAAACAACTTGGATGGTATCAAAAACCAATATCCAAGTGTCAATCAATTTAGTCAACAACCAAAGGTTGGATTCACAATTGATTGAACTTACGCACAACCTGTGATATTTCAATTATATAAACAAATATAATGCGGAAAAGAAATAACACAGACACCAGAAGTTTTGTTAACGAGGAAACCGCAAATGTAGAAAACCCCGGGACCTAGTCCAGATTTGAACACCACACTGTATTAAGCCGCTAAAGACGCTAGCCTACTCCAAGTTAACTTCGGACTGAAATGTAGTTGAGCCCTACCCATTCTCACACTGATCAAGGTACAATTGCGCTCCTTACGTCTCTGAATCCCATCAGGACTCTACACACTCGATTCCTTTAGCTGATCTCACCCACAACTAAGATTTGCTACGACCCAAAGTCGAAGACTTGATAAACTAATCTGTCTCACACAGAAAAGTCTATTGAATAGATAAATCTGTCTATGAGTTTTGTTTTGTCTTTTGATAAATCAAGGTGAACAAGAACCAATTGATATAACGGACTTATATTATCGAAGAACAAATAGAAATATCAATCACCTCACAATAATCTAAATCGTATGGTAGGGAAACAAGATATTGTGGAATCACAAACGATGAGACGAAGATGTTTGTGACTATTTTTTATCTTGCCTATCGGAGATTAAATCTCGAGCAAATCTTAGAGAAGATAGTACTCAATCATGATAGAAAACAACAAGATCAGAGCACGCAACTACAGAGAAAATAGTTGGGTCTAGCTTCACAATCCCAATGAATTCTTCAAGTCATTAACCTACAGGGTTTTGGAAAAACCTAAGGTTAAAGGAGAATCGATTCTAGTCGCAACTAGTATCACACATGAGGTATGGGGATTAGGTTTCCCAATTTCTAGAGTTCTCTCTTATATATTCTTCAAATCAGGGTTTGCAGTCAATGCTACCTTGGTAAAAAAACATTCAATATTCATCGTTTGATGAAAACCTGATTAGACTCAAGCTAATATATTTCAACCATTAGATCGAACTTAGCTTGTTACAAACAAATGAAAAGTTACTTCATATAGATATGAGTAACTGTATTTAAACGTGTGCACCTTTGTTGGCTCAACAACAGTTAACCGAAGTTAGCCATATGAACACTTTCATATCAACCTTATTCATCTTAACTATAACTAGTTCAAATGACTCAAATGAAACTAGTTCTAGACTTGTTCAATTGTTTATATTCTCATAGAAGTATAAAAGACACAATTGAAGTAAAATCGATTTTGATTCACTCGAATCAATTCATGAACATTATATCCACGGTTTGCAAGAGATTGCATTCCTTATTATATAAGTGTATTAGTTCATGAACAAACCGATTTTAGAACATAAACCACTCAAGTATGCAAACGGGTACGCATACCTAAGTGGCCGGACTAAGTTTGGTTTCGCCAGTACGCGAACGGGTACGCATACCACCAAACTCAGTAAAGTCCCGAAACTTGAAGCTCACGCTAGTACGCGTACCGGTAGGCGTACTTAGTTCCCGGACCTCTACTAAACCAATCAGTATGCACACGGGTATGCATACCATGGTTCCCGGACTTTGAATAACTTGCAACAGTTAGCATACAAGTACGCATACTGTGCTATATCTAATCATGGTTATTTGTTCTAAACTCACATTTCAATCATTGAAACATTCTCGGAAGACGACAATAGCTGTCTCACACAAACTATTAGCTTCAAAGCAATTTTCAAGTGATCGAATGATCAATACGAAACATTCAGAGTCTACATCAAATGACTATCTCACAAAAATCATGTAAGATGTTACCAGGTGATTTTCATATGATCGTCTTTTGACTTTCGTCCAGAATATAATATGAACTTGGTTAAAGTGAAAGCTTACCAACACATATTTCGAGAAATATGTAAGCGAGTTAAACTCAACTCGAAATATCAAATGTGTATAATCGAAGTCTATATAGCTATACGACTTTTGTCTCAAATAGGAGATAAAGTAGATAGACTTTTGAGTGATAGATGAGTTTAAGTCTCCACATACCTTTTGTTGATGAAGTTCCACAAGCTCCCCTTAGTAGTTCTTCGTCTTTGATCGATGAACGCCGTGAAGTCTAAAGCTCAACTACACTTTATATCCTAATCCGAGACTTAGCTATAAGTAGACCAAAAATAAAGACTTATAGTTTTGGCAACTAAACTTGACAACAAGCTTGAGATAACAATGTTTGCGAGTTCGACCGAGCAGTGCTCTAACATTACCCTCATTCCTAAAGTACAACATCCCACTTGTCTGGATGATTATAGACCCATCAACCATTGTAATATTATATATACAATTATTTTTAAGGTTATAGCCAACATAATGAAAAAATTGCTTCTGAATCCGATATCTCTATACCATTATGCCTTCGTTAATCAGAGATTCATTTCTGATAACATTCTTTTGGATCATGAAACTATCCACTCTATGAGAAGGAAGATTAAAAAAGTAGGTTCTATGGGTTTAAAGATAGACATGGCCAAAGCCTTTGATAGGGTAAAATAGAGTTTTCTCATGGTTGTGCTTGAAAGAATGGGTTTCAGCAAACATTGATGCAATCTCATATACAAATGCATCAGCACTTATTGTTTTGCTATCATGCTAAATGGGAACCCCTGCCCTTTTTTCAAGCCTACGAGGGTCTTAGATAGGGATACCCTCTCTTTTGATACTTATTATCTTATATGGAATCCTTTTCAAGGACTCTATCTCATGGTAAAACTGTAGGTCTCATCTCGGGTCTCAAAATCTCTCCCCAAACCATTTTGATCAGTCATCTACTTTTGCAGATGGTTGTTTCATTTTATGCAAAGCGTCTATCACCTAAAGCAAGAATCTCAGAGATATCCTTGCTGCCTATGGTGAATCCTCAAGCCATATGATTAATTTCCATAAATCTGGCATCTTTTTCACACCAAAAACCTCCCCAAGCCTCTGCAAAGACATAATAAACATTATGCATGTTCAAAGAATATCCATCCATGACAAATACCTAGGTGCGTCGTTGTTTACCAATATGTCTAAAATAGAATGATTTGAAAAGATTATTGATATCATGTTTAATAGATTGAAGGGTTGGAGAGGTGAACACCTCTCGCCTGCTGGGAGAAATGTTTTGGTAAAATCTGTTTTGGAAACTATATGTTTTTACTCCTAGTCTACTTTCATTCTTCCGGTTGCAACCACTAGAAGAGACATTATAATTATGATGGACTTTTGGTGGGGTAAGTATAGGGATAAAAAAGGTTTATATTAAAGAGCCTGGAAGGGGCTTCATAAACATAAATATAATGGAGGTAATGAGATGAAAGATATGAGAGTGTGGAACCTTGCTACAATCTCCAAGAATGGCTGGAGACTCTTTCACCAGCCAAACTCCCTCTGGCCTTCTTCAATGAAGTCCTTACTTCAGATACTTCCCCAACTCCAACCCCTTTCATTCCTCATGTGTTGTGGATGCTTCTTGGGCTTGGAAAGGGGTACACAAGGGCATTATGTTGCCACAAAATCATTCCACTTGGGAAGTAGGAGATGGTAAGGATATTAACATATGGAAGTATGTTTGGATCCATAGCCAAATAAAAGCCTTTCCTAACAGAAACAATAATACCTCATTTTCTAACCTCGTCAGTGATCTCATCCTAGATGTTCAGTAGAACCCCTCTCTGAGAGCTACACTAAACCTTTCCAACTATAACTTTGTCATCAAGATAACACCTAAACATAACATTAAGGATACTCTCAGATGGAACCGTACTCCTAATGGTAATTTTTCAGTAAAGTCCGTGTATGATATTTTGACAAAAAAAAGCACTCAACCTGTTGATAGTATTGCTAAAAAGATTTGGAAGCTCAACAACATCCCTAGAATCCAAATGTTTTACCTAGAAACTCAAAACCAACATAGCTCCCTCTAAGCCTTGCCTTGCCAATTTCATCCACACTATTGATCTACACCGCGCTCTCTGTAATGGAGCAATATAAACAAGAGAACACCTTTTCATGAAATGTAACTTCAGTAAAGCAGTATAAATCAAATTAACTTAAACCTTGATAGGGCAACTATGGCCATGATTGATTTCAACATGTGGTGCAGTAACTGGTTTAGAAGGAATAATTGTCCTACCCATTGGGGTAGCTGGGCAGGTATATGTGCTACAATCTTCTTATATGTCTGGAAGGCTCCGTGTGATATGACATTTCAAAGAAAAAAAAATTAAACCCAATAACAACAGGAGTGTAGATCATAAATGGCCTCGAAAACCAAATCATGACCTAGCAAAAAAAAAAAAAAAGCTCGAAAACCAAATGGAAAGGAAAATGGATACTAGAACTCCTAGGGGGGGAGGGTCAGTCCCATCCAGAAATAAAAAACCAAGCGCTAAATTATAATTATCTATATATCTATGATCCTGAAACTGAAACTGACTTGACATGAGTTGGTATATCCATTACATTTTGCACAGGACGCACAATTGGAAAAATAAGCATCACAGTAGGAGTTTAAAGCAAGGACGAAGAGGACAGAAGAGCATCATTAGAAGCTATAAGATGTCCCATCATTTTAAAGTGCAGTAAACTCAACCTCGTAGGAGCAAATAAAAATCTATCCAATTGGATGAGAAGATCTCAGGCATCCACAGATTGGCAAGAAAACTGCACGAATGAAGAAATTTTGAATTTGAAATCTTATTTCGTTTTGTTTGAATGTAAGGATCTTGAATCCAAAAACGTAAGCAACATCAGTATGTTAGCCAGTATATGCTACAAACAACAACACCAAGCTTACTGGTTCAACTCGTCACAGCTTGCTGCCTTTATGTAATGTTCTTTATGCTTTTATCAAAACAAAACAAAAATCCCCGAGGTCTTATTTAACACTCTTTATTTAGATTCATAGATAAAAAAAAAAAATATAGTGTAGATTGTGGACTTAAGATACAAGGTCATGAAGAAAGTCCAATCTGTACTTTTTCCTTTATCCCCACTTAGTTATGTCATCTTTCTTTATGACTTTCACCTTGCATTGGAGATGAAAATTTGATGGAAAAAGCCTAAAATCCTAAGGGTCAAGCAATTTTAATACCTTTACCTCTTACATTGGAGATGCTCTTAAAATAAGAAAAAAAATGGATTATATAATATTTATCATTTTTCCTATTTTACTCTTTATATCACTCCCAAGACAAGAAACATTAGCTTATTTGTGATAATACCCATGCATAATAAATAAGAGTGTATATGGAAAAGGTCATCTTGAATTTGGAGTTCGGATATCTAGTGTGACCATCAAAATCCAATAATCTTCTTATATGTAAGGGAAAGGGAAGTATTTATCTAACGGTTACTTTCCTATATTTTCACCGTATATATAGACCCCCACTAATTTCAATTTACTCACACCTATTTCTACATAAGTTTTGTATCAATGAACTTTCTGATGAAAAGATGTAAATTCATATGCATCGATTTGAATCACAACAACAATGTGAGTTCATATGTTGCGACAACTAGAGGATGAGTTAGATGAAGATGGAGAACTAATGAACACTATGATGCTGGTACATTCAGGGCAGATACCTAGAGCCCCAAAACCAAAAACAAAATATCAACAAGTAAATATATGTATGCACGATTATCTTATTTCCGATTACTCTAACAAAGATTTCCAATGTCGATTCTGCATGCCCGACACTTTATGATAATGATTATTAATGACATGTAAAACCTCAAATTCATTACTAGTTTGATGCATTGAATGTTAGAGGTCATAGTCCTGAAGAAAAAAAAAGGTTACTTCGGCGCTTAGGATTTTAGGTTGCGGGAGTGCAATGGATTCTAACGATGAGTACAAATATCTCTCATTGTTATGCGAAACAATGATTAATAATTTTTTCCCAGCGAATTTAAGAAAACCAACTGAAGAAGATGTTATAGAAATATTGAAGAAAAACCAGGATAATAAATTTCTAAAAATGCTAGGTAGTCTTGACTGCATGCATAGGGTATGGACAGGATGCCCTACCTATTGGGTCAGTCAATATAACGTCTATTACCCGAAACCAAGTGTTATCTTGGAATTTATCGTTACTTATGATTACTGGATATGACACCGTTTATTTGGACTACCGGACTCACAAAATGACACATTTGTTTTGCACAAATCAACTTTGTTTGAAGATGTAAAGTATGGGAATTTCACCGAAGTCTTTGCACAGTCAACAGAAAATTATACACTCATGGGGTATTATCTTATGGATAAAATCTATCAAAACGGTCAACTTTAGTCCAAGTTTACAGTCATCCACCACATAGCGACTTTGGTCGTTCATTTAGGTATTTTAACAATAGACAAGCGGATTTGAGGAAGGATGTGGAAAAGGCTTTCGAAATTCTGAAGCAGAAGTTTGCTACCATTTTTGGGGCATATCGTGGTTTAAGTGTTTGTGAAATGCATAAAACTATGCTCACTTGCATAATTATACGTAACATGATCATTCAGGATCGCGATGTAACAAGAATTAGACTAACCATGATGATCAAGATTCGAGGCCCGAGATTTAACCACGAAGAGGACTACCTACAAGAAACTATACGCGGATGACGTTTGAAAGGTTAAGAAAATATATAAAAGCGAATATTTAGGACGAGTATAAAGAATCAGGCGGCATAATTTGAAGTATGCGTACTATTCATTTTTTATTTAAACATTTGAATGTTAAATTCTTTTAAGTTTGTTTGCTTGTTTAACATTAAGCTGAAACATGACAATTTAGGGCATATATATTTGACCGAGCAACCAATACTCCACCGTTAACGTCTAGTTAATTTAATAGATCTCAACCAATTCATATATATACCCACCCATCCCAATTTCAAAATCACACCTTCGGCACCAACTTTCCATAAAACTTTCCTACTTTTACTCTAATCTTATCGAGAATGATGATTTTCAGGGTTTACGTCATCATAATATATGTATTAGCATAATGACGACCTTTGATTTTTAGTGTTAGTCTTCAAGGTCGTCGGATGAAGATCATGATGACTATGAGCCAACAAACAGGGTCGGCATGTTAGTTATTCCTTAAATATGACGGCTTGTATTAGTTATTTTGGTCGTCATCTTAATGTCACGGGAACGTCGTTTTTCCTGTGTAATTTTAAGGGTATAGGCGTCATTCTTTTAAAATATCAAGCTAACGACTATTTAGTTACACTTATGGTTGGTACCGTCGTTTGAAGTTCAACGTAACGATTATTACATGTTCAACTCTCTTTTATGTGTTCATAGATTGCACTTATGTATTGTTTTATTATTTGGGTTTAACAAAATAACAAAGGAAAATAAAAGGCTGCTCCTCCTTTAATACGTCTTTGCGATGAAAATGAAAATAACAGTGTAGCAGAATTATTCAGCTGGATTGAGAATAATCCAGAACAATTCTAAGGGATATGAAGATTCCTAGCAATCCCCTCAAATATATTGAATCATTATCATCAGACGATGAAGAGGAGGGAGATAATTATGATCCAGGATTAATTTTCTGGGAATGTGACTTTTATGGAGTGAACACATATTACAACGAGAATATGGCGAATTGAAAAACAATCTGATAATGCTCAAAACCTTGATGAATTGGAGGATTAACAAGTTGATGATGCTGAAAAACCTTATGAAGTGAAGGAAGAAGATGACTTTGATATTGATCATTTTAAATGTGTTGGATATTTTTCTCTATTGGTTGTTGTGGAGTGTTTCTAAGACATTTTAGAGTGTGTTGGTTACTTTTCAGTTAAACTGTGTTTGTAGTTGTGGTTTGACACTTTTCGGTTATGCTTAAACTTATGTTAATTTCAGTTTCAGTTGCTCTTAAATTTTAGTACTTTTTTTGCATTTTGAAACAATGTTAGACTAGTAGTAAGTCATTAAGGTACAAAAGCTTCTAAACTGCCAACTGTAAGTAGTCGTCATATTTCTAAAGTAACATCCCCGACGACTGCTTACTGGTCGTTGGATACCAAAACATAGGTCATGACGACCTATGTAACCTATAACCTATTATTAATATAAAAATATTATTTGAAGTACAAAGTACACTCAGTTGAATGTTAACGACTAGTATTTTCGTGTGTTGTTAGTATAAAAGTACTGTCAACTTCATCTAATACCAAGTTTAAAGAATGTAAGCTTCAAGTACACCACTACCAATTATTTGTAGTCTTTGTATAATATCTGGTCATTTTGCAAATGATTGTCCCTTTGAGAGCAGCAGATGCATTATTAATAATTGTAAGGGGTTCTTTTTTTCATGAAAGCTGCAAAATGAGATGTATATCAACCGTATGCTTCAAAATACACATGTTGTGATTTTTTTTTATCAAATAAATGATCATATGTAGCTCCTTATGAAGATGAAGTTGCTAAAATGAACTTTTACTATGCACAGATCCATGTTGCGATGGTAAGATTAAGCTACTTACCTCACTAAAACAAGTGTGTACTGGTAAAAGATACTACCTATGTACCAAATGTGTTAGGGTTCAAGCTTTAATGTTTTTATGATGTAATTAAGTGTTGAATGTTCTTACTTTGGTTATCATCGACAAGGTTTCAATCTTACAACATTGGCGACTATAGTTTGATCAGTAAGTTTTAGTTTTTGTAAAATGACGACTATTCTATGGCCGGACGTCAAGGTTATTATTAATAGGAAATGATGATCTTTTTTAGTTTTTTTTTGTCCAGGGATATGTTATTATTTTCCGACTATAGTCGTCATGTTAAAGTTTTATTAACATGTCGACTACACATTGGTCGCCATTCTTATGGTTTACTAAAATGACGAATAGTGTGACCATTCTATCCAGGATAATGTCTAATTTTTCCTGGATTAGTCATCAAGTTGAATATTTTCTAACCTGCCGACCACAGTTTTTTCGTCATTCTTATCATTACTTTACCTTGACGACTATGCTGAGAAAAAAGATCTAGGAAAATGAGATTTCTGACCCTTTTAGTCGTCAGGGTATAAATTTTCTAACATGCCGACATACAACTAGTCGTCATATTTTGGAATGACGATCATGCCGACTATTATAGGTTTTTTTGTCACAAGGTTGTCAGAAAAAGTTGGTCCTCAATCTGAAAAATTTATACCTTGATGACCCTGGGAAAAAATCAAACAAGTTTTGTCTGTCTGGAACGGTCGACATGCTCAAATGATACTTTGGATGTCGACTAGTAAGTTAAAGACTTAGTCGGCATGTTCAATAATCTTTGAAAAAAATCTTTGTTTGTAACAAAAAAAGACCACATCCATCTCATTCATCAGTAGTACTCCAAAGTATATTATACAAAATATTGTATGCGATCACCAAAAAATTCAGTATTTCCCAAAGCACAATCACCCTTCATTCAAATCTGTTGGACCCCCATCATTCAAATCTATGAGAGGGAGTTCATTCAAATTTATTGATCATCCTTCACTCAAATCTATTGTACCTTTGATAGATTCAATCAAATCATTCCAGAAATTCTTGTTGTCCTCATAAAATTTCACATATTCCTCACTCTTGTTTTTTATGAACTTTCCCAAAATCTGAACTTAAAAAGATGAGGTAATGGATAATCCTTGTGTAGTTGTAGACCAATAAAATGGTTGTTATCCACCAAAGATATAACAATTCTTATATGCTTGAGCTTCTCTACACAAACCACATTTTTTGGTGCAAGTGTTAGACAATATCCAGAACTAAAAAGGTGAACTACACATGACCACATATCCGCCAATAGATGCCCACACTGCGACATTTTCATCTAATGCTCCTGTTTAATCGGTGTATTTCCCTCCGATACTTTAACACGAGCAAGAAAATTCTTCAAAGTCACTTCTTTTTCTTCCATCAAACCTTTTAGCATATTCGAAATATATTCCTTGTCTTTTTCTAGTCGGGTAGCCATCTTGTTTCTGATATATTAACACTGGGTGAGGTTCTCCATAATCGCTCCACCTCTGTGTCCCAACTTTTGGGTAGCAACGTGAAATACATAATTTCCATCCTTTGGGACGTCGTCAATACCAATAACGAACTCATGAATTATTGGAAGGATTTCTAAGAGATACTCATCCAACACTGTTTTTATTGCCTTTCTCAGACGACCTTTTTTCCTTACAAAATCTCCTATATTTGGTTGACTCTCAATCACATGAGTAATCTTTGGCTTCACTTGTCTAACCATTGGTGTAGTTTTCTTCTTCCTTGGGCGACCTCTTTTCTTCATAACATCTTCCATACTTGTTTGAATCTCAACAAGAGGAATACTATTTGGATTCATGTTTGAAACCATTGGTGTAGTTGTTTCTTTTGTCAGGCGATCTCTCTTCCTTTTAGCCGACTCCTCTTTGTAGTCTGCCTCGGTATGATCATGTCCGGATAGATCTCTATCCTACTCAACAAGTGCTTCAACTCTTTCCTTTCTTGTTTCATTGACTCTGTGGTAGGTGGTCTACCCGTTGAATCTTGGTTCATGGGTTCTTCAAGTTCTTCCATAAAAGGGTAAACAATTGTCATCAACTTGTGATTCAAAGTTAGTTTTTTCTACCCCATTTATTTTGGGGTACTTTTAGAGGATCATTCCCCCAAATTCCATGTCCCTAAAGTGTTCAATGGGAGCTTCTCTTGGCATTGTAATAAAAGAAAATTTCCTCCATTAAGGACTAATATCCTCAATCGGAATTAGAGTTCTATACTTACCAAGCATATGGCGACAAGGGAGTCCGAGAGCCGCCATCATTCTACATTTACAAGGAGTGCTTGGGTCATTATAGTATTAATACAACTTGAATTGTGTCATCATAAAACGTATTTACCAACGCGAGACGTTGTAATATATACACGTAAGCAACCAATCATCATCAGGATAACTCATCAACTTTCGGTGCCTGCTTTCTTCGAATTGCTTATTTGTTTACTGATATAACTATTAGTGTACTAATGGATAGCATGTTGTACGTACCATCACAATCCCATTTTGACTCGTGGTAAGTAGATCTTTTAGTCTTCCATGAGCTTATTGTACCATACTAGTGGACTCAAGTTTGAAATATTAATAATCGTAAGTAAAAGCATACAAAAACCTCTCTTTATGTAGCCTCCACATTGTCTCTTGCAATATGCCACTACTTTGGGGTAATTAGTGCCCTAATCATCCTCAAACTCCTTCGAGCTTCCCTCATATCTTTCCACGGTTATCGACAAATTAATTCATCCCACGCTTTCATGAATAATCCGAATTTAATCTCACCTTCTTTTGATTCCTCGTCCTCTTTCTTTTTCTCTTTTTCTCTCTCCTCTTGAGTTAGTTTACTAAGACGTTCATCTTCCTCTTTTGCACGTTGACTGCCTTTCTTTGCTTTTTTATTTTGGATACGATGCCTGCAATTTTTCCTAAGATTGCATTATATGTGCCACCTGTAAAGCAAATTTTGTGCCTTGGAACAATTTAGCCTTGCGGTGTCCAGTAGTGCTTGGTCATTGTCGATCACTACAACCCCAGGAGTTTCATCTTCGTGGTAGAGATTCTTCATGGTTTCCGATGCCCAAATATAACTCTATCCTTCTCACGATCCATAAAAAACCATGCCATCGTAAATGATTCCTTGTCTGAGGTTTGTCCAACAATGTTCAACAAGGGAATGTTGTACCTATTCTTCTTATAAGTACAATCCATAAAAAAAACTTGGTAGAAGCACCGAGCCAATTTAATCATCTTCAAATACGCAAGAAAAATACGATTCACGTTCCTATCCAATGTTTTACGGTGTATCACCATGTGGTTGTGTTTGTGGGCCAACCATTGTGATTCTTGCATCACCTTCCTACCATCCCATTCAAACTTATTGATAGTTACTTTGTCGCATAATAAAGAAAGGATACCCTTATCATACCTCTTGAACTTACTTAGGAGCTTACTTGGTCTAATTCTCCAACTTTTTCGTACTTGATCGAACTCATGCAGTCTCAACTTGGAAACGAGGGGGTGTCCAACAAGACTGTGCGGATCTTTATGGTTATGACAACTAATATCAACTCTATGCATTCTCCACATGTCGGTGTATTGGTTCTTCAAGAATAAAATCTTGAATGGGCATTCACACATCTTTGACTTAAACTTGTACACCCTATTCGTCTTTTTAGGATACACATAATCCTTTCTATTATGACTTGCCGACCATCTACCACACTCGTAAATTATTTCGAACCGCGTAGGTTGTTGTTGGACGTTTTTCACTAGAACGGGCATATTTTCTTTTGCTTTCTCAATAATCCAATTAACTGCTTCGTCTTTAGACGACCAATCCTACGTTACACAATTAACAAATAAATTTAGAAACACTACGCAAATTCGTTCAAAGATAAAGAACATGTCAAGAATGGTTAACTTACCAAATCATTAGCATAGTGGGCCGAACTATCAGGCCACTTGACACTATGAGATTCAGGATGATCGTTTAACGCCAATACAATCTACAAAATATCACAGGTTAGAAATAACGCATGGTAGGAAAAAAATAGAATTCAACAAGGTCGACAAATACAAACACTGACGACCAAAGAATAGTCGGCAAGGTCGCCGTATACAAACATTGACGTCCAAGAAATAGTCGGCACAGTCGACATACACAAATATTGACGACCAAAACATATTTCATAACATAGTTCTCTGTGTAGTGATGCACATTTAGTCAGCAAGGTCTATAATACCTCCCGTGATAACTTCAACAATAGCCAAACCGGCCGACATTTTCTGGTCTTAAAAATATGACGACTAGAATAACACTCATGAAAAGTCGTCCGATTTTGTATAAAAAATCGCACCGGCCATAGTGGTCGTCATGGTTAGTGTTAGAGCACTGCTCGGTCGAACTCGCAAGTGTTGCTATCTCAAGATTGTTTGTCAAGTTTATGGGTCAAAACTATAAGTCTTGATTTCTAATCTACTTATAGCTATGTCTCGGATCAGGATAAAATGTGTAGTTGAGTTTTATACTTCACGACGTTCATCGATTGAAGACGAAGATCTACTAAGGGGAGCTTGGAGGAACTTCATCAACAAAAGGTATGTGGAGACTTAAA
Organism: Papaver somniferum; assembly: GCF_003573695.1. NCBI lineage: Eukaryota > Viridiplantae > Streptophyta > Magnoliopsida > Ranunculales > Papaveraceae > Papaver > Papaver somniferum. Next base: position 173,373,580 of record NC_039359.1, on the reverse strand, counting down.
CTCATCTATCACTCAGAAGTTTATTCTATTCTATCTCCTATTGAGACTAAGTTGTACAACTATATAAACTTTTACATTATACACATTTGATATTTCGAGTTGAGTTTAAATCTATTATATCTTTCTCGAAATATGTGTTGGAAAGTATTTTGCTTTAACTACGTTCATCATTATTCTTGACGAGTTTAGGTGGAAACAATTTATTTGTTAGAAACTAAATAATAAGTCAAAAGATGACCATATGAAAATCGCCTTGTAACATCTTACATTATTTGTGTGAGACAGTCATTTGATATAGACTCGGAATGTTTCGTATTGATAATTCGATCACTTGAAAATTATTTACAAGATAATAGTTTGTGTGAGATAGCTATTGTCGTCTTCTAAGGATGTTTCAATGATTGAAATGGGAGTTTAGAACAAATAACCATTGCCTAGATATAGTACAGTATGCATACCAGTATGCAAACTGTTGTAAGTATGATTCAGGTCCGGAACCAAGTATGCATATCCATATGCGAACAATTTTAAATGTCAAAGTCTGGGAACCAAGTTCGCATACCCGTTTGCAAACTGTTTCACCTGAGTTCAGTCTGGAACGACACTATGCGTACCCGTTTGCGAATTGTCGGAAAAGATCAAAGTTCGGAACTTAATTTTGTACACCCGTTTTCAAACTAAGTTGGTTTAAGTTCTAAAATCAGTTAAGTATGATTTCATACTCATGAACAAATACATTTATATATTAAGGAATGCAATCTTTGCAAACCGTGGCTAAAGTGTTCATGAACTAATTCTTTTGAATCAATCCGATTTTGCTTCAATTGTGTTTTGTATACTTCTATGAGAATATAAACAATTGAAGAACTCTATGAGTAACACAATTAGATTCATTTGATTATCATTTGATCTAGAAGTGTTAGATGAATGTGGTTAATACAAAAGTGTTCATATGGCTAACTTCGGTTAACTGTTATTGAGCCAACTCAATATACATGTTTAGGTACGGTTACCCATATCTAAATAAAGGTATATTTCATTTGTGTGTAACAAGCTAAGACCATCTAACGGTGGATAAATATTTCTTTGGTTTTAAGCAAACTTAGCTTGAATCTTAAATCATGATTTCATGTAATGGTATATTGATTGCTTTGTTTCAAAGCTATGAAACCCTGATTTGAAGACTATATAAGGGAGAACCATAGCAACTGGAAAACCTAATCCCCACACCTCCTGTGTGATACTAGTTGCGACTAGAGTCGATTCTCCTTTAACCTAGGTTTTTCCTAAAAGCATTATAGGCTCACGACTTAAAGAATTCATTGGGATTCTGAAGCCAGACCCAACTATTTTCTTTGTAGTTGTGTATTCTGATCTTACTTGTTTTATCGTATTGAGTTCTATATTCTCTAAGATTTGCTCGAGATTTATCTCCGATAGGTAAGATATAAAAAGTAATCACAAATCTCTTTGTCTCATTCTTTGTGATTTCACAGTAACTAGTTCTAATACCATATAGTTAAGTTATTGTGAGGCGATTGATATTTTTAGGCTGTTCTTCGGGAATATAAGACCGGATTACAATTGGTTCCTGTTCACGTTGATTTATCAAAATACGGAACAAACTTTATATGTATTTCTTTGGGAGACATATTTATCCTGTGGGAGACAGATTTGTTTATCAATTCTTCGAATTTGGGTCATAACAACTCTTAGTTGTGGTTGAGATCATCTAAGGGAATCAAGTGCGTAGAGTCCTGTTGGGATTCAGAGCGTAAGGAATGTGACTGTACCTTAATCGTTATGAGACTTGGTTAGGGATCAACTATATTCCAGTCCGAAGTTAACTTGTTGTAGGCTAGTGTCTATAGCGGCTTAATACAGTGTGGTGTTCAAATCTGGACTAGGTTCCAGGGTTTTTCTGCATTTGCGGTTTCCTCGTTAAAAAAACTTCTGGTGTCTATGTTATTTCTTTTCCGCATTATATTTGTTTATATAATTGAAATATCACAGGTTGTGCATAGTTCAATCAATTGGTAAATCCAACCTTTGATTGTTGATTGAGATTTATTGACACTTGAATATTGGTGTTTGGTACCGTTCAAGTTGTTTTTCATAATAATCAAGCTCACAGATTTCTATCTGTTTGATTACATTGAGAAACAGAGATATATCTCTTGGATATATTTTCTTGATTGAGTCTGACTGTCTAGTTGACTCTCTTGGAATTATATTGGAGTTAGTCCATAAATATTGCCAAACGAAATATTGGGTGTGGTTGTTAGACTCCTGCTTTTTCAGTTAGATCAAAGCCGACCGACGATACTGTGCAAGAAAAAGTAAGAAAAAAACCCTTATCCATCATTTGACGATTCAAACATGAAAAAATCACAGTCTTCACCCCGTAAGGCGTGTACCTGATTATTTTCAGCTCCTAATTCTTCTTCTGGGTCATTTGGAGGGTTGTCAATGGGCTCCCGGATACCAATAGACCCGGACCTTACTTAAAACCTTTAACCAGAAACCGGACCCGTTAAAAACCCTGGTACCTGACGGTTCCGTGTACCCATTGGGCATTAAGAAAACTAAAAAAAATAAATCTCTAAGCCTTAACATATTTCTCTTTTCGGCTTGAATCTAAATTATTTTCATAAAAATTTATTATTATTTTTTTATTAATTTTCTAAATAAAGATTAAAGGGGATTTTATGTTTGTCCCCCAAAATAAATAGCTATTTTGCATTACTTCCTTTTTAAATTCAATATAAGTGAAACCCCTTTAACTTAGATGTGTCTTCAACTATTCGAAAACAATAAATAACTAACTTATTTTCTCATATATATGTATAAATCAACAAGCTAATCAAACTAATTTAGCTAACCTAACCATATAGATCAAGGATGTGCCTTCAACGATTGGAAAACAACAAATAGCTATTTTGTTTTCCGACATCGTATATGTATAAATGAGATAACTAATTTAACTAACCTAATCATATACATTAAATTAGTGCAAATTATCAATTGGGGATAATTTAGTCATTTTTGAAAATACTTGGCTAAGCGGCTTCGAATTTTACTTTTCTAACTGCCTTTTTTTTTGTAACAATTAAAGAACGCACAATTTGGGATATTTATATTAATTGGGGAATATTAGAAAAAGACAAAACGTGATATAAATAGTAAATCCGAATCCCTTTATCCATGTATTTTAACTAATTCCTAATTTACCCTTCATTAATCATGTTTAGTGATTAATTATAATTAGCTAGGTTAATAGATTAGTTTGATAACCATTAGAATAAATCATTATTATTGAATTTGTTGATGCAAGAACATTAAATCAAGATATTTACGATCATGGAGGTTTAGGTGAAGAACCAACACGGAAAAGCAAACAAGTTGAATATACATTAATATATATACAGGTATTAATGTATTGAAATTTAATTTTTCTTTTTCATTGAATCCACCATTGTTACGCCTGAAAAACTCAGTGCCGGCATGGTAAAAGTATGAATACCATGCCGACAGGGACCAAATCGACATGGTATTCATACTTTCACCATGCTGATACACAATATCCCCCAATTTTGAAATTGTAAGTAACTGCCGGCACAAAAATTTCATTATCGAGCATGTCGGTAGTAGTGTTGGCATGGTCGATTCCCAAGTGTACCATGTCGGTAGCAAGTTTCGGCATGATATTCATCCTAAAAACCATGCCGGCACTAGTATCGGCATGGTATTCATCCTAAAAGCCATCCCGGCACCACATATCGACATGGTATTCATCCAAACAGCCATGCTGGCACAAGATATCGACATGGTATTCATCCTAAAAGCCATGCCGGCACAAGATATCGGAATGGTATTCATCCTAAAAGCTATACCGGCACAAAAAAAACAGTAAGGTATTCATCATGAACACAAGCCGGGAGTGGATTGAAACTGAAACTGAAAGTTTATGATTCTAACCCAAACGAAGTTTTAAAACAACAACAACACTTTAAATATGATTGGGTATCATGTACCTTCTTAGTGAATCCCTTTCTTCTTCTTCTTCTTGCTCAACAACAATTCAATTTAACCTATCTTTAAGAACTTGTTAGGGTTTGATTTTGATTTTTTGTTTTAAATGGAAGAGTATTTTAGTATTTCCGCCCCCGAAAAACATCCCTTAGCGGATACTATTGGATGGGGTTAGTAATTCATATCCCCCAATTAAAAAAAGTATCCCCAAATTCGCGTTCCAATTATACTGGTTATATCCAACCTCGCGAGTTTCATTAACAACCAAAATAAACTACAAGTGAATATTAAATTTTACATATCACCTTTTTTTTCATAGAAAAACTTAGACAAAAGTCTAAGGACCGTACAAAGAGTCAGCAGTGCTTGTGCCAAGCCTGCTTTCATTGTTCTTACAAGAGATAGCTAGATTAAGAGTATCCAAATTTTGAAGTCTATTGATAAATTTAAGACTAGTTAACACAAAAGATATTGGTTTGATCCTTGAGTAATTTTCTTCCTCATTGTTTTTTGAGTCTTCATAGTGACCGAGGTTGAAACTTCCTTTGATTGCCTGGTGATATAGAGTCTGAAACCTTAATATAATTTCTCTGGATTCAGCATGTACTTCAATGTTCATGTGCTGCTTTTCCTTGGCCTAGATGAAAGCTAGATCTGCTCCTCCTGTTGCTCCCCATTCTCCAACATGGCATGTGTGTCCTCTCCTATCAATGTTGTTTCCTGCAGCATCCAATATAGTTAGTGCAGAGAAATATCTAATGTTTTCATGATCCTGTATAGTGCATATTCTGATGATAAAGCCAAATTCTTGTGGATTGTGTTGGTTTAGATCAAATGGAACTGTAATGTCTGTCCCTGTGTCAGACTCTGCACCATTGAGAGATAAATTATTTAGGATATGAGTTGGCAGATTGTGAACTCTGTTATAGTCACATAGGTGTTGCTTAATGCAAAGAGCTGTTTGCTTGGCATTAGGCTTGGTGTGATTGAAAACTAGATCACACCTGGCCTTCCAAATATACCAATAGGTAGTATCATAAGTGTTATTGTTTCCAACAATATCCCCAGAGATGAACCAGGAGTTGAACCAATCCATAAAGTTTGTGGTGTTATCAAACTTTCCATGGGAGGTTCCAAGAATTTCATGCCAAACTTCAGTTGCTGCTGGGCAATTTAAGAAGAGATGTGTCATTGTTTCCTCCCCACTACTGCATACTTGACAAATAGAGTCAATATAATGCAGAATGCTTGTAGTCTTTGCATTTGTGGGAAATATTTCATGAGCATATTTCCAGATAAAGATTTGGATAACTGGGGCAGTGCTCAGTTTTCAGATAGCTTCCCAATTTCTTGTTAGAGTATCATTTCTGTACAAGTAGTCTATATTTTTTCTATAGATGGCTTTGACAGAAAACTTGCCAGTTTCATTTAAGTTCCATTGGATTGTGTCTTCTTCTCCTGGATGAGTATCAGAGCCAGAATGACTTGAGCAATGTTATGGTTGAAGATGTGATGGATAAGTTGAATGTTCCAGTTCCCATTTGGCTGCATGAGGTGTGTCAGTAATTCTATTTGTTGTGGACAATGAGTGGGTTTGATGAGCTTAGTTGTTGAATTTGGGATCCAGAGGTCTTTCCAAATTTTGATTCTCATCCCATTGGCAATCTTTCAGTCACAGTGTTGTTGTATGTTCTGTATACATTCAAGAATTCCTTTCCAGATCTAAGAATCTCCATCTTTTGCTTTTGTATACATATTTAGAACATTTCTTCCCAGAAGATACTTGTCATCCATTAGTTTATACCATAGTGAGTCTTTGTCTTGTTCAAGTCTCCAGCAAGTTTTTGTTATCATACAGCTGTTGAAGAGTTCCATGTTGAGGAAGCCTAATCCACCCATTTCCTTTGGTTTGCATGTTGCAGTCCAAGCCTTTGGATAATAGCCTTTGGGATTTTCCAGATTTTTGCCCCAAAAGAAGTCTCTTTGAAGCTTGTTTAAGTCCTGACAGGTTTGCTTAGGAATTCTGAAGCAGTTCATTTGGTAGATGCTAGCTGTTGAAGTAACAATTTTGATTAGGATTTCCCTTCCAGCAGGGTTTAGAGGGGCATTTTCCAACTGGATAATCTCAATTAGCTTATCAACCCCTAGTTTGAAATACTTGATTTTGCTTCTGTGAGTAAAGAGAGGAGAACCTAGATATTTATCATCCAATTGTAGAACTTGAACTCCCATAATGTTGTTGATGATAGGGATGAGATACGGATCAGTATTTTTGCTGAAGAACACTCCAGATTTGTTGAAGTTGATGAGTTGAACAAAAGTATCACCAAAAATGTTGAGTAATTCCATGATGTTCTGAGCTTCCACCTTGTTAGGTTTGCAGAAGACCATGCAATCATCAGCAAACAGAAGATGGTTAATGGAGGGAGCAACTCTAGAAATTTTTATTCCAATAATGATGCCCAAGTCCTCAGCATGTATAAGGGTTCTAGAAAGAGCTTTCATACATAAGAGAAAGAGATATAGGGATAAGGGGTCTCCCTGTCTTAAACCTCTTGAAGAATTCAAGAACGAGTCTGAAGAGCCATTTATAAGGACAACTGAGGTAGTAGTAGTGATGCATTGCATGATTTTTTGACACCATTGATCATTGAAGCCCATCTTTGTTATAATTGTATTGAGGAATTTCCAATCAACTCTATCAACAACTTTTGCCATATCAATGTTTATGCCCATACTCTCATTCTCACCTTTAACACGTCTTTTGGATCTCATAGAGTGGATGAGTTCATGAGAAATAGCAATATTGTCAGATATTTTCCTCTCATGTATGAAAGCAGATTGGTAAGGGGATATGATTTTGTTGAGATAAGGTTTCATTCTCTGGGATATGAGTTTGGATGTGATTTTATAGGTTGTATTGCAGAGACTTATAGGTCTAAATTGGCTTGGGGAAGTAGGATTTTCCATTTTAGAAATAAGAGATATAAAGGTTGAATTCATCTCTTTTAGCATATGGCAAGATATGAAGAAATGTTTCACCATCTCGACAATGTCTTCTCCAAGTATTTTCCAATTGGCTTGGAAGAAATTAGGTGGGAATCCATCAGGTCCGGGAGCTTTGTCTTCTGCCATACTGAAAAGAATGGCTTTAACTTCATTGTGATCTGGGGTTCTGTTGAGCATTCTGTTATCAGTTGTGGTGATGCTGGTGGGGATTAGGTTGATAACTTTTGGGTTAATGAGTGTGTTTTCAGCAGTATCCATTCTGGAGAAATGTTGAGTGAAACAGTTCTTTATTTGTTGATAGTCAGTAATCCAGTTTCCTTTACCTTCTTGGATGTCATCAATTTTGTTTCTTCTTGTTCTGCAGTTAGTATCTTTATGGAAGTAGCTTGTATTTTGATCTCCAAGTTTTATGAATTGATCCCTGCTGTTAAAGCATTGCTCGGTCGAACTCGCCTGCGTTGCTATCTCAAGCATGTTTGTCAATGTTAGTGATCAAAACTATAAGTCTTGATTTCTAGTCTACTATAGCTAAGGTATTGGACTAGGATAGAAAGTGTAGTTGAGCTCAAGAACTCCATGGAAATCATCATACAAGACGAAGGACTACTCAAGGAACGGGTGGATCTTCATCGACTAAAAGGTATGTGGAGACTTGAACTTATCTGTCACTCAAAAATCTATTTATCTCCTATCTTGAGGCAAAAGTCGTTTTGCTATGTAGACTTAGATTATACACATTTGGTATTTCGAGCGGAGTTTACCTCGCCTATCTATTTCTCGAAATATGTGTTGGTAAAGCTTTCGCTTTAGCCAAGTTCATCTTTACCTAGTGACGAAAGTCATGTTATGTTTCAATCACTTTAAAAATTGCTCTGACGAAAACTGGTTTGTGAATAACAACTATATAACGTCCTCTGAGAATGTTTCAATGATTGAAATGAGAGTTTAGACTATATAACCATTTGGAGCATATAAGCATTATTGTGAAAACACATATATGTATAAGTCCTTATTGCTTGAACCGAAGTTTGCGAACTTTGTTGATCAAGTGAACCGGAGAAGTGCGTGAACCCAGTCTGCGATATGGCGAAGTTCTCAAACCCGAGAATTTCTGCTGGAGTTTGTGAACTCCATACGGGAACTTAAGTCCTCAAACCCAGTCCGCGAACTTGAGTAGGTTATGTCTAAAAAAGATGGTTAGTGAACTTATCTTTATAAACTAAGGAATGCAATTGCAAACCGTGGATATAGAGTTCATGAACCGATTCATGTGAATCAAATCGTTTTTGCTTCAATTGTGTCTTGTGTAGTGCATAAGATTTCCTTGCAATTGAACAACTCTCTAACTAGTTCATTTGAGTCATTTGAACTAGTTATGGTGAAGAAGAATATGGTTGATATGAAAGTGATCATATGGCTAACCATTTGGTTAACTATTGTTAAACCAACTAATGTACAAGTTTGGGTACGGTTACACAAGCCCAGGAACGTTCATTTCATTTGTGTATAACAAGCTATGTTTCTGATCTAACGGTTGATAAATATTATCTTGAATCTAAATAAGGTTTTCATGTAACGGTGAATATTGAATGCTTTGTTACCAAGCTAACATTGATTGCAAACCCTGATTTGAAAGACTACATAAGGGAGAACTCTAGCAACTGGGAAACCTAATCTCCACACATTCTGCGTGATACTAGTTGTGCTAAGCTAGAGTCGATTCTCCTTTAACCTTTGGTTTCTTCTTCTAAACCAGGTTAACGACTTAAAGACTTCATTGAGATTGTGAAGCCAGACCGATACTATTTTTCTTGTAGTTGTGTGATCTGATCTTGCTGTTTCTATCGTATGAGAACAATTGTAATAATTGGCTTGAGATTTCTATCTCCGATAGGCATGATAAAAAGTAATCACAAACATCTTCGTCTCATCGTTTGTGATTCCACAATATCTTTTTTCGCTGCGTCGATTAAGACTATTGTGAAGTGATTGATAATACTAGGTTGTTCTTCGGGAATATAAGTCCGGATTATCAATTGGTTGTTGTTCACCTTGATTTATCAAAAGACGGAACAAAACTCGTAGGTTTATTCATGGGAGACGGATTTATCTATTATCATAGACTTTTCTGTGTGATACAGATTTGTTTATTAAATTCTTCGACTTTGGCTCGTAGCAACTCTTAGTTGTGGGTGAGGTCAGCTAAAGGTATAAAGTACGTAGCATCCTGCTGGGATCAGAGACGTAGGAGCATAACTGTACCTTGGATCAGTGTTAGATTGGTTGGGGTTCAACTACAGTCCAGACCGAAGTTAGTTTGGAGTAGGCTAGTGTCTGTAGCGGCTTAATACAGTGTATGTTCAATCTGGACTAGGTCCCGGGGTTTTTCTGCATTTGCAGTTTCCTCGTTAACAAAATTTCTGGTGTTTGTGTTATTTATTTTCCGCATTATATTTGTTTAAATAATTGAAATAATACAGGTTGTGCGTTGTTCAATCAATTAGAATATCCGACCTTTTGGTTGTTGATTTAAATTGATTGACACTTGGATATTGGTCTTTGGTACCATCCAAGTTATCTCTCTTTGATAAAGACTCGCAGATTTCTATTTGCTTGAGTACATATCAAATCGAGAGATTGAGATATAAACTCTTTGATATACTTTTCTATTGCTTGAGTCTAACTGTCTAGTTGATTCTCTATAAAGTATATTGGAGTTTGTCCATACAGATTGCTAAGCGAATTATTGGGTGTGGTTGTTAGACCCCCGCTTTTTCACCTGCTTTTAGTCTTCCAAAATTTTCTTCAATATCCTGCCAATCCCTAAGGTTCTATCTGGATAATTTTACAGCTTGACTTCTTTTATTGTTAGTCTTAATGTTACAGCTCTGAAGTAGTTGTTGTGTAACCAAAGGAGATGTCTTCAATGTTAGTCTTAATGTTACCGTATACTTCCTTGTCCACTTTCTGAGATGAAGTTTGATATCTTTAAGTTTCCTGGATATGAGAAAAGCACTGGAGCCATTGAGATTCTTTCTCCAGCACTCAAATATGATCTTCCTGCAATCCTTATGATCCAGCCAAGGACCAAGGAATTTGAAAGGAATTTTACCAGTTTGCCAAAAAGGATTGGAATTAAGAAGGATAGGATGGTGATCGGATCCAATAGCAAGCATATTAGATATAGTAGTATTGAAATATAAAAGAAGACAACTTTATGTTGCCGATCCTCTATCCAATCTTTGTTCAGTAAGAGCATGGTCACTTCTTTTATTGGACTAAGTGAATGGACATCCAGTGGTGCCCAAGTCAACTAGATCCAAATCAAGAATTTGTTGCTAAATATAGCAGTTTCATTAATATCAATAGGTTGGGTATTGAACTTTTTAGTGTCATGAAGAATGAGATTTAGATCTCCAATTCCCAACCAAGGTAAGTTGTTAATGGCAGCAGTATTTTCCAGTATTTTCCAAAAGTTTATTTTGCTATTAGTATCATACGGACTACCATAGTAAACAGTGCATAACCAAGGAGTGCCACTGGCAGGCCTGACATAGCATTGATATGGTTTAGGGAAAAGTCAATAATCTCAATGTTAAGGTTATTATTCCATATCAAAACTAAGCCACCAGTAGTGGCACTAGCCCCTCTTGGGTTGACAAACCAGTAATTTTGAACATTAACCTCATTCATGGTTTTCTTGATCTTTTAGTATCCTTTGTCCCCAAATCCTGACAATTCATGCCAAAGTGGTAAAGAATTTCCAAAAGTAGGACACAATAGGATACTTTGAGGAAAGTCTTCTAGCAATGGTGTCATAAATGGTAATTAAACTCAAATGGATAAACAACATGAGAATAAGTAATAATAAAAGCAGTTAGTGGTATAGAGTGTAGAATTGTACCATAGCTTCAGATGAAGAGTTTCCTAAGTCACCATTAGCCATCAAGAGATTGTTGGAGTCCAGAGGAGCTGCAGAGATATCATCATGGTCTTTGAATCTTTTGAGGCAGTCAGAGTCAAAAGAGTTGGTGTCAATGCAATTCTCATCTTGGAGAGGTTTCTTTATTTTGGTCTCCATCATAGTAGATAGGGGAGTTGGTGAAGTAGGTTGCTCAAACACATGTGCTTTCTTCTTTGCCTTCCATGCTTCCTTTTTCTTTTTAGCCTGTTCAGCCTCCATTCTTTCCTTAATTTGAGCTAGAGTTGGAAGACTGTTGAAGGGGAAGGGTTTTGGTGGGGGAGAGATTGGGAAAATGCCATCAGGATCCACGACTTGATGTTGGTCATTTTTTGAGGTACTAGCATTTTTGGTTCTTGCAGCAGCCTTCATTATTGGGAGGATCTTCTTGTAGTTTCCAGCAATTTTCTTAGAGAGATCCAACTTTTTATTCCTGAGTTGGCAAGCTAAGACATCTGGCTGAGGTGTATCTGCTTCCATAGTAGTTGTTGGTTGAGCTCCAAAAGTAACTGGATCTTTTGAAGAAGCAGCAAGGTTTTGCAATTTATTTTTCAAGCTCCATCCTTTTTTTCAATTTTCATTTTTATCTCAAATTCAGCTGCAACATCAGCATCACAGTATGACATGTTCTTTCCAGCTTGCACAATCTTTTGTTGCTGAGTTTTTTTTTTTATGGGGTGGGGTGGGGTGGGGGGGAGATGTTTGAGGTTTTGGGAGGTTTATGTAATGTGAATGAGAGTGGTTTGGTGGTGCGGGACAGGGGGGGCTTGGATGATCCAAAATTCTATAGACTTTATAAAACTTTATTCCATTGAGAACATATGCAAACTCAAGACAATGTGAAGTAGTGGTAGTTTCAAAAGCTTCAATCCCAAATTTAATAGGTCCGGTAACATCAATTGTAAGTTTTACCTCCAGGTTCTTTTCAAATCTGTCCCTACAATAGGCCTTCTTAGCAGCTTGGTAGACTCCAATTGGTCTGAGGATGCCTTGAATGTCAGGGATGATGTGTGCTAGTATTCTTTTAATGAGTAACCAAATATTCACCTTTTTGAATTGTTCTTCATCTATCAAGTCAGGGCCTCCTAGAGGGACACCAACTAAGATCATAAGCTTGTCAAAAACTCCTCTTGTTCCTCCATTTCCCAAGGTTGAATAATCTTCTTCATGAGTGAGTCTGAGTATGTAGTAGTTTCTTCTCCTGTTCCAATTGTCCACTTCCACTCTACTTTGAAGTTCCCAGTGAGTATTAATGACTGTGCTGACTCTAGAGGTCTGGAAGCAGATGTTACTACAGAGCTTTCCAATAAAGCACCATTTCCAGTCTAGAGGTTGTTTGGTTCTGATATTTTCAGAGTTGATGAAGTCTTTTGGGAATAAACTCTCAGGGATAGTAAGAGCAGTGTTCATCTTGTTTTTACAAGGTTATCAATGCTAAGTGAAGGAGTGTTTGAAAAAGATGCCATAATAGAGTAGAATTCAGTTTTGCAGAGCAGGATGAGAATAGAGTAATGTTCACTAATTTGAGAGGGGTGAGTACGAGGGCTGGTGAAATGGGGGGAAGAGTTGCAGGCTTTAATTTTAAAATGGTTCAGGATTCATATTTTTGTTTGCCATCAACTTTTGTTTGACTGAGAAGGTCATCGGATCCTGTGTAGTTTTGTTGTAGCTTAAGAATGATGATGTTGAAATAGCAGATGTGAATTCTGTTTGCTGATTGGGGTCGTACAACTTTCACTTGTGGCGATGTGTACTTGTGCTTGAGAAGGTGCTGGATGTCTAATGGTTCTTGCTGGCTTTCCATGAGATGACAAAGATGGTTAGCATAGAGAGACAAACTTTGCTTGTTACTTGTGACAGCTTTGGTGTTGTTGGATCGTAGTGTGGCATTATTTTGACTAGAAGTATAACAACGACCTAAGGGATATTGGTATCTTTTTAGAAGATGTTGTTTTTACTTCTGAATACTGGGGTCCCCCATAAATTTGTCGTTCGAATATGGATTAGGTATACCTCCCCTAGGAGAGTAGTTTGAGACCGGACCCGTGCCCGATAGAGATAAAGTTTTACATTTTCCAAGTGGCTGACACCGTTCCGCATCAGCCAATAAAGATATTACATAGGTAAAATTCCATGCCCTAGAGCCAATAGACTTGACAGAACACGGTTGCGTTTGACCAAACTGTCTGGTGCAGTGGTTCGTAATAGAAATGTATTGGGGATGTTCAATCAACGGCTGCGATGAATAGACGGTTTCTCTTCCATAACATAAAATATGCGGAAAAGATAGAAACCTTTTCATTTTCTCATTCAGTTTCTTCAGAGCAGAAAACACATAGGAGAACAGTTTCCGGAGTCAGGGGAAGGAAAGAACCATGCCTCGTGTGTTGTATTATGAAGATATTATCGCAGAGGAAACACCAGAGATTCTGATGGAGCATACTCTGGACTGGTACAATCCTAATATCTCCATATCCAGTTTGCCATATGGAATTGCCTTCCCAAATAACAGATAAGCAATTAATTATACCCGCAACTTTAATTGGCATTGGGCGAACTTGCGTCATAATCGTAGAGTGAAGTTGGAGCAATTTTATGAGAAAATCCCTCCAGGACATGGATATGTTGTGAAGAGGCCAAGATTTAATCTGCCTTATTCCAGTCAGGCAATCGGATTTAACTTGCATGATTTTGATAATCCTTAAGTTGTTTTGATTGTAATTATTGAAATGAAAGATGGGTTCAATCTTGATTAGGTAATCGTTGACACCATTCCACCAAATGGCCAAGATGTTGCTGGTGGTGAAGATGGGGTTTCTCCTGAGCAAAGTGGAGGAATGCATGTGTTCCAAAATAGTGTTAATGAGGTTGGGAGTGGAAGTGGAGGTGTGGGTAGTTCTAATGCCAGGGATGATACAGTTCTTACTGGTGTAGGCCAAAGACAACAAGAACCTGCTCCATTTCCAAATGGTGATAGAGTATGGGGCGTGGATGATGGTTGGGTTGTGTTTGCTACTCATCCCAGACGTGGTTGATTTGTGGTTAATGAAGGTGTTGTGCTGGTGGGAGATCGATATGTGGTGTGTGGTGGGGTGCGGCTGGGCTTCTATGCAGTTACAATGCCTGCACCTGTCAGAGCAGCAATTCGAGAGAATTCAAATATTCCCATTCCTCCTCATTCTGTGATATTCCCTCAGCTGGATATGCTTAGTCCTGTAATTGGTCGAATTGCTACTGAAGTGTCCGCTATCACAAATGTTGGGTGCGGAGAAGTTAATCCTTCTCATAATGAGCCAGAGCCAGTACCAGAACCAGCACCAAAGCCAGGGCCTACCCATCCTAATCCAACTGAAGATAGCACAAGAAGTCCATCTGCATCTGTCCCCTGCAAATGATTCTACAGAAGCACCTGGATAGACTAACTCTGTATAAGATGGTAAGTATTGCAACAAATTGCAGAGAGGAGTGAGGCTTTTCCATTTTGCACATTAAATTACCGCCTCTTTGAAAGTTTCTTGAAACAGAGTTTATGCAATTTACTCTAGTAGTTGTGGATTCATGCTTATGTTGATGTATGAAGTTAAGGACAAGTAAACCATTTCAAGTTTAATAGGTATGGTTGTGAATGTTATTTTGAACATGTCCTTGCATTTTATCCCTAAATTGAAATTAAGCTTGTTAGAGAGATTAATGTTTCCTTTATTGCACAACTAGTAGCTTAAGATAATATCTATTGAATCATGTTTCATGGAAATAGGAATAGAATGCAGATTGTTAGTCTTTAATCTATTGATGGATGAACAAAAGAGGTGGGTGAGATATTGAGTAATATATAAATTAGTCTGCAATAATTTCTCAGGATAGTAACACGTAGCAGAATAGAGAGACTTTTGAGAAGGACATACCATATCAAATCTGTTTAGGAGCTTCTAGTGATACTGTAAGAGGAATAGAAGATTGTGTAGTTTCCAGATCCCATTGATATGACAAAGGGTAGAGAGAATTTCCAAAGATACTAGCTAGAGTTGCTTATGTTGTTTGAGATTTCTACTTAAGAACTGATGCAGGTTAATGAGGTGATGGAGTTTGTGTTCTTCTAATTGAAATGTACCATATAAATCAGATAAAGTAGCATCACTGTTGTTGAGAGAATAACATAGACATATCTGTGTGTAACAGGAGTCCAATCTCATATAAATTAGGTGGTGTTTGATATTCATGGAAGGGGGGTTCCATCTTCCAGACTTGTATCTTCTGTGATTTGAACTAGGATTGAGACATTAGTGATTTCAGTGTTTACTGTAACTTTCGGATTGCAGGTAAGTTGAGCAGTGTTAACGAATTTAGGTGTTGCCGGAATATCAGTGAAAACATTTGATTCAGACACAGGGTATAAGAATTTAAACATGATTGATAGATATCTGTTAGAAATCATTCATTGGGTGGAGGAGAAGCACTCGAAAGAACGAGCGGAGATGAATTTAGAACTTGGACATGAATTTCGGTAGAAAATTCCGACCGAAACTAGCCGTTATGCACCACTCGACAAGCCAACGGATAGTAGAAAGGCGCCGCCAGGAAGAAATTTAGGAATATGGAGAGAGAAGGAGTCGTGCAGAGAGAATGCTATAGGCGCCTCCAGGAAGTTTTTACGTATCACCCAAACGGAGGGAAAAAACAGTTCACACAGCCTTTTACCTTTTCTATGGATATCGGGAATTAAGGTTCTTTTCTGGGTGATGCTTTTGTGTCTCTTATGGATCATCTCTATAACTAGTTTAATTAGGTTTTTAAGTCTTATCTCTCTAGAAGATTGCTTATTGAGGTTAAGTTACTTGTACCAAGGCATAAAAAGTTGTGTTACTCTTTTTTTAATCTTAATTAGTTGGTTTTATTAATTCAAAGTTGTGTGCTTTTTATAAAGATTAGTTTATGGAATCTTATCAGAGGGTGGTTACTTCAGAAGATTTGCTAAACTTGGTATTTGCTCTTCATTAGTCTCAGTCACTTGATCTTCTGATGCTGGAGATTAAAATTGTTTGCTCTGTTAATTTTCTGTCATTAATTGAATTGTCTTAAAGGAAGTGTTGTCAATTCATAACTGCATGCATGCTACCAAATTGTTATTCTCTTTCAATTGATCAGCAGAGAGAAGTGTTTAGTTTCTTAAGTTCTTTCACCAACCTGCAATTGATTGTCACATCATCATTAAAGCTCTGTCTGTATCATTAATGCAGTTTTCCATGCTTATTATTCTCTGTATGTGCATTTAGCTGCATGTGGAAAGTCTATTTATTCAAAAACATTTCTCTTCTCTGCTTCACAGTTCTCTTGCAGTTTCTATTCTATTATTGGTTTGTTATTCTCTTGTATTTAGTGTTTTTCAATATGGCAATGCCAGCTGCTCAAGTGAGAGTTTTATACTTAGATGAAGATGTGGAAGAGTTCCCATTTTCGTGCTCCTGATTTTAAGCTTGCCAAACCTTATATTCAAGGAATGCGTACTCAGAATTTGTTTGTAGTGATGTTTAAGAAGAGTCAAGATATGGACATTGCTTTTCTTGCTAGGCCAACTTTAATGTTTGGACAACTTTTTACTGTGCATCCTTTAGGTGATCTGGAGTCTATCTTTGACCTTGTTTGGGATGTTACTCTTATGCCAGTGCAGACACCTATCCATTCAGATCTGGTCAACAAAGGGAAGATAAGGGAAGTCTTTGATCAAATTGGAAAGTTTGTTGCAGCCGATACTCTTGCAGGGAATTGGTTTGAAGCCAGAGTGATGGTGCCTTTGAGGACTCCCCTCACAAGGAAGGTTGTTTTTAACACTGGTAAGAGAACTTACTATATGACTGCTTTTTACCCTAAACTCCTGTTTCGTGCTTGCAAGAGATGTTTTTTTTGTACCATGATGTGGCAAGATGCCAGGAGTTTCAGTCAAGGATTTATGTCAGGGCTCTGCCAGCTCCCACTTCCCATGCTACTCATGTTGTAGTTACAAATGTTAAGGCGCAGTCCGATGTTGGTGAAAGTTCAAAGTCCGGAGTTGCAGCAAGAGCTCGGTCAACTCGGGATCATTCCAAGCACTCTGCTTTCTCACTCAGTCTTCAACCATTGGGTGGTAGTATCGGTAACATGAGCTCATCTTTTTCTCCAGTTTCTTTTCATCTGCTATACCAATTGTGTCTGCCTTAACTATTCGGGATCCTTCAGATGTTCCTTCTCCTGATTCTGTTCCCCATATTACTACCCGAAATCCTCCTGGTTTTTGTCGCCCTTTGATAACTTTAGTTTGGGAGATAATGGGACTGTTCATGATAGAAAAGGTAAAATGCCAAGAACTGTTTTTGAATCGGTCTATTTGGAGGCTAGCTCATTTTCTTCATCCTCTACCATGATGCCGACTCCTCGCTGGCCTCCGCTTTCATCTACACCTCTTTTTCCCCCTCCTGTGGCGTCAACTTTCAATGTTGGAACTTTAGGTTCATCATCTACTGTGGGTTATTTGGTTAATAATATTTGTTGGGCTACTTCTTGTTCAACCTTTTCACAGAATGTGGTTTCGTCTTCAAGTTTTTCCTGTAGTTCAGTCTCAGAATTGAACTATATTTCTGAAGGTTTTATGCCTCATAGTTTTGAACTTGAACTGTCAAGAGTACCTTCTCTAAATGATGAGGATTTCAAGGATTCTTTTATTCTTGAAGCAATGCCACTTGCCTCTCTTCCACCGGAACCGGTTGTTACTGATGAGGAATTTGAAAAAAAAGTTGATCTCATGATGATGGATGATGACTCTATGGCTGAAGATACCTCAATGTCTCATGACCCAGTAAGTTATCTTTTCTAATTTGTCATATTAATCTTGCTCTTTGATTTCATTTCTTTTCCCTGCTGTTTTTTCTGGTTTTAATTTGTCCCTATTATTTACTACTTTCGCTTTTCATCATGAAGTTTTTAAGTTGGAACATCAATGGGTGTTGTTTAGATAAGAAATGGAGGCATTTATTTAGCCTTTTTAGGAAGTTTAAATTAGATAGTATATGCTTACTTGAAACAATGGTCGATGCTGACATTGTCAGAAAATATATGCATCATCTACCTTTCGACTCATGGATTATTATTCCGGTTGTTGGTAAGTCTGGGGGTTTGGCCTTTGGGTACTTTGAAAAATTGAATATTGAAGTGTTAGGTTATTCATTGAACATGATTCATATCTTGTGTGATGTCTCGCCTGTTATCAAAAATTGTGTGGTCTCCTTTATTTATAGCTCTTTAAATTTGACTGGCATCAGAAATCAGTGGAATTTTCTTAGTGATATGAATGACAAAAACAATAATCCTTGGCTTTTACTAGGATATTTTAAATTCATTTTGCATAACTCGGAAAAACAAGGTGGTAACCCTAATAGTTCTTTTGCTCCCAATTTTGTTAGAGAAAAGCTTTTAAAGATGAATATGAATGAAGTTTTCTCTTATGGTAATCCTTTTACTTGGTGCAACAGAAGATTTAAAAATCCGAGTGAGTTGATTTTTGAAAAGTTGGATAGGGCTTTTATGAATGATAATTGGGTCGCTGTCCTTCCTCAAACTAGAGTTACTAATCTAGGAAGAATTTTCTCTGACCACGGTCCTGTTTTGGTTAAATGTTTTCACTGGGAACGGAATGTTAATATTCCTTATAAGTTCTTCAAATGTTGGCAACTTAACCCTGAATTCAAAGACATTTTGAATAATTCTTGGTCTAAGAGGGTTAATGGTTCTCCTACTTTTGTAGTTGTTAATAAGCTTAAGAATGTGAAATTTGGTCTGAGTAAATGGAAAATAAACTCCTTTGGGCATATTAAAACTACTATTGGCAGGCTTAATACTGAGCTAGAAAAACTTCAAGTGATGCCTTACTCGCCTCAGATTGGAGAGTATATCTTGAACTATTCTAAGCAACTTGACTATTGGTATGAAATTGAACATAGTTTCTATAAGCAAAAGTCTAGAATACATTATTTTACTCAGTATGATAGGAATACTAGCTTTTTTCATAATACGGTTAACCTTAGAAATATGTACAATACCATTCACACCATTAGGGATGAGCAAGGTAATTGGTTAGAAAACAAAGAACAAGTCGTTCAGTTTCTTTCTAAATATTTTAAGAAGATTTACACTTCTTCTAACCCTGGTAATATTAACATCAAGGAAGCTTTAAGGTTTGTTAGCCCCAAAATATCTGATGAAGATAACTTTATCTTGATTGCCATTCCCACTTCTTAGGAAATTAGAGATACGGTTAATACTTTAGCTTCTTGGAGTTCACCGGGGCCTGATGGGTTTCAGGCGGGTTTTTTTCAGGACAATTGGGATATAGTTCAATCTGAAGTGGTTTCTCATGTTCAGAGTTTCTTCACTAATAGATTCCTCTTGAAGCAGATTAATTTCTCTTTTATTTCTTTAATCCCCAAAATCAAGAATGCTTCATCTCCTCATGACTTTAGGCCCATTAGTTTATCAAACTCTGTCTATAAAATAATTTCGAAATTATTGACTAATCACTTGAAGCCTCTTATGGACTCTTTGTTTCGCCATTTCAGTCAGCTTTTGTAGCTAATCGACAGATTCATGACAATGTGGTCATCACTCATGAAATTCTGCACTCATTTAAAATGAAAAAGAAGAACTCAAAAAATGGTCACCTTGCTATCAAACTGGATCTTTCTAAAGCCTTTTGATAGGCTGGGGTGGTCTTTTATTATTGCTGTCTTTAAAAAACTAGGATTCTCTGAAGAGTGGTGTCAAATGATTTTGCAGTGTATTAGTGCAGTATCGTATTCGGTTCTTGTGAATGGTCTCTTGGGGAAACATTTTACCCTTATCATGGCATCAGGCAAGGGGATTGCCTGTCGCCTTATATATTTATTCTTTGTATGGATGTTTTGTCTCAATTGCCCATAAAAGCTGAAGATGATAAGTTGATACAAGGTTTCAAGTTTAAGAAGAATAGTCCATCTATTTCTCACATTTTTTTCGCAGATGATTGTATGTTGTTTGCTAAGGCTTCTGTCTCTTATGCTAGGAATCTACTCAACATCATTAATGTTTTTGCGAAGGCTTCAGGTCAGGCGATTAACTTAGAAAAATCTGGTTTTATTACTAGTGGGAAGATGCATCATAAGCATATAAATTTTTTAGCTAGGACTCTTAAAATGAAGTTTCTTAGTAATGCTGAGAAATACTTAGGAACCCCCCTTTTTATAGAAAAGAATAAAACTACATCTTTTTAATTTCTTATTGACAACTTGGCTAGGTTGGGTTCTTCAAAAAAAAAATCCAATCTTAATGTTGTTGGAAGAATAGTGGTTACTAATCATGTTTTGTCTAGCTTAACAGTCTATCATTTGGCTTGTTTCCTTCTTCCGAAAACTGTAACTTCTAAGTTAGATTCTATTCAGAGAATCTTCTGGTGGTCTAAAAAGAATCCAAAGAGGACTGCTTACTTTAGATCCTGGGATGATTTAGGTAAGTCTAAACTTAATGGGGGATTGAGTATTAGGAATACTTATGTTACTAATAGAGTCTTCATCTGTAAACTTGGTTGGAGAATTATAAATAATCCTAACAGCTTACTTTCTCTTTTTTTGAAAGACAAGTACCTCCCTAATCAGAATTTGCTTGAAATTGATAAGGCGGATAATACTTCCTCTTGGATTTGGAAAGGTATAGTGAATGGGTTAAAATTTATCAAAGCTAACTCTATGGTGAACATAAATAATGGGGATTCTACTAGGATTTGGCATGATAATTGGATTCCTGGGTATTCGATTCCTCCGGTGTCTGGTCATCCTTCTAATGTTAATTATATGTTTGTAAATGAGCTTATTGATTCTCAGAATGGTGGTTGGAATGTCACACTTTTATCGGAATTGTTCACGCCTGATGAAGTAACTAGGATTAGGAAAATTAGACTAAATCTGAATCAAAATGATGCCTTAATGTGGATGCATACTAGGAATGGTAAGTTTACAATTAAATCTGCCTATCGTATTTATAAGAATGATATCTCCTCTCCTGTTGATGCTGCCTTTTGGAGGAAAGTTTGGGGAGTTGACTGTTTGCGTAAAAGTAAGTTCTTTTTGTGGAAAATTTTTGCTTATATGCTGCCGGTTAATTCTTTGCTTCAGTATTATAATCCCGCTGTTGATGTCATTTGCCCTCTTTGTCAGACTCATGAAGAAACTGTTATGCATCTGTTTATAAACTGTCAAATTGCGAAGCGAATTTGGTTTGGAGTTTCCCTTCAGCATATGATTTCTTTTGATTTGGCTTAGATTGATGATTACTTTCTGTTTTGGCATAACTCTTCTATGGGTGTTTCTCCATTTAATGTCTCTTGACCTAGTGTTGGTGCCATTGTTCTTTGGTGTATCTGGAAGATAAGGTGTGATGTAATCTTCTGGATGCTTCTATTGATATGAGTAAGGTCATCTTGGATACAAAAAGAATGATCAATACTTATATCTCTCCGAAGCATCATATTCATGCTTATCTTAGTAATGTAAAGATCCCTAGAGTTCAAGTGGATCACTTTATGTTTGTTGATGCTTCTTTTAAAAGTTTTAATATGGGTATGGGTGTTATTTGGTGTGACATTGCAGGAAATGTAACAAGTTCTCGTTCAGACTATGGATTAATTTCTGATGCAGTAGGTGCTGAAGCTGTTGCTCTAATTTTGGCCATCTCTTGGGCAGAAGAGATGAATCTCTCCAAAGTCGTTTTCGTCAGTGACCGTCTTCAGCTAGTGCAATTTGTTAATGGTGTCAGTTCAAACGTTGCTTGGAGAACCTGTCATCTCTTAGAGCAATGTCGGAGTTTAGTTTCTTGTTCAGTTTCTTTTAAAGTGGTGTACATTAAGCGTCTGAATAATCTCTTAGCTGACCGGCTTGCACGTCGGGTTAGGAAACATAGTCTTAAGAGTCTTTGGGTTTCTGTTCCTTCTTTTCTGAAATCTCTTATTAGGAACGAGTACCTGCACAATATTTGTAATTCTCGGGTTTGTTAAATCAAAAGTGTGTTTCGTAGGAAAAAAAAAAAGAAAAAAAAAAAGAAAAAAGGAAAATAAAAAAGAAAAGACAATTAACAACAAGTATAGGTGCTGGTAAAGTCACACACTCGTATAGAATCATGAGCAATATGACGATGCTGATTAAATTAAGATAAAATATGAATGTTTTATTAGGGTCGTATTCGTATACTAGAATAAAGTTAAATAAAATTATTAAGGTAGTACGGATAGATTGGATTTAGGATTTAGATTAGATAGGTTAAGGAGAAGAAAACAAAGCGGATTATGTTTCAAGTAGTATTAATCATCACAATCAATGTGAAAAAAAAAGAAGAAACAGAGGAAAGAGAAAGTTAAGAGGGAGTGAGACTGTGAGAGTGAATAAGGTGGGGTTTTGTTTTCCTTCTTTTCGCTACTCTCTCTCTCTCTCTCTCTCCATCTCTGTATTCTCTGCTTCTTTTTGTTGTCTTAACTTAATTTCGAGGTTCGCAGCTGCTGCTGCTGTCAATGGCGGCTGTTGCAGAGAGATTAAGAGAGTAGGGCATGACTTGTAGGGCTGTAAATTCCGTGTCTTCAATGTCGTCTCTATGTTTATAGCTCTGCCTCCGGAAAGAAAAAGAGAATTGAATTTAATGGAATTTTCAAGAAAAGAGACTCAATTCTAAATCAAACCCATCCACCCAAATACAAAAAAAGAACAAGTAGAAGAAGAGAAGAAAATCATATATCATCACAAGAGAAGAGACGTGTGTTTGTTCCTCTCTCTCTCTCTCTCTCTCTAAAAAAGCTGCTGCTGCTGCTGTAAAAACAAAAACCAATTCCCATCTCTCTCTCCCTACACTCACTCACAATCACAAAAACAAACAAAACAAAACAAACCCACCACCTCTCTGTGAACATCTACGACTAGTAGAGTAGACTGCACAGCAAGAAAAAAAACAAAACAAAACCTAAATTCACTAAATCTATCAGACACCCCAAATCTATCCATTTCCTTGTTATTCTTCTTCTTCTTTCTTCCATAACCAAGTAACAGCTAGCATTTCTTGATAAACTGAGAGAAAAGAGAGAGGGTATAGTTCTGATATGGATTTGATTGTCTTAAAATTGAGGTTTTGCTCAGCTAATTGTTCTAAACAATGGCTGGGTTCTCACTAGGAAGATCATCAGCAAGAAACCAATCTCAAGAAATCCCACCAGAAACATTATTTCTTTACAGAAGTGGAGAAATTCCTTCATCAACATACAACAACAGCAGCAAGGGTTTTGAGTTATGGCAAGAACACAACCAGCATCAAAATATATACGCATCCTCCTCCGTAGCTTTAGAAGTGGGACTAGCTAGTGGTAATAGAAGATCCAACGTCTCAGATGAGTTTTCGAATAGAGCGGGAACAACTATGATGATGAGACAAGGAGGAGGAGAAGGAAGTGGAGACCGAGGAGGAACAACTAGTTGTCAGGATTGTGGAAATCAAGCTAAGAAAGATTGTACACATATGAGATGTAGAACTTGTTGTAAAAGTAGAGGGTTTCATTGCCCTACTCATGTTAAAAGCACTTGGGTTCCTGCTTCTAGAAGAAGAGAAAGACAGCAGCAATTTTCTTCCATTCATCAAGGAGGAAGAAGTGATAGAGATGAAAGAGTTGTTGTAGTTTTAGACAGAGATCATATTTCTACTACTAATACTTCGAAAAGACCAAGAGAATCTCATCGCTTACCTGCTACAAACACGACTGGTACTACTACTTACACATACATACACTTATAACTTTGATGATGATCTTTGATTGCTTACAGTCTGTAGAATCTAGAGATAAATAGTGAGAGATAGAGTGTGTCTGTGTGAGAGTAAGAGAATGACATTAGCTAGAGAATAGAAAGGGAATGATGAATGACAACACACAAACTACACCATTTTACACTGCTGTCTTGTGCTGTAGTACAACAACAAATCAAGCACATATCGTTTGCGTGTAATGTTGAAACGAATTTCCGACATTACAATCGTCACCCGAAAACAGCTTTTTCTTTTCACAATCAGGGTAAGGTTCACTGTTTTAGTGTTTTAGAGAAAGAAACAAATCATGAGTGCCCTTTCGCTGTCCTTAAATTCTCTTTTGTTTAATCATTCTTCTTCTTTATTATCATGAAATTATTTTAGTGATGATGATGAGTGGATTTATGATCATGTATTTTAGGGTTAGAAGTGGGGAACGTATTTCCAGCAGAAGTGAATTCAGCAGCAACATTTAGATGTGTAAGAGTGAGCGCAATGGACGAAGCTGAAGAACAATATGCATATCAAACAGCTGTTAATATTGGTGGTCATGTTTTTAAGGGCATTCTGTATGATCAAGGTCCTGAATCTCATTACGCACATCATCATGGCGGCGAAACATCAACTTCGGGTGCTGGTGGTAGCGAAAGTGGGGGTGCTGGTACAGGTGGCGGTGCAATCACTTCATCAGGCCGTAATTTTATTACGGCACCACATAACCATCCTCATATGCAGCAACAGCAACAACAACCGAGTAGCAGTAGTGCTACTACTTCCGGTGCAGCCGCATTACTTGTTGATCCTTCTTCAATGTACCCTGGGACTCCGTTCAACACATTCGTGGCCGGTACGCAATTCTTTCCCCACCCAAGATCATAATACTACACGACCAAAAGAGAAATCCCAATTTTTATCAGTCAATCTAGAATTCCTTGCATTCTCTCTTTCTCTAACAAAATCTTTGATCATCACGTTTCTCTGCCTAAATTTACTATTATTGTTGTTGTTAGTTAGTTAGTTAGTTAGTAGAACTAGTAATCCTCCTCCTGATTAACTACATTAATGAGTTGGTTCTTTGAAAAGAGAAACTAGTATAAAGAAAATGGTGATGTGTGTGTTAATTGTAAGTTAAAATAGTTAATTAATTATGAAATTTATTCATCCTTGAATTAGTACTACATTTTTTTGTTGTTGAAATATTAGTACTACATTTCATCATTAGTTTTGAGGGGAATTATTAGTATATAATTTTCTCTGATTTTATGGGGTTTGGTTGCATGTTTTTGGTGTGTGGTTGGCTCCAAAGTCCAAACTTATCTAAAGTGACGTTTTATTTTTTTTCTTTTGTGGCGACCTTTTTTTTTTTGTATTCTTTTTTTAATTCTCCCCCGATTCTGCGTTTGTTGCCTCTTTGAAAATTGGGGTCGACAAGCTGCCGAACTTTTGTACGTGCTTTGTTGGGCCATTAGATCAGTTTCTAAAAATCATTTCGTTTTTTATATTTTTTTGTGTTCATATATGTGCATCATCATCAATCATCATCACTTTCTGTAATATAATATACATGAATAAACTGATGATGATGGGATTTAAGAGAGCTTGCCCACATTTCTGCCAAGTCTTTCCATGCATTGGCTTTCAACTTCAAAAGAGTTTCAACAATGTTGAAAAATATGGCTTGTTATCTTATTCTACAATCACATATTCAACAATCATCTGCATTCATATGCATTTGATGATTATAATGATGCTGAAGATAAGTTTTTCTCTTTCTTGCCTTAAAAGGACATTCATAGATGGGACATCCTTTTACTGTTTATAAGCAATTGTCACATTATCTTGACAACATGGGGGAGTGCAGATTGATTAGATAGGTTTTTGTTTTATTAATTAATTGCTAACAGTTATTCGTAATTTTGAAGCGGTCTTTTGATTGCACCTCATTTCCGGTTGAAAGCCTCTATGATATGAACGTTTACAATGCGTCAGGTCAAGATTATAAAAAAGTTGACACTTAAAAATGTAAGATTTTTTGTCCCAAAAATTCATCTCTGTGCCACTGTCCTATTTTCACAAAAAACAGGCAACATAGTCCTTGGGTAGAACTGTAGAAGGCTAAAGAAAAAAAAGTCTTATTTAGACTTTCTTAATGGCTCCGGTGTACCTTTAAATGTCTTAACTAGCCGGAAAACAAAAATTATTCAGTAGAACAACTGCTATGTTGTTGACTATTTAAATAACTAGTGATATACATAAGGGGATACCTTCAAAAAAAAAAAAAAACTAGAAGATTCTAATTCTTGATTTGATGCTAGTGTAGTGTAGTAGTAAAGTCACTGGACGATGATATCATTCAAGTTAGAAACTAATCATTCAAGTTAGAAACTAAGTAAAATAACTTTGGTTAACACTTTAAAGAATACTAATTGCGGCCCAAGTCACCATGTAATCAGGCTATCGGATTTTACCTCTTAACTAATTACGACAAAATTCACCGGGTAATCAGGGTATCGGATTTTACCTCTTAAATGGGACTGGCTTCGAAAATGGAGTATAGACAAAATAAGCCAATAGCTCACCTTTTGGGTAATATACTTACATTTTATGTGCACAAATAGTAGTGTTAATAGTTAGACAGGCATATTTTGCTTTCATTCAATTTGCAGAGAGGAAAATAGTAATACCGGTGAGATCAGAAAGGCTGATTCTTAGATTTATGCATATACTTTTATGACATGTGTCATTCTAATCCCATAAACGGAGGTATGTTAACCTAATCAGTACATGTCACTGTTTTGTTACTATTTTTAAACACTGTGGGCTCATACGGTATTAAGTGCGCAAGAGAACTGCAGTAGGTTGTTAATCTGAAAAGTGAACACATTACCTAAAGGATTCTTAACCATGCAGGATAATCTTGATATTTGGAATTTTCATGCATGTTGCCTATCAATATTGTTGTGATGTTCCTCAAGTCCTAGGGGAAGTTACAAAAAAAAAAGCAGCTTCGTTTTACTTGAAAAAGAAAATAGGAATATTCACTTCACTTTGCTAAATTTGGTGCATTATAAGCTCCATATCGTAACAAGTTTTAGCATCTCTCACCAGTTAAGGAAAGCGGAGTATTCGGAAGAGAATTTTGAAGAGAGGAAATTATAGTTTGCGGTTTGATGTAGCTTATACTTGAAGTTCAAGCGTGCATGCATGCACGCACCATCTTAATTTAGTTTTTTGAATATTAATTATATATTCAAATTTTTTGACCGTAAAAACCAAAATATATTAAAGAAAAAGATCACTCAAGGTGACAAAAGTACAACAGCTCAAAAAAGAGTAAACAACCAAAATTGTCAAGGACATTTAACAAAAGCATTCCAACTACAATTAAAGTTGAACGAGGGAAATCATCAAAAGTCTAAGTATGAATCAACCAATTGAACATGGTGCACTTAACTGCAATGATAGATTGCTTGCTGCTCCTATATTTATTCTTGAAGCACCTGTTATTTCGTTCTTGCCAAATAATCCACCAAACTGTAATAGATAAGAGAATCCAAATCTTCTATTTTCTTGACATAGGTTTCGCAACTCTCCAGTTCCAGATTGTTTCCGGATAAAGATAATCTCTTGTTGACGTACCTTTATGCACAATGTCCAAACTAAGAAAGACGCATTCGAGGAGATATGAGCATTCCACACTTGTTTATAGGGAAACACAATCAGTTCATTATTAACATAAGTATCATAAGCTGCAGCTACCACGGTAAAACTCTTACCATTAAGGCAGGTCCTTTCATCTGGGCCTTCATCTAAATGATCTAAAGAATTTAATTATACATTAAAATGGACATTGGGATGTTGAGTAACTGCAATATTGTTCCTTAATTTCGTGAAAGAAAAGGTGAAGTTATGGAGAAGCTATCTAAATTTCTTACGTATATATAATATGCCTATCAGAAAATATAGATTCAGACCCACATTTTAAGGTTGTCTAGCTTTTGAAGTTAATTATTTGGTGGAATAATAAATTTAGGTTGATATGTTTGCTCCATTGAAGCATACATTATGCTTCAAAAAAATAATAATTTAAGCATACATTCACTATTTGTTTATGGAAGCATCTTCTCTTTTCATCCTTGAGAAATAAATACGAATCATTAATGGAAATGGAGTGGAATAACTTTGTTTTTTTAACTCATCTTTTTTTTTTCTGTGAGTGATTCTTTAAAATGCAGCGTAGAACTTGTATTTGATTCTCCATTGAGATGCTATGCCTCGAAACTTTTCTAGTTAAAAGAATGCGAGTAAAGCGAAACTGTTTTTATATATGAGAAAGAATATGCCTGCTCACACGCTTATTGAGTAACTTGATTTTTTTTTCAGGTGTACCACGACGTCTTCAATGAACTTATGACTTGTGTGATTTCTTGAACTCTTTGCTACGAAGGAATATAATTTAGTATAATTGGCAAGCATGTCATACACGGATGGCTTTGTTACTGGTGGATCGAGTAGAATCATGTTGTGTTGAAGTGGCGCTGATAAGGATGAATTTGTTGGTTAAACTTCAACATAGAAGTCACTAACAAGCTGGTTAGGACAAGATTAGGAAATTGATGTAATCCTAAGGGAATTAGAAGTCATCTAGTTCTAAGAAAAGGAAAGACATGTAATAAGGTAATAGGACTAGGAAAAGGAATTCATAATTCTATATATATATGATCACTAAAGTTGTGGTTGATCATAGGAGCAAGATTAGAGCATGTGTTTAGTTTTGAGAGATTTTCTAAATATCAATAAAGAGAGTAGTCTTTATACAAGCTAAGTTTCATCTTGCAGTTGCTATTAATTGGTATCAGAGCTTGTTTCTGAGCCATGGAAAACGAAACCACCATTGTGGGTGCAAAACAGTTCACGCCACCATCAATACAAGTTCCAATCCTCAACGCCACAAACTACACAGTATGGGCCATGAGAATGAAGGTGCTGATGAAAATCTACAAAGTTTGGGAAACAATTGATCCTGGTACATTGGACCCAGACAAAAACAATGTTTCCATTGGATTACTCTTTCAAATAATACCAGAATGTCTTGTTCTACAAGTTGGTGAACAGGAAACTTCAAAGAAAATTTGGGATGCAATAAAGGCACGTAATCTCGGAGCTAATCGAGTCAAAGAAGCCCGTCTGCAAACCTTAATGTCTGAATTTGAAAGAGTGAAGATGAAAGACACTGATACTATTGATAGCTTTGCAGGAAAGATATCAGAGATAACCTCAAAAGCTGCGTCACTTGGACAATCCATTGATGAAGATAAACTGGTAAAGAAGTTTCTCAATAGTTTACCAAGATCCAAGTATATTCATATCATAGATTCTCTCGAACAAGTCTTAGATTTAAAGAAGAATAGCTATGAAGATATAATTGGAAGATTGAAAGCATATGAAGAGAGAATCCTCGATGAAGAAAACAATGGAGAAACTCAAGGAAAACTCTTGTACACAAACTCTTACCAACAAAACTCTGCGACAAGAGGAAGAGGTCGTGGAAGAGGTGGTAGAGTAAACAGAGGCCGAGGAAGGGGAGGAAGGTTTAACTCACAAGATAAAACAACAAGTCAGAATGATCAAAACCAATGGAAAGAAAAGAAGGATAGATCAAACATTATTTGTTACAGATGTGATAAACCAGGACACTTCTCCTGTGTATGCCCTGAAAGAATACAAAAGATGGAAGAAGCAAAGAAGAATGAAACAAGGGAAGCAGATACAACTCTTTTCATGCACGAAGTTGTATTCTTAAACAAAGGGAAACTAATACCAAAGAACTACGAATCAAAGGATGGTGAAGAAGGAATCTGGTATTTAGATAATGGAGCCAGCAATCACATGACTGGTAAGAGACACTACTTTTCTGAACTCAATGAGAAAATCAAAGGACAAGTGAAGTTTGGGGATGGATCTTCTGTAGAAATTGAAGGGAAAGGATCAATTATATTTCAGAGCAAGACCGGAGAACAGAAGCTTGTCACAAACATCTACTTCATCCCAAACTTACAAAGCAACATTCTAAGTTTAGGACAAGCTACAAAAGTTGGATGTGATGTTAGAATGCGACAAGATTATCTAACAGTTCATGACCCAAGTGGAAGACTTTTAGTTAGAGTCTCACGCTCACAGAATAGACTCTACAAGATAAGTCTCATGATTGGAAGGCCATTGTATCTGAATATGAGACTGGAAGATCAGACATGGAAGTGGAACGCAAGGTTAGGACACATAAGTTTCAGAATCTTAAAAACTATGTCTCAGAACAAGATGGTTCGAGGGCTACCACAACAAAACGGAGTGGTGGAGAGGAGAAACATGACTCTAATGGAGATGACAAGAAGTTCTTTAAAGGCTATGCAGGTACCTAATTATCTATGGGGAGAAGCTGTACGACACTCCACATACCTAATAAACAGGATACCTACGAAAGCTCTGAAAGACATGACTCCATATGAAAGTTTGCGAAAGATAAAACCAAACATAGATCATTTAAGAGTGTTTGGTTGCAAAGCATACGCAAAAGTTGATTCTGCAACTCTTAAGAAACTGGATGATCGATCTCAGACACTTGTGCATCTAGGAATTGAGCCTGGATCCAAAGCTTACAGATTATTCAATCCAACAACGAAAAGAGTAATAGTGAGTCGAGATGTGGTATACGATGAAAAAGCAAACTGGAACTGGAAAGAAACTAATGATGGACCAAGTAGGGATCCAGGAATGTTTCACATGAGATGGGGTCAAGTAATTGATGAAGGTGAAGGACCCATAATCATCAATATCAATGGAAACAATGATGTTAATCAAGAAGAATAAGAGAATAATAAAAACACTGAGAATAACGAAGAAGTAGAAGAAGAAGAAGAAGAGGAAGAAGAAGAGGAGATCGATGAAATAACTCAACCCATTCCACTGTGAAAATCAACAAGACAGATACAAAAGCCACAATATCTGGAGGATTATGTTCTTCAAGCTGCAGAAGAATGTGAGATTATGCTACTTTCTGTTAATGATGAACCAAGGAATTTTCAGGAAGCAAAGGTCTCGACTAAATGGACACAAGCATGTAGAGAAGAAATTATTTCAATCAACAGAAACAAGACTTGGTTTCTAGTTGATAAGTCAGGTGGGGTAAAAGTGATTGGTCTTAAGTGGATCTTCAAAATAAAACAGAATGCTGATGGTACTGTCAACAAATATAAGGCAAGACTTGTAGCTAAGGGATACGTTCAAGAATCAGGCATAGACTTTGATGAAGTTTTCGCACCAGTTGCTAGACTAGAGACAATTCGTCTCTTAATAGCAGAAGCAACATCAAACTCATGGGAAATTCACCACTTAGACATTAAGACAGCATTCTTACATGGTGAATTGCGAGAAGATGTGTATGTTGAACAACCAGAAGGTTTTGAAGTAAAAGGACAAGAGCATAAGGTTTATAAGTTATCAAAAGCTCTCTATGGTCTAAGAAAAGCCCCTCGAGCCTGGAATACAAAGTTAGACCAAATCTTAAAGGGAATGAGATTCATAAAGTGTTCTAAAGAAACTTATGTATACAGAACAGAAGAAAAGGGAACGCTTCTTGTGATTGCAGTCTATGTAGATGATCTATTTTTGACTGGCAACTCCCTTAAGGTGATCAATGAGTTCAAGAGAGAAATGTCATCAAAGTTTGAGATGTCAGACCTCGGAAAACTCACTTATTACCTTGGCATAGAAGTCCATCAAGGAGTAGATGAGATTCAGATTAAACAAGAAGCTTATGCAAGGAGAATTCTGAAAGAAGAAGGACTTGAAACTTGTAATCCAACTAAGATACCAATGGAGTTTGGACTTAAAGTTTCAAAGGCACAAGAAGAAGCTGAGATTGATCCAACGAGTTATAGAAGAAATGTTGGATGCCTAAGATACTTATTACACACAAGACCAGATTTGGCTTTCTCTGTGGGAGTAGCAAGACGTTATATGCAGAGTCCACGCAAGTCTCATGGTTATGTAATAAAGCAGATATTGAGATATCTAAGAGGAACAATCAGCTATGGATTAAAGTATGGTCGAGGAGGATCAAAAGGAATTGTTGGGTATAGTGACAGCAGTCATAATATTGACCAAGATGATGGAAAAAGTACAACTGGTCATATATTTTATCTAGGAGAAGCACCTATTACATGGTGTTCACAGAAGCAAGACACTGTAGCCCTCTCATCCTGTGAAGCTGAGTTTATGGCTGCAACAGAAGCAGCTAAACAATCAATATGGCTTCAAGAACTGTTGGGTGAAATCAAAGGAAGAGAACCTGAAATAGTTCTCATCAAGATTAATAATAAGTCTGCAATTGCACTCACTAAAAATCGAGTGTTTCATGGGAAGACGAAACACATTCACAAAAGGTATCATTTCATACGAGAATGCATCGAGAAGGAGGTCATTGACGTTGAACACATACCAGGAACTGAGCAGAAAGCAGCTATATTGACAAAGGCATTAGCTCGGATCAAGTTTGAAGAAATGAGACAATTGATTGGAGTACAAAATATGTCACGGGTAAGGTTGAAGCTTAAGGGGGAGAATGTTGGTTAAACTTCAACATAGAAGTCACTAACAAGCTGGTTAGGACAAGATTAGGAAATTGATGTAATCCTAAGGGAATTAGAAGTCATCTAGTTCTAAGAAAAGGAAATACATGTAATAAGGTAATAGGACTAGGAAAAGGAATTCATAGTTCTATATATATATGATCACCAAAGTTGTGGTTGATCATAGGAGCAAGATTAGAGCTTGTGTTTAGTTTTGAGAGATTTTCTAAACATCAATAAAGAGAGTAGTCTTTATACAAGCTAAGTTTCATCTTGGAGTTGCCATTAGAATTTCATATTTAGTTGAGAGTGAGTACCTGGTAGATATTCTCATATTTGCGCTGCTTGTTCGATTGTTTTGGATGAATGCAAAAAGTTGTGTTTTGAGAAAACATTATGATCTCAGTAACTTTCTTCCAATTTGCTCATTCTTATTCTGTTCATTCCCGGGAAAAATTACACATCTTCAACACACCAACAACCAGTAACTTTCCCAACTGCACATATTCTTCTTTTTTTTCTTCCCAGTAGTACGAACTGCTAAAAGTCCTACATAGTAATGAATCTCATTGCATCTTTGGAAGCAATATTATTGAAACTTGATCGAGTTGTCACTGAGATATATGCATAAATGGTTTTTGTCTCTTTCAGAAAAAGAGAAAAACTAACAATGCCAGCCCAGAGGTAGACATAAAACTCTAAAGACTACAACAACAACTACTCTGCAACAGTACTCATCTGAATTTATCTACATACAACAACCATTAGGGGCACTTTATTGAAATCAATTAGTATTCTGTTAATTAGTACTACTCTTGTACCATATCAGTACATGCAGCTTTCTTGCTGCTTTAACAGAACAGAATGCCATTGCTACTAAATACTAGCATGAGACCTATAATAATAATACAGTAATAATAAAGCAAAACCTAAAAGTTATAATACAACTTTGCAGCATTTATATTCCTGGAGACAGAGAGAGAAATCTAAGTTAGATATTCTTGTTGAAGGTTTTCAAGTTATGTTTGGCTGGCCTGTAGCTGTAGATTAGGAACTGCTACTTTGGAGTTTGTTTGGATGGGTGGGAGAGAGACTGACTGCATTGATCGAGTTTCCTGCTTTTGCTTTTACACTGTTGGGCGACAGTAGATTAGGCTATAGAGTATAGCAACAGATAACAGACTACTAGTAGTAGTCAGGGTTTCCTTCTTTTCTTTTCTTTTATTACTGACATAAATAATAGGGGTAGTAGTACTAGGTGGCTGTTAGCAGTGGTAGTTGTCCCCTACAACTTCTCTTCTTACTTACATTTGACGGGGGTGAACAAACCTGGAGTATTAATTGGTTGCATGACTTTTTATTTCAAAATATATGCGAGGGGAAGTGGATCCTCTCTATACCAAGCAAATATCCGATGGTAGTTGGGCTATCCTTTTTTCCATTGGGATATATGCGAGGGGAAGTGGATCCTCTCTATCAATGTAAATCTCCGAATTTAATTTCTAGATAACAAATTTGTACACCATTAATAAAATCAACCATCACATATAACATGCCTAGCTAAGACCGGGTCTTACGGAGGCTCAGGGTGCACATAAAAGTGTGGCCGTTCTTTTTTTCGGGTGTAATTTGGGGCTTTACTCTCATGTAGTAGAATCAGATTTTAAAACTCATCACAAATGTATAGCAGTTATACGTAAGGAGATAAAATGTTTACCATTGTTCGTTTTTCAATTATATTGACATCTATTAAGGTTGTGGTCCTATTTTACTATTTTATTGGAATTAAATTTTAAAAGAGGTTGGAGTGGCCTCATTTTTAGGACAAAATCTTCAAATATATAACCATTATCGTTTTGGTATATGAAAAAACATGACTAATTTGCCACTTTTGGGCGGGGTGATACCAATTGAGCGATCCAACGGTCAGGATCTGTCAATATTTATTTGTCCTATATGAATTGGTATCACCCCCAAATAATACCGGTATACTCCTTTATAAATTGTGCTAATATGGAGTCTAGTGTGATTATTTGAGGCCTATGACTAAAATACAAAAATGGTCATTAAAAAGTAATCTCTAGAAACCCCTTATCCACCTGTTTATGTTAATGACTAATATGCCTCTATTCATTAGTGATGACTAGTTAAGTTAGTATTAGTTAAATTAATTAGTGTTTGAGTTTGATTATGAACAATTCTACACGTATCGCCCCCTCAAACAACCTAAAAACGACCTCCTCACATTCACGGTGGGCCCTGCCCTCTGGGATTAGTAGGGGGCCACTTTTGCGGCCCATCATTAGAAGTTATGTGAGTAGTTGTTTTAGGATTGTTTTCATAGGCGGTATGTTAAGAGTTTATGTTTGATTACAGTGTTGCGATTATAGTAGAAATTCATTTCCTCTTCTAAGGTTTGGATGGAAAGAAGAAGTAGAGGGAAAAAAGAAAAAACTAGGGTTTGTGATTTTCTTTGCGAAAATGAAACTTTATAGTGACAATGAAGACTCTAGTAGTGATGAAGAAGTGGGTCCATCAGATAATCTTGATTTCGATCCTATCGATTTGGATTATTTGTTGAATGAAAAAGAGCATGTCAACCAAAGAATGCTTGAGGATATCATTCAAGCAAAAGAACAATATCGTCGGGAAGAAGAAGGTGATAATGCTTCCAATGAGCAGGTCTGAGTTGTAACGATCACCTCTGAGTGGATATGTAGAAGTACGCTATGATGATCCATAGAAACATGTGGTTTCTGAACCCATTGAGATACAAAAAGGGAAAGAAATTCAAAAAAAAAATCCTAGAATCGGTTTATTCGATAGGACCACTTAAACCGACTCTGGGTAAAATCCCCAAATGGGGTACAATAATCGTCCGTTGTTCATCATCATATAATCCGATTATAGTAAACTTTTAGCGCGATAGGTACATCACGAAAATCGGTTTTTGTTGGTAATGTACATATGCGGATTCCTTCACTTGGATGTTCACGTAAAATACACAAAGTTCACAATCGGTTCATTTACGTATATATGTAATCCGATTGTTAAGATGAAATGTCTCAGTAAAAAAGAGGGCATAAATCGGATTACATGTTATGCAACGTGAACCGACTGTGAACTTTGAAGTTTTCCCCCTGAAATCATCAAGTCCCTTAATCGGAATTTATAATTGCACTATAATCCGATTCCTCTTAATCGATTGTCTCGACTGTGACACATAAACCGATCCTAAATCCTCAACTTGTCGATATATGTTGTAGATTGTTGCGGTGTTCGACGAAGATCATCCCAAACATGTATCTATGCTAGGTCCTGATACCTCTGCCCACTATTTCACTGATTTGGAATGGAAATAAATGAATGATGCAAAATAATAGCTTATAGACAAGGGCATAGAGATCAAATGCGCATTAGTTTAGGTCTTCGTTCAACTCATGATCGTTTAGAACTTTTTTGTGAGACAGGTGGAACGCAAGAAAGTCACTGGGAAAAGGACATACCATACTTGAAGAAGACGACAAGGGAATACGTTACTAAATCAAAGAAGTTTGGATGCATGTTTAAGATTATAGTTAATAAATCCAATTGTAAGGTATACAAGCTCTATAAAGTGATGAATGTGTCATAATCATGATGATCCATATTCTCTTATTGGACACGTTGCCGTTTGTGGGTTGAAACCACATCAATTGGAAACAGTAAGGTCGATGAAAGCGTGTAAACAAAGTGACATCCTTAAGAATATTAAGGAGGATGATAAGAATAACTTATCCACTTTTAGGCAAATTTACGCAGCAAGAGTAGCTTTTAGGAGGAGGGAATGGGATGGTAAAGCGGTTATTGAACAGTCTCAGTTGTTAGCCGATCAACATGGATACACAATGAGGAAGCATATATTTTAAGGCAAAGTGAATCGTCTTTTCTTGGCGCATCCCGATATGATCAAGTTGTCCCAATGCTTCTATCAAGTTTTGTTAATAAATTGCACATACAAGACCAACAAGTACAACACGTCGTTGTTAAACATTGCTTTCCACACTTCCGACAAACAAAGTTTCACGGTGGCATGGGGGTTTATGGATCAGGAGAATGAAGTGAGTTTTACTTGGATGCTAGAGACCTTGAAGGAGATATACCGTGGTGAACAAACTCTGAGGATCATAGTAACGGATAAGGACCAAACACTAATGAATGCCATAGGGGTGGTTTTCCCGGGCACTAAGCATTTTCTTTGCACATGGCACATACAATGCAATATTAGAAATAATTGTAGGGGTCATATACAAAATCCAAAGCCAAAAAAAGGTGCCGCTCATGAAAAGGCCGAAAATGAGCATCTTCAAAAACTAACTCAGGAACAACGAGATGAGGAGAATAAGAAAACCAAAATAGAGTACGAAGCGAATGGGTTACTATGGAAAGATTTTCAACATAATTGGGATTTAATGGTACACTTAATGTTCGTGGACGAGTTCGAATCTCATTTGGAAATTTTCGTTGGGCTATGAAAGAAAGATTACGAGAAATGTGTGGTTTATTGCTTGAAAGAATTGTTGGATCCGTACAAGGAAAAAAATTTCTATGCTTACACCTACCAAACATGCATTGCTAGAATAAGGCGACAGGTACCGCAGAAGATCTCATGGACGTTTGAAGATCTTGCTCCGAGGAGCCAAAACAGTAAGGTTACGGTACAATAAGCCATCCATGAATACACCAAGGCTGATATCGTCAAGATAACGACACAAATGGAAGAGAGTAGGATGAAAATCATCACCAGCTACAAGGATTACCATCGGTTGATTAGAAATTTAAATTATAGAGTACCTCACTGGGCAATCATTTTCATGATGAAGGATTGTAAATATTATGTGGATAACGAAGCGGGGAGAAGAAGCATTGTATGTTCATGTATGACGATGACGGCCTTGGATTTCCGTGTCATCACATGATTGTGAGGTATCAACAAGGAATTCCATTGATATCATTGATCCGTTTTGGAATAAACTAACTTTCAAACCACCCCCAACCGAAGAACCACTCGAATCCTTTGTTGACACGGATATTGGAAGACACATCATCGAGAAATTCGCAAAAAAGGATGGCTTGGCACGACAAGTTTTGATTTACGACTTAAAAAAGTTACATAAAAACAGACAATTTTTTAATTCAATAATCGGACTACATGGGGTCTAACATGATCCGATTGTGGACCATTTCCATTTTTCATAAAATCTTAAAATTTAAACTAGCATGGTTCCAGAATACCACACATTTGATCTTTTAACTGCATAAAATGAAAACTTTCTATTTCTTATTGTGAAATTCAACTATTAATGCGGCTTCGAAATAATAAAACAACTCTCCCCTCCACTTGGTATAAGCATCCTGTGCTGCAAACCTGTCACCCATGTACCTAGAGAGAAACTCGTTGTACTTGGTGCACAATTTCTTAATGTGAATCGTCCTAGAACACACGTGGGCGGCATCATATTGATATCGTGGTTTTTTGCGCTTATCGCCCAACTTTGGAACGAAAGGACCCAATGAAACTTGAATCCAAAATATACTCGCGTGTTGATGTTCTTTGGGAAGATCCTTGACTATGTAATAATTTTTAGCCCATTCAGTCTCTTCCTCAACATCCTTCAATCTTTCCCTTAGTTGGAATTGGTCTTCACCCCGTTTCTTTGCCTTGAGTACGTCTTCTTGTTCCATCGCAGCACTTGACGATAATTTGGTAGTTTGTTTGGTTCTCTTAATTATGTTTTCAATTGAATTGGTAGTTGAGGATGATGTAGTAGTTCGTTTGCATCTTCCAAGTATGTGTTCGAATGAGTTGGTAGTTGATGATGATGGATTTGACATCTTCGAATGAAAAAATGAACAATGGAGAAATATTTCTTTGAATAAGGTAGTGAATGATAGAGAATAGGCTATCCTCTTTATATAAACAAGTTACCAACGGCTATAATTTCAAAATAAAATAAAATAGCCGTTAACAGTAACAATCGGATTGTATAGACGCACGAATAGTCCGATTATTGACTTCTCTATAATTCCGAACTTGAACCCAAAATCAGTTTATGTAAGCATTAGCGTAAACCGATTGTGGTTGATGTTCATCACGTCAACCCAGAATAGGTTTATGTAGGTGTATAATATAAACCGATTGCTAGTAACATCAATTACAATCGGAATAATCTAGTGCATACATAAACCGATTCTGGGTTGGTTTTCAGAAAATTTGATGAGTGAGTTTCAAAGATTTGGAGTTAAATCATTGTTGAGTTCCTCTTAGAAGGAATGGATTAAAGAGATTTAACGCAATCACTTGATTGTTTGTTTTCGAGTTTTTTTTCTTCAAAACCCAAAAATAAATTAGAATTCAATTATTGTTTGTTATTAATTAGATTCTGAAAAGGCGAGGGTACCCAAATATACCTCAAGCTAAAACTTTTCCTACCTATAAGTCCTTTCTCCGAAAGTGATTGTTTATGGACTGAGTCGAGACAACACAACTAATCGTCTATGGATACGAGATCGAGACAATACAACAACGACGTATGTTTACTTGATAAAAAGGTTCGGACTTAACCAAACACAATAGGATTGCATATCAAGTAAATAGGAATTAACGTTTGTGTAATTTACTTTAATTATAATAAAACAATTATAATGCGGAAAATAAAACTAAATGATACAACAAGATTTTGTTGACGAGGAAAACTACAAATACAGAAAAACCCCGGGACCTAGTCCAGAATTGAATACTCTCAGTATTAAGCCGGTACAAAAAATTACACTAACTTCGTATAGTTGAGACCAAGTTTTTTTCTTTTTTTTTGTGTAAAGTCCAGGGTTTATTATAACAAAAAAACGTAATTACAATAATTACAAGTTTGAAGCACAAAGCTCCCTACCCCCATAAACCAAAGGGATTAAAATAATTTCAAAGAAATAACTAAAATATAGCAATAAAAGATAAAATTAAAAGAAGCTACCTAAATCTGTAGCCAACTCCTCTCAACTTTCTTCCACTGTTACCAACTCTATACGATTTGCTTTTGGAAAAAATTTCAGCCATAATATCCGTAACAAAAGCATAATTATCATAGAGATCTTCATCTTCATCCACAAAAATTCACCATCTTCCTCCTCATAAGCAAAGTTACCAGGAACAAGTTTAATAAGGGATAATTTTTTAGGAGATTGAGATTTTCTCTTAATTGTCATTCTATCATTTAACTCATTTTTTTTCCTTGAAATAATCTTGTCTAAAAGCTGGATTTCGAATAAAATTGGCCCGCACATCATTATTATGAATTTTGCTTGCCTCTTCAAGTCTATCCATAGACAAAATATTATTCACATCAAAAACATTATCTTCTAACCCTGCTTGAGTTTTAGGATCAACAGCACTACCTGGAATTTCCTCATTGGACTTGGAATCCTTGTTAGATGATTCCAAGTCTGAGACCAAGTAACTAACTCTATAGTTCACCTAGTTCCGTCTGTATTCCCACGCCTCGAACTTATAAATAAGTCACACACTTGTATCAATCCCTTTGGTTCATATTCCAAACAGTAAAGGAACAAGAAATCTGTTTGGTATCAACTCTATTCAACCAAGTGATATGAGTCGGACAAAGGCTCTTCCGTTTATCTCAACATAAACTCCTTCGTCAGGTATAGATCTATCTTATGTTCAATCACCCAAATGTAATCGATGAAGATTAATCCAACAACACCTTTAATCCGAAAAACCGTCTTGATGCCGATCTACTCATTTAATCAATCCAATCTACCATAAGGATAAAACGATTATTAATTGGATCCTCTTTTACTGAAACAAGTATTGTGCACACCAAAGATTGTAAAACCCAAGTCATATCTTCAATATCTTATTTGTCTTCAAATCTTCTTAAATCTTCCATAAAAACTTGCACACAATCACTTGAATCTCTTGTGATCAATCACGCACAGAACGGAGTCTGTTAACAATGGATTATCACAAGATCGTCTTTAGAACTAACAACAGTCTAAAGATCCATGTCGAAACTCTGAACTAGTTTGAGTGAATCTTATATCAGAAGAGAAGATTCTCAAGAATAAACAAACTAGGTGCAATCAGATTTCAACCATCGTTAGTCAATCAAATCAATCGAAAACAAAGATAAACCGGAATTATCTAGTTTCCCACCAACGGGTCGCTCTAGAGCTTCTCAATCCCAAAGAAGACTTTAAACTGAGCGGCCGTAAGAGATTTCACATAACTAGATTACTCTCCTCTCTGATAGGCGGCTACACCAGTAACAACAACAAACGAGTAAATCTGTTGTTACGAAGGATTATTTTGCTAAAAAGGAAAACTTCGTGTATTTATAGACTAGGAAGTTTGGACACCAAGGAATTTCCAAAACCGAAAATATTCTCAATATATTCATTAAAGCACAAATTCGGTTTCCATAATTCCTGGAAATGCTCTGTCCAAAAATAACGATCGAAATATCTCGGAAAATCTAATTAGTAAATGCACATTACTAATTCTATAATTTCCCTACAAAATGAAATTAATAACCTTAATTAAAAGATTTTTAACTTACTCATGTTTCGATCCTGGGATTCTCTTCCCTTAGTCGTTAAGGAATATCTTTGAACAATTATAGAAATAAACATTCACAGCACGTGTTCAAAGTTTGTCGACATCTTTACTTTGTAAGTTCTCTTTCACACTTAAAACCTTGAAACCGATTTGCCACACTTCCAAACAAGTTTAGAATTGGTTCATCTAACTTTCAAGAACTATGTGATTGATCAAACCAACATTCAGTCACAATCATGGGTTTAATGGTTCTACCAAATCAAGTTTCGGTTCTACCTCCATGTGAGTACTACGCATAGTCACACTAGCTTCCCAAAGATTCGGTTGACTAACTACTAGGATCGGTTACCCACATGTATATGGTATCTAACTTATATGTGTTGCACATGTCCATAGGATCGGTTCCTCTTTCTGCTATAAACCTTGATGCACCCCATACAAGGATCGGTTCCCCTTGATGTACCGCACCCCTTACTAGGATCGGTTCCCTTTCCCTTACAAGGATCGGTTCCCTTTCCCTTACAAGGATCGGTTCCCTTTCCCCAAGGTCATACATAATCCGAGCATACCACAGGTGTTTACTTAAGATTGGTTTTACTAATAAAATTTATACCAATACATAAGTCAGGACTTTGTGAATAGTTCTACCAAGAACACAACAAGTTGTGAGCGGTTATACTCTATCACACATATTGGTTGTTCATAAGATATGCAATTAATAACAACCACCAATAACTCCTGGCAATTTCCTTTTCGGTTCACAAACAAGTTTATGAACTTACTTACTTAGAACACATGTAAACATTGTTCCCTAGGATGAAATCCTCACCTCATACCCATACATAATCACAATAGCATTCAAATGATTATGGTGATGTCTTATCTACAAATTTTAATGGTTAATCAAGAAACCTCGTATTATATTCCTTAATACTATGTCTATCTAGAGTTCAAATATGCTTCGCAGTTATGTTTTTAATATGCACGACTTGAAAGATACGTTAGGGAATGAAACAGTTCAAGTCAAATATCACTAACCTCAAGTGGAAGGATGATTGCTATCGTTGTATCTCCTTGCTTCTTCACATCTTCATGACTTTGCAATACTTGTAATGTCTCATATCCTAATACTTTTAAGCTAACCTATACGAAGTTTAACTCTAGTACATAATCAAGCGACTCTTAACATG
The DNA here is from genome assembly GCF_003573695.1 of Papaver somniferum. Lineage (NCBI taxonomy): Eukaryota > Viridiplantae > Streptophyta > Magnoliopsida > Ranunculales > Papaveraceae > Papaver > Papaver somniferum. The sequence goes on along the minus strand of NC_039359.1, from coordinate 173,331,316 downwards.
AGTTTTGATTCACTAAAATATCACAACCAAACTTGACATACCAACGCTTGGTGTGTTCAATCGAGCAATGCTCTAACAGATTCTAGTTTTGATTTTATGGAAATTGAAAAAAAAAAGTTTTGATTAATGATTTTTGTATTTGTTAATTAAGTAATTGTGATTTTGTATATATATTTGTATTTGTGTTAGAATAATTAAGGTTTCTTTAAAGGTTAATTTAGTATTTTACCATCTTGTAGACACCCCATATCCTTCTCTTTAGGTTGGTTGAAGAAATTTATAGTGAAAAGGCGACGGTACCCAAATATACCTCAAGCTAAAACTTTTCCTACCTATAAGTCCTTTCTTCGAAAATGATTGTCTATGGACTTTGTCGAGACAATACAACTAATCGGTTCACACTTCGTGTGATCGTCTATAGGTACTAGATCGAGACAATACAACAACGAAGTATGTCTACTTGATACAAAGGTTCGTATTTAACCAAACACAATAGGATTGCTTATCAAGTAAATAGGAATTAATGTTTGTGTAATTAACTTTAATTATAATAAAACAATTATAATGCGGAATATAAAAGTAAATGACACAACAAGATTTTGTTAACGAGGAAATCGCAAATGCAGAAAAACCCCGGGACCTAGTCCAGAATTGAATACTCTCAGGATTAAGCCGCTATACAAAATTACACTAACTTCGTATAGTTGAGACCAAGTAACTAACTCTGTAGTTCACCTAGTTGCTTCTGTATTCCCACGCCTCCAACTTATAAATAAGTCACGTACTTGGAAAAATTCCTTTGGTTCGTATTCCAAACAGTAAAGGAATAACAAATTTGTTTGGTATCAACTCTATTCAACCAAGTGATACGAGTCGGGCAAAGTCTCTTCTGTTTATCTCAACATAAACTCCTTCGACAAGTCCTTAGATCTATCTTATGTTCAATCACCCTAAGGTAATCGTTTAAGATTAAGCCAACAACACCTTTAATCCGAAGAATCGTGTTGATGCCGATATAGTCAATTAATCAGTCCAATCGACCACAAGGAAAAACCGATTATTAATTAGATCCTCTTTTACCGAAACAAGTATTGTGCACACCAAAGATTATAAAATCCAAGTCAGATATTCAATATCTTCTTTGTCTCCAAATCTTCTTAAATCTTCAATAAAAACCTGCACACAATCACTTGAATCTCTTGTGATCAATCACGCACAGTCTGTTAACAATGGATTATCACAAGATCGTCTTTAGAACTAATAACAGTCTAAAGATCCCCGTCGAAACTCTGAACTAGTTTGAGTGAATCATATATCAGAAGATAAGATTTTCAAGATTAAACAAACTAGGTACAATCAGATTTCAACCACCGTTAGTCAATCAAATCAATCGAAAACAAAAGATAAACCACAATTATCTAGTTTCTTACCAACGGTACACGCTAGAGATTCTCAATCCCAAAGAAGACTTTAAACTGAGCGGTCTTAAGAGATTTCGCTTAATTAGGTTACTCTCCTTTCCGAATAGGCGGCTACACCAGTAACAACAACAAAAGAGTAAATTTTTTGTTACGAAGAATTAGTTTGCTAGAAAGGCAAACTTCGAGTATTCATAGACAAGGAATTTTGGACACCAAGGAATTTCCAAAACCGAAAATATTCTCAAGATATTCATAAAAGCACAGATTCGGCTTTCATAATTCCCGGAAATGCTCTGTCCAAAAATAACGATCGAAATCTCTCGGAAAATCTAATTAGTAAATGCACATTACTAATTCTGTAATTTCCCTACAAAATGAAATTAATAACCTTAATTAAAAGATTCTTAACTTACTTATGTTCGATCCTGGGATTCTCTTCCCTTAGCCGTTAAAGAATATCTTTGAACAATTAAAGAAATAAACATTCACAGCACGTGTTCAAAGTTTGTCGACATCTTAACTTCGTAAGTTCTCTTTCACACTTCCAAACTTGAAACCGATTTGCCACACTTCCAAACAAGTTTAGAATTGGTTCATCTGACTTTCAAGAACTATGTGATTGATCAAACCAACATTCAATCACAAACATGGGTTTAACGGTTCTACCAAAACAAGTTTCGGTTCTACCTCCATGTGAGTATTGTGCATAGCCACACTAGCTTTCCAAAAATTCGGTTGACTAGGTACTAGGATCGGTTCCCCACATATATATGGTATCTAACTTATATGTGTTGCACATGTCCATAGGATCGGTTCCCCTTTGCCTAAAAACGTGTTGCACATGTCCATAGGATCGGTTCCCCTTTCTGCTATAAACCTTGTTGCACCCCATACAAGGATCGGTTACCTTTGATGTACTACACCCCTTACAAGGATAAGTTCCCCTTTCCTTTTAATTGGTTAGACATACAAAATCTGATCATACCACTGGTGATTACTTAAGATCGGTTTTACTAGTAAAAGTTATACCAATACATAAGTCAGGACTTTGTGAATAGTTCTACCAAGAACACAACAAGTTGTGAGCGGTTATACTCTATTACACATATTAGTTGTTCATAAGATGTGCAATGAATAACAAAACCAATAACACTTGGAAATTTCCTTTTCGGTCCACAAACAAGTTTATGAACTTACTTCCTTAGAACACATGTAAACATTGTTCCCTAGGATGAAATCCTCACCTCATACCCATACATAATCACAATAGCATTCAAATGATTATGGCGGTGTCTTATCTACAAAGTTTAATGGTTAAGCAATAAACCTCGTATTGTATTCCTTAATACTATGTCTATCTAGAGTTTAAATATGCTTCGCAGTTATGTTTTCAATATGCACGACTTGAAAGATACATTAGGGAATGAAACAGTTCAAGTAAAATATCACTAACCTCAAGTGGAAGAATGATTGTTGTCGTTGTAGCTCCTTGATTTTTCACATCTTCAAGTCTTCGCGATACTTGTAATATCTCATATCCAAATACTTTCAAGCTAACCTATACGAAGTTGACTCTAGTACATAATCAAGCGACTCTTAACATGAGTTTTGATTCACTAAAATATGACAACCAAACTTGAGATACCAACGCTTGGTGGGTTCAACCTAGCAATGCTCTAACAATTTTCCTCTTTGTCAATTTTAGTGACAAAACTCTTACATCATATGGATAAACAAATTACAATAATTCCTTACAATCCGTTTGATTCCCGATTCAACAGCACAGTAAAACTGCTTACATTCAATCCTTGAAAATGCCGTTGTTGACATTATAATAGCAAAGCTAATACTCCCCTAAGTAATATGGGTAGATATTCAATCCGCACGTCTTTGTTATACCAATTTATATGACATGTTACTCCCCCTTAGTCCGTGCTTTCACTCTTTCGTTAGATAAAACATTAAAGTACCAATGTTCTTTTCCCTAGAGATGCCAATTAATATAAAATCAATGCCAGCATCACCTGTTTACTCCATATATTTCTCCCCCTTTTTTCACAAAAATGACAGAGAAACGAAAAAATAAAGGACAACACGAAAAGAATCTTACAAATCTCAGAATAGACTTGCAAACTTGTAGAGTTAGGCACGAGGGTTCCACACATCACGTTTTGATAACCAATATCAAAACCGAAACTACAAGTAGTCTTATTTTGATATGTTACTAAGGAAACAATTGTCCGAAACAATTTTTCCAATTTAGTTTAGCAAACCAAAAACAACTAAGCACATTAGTCCCTTTGCTAAATCGATTGTTCAAAAAAAACCGTATAATTGGATAAGACCAAAATAAAGATAAACTCCATTTTTCTCATCAGGTTATAATTATCCATAAACTTAGGCCTTTCAATTATAAACAAGACAAGTACTAGGTTAGTTAACCAGCATTCCTTGTTTAGGCATTCGATTAGACTTGAATAACCGAAACCTCACTTTGATAATTCAAACTAAGATCATAATTAACTTAGTTTCTTATCCGGAATCGAATTGGACTAAACAACTCATCCCGTACACAAATTATTTCGTTAATTCATAAATAATTCATACAAACCAAAATAAATCAACTTGCATAATTATTCACCTCAACCGGAAGCAATTGAAACAACATAGACATTAAAAGCACCGCAATTACACCGTAATTTTGTAAGCCTAAACAATTGATACCATACAAAAGAAAGATAACAATGGTTTTTCTTAACGGAAACCAATTGAATCACACATACATCAATTGTACCGAAATTTTGTAAGCCTAAACAATTGATACCACACAATAAAGAAAGATAATAATAGTTTTTCTTAACCGGAACCAATTGAAACACACATCCACACACACATGGAATAAATATCAATTGAACAGAAATTTTATTAAGCAAAAGAAACAAATATTTATAATATAAACTCAGGCTTTTCTTAAACAGGAAAACAATTAACTAACAAGATTGTTACCTCAAATTTCGCATCCACTTCTCCAATATGATAACATCTTCGTCCAGGGAGAATTGATATCGAAATATCACCACGTTGTAACTCTTATGCATAAACAAAATAATAACAACACACCTCAACCTTTACCAGAGAAAGGTTGAAAACCAGTTTTAACAATTGCAAGCAAAAGTTGAAAACCGTCGAAACACATATGCTTTTATGCTATCCGATTCAACATATTGTGACTTTTTCACATATTGTTTCTACCAGAACCCCTCATGATCCTTTGATAAAGCCTACCTTCTAGGGCAAGAACTTAATCCCGCTAAATAAAAAAGTCACCCAAACAATAAGGGTTCACAACATATGAGATCGAATATTAAGGTAGTAAAACCGAAATCAAACATCCCATAAATCAATTTGCAATACACCATAAATGTTTAACATAAAATCAAGTATTGCAATTAACTAATCTTGTAGAAAATTAATTATGAAAACAATGCAAAAAGAATGAGGTCATTCCGAGTTCGGACGAAGAAGTTATATGCAAAACAGTTTTTACACTTCTTCGTAAGAGGACCTCTCACTAGGATCGGTTCCCTTACCATGACATGGTACTAGGACCGGTTCCCTCACTATGACAGGTTACTAGGATCGGTTCCCAAGAGTTACTTGTGACAGATCACAACACTAAACTTTTTTCGACATAGCTTTTGCATACGATGTCCAAATTCAGTGATTTTTGGCTCGTTTTGACCAAAAAAGCAATAGCTACACGTATATGATCAGTAGATGTCAACATCATAAACTCACAATTACCGTTTCTTTCAAAACCCAAATATAGATAGAGAAAGTATGAGTATATAAGAAAAGAAGTCTCCTAAAGATGTTAATTAGTCATATAATAACCGAGAGATCATGTGCTTCCTCACCTTTTAAAAGATTGAGCACCAAGGTGAGCATGCACATTCTAACACAACTAGGTTGTTTTGAGTTGATCCTTGTCTTGTTCATCACGAGTGACTAAGACAGAATCATCATTCTTGACCTCTTGATTGGTTTGTTTTCTCTTGTTCCATCTCTTGTTTTTCTTCTTTGACTTGTGATGAAGAGTGTCATTATCACAACCTTTACTAGTACAAGAGATTTCAGACATAATGTCTTTCTTTATCCTTTCAAGAAGACTCTTGTAATTATTGTCACCAACAATTAACAGCTGAGAATCATTCTTGTGACTAAGTTTTGGTCCCTTCTTGGCTATGGAGGCTTTTGGGACCCATTTAGAGTTGGGTTTCGCAGGAGCAGCTTTCTCCTTCATAATACCATTAGAATCATTGTCCTTTTGAATATTTTGCGAAACACCCCTTCTCCAATTTGGAACATCAGATCTTGTATTTGCATTTACAAAGTTATATCTCTTTGTATATTCCGGTCTTTTATGAGATGACCTTGTCGAATGATATGCAAAATTCGAACTATCATTATAATAATTATTTTTCCTAAACTTAGGACAATACCGATCTGAGTTCTTAAGAGGAGAAAACTTAGCTAATTCGTTTGATACAATGGAAAGCGCATCTTGCATCTTACGAACTTTGCATCCCCATTGCAAGTGTCCTTTATTACCACAATAATAACAATGCTTAGTATAAATATACGAAGTATGAGTTTTAGTGTTACCTTTTTGTGGGTCATCTTGCATTGGAGCTCGACGAGTGTTCTTCTTCTTCTTCTTAGCAGAAGTGCTCTCTTTGATTACTGCTGGTTGAACACTATTCTTAGACTTGACAGACTTTTCTTCTTTACAAGAGATATGAGTCTTTGTCATCAGTGGAAGCCTCAGATTGAGAAGAATTTGTAGCTTTAACAAATTACCTCTTTGCTAATATTTGAAGCATTTATTCCCTTATAGCCCAATCCTCGTGTATCACGATGATTTCTACTTGCTTCTAACATTGATGTTAACTTGTTTGAGCTTTCATTGGATTTTTTCAGTTCCAAATTTTCTTCTTCCAACATCTTGATTTTATCAAGAGCACTGGCTAGATCATCCTCAAGGCGTTTTTCTCGTGAGAGATATACACCTTCATTATCTTCAAAACTCTTTTGTTGAGAGTTAATCCTTGCATCAGATTCAACAAGTTTCTCTTCCAACAAATGAATTTTTTCAAGAGCAGCATCATGCTCCTCGTTCAACAGTTCTGCTTGAGAGAGACTAGCGTTTTCTTTTTCTTCAAGACCCTGAATTTGTTTAGAAGTATCTTCCCTCAATTTTTTTCGTAGCCTAAACGATGCCTTTCACATTCAGTAGTCTTTAATTGTAAAGTAACCTGAAGTTCCTTTATTTGCTCATTAGACACACTTAAGAGAATTTCATTAGAAAACAATTTCTCACGAAACTTTTCCAACATAGAGTCTGTGACCTCTGATTCTGAAGATGGTTTAAAAACCTCTTGCGATACGTTAACTGAGTCTTTCAATAATTTTCTCTTTCACTTAATTTTACTTTGACTCATTTCTTATAGGTTGGATCGCACCAAACACAAATTGTTAGATATTTCGTGTTTGCCTGCTCTGATACCAATTGAAAAGGAGAGGGTACCCAAATATACCTCAAGCTAAAACTTTTCCTACCTATAAGTTCTTTCTCCGAAAGTGATTGTCTATGGACTGAGTCGAGACAATACAACTAATCGGTTCACACTTTGTGTGATCGTCTATGGATACTAGATCGATACAATACAACAACAAAGTATGTTTACTTGATACAAAGGTTCGCACTTAAACAAACACAATAGGATTGCTTATCAAGTAAATAGGAATTAACGTTTGTGTAATTTACTTTAATTATAATAAAACAATTATAATGCGGAATATAAAAGTAAATGACACAACAATATTTTGTTAACGAGGAAACCGTAAATGTAGAAAAACCTCGGGACCTAGTCCAGAATTGAATACTCTCGGGATTAAGCCGCTACAAAAAATTACACTAACTTCGTATATTTGAGACCAAGTAACTAACTCTATAGTTCACCTAGTTCCTTCTGTATTCCCACGCCTTCAACTTATAAATAAGTCACGTACTTGGAACAATTCCTTTGGTTCGTATTCCAAACAGTAAAGGAATAACAGATATGTTTAGTATCAACTCTATTCAACCAAGTGATATGAGTCGGACAAAGGCTCTTCTGTTTATCTCAACATAAACTCCTTCTTCAGGTATTTATACCTATCTTATGTTCAATCACCCCAAGGTAATCGTTTAATATTAAGCCAACAACACCTTTAATCCGAAGAATCGTGTTGATGCCGATCTACTCAATTAATCAATCCAATCTACCACAAGGATAAAACGATTATTAATTGGATCCTCTTTTACCGAAACAAGTATTGTGCACACCAAAGATTATGAAACTCAAGTCATATCTTCAATATCTTCTTTGTCTTCAAATCTTCTTAAATTTTCAATAAAAACCTGCACAAAATCAGTTGAATCTCTTGTGGTCAATCACGCACAGAATGGAGTCTGTTAACAATGGATTATCACAAGATCGTCTTTAGAACTAACAACAGTCTAAAGATCCCTGTCGAAACTCTGAACTAGTTTGAGTGAATCTTATATCAGAAGAGAAGATTCTCAAGAATAAACAAACTAGGTGCAATCAGATTTCAACCATCGTTAGTCAATCAAATCAATCGAAAACAAAGATAAACCGGAATTATCTAGTTTCCCACCAACGGGTCGCTCTAGAGCTTCTCAATCCCAAATAAGACTTTAAACTGAGCGGCCGTAAGAGATTTCACATAATTAGATTACTCTCCTCTCTGATAGGCGGCTACACCAGTAACAACAACAAACGAGTAAATCTGTTGTTACGAAGGATTATTTTGCTAAAAAGGAAAACTTCGTGTATTTATAGACTAGGAAGTTTGGACACCAAGCATAATTATCATAGAGATCTTCATCTTCATCCACAAAAATTCACCATCTTCCTCCTCATAAGCAAAGTTACCAGGAACAAGTTTAATAAGGGATAATTTTTTAGGAGATTGAGATTTTCTCTTAATTGTCATTCTATCATTTAACTCATTTTTTTTCCTTGAAATAATCTTGTCTAAAAGCTGGATTTCGAATAAAATTGGCCCGCACATCATTATTATGAATTTTGCTTGCCTCTTCAAGTCTATCCATAGACAAAATATTATTCACATCAAAAACATTATCTTCTAACCCTGCTTGAGTTTTAGGATCAACAGCACTACCTGGAATTTCCTCATTGGACTTGGAATCCTTGTTAGATGATTCCAAGTCTGAGACCAAGTAACTAACTCTATAGTTCACCTAGTTCCGTCTGTATTCCCACGCCTCGAACTTATAAATAAGTCACACACTTGTATCAATCCCTTTGGTTCATATTCCAAACAGTAAAGGAACAAGAAATCTGTTTGGTATCAACTCTATTCAACCAAGTGATATGAGTCGGACAAAGGCTCTTCCGTTTATCTCAACATAAACTCCTTCGTCAGGTATAGATCTATCTTATGTTCAATCACCCAAATGTAATCGATGAAGATTAATCCAACAACACCTTTAATCCGAAAAACCGTCTTGATGCCGATCTACTCATTTAATCAATCCAATCTACCATAAGGATAAAACGATTATTAATTGGATCCTCTTTTACTGAAACAAGTATTGTGCACACCAAAGATTGTAAAACCCAAGTCATATCTTCAATATCTTATTTGTCTTCAAATCTTCTTAAATCTTCCATAAAAACTTGCACACAATCACTTGAATCTCTTGTGATCAATCACGCACAGAACGGAGTCTGTTAACAATGGATTATCACAAGATCGTCTTTAGAACTAACAACAGTCTAAAGATCCATATCGAAATTCTGAACTAGTTTGAGTGAATCTTATATCAGAAGAGAAGATTCTCAAGAATAAACAAACTACGTGCAATCAGATTTCAACCACCGTTAGTCAATCAAATCAATCGAAAACAAAAGATAAACCACAATTATCTAGTTTCCCACCAACGATACATGGTAGAGCTTCTCAATCCCAAAGAAGACTAAACTGAGCGGCCGTAAGAGATTTCGCCTAATTAGGTTACTCTCCTTTCCAAATAGGCGGCTACACCAGTAACAACAACAAAAGAGTAAATATGTTAGGATTAGTTTGCTAGAAAGGCAAACTTCGAGTATTTATAGACAAGGACACCAAGGAATTTCCAAAACCGAAAATATTCTCAAGATATTCATAAAAGCACAGATTCGGTTTTCATAATTCCTAGAAATGCTCTGTCCAAAAATAACGATCGAAATCTCTAGGAAAATCTAATTAGTAAATGCACATTATTAATTCTGTAATTTCCTTATAAAATGAAATTAATAACCTTAATTAAAAGATTCTTAACTTACTTATGTTTCGATCTCGGGATTCTCTTCCCTTAGCCGTTAAGGAATATCTTTGAACAATTAAAGAAATAAACATTCACAGCACATGTTCAAAGTTTGTCGACATCTTAATTTTGTAAGTTCTCTTTCACACTTACAACCTTGAAACCGACTTGACACACTTCCAAACAAGTTTAGAATTGGTTCATCTGACTTTCAAGAACTATATGATTGATCAAACCAACATTCAATCACAAACATGGGTTTAACGGTTATACCAAACACTACACCATTTTTCCAGATTCGCAACTAAAATTCGTAACGGCCCAGCAGCCGTTACGAATATTTCTGTTACAAAAAGCCGTTACAACCTGGTTGTAACACGCTGAAGCCGTTACGAATTTTTTTATGATTCGTAACAGATGCTCGCCGTTACCAATCGTAACAGGCTAATTTTTTACGCGTGCTGCTCACACGCTTGGTCACACTAGACTCGGGTAACATGTGTATTTGCGCGTGTGCCATTCAGCCATGTGCCATTTTTTTCCACCCAACATGAATTACACTATATGATAATTTCACCCTTAAAGATATGATTTTATCCCCCTCTCATCGAGTAGTGAACTACATTTCTCGTTTCCCTTCCTCTTTCTTTTTTTCTCCCCCTTCTCATCGAGTAAATCCATTTCTCTTCTCTTCCCCATGAATACAGATTAACCACATCTTATTTTAGTTCTTCTCAACTTAAGATCTCAGTTCTTTAATCATCATCGTCGTCATCATCATCTGTTTAGGGTTTCGATTTCAGTTTTATCATCACCAGTTTTAGGGTTTTCTTTAATCTGTTATCAAATCATCTAATCTTTGAAGAATTGATCTTCAATCGTCTGTTAAGCGAGTTTAGGTTTTCGATTTCACAGATCTCTGTAAGTATTTATCATCTGTAGGATTTCGGTTTGTAAATTAGATTTTACGGTTTCAGTATTTCAATCGATTTTAGGGTTTCTTGCTACTCGTTGATTTGGTATTGAAATTCTTAGGGTTGGGTTTGATTTTCTACTGAGAGCATATGATGTACATAGTTATTATTTATGAATCTGTTATTATTTATGAATCTGAACTGAGAGCATATTAGATTTCTGATTCTGATTTACGATTTCAGTTGTGGTATGTATTGTTCATTGCAAAAATAAGGTTTATTGTTAAGTTTATGTCTCTTTAATAATTATAAATGACAGGTAGGGTTTAGTATAATGGAAATAAGTTTAAAAGTTTTCATGTAACTCATCTTTAAGAGTATGAATCAAGTATCCCAACTGCGTAGGAGGCCCTAGTTTGATATAATGTTGTTGGGGCCCTTTTTCCTCACTTACTATGTGTTGACTATACTTGAATGGGTCAGGGTGAGTCTAATAGGCAGACACTAATAACCAATCTCAATTAGAGTCTGACTATAATTATCTCTAGCTTATCATTCTTTCTATAGTTTCATTACTTTCAACGACGTCTTTGTTTTGAATGAAACATTTATTATGCTTTAACTGTAGATTTACAAGGCAAATGAGGAAATTTCATACGTAAATGGATAATTTGCGTCTAAATATTTCATTGATGTTAACACCTTAGAGATTTTTGGTTGATTTCAGAGGTGTGGTTTGGTCGGACGAGCTATCCAAGTTGAATATATCTGTATCTCAAGGGTGTTACCTCCTACCCAATGACTTCAATAAATTTATAATGCACAATGTCAAGGAGCTCAAATTGTTGATGATGCACAACAGGTAAAACCACTTTCCATTTCATCTCCCTTGTAGTAAGATTTACCATGTAAAGATGAGTTTTCACTTTCCTCCGGCCTTTCTCTGTGCTTAGGTTTCTCTTTTTCTTCTCTATGGTATTTGTATTGATTTTTACTTGTCACCTTTATCTTACCTGATTCAGGACTTTTTGTGCTGAGATTGCACACAACTTTTTTATAATAAAGAGGAAGGATATTGTTGAGCGCGCATATCAGTCGTAACTTGTATGTCTGTGTTTCCAACAAGACAGCTAGGTAGCACAGCCAGGAAAACGAGTATTCTGATCTTACTTTACTATCCAAAAATTCGTATTTGTTACAAGTATAACTTGGATTTGTGAATTATCTGAATCATATCATCATTTACTTAGTCGTAACCTGACACAGTTGGGAGTTTACGGTATCTTAAGGTACTCCAATCTTCTTTTTTCCTACCATTGTCAATTATCTGAATCATATCATCATTTACTTAGTCGCATGTTTTGTAGGCTCTGCATCTGAGTAATAATGGCCTCAAATCCCTTCCTTTGACGCTATTCAAAATGTGCACCCAGCTATCGGCTCTTGATCTTCATAATGCATAAATCACAATTGATATTCTCAGTCAGGTATTGACTTTTGATTCTTTTTTTTTATCTAAAACTTGTTCAAGAGGTGATAGTCTTATGTATCCAAGTATTATGTCACACAAGCGGTTTGAAGGGTGGGAAAGTTTTGATGAGCGTCGTAGATTAAAGAATCAAAAGCAACTAGATTTCTAAGTTGGAAGTTCTGGTGTGTTTGATGAAGGTGCTGATAAATATTAAAAAAGGTACTCGATCTCTCAAGTCGCACATTGCCAAAGTATATGAATGCAGTTCCATATACATTTCAGATGATCAATCAAAGATAACTTATATGTTGAATGCTTTTTCATAGTAGTTTTTTTTTTATTCTTAGTTTTGTAATTACAATATGCTTTTGTGCAAAAAAAATTAAAGGTATTGTAATCTTCCAATGTTTCCCGTGTCTGAGTTTCAGTCTTCAAATGTTTGCTTTCTCTGTGTAGTTTGACTGAACATGCCAGTTGTTTCTCCTTCATATTCCTAGTATTTTCTTCTCATAATATTTAGAAATGAATTTTCTTGTCATCAGGGTGTTCCTTTAAGAATTGAAATTGGATCTCGCGATGTTATGTGAGTCATGTTTGTGTAGATTTGTAGGTTACAAGTCCTAAAAAGAGTATATGTCATGGTTTGTGTAGTTTACATTCTCAGTATATCTTGCGTCTATCTTGTGGGGCTGTAGCTGGGTTGTTTGGTCAAACATTTACATACCGTCTAGATGTTGTTAGGAGGCGGATGCAGGTACATCTTGGTTTTTTTGTGTCTGCATATTCTATCTTAAGTATTCGTAAATGCATTCAGTTTAAACTTGCTTTCTGTATTACTCAACTTAAACTTGCTTTCTTTAGTCTTTTTTCTGTGCATATTGTTCCTTCAATAACTATTGTATTCAAGGCGTACGACATGATGAAGTCTTGGCTATGAGTTTATTACTAAATTTCTATTGTGTTTTATATCAGCAAGGATATGTGATCAAACAACAAGAAGCACAAAGCAATCTAGTACGAAATCGCCAAGAAGAAAAATCTGTATTAGTAAGTTACAAACAACTCAAAGTCTTTGATTTTAAAATTCAACCTGCTAATTATTTTCCTGGCATGTTGATCTTACAAACTGTCTTAAAAGCCTCTTTTTTTTCTTTCAATGTGCAGGTTGGCATACATATTTCTGGATAGCTTTAGTTCCCCTCTTTGTAAGCTTGGTAATCCCTCGAGCTCTTTATACATGTTTTCATGATTTCCTATTCCACCAATCTTTGATTTTTGATTATGTTATCGTTTTTGTATTGTCCTATGTGTGATGTTATGTGTTATCTCTAACCAACTAAATTTGGTTTACACTCTTGCATTTGCCTAATTTTCTTGTCTAACAACGTTGCTGTTAAACCGTTGTTAACAGTGTTTTGTGTCTGCAGTTGAAGTATTACGTAGCTGCTTCTTTCTTGGTAGAGAGATCCTGTAAGAGCAATGGCCATTGGATTGAAGATGCATAGCTGTTGTCGCGTTGGATTCCATCAGCTTTGTGAATCCTACTTCAGATGCAGCAGTCTGCGGCATGAGAAGGCTTTTATGTGAGTCGTGTTTCTGTTCCTGTTAGCATGTGACATGGGAAAACTTAGATATAAGTTATGAACTTAGAAAGTTTTTTAAGTTTCTATGAACTGAACTTTGGAACTTAGTAAATTTCTATCTATGTATTCCCTCAGAGTTTGATACTTAACAAAAAAAAAATTGGTACTTAGAAAAATTTGTGTTTTTTATATGAATGTGTAGATATGAATTGATTGAGTATAGTATGAATTGATTGAAACTATTGTTAGATATGGATGATCGGTAGAATGAAATGTGTATTTATTTGGAATTCCGGCGTATCCCGGTCGAGAATGAGCTGCCGGTCAACCTTGATCCGGTCAAAATTGGTCATTGCTGACTGATTTTGACCAGGTCAAGGTTGACCGACAGTAATATTTTTAGAGTTACAAAAAAATTCGTAACGGCTTTAACTTGTTACAACGTCCTGTTACTAAATAAATTCGTAATAGCTTGAGCATGTTACGACGGTGCACGTAGTAACGGCTCTAAGCTGTTACAAGGGCCGTTGCGAAAATATTGTAGCACCCCTTTTCGTAACGGTCAGGAACCGTTACCACCCCGATTCGTAACGCTCAAAAACCGTTTCGAATCGGAAAAAATGGTGTAGTGAAAACAAGTTTCGGTTCTACCTCCATGTGAGTATTGTTCATAGTCACACTAGCTTTCCAAAAATTTGGTTGACCAGGTACTAGGATCGGTTCCCCACATATATATGGTATCTAACTTATATGTGTTGCACATGTCCATAGGATCGGTTCCCCTTTGCCTAAAAACGTGTTGCACATGTCCATGGGATCTGTTCCCCTTTCTGCTATAAACCTTGTTGTACCCCATACAAGGATCGGTTCCCTTTGATGTACTGCACCCATTACAAGGATCGGTTCCCCTTACCTTTTAAGATCGGTTTTACTAGTAAAAGTTATACCAATACATAAGTCAGGCCTATGTGAATAGTTCTACCAAGAACACAACAATTTTTGAGCGGTTATACTCTATCACACATATTGGTTGTTCATAAGATATGCAATGAATAACAAAATCAATAACACCTGGCAATTCCTTTTCGGTCCACAAACAAGTTTATGAACTTACTTCCTTAGAACACATGTAAACATTGTTCCCTAGGATGAAATCTTCACCTCATACCCATATATAATCACAATAGCATTCAAATGATTATGACAATGTCTTATCTACAAAGTTTAATGGTTAAGTAATAAACCTCGTATTGTATTCCTTAATACTATGTCTATCTAGAGTTCAAATATGCTTCGCAGTTATATTTTCAATATGCACTACTTGAAAGATACGTTAGGGAATGAAACAGTTCAAGTCAAATATCACTAACCTCAAGTGGAAGGATGATTGTTGTCGTTATAGCTCCTAGCTTGTTCACATCTTCAAGTCTTCACAATACTTATAATGTCTCATATCCTAATACTTTCAAGCTAATCTATACCAAGTTGACTCTAGTACAAAATCAAGCGACTCTTAACATGAGTTTTGATTCACTAAAATATGACAATCAAACTTGACATACTCAACCGAGCAATGCTCTAACATATAGTCCCCAAACTAGCCATGTAAAAAAATGTGAATCTCCACAAGGGATAGGTTATTATGTGAGTAAAATAGGCCATTCTACATGCATACCTGGAAGGTATATCGTGAGTTAGTCGACTCTCCGTATTGAGTTATGCTAATATGTGATTGAAGCCTACTGAGGCTGAATGCATTTCTCACAGTTTTTTTTTTAATTTTTTTTTCAATTTTAGAAAATCCACTAATCTTTAGATTTTTTTTGTTCTCTCTAAAAGCTGGTAATTGTCGTTATTTTAGGAAAGGTTTCAGATCTTTCCGGAACCCAGTGGAGATTGTTATTCTAGGGAAACATACGGTTCCTAGTTTGGGATAATTTCCATATTTAGATAGGTTACCTAATTAATATTAGGTTTCATAATTGTTTAGGGTTTCCTTTTCCAAGTAGACTAAAACTTGGGAATCAAGTTTGTGGATACTAGATGCAAGGGTTATGGGGGTTGAGAGTCTCTTTCAAAATGAAAAACTTGATCAAATTTGGTCCTACTATGCGTATAGGGAAACCCTATTTCACCCCAAACTCAATCACCTTCTCTTTCAGTTGAAGGAGTGAGTGAAAGTCTTCAATACACGGAAAACATTATGCCTTATAAAACTAAACATGAATGATTTTTACGACCATGCACTTCATTGTGCAAGTGAGGTAGGGCTCACATTTAGGCATGACTTTGTCAGAGATGTTATTGCTGATATTTGCTATAAGGCTGGGGTTGTGGCTAGAAAGGAAGTTAATCTTGGCCTTTTATCTGACAAGGATGCGGCTTTGATGCCTGCTGACATTCTTGTCTGTAATTCGGAGAATGGTAAAGATGTATGCTTCGATGTTACGGGGGTTTTACCATTTTCTGGTAACAGCGGCCAGGCCTTTGTTCCGGGCGTTGCTATATCTAATGCCATCACCCACAAGCGCACCAAATATTTGAAAAAGTGCTCTGAAAATGGATACGGTTTCGGGGTCCTTGCTTTCACTACATTGGGTGAACTGGGTGAAGACATGGTGGTTCTTTTGAAGAGGCTGAGGAATTGCATTGCAAATTATGATCTGAATTACAAGATAGGAAATTCTCTTTTTTATAGACTAGGTATTTCCATTCAAAGAGGTGTGGGGGCACGGCTTGTTGCCAGGCTACCCTCCACCGATGTTGTACCTACTTTTGAATTTTAATAAATTCCTTCGAGGCTTTTTTGAGTAAAAAAAGAGAGAGAGAGAGAGAAAGTAAAGGCAAACAATTTTCCTTATGAAACTAAAATGAAAAAAATAAAGGCGAACAATTTGCCTTATGAAACTAAAATGATAGAAAAAAGGAAAACAGTTAGCCATGTAGTCTATTATCACTCTATCCCATGGTAGATTTTACATTCTTTCAGCTAGACTGTCTTTCATTTTGAAAGGGATAGACTGTTTTAGAGTCTATCCCATAGTCCTTGCTCTTAGGAGGCTTATATGGTGATTGTTATACATGAAATTCACAATGGAGACTTGAGGTATTTCATCCCACCTCTTGGGGTAGAATTTAGTGAGAAGAGAGAGACCGTTCTTTGGTGTTGAGAGATACATCGTTGGTGTATAGAAAGTACATCATTATGGATTGAGGGAGATGTGGAAGACATCGTTTAGGGAAGAGAAGATAGCATTGTTCGTTGATGGTGGAAGATTATCTTTGGTGTTGGAAGAGACATCATTTATAAGGATATCATCTTGTTATGTGAGATAAGTATTTTGTTGTTTAGTTAGACATTTTTGGTAGTTGATGGAGCGCTTGTTCATGAGAGTTATTTTAGAGTTTATGATCAACGCAATGTTGGACCAAGTTTGTTGATTGATTTATCAGTCTTTGAGTGTGTAATTCTCTATTATCCGCCTGGTGGATATAAGTATATTTCTGAACCACGTTAAATTTTGTGTGCTTTACTTACTACTTCATTTGAGTTTGCATTTTTTATCTTTCATTTTACATCGGTTCAAAGAACTAGTATATTGTGGGTTAATTCGAGTTGGATTTCCCTAACAAGTGGTGCGGTTAGTTGGTATTTTCCACAACAAGTAGTGCGGTGAGCATTGAGAGGATCGAAGTTAGAAGTGAGGATGTTTTGTTTTCTGCGATTAGCAAAAAAATTTGGTTTCAAAGGATTTGTTGTTTTCAAGTATTCAAATATGAAGGATTTGAAGTTATCAAATATTCAAAGATGCATAGATTGATGTTATCAAGCATTTGGGTTTGAAAAGCTTGATGTTATTAATTTTAGGTATGAAGCAAGATAAAGTTTTGGGAAGACTGGTATTATTTGATGTTGTTCGCATTCACTTTTGGTGGTGCTCCACATTTGAAGAATTTGATGTAATATTTCTTGAAGATTATAACCCTATGCATTCTGCATAGCTCCAAGTAAGTATTTGTGTAACCATAATTGGTTAGTTCATTGTGTTATTTTTGGATTTGTGTCGTATGAGGCTCTTATGGACTGGGAGTTCCACCGAGATATGTTTGTGAAGTTTGAGTTTAATGCCTCCTGGTTCTGTGAAGGATTTTACAAAGTCCAAGAGCTGCAAGACAAAATGGATGATGTTACCTCCATGGACTTTATTACTCATCAAGAAATAGAGGTCGAGAAATTGTCCCAGGAGTTGAAGCTGAAGCAGGCTGCTCTCCAGAATATGAAAGACGCCTTTGCCAAGAAGGACGAATTGTTGCTGGACGATTTTCCTTGAATAATTTATGCTTTCTTTTTTATTATTTTTTTAGGTGTCTTTGAGTGACGTGAGGAATTCCTTTCATGGTTTGATTTTCTGGTTTTGAGCTAGCAAGTGATTGCTTTTTATGAAGATATTTGATTATTTATTTTTTTGGGATAATTCATGAGTAGTTTTCTGAAAGGAATTATGCTTGGGTCGACTACTCATACTGAAATTCTAATTTTTGAATGCAAGTAATGCAACCTAGAGAAATCGTGTATGTTGCATGAAAATTTCAAGCATTGAAGCATGTAGAGGAAAACGTAACTCGGAGATTGAGAATGATATTAACTTCATTCTCAAAATGGGACGCGTGCGTCGAGTCCCCAACAAATTTCCAAAAGATCTCTCGCACAAATAATCATTTAACGAGACTTACTTGTTGACGAGGTTCAATGAACGAAATTAGGCTCTCCCAGATAATTGCTTAATTCCAAGTTGTGACCCGAGTTATTGTAACACGCCTCTGATAATGAAAAAGTCCCCGGCTGATTTGATCTCTTCTGTGAAACTACACATGTTGACTTGTGGAGAAAGGGAAGATTTATAATTCATAGACGCAACTCCCCTAAATTAATTTTCTCCGGGACAATGCGTTTCAGGCCGTTGCATTCATTGGTACGGTGATGGATGAATCTGTGGTAATGGAAATATCTTGGATCGATCATCTCCTGATCAGTTGGTGGACGCCATACAGGAGGTAATTGAACTACTCCGTCTTGCAACCAAACTTCTAGCAACTCCAGAACCTTCCTCATTTGAAATGGGAGGTGCGGGTACCCTGAGTCTAGCTTCTCTTGCGTTTGCAGTTGTTGTCGTGAGAACTCTTACGGGCTTTGATACGAGGTTTGTTTCGAGAGTGGAGTTGAGACATGAGTGTGTGTTGACATAGACGTAGATCACTTAGCTTGGCGGTTTTGCCGAAGTCCAACTTCTCTCGAGGGCCCTGCATCGATGGCAACAGCGCTGCGACGCGATTGAACCGAGTACCATTCATTAGTGAAGATCTTGTCTTCATAGAGGTCTTGGAAAAATTCCCCTTATTCAGGCGCTTCTCTGCTCAGTAAAGTCGGGGCAGTCGTGGCTTCGGATTGTTGAACAACTCTCTGAACTTCTGCAAGGGTCTTGAGGTATAGACTCTCCAATAAAGTTTCATATAATCCGGTTCCCTGCTCTTATTCTGCAGGTATTGTGACATTCCCGGCGAGTCCCTTTCCCTATGAAACTGTTTCGGCTCTTTGTTGCCGGCTGGATTTTGTTGATCGTTTCATTTCGGCTCATGTCCGATGTGGTTACGTATTCTGTTTGTATCACTGTTGGGGGAAACACGGACTTCAGATAACAATCCGATGTCATCTTTATCGTTGATGATGTTCTCCGGGCGAGTGCTTGCCGAATCCTTCCACAACCGGTTTACTATACTGGAGATATCAACCTGATTTGCAAGGACATCTTCTAATATCCTAGCCATTCATTCCATGGTGATTGCACCTCGATCATTCATGACTTTCGGAGAGTTTGGCTGGAAGGGATGCATTACAGAGTGGATGTTGAAATTGGTGATTGAAATGAAATCGGTTTAACGAATGTGTTCAGACCTAAGATTCTCCCTTTTGAATTTGAGAAAATTGAAATGAAATTGAAAATTGATCTTGCAACTGAGAGATTAAGCTCCCACTGTGGTCGCCAGTTGTTTTGGGGTAAAAACTGATTCCGCTGTTTTTGGTAAATTTGGGTGTGTTGATGAGAAACGAATTCAAACCCTAAACAAATGCACTGCACGGGAGTACTTTTAGATTCGAGAGATCAATCTGTAAGACTCTGTCCTAAACCAAGAAATGGTCGTTCCAGATTCAATTCGGTCACAAAGTGAAGGAAAAGGGTTGATCTTAGAGAGGGAAGCGAAGAAGGTGTTTGAGATTAGAATGTTGAATTATGAAGGTGTAGCTGTTTTATGACTTGTAACAGAATATGGTTTCTGGATACTCGTGTTGATCACACTTGTGTTTTCGAAGATAGGTCGAAAACCTATTTATACAAGTCATTGAGCGCACCCCTAATATCGTAGGAAGTGGAGATGGTTAAGTAGTGGAGAAGTGGAGTTATTCAAAAAGTGGTGATCACCACATTTCCATTATGTAGGAAGGCCGGTCACACTTTCACCCACTACTCTCATTACCGTTAACCGTCCGTGCTTTCCTGACACTTTCTCGTAATGGACGCATTGCACTCCGCACGTTGTAAACCGCCAGACCAATACCCCAGTGAGCATCCCCCAGTTTGTGACATGTTTGATGTCTCGAGTAAATGGGTCAAGTCGTGAGACTTGCCGCTAAAAGCATCATATTGTGCTTCTTAGGTTAAATAACTAAGTTATTTGTGAAGTCGGTATTCATAAAATATCGTATGTATTAGATGCATGTAAAGCATCGCTTTTAAGCAAACAACTCAAAATGATCGATGTGCATGGAGCATCGTTGTTTTAGAGCCTGTCTAAATTAGTCGCGAGTCAATCGTCTTAAAGAGAAGAGCGTGACCGGAGACTTTTGGGCGATCGTTTGGTAGCTCTAGAGACGAGCTATTGCTTGGTCGATCGCTCCACGTAGGCGAGTGACGGATGGTAGATATTCTAAATCCTACTGGTTGATCTAAACTAGATCTGGATCGCTCAAATCGGCTAGCCAAGTTGAGTGGCCGAGACGATTTGCGGCAGTTAGTGACTGCTGTTGAAGCAGCGCGAAGGACCATCTTTGGGTGATCGTTTGAGGATCACATGGGCTAATTGTAGCTTGGATGATTGCTCCTCATGGAAGGGGGTGGACGGTGATCATAGCAGCATCCCGTCAATCATCCAGTATCCGATCTAATCCGTCCGACCAAGCTAGCGAAGTTGGACGGACGAGATGGTTTTGCGACAACTGCTTGCTGTCGTTGATTTAGGGTTTGGAAACTGTGCGACCAACCCTAGTTTGGCTAATCGAATTAAATCGATGGGTGCTGATTTGAACAGGTCGTTTGGCCATGTGCAAAGACGGGTTACTTGTGAATACGCTAACACCTCATGGGCCATCTGAAATTAGATCTAAGCCACTTGATTTGGCTGTCGAAGATGGATGGTCATGATAAATATAAATTAGGGTTTTAAGACGACCGCGTCCACCCTAGTGCAATCGAATGTTTTGATGCGTCATTCACTTCCCATGAGCAAGTCGATCGATCGGGAATGAAATTGGGCCGACGGTGAACGCATTGGAATCTCTTTGATCGTGCGGGACACGATCTTGGCCGTCCAACTTGGCTGGCTAAGTAGGATGATCATGATGTATTTTGAGACCGTTTTTGCCGGTCTTAGATCGTTTGAGCTTATTTTTAAAATAACGCGAACACCCATGTTAGGGTTAACGTTCGAAGTGCTTGCGAGTGTGCTAGATGGAATCCGATTGGTCGGGGTATTAGTGGGCCCGCTGGTGGTCATCATGATGATAGACTAGTTCCGCTAGGAGTAGGCTATGCCTATTGAATTGCGTGGCCAAATCGCGTGGCCGTGATCGTTTTTTAAGACTGATACGGGCAGTCTAGATTTTCCTTAAGGAATTAAAACGCGTTCGATCGCGCTAACTTTTAATTAAAAAGTGTGTGAATACACTGATCTCTTTATCAGAGGGTAGTGTAGCCTATGTGAGTGTTTTCATGCAGGTCTCAATACTGACACTTCGGGAGATTTATGCTACTCCGTTGCGAGTGAACATTAATCGTCATGCCATGCCAATATTGAGAGTTCAGCTAAGAACATAGCATAGGAAAACACTAGGCAGGTCATGCATTATTGAATAATGCAATAGGTTAAAGTTTAAAGAATATCAGGGGTTGTTGCTTCATGCACCATTCTGAATAAACTTCATAAATATGTTGAATTTCTCAATACATATGTAGGTAAAGTGGTCTGGACACTCATTACTTTTAAATGTCCTTTATTCCTTTGCAGGATGACACCGCATTAAATACAAGGTTTTACAATTTTGACCCTGAACTGAAAACCACCATCAACAATATAATAAACTCCTTTGCCTGTTTAGATCAATATACCCAATAACTACCAAAGTAGCCAAGTTCAGATTCGCAATCAATCAGTATAGATCTCAACGAGAAGCTACAAAGCGATGCCGATCTCACGCAACTAATCAATCGAATAAATATGATTCTAGTTGGATCCCAGCCGATCAAGGTTTGTGCACACCAAAGATATGAGAACTAAATCTTATTGATCTTCAAATCTTCTTTAATCTTCAATAAACACATGCACAATGCCACTTGAATCTCTTGTGATCAATCACACACAAAACGTAGTCTGTTAACATTGGATTATCACAAGATGTCTTTAGATCTACCAACAGTTCTAAAGATCTCGTTATTTATGGGTAAAAACTGTTTCTGCTGGTTTTGGTAAATTTGGGTGTGTGGGTGAGAAACAAATTTAAACCTAAAACAAATGCACTGCACAAGAGTACTTTAGATTCGAGAGATCAATCTATACAATCCTGGCCTAAACCATGAAATGGTCGTTCCAGTGTTGCTTCGGTTACAAAGTGAAGGAGAAGAGTTGGTTTTAGGGAGGAAAGCGAAGAAGGTGTTGCGACCAGAATGGTTAATTCTGAAGGTGTGGCTATTCTATGACTTGTATCAGAATTTGGAACTGGCTTGTGGAATGAAAGCTATCGGTTCTTTGGTATTTTTCTGGATATTGTGTTGTTGTTCTCACCAAAACTTGTTTTTTAATGGAAAATAGGTAAAGCCTATTTATACAAGTCATAATTGAATACACCCTGGTCTCATAGGAAGTGGGAGTGGTTGAGTGATGGAAGAGTGGAGTAATGTGTAACTGCCAGAAACCACGCTCCACTATGAAGGAAGCGGGTTCGTTTACACCCACTAACTGACCTGTTTTCCTGACACTTTCTTATGATGGACATGTTGCACGCCGCACGCTGTAAAATGCCAGACCAATACCCTGATGAGCATCCCCCAGTTTGTGACATGTTTGATGTCTCGAGTGTTTTTGTGAAAAACGTGTAGAAGATTGCTACGTGTGCCAAGTCAAAGTCAAGAGACTTAGCATAGGAAGATAGCATGTGATGCTATTAGGCTTGCCTTGGCTGGCTGCCTAAAATTTTCCACAGGCCTGTCAATTCCATGGCGAATTTGGAAGGCTGAGATTGTAGCTTGTGAGAAAGTATGGCCATTGATTATGGACACATCTTGTTGCATAGCAAAGTGGCGCCATTGGCATAGTGGCGCCTGGCGTAGCCATGGTATAGCGGCATGCCAGTGGCATAGCCGTGGCAGCTGTTTTGGCATATTGGTGTTAGACCCAAATATGGCTCCGGCAACATTGGCCCTGTTGCTAAATTAAACTTAAGTCCCTAAAAGAATCACTTGACCTAGTTAGCATGGCGACTTTAGCTAAATTAGGGTTTAGCGTATCGAAACCCTTATTAGCACGTGCGTCGCGGCCCGGTGGCGTGACTGACATAGTTACCACATGCAAGTGGTACGATGGTGCAAGTAGCGCCTGGCGTAGCCATGGCCGCTAGATTTTGGAATATTGGTGTTAGACCCAAATGTGGCATGGAAACATTGGTCCCGTTGCCACATCAATCCCAATACTCTGGAAAACGTTACTTGGCTTGGTTGGCGTAGCAACTTTGCCTGAATTAGGGTTTGGCGTGCCAAAACCCTAATTAGTGCATACAACATGCGACATGTGGCATGTGGCCGTGGCACATCGATGTTTTGTGGAAATGGTACCATAGCCACGCCAAAGAAACCATACCAGGCTATCATGTGGAAACGGCCACAAGAGTAAGGATTGCCGTGGGTGGCTATGATATGACGTCTTTATTAGAGTTTCCTGGGTCCCGCACGGCTCGTGGCATGTTGTGGGGTCCGAAGTGGCATAACTTGTATCACGACTGGAAATTAGGGTGTCGACAATGCAAGGTTCGTGTTTCTGGTCAGGATAACCACATTGAAGTCTGTTATGGCGTTGTCCACAAACAGAAGATGGGTTGGCACGTAAGTGCACTATTTATGGTATGCTGCCACGTTCGGCATGCTTCTGTGGCAAAGTGACACGTCCGGAACTTTGGGCATGCCAGTTAGCGCATTGGTGATCGGTGCCTAATAACGCATATTTCTAGATCATTTTGTTGGCTTTTATCACATCTCAGGAGCTTTAATATCCCATTTTAAGCCAAATTGTGCATTTTGTGTCTCGAGGCATCAATAATCTTCTTTTTGTAAATATTGATAGTTTCTGTTTGTTTGTAGGAGAATAAAGAGACATGGTCGGCAAAGCTATTGTGAAAGTAAAAATGTGAAAGGAAGTTCAAGTGCGGGGAACGAGTGTCGTTGGAATTACATGGGCCGAAGTGTTAGCCCAAGTGGTACTCATGAAGCAAAAATAACAAACCAAAAGAAAATCTCTTGAACTCCTAGCACAGGTGTTTGTGGTGCACATCCAAACAGACCCAACTTTATTTAGTGAAAACACACGTTCCCATCTCTCTTTTCCCCTAATTTCCGTTTCCAACTCCTTCTTCTATCTACTGTTTTCTCCATAGCATACAATGATTTCTTGAGCCCCATGCTTGTTTCCCCAATTTACACACTGAAATCCATCATCTCCCTCATGTCAATCAACACTGTCACCATCGTCCTACTCTTTGAATCACTCTTTGTACTTCTTTCTTTCACTGTAACCTAGCATAAATATCTAGGGGGATGAATTGATCAAAACAAGTAAGAAGACTGAAATTCTGTCACCAGTCAGTAGCAGTGGTTCTCTATTTCATGTTTTAATCAGTGGTGAGTTGTAATCACATCAAATCCCTAATTTTCTGATTGTACTTTATTTGAAAATGGGATTGAGAATAGGGAGAGGTCTTGTATAAATAAGGAGAAGATTGTAAGGAAAAAAGAAAAGAAAGCCCGGAGTAGCCGGTGCAATTTGTAGTAGTGATATTTAGGTTTTAATTTCAGTTTTTATTATGTTCTAAACCTCTCTCTCTTCTTAGAGTTGAGATGAAACCCTTAATCTACTGCTGGTTGATTTATGCTACTGTTATTGTTCTTGTGTGCTGAACTGATTGAGGATATATTTAATCTTTGTGCTACAATACATAACTTTCACCTTGTATGTCATGCATCCTAGGTTGTTAAAGTACTTATTTGTTGTTGCATCAACTCATGTTTAATCGATTATTGTTAATCTGTGATTAGTTGTGATGTAATAAGACAGCTAATTCTAGGGATTGATACCTTAGTTGTGATTAAATTATCCATCTGAGAGTACCTTGGATATGCGGTAGACTTGAATCTTCACCGCTATCCCTTATAAGGAACAAGAATAGTTTCATTGGATGAATTCTCAAGTGTAGGTTATGTGGTGGATTCAACTGCCCAAGTTCTCTTGTCTAATTGTTTACAATCTTCTTATTGCACCTTTTGCTTACATTCTGCTTTAATACTTTAATCTTTATCAAACATCTTACCGTATCGACACAACAAACACCCATTTTGGTTACTTTCAATTTGAATCAGTTTTGGTAATACTTTAGCTTCAACTCCACACCCACCAAGTCCATGTGGATCGACCTGTGCTTGCCCTGTGTTGCATATCGACACTGTGCACTTGCAGTTAATATTGTAGGCATCTTCCTAGCCTACCAATTGGCGCAACTTTGGAAAGCCAATTTGGTATTGGAGCAATTTTGTCTCTCTTTTTTAATACTGCGGCAGGTTTAGAGCAACCTGATTGGTCGAAAAAGAGAGGGGGCGTGGCCACACTTCTGGTGTGGGTGTGGCAAGTTTAAAGCGACTTGATTGGTCGATGGGAAATAGGTCCGGAAAGTATGGGCCCGGCCACAACTTATGTGCGTGTGGAGGGTTTAAGGAGACCTGATTGGTCGAGGGAAATAGGTCCGGTTAGGAAACATGGGGCGTGGCCAATGGTAAATGGCGTCGGCTGGCCTAAGGAATAGCCACGCCTCCCTTTGTTGCTGCTCTTATTCTGCGACTCCTTTATTTCTTGTTTTCTGATTCTGGGCAAGATTTTGCACCTACTAATCCATGGCGGATTAATTACCTAGTTTGCATAGGCTTAATTTCGACAGGCAAGGTCTGATATACTGCGAAAGGCACAAATCCCTAATTTTTCAAATTAGTCAGGGTAATATCTGGATCCTGTGAATTATCACAAAATTGATTGAATTCTATGTGTTGACACAAAGTTCTTTAAGTTCATTGCCAGATAGCAGTACGCTTTCTGATTGAATACTTTATGTAAGGACCTTAGCCTTGATCGTGCTACTCTGCTGCGAGTGAACACAAATTGTCATGCCATATCAATATTAAGGGTTCGGCCGGGGAACACAGCACAGAAAGTATTCAAAGAAACTCATATTAATTGAATAATACAGGCAAGGTGCCAAAATTTATAGAATATCTGAGATTGTTGCTACATGCACCATTCTGGACAAATTTCATGAGAAAATATTGAGTTGCTCAATAAATGCGCCAGTGAATAGGTTGAACACTCATCACTTTTACATGGCTCTGTTTCCTTGCAAAATGAAGACACATTAAATGCAGGATTTTAAAATTTTAGCCCTGAACTAAAAACCTCCATCAACACCCGTCGATACTTCGATCTAGTTTGAGTGAATCTTATATCAGAATATAAGATTTTCAAAAATAAACAAACTAGGTGCAATCAAAGTTTCAAAAACCGTTAGTCAATCAAATCAATCGAAAACTAATAACACTACGATTTTCTAGTTTCCCACCAACGGTACTCGTAGAGCTTCTTGATCCCACGGAAGTCTTTAAACGAGCGGTCGTAAGAGATTTCACCTAATTAGGATACTTTCCTCTCCGAATAGACGGCTCCACCGGAAACAACAAGAATGAAGTTGTCTGGCTCTTAGGATAGTTTGTTGGAAATGCAAACTTAGGTATTTATAGACCAATGATGTTTGGACACCAAGGAATTTCCAAAACCGAAAATATGCAATGAATATCAAAATTCATTTTTCCTAATTTCCAATAAATGCTTGTCCAAAATTTCTGAAATCTCTCAATAGAAAATCTCCAATCAGTAAATGCACATTACTAGTTTTTATTCTCTAGATATATGCATTTAATTGCTGGTAATTAAAGTATATAAAACAAAAAATCTTAATTAATAGATTCTCAATTTATTTCGGCACAGGATCTCCTTGAGTACTAACGAATATCTTTGAACAATAAATGATAAGAGTTATTGTACGTGTTTGTTGACATCTTTTCACTGTAAATCCTTATTCATATTTTACGTAGATGTAAATTCTTGGAATCTGTTATACCACACTTCCAAAAAAGTTTAGAATTGGTTCACCTGTATTCCAAGATAACTATGTGATTGATCAAATATCAAATCACATACATGGGTTCAATCGCTTCTACCAATCACTAGGATCGGTTATACCTCAATATGGAAATACTTGTGATCGGTCACACAAGTTACCAGGACCGGTTACATCAGTTACCATGATCGGTTATACCAGGACAAGTTACCATATTTTCATGGTATTGCTTGTGATCGGTCACACCAGTTAGCAAGACCCGTTTCACCAGCTACCAGGACCGGTTACCAATTACAAGGATCGATTACACATAACTCTGTAATCGGTCACACCAATTATAAATACCGATCATACCATCTCATGGTGATTACTTAGGATCGGTTACACTAATTAATAAAAACTAGTCATACCAAATCATAAGTCAGGTACTTGTGCTTAGTTATACCAAGATACATAACAAAGTTACGATCGGTTCTACCATATCACACATATTGGTAATCCAAAGATTTGCAATGAATACTCGTACCAATAAGCCTAATGATTTCCCTTTCGATTCATAAAGCAAGTTCATGAATGTACTTCCTTTAAAAAAATGTAAAACATTGTTTCCTAGGATGAAATATTCACCATAACCCATTCACATAATCATAACAGTATATACAAGATTATGTAGATGTCATCTCAACGAAGTTCAAAAGATAAGCGTTATACTTCGTAGTCTAATTAATTCCCTAATACTATGATCATACAATTATGACCATGTCACATCACTGGAGTATTATACAATATGTTATGTTTTCAATATAGCACGACTTTAAAGATACGTTAGGAATGAAACAGTTCAAGTCAATATTACTAACCTCAAGAGGAAGGATGATGTTGTCGTTGTAGTTCGCTTCTTCTTCACATTCTTCAGGTCTTCAGAGTAATACTTGTATGTCTCAATATTCCTAGACTTTCTAGTCTAACCAAAACGAAGTTGACTCTAATATATAATCAAGCGACTTTAGATGAGTTTTGACCCACTAAAATATGACAACCAAACTTTACAGACCAATGCTTGGTGAGTTCAACTGAGCTATGCTCTAACTGAATTTGCAGTATTTAATCTTATTGGTTTTATATATTGCAAATGTATTATGAGATATATGTTCCTTTACGTTCGTGAATTGTGTTATTATCTCATATATGCTCAAAAGTTAAGTCTATTATGTCTTTATGCATATAATGATAAAAGATATAATGAACTTTTTAAGAAATTCCGCAGTATTGATCTTTCCCTGATCCACTATTATGTGAAAGTACTGTATTTACTTCGTAAGTTTTCTTATGTTGAGTGATTTCTGACTAAATTAATCAAAAATATCTTCTTGTGGTTAATTTACTCGAGGGTTACTGGATACAAATCCATGTGATTTGTTAATGTCCAAAGAAATCCTTTTTTTCTTGTAAAAGTAAGGTCGCTCATGTTGTTCTCTTGGGAATGACATCAAATGGGGGATATTTCTTAAATGAACTTGTGTTTAATTTCCATACCTACGTGGGGAGAGCGGTTGTGGAATTTGAAGGGGTTAACTTGCATCTTAAAAAATCCTTGATGAATACACTAAGTTTAGACTATGCTAAATCATCGAAAGAAAGTTGATATGTTTCTTTTTAGTCATGAATTATCTTTTGGGAATTCATTATGATGCCATAGTTTTCGTACCTTTGTCAATTTATATTGACAAAAAGGGGGAGAATTATTTAGTAGTTCACATTACATACATATGGTTAACGGATCATTATGTAAGGGGGAGCGGATTCCGTAAATAGGTTTTACCAATTGTGCAAAAGATGGAAGTATTGACTAAGGGGGAGTGATACATATCGCAGTAGTATTATTTCAAAGTTGTGATGCAATTGGACTTTGATTAATATAATAATACTATGTTACTGAATAACAATGATTGAGAATAATTTTTTTCTTATTGTTATTGCTACGGATCTTCAACAACGATGATGCTGAGTTGAACACATTCAGAATCGATGGAGAACTTGAAGTAATGAAGAATTCAAGGAAGTCGAAGATCCAAGGAACTCAATCATGATGGATCATAAGCTACAAAGTTTATTTATTTTTTAATCCATATGTATTGATAGTTTTGTCATTAAAATTGACAAAGAGGGAGATTGTTAGCGCACTGCTCAATCGAACTCGCAAGCGTTGCTATCTGAAGCTTGTTTTTCAAGTTTAGTTGATCAAAACTATATACAGTACTTGATTTCAAGTATACTTATAGTTATGTCTCGGATTAGGATAGAAGTGTGTAGTTGAGCATTGGACTTCAAGGTGTTCACCAATTGAAGAACAAGATCTACTGAAGACCTTGGAAGAACTTCGTCGACAAAAGGTACGTGGAGACTAAAACTTATCTATCACTCAGAAGTCTATTCAATTCTATCTATACTAATGAGACTAAGTCTTGTAGCTATATAGACTTTGGGTTATACACATTTTAAATTTCGCGCCAAGTTTATCTCGTTTATATATTTCTCGAAATACAAGTTTAAAGCTTAGAAAGCTTCATCATGTACTTGACAAGTTTATTTGTAAACAATTCATTTGTTTGAAACTAAATATTAAGTCAAGATGATCATGTGAAAATTACCTTGAACATCTTACATGATTTGTGTGAAACAATCATTTGATGTTAACTTGGGATGTTTCGTATTGATCAATTAATCATTTGAAAATTACTTGAAGGTAGTGGTATGTGTAAGATTACCATTGTTGTCTTCTAAGGATGTTTCAATGATTGAATGAGAGTTTTAGAACTATTACCAATGTCTGGATACAACACAATATGCGTACCTAGTATGCGAACTGTGAAGTACTAGTTCAGGTCCGGAGCTCTTGTTTGCTAAATGTGTTTGCAAACGGGTTTACCTGTGATAGGTCCGAACTGTGGTTTGCGTACTCAGTTTGTGAACGCAGTGGTTAGGTTCTAAAATCGGTAAGTATGACAACTCATACTCATAAACCCAGGTTCATTTGTGAACTAAAGTCCCTGGAACTTTAATGAATTAAGGTATGCGAACTTTCTTTGCAAACCGTGGAATTATGTTCATGAATTGGTTCTTGTATAAGTACTTTATACAATTACAAACCAAACCGAATATGCATCAAATTGTTCATGGATATTTCTAAGAGATAGTGAAATTTGAACAACTCTCTTAAAGAACATTTAGATTCATTTGATTATCTATCATGATTGATTGATTATCATATTTGAT
Organism: Papaver somniferum; assembly: GCF_003573695.1. Classification (NCBI taxonomy): domain Eukaryota; kingdom Viridiplantae; phylum Streptophyta; class Magnoliopsida; order Ranunculales; family Papaveraceae; genus Papaver; species Papaver somniferum. The sequence continues at coordinate 173,300,497 of NC_039359.1, read as the reverse complement.
CTGGATATGTTAGATGAATATGGCTAACCTAAAAGTGTTCATATGGCTAACTTCGGTTAACTGTTATCGTGCCAACTTGTTATACACGTTTAGGTACGGTTCACCCATATCTAAATATAGGTATATTTCATTTGTGTGTATCAAGATAATATCATCTAATGGTGAAGATTGATTGCTTTTTTTCTAAGCAAACTTAGCTTGAATCTCAAATTAGGAGTTCATAAACGGTGGATATTAATTGCTTTGTTACTAAGCTATCTTAGCTTTGATTGTAAGCAACCCTGATTTGAAAGACTATATAAGGAGGAATTCTAGTATCTGGGAAATCTAATCTCGACATTCTCGTGTGTCCTAGTTGCAAACTAGAGTCGATTCTCCATTAACCTAGGTTTCCAGTTCTAATGAAAACCATTACTAGGTTTAACGACTTGAAGACTTCATTCGGGATTCGTGAATCCAGGTCCAACTATTTTCTCTGTAGCTGCGTATCCTAATATTACTTTTTCTATCGTATTGAGTTTAATATTCTCCAAGATTTTCTCGAGATTTATCTATGATAGGTAAGATATAAAAAGTAATCACAATAGTTTCTTCGTCCCAGACTCTTGTGATTCCGCAATAACTTTTTCTATTAATCAGTTAGGTTATTATGAGGTGACTAATATTTCTACGTTGCTCTCCGGGACTATAAGACCGGATTATTAGTTGAGTTTCATGTTCACTTTGATCTTTATCTTAAGACGTTATCAACAAATAGAATATACTTATCAGTGGGAGACAGATTTGTTTATAAAATTCTTCGACTTTGGGTCGTAGAAACTTCTAGGCTGTAAAGGACGTCATCTTGGGGAATCAAGTGCGCAGAGTCTTCAAGAGGCTAAGGAACGCGACTGTACCTTAATCGGTATGAGACTTTGCTAGGGATCAGCTACATTCCATTCTGAAGTTAACTTATAGTAGGCTAGAGTCTGTAGCGACTTAATACAGTGTGGTGTTCAAGTCTGTACTAGGTCTCGAGGTTTTTCTGCATTTGCGGTTTCCTCGTTTACAAAATTTCTGAATCTGTGTTGTTTCTTTTCCGCATTATATTTTATTTATATAATTTAAACATCACAAGTTGTGCGTTGTTCAATCACAGTTGATAAATCCGACCTTGTTTGTTGGATAAGACTTGATTGACACTCAGACATTGGTCTTTGGTACCATTCGAGTCATTCTCATAACAATCAGGTTCATGGATTTCTATCTGTTTTATTTACTGATTGTGTTGAGAAACAGATAAAGGTCTTTAATATATATCCTGATTGAGACTCCGTAACTTGGTGCTCTTAGAATTATATTGGAGTTTAGTCCATACAGATCGTCGAACGAAATAATTGGGTGTGGTTGTTGTACCCCCGCATTTTCAGTTGTCATCAGTTTGATCATGTTTCTGTTAGTCTTTTGACCTAAAAAGTCGAAAGATGTTAAGAGGAAGTTAGACTCGAAGATGTTACGGCTTCAATTGCTTAAGGCAGTGAAGCTTTGGAGAGATCTTCTATAAAGATTTCGTTTGGGGAATTGTTGACTGTTATCAAGGATCAACATATTTCAGTTTCGTAGTGTCTGATTGCGTTTAGAGTACTTGTTGTGCATGGATATAAGTAAATTGAAGTGTGATGATCATTTGATGAGACGTGGTATGTTTTTGGACTTCGTAGACTGAGATTTCAGTTGTGGTGGAGCTATGGTTTCTTACTTTTGAATAAGAAACAATTTTGTCAACACAAATTATGGTATATGCTTTTTGGACATATGATTGAGAAAGGGTTATTTTATTGTGTTGAGTCTTACTTGGTAAGACTTGTAAGTTTGGAATTCTGTGAACGTTGTAGCTTCGAAGGGCGCGTACCTTTGGAGAGCGATGCGGCTGGAGGTTCGGTATCATTATGTTTCGTATACATGATAAGTTTAGTGACATCCATTTGTATGTTTAGGGCATCTTTATTATTGTTTCTGAGAGAGAAGCTAAGTAGATTGTGACCTTTGTTTCGGTAGTTTTTTGGAGGAGGATTTTAATATTGTATCTGTTAGGAATCATCGAAGTGGTATAAAGTGCAAGATCGTTTTGAGAAACATGTTGATATATTAGTGTTGATACGTTCCAATTTGGAGGTGAAGACCCATTTGAGAGGAACAAGGTATCGTTTGCTTAAATCTTGGGTACAATTCTATTGTTTGTGGTAGATGGCGATTTTACCGCATACTACTTGGACAAAGCACAGTGCATGTCGTTCAAGTTTCTTGGACAAGTTTGGGGATGATTTTCGGTGTGCTATCTTGTGAACCGTTTATCATCCATGGCTATTTAATGAAGTGCTTCTGGATAGTGATCATTTTTTGCCTGCCAAGTTTATTTCTCGTAAGAGAAAATAAATTTTGGTGTTAGTATTGAAGAAGGTGTTATTTATTCGGTGTTCCAGAAGTTATGTTTATACCAAGTTATAAAGATTACAAAAATAATAAAGAGACAATAGGTTGGTAAAACTTAATTAAAAAAAACGCTTGACATGTTCTGCAGCCAGATTTAATGCATAACATGTTACGCTTCTTAAAAAAGAATGCATAATAGGTTTACGCACCTTCAAAAAGAAAAAATGCATAACAAGTTATGCACCTTTAAAAAGACTGCATAACAGGTTACGCATTTCAAAAAATGCATAAAAATTTCGGTAGAAGCAACAATATACAGAAAAATGAAAAGTACTTGAAACAGATACAAAAATAACAAAAAATAAGTCTTACAATTGGAAATGGGAAAATAGTCATTCTTCAAGGTAAAAAAAGATTAAAAAATATTGTAAATGAAAAATGAATTAGGTTCAAACCAATAAATAGTAGTCTGAAAACCACAAGCGAATTTCTCTCCCTTAAGCAGCTTTCGTCTGAAAAACTACGAATTATTTGCCTCCTTAGACCGCTTCGGAAACTTCTTATATGGATGGAAACTGGTAGGCTTTGTACCAGATTGACCGTTGTGATGACCAATCTGACCGCAATTACCACAACGCATAGCTCTCCTGGGCGGCTTCTCATTACTGCTCAAATGTATACTAGTTGTTGGCCTCCTCGGCGGCCTCCTAATATCAGGTACATTTTAGTATCATTTCATTTGTAAACTTCAGAACTGTTATAGTTCGTAATAGGATGGCACAGTTGTAGACATCATTGTAGTATGCAGCAGTGAAACAAGAATCAACAAAATCATATGGGTTAGAACCAAACGTTTATATAAAAGCAAAAGCATGAACACATGGAAACCCATAGACGCGCCACCTTTGACAAGCATGTCTGTGTCTCAAGGTTGACACTATGAGAACTCACCCCGCCCTCAACTTCATAAACATAAGAATCCAACTATATAACCATCTAGGTTACTCCCTCGTCAATAAGAGTCTTCAGCTTAGCTTCATTCTTTGGTGTGAGAATTGTGCTGAAACTTAAACAATGTTTCTCCTTTATAACATAATCCTCATCACATCCTTCCATACTTGAACCAGAATAGCACTTGCATGGAGCTTTTTGTGTATCTTAATCCAACTATTAAAGATTCAGCAAGACTCGAAGATGTCCTCTCTTACTTATAACCCCTAAAGGCATTTGACCAGAACTCTGGAGGAATATCTTCAATATAATATGCAACCCATCCACAACTGAGTCCACTAATCGTGGATGGAAGTTTAAAAACCTTCGGGACTAAGAGCATATGTAACATCTTGAAATGCATCAATAACGACACTGCACCTTTTATCAGAAGCAATAACAGGTCAATTTTTCTTAAGATGATAATAACAGTAGTTGTGGAAGGATCCAGGAAAAACAATTGGAATCACTATCTTTTACTTCCCCGCGATCAGATAAAAATATGATTGGCTTATGATCAACAACATTACTCAAATTCCTTATGAACCATACCCAACTATCATTATCTTCACCACGAACTAAGGCCATGGCTAAAGGAAAAAACCCTGCACACCTGAAGACATGTTTCAGGACTAAAATAAAATATCAAGCAACCATTAAAAAAAAAACGTATAAAGTATTATGCAACAAAAACAATGCTGCATAAGATATTATGCATATAAAATAAATAATGCGCAACATATTATGCACATATATAAAAATAATGCATAATCATAAATCTCATTGTTAGAAAACATACCTTGTTCAGCATTGATACCAGTTGCAGCATGAGGCATCCTTTGAATCTCCTTGTAAGACAGGTACCATCCACAAAAACTAGGGACGAAGGGAATGGTAACCGTGTATACATGCCTCGAAATAAATAAAAATACGCGCAAACTCATTCGTGGCTGCTTCAACCTGAAATCCAATCAAACTACCTTCATTTATGGTCCGAATAATATCTACATACCATACCATATGCGAATACGACATGGCATCATCACTAAATATATCCTTATACACTTTTTCTTTGCCATTGTAAGCTTGATAATATTTCTCATTGATACCATAGCTAGTTTTAAATATTTTTAACAAATCATAAGTTTTGAAACTTGGATCACTTCTGATTTCGTCCTTAATCAAACTAGAAACAAAATTACTGTTGACTTTGTGGTAGAGCCTCTGATATCCCAATACACAGTGGTGACTATTAACATATTTTTTAACCGAAGCATTCTATTTTCATCATCAATAGCACAAACCTTAAACTCCCGAGGGAAATTTTCTTTTGGGAACTTTGCGTAGAACCTGGTAGCTTCATTCTTAGTATAAAGAAGAACGTACCTAGACTTAACCTCGTATTTCTTTACTGCTGTCCGTACTATAGTTACATCTTAAAAAAAAAGACTTTACCAACTTGACCAAGTAATTTATTCCACCCATCAGATCTAAGAATCCTGTTAACAGGCACCGAACGATCTTCAAGGAATTCACAAACAACTTCTTCAGGTTCAGCTACCCAACTACTTGAAGAACTACTACTACTACTAGAAAAATTGTTCCCAACTTCAACAAGCAAATAAAAGATTTCTTGACCTTTATAATTGACAATGAGATGAAAAATAGCAAGCGGAACATCAGAATCAACTCGCACAAACTTGGTTTCGTCATTAAAAGAAAAATTAATATGATGAGGTAATAAACGAGTCCACTTCTGGCAAACGATTGTCTTGAAAAACTGAAGAGTTGTGATGATGTCAACAGGATGGGCTAAGAAGTCATTCAAGTAATGAATTACGGCTAGTGAACTAATAAAAGGAATTTCAACCTGTAAAGACAAAAACAAGTTATATTGAAAAAATCCATATACATCAAAATTCTATAAGTACTTCAGAATAAAAGACTGGAATATCATGATAAGTCAACCGCATCACAAAAATTTAGAACAAACAATAACAACAACGAAAATTGATTCAGATTCTATGTAAAATTCTGATTGAAAGTCAAATCAACAACAAAAAATTGATTCAGTCAAACATTCGACGGAAAATCAAATCCACAACAATTTGATTTAGTCTACAAATCGAAATTAGAAATAGAAACATTAAAAGATCTACATGAATCGTGGATGTAAAGATCTCCATTAATCTAATAGAAACAAAATCTAACCGACTCAAAATCAAATCAAAACTAGAACAAAACCATAATTGGTCTATAGTATCGAAACATCAAAACATTAATCGAAGGATCTATATTAATCGGAACAAAATCAAAAACTAAAAAGAAAATCAAATATAAAAAATCAAGAAAAAAATCGAAATCGGAAGAAAATCTAAAATCAAAACTAAAAACAAGCTGAGATCCCTACATGAAGAGAATCATCAAAAACAAATCTCTAAAATAAGCTTGGAAAACCCTAAAAGAAGATCCTAAACAAATCTCTGATCGAAGATCACAATGAAATCAAACAAGATCAGAATCAAGTTTACAATGAACCGAACGAACCACTAGCTTGGATTTCATATAATTCTTGGGAAAAATTGATATACAAATTCAAAAATCCACCCTCAGCTCCTCAGCTCCGATAATCAACAGAAATTTCTCACTAAAAATACAGAAATAATAAATCTCGAACATAATATACAAAAGATAAAAAAAGGAAAACATAATTTCAAAAAAGTTCATGTCTGCAAGAAAAAATTCGCTGAAAATAAGTGCACGCGTAAACCCATGCGCCTGTGGGTTTGCGGCTGAAAAAATAAGAAAATATGCCTGATAGTAGTTTTCACATCTAAGTATCCAACCATCATGGGAGGCCCAAGTGATTTTACCTATTTAGGAAGAAACCTGTTTTGAGGCATACTGAATTTTTTTGAGGCATACTCATTCATTAGCCCATCTAGGGTGGGTTTATAAGAGGTGTCTAAAAGTAGTGCAATTACCTATATATCCTTAAACAATTTAAATTACTAGAGTGCCCTTATCCTCAAAAACCTAAATTCAAAAATCAAAATAACCTTTAAACTTAAACATTTTGGACTCCAATTCAATCAAGCAATTAATCAAGCAAAGGAAACACGAATCAAAGTGAGCGATGTTGGGGTGCGAAATCCAAATCTCAATTGCTCTCAGATGTATTTTAGAGTGTATTTGTAACAAACCCATCTTGTTTTTGATTGATTTTATTTTGTTTGATCGATAGAATATGATTTCAAAGATGAAATTAGGTTTTCAGAAGATCAGTTCGCCTGATCTTGGAATATCAATTTTGAGCCGAAACTAGTATATGATTTAGAGAAACACTATGTTCGGCTAATGCGACTTTGCTAGATTTTTTTCGAATCAGCCGAACCTAGCTTTGTTCTTTGTTTTGAATTTTCAGAAGATCAGTTCGGCTGATCTTGGAATATCAATTTTGAGCTGAACCAAGTATATGATTTAGAGAAACACTATGTTCGGCTGATACGACTTTGCTATATTTTGTTCGAATCAGCCGAACCTAAATTGTCAGTTAGAGAGTGAAGTACAGCTGACAAGTTGTCAGCCGAACCTCTGTTTTTTGAAAATATACCTAGGTTCGACTGACAAGTTGTTAGCCGAACCTAGGTATATTTTCAAAAAACTGAGGTTCGGCTGACAAGTTATCAACCGAACCGTTCATCTGGTAAGTAGACCGGGGTTTTAAAAATTCAATTTTTTGACAGATTCAACTTATAAAATGGACATTTAACCTCGTATAGAAGTCTACCTCTGATTTGAATCACACATTTTGGTCACTTCTAATCACTAAAATCTCAAAACCCAAGTTTTTTTTTCACTTCTTCTTCTTCTTCCTCTCAAAAATCCCAACTCTCTCACATAAATTTGATTTCTCTACTAATTTACCACTAATAATTTAATTTTTAATCAATCCTTAAAATTCCTAATTAATCAAATCTAATCATAATCATTAACAGCAATTATGTAAGGATAGTTATGCCATTATTAAAAATTATGGATAAGGGGTGATGTTGTTTTTTATTTAGTGACCCTATTTTGGCATTATTTAGTATGCCTCAAAAAAATCCAGTATGCCTCAGAACAGGTTTCTTTAGAAACGAGTTAGATGGGCCTGATAGTAGTTTTCACATCCAAGTATATAATCCAACCATCATGGGAGGCCCAAGTGATTTGACCTACTTAGGAGCGAGTTAGTGGTCTTCATCAGACAAGCTCCAGTACATCTGTTGATAAGTCAATGGTTCCAGTGTGACACCGCCAACGACGATCGATCCGCTCAAAGGACCTAACTATCAATCCATCTACGTCGCACCTACAGGTAAACGGCGCGACATGCAGTGTTATGTGAAAATATCCACCCCAGGCTATACCTTGTCATAGTCTTTACCGATGCAATATTTTCCAACACAAAACGAGCATAAAAGCAATTCCTAAACCCTTGCCATGAGCAAACTAAAACGAGATAAAAAGTCCGAGACTAATCAAAATTCTCAAATTTGTTACTCAAATTTGTTATTATAGTAAATTATACTCATATAAAGGAAAAATGAAAAAGAGGAAAGACGTACCTTCCGGAAAAAAATAAAGAAAAAAACAATCAAATGGAACTAAACTCCATGTTTAATATCACCATCTATGATTTTGCAAGAACAAAAATAAGAACATTCACATAACTACTGCTACTTATTACCCATGTGTGTGGACATAGTACTCCCCTTGTTTTTAAGGCACATTCATTGTAATCATCTTATCTGGGAAGGAGAACATAGTAGACCAGATGCATCTGATCCAACCACGGCAAGACCGCAAACAGCACATATCTTAGCCTCCTGAGATGGAACAAATTTTGCACTACAGTAAGGACATGCGACGTCTTTCTGTCCACGGTATATTGGCACATGTGTTGCTCCACATATCACAAATGGGTTTCTGAAATCATAATTTAGTTGGGCTGCATCATTTGCGTTCCTTTCCGCGTTTGCCAGTACTTGTCTTGCTTGCGTTGATTGAACCTCGTTAGTAGGGTTTGTCTCCAAGAGCCGCCTAGCAAAGTTTGCTGCCGTAATGAAGTTCTTTGCCTTGAAACTAATTCCCATTGCATTCTTCAAGGCCAGTCTCAAGTGAGCCACCTGAAGGTTACAGTGTGTGAAGTAAGCTGCTAATTCCTGCTGACGAACAGGGTTGTCTCTCGTCTCCCTCCTCTTCAGCTCAATTTGCAAACCCAGGACGTACTCCTTCGCTATAATGATCAACTCCTTGACTTCATCAACCTCCCTTCTTGAATCCACAACGATTAAGGGGATGGAGTGTAGAATACCAAGGAAAAGGTGTAAAGCTTCTGAAAATTTCCCACTTGTTGTAAGTTTATAGGCAGCATTGAGTTTCTCATGCAGCTGAGAAAACTTGATCACCAAAGCTGGTGGGCCTCTCACATTAGGGCTCACGGACTCACTCCACCCTCTCTCTACTGCCAAGGTGATCACAGGAGCAGAGGAACAAGCACGCACATAGGATTGAGTTCCATTGTGAAGATCGAGAAACATGGACTTCATGGGAGCAAAATTTTTGATGCCCAGTTGTCTGTTCAACAAGCGCATTGCAGTGTCGAAATTGCCAGCCGCCGCATGCTCACCAGCAAGGGATGATTTCTGAATCCATATCTGACTTACAGGCATGCCTGGAGCTGGGATTACAAATGCAGTTGACCGAGTATTTGTTGAGGTAATTGAAGTATCAAGCTCTGGTGGAAGGTCTAGATCCTCAAGTTCCCATCCTCCATCTTCGTCATTTTCCTCATTTACTTCCCCATTTTCACGCACCACTACTCCATCTTCATTCTGTGCGTCATCCGCACCATCAATATCTAAGTTTTCTCCCCAATCCGCCTCATCGGCTTCTTCATATTCTTCCTGTCCTCTTTCCACATCAAGACCACCATCGAAGATGCCTTTCATGACCCTCAACAAGGGCCAATCTCCACCACATAAGATGGGTGCAGGTGGAATCAAAAGGGAAGATGTTCTCCCCTCCGGCAAAGAGGGAACATTATCCCCCAGCTGATCAGCCAGTCTTTCAGCATCGTCAACGAGTCCATGAACAGCAGCTGTAACATAAGCAAGAGAAAATTGGCCGGCGTTCTCCAAAACTTTGACACGCTCACGGATGTCGCCAAGATACAAGGCATTGTGAAACTGACCCATTATATCATTCTTAACCTCGGCGATCTTCAACATTTTTGACAACTTATCCATATTCCCAGTTACAAGATACAGGAAGGAAAGCCTATCAAAGTTCTTTGTTCTCTGATATGCATATTCCACAATGCCTGCATTACCCTGACGAAGTGCTTCCACACCCAACCTATACCAGTGATCTTTCTCGTCAATCTCCTTCGCTGAGGCAACAGCAATCTGGATGTTACCACTCTCCAGCGCCAAGTTAAAACGAGTCTTTTCATCCTTCACAAAATGGAGAGCAACTTCAGGAAAACCTTTCTGATGCAAATAGGCAATCATGGCTTGTCCGCAGAGTTGCGAGTTTCTGATCATGCTCATAACCTGATCATACTTCTTCCTCAGCAGAGATAACTTGAATACATATTCTGTTGTATCAACAACTACTGCACGACTCTTTCCATCACGATCCAAGCAAAATATGGTATTACCAGTAACCTTGGTGATGTATATTGGCACGTCGAGTGTCTTAATGATTCCATTATCTCCATTCGGAAGACAATACTTAATGTGGTTCAGGGTCGTATATATGAAAACACCATTGTCATCCCAGGCTCCACTCTTCACACGAATAGTTTCATGAAGGGTGCACCTATGCACAAGTTTCTTGCTAGCAATTACAATAGCGTGTTTGCTAAGTAATGCAACACTCTCCATGTCAATCGACCAAACAACGTACTTAATGAAGGGAGTTTGAAGTTCACCAAGAATGAGTCTCTGCTGGAGATCGAAGATGACCACTCTATCCTCTGCCCTGCACAGCAAATTACCTGTCCCTGCATAGAATATTGCATCTGCGGACATGGGAAGACTGCACTTCTTCACAATCTCATTTTGAAGGTTTTTGATTAAAACTTGGTTGTTGCTCTTGTCAATAACAGCAAACCTATTCCGTGCTACAAAAACAGCTGATCCACCAATTCCTTTTTTAGCGTCTTGCATAGTATCTCCCCTGCCGGTGCCTTTAGGTACAATATAAAGCTCATAAGACCCCCCATCAATTTCTGAACAAACCAAAACAGCATTCTCTGTAGGACTGTAAGATAGAGTTTTTGGGCTTTGATTCAAGCTAGTCGAGCCAGGTCGTCGGATTGGAACCATTTGTGTGTCCTTTTGAGTTGAGAACTCATAGAAACGCAAGAAACGATCTTTGACATAGTACAAACTGTCACCACTGGTGGAGAAAGCCGGCCTTTCTCTCTCCAACTTAAAAACAATCATACCACTATCATGACCAGCAGCAAGCAGATTTATCTCTGGATGTGATGCAAGAATCCAGAACCGGTCGTGTTCTCTGCGAAATGTTTGAACACCAGTTCTCTTTGTTACATCCCACACACGAATACTTTTGTCCTCTGAATTGGACACGATAATGTCCTGCTTAGCATGGAACATAACACATGAGACATTATTCATATGCCCTCTCAATGTGTCTACTTCCCACGCCTTTGTATCTGCAAAAGAAGGCGAGAAAATAAAAGTTAGATGGTTTAAGTTGCATGTGTCTGTACAGATGCAACGTTTCCAACGAGTGGAGCCAACTTGATTCTTTCAAGGGGTGACTTTGTTTCTTGTGGAATGATAACATCTTACTAACGGTCTAATTACTTTTGCCACATCCAGTTATGAAACTCTTTTGTGCATACTTGCTAATATACCTAAAAGAGAATACTACTTAAGCTTCTGAACCTTGGAAAACGATAGATTCAATACCAGATAAATGAAGAGACCATCAAAAGTTAAAAAGTAATACCATTCATGCGCCACAATTTCACTTGGCGATCATCTGCTCCAGAAACAATCAGAGGCAGGCTTGGGTGGAATCCAGCCCAGTTGACCCCCCGGTCATGACCTTCCAAGACATACTTTACAACGGCATCAACCCCACCAAACAAATCTGTGTTCATCTGACTCAACCTCAATATATCATCTGCTGGGGATACCGACTTTTTCCGCAGCGCACCTATGTCCCATACACGAACAGTCTGGTCCAAGGAAGCCGAGACAACCAAGTCCTCCTTAGGATGAAAGGAGGCGCACATAACATAATGGTTGTGGCCAGTCAAAACAGAGATGCAAGTACGAGACTGCCAGTTCCATATTCTAATTGTTTGATCATCACTAGCACTAACTATCCAAGGGGATTCGTTATGAAATTGAACTGTACGGATGTAATCAAGATGTCCAAGAAGGGTAAACAAGCATCGATGCATCTTGTAGTTCCAGACTTTAATCTTATAATCATCTCCTGCAACCACAATCGTTTCCATAGACACTGAGAAAAGCTAACTAAAAAAAGGTTCAAAACTAATCAACATGTAGAACTAGATCAGTAATTCTATCAACATTCGGTCACAAACTTCTGTTACTCTGAGAAACCACACAAACAAGTCAACCAACTAGATACCAAATTATAAACCAGATCTGACAAAGATTTCAAATCCACATAACAATACCGACCATTGGTACATCAGATCCAATCATTTCATACAAGATCAATGTTGAAATCAATGTAATGTTCAGCAAATTACGAATACAGTGTAATGTTGGCAACAGAAGAGCGAAATACAAGCAAATCAATAAAATTGTGTACCTCCAGAGACAAACAATGGCTGCGAATTATGAAAATGAACACCACGAACAGGTCCATCATGTTCATCAAATCTATCAATAAGAGTTCCCATTCTGTAATCCCAAAGTTGAATCACACCACTGTGTAGACTCGCAAGGATCCATGGTCTTTTAGGATGAAAACTCAATCCTTTCACTCGATTACTCTTCGTCTCAAATTTCGTTAACATCGTTTAATCAACCAAGTATCCCAATCACCTAGAAAAATATTCAATAACTGCACGATTTCAAGATCAATAGAAACAGTTAAATTGCAGAATCAACAACTAATCAAATCAAATAAAAAAATGATCGAGATTGAAGAATTACGTCAGATCTGGCAATTAAAAAGTGTGGGCGAAAGTGCCTAGGATATACAGCGAGATGGTGTAGGTATAGGGCTATAGTTTTGCTTGCTCCTCTCTCCCGCTGTGATGGGAGAGTGTGAGTTTTTAGAGGGAGAGAGAAGGGAAATGAAAATTGAGATCCAAAAGTGATTTTTTTTATTTTTTCCTCTGTTTTAATTTTCTTTTTGGTTTCTGCTTTCTTAGGTAATAACGCGTTGACGGCAAGAGTTAGTGTGTTGATTTTGAGGATCCAACGGTAATGGTTACTCCAATTGCGTAAACGAGACCCAGGTGTTTAGGCTTAGTCTTACGGCCTACCAATCTAACATATAGATTGGAAGGCCATGTCACCTAGAATAATCCCCTAAGTCTTAGGCTTATTCCTATGGTCTTCTAAATCTAGCAGCTAGATTGGTCATCCACGTCAGTTAGGGCAATTTTCTAAGTCTTATGGTATGGCGAATCTAGCAGCGAAATGCTGAATAATACAGCGTCGAACGCTGAACAGTACAACGTCCAGGTGAACGCCGAACCGAACAGCGTTTGACTTTGTCAGCTAGGTTGACAATGCTGAACTATTCAGCTTCTGAGAATCGGGTTTTCTCCAGCGCAGAAACCCTTCTCCCTCAGTTCTTCCTCATTTCATTTGTTTCTCAAACACCCGAAAATGGATTTTGTAGTTCAATCATTCTAGGAATTTATTTCTCAAATCCTTTCGTGGGTTTGTTCTCCATCGGATTCTTGATCGTTTGAGAGTATCTTCATTCAATTACGTCCACGAAATTGATTGAGGTAAGGATTTAAAATTTTAGGTTTTTCTTCTTCTTGATTTTTGATTATGATGAAAATTTGATGAAATTGATGATTGATAGTTGATATTTGTGATGAACAAAAAATGAAATTTTGATATTTGTGATGAAAATGAATGGTAATTTATATGATTAGTTTGAACGCGCGATTGGGGGATATCAAAACTAATTGGAGGATATGAATTACTTCCCCCAACCAAAGGTGTCTGCTAAGGGGTGTTTTTGGGGCGAAAATACTAAAACACCCTTTCATAAATTAAAAAACATTGTGAAAAGACTGTTATACCCTTCCCACAAAATAAAAAACTTAAAATCAAAACCAAACACAAAATCAGTTATCCCCCATTTGAGTACCGGCATACTCGTGTGTTAGGTTTAGGTTTTGAAAAAAAAAAATCTTCAATCTTCCTCTCCTCTTCTTCATCGTTCTTCATATACTCTACGATTAATCGTTAAATCAAAAATTTCTTCGTCGATTAAAACCAACCCATAAGAATGCCTCCACGAAATAAATCAGATGCCCAATCGAAATCAAAATCGATTGCTCAACAGAAATTAAAGAAAAGGCTTGCTTTGATTGCTCAAGAGCAAGAACACGAAGAATTAGAGTTATCAGACGATCAACTACTAAGAAATATGGCTTTTGTGAGAAGGTAAGTCATTTAAAACTGTTTAATTAGTGTTTCAATCGATTTGTAGCTATGGGTTTAGGTCAAAATCGCGAAACCCTAACTGAAACAGTTGAGTTTCACTATTTCCGGCATTCAATTTAGTATGAATACCACACCGGAAATAAGTACCGGCATTCGATCTAGGATGAAGACCACACTGGTAGTGTCTCCCGGCATTTAATTTAGGTTGAAGACCACACCGAAACATAGTTTTAGCATTCTATTTAGGTTGAAGACCACTTCAGAACCCAGTACCGGCATTGATTTGAACTTTTACGAATACGCCGGTAGTGAGCTTCTAATAAACAGAAAATCCTAGGATTTTGTTATTGGTATCGGCATACGTTTTAGGTTAGATTCCATGCCGGTACTGGACTTTTGGTATCCAGGAACTTCCGAAAGAGTACCGGCATCCTCGACAATTTTTTTCAATGCCGGTATTAGTTCCCGGCATGAGTATTTATTTTCCTTATCTGCCTGTACTGGTATTTTTTTATCCAGGAACTTCCTAAAGTGTACCGGCACCTCGACAATTACTTGTCAATGCCGGTATTAGCTCCCGGCATGTTTGATACTTTTTTTCAGTATGCCGGTAGTGATGATTCTATGTCGTCATGTGGTGTATCTATGCCGGTATTAGAAATGAAAGTTAGTTGTCTTATATTTATTTCGTGATTCTTTTGAAATAGATCTAAAGCATGGGAAGCTAAAGCAAATGAGGCTAACAAAAGAAAAGTTAAAGATGATGTCACTAAGAAAAGAAGGAAGGATGGTCTTGATACTCCTCAATCTCTGCCTCCTCGAGGGAAAAACAAAAAGCGTTTGGGTGCTGATACAAGAGGGGCAATTTTGGAGAGTGGTCGTGATCGTAGTAAAATCGTAATCCGTGAATCTACCGGAGCTGTTGAGGAGGAAAATGAGTAGGATGAGCAAGATGAAGAGTAAAGTGAGGAGGAGGATAATGAGATTGATCCAACTCAATTAGCAAACCAAATCCAAGGAGTAGTGGAACAAGGTGGTCCAAGTCAACAACCCACACAAGCGGGGAAAGGAAAAGGCAAAGTAAAAGTTAAAGGTTCGCACCTTCCTCATGTTGATGACATGATACCTGACCTTGATGGTTGTAGAATTTGGGGCCCAGCTTCTCATTATCCGGGGTATCTATTTGGATACAAGGACTCGTGGGCTCGTACTATATATCAAACTTGTGTAAGAATTTTTATCTCGTGCATATATATTCTTCTGTATTTATGCAAAATCTCTTAATCGTATTATCTCCTAATTGTATGATCATAAGAAGGATGTGCGTGTTTGTCGAAACCAAGTCGCGGCTCATTGGGATTTGTTTAAGGAGCATGAAGAGGTCCAAGCAATAGTAAAGGATTCTGATCTATATCCTTTGGTTGAAAATTATGTGAAGCCAGATATGGTGACAGTCAATTGCTTCGTCGAAAGGTATCATGGTGAAACTGATACCATGCACTTCCCGTTTGGAGAGATGACCTTGATCCCTGATGATGCTCAGAACATTCTAGGCTTGAGTGTTACCGGCAAATCAATTGCAGAACGAGATAATCATTCTTTTGAGCTACAATGGACGAATTTGCACGAGCTTACTAACAAGTTGTTTGGTTGGGACTACAAAACTTTTGTGTAAAGCTTCTATGTATCTAAGGTTAGTAGGACAAAGACCATCAAGCCGACCATGCTTAAGGAGAAGTTTGAAAATACAAAGTAAATAAGTTTGAAGGATGAATGAGACCCCGTAAAGATTCGTTATACAGCCGTTGCGTACCTGTTATTCATCTTGGGCACTAGGGTATTCCCTGACACTAGTAGCAACATGGTTAGTGCAAACTACCTTCAGTACTTGGATCCGTTGGAAGAGGTCTTTACCTATTCATGGGGAACCGTGGCAATGGCAAATTTGATGACGGAGATGAGAAGGGCCTCTAAGGCGGTGGCAAACCAATTTGTTTGGAATTTCACTCTACTCCAGGTATTTTTGTTTTTAAACTTATGTTCTTATTTATATTGTTCACATGAACCCTTATCATGAATTTAGAAACAAAGTTTAATGATTTTTATATGTATCATTTCACATTTGTATAGGTGTGGGCTTATGAACATTTCCCAACATTGTTCAAGGACAACCCCTTCTTGAAGTTTATTCCCGTTGATGACCCCGAGGAGCCTAGAGTCAAGAGATACGAGTTCAACAGCCATCCGAAGCCCGGTAACAATCATCGACTGACAGAAATGAGATTGTCTCTGGACGTGATGACTACCAAAGATGTTTTGTTCGACCCTTACAAGGAGGATAGAGAAAACCGCCAATATTTGAGGTTTCAGAACGTTGCATTTTACAATGGGCCTTTGTTCCACCCAAAGGGATACGTTATGGCTGATCTTCGAAGTGTGATGCGGCAACTTGGATACAAGCAATTACCTTCCTTCATGACAGCCTCTACTGAAAGGTAATAGCTTGACCTTTCTGTGTCCATGACAAGTTCCACAAGGTTGAGGGTAAAGTATGATCCAATTCCATAACCAACACATTGAAGGGATAAAATACCGACAACTAATTATAACTTCTTATTCTTCTCCATTGTAACTGTCGCACCAATTATCCCCCATTGTAACCGTTACAAACTCCCTCATTCCATTTATGTGACGGTTACAAACTCCATTATTACATAAAATTGACGGTTATAGAATGGAAACGGTTCCATCTTTCTATTTCTTTGTTTTCACTTTGCAATTCCAAAAGAACTTCCAAAACCACTAAAATACATTATTTGGTTTCATCCTCTGAACCAAATTCATTCAATTCTTCAAACCCAAAGAAGAATGGGTCCTCGCAAACCTCCTGAAAAAACAAAAACCTAATTCTTGTGGTAAATCGAAATCAAAAGCATCTGTTGAACAAGATGACGAGGAGGAAATAACAGAGATGATAAGGTAAGTGATGTCTATGTTTATTGAAGCATTCTTAGGGTTTATTTCATAATATAAAAAACACAAATTGAAACTTGCATGTTTATTGTTTGCACTAGGTAAAAGGAAATTTGAATTTGCAATTTAGTGAATTTGAAATTGAATTTAGTGAATTGAAATTTCAATTTAGTTTCGGCGTACAATTAAATTTGAATACAATGCCGGTTTATGTGTCATGTATCCCCCTTTTATTGCATGTAAGTTATTAGAATACCGACATAAAAACCCTATAAATTTCAACGCCGGCACCTCTGCCGGCAGTATCGTAATGTTCACTATCCATGCCGGTTTTGATTTCCTTATTTTTCTAAATCTCCGTATACATAACCCTTTCTCTTATGTCTATCCTTCTTCTTGTATTGCCACTTCTCTCACAAACCATCTCAAAATGATTATCTGAACGTTGGGTATTCCTCACCAACATATACATGTTCTTAAGAGCCGTCTCTTTTGCCCAAGCAGTTGCTTCCTCTGGAGATTTTATTCCCTACATAAGGAAAATAATGGGAGATTATAAGGTTAATTACAAGCAATACCCATATAAAGTTCTAAAAACTAGGTGAAAGTATTGTTTGGTAACATACCGGAAGCATTTTATAGTATTCAGACATATCCGGACCAAGCGGTTTAGAATTTGTTGGATCAATGTATGTCACAATCTAAGGAATGAATGAAAAGAAAATGGAATTAGTTCCAAATAAAATTAAATTACTATGTCGGGTACTAGTTCCGGCATGTCAGGTATTATGTCACAAGCGGTTTTGACAGTACTGCCAAAACAACCAAAGCCGGAAACATGTGACGGCATTCTCGAATAATGTTCCGGCATTCCGGAATTGCATTTGAAAAAGAGGACCTAATTTTAAACAATATCGGCATTGTATTTTCTTGAACAATGATGCCGGAATTGGCAATACCGGCATGCTCGATATGTAAGGTTCCAAGCCGGTATTTTGTGTCGGCTTTGTCCATAACTTATAAACCACGCTGGTATTAGGTGCGGGCGTGCTCGATAATTTATATACCACGCCGGTATTTAAGTTCAAAAATCTTTAATTCCTGGATGTTTTTCTTGTGGTACCGGCATGGTAAAGTTAGGAGTGAACCATGCCGGTTTGGATATTCCATGGAATATTCGGTGGTAGGTAAAATGTTAACTGCGTGCCGGCATGGATTTTTTTGGTTGAAGACCACGCCGACAATTGTTTCAAAATGGGGGATATTTTTCATTGGCATACTCGTAGTATGAATACCGTGCCGGTTCTGGTGGTGCCGGCGTGGTATTCATACTACGAGTATGCATGCACCAAGCTTTTTCAGTGAAAAAATGGCGGTTTCAAAAAAATAATCAAATTTTCGGCCTCTTAGCAGCATTACCTGTGTGTTGGGGATGCTTATATGTTGAAATTTTTTACTTTCTTGGGTTGGTTCTTCAAAAAACACTTCATGCTCACTAAAATCATGATCCAAGGGTGTTGGTTCATCATATAATTCCAATTGTGAGTTGTTATCATTAACCGAAGATTGAAGATATAATTATTGTTGTAGTTGAGCTAAAGATTCAGCAGCTGCAATTCTCTCCTCACAATCATCTTCCATTTTCACAAAAAAAATTTCACTCAAAAATATTTTTCCCTCTTTCTACTCTCACCTCACTCACATAAATTCAAATAAAAATACACACTAATCTATCCCCCAAATACTTAAGATTTTACTAATTATTATTAATCACTAAACCTGATTAGTGAGGGTTAGATTAGGAATTAAAAAAATAATTACATAAGGGGTGACCCAGATTTGATATTTGGATCCAGTTTGTGTCATGTAGCTATATCCCCCAATTAGTTTCCATATCCCCCAATCGCGCATTCATTAGTTTGTATGTAAAATTTGTAGGTAAATTTGTATGATAATTTTATTATTTGTATGGTGATAATGAATTATTTTTGATAATTTGTATGATAATTTAGTTTGTATGATTGATATCTTTTTTTCATGTTTATTACTGAATGTAGTATGAGTATGGATGAAACGCTATTTCGGTTGGATATAGTTTCATCAAAGAATTGTGATAGACATGTATGTCAAGATGTTACGAAAGACCCTCGCAGAGTAAGCTTTAGAGGTAGTTTGAAGGATATTGAAGTGTGTCATAATATTGTAGTGAAAGATAATCCGGTAACAAAACGATATTGTGACAATTGTGGCTTTTCTTCTGTTTTTGAGTTTGATTTCGCCAATGGGGATAGAGGCTTAGTTAAAGCCATAGCTGAGAGATGGTGGTCAAAAACGAAGAGCTTTCATTTTCGGGAGTTTGAAATTGGCCTCCTTCCTTTATATTGGTACATATTAACGGGAATTCCCATTGGTGACCCTAGTAAACGACCAGTAGTTATGCCGCAGTTGGGTAGTGTTCTAACATATCATGCTCTAGATGATTTATATTTTTTGGATATCAAAAATTATGGTGTATGGGACTCTAAGAAAAATTCATTATCCTTAGCAGTCTTGAGAGAGTACATTGATAGTAGAAAAGACCAGGATAATACTGGGTGTGCAGAGACATTGACACGAGCATTCTTTATGTGGTGTTTTGGTCATTTTCTTCTAGCGCATTCTAATGGAAAAGTAGATAAACGTTGGGCTCTGTTGTTGGCGGACTTAGATAGAGTTGGGGAGTATGATTGGGGTCTAGATTCGTTAGGTAATACCTATAAATATCTCGACGGTTGGTTAACCAAGGGTATGAATTTAGCTTGCATGGCTATGGTACTTGAGTATTGGTAGTATTACTACTTCCGCAACATGCAATCATTGCTTTGTCATACACCTGGAGGACATTTTGATATTTTCCCAAAGATTTGTCTCTTCAAGAAGATTAGGATTGAATCAAGGAAGAGAGGACATCAAGGAGGCCAAAAGGATACCATGAAACACTCAGTCAAAAGCGCAAGAATACAGATTGACACTAGAACAAGGGAATCATGTATTTCGCAACCATGAGCAGATAGTGAGTATTTTGTGGGAGACCAATATGAGTACGCACTAAATGTATCCAAAAAAAGAGTTCTGTTTTTTACTTTTAAAAACACATAAGAGTTAATTGTTACTTGGCAGAGAGATTCCAGAGGCAGATTAAAGGTGAGATTGTAGTCCCAACAAATCCTCCAAATTTGGAAAAAATTGATGACATAGATATTGTAGATGTCATCGACTATTATCAGTCACTGAGGATCAATATAACACTTGGTGTAAGAAGTAGAGTGTTGGACCTTATGTCACTGAGTCATACCATGCACAGAACGTCGATGAGATAGCATTGAGTAGCTCAGCTGTTCCTCGTCGTTTATCTCCTAGTCATCCTCCTCCTGACATGATGTCGCAGACATATACCTATGACACACAGAATGATCCCCCATCACAACATCCGGAGATAGATTTCAATTTACCATTTTCCAAACGTCAATTACAAGTTCCAAGGGTTGCTTGTCTGTATAACTTTCGGGAGATGAATTTGACATTGTAAGTACATTTACATTTGTACTAATTTTCATTTTAAGTTTCTTGAATATTTGACTAAATTCTCTAATTTATATGTTTGTAGGATGATTGCTTTTTTTTGAATAACAACGTTCATTCCAGCTTGGAGCTCGTCAAATCGTATGGGACGAGACATACAAAATGGCTACAACTTCATGTTCCTCATCCGGGAGATCTACATCTTCTTCAGTACCATCTATCCAATCCCAAATACAAAACAATCCAAATGAAGCTACTATATCATAAGAACTCACATTAGGTGGTACATATGAATGGGCTACAGGTCAACAATATTACACCCCTATGGTCAAAGATGGAGCTACTACATCACAATATCAACAACAAGGAAATGAATTTACCGATGCGTTATTGGCGGAAAACAAGACTAACATTGTTTATGATACCCAGTTCACCCAACAACAACCCCATAATGTGTTTGACCTGAATTAAAGTACTTGTCGTAGTGTTTATGAAATCATATGGAGTGTTATACCTTTAATTACTATTTATTTTATGGATTGTTATTTGGTTTTTATGGCGTGTTTTAATTTATTTATATTTATGGCATTGTTTATGGGTGAAAACTGTTTCTGCGGTTTTTGGTAAATTTGGGTGTGTGTGGATGGGAAACGAATCTAAACCCTAAACAAATGTACTGCACGGGAGTGCTTTATGATTCGAGAGATCAATCTACACAATTCTGGCCTAAACCAAGAAATGGTCGTTCCATACTTGCTTCGGTCACAAAGTGAAGGAGATGGGGTTGATCTTAGGGAGGGAAGCGAAGAAGGTGTTGAGATTGTGAAGGTGTTGGCTGTTTATGACTTGTATCAGAATATCGAACTGGCTTGCAATAATGTAAGCAATCATCTCTGGGTGTTTGAATACGTTGTATCAACACTTGATTTCTATATATCCTGGAAATAGGGAGGAGAACCTATTTATACAAGTTATTGAGCACAACCCTCGTCTCTCGTAGGAAGTGGAGGAAGTGTAGTGATGAAATAGCGGGGTCGTGTTAGTGTCACATGATCAGTCTTTGCCTACTTCTACCATCATCGCTAACCGTCCATGCCTCCTGACACGTTCTTGTGATGGCGCGTTGCACGCTGCACGCCGTAAACCACCAGACCAATACCCCAGTAAGTATCCCCCAGTTTGTGACATGCTTGATGTCTCGAATGAGTGGATCGTAGGATCCACTGGAAGTAGCATATGGTGCTAATTTAAATAACTAAATTATTTAAGAAATCAATATTTATAAAATATCGTGTGTATTCTATGCATGTAGTGCATCGAATATGATCAATATGTGTGAAGCATCGCTGTTTTAAGGCTTAACCGAATAAGTCGCGGATTAAGCGTCTTAAAACATTATCACGTCCATCCATCTTCGAGTGATCGTTTGGAGGACGCATGGGTGAGCCATCTCATGACCGATCACTCCATGTGGAAGAGTGACGGACAGTGATCACAAGGATGCTTCATTGGTCGTCTAGCTCTTAACCTAGGCTGTCCGACCAAGCTATCAAAGTTGGACGGACGAGATGGTTTATGACCCTTATTTACGACGATTGATGGATTTTTTAGGGTTTTAGGAGGTGTGCACGCATCACTCCTATGCTTGACCTAATCCGAGCTTGGACGTAAGTATGCGTATAGACAGCCTGCCGATGTATACGCTCATATCTCTTTTCATGAAGGTGCGATCTAGGCCACTCAATTTGACCGGAAAAGGTGAGTGGTCGTGATCGATTTGCGGCAGAAATCCATTGCCGCAAAGGATTTGGAAGCCTCCCAGCATGCCATTTTCGGGCGCGTGTTTCGAAGTCGTCGAGTCCTAGTCTGATTAGGCCGACCATCTCCACGTAAAGGTGGGCCCACGGTGATCATGTTGACATGCTTGGGACCTTTTAAGTTTACATCTACACCCTCCATCTAAGCTTGCGAAGATGGATGGTCGTGATCGAACTGCGACAGTTATGCAGCGCCGCAAACCCTAATTAGGGTTTTAAAACAGACACGCACACACGACTTCCACCAAACGGTTTGGAAAATAGCTTTATCCTCTGCAGGATGTCAGTGTATTAAGTTTGGCCTTTACAATTTCAGCCTTGAACCAAAATCCACCATCAACATTAAGTCCCCTGCCTAGCACATAATGGTTGCATTATTGTGGGGTAGGCATGAGATGGTGACAAATAAAGATAAAACTTATGAGACAAAGTTCGATGTTACCAGGAGAGATAGGTCGGACTGTCTTTGGAACATGTCACGTTCAAGAGGCATCCAGGTGAGCATTCCCCTAGCATGATGGTGGTTGGCCCCAGGTAGATTAGGCATGCGGTTGGTTGGGATCTAAAACTATTCATGACGATGCCATAATCCTCGACTCTGATGTGGGCGATCCCTATCATGAGGAATATCCTTACAAGGCTGCTGAAGCCATTTCTGAAAAATACGTTGAAGCAGCTCCCAAGGAGGACGTTGATGTAGCTTCTGGAAAGCGTGTTGAAGCAGCTTCTGAAGCGAACGTGGAGGCGGCTCCTGGAGATAGCGTTGAAGAGATTCTAGAGCATACGTCGAAGCGTTTCCCGGAGAGAGCGTTGAAGCAACTTCCTCTGGAGAGCGAGCTGAAACGCCTTCTTCTGGAGAGAGAGATGAAACGTCTTCTATTGAAGAGAGCGTTGAAGCATCTTCTGTTGGAGAGCGCGTTGAAGCGGCTTCTTCATCAGTTTGATTTCCCCTTGCGGATTACATGCTTCTTGACCATCTCTCTTCTCTTGTGTTGAAGAAGTTCTTGACTGACGGCGAAGGAATTTCATGCCGAGTCTCAGTCCCCAAGCGTGGTCTACGTGGCTCTATCTTGTATGCCCGATGGATCTACCATAATAAAGGTATCGCCATCCAGCCTTCGTACTAGTAATCATATTACTTATCCATGGGTAAAAATATGCATAAGTTTAGATTACCTTTGTACATAGTGGTTGTTGATATGATGAAGCTCTGGATGGTATCAATCGACGAGCAACAACGGTTCTTGTCAGCAGCTGTGATCACAAGAGACTGGCAGGGAGAGGCGTGGTGGCAACTTGCACGAACTTGGCACTCTTCATACAATGGTAGAGATCGTCCCGTTATTAGAGGGAGAAGCTGGAACCGATGGCTTTCTTGATATTTCTTCATGGAATAGAGAAGAGGGAGACAGTCCCCTGCCCACGAGTATCCACTGAGCTTTCGACTTGATAGATGTTGTCATGCTAGGTTCATGAGGCCATCTTTACGTCTGATCTCTTGAGTATATCCTCATCTTTGGACATCTTGGAATCATAATGATAGCGTGCTTGCATCTCTCTGAATTCACCATCTTTGAGATGGGCAGTGCTAAGCAGTCCCCATACATACTCCTTTTCCATTATCATCTTTGGATCATGTCTTTGAGGACTAGGGAAGTTCCTCTTGAGTTCCAGGTGCAATCTCCTTTGGTAACACAACTACTTCTTCAACGGGAGACGAAATTCTGAAAGCGTCTCTCATTGATGTAGTTATCGTCGATACATACATGGAATATCTTGGACGTTGTTTCATCATTGTGGCAGTCGTGCATATGGTACTGGAGTTGGAGTTGGCGAATTTTGACGCACAAGATATTGTATCTCAGTGGTTTTCCTCTTGCTGCTTCAGCGAAACTGCTTACAGGAGGCTGAAGCTTGCATTGACTGTTGGTGAGATGTATGCTTCCACGAACATCATGAGGATCTTCATTACTGGCAGGTTTGTTCTTTCTAGCAGGGAAGGTGCTGTCGCAACTTGAGCGTTCAACAGCTTCACGGAGTTCAGAGGATGTCTGAAAGTGCAGGTTCTTCAACAAAGCACGATTGACAGGTACCATCCTATTGATGCACAATTACACCACTTGTTGTTCAGTCACATTTGGATCGTGACCCTTCAGCGCCTGAATTCGGGACCTCTTGACATAATCATTTAGATGTTCGCTATCTCGCTGAAGAATTCCTCTTAAGTATGACAGAGTGATTCATCCAAGATGCGAATTCTTTCTCGACATGATGATGCAGACATCGCTATCTTCTTGAGGTTGCTCCCTTGAGGTGTCGGCTCCAGTAGATCTGAAGATGTCCCGGGTTCGCTCTCGTCCGGGCTGACATAATAGGAGAACTCTTTATGATGATTTGGAGATGACAATATTCGTTGAATCTTCCGAAACGCTTCATATTGTAGTGTGGTCCATACGAAGCTTGCTCCTTTCTTCAGAAATGGAGTGAATGAAGCAACGAGCTGGTCCAAACCAGGTATAAAACGTCGAATGTAGTTCACCTTGCCCATGAAGCTTTGAAGATCCTTCACAGTACGCGGCGGCGGTATCGTGAGGATAGGTTGAGTCTTGGGTGGGTCCACCTTGATCCCCTCAGCAGTTACCTGGAATCCCAGAAACTTGCCTGAAGAAACGCCGAAAGCGCATTTCAAAGGATTCATCTTCAATTTATATTCACGGCACTTTCCAATACTTATGGTAGGACTCCTGTGTGATCTGATCGAGCTTTCGATTTGACTACTATATCATCCACATAGTTTTCGACTTGCTTATGCATCATGTCGTGGAAGATTGCCGTCATAGCACGTTGATAGGTTGCACAAGAATTCTTCAAACCAAATGGCATTACAGTATAATAAAAATTTCCGAGAGGATTTCGAAAAGTTGTCTTTCTTGCATCATGCTCGTACATCCTTATCTGATTGTACCCGCTATATCCATCCATGAAGGAGAACATGTCGTGTCCGCTGGTAACATCTAATCAGTCCATTTTTCTTTTTCACCGGAACTACATTAGCCAACCAGGTCGGATGATGGATAGGCTTAATGAAGCCAGCATCTAGAAGCTTCTGAATCTCAGTCTTTATTTGCTTACCTCGTGCCTGAATTGCCTCGGAGATTTCTTGATCATCTTGAATCCAGGTATGACATGTAGATGATGATTGACAAATTTTTCATCTAGACCAGGCATTTCTTCATACGTCAAAGAGAATATGTCCTGGTATTCTTTGAGAAGTTGCACGAGCTCCGTGCGTTCATCCGTGGACAAGGTTGAGATGATGGAGATAGGCCTGGGAGATTCTTCATTCCCGATATTAACGATTTCGAGCTCATCGGTCGCGGAGTTGGTGGCATCCTGCAGTTGTCGTGGAGCATCCAACACCTCTTCTTGTGGCTCGTTGTTGTTGTAGCATTTAATTGGCGGAGAGACTGGGTAACAGTCTCCCCTGCTAATTGCTAACAGCGGCGTCGGTAGATGATTTTACCTTTCTGAACACGACTTTCCACAAAGGTTCGTCCCTCTTAGTGTGAACGTGGGTCGCGGATTTTAACGGATGAAGAAGAACGCCTTGTCTGCCAAGATGCATCGTGGGTCTTAGCCCTCAATGATGCGAGTTGGTCCTCCTCCTGAATTTACGCTCACGTGGGGAGTGGGATGCAATGAACTTTGTATGATTCTTCCCGCGGAGATTCTCCTGGTTCAAACAATTCCACTCCACATATCGGTGCATAAGGAGACAACGATGCAGGGATACGAATGAGTTCCCTATTCAGCATAGTCTTCAGGAATTGGTGATACGTCGAAGGGAAAATCCTATTTTCATGAAGTCACCGTCTCCCCAGTATCATATGGTAGTCTGGCTCATTTTCTATGACTTCGAATTTCACCTTTGATTGGACGGGCCCTACAGATAAATTCATATTGACATACCCGTACGTGTTGGTCTGGTTTTCTTCGAAGTATGTCATCGTGGTAGGCTGTCGTGCGATCTTTCCTGGGTGAACCTTGGCCGTCCTGAGAGTCTTGATAGTAATCACATTCGAAGACGCTCCCGTGTCGAGGAGGGCCCTCATGAACTCTGAATCCTTGATGCGTGCAGTAACATGTAGGGCCCAGTTGTGACCTTCCGCCGCCATCATGTCTTCTTCTGTAAATGTAACATTATTCATAGACATCTCTGGGGTTTTCGAGGCTTTTGGATGCAAAGGAGTTAAATGCACGTCTAGGGCTATCTGGTTGATTGCAGCAAACATCTCCGCCCGCTGATTCTTCGAGAGGTGTAAAAGTTCGCATAAACTTTCTACTAGAGAATCCGCTTCCTGATCCACCGGCCATTGGTTCATCGTGAAACTATTGACTTGAGGAGGATCGTTGTGAGGATCAGTCCCTAGTGTAGGAGTCTCTATGACAGGACCGCTCATATCTGATGTCATCTTGATGAGGAGATCAAGTATGCCATTTATCGCTTCTTTGATCAGGTCCATGTAGGCCCGCGCCACTAAAGTACCTTCTCCGGGTGCGTTGAATGCGTTCCTTGTTGGCTCCAGGAGCTATCGTGGCTCTTGTGGCAATCGATCAGTTAATGTCTTAAGAAAAGTGAGTACCTCTTTCTGAGTTATAGCCATGTTCGTTTATGCCCATTGCGAGAACTTCTTGTCTCTCCATCAAATCCACCATGGTAATAGGGGGTTGTACTCCTCTTGTTTCTCTAGCCCCTCGTCCTGGCGGAGGAGCGGCAGTTGTTCTGGTGACGGATGGAGGTGTTACACTCGAAGAGATGCCGGGGTTTGCAGCTGCTCTGGCTCTGGTAATAGGAGGTGTCACGCCCAAAGGAATATCTCCTCTTGCTCCGTTGGTGCTGGTGGTAGAGGATGTAATTCTACGAGATACATTGATCATATTGACAGGCTGCACGGTAACACCACTAATCGGGATATCAACACCAAGATTGTTGTCGGCATCAGTTCCATCGGGATTGGTTGCTAATCCAGACCTAAGATCCACCATTTCTGAAATTGATAAGATTGAATTGGATTTTGAAGAAAATGACTTCACAACCGAGAGATTAATCTCCCACTGTGGTCGCCAATTGTTTATGGGTGAAAACTGTTTCTGCGGTTTTTGGTAAATTTGGGTGTGTGTGGATGGGAAACGAATCTAAACCCTAAACAAATCCACTGCACGGGAGTGCTTTAAGATTCGAGAGATCAATCTATACAATTCTGGCCTAAACCAATAAATTAACGTTCCAGACTTGCTTCGGTCACAAAGTGAAGGAGATGGGGTTGATCTTAGGGAGGGAAGTGAAGAAGGTGTTGAGATTGTGAAGGTGTTGGGTGTTTACGATTTGTATCAGAATATCGAACTGGCTTGCAATAATGTAAGCAATCAGCTCTGGGTGTTTAAATATGTTGTATCAACACTTGATTTCTGTCTGTCCTGGAAATAGGGAGGAGAACCTATTTATACAAGTTATTGAGCACAACCCTCGTCTCTCGTAGGAAGTGGAGGAAGTGTAGTGATGGAATAGTGGGGTCGTGTTAGTGTCACACGATCAGTCTTTTCCTACTTCTACCATCATCGCTAACCGTCCATGCTTCCTGACACGTTCTTGTGATGGCGCGTTGCACGCTGCACGCCGTAAACCACCAGGCCAATACCCCAGTAAGTATCCCCCAGTTTGTGACATGCTTGATGCCTCGAATGAGTGGATCATAGGAACCACTGGAAGTAGCATATGGTGCTAATTTAAATAACTAAATTATTTAAGAAATCGATATTTATAAAATATCGTGTGTATTCTATGCATGTAATGCATCGAATATGATCAATATGTGTGAAGCATCGCTGTTTTAAGGCTTAACCGAATAAGTCGCGGATTAAGCGTCTTAAAACATCATCATGTCCATCCATCTTCGAGTGATAGTTTGGAGGCCGCATGGGTGAGCCATCTCATGACCGATCACTCCATGTGGAAGAGTGACGGACGGTGATCACAGGGATGCTTCATTGGTCGTCTATCTCTTAACCTAGGCTGTCCGACCAAGCTAGCAAAGTTGGAAGGACGAGATGGTTTATGACCCTTATTTACGACTGTTGATGGATTTTTTTAGGGTTTTAGGAGGTGTGCAAGCATCACTCCTATGCTTGACCGAATCCGAGCTTGGGCTTAAGTTTTGGCGGGGCCGACCAGGTATGCGTGTAGACGGCTTGCCGGTGTATACGCACATACCTCTTTGTCTCATGAAGGTGCGATCTAGGCCACTCAATTTGACCGGCAAAGGTGAGTGGTCGTGAACGATTTACGGCAGAAATCCATTGCCGCAAAGGATTTGGAAGCCACCTAGCATGGCACTTTCGGGCGCGCGTTTCGAGGTCGTCGAGTCCTAGTCTGCCTAGGCCGACCAGCTCCACGTAAAGGTGGTCCCACGGTGATCATGTTGACATGCTTGGGGACCTTTTAAGTTACATCTACACCCTCCATCTAAGCTTGTGAAGATGGATGGTCGTGATCGAACTGCGACAGTTATGCAGCGCCGCAAACCCTAATTAGGGTTTTAAAACAGCCACGCACACACGACTTCCACTAAACGGTTTGGCAAGTCATGATCCCTTTCTGGAGGGACCGATTGTGTGGGGCCCACTTTGGGCCGACGGTGAACGTGTGTGCACTTCTCTAATGGTCTTAGGCGTAATCTAAGCCATCCAAACATGCTGGTGAAGTTGGATGGTTGTGATCAGTTTAAGACATTAGTGGACGCTTGCAAAGCATCACACCGGCCACATTTCAGTCATGCGATCTTGGTTTCATGACCACTCCGTGAGCAAAACGATCAGGTAAGGATAGAGTGGGCCCGCCAATGTGCGTGTTAGCGCCTCCTCCATATTTCATGGCGCGATCTAAGCCGTCCAATCAGGATGGTGAAGTTGTACGGTCACGATTATTTTGAGAATGTTTTAAGCAGTCCTGCTCGTTCGAACTTCTTCCAAAAACAGCGCGGCCACCCTATTAAGGCTGGCGTTTTCAGCATGCCGGGAAGTAAAACGTGATGTTCGACCGTCCAGGGCATAAATAGGCCCGCTGGTGGTCATCAAGGTGGTAGAATGCTCCTGCTGAGGATCGTCTAGGCTGGTTAAATCATGCGGTCAACCTGCATGGCCGTGATCGTTTCTGAGATTGATACAGTCAGTCCAAATTAAATATGCTCAATCGGGCTAATATAAGCACAACGAGAGATGTTTCCTATACGGGTATTTCGTGCATGCCTCATTATTGATACTTGGATATTCATGTTACTCTATCAAGAGCAACACTCAGTCATCATGCCGCACCAATAGTGAGAGTTCCCGGGAACAACACAGAAAATATTAGGCAAACCGTGCATTAATTAATAATGTTAAAAATTCACAGAATATTCGGGATTGTTTCTACATGCTCCGTTCTAGGTGAATTTTGTGTATTTAATTCACAGAATATTGGGATTGTTGCCACATGCTCCATTCTAGGTGAATTAATAAAGTGAAGAAGTATTCATCACTTATCAAATAGCTTTATCCTCTGCAGGATGTCAGCGTATTAAGTTTGGCATTTACAAGTTTAGCCTTGAACCAAAATCCACCATCAACAGGCGTGTTTTAAGTTTTTTTTATGGGGTGTTATAAAAGCTTTATGTTTTCGTTGTATTAAGTACATTATGCAGGGAGCTTTGAGAAGAATCTTGTTCGGCCTTCCGGATGATGAAGATGATATTGAGACGAATGTTGTAGCACTGGCTACGCTTTTGGAGACACAGAGGAGGCAAGGAATACATCAACCCGTGCCGAATGAAGTCAAGAGACGGTGCACAGAAAACGTGTAGATGCAGATGCTCGTATGATGCATCAATACTTCAAAGTTCAATTGTATGTGGATTATTTTCACTGGTGTGGATGGGGAAAAACGGTTTGCTGGTTTTTTAGGAAAGTGAAGAATCGAGCGTGCGGACAAGACTCCTCGACCAAGCAAACTGCTGAACCTCACACAGATGCACTGCAAAGGGAGTGCTTAGATTCAAGAGATCAATCTGTAGGACTCCGGCCTAAACCAAGTCAATGGCATTCCATAGTCAATTCGGTCACAAAGAGGGAGACGGGTTGATCTGTAGGAGGGAAACTGAGAATGGTGTGGGATCAATGATGATCATGGATTGTGGATGTGTTGAAGGTTTCTGTAAAATAGATAAACTGTTGAGTTCGAATAAGTTCTGGTCGATTGATGGAATTTCTGAGAGTGATTGCTCGAAAAATTGTTAATGTTCAATCGTGGATCCAAATACTTATTTATATTGTCAGAATAGCGAACACATTCATCCAGTAAATGTGATGGTTTCATGAGTGAAAGAGTGGGAAAGTGGAAGATCGTGGTGAAACCTGTTACAGGTCGTGCGGATAATTGGTTAACCATCCACCCACTACTTTGCTAACTCCTTCAACCGTTGCATGACTAACTCACATTTCTCATCTTAGATGAATCCACGTGCCGTAGGCCGCCAGACCAAAACCTTAATTGATATCCCCCATGTGACATGATTGATTTCTCACGAGTCGTGGAGTCTGCATGACAAACATGTATTTAGTTATCAGTTGTTGACTGATTAGACAATGAGTCTAGGTTTTGTTGAATTGAGCATGAATGACAAATGCTCAGTGGTTCATGGATCGAACATGTCTGTTGAGATGTATAGTTCTTTGAATGATGTTGACATTGCGTGTATTAGAAAAGATTGTAAATTTGCCTAGAAATTACTGAATATCAATAGTTGAGTCAATATTCGAGTAATTGAGCAAGTATTGCTCAGTTCGAAGAATTACTGATAAATCACGGAATATTGATAGTTAGGTTAATATTCGAGCAACTGAGCAAGTATTTCTCGATTCGACGAATTATTTATTGGTGACGTGACCCAATAAAATATTAATTAAAATATTTGTAGGCCACCAGATATTATATTATTAATCCAGATATTGATTGATGGATCAACATAAATTTATTAGTGTTTGAACTTGCTCAGAATGATGATTTGTGGAGTGTTTGTTCGAAACCCTAATTTTCGATCAATTGTTCGTCAATTGATGAATTGCCGAAAAATAGGTCATGAGTGAGGGAGAGACCGACCACATGGAATAATGGACGACCATGTGGTGCTCGAGTGCTCGAGTCCTTAGTTGACTGGTTGATGAAAGAATGATGATTAAATGCCGGTTTCATCATTTATTGAAATAGTGCTCGATTGAGCATTAGGTGATAAAACCTAATTATGGAAAAGTAAGGGACCCACCAAGAGGGCATGAGACCGGCCCTTGGTGGTTGTGGGACCAGCTGATGGTCTTTTGAGCAAACTCCAAGTTGATTGAAAAGAGTTTGGTCCCAATATGAGCATTTGAGCAAATTAGGTCAAAATTGTTAAGATGTGTGGGACCGGCTTTGTGCAAGCCTTAGGGCCGACCCTGGTCGGTCAAGGAAGCATGCCCGTGTCACCATAATGTCCGTGTCCCAGAGAGTTTCAGTATTTTCTGGTGTGTGTTTGAGCAATATGTTGAATTTTCAGAAGAGTTTGATATTTGACTGAAATTCTTGATTTTTGCTCGAATGAGCATTTGTGCTCATTTGATCAATATTTTGTAAATATTAAAATAAGGATATTTTAACATTTAATATTGTCGTGAGAAGCTAGCCGGCCGTGTGACCATGTCGGCTTTTGGCTTTTCATGATTTGAGCAATATTTGAGAAAATATGAAGAAACCATGATTTTTGCTCAAACTGAGGAGTTTCATGAGATGAGGAAAATAATAATTATGAAAGACTAGAGATTGTAAGGTGTGGGACTGGCCACGACTAGGGCATGGACAGCCGGCCAGGTAGCCTGGTCCCACGACACCTTTCCCGGTTTTATATTATTATTTTTCATGAAACCGTGAAACTATGGAGAAACTATGAGTTTTGTTGAAACAGAGGAGTTTCATGAGATTAGGGAAATAATAATTATGAAAAGACAAGGGATTGCAAGGTGTGGGATCGGCAACGTCCAGGGCATGGTCGGCCGGCTAGGTTTCCCGGTCCCGCAACACCTTTCCCTATTTTATATTATTATTTCTCATGAAATCGTGAAAATATGGAGAAACCGTGAGTTTTGCTCAAACAAGGAAAGTTGCTAGAATGAAGGAGTTTTCATGAGTTCATGAAAATAACAAAAATAAGGAAAAATAATGGAGGAGGCATGGGACCGGCCAAGGCTAGGGCACGGCCGGCCAGCCGGTGGGCCCGGCCCATGAGCGCCTCTTTATTATTTTAATGTTATTATTTTACCTCTCCTGTTTTGTGCAGGATTCCTCGTTTGTCCATATTTTCGAATGATCATTCGTGCATTTGGGTGCTCGGTCGTGCATCATTGTCGAGTGCACTTGCACCATTTTATGGGGCTTACTCAGTGATGGTCCAGATGCCCGATTGTTGAGCATTTATTACTAATTTATGAAATTCAGTGGAGAATGATTCATGAAACTGGGTAATAAAAGTGAGTAGTTTTTTTTATTATCAATCCATAAGATCATCCGTGGATTCGACCATGAATTCGGAATAATAAACGAGTATTACCATTCCAGGGATCGTGGATTCGACCATAGAATCAGAATAATGAAAGTAGTTATTACCATCCCATGAGATCAGCCGTGGATTCAATCATGAAATCGGAGTAATGAGATTATCTATTACCATTCCATTAGATCAGCCGTGGATTCGATCATGAAATCAGAGTAATGAGATAAAATAGATTATCTAGGAATTCAGTGGTGAATGTCACGTTAGAATTAATCTATCACATAAGGGATATTATCCATTTAAAGTGTCATACCCATTCTGAAAGGTGCATAGTCAGGAAACAGCGAGTGTTTCCGAAGTCCTGAAGGCGTTACTGCTCTCAATCTTATGGAGAACCGCCTGGATCTATACACGGTCTCTCTACATAGTCAAGGAACAGTGAGTGTCACCGACGTCCTGAAGGCGTTGTTGCTCTCAATCTTACGGAGAACTGCCCAATCGTTCTTCTATGTAGAGGTGAGTCTCTCTATGTAGTCAGGGAACAACGAGTCACCGACGTCCTCAAGGCGTTGTTGCTCTTAATCTTACGGAGAACCTCCCAATTACGTTATTCTACATAAAGGTCATGATGAAATGAGAGGAATCGAACGCTCATCTAGTGGAGGCCTTTCGAGAAACATATTCATCATGGCTCGTAAAATATGAATCATCACATGCCTGAAAGCCGCGTCAGAAACATGCAGTATCATGATTTTACGATTTTGACCTTTATTGAAAATCCACCATCTACATTAAGTCCCCTTCTTAGTGAGGGACAATCATGTTCCACAGTAAGCATTAAATGGTGATTTTCAGTCGCCGAGATCAGTGGTTGAACTCAGTTGCACAAAGGTATTTTCAAAATCCTTAGATTTTCTCCAATGGTGTCATGTACGAGCAAATGTTCGGGTGAGGACCCTGATAGTATGATAGACTGTTATCCCGTGAACACGGAGAGATGAGGCAATGCTGATTTGGACGCCCGGAGGCTCAGTTCTGGTCGGTTTAGGATTTATGGGCCCGAGTCCAAAAAAAGAAACCCATGTTTTATTAGGTTTTGGAAATAAAATTAATATAAAAGGAAAGAGACCCTAATCTTTTTTTAGTTTTTATTTTCCCAGCTGAACAACCACTCTCTTTCTCTTCTTCACGAGCAGGAACAAAAAATTTTGTTTGTCGGAGCTCTAATCGCCGCCGGCAATCCACTCACCGTCGGCTAACTTCCGGCGCCGTTGACAGGTAACCTTTTTTTTTTGCTGTGAGTTCATGAACTTTACATGAGTTGTTCAAAACAAAATTCCATGTGTGCATGTATGCGTAGGATTTATGAAATTCGTTTGTTTTGAAAACACGTATGCCCGTTCCTTCGATAGTTTAAGAAACAAGCAATAATCCCTAACATTGAAGAGATACATATATTACTGAATAGACATGGTCTAGTTGCAATAGAAATTTTTTTGTTTATGAGGTTTCATGAAAATCCAAATTTGTTTTCAAAGCATGAACTAATACTTTTAGAAACGTAGGTTCGTTCGTAGTAAAAGTAATAAGTAATGATCCTTAAAGTTAAAGGAATTTTGAAAAGACCTGTAGTTCATGATAAAATTTATCTGTGAACTTTCAAAATTTTATTTGGAATATTTGGACCCTTGCAAAAATATAAAAGACCCTAGTTTCATAGACGAATGCTTGTTTGAGTAAAATAAGGTTTTTTTTATTAACTCACATAAAAGAGGAAAAAAAAATCACACGTGAGTTTTAATTTTTGATAAAAAATCAAATAGCAATTTTTTAGTAATTGTTAGAGATAAACAATTGTATTTTATGATTTTATGATGCGTGTTTGCGGCATAAAATCATGGAACATTCACATGAGGAGTTTATGTGAATTGTTCATAGTTTCGTGAAAAGTCAGTGTTGACTCTTGAATGATAGGTTTTTTGCTCACTTTTGCAGGTTTGAAAGAGTAAACAATTTTTCGAAGTTTTACGCTGTTATCATTAAATTCGTACAACCGTAAATAGGTAAGAGTTGAGGATTACCATTTTGTAGACGCTGATGTGAGCATCATAATTATTCAGATGCTTTAATTCCATTGTGTTGACGAAATTCATGTATGGATGTCACAACAACTTTGCAAAGGTGACTCAGTCTCGTGGTAGCGCTTCTGGAGATGATGTTTCTAGAAAGGAACTCCTAGAGAGGATGTTTCTACAGATACGTCTTCCAGGAATGACGATTCTTCCAGAAATGATGATTCTGAGACTTCTCAGGAGAAAGAGGAAACTCCCAAAACTAAGAACATTCCAAATGCTGAGGACAAATTCTTTGTGTATCTGTATAGGCCCGAAAAACATCCCTTAGGTTCCTCGTTTCGGCTGCTTATAAATCCCAGGAGAACTACTCAGAAACACTCCAAAAATATTTTCTGGTGTGCGTTTGAGCAATATGTTGAATTTTCAGAAGAGTTTGATCTTTGACTGAAATTCTTGATTTTTGCTCGAATGAGCATGTGTGCTCATTTGATCAATATTTTGTAAAAATTAAAATAAGGATGTTTTAACATTTAATATTGTCGTGAGAATCTAGCCGGCCGTGTGACCAAGTCGGCTTTTGGCTTTTAGCTCTTCAGGGGTAGCCATCCGATTCACCTACCAGCTTCGCATCCAGTGACTCAGATTCGCCAACATCGAATCTTGATATCCCGCCTAACACCCAAGTATCGAACACCTATACCCTTCAGCCAAACGCACCTTACCCGAATTCTCATCTTCATCCTTCGAGCAGTCGAGCTCTGCTCCTGCCAACTCCACCACCATCACCCTGCCACAACCACCACTTCCACTTCCACCAACTGCCAACAAACATCATCATCATCACTCACAAATCCCTCTAACGTGCCCATCATTTCTTATTCACTGATTTCCCCTAGTCTAGGGTTTTGAAAATTAGGGAAAAAGAATTGATGGACATGGAAGAGAAATTAGGTGAAGCTAGAGACAAACTGACACATGGGAATGGAGTAGGAGAACAAGAGGAAGGATGGGTCAGTGTGGATTGAAGAGAAATCGCATCAAAGAAGGTAAAATCCGAAACCCTAATTTCTCTGCCAAATTAGGTATTTGGGAAATTGTCCCCAATTTTCAATTGAAAAAAAGCATGGAGAAGAACAGAGATGATAGGGGTATGGTTGAATTAAATGAATTAGGTGAGAAACCCTAATTATGTACTGTTTGATTTTTGGGGATTTTTGGGAAAGAACCCTAATTTTGTAATTTGGGGGAAAACCCAAATTGGGTCTGTGGGTATAAATAGAAGGGACTGGTGTGATGTAAAGGCTTATGCCTGGATTAGCCAGTGTGTCACCCAAGAGAACTGGAATAGCCAGTGTCTCAAGGGTTAGTGTTTAATTTGCAACTATCTTTATGTTTATTCCATTACTCTTATTCAGTTTCAATTCAGTTGTTGTTTTTGTGTTTCAATTCAGTTCATGTTTTTGTTTTATGTCTTCTGTGTTTGTTTATGTTCAGTTCAATGCTCTGTTTAGTAATTGTTTTGTTGTTGTTGCTGTTATGTGAGCTCTCATGTGTATGTGTATAGCTAGGCTGAGATGATGCCTTAAGTCACTGTTAGTGGTGGAATGATAGGTTATAATTCATGTAAATTGAGCTGATTGAGAATTGGAGGAATTTAGTGCTCAACTGTGCTTGTGATTGATTGTGCTGTCAAAAGACAGTCAATGCTAGGAGTAAACAGTTGAGCAAGCTTCTTCTCCTTCCTTTCCATTTATGTATGCCCTGGAACATAAGCAGGCTTGAACCTTCACCTAGCTCCATTAGGGACAGGGATTTAACATAGAATTACACCATCTGGCTAGGTCACAAGGTGGATTCATAACCTAGTTGTGATGTTTACTGTTTTGTGTGAATGTTAGGCTAAAGCCTTTGAAGCATTGGATTGATTGAGCAGTGGGGAGAAACTAGTGCTCACTAGTGACTGTGAGCAAACTGGTTCTCTTCCCACTCTAGTTGTATGCCTAGGCTCTCAATTTGTTTTTTTTTATAACTGTTTTGTGCCTTGTTCTCCCACTGCCCTTGGCTAACATCCTTGGTTTATTTGGTTTGTTTCCTGTTAACTGCCACTGTTACCATTTGTTTCATTGCTGCTCGCTTGCCTTAGGCTAACTGCCTTTGTGCCTCATTGCCACTGATTTTTGCTTCTTTCCCATGATCATTGTTAGTTTGTTTCACTACCATCTTCATTGTCATTGTAAATGCCATCCTTGGCCCTGTGTGATTTTGTTTCCTGTCTGCCTTTGCTTCTGCTTCCTTGTTCTCCCCCTGCTGCTACTACTTGTTGTTGCTGTTGCTGCTGCTCTCCCTTTCCCTGCTGAAGCCACTGCTGCTGCTGCAACTGAGCTTGGCTCAGCTAAGACCACAGTTCAGGTTAAGGCCCAGCCACAATTCACTGTGAAAGCTCAGCTCAACCCAAGGCTCAAATCACATCACAAGCCCAGTCTAATTCAGTCCACCAAAGGCTCAGTTCACTACACTAAGCCCAAGCCCAAATTCAAAACCAAAGCCTAGTGCACTACAAAACCAACTGAGCCCAAGCTCAGTTCATTTCATTAAGACAACACCCCAATTCATTCCAAGAGTATTCAAAGGCCCAAAGCACAATCATAACCCATTGGTTACCAAAATCCATTGGTACCCAAAGCCCAACAATAGCAATTTTAGAGCCCAAAATAGCTTGAAACTCCAAACACACCCAGTCTCTGTGGATCGACCCGTACTTGCACGAGCTATAACTGACAACCGTGCACTTGCGGTATAACCGCAGGCCCTGCCATCTTTATCTTTGCTCTTCATTTTATACACCAATCCGGGCCTGCCAAGTTTTTGGCGCCGCTGCCGGGGACTTGGCTGCCGTGTTTTTGAAGTTTTTCTTGCTGTTCTTTGCATGCTCATACCTGCTGTGTAGTTCTGATAAGCATCTTAGTGTACTCATCTTGCATATTTCATCTGTAGCTGTAACTTAGTACCACCTCTAGTGCATCTGCATCATTTGCATAATCTCTTCTCCTTTGCTTCAACTGCATCATTCTGGGAACTGAACCTCTTCTCTGAGTTGCCAGGTGCTTGTGGTGCTGCTGTTGCAGCCTGTGGCTGCTGAATTGCTCCTGTTGCTGAAGCTGTTGCCCCTGCTGTTGTTGCTGTGACCTTGCTGTGAGGATGAGAACAAACCTCTGGTGTTGTTGTGCTGCTGTGAAGCCCAAATAGAGCTGCTGCTGCCTCCTGCTGGTGCCAGGCCAAGTCTGCTGCAACCCCTGCTGCCTGGTGTTAAATTGAGCCATCAAAGCCCAACTGGGCTGATTCCAAGCAGCTGAAAAAGAACAAAGCCCAACTGGGCTTTGTAACTGAAATACCCAACTGGGCCTCAGAAAAGCCAAAGTTTAGGAAGATCCAAAGCCCAACTGGGCTTGTGCAACTTAAGAAAAGGGATAAAATCCCAACTGGGCTTCCCTCCAAAAAGGTAAGCCTAAACCCAAACCCAAATTTTTTGGGCTTGTAATTTTTTTGGTTTGTAATTGTAATTATCTTTTTGGGCATGTAATAATTATTTTAATTTTATTTCTTTTTTTTTTCTTTTTTTTTTATTTGGGATTGTAATAATTTTAGTTTTATTTTTATTTTATTTTCTTTTTTTTTGTGGGTTTGTAATAATTAGTTTTATTTTTATTTCTTTCTTTATTTGGGCTTGTAATTTAGTTGTTTGTTAGGCTTGTAGTTTCTTAATAGTGGGCTTGCTCTAAACTTAACTTTTTGGATTTTGGGCTTGCCTCTTTTGTGAACCAAACTTAACTAAATTTTGGGCTAAAAAAAAAAAAATTTGCTCCTTATTTCAAAAACCAAAATTTTATCCCAAGCAAAACCAAATTTTCTTTTCAAAACCCTTTAAAACCAAATTTTCTTTTCAAACCCTTTCAAACTTTTCAAAACCCATTAAAACCAAATTTTTTGAAAAAATGGGCGAGTGTGTGAATAAACTCCGTAGTCTCCATGAATACATGTACCCTAACATAATAAGTCAGTTATCATGTATCGTCTTACCCCAGACTGATGGCCCATTTGAACTAAACGCAAGCATGATACAAATACTTCCTATATTTCGAGGGTTCGATTCTGAGAATCCCTATAACCATGTAAGAGAGTTTGAACAAATTGTTCGGGCTTTACAACCTGACCATATATCCGAAGACTCTTTGAAATTGCGTTGTTTACTTTTTCTTTAAAGAAAGGCCAAAACATGGTTTTACGGTTTGAGACCACAATCAATCACCACTTGGGACCAACTCACAAATCAATTTGTCGGAAAGTTCTTTCCACATCATAGGACCATCTCTATTCGTCGAAGTATTAATTGTTTTGTCCAGTTAGATGGAGAAACACTTTTTCATTATTTTGAACGATTTAATGATTTGTTGTTTGAGTGTCCTCATCATGGCCTCGAGAAGTGGAGACTGGTCGCCATTCTTTATGAGGGACTAGACTTTAAGTCTCGAGCCTTGGTTGAATCTATGTGTAATGGTGAATTCATTGATAAAACTGTGGACGATGCATGGTTATTTCTAGCTGAAGTTGCAGAGAAAACCCATCAGTGGGAAACCTATAGGGAAACTAGGACCATGCCACATGATATGGGTAATCACCATGAGTCAGATGTTGATTTTCCCAATGAGCTTAATTCTGGATATAGTGTTTCATACCCTATTGCTGAAAATGTCAATCCATATTCACCTATTTTAGAGGCAGATGTATGGACGAAAAACACTAATGGTTTTGACAAAGTAGGATTTTCATGTATTTGTGATGATGATGATTATGATGATGTTATATTAGAAGAACATGTCTATGCTGAAAATGTTATGGAACCTTTGGGTTCAAATACATTAGGCTTTTATGCCCCGACCTTCATGAATGATGTTTCTTCTAGTATTCCATATACATGTGATGAGGCTACTGATTTAGATATTGTGCAGTTATCCTGTGAAGAGCATGACTTAGGTAATGTTGAATCTTCTGTTGACACTAATGATCCTATGCATGAAAATATAGTTGATGTGTCTGATTCCATACTTAAGCCACAATATATGCTTCTTTTGATGTTAATTTGGATATTTCGGATAACCATGATTCTGAATTTGGACTTGTGAAATTGTGTTGTGATGATGAGCATGCTACACAACTTGATTATGATTTAAAATGCTGATGTGACTGATAATATTGGTACTTTTGATCTCATGCATGTGAGAAACTTAGATGTCACCTTCTTGCCTAAGTCACAGATTGAGATTATTCCACCCAACCTAGATTTGGTTTGTAACAAAAATTTTAAACCAACTTTTCTGAAGATTCCCAACCTAGGATTGGAACTGTGTGCCTCTCAAGTCCTCTTGGACTATTTTGCATCTAAATACAATACTTTTAAGGAACCACAGTTGGAATATGCATGTTTGTCCATCCCAAACAAATTCCATTTTCAGTTAGACCTTGTGAATCCTGCACCCCTAAAATTGTTAGATTTTGTGCTTAAAAGTAAACCTGTTGAAAAATTTAGGTTTAGGGGTGATTCATCCGGTTTTTCACTCTCGCTCTCATTTCAGTCCAATTTTAGTGTTTTGAAACTGTGTATGTTTCAACACTTTGTCTTTTGGGTTGATCCTCAACTCTTTAGACTTTATGTATATAGTGAATTTTTTGTATATAACCTGGTAGGTAGTTTTTAGTGAAATTTTATATTTTCTTAATATTTTGCTACTCCATGGTGATCGCGGCTGAAATATGTTGGATTCTAACCATGAACAATGGAGTTCGGTTCTTTCTTTCGTCAAATCGGGTAATCTCTTTCCTTTCTCTCAAAACTCAACATGTTCTTCTGATTTGTCCAAGTTATGAATATGTTTATCATTAGAAACATTGAGGACAATGTTTAGTTTAGGTTTGGGGGTATAAAGTAGATACCACGATAACATGTTATAATTGAAAACAGAACTCCCGCTTTTTGAAAAAATTTAAAAAATTCCAAAAAAATTAAAAAATGATAAAAAAACAAAAAAAATGGAGCTCATTTACCTTGAAATGTTGACTCTTGTGCATGTATGTAAACATAAGGATTCTTAGTCTAGATATTTAGGCACCCTGATTCTAGCACAATTTACATAGTGATAAGAAATTTGCACGCGCACGATCTACCAATACATGTATGGCCTCGATCTTCAAGGTGTTTGATAGGAAGTTACGATTTCCAATCACTTTAGAATACTGAACGAAACTTGACTAGCTTGTTCTTTGGTTGGTTGGGATAGAAGGTGGAGGTTACATTAAGAAAGACAACCATCGAATTTAACTGGGTGCATCAAAAAGGGATACCTCTTGCAAAGTGTCATGTAATTTTTGTTTCCTTTTGTATATGTATCAAAACTGTTTCCTTATCAAAAAAAAAAAAAAAAAAATCATGTATTTTTCAATTCCATTCTCTCTTGTTCCAAAAATAAAAGAGAGTAGTCAATGTAAATAAGAGTCATGTAAAGAGTCATCTTTGTGTTTTATTGTAATAAGCAAGGAGGGTGTATGCCATTGATGTACAACGCGAGTGATTGTGAAATACCTCCTACTCATTCACAATTCTCGTAAAGTCCGGACAGCTAGCTAGATTTCGACCTTGGTTCTTAGCCTGAGAAACTATCTCTTGGTGATTAGTAGTCATAACTTCAGATCTTTCTTTACACATGTGTAGATACACTTTACACTCTTATCACATGTCTTTTTTTGTTATCAGTGCTAGGATTGTGCCTTTGATAGCTAGATTGACATCTCCATTTTGCTGTGAGCTTAAACTATCTTGCACATGTCACATTTGATGGAATCTGAGCTTATATTTTGACCTAGAACTTTGTAGGTACGTTCTAAGCAAACCTTCACGAGACTTCAACTCGTCCACTAGGGACACTTAGTGGTTTAAAAGGCTTAGTGCATACGCTAAATGCATTCGAGAGACCAGCGACAGTGGTATAGTTAGGATTTCCTTAGTTTTGTTTTACTTGAGGACAAG
Source organism: Papaver somniferum (assembly GCF_003573695.1). Taxonomy (NCBI): domain Eukaryota; kingdom Viridiplantae; phylum Streptophyta; class Magnoliopsida; order Ranunculales; family Papaveraceae; genus Papaver; species Papaver somniferum. The sequence goes on along the minus strand of NC_039359.1, from coordinate 173,258,281 downwards.
TAAAATTCAGGTTTGGGGGTATTTGATGAGTGCCAAATATTGTATATATTTATCCCTTTTTGTTGGCATTTAACTCATCTTTTGTGCAGTAATTCTACATTTTATCCCATATTCTGTATTTTCATTGTTTTCAAGAATAAATATTTTCTTACTTAATTTTGCATTTTTAGGTAATACATAAAGTCTGGATAACTTGCGGAGCGGAAAAGAGCTGAAGAGTGGTGAAAAGCCGGAAGAAATTACGCAAGGAAGCCGCAAAGAATGGAGCGCACGTCCAAAAAGCTAGGAATGGGCTCAAGAAGGAAGAATTATTCTTGAAGAAGATATGGGCTTGGCATACCCAAGGCCCAAAACCCTTACCCAAACCCATTTTCTATATCCATACCCGCCTCCATTATCAACCGTTAGATCGGATCCATCTCATCATCCAATGGTCGATCCTTCGTAGAGCATCAAAATCTGAAGTCTCTGCAAAACACCATAGTACCTAAATTCCAAGCCTTCAGATTAGATCACATTTAGACCCTACGGTCGCTTCTTTTCCTGCACATCAAATAGCGATACTTCCGCTAAACACTACAACACCTAACCTCGATCTTCGCCGTTAACTTCGTTGTATCAAGACATCCGACGGTCGCTACCAGACTCTTCAGGGGTAGCCATCCGATTCACCTACCAGCTTCGCATCCAGTGACTCAGATTCGCCAACATCGAATCTTGATATCCCGCCTAACACCCAAGTATCGAACACCTATACCCTTCAGCCAAACACACCTTACCCGAATTCTCATCTTCCTCCTTCGAGCAGTCGAGCTCTGCTCCTGCCAACTCCACCACCATCACCCTGCCACAAACAACACTTCCACTTCCACCAACTGCCAACAAACATCATCATCATCACTCACAAATCCCTCTAACGTGCCCATCATTTCTTATTCACTGATTTCCCCTAGTCTAGGGTTTTGAAAATTAGGGAAAAAGAATTGATGGACATGGAAGAGAAATTAGGTGAAGCTAGATACAAACTGACACATGGGAATGGAGTAGGAGAACAAGAGGAAGGATGGGTCAGTGTGGATTGAAGAGAAATCGCATCAAAGAAGGTAAAATCCGAAACCCTAATTTCTCTGCCAAATTAGGTATTTGGGAAATTGTCCCCAATTTTCAATTGAAAAAAAGCATGGAGAAGAACAGAGATGATAGGGGTATGGTTGAATTAAATGAATTAGGTGAGAAACCCTAATTATGTACTGTTTGATTTTTGGGGATTTTTGGGAAAGAACCCTAATTTTGTAATTTGGGGGAAAACCCAAATTGGGTCTGTGGGTATAAATAGAAGGGACTGGTGTGATGTAAAGGCTTATGCCTGGATTAGCCAGTGTGTCACCCAAGAGAACTGGAATAGCCAGTGTCTCAAGGGTTAGTGTTTAATTTGCAACTATCTTTATGTTTATTCCATTACTCTTATTCAGTTTCAATTCAGTTGTTGTTTTTGTGTTTCAATTCAGTTCATGTTTTTGTTTTATGTCTTCTGTGTTTGTTTATGTTCAGTTCAATGCTCTGTTTAGTAATTGTTTTGTTGTTGTTGCTGTTATGTGAGCTCTCATGTGTATGTGTATAGCTAGGCTGATATGATGCCTTAAGTCACTGTTAGTGGTGGAATGATAGGTTATAATTCATGTAAATTGAGCTGATTGAGAATTGGAGGAATTTAGTGCTCAACTGTGCTTGTGATTGATTGTGCTGTCAAAAGACAGTCAATGCTAGGAGTAAACAGTTGAGCAAGCTTCTTCTCCTTCCTTTCCATTTATGTATGCCCTGGAACATAGGCAGGCTTGAACCTTCACCTAGCTCCATTAGGGACAGGGATTTTACATAGAATTACACCATCTGGCTAGGTCACAAGGTGGATTCATAACCTAGTTGTGATGTTTACTATTTTGTGTGAATGTTAGGCTAAAGCCTTTGAAGCATTGGATTGATTGAGCAGTGGGGAGAAACTAGTGCGCACTAGTGACTGTGAGCAAACTGGTTCTCTTCCCACTCTAGTTGTATGCCTAGGCTCTCAATTTTTTTTTTTTTTTTATAACTGTTTTGTGCCTTGTTCTCCCACTGCCCTTGGCTAACAGCCTTGGTTTATTTGGTTTTGTTTCCTGTTAACTGCCACTGTTACCATTTGTTTCATTGCTGCTCCCTTGCCTTAGGCTAACTGCCTTTGTGCCTCATTGCCACTGATTTTTGCTTCTTTCCCATGATCATTGTTAGTTTGTTTCACTACCATCTTCATTGTCATTGTAAATGCCATCCTTGGCCCTGTGTGATTTTGTTTCCTGTCTGCCTTTGCTTCTGCTGCCTTGTTCTCCCCTTGCTGCTACTACTTGCTGTTGTTGCTGCTCTCCCTTTCCCTGCTGAAGCCACTGCTGCTGCTGCAACTGAGCTTGGCTCAGCTAAGACCACAGTTCAGGTTAAGGCCCAGCCACAGTTCACTGTGAAAGCTCAGCTCAACCCAAGGCTCAAATCACATCACAAGCCCAGTCTAATTCAGTCCACCAAAGGCTCAGTTCACTACACTAAGCCCAAGCCCAAATTCAAAACCAAAGCCTAGTGCACTACAAAACCAACTGAGCCCAAGCTCAGTTCATTTCATTAAGACAACACCCCAATTCATTCCAAGAGTATTCAAAGGCCCAAAGCACAATCATAACCCATTGGTTACCAAAATCCATTGGTACCCAAAGCCCAACAATAGCAATTTTAGAGCCCAAAATAGCTAGAAACTCCAAACACACCCAGTCTCTGTGGATCGACCCGTACTTGCACGAGCTATAACTGACAACCGTGCACTTGGGGTATTACTGTAGGCCCGCGTTTCATTTCGCTTCAATTTCACACGCCTCCGGGCCCACCACTCGGTCGTGCATCATTGTCGAGTGTACTCGCACCATTTTATGGGGCTTACTCAGTGATGGTCCAGATGCCCGATTTTGGAGTATTTATTACTAGTTTATGAAATTCAGTGGAGAATGATTCATGAAACTGAGTAATAAAAGCGAGTAGTTTTTTATTATCAATCCATAAGATCAGCCGTGGATTCGACCATGAATTCGGAATAATAAAACGAGTATTACCATTCCATGGGATCGTGGATTTGATCATAGAATCGGAAAGTAGTTATTACCATCCCATGAGATCATCCGTGGATTCGATCATGAAATCAGATTAATGAGATTATCTATTACCATTCCGTGAGATCAGTCGTGGATTCGATCATGAAATCAGAGTAATGAGATAAAATAGATTATCTTCTAAGAATTCAGTGGTGAATGTCACGGTAGAATTAATCTATCACAGAAGGGATATTAGCCAGTTAAAGCGTCATACCCATTATGAAAGGTGCATAGTCAGGAAACAACGTGTGTTACCGAAGTACTGAAGGCGTTATTGCTCTCAATCTTACGGAGAACCGCCTGGATCTATACACGGTCTCTCCACATAATCAGGGAACAATGAGTGTCACCGACGTCCTGAAGACGTTGTTGCTCTCAATCTTACGGAGAACCGCCCAATCGTTTTTCTATGTAGAGGTGGGTCTCTCTATGTAGTCAGAGAACATCGAGTCACCGACGTCCTGAAAGCGTTGTTTCTCTCAATCATTCGGAGAACCGCCCAATTACGTTATTCTACATAGAGGTCATGATGAAATGCGAGGCATCGAACGCTCATCTAGTGGAGGCCTTTCGAGAAACATATTCATCATGGCCCGTAAAATATGAATCGTCACATGCCTGAAAGCCGCGTCAGAAACATGCAGTATCATGATTCTACGATTTTGACCTTTGTTGAAAATCCACCATCTACAACTGGGCATGGAGAGCATATCCAATGGATCCAGCAGGATCCCACTGCGGCTATAAGTCATATCCCTCGGTTGTTTTGCAGGCGGTAGCTACATATGATAGATGGATATGGTATTCCTATTTTCAGTTGGGTGGGCAGAACAATGATCTTAATGTCTTGCATGCTTCGGGTTTGTTCGATAGGCAACTTCTTGGTGTACTATCTAGGAGATGGTGCATATCCTATCTATGGTTGCATCGTGCAAGCATACAAACCATCCTCAAACAATAGAGAAAATCTTTTCAATCATTACCAAGAATCCAAAAGGAAGGACATAGAACGTGCATTTGGTGGTCTAAAAGGTAAGTTTGGCATTATATTGAAACCTTGTTGTTATTATAAAAAATCGGACATGAAGGCAATTATGAGGGGTTGCTTGATAATGCACAATATGTGTGTTGAGATGGAATATCATGATGAGCAATGGGGGGGGGGGGGGGGGGAGGGATCACGGGAAATGAACCTCAACCGCCAATTCAATGAAATGTAAGGCTAGCTCCTCATATATTGTACAACCCAAATATTTGGGCGGAACTTCGCTTGGAACTCACTACACACATTTGGAACCGACACGGAGAAGGCTTGAGAGATGGTGATATTCCAAACATGGTTATGGATAATGCCTTTCCGGAAGTTCATGAGGGTACAAACGACGTGGACATTGATGAAGACCAATATGACCCTCAAGGAGATGGAGCATTTTATGAGAATGGAGAGTAAATTTCATATTCACCAATTTGTTTAACCATAATGCTCCCTTTTTCAATCAAGCACATTTTCATTAATAAGTAGACATTTTAATTAGTTCTTGTAAACTCCATAATACTCTTTTTTTCCCTTAAGTATGTTTACAATTACATTACATATTTAACTAGAACTTCATAATACTAGAACTTCATAATACTTCTTATCTAGAACTTCATAATACTTCTTAACTACATCTTCATATTTAAATAGAAATTCATAATACTTGTTCATGCATATGCTTCATAACCAAATATCTCCAAAGCGGTGCTATGAATGAACGACATTCCATTATCCGTTTGGTATAAATCCATAGCATCTTCATGATTACCATTTGATTCCCTTAATGAAATGACAAAAAGCTTGCAATAACGCTTGATATTTGATAAGCGACATTGTAATTGTTTTTTGCATATTCCATTAGCATCACCATTAATTCTCATAAATTCTTCAACAACTTGTTCCCAAAATATGGTTGTTTGAGACATGTTAATTTTGTGAAAACTTCTCACCAAGTCATTGTCTTCGGCAATTGAGAATGCAACCATGCTTGATTTTTAAATTGAGAATTTAGGAGAAGAAGAAGAGAGTGAAACTTCACAAGTTTGAAGTAGGGATTTTGAGTGCATGTGTTGAGTTTATATATACAGAAGGAATGATCTGAGTTTGGGTTGAAAATGTAGCCGTTAGACAAAGCGCTGAACCAAACAGCGCTCAGGCTAATAGCCGCAAGATCAAATATGACCGTTGAATCTCAACGGTAGGAAAGGCAGCGTTGTACCATTCCGCGTTTGAGTGTAGTACCATTCAGCGCTGAGCTATCTCAGCATCAGATCAAATATGACCGTTTAATCTCAAAGGTTCTGATTTAGTGGACGTTTGAAACCTCAATAGATATATTTTGAGGCTACCCTATAAATAGAGAACTACTTCTCCTCCATCCCTCACACCAAAATCAATTGATTATCTTCTTCATTGATTTTCTTCTTATTCTTCACATAATTTTGTTCATACAAAATTATGACACACTTTACTACAAAAGAAGAAGAGGCACCAATTTATGGTTGGGTTATAGAATGCAACGATCCGACTCATGGAAATGATAAAAAAAGGTGTAACATTTTGGCGTAAGATTATTGAAGAGTACAATAAAAGAAAAGGCCCTGATGGTATCGAAAGAGATAAAAAGGCATTGCAAACAAAGTGAAACACATTGAGAGCCGAAGTGAAAAGATATCTTTCACATGTTAGGCCCTAATTCCGAAACAGACCTACGGGGTTGACAAAGCCGGATTATGTAAGTACCTCAAAAAAAATTAATGTTTTCGTTCTTCCATTTTGATCTCTTTCTTTCTTTATCTAAATTTTTCCTTTCATTTTTTTTTCCTAGTATCATCATGGAAAAAAGAATTATGAAGCAGAGTTTGGAAGACTTTGGAAGCACGAATGGGTTTTCCAGATCCTGAAGACCTATCAACCAATTATAACCCAGCGGTGAATAATGATGATGGAGACGGTACTTCCACTCAACCTACTCAACATACTCAACTGACTCAAGATACTAAAGAAAATGAAGCTGACAATATGGATGAAGATTTGGAAAATATGACAAGGTTTGGTAGCACTTCATCTACTCATAATTATGAAGCCTCGGACATATCAAAGAGAAGACGTTATTTCGAACAAACAGATGACGTTAGAAGTGGAGGGAGAGATCAAGCAAAGAAAAGGGATCGTGAGGCTAAAGCATCGCAAAAATCAGATGAAAAAAATGGATAAACTCATCAAACTTCTTGAAAACGCACAAGCACAAAGAGTGGCCAAGTATGAAACAGAGGAAGAGTATCTGAAGAAGAACATGGAAACCTCTTCAATCTTGGCACAAACGCTGCAAAGAGAATCGGACATGAAGATCCTACGACAACCCTTGGATGAATTACATGAATGGGAGAAACCCGTCTACAAAATATGGAAGAACGAGATTTTGGACCGTCATGGATTGCCACTTATCCCCTAAACTAAAGTGATATATTAGTAATAATTTAAGTTATTTAGAAGTAGGATTTCAATTTCAATGTACTTTTTTATGTTTTAAGTTATTTAGAAGTAGGATTTCAATTTCAATGTACTTTTTTTTTTATGTTTTAAGTTATTTTAATTTTAATGTATTTTTTTAATTTCTTCAAAAAACATTGTAACCTTGTTTTGCAATGTAATGGAAGATTTCCCTTCAAAAACATTGTAACCTTGTTTTTCAAAATTTAATTCTCAAATTTTGAAATAAACAACCATTGGAACAAATTGCCAAACATTTAGAAAATGAAATTCTGGAAAAAAACTAGCCGTTGGTGAAAGCGCTGAATGGTGCAGCGCCAGCATCTAACGCTGAATGGAACATCGTCCAGAAAAGCGCTGAATAGTTCGGCGTTGATGCCCTGGAATATTCGCAGAACGCTGAATTGTTCAGCGTTGGGACCACTTTTTGAGCGTTGAATTATTCAGCGTTTCAATCTCGCTGCTACTTGAACTGCGATCACTTGCTAGGAGAGAAGTAGACAGAAGTAGTGTTAACTTTTTTCCCACACTTTTTTCATGATTTGCAACACTTTTTGGCTAATCTAGCCCATAGGGCTAAGTCTTGTGGAAATTTTAATATAGCATCTAGATGAGTTGAACTATTTCCCGTGTCTGTACTGAATGGAACAGCGCAACTATCTCAGCCGTCGGATTAAAAAATAAATCAGTCTCGCTGAACCATTCCGTGAAAAGTAGAATTTTGGCTGGGCGTAACTGTTCAGCAAAACTATGCCGCTACTAGTTCACATGCAACATATATCTGGAAAAAAAAGTAGTGTTGAAGAATAGACAACGCTTTGAAAAGAGATTGCAATGCTTTTTGTCTAATCTAGAAGCCAACTATAGCCCATAAGACTAAGCCTTAATTAATGGTTGTGGTGTTCTATATATATCTTCATCTAATGGTAATTTGTTTTTTTTAGGTGACTTTATGTCTAGTTTCCGTTGACATACTAAGAAATTGAAATGGTTTAAATGTTCTTTTGTTGCTAAACTTTCAAATGGATTGATGTTCTAAGTGATGAGATGAAACTGTAATGTCATTGATGTTTTTTCTGTTGTTACACTTGCAATTAGTATTGATGCTTTTCAGTGATCATTGTTACTGATCATCTTTACATGAGTTTTTATAACTTTTGCTTTTGATGTATGACTTGGAGGTGGTTATCACTGAAGACGAAGGTCTCTGAGTTGTGACAATCGGGTGTTATGAGGATGTTGAGAACAAATTTTAGGATTTTGCTTCCATTCCGGGGAAGAAGAAGGCGATGCAATCACCACAAATAATTAATAAGTCCAATCATAATCATTCATCTTTGAGATGATACAAGATCAATTAACCACCGTACACGTTTTTGATGAATTAATCTGTTAGGGACTTGGTTTGTCATTGTTTGTGAAGTTTAAATTGTTTTAGTAATTTAATATTTAATTGACTAAAAATATAACACATCATCAATTGACATGGTCAACATAGGTCAACGTCCGATCCAAATACCAATCCCAAACATTGGACAAATGTTAGACCAAAAACTAAACCTAGACGAAACTAGAGTACCAAAGTCCAATTATCCAACATACTAACCAAAGGAAATTTACAACAGTAGATTAATGATAAAATTCTCTCTGTGTGCACATTTTATATGGTAATTAACCGACATATATAATGTTTATGGTTGTGAGTTCTGATATTTCTGAAATTGGTGTGAATACTATTATGGAGTCTAGGGATGCTGTGTTTTTTGAAAATGTTTTTCCATTAAAATCTGACTCTCGTAAGAGAGGTGTTGATCCCCTAGATGTCCCTTCAACTAGTCATACTTTACCTTTAGAGGAAGATGAAGTAGAAATTGATCCTAGGAGAAGTAAAAGGGCTAGAACCAAAACCTCATTTGAACCTGACTTCGTAACACTAGCAGAGTATGATCCGCAGACTTATAGAGAAGCCATGACTTCTTCTGAAGCTCCATGGTGGAAAGAGTCTTCTATTAGTGAAATGGAATCCATCAATGAAAATGATACATGGGAGATAGTAGATTTACCTCCAGGTTGTAAGGCCATAGGATATAAATGGATCTTCAGGAGAAAACGTAACATAGATGAAATTATTCAAAAATACAAGGCTAGGTTAGTAGTTAAAGGCTACAAACAAAAGGAAGGTGTAGATTTCTTTGATACTTACTCACCCGTGACGAGAATTACTTCCATTAGGATGTTAATTGCTATAGCTGCGGTTCATAACCTAGAGATACATCAAATGGATGTAAAAACAGTTGTTCTACATGGTGAATTAGATGAAGAAATTTACATGGAACAACCTGAGGGCTTTGTAGTGAAAGGTTGTGAAAACAAAGTTTGTAAACTGAAAAATCTTTGTATGGATTGAAACAAGCACCTAAACAATGGCATGAAAAATTTGATCATGTAATGTTTTCTAGTGGTTTTAAAATCAATGAATCTCACAAGTGTGTCTATACTAAACTTCTGAATGATGCCTGTGTGATTGTATGCTTGTATGTTGATGATATGCTTATACTTGGTACAAACATGGATGTAATTAATTCCACTAAGAGCATGCTGAATGAGAACTTTGATATAAAAGACTTAGGCCCCGCAGATGTAATCTTAGGGACGAAGATTAGAAGAATTTCTGACGGTTATAGTCTTAGTCAATCTCATTATATTAAATCTGTGCTTAGAAAATTCAATCATTTTGATTGTAAACCTGCCTATACTCCGTATGATCCTTGTTGTAAACTCAAAAAGAATAGGGGTAATGGAGTATCACAACTTGAATACTCACGAGTTATAGGAAGTCTGATGTATTTGATGAACTGTACTAAGCCAGACATTGCTTATGTTGTGAGTATGTTAAGTAGGTATACTTGTAATCCAGGGCAGGAACATTGGGATGCACTTTTTAGAGTGTTGAGGTATTTGAAATACACTTTGACCTTTTGTTTGAATTATGAAAGGTATCCTGCCGTCCTTGAGGAATTTTGTGATGCAAACTGGATATCAGACTCAGAGGAGTCCAAGTCTACGAGTGAATATGTTTTCAATCTAGCAGGTGGGGCTGTTTCTTGGAAGAGTTCTAAACAAACCTGCATAGCTCGATCCACTATGGAATCTGATTTTATTGCGTTAGATAAAGCAGGAGAGGAAGACGTTTGGCTAAGATGCTTTTTAGAAGACATTCCTCTCTGGCATAGGCCTGTGCCAGCTATATTTATACATTGTGATAATCAATATGCAATAGCTAATGCTAAAAACAACTACTATAATGGGAAGTCTATTCATATAAAGAGAAGACACGATACCCTGAAAAAGCTAATCTCGAAAGGCGTTATTTCCATTGATTGGGTTAAGTCCAAGGAGAATATCGCGGACCCTTTGACGAAAGGTTTGTCCAAGGAGATAATTAATAATGCATCTAAGGGGATGGGGCTTAGGCTCATTAAATAAACTTTCCATGAAAGATACTCAACCTTGCTGACTGGAGATCCCAAGATCAAGGTTTTGAATGAGACAACTAATTTGTGGCGGGTCAAGGTAAACACTATCAAAGAATTTCTTTCTCTGCCCCTTCCCTATGGTGTAGACGTGATAGTGTGTATGACTTTTAACTAAGTCTTAATGAGTTCTATAGTTTCAATTTAAGATTGAAGTGGGGTGTAGCAGTAAACACTCTTGAGGAACTCACCTATCTGAATGTGGAAGTGGGTCGCTTCCTATGAGAATATAGCTGATTCTCTAGAGCATTCTGAGAAACGGGATTTGTCCAGGGCCAAAAAGGACACAACGACACGAACTTGACAGCACCTAGAGAGATATAACGCGTGGTTATTTTCGCGGATTACACCAAACGATGGAAGTTCAAGACATCGCGTTCACTGTCCATCAAGTAGTTCCGGAAATTTCTCACTAAGCAAAGGTTCAAGAACTCATGGACACCTCTTTCCTAAGTGGTATTTCTCGCTTTCCGATTTCTGATTTTTGTATCGGTATTTCATTCATGTGGGGGATTGTTTGAGAAAATGAGTCTTTAATGTTTTGATTTTATGGTCTTGGTGGGAACGGAACTTAGGACCTTTGGGTCTCTAAGAGGTCTTACTCATTTTCTATGAGTGAATGAAATAGGTATTTTAGTCCCACATTGGGCATAACTAAAGAGGAGTTCCACTATATAGCTATTCCTTTATGGATAGTTGGTAAAACAATGTGGGTGGAACGGGTGGGGAGAAATATTTTTATTTCCACTAAGGGCTTGGGATTAGGGCTCGAGCTCGTGCTTGCGCCATGGACTTTGGTCAACCAAGACTTTCCTTTTTGGAAAAATTTCTTTTGATTTATTTCCTAATCATTTTGAAAATCAAAATAAATTTTGTCTTAAATATGAGGGGCGTGTGACCTGGGTGAATTTATTCTCTTACCAAAAACATTTTTCTTAATGGATTTATTTGCATGGATGTCGACATTTTCTTACCGGTTTTCGAATGTTCATTATAGAATTATGTCGGCATCATGGCAGCATTATTTCACATGCAGTATTGATTCGCACATTAATTTGCATTGATTTCACCCTTTCTGTTTGCCTATAAAAAGAATTCGAAATTTTCATTTTCATTTGTGTCCAGAAGAGCTACTATCCTCTTCTTTTCGTCTCTCTCCCTCTGTGTGGTCTTTTTCTTTTCTTCTGTGCTTTGTTGTTGAGGTCGTATAAGTGGGAAAGTATTATAGTGCTAACAATACTTGCAACGGGAAGTTTTATCCTGGATACAACTTGACCACAGGGTATAGGCATCACTCATTCTTGAGGCGTACCGGACAACTATTGTGTTAAGGACAGCGTGTTGAACACGTGACTCTGTCCTCTGTTTGATGTCCATTTGAGTGTTTATTTAGCTTCCAGAAAGTTTACTTCTAACATATTTCTTTGAGTGTTTTAATTGTTACAGTTGCAACAATCTTAACACAATAATTGCTTTTCTGTCTGTAACAATGGGTAAGAACGATGTTGAAAGGCCTGCAAAGTTCAATGGGAAAGACTTCAAAAGATGGCAGTCGAAGATGTTATTTTTTTCTGTGTTATCATGAGTTGGATCATTATGTTTTGGTTCCTTTTGATGAGGGTTTGAAGGATATGGGACGCGAACTTGAGTTGGAGGATTGGGTTAGGCAGAACTATATGGCCAAAAATCATATTCTCAACTGTTTAGAAGATGTTATGTATGACTTCTATATTGCAAAAGAGAACTTTACTGCTTTTGATTTATGGGCTGCTTTGGAGGCAAAAAACCAAGCTGAAACTGCTGGAAGTAAGAAATTCTTGGTAGCTAGGCTATACGAGTATAAAATGGTGAAAGACAAATATGTGGTTGATCAATTCCTTGAACTCCAGCAAATTATGAATGAAATCCTTGCGGAAGGTACGACGATTGATGAAACTTTTCAAGTGTCCACTGTTATCGAGAAATTGCCTACTTCCTGGTCCGAATACAAGAAGAAACTGAGACATGAAACTGCTGAATTTACTATGGTTGATTTGGGTAAGAAGATTCAAGTTGAAGAATTGATGTGCTCCAAGGACAAAAATGTTTCTTATGCAAGGGACATGTCTAACAAAGCTCATGTAACTGAACACAAAGGTTCCAATGCTGAAAAGAACCGAAACTACTCCAAGAAACCTCCAGGCAAGATAGGTATGTTTCAGAAACCCAAATCTAGCATTAATAAAATTAAGGGTGATTGTTATGCTTCTGGAAATCCTGGACATATGGCGGTTCACTGTAGAAACCGTAAGGACATTAAAAAGAAGAATAATGCTAATTTGGTTGAAAACAACAAAGATGAATTTTCTGGCACGGTGTCTGAAGTAAATTTGGTAACAAATGTGAGAGACTGGTGGGTAGACTCTGGTGCTACCAAACATGTCTGTGGAAACAGAGATATGTTCACCTCCTATAATAAGGTACGGGAAGGAGAAAAACTCTATATGGGTAACTCATCTGCAGCTGCAGTTGTAGGAAAAGGAAAAGTTTGGCTCAAACTCACTTATGGCAAGACTCTCACATTGATTGAAGTTCTTCATGTTCCGGACATCTGCAAAGATCTTGTTTCTTGTGATATTTTAGATGATAATGGTTTTAAAATTATAATAGAATCTGGGAAATCTGTTGTAACTAAGGGTAAGGATTATGTGGGGCAGGGTTATAAGACTGGGGGCCTGTATAAGATTAATGTAAACTCTACTGTTATGAATAAGAATGATTCTTCTGCTTATGTTTGTGAATCTTTGAATGTTTGGCATTGTAGACTCGGACATGTTAATTATAAGTCAATGCTTAAACTAGCCAATGTAGGCTGCATACCCAAATTTAGTTTGGAAAATGAACACAAATGTGAAATATACGTAGAATCAAAATTTGCTAGAAAACCTTTTAGAAAAAATGTTCATAGAAATTATAAACCCTTAGAATTAATTCACTCAGACCTAGTTGACATGAAATCGGTTCAAACTAGAGGTGGTCAGAAATGGTTTGTTACTTTTATAGACGACTGTACTAGGTATTGTCACATATATTTGCTTAGAGGTAAGGATGATGCCTTAGAAGCCTTTAAGAGGTATAAACTAGAAGTTGAAAACCAATTGAATACTATCATTAAAACCATTAGGTCTGACCGTGGTGGCGAGTACATAACTCCTATAGAAGATTTTTGTGTAGAACATGTCATAATACACGAGGTTACCCTTCCTTATTCACCTCAGTAGAATGGTGTAGCTGAACGTAAGAACCGTACCCTTAAGGAGATGATGAATGCCATGTTAATTAGTTCAGGATTACCTTCGAACTTGTAGGGGGAAGATGTCCTCTCAGCATGCGATATCCTGAACAGAGTACCTTTTAAAGGATCAGATAAAACTCTATATGAATTGTGGAAAGGTAGACAACCTTCTTTAGCATACTTCAAAGTGTGGGGGTGTTTGGCTAAGGTTCAGATCCCTAAACCTAAATCAACCAAGATAGGACCCAAAACTGTTGACTGTGTCTTCATAGGGTATCCTGAGCATACACCTGTATATAGATTTATGGTTGTGAGTTCTGATATTTCTGAAATTGGTGTGAATACTATTATGGAGTCTAGGGATGCTGTGTTTTTTGAAAATGTTTTTCCATTAAAATATGACTCTCGTAAGAGGATCATGAAGTAGAAATTGATCCTAGGAGAAGTAAAAGGGATAGAACCAAAACCTCCTTTGGACCTGACTTCGTAACACTAGTAGAGTCTGATCCGTAGACTTATAGAGAAGCCATGACTTCTTCTGAAGCTCCGTGGTGGAAAGAGTCTTCTATTAGTGAAATGGAATCCATCAAAGAAAATGATACATGGGAGATAGTAGATTTACCTCCAGGGTGTAAGGCCATAGGATGTAAATGGATCTTCAGGAGAAAACGTAACATAGATGGAACTATTCAAAAATACAAGGCTAGGTTAGTAGTTAAAGGCTACAAACAAAAGGAAGGTGTAGATTTCTTTGATACTTACTCACCCGTTATGAGAATTACTTCCATTAGGATGTTAGTTGCTATAGTTGCGGTTCTTAACCTAGAGATACATCAAATGGATGTAAAAACAAATTTTCTACATGGTGAATTAGATGAAGAAATATACATGGAACAACCTGAAGGCTTTGTAGCGAAAGGTTGTGAAAACAAAGTTTGTAAACTGAAAAATCTTTGTATGGATTGAAACAAGCACCTAAACAATGGCATGAAAAATTTGATCATGTAATATTTTCTACTGGTTTTAAAATCAATGAATCTCACAAGTGTGTCTATTCTAAACTTGTGAGTAGGTTAAGTATAAACTAGAAGTTGAAAACCTGAATACTACCATTAAAACCATTAGGTCTGACCGTGGTGGTGAGTACATAACTATTACAGGAGATTTCTGTGTAGAACATGGCATAATACACGAGGTTACCCCTCCTTATTCACCTCAGTCGAATGGTGTAGCTGAACGTAAGAACCATACCCTTAAGGAGATGATGAATGCCATGTTAATTAGTTCACGATTACCTTCGAACTTGTGGGGGGAAGCTGTCCTCTCAGACTGCTATATCCTGAACAGAGTACCTTTTAAAGGATCAGATAAAACTCCGTATGAATTGTGGAAAGGTAGATAACCTTCTTTAGCATACTTTAAAGTGTGGGGTGTTTTCCTAAGGCTCAGATCCCTAAACCTAAAGCAACCAAGATAGGACCCAAAACTGTTGACTGTGTCTTCATAGGGTATCCTGAGCATACACCTGCATATAGATTTATGGTTGTGAGTTCTGATATTTCTGAAATTGGTGTGAATACTATTACGGAGTCTAGGGATGCTGTGTTTTTTGAAAATGTTTTTCCATTAAAATCTGACTCTAAAAAGAGAGGTGTTGATCCCCTAGATGTCCCTTCAACCAGTCAGACTTTACCTTTAGAGGAAGATGAAGTAGAAATTGATCCTAGGAGAAGTAAAAGGGATAGAACCAAAACCCCCTTTGGACCTGACTTTGTAACACTAGCAGAGTCTGATCCGCAGACTTATATAGAAGCCATGACTTCTTCTGAAGCTCCGTGGTGGAAAGAGTCTTCTATTAGTGAAATGGAATCCATTAAAGAAAATGATACATGAGAGATAGTAGATTTACCTCCAGGGTGTAAGGCCATAGGATGTAAATGGATCTTTAGGAGGAAACGTAACATAGATGGAACTATTCAAAAATACAAGGCTAGGTTAGTAGTTAAAGGCTACAAACAAAAGGAAGGTGTAGATTTCTTTGATACTTACTCACCCGTTACGAGAATTACTTCCATTAGGATGTTAATTGCTATAGCTGCGGTTCATAACCTAAAGATACATCAAAGGGATGTCAAAAAAACTTTTTTACATGGTGAATTAGATGAAGAAATTTACATGGAACAAACTGAGGGATTTGTAGTGAAAGGTTGTGAAAACAAAGTTTGTAAACTGAAAAATCTTTGTATGGATTGAAACGAGCACCTAAACAATGGAATGAAAAATTTGATCATGTAATGTTTTCTAGTGGTTTTAAAATCAATGAATCTGACAAGGGTGTCTATACTAAACTTGTGAATGATGCCTGTGTGATTGTATGCTTGTATGTTGATGATATGCTTATACTTGGTACAAACATGGATGTAATTAATTCCACTAAGAGCATGCTGAATGAGAACTTTGATATGAAAGACTTAGGCCTCGCAGATGTAATCTTAGGGATGAAAATTAGAAGAAATTCTAACGGTTATAGTCTTAGTCAATCTCATTATATTGAATATGTGCTTAGAAAACTCAATCATTTTGATTGTAAACCTTCTTATACTCCGTATGATCCTTGTTGTAAACTCAAAAAGAATAGGGGTAATGGAGTATCAAAACTTGAATACTCACGAGTTATAGGAAGTCTGATGTATTTGATGAACTGTACTAGGCCAGACATTGCTTATGCTGTGAGTAGGTTAAGTAGGTATACTTGTAATCTAGGGCAGGAACATTGGGATGCACTTTTTAGAGTGTTGAGGTATTTGAAATACACTTTGACCTTTTGTTTGAATTATGAAAGGTATCCTGCCGTCCTTGAGGGATTTTGTGATGCAAACTGGAAATCAGACTCAGAGGAGTCCAAGTCTACGAGTGTATATGTTTTCACTCTAGCATGTGGGGATGTTTCTTGGAAGAGTTCCAAACAAACCTGCATAGCTCGATCCACTATGGAATCCGAGTTTATTGCGTTAGATAAAGCAGGAGAGGAAGCCGCTTGGCTAAGTTTTTTTTAGAAGACATTCCTCTCTGGCGTAGGCCTGTGCCAGCTATATCTATACATTGTGATAATCAATCTGCAATAGCTAATGCTAAAAACAGCTACTATAATGGGAAGTCTATTCAGATAAAGAAAAGACACGATACCCTAAAAAAGTTAATCTCGAAAGGCGTTATTTCCATTGATTGGGTTAAGTCCAAGGAGAATATTGCGGACCCTTTGACGAAAGGTTTGTCCAAGGAGATAGTTAGTAATGCATCTAAGGGGATGGGGCTTAGGCTCATTAAATAAACTTTCCATGAAGGATACTCAACCTTGCTGACTGGAGATCCCAAGATCAAGGTTTTGAATGAGACAACTAATTTTTGGAGGGACAAGGTAAACACTATCTGAGAATTTCTTTCTTTGGCCCTTCCCTATGGTGTAGACGTGATAGCGTGACTGCATGTGAAGGATGACTTTTAACTAAGTCTTAATAAGTTCTATAGTTTCAATTTAAGATTGAAGTGGGGTGTAGCAGTAAACACTCTTGATGGAACTCACCTATCTGAGTGTGGAAGTGGGTCGCTTCCTATGAGAATAGAGATGATTCTCTAGAGCATTCTGAGTAACGGGATTTGTCCAGGGCCAAAAAGGACACAACGACACGAACTTGACAGCACCTAGAGAGATATCACGCGTGGTTATTATCGCGGATTACACCAAACGATGGAAGTTCAAGACATCGCGTTCACTGTCCATCAAGTAGTTCCGGAAATTTCTCACTAAGCAAAGGTTCAAGACCTCATGGACACCTCTTGCCTAAGTGGTATTTCTCGCTTTCCGTTTTCTGATTTTTGTATCGGTATTTCATTCATATGGGAGATTGTTAGAGAAAATGAGTCTTTAATGTTTTGATTTTATGGTCTTGGTGGGAACGGAACTTAGGACCTTTGGGTCTCTAAGAGCTCTTACTCATTTTCTATGAGTGAATGAAATAGGTCCTTTAGTCCCACATTGGGCATAACTAAAGAGGAGTTCCACTATATAGCTATTACTTTATGGATAGTTAGTAAAACAATGTGGGTGGAACGGGTGGGGCGAAATATTTTTGTTTCCACTAAGGGCTTGGGCTTAGGGCTCGAGCTCGTGCTTGCGCTATGGACTTTGGTCAACCAAGACTTTCCTTTTTGGAAAAATTTCTTTTGATTTATTTCCTAATCATTTTGAAAATCAAAATAAATTCTGTCTTAAATATGGGGGGCGTGTGACCTGGGTGAATTTATTCTCTTACCAAAAACATTTTTCTTAACGGATTTATTTGCATGGATGTCGACATTTTCTTACCGGTTTTTGAATGTTGATGACAAAATTATGTCGACATCATGGCAGCATTATTTCGCATGCAGTATTGATTGGCACATTAATGTGCATTGATTTCACCCTTTCTGTTTGCCTATAAAAATAATTCGAAACTTTCATTTTCATTTGTGTCAAGAAGAGCTACTATCATCTTCTTTTCGTCTCTCTCCCTATGTGTGGTCTTTTTCTTTTTTTCCGTGCTTTGCTGTTGAGTTCGTACGAGTGGGCAAGTATTGTAGTGCTAACAATACTTGCAACATGCAGTTTTATCCTGGATACAACTTGACCACAGGGTATAGGCATCACTCATTCTTGAGGCGTACCGGTCAACTATTGTATTAAGGACAGCGTGTTGAACACGTGACTCTGTCCTCTGTTTGATGTCCATTTGAGTGTTTATTTAGCTTCCAGAACTCTTACTTCTAACATATTTCTTTGAGTGTTTTAATTGTTACAGTTGCAACAATATTAACATAATAATTTCTTTTCTGTCTGTAGCAATGGATAAGAACGATGTTGAAAGGCCTGCAAAGTTCAATGGGAAAGACTTCGAAAGATGGCAATCGAAGATGTTATTTTTTCTGAGTTATCATGAGTTGGATCATTATGTTTTGGTTCCTTTTAATGAGGGTTTTAAGGATACGGGACGTGAACTTGAGTTGGAGGATTGGGTTAGGCAGAACTATATGGCCAAAAATCATATTCTCAACTGTTTAGAAGATGTTATGTATGACTTCTATATTGCAAAAGAGAACTTTAATGCTTTTGATTTATGGGCTTCTTTGGAGGCAAAAAACCAAGCTGAAACTGCTGGAAGTAAGAAATTCTTGGTAGCTAGGCTATATGAGTATAAAATGGTGAATGACAAATCTGTGGTTGATCAATTCCTTGAACTCCAGTAAATTGTGAATGAAATCCTTGCGGAAGGTATGGTGGTTGATGAAACTTTTCAAGTGTCCACTGTTATCGAGAAATTGCCTACTTCCTGGTCCGAATACAACAAGAAATTGAGACATGAAACTGCTGAATTTACTATGGTTGATTTGGGTAAGAAGATTCAAGTTGAAGAATTGATGTGCTCCAAGGACAAAAATGTATCTTCTGCAAGGGACATGTCTAACAAAGCTCATATGACTGAACACAAAGGTTCCAATGCTGAAAAGAACCGAAACAACTCCAAGAAACCTCCAGGCAAGAAAGGTATGTTTCAAAAACCCAAATCTAGCATTAATAAAATTAAGGGGGATTGTTATGCTTGTGGAAATCCTTGCCATATGGCGGTTCACTGTAGAACCTATAAGGACCTTAAAAAGAAAAATAATGCTAATTTGGTTGAAAACAACAAAGATGAATTTTCTGGCACGTTGTCTGAAATAAATTTGGTAACAAATGTGAGAGACTGGTGGGTAGACTCTGGTGCTACCAAACATGTCTGTGGAAACAGAGATATGTTCACCTCCTATAATAAGGTAGGGTAAGGAGAAAAACTCTATATGGGTAACTCATCTGCAGCTACGGTTGTATGAAAAGGCAAAGTTGGGCTCAAACTCACTTCTGGCAAGACTCTCACATTGAATGAAGTTCTTTATGTTCCGGACATCTGCAAAAATATTGTTTCTTGTGCTGTTTTAGATGATAAGGGTTTTAAAATTGTAATAAAATCTGGTAAATGTGTTGTAAGTAAGGGTAAGGATTATGTGGGGCAGTGTTATAAGACTGAGGTTCTGTATAAGCTTAATGTAAACTCTGCTGTTATGAATAAGAATGATTCTTCTGCTTATGTTTGTGAGTCTTTGAATGTTTGGCATGGTAGACTTGGACATGTTAATTATAAGTCAATACTTAAACTAGCCAATGTAGGCTGCATACCCAAATTTAGTTTAGAAAATGAACACTAATGTGAAATATGCGTAGAATCAAAATTTGCTAGAAAACCTTTTAGCCAAAATGTTCATAGAAATTCTAAACCCTTAGAATTAATTCACTCAGACCTAGTTGACATGAAATCGGTTCAAACTAGAGGTGGTAAGAAATGATTTGTTACTTTTACAGAAGACTGTACCAGGTATTGTCACATATATTTGCTTAGACGTAAGTATGATGTCTTAGAAGCATTTAAGAGGTATAAACTAGAATTTGAAAACCAATTGAATACTACCATTAAAATCATTAGGTCTGACCGTGGTGATGAGTACATAACTCCTATAGGAGATTTCTGTTTAGAACATGGCATAATACACGAGGTTACCCCTCCTTATTCACCTCAGTCGAATGGTGTAGCTGAATGTAAGAACCGTACCCTTAAGGAGATGATGAATGCCATGTTAATTAGTTCAGGATTACCTTCGAACTTGTGGGGGGAAGCTGTCCTCTCAGCTTGCTATATCCTGAACAGAGTACCTTTTAGAGGATCAGATAAAACTCCATATGAATTGTGGAAAGGTAGAAACCTTCTTTAGCATACTTCAAAGTGTGGGGGTGTTTGGCTAAGGTTCAAATCCATAAACCTAAAGCAACCAAGATAGGACCCAAAATTGTTGACTGTGTCTTCATAGGGTATCATGGGCATACACATGCATATAGATTTATGGTTGTGAGTTCTGATATTTCTGAAATTGGTGTGAATACTATTATGGAGTCTAGGGATGCTGTGTTTTTTGAAAATGTTTTTCCATTAAAATCTGACTCTCGTAAGAGAGGTGTGTTAATCCCCTAGATGTCCCTTCAACCAGTTAGACTTTACCTTTAGAGGAAGATGAAGTAGAAATTGATCCTAGGAGAAGTAAAAGGGCTAGAACCAAAACCTCCTTCGGACCTGACTTCGTAACACTAGCAGAGTCTGATCCGCAGACTTATATAGAAGCCATGACTTCGTCTGAAGCTCCGTGGTGGAAAGACTCTTCTATTAGTGAAACGGAATCCATCAAAGAAAATGATACATGGGAGATAGTAGATTTACCTCCAGGGTGTAAGGCCATAGGATGTAAATGGATCCTCAGGAGGAAACGTAACATAGATGGAACTATTCAAAAATACAAGGCTAGGTTAGTAATTAAAGGCTACAAACAAAAGGAAGGTGTAGATTTTTTTGATACTTACTCACCCGTTACGAGAATTACTTCCATTAGGATGTTAATTGCTATAGCTGCGGTTCATAAACTAGAGATACATCAAATGGATGTAAAAACAACTTTTCTACATAGTGAATTAGATGAAGAAATTTACGTGGAACAACCTGAGGGATTTGTAGTGAAAAGGTTGTGAAAACAAAGTTTGTAAACTCAAAAAATATTTGTATGGATTGAAACAAGCACCTAAACAATGGCATGAAAAATTTGATCATGTAATGTTTTCTAGTGGTTTTAAAATCAATGAATCTCACAAGTGTGTCTATACTAAACTTCTGAATGATGCCTGTGTGATTGTATGCTTGTATGTTGATGATATGCTTATACTTGGTACAAACATGAATGTAATTAATTCCACTAAGAGCATGCTGAATGAGAAATTTGATATGAAAGACTTAGGCCCCGCAGATGTAATCTTAGGGATGAACATTAGAAGAAATTCTAACGATTATAGTCTTAGTCAATCTCATTATATCGATCTGTGCTTATAAAATTCAATCATTTTGATTGTAAACCTGCTTATACTCCGTATGATGCTTGTTGTAAACTCAAAAACAATAGGGGTAATGGAGTATCACAACTTGAATACTCACGAGTTATAGGAAGTCTGATATATTTGATGAACTGTACTAGGCCAGACATTGCTTATGTTGTGAGTAGGTTAAGTAGGTATACTTGTAATCCAGGGCAGGAACATTGGGATGCACTTTTTAGAGTGTTGAGGTATTTGAAATACACTTTGACCTTTTGTTTGAATTATGAAAGGTATCATGCCGTCCTTGAGGGATTTTGTGATGCAAACTGGATATCAGACTCAGAGGAGTCCAAGTCTACGAGTGGATATGTTTTCACTCTAGCAGGTGGGGCTGTTTCTTGGAAGAGTTTCAAACAAACCTGCATAGATCGATCCACTATGGAATCCGACTTTATTGCGTTAGATAAAGCAGGAGACGAAGCTTCTTGGATAAGATGCTTTTTAGAAGACATTCCTCTCTGGCATAGGCCTGTGCCAGCTATATCTATACATTGTGATAATAAATCTGCAATAGCTAATGCTAAAAATAACTACTATAATGGGAAGTCTATTCATATAAAGAGAAGACACGATACCTTGAAAAAGCTAATCTCGAAAGACGTTATTTCCATTGATTGGTTAAGTCCAAGGAGAATATCGTAGACCCTTTGACGAAAGGTTTGTCCAAGGAGATAGTTAGTGATGCATCTAAGGGGATGGGTCTTAGGCTCATTAAATAAACTTGCCATGAAGGATACTCAACCTTGATGACTTGAGATCCCAAGATCAAGGTTTTGAATAAGACAACTAATTTGTGTCGGATCAAGGTAAACACTGTCAGAGAATTTCTTTCTCTGCCCCTTCCCTATGGTGTAGACGTGATAGTGTGACTGCATGTGAAGGATGACTTTTAATTAAGTCTTAATGAGTTCTATAGTTTCAATTTAAGATTTAAGTGGGGTGTAGCAGTAAACACTCTTGATGGAACTCACCTATCTAAATGTGGAAGTGGGTCGCTTCCTATGAGAATAGAGATGATTCTCTAGAGTATTCTGAGAAACGGGATTTGTCCAGGGCCAAAAAGGACACAACGACACGAACTTGACAGCACCTAGAGAGATATCACGCGTGGTTATTATCGCGGATTACACCAAACGATGGCAGTTCAAGACACCGTGTTCACTGTCCATCAAGTAGTTCCGGAAATTTCTCACTAAGCAAAGGTTCAAGATCTCATGGACACCTCTTGCCTAAGTGGTATTTCTCGCTTTCCGTTTTCTGATTTTTGTATCGGTATTTCATTCATGTGGGGGATTGTCTGAGAAAATGAGTCTTTAATGTTTTGATTTTATGGTCTTGGTGGGAACGAAACTTAGGATCTTTGGGTCTCTAAGAGCTCTTACTCATTTTCTATGAGTGAATGAAATAGGTCCTTTAGTCCCAAAGTGGTCATAACTAAAGAGGAGTTCCACTATATAGCTATTCCTTTATGGATAGTTAGTAAAACAATGTGGATGGAACGGGTGGGGTGAAATATTTTTGTTTCCACTAAGGGGGGCTTAGGGATCGAGCTCGTGCTTGCGCCATGGACTTTGGTCAACCAAGACTTTCCTTTTTGGAAAAATTTCTTTTGATTTATTTTCTAATCATTTTGAAAATCAAAATAAATTCCGTCTTAAATATGGGGGGCGTGTGACTTGGGTGAATTTATTCTCTTACCAAAAACATTTTTCTTAACGGATTTATTTGCATGGATGTCGACATTTTCTTACCGGTTTTTGAATGTTGATGACAGAATTATGTCGACATCATGGAAGCATTATTTTGTATGCAGTATTGATTCGCACATTAATGTGAATTGATTTCACCCTTTCTGTTTGCCTATAAAAAGAATTCGAAACTTTCATTTTCATTTGTGTCCAGAAGAGCTACTATCCTCTTCTTTTCGTCTCTCTCCCTCTGTGTGGTCTTTTTCTTTTCTTCCGTGCTTTGTTGTTGAGTTTGTATGAGTGGGCAAGTATTGTAGTGCTAAAAATACTTGCAACGGGCAGTTATATCCTGGATACAACTTGACCACAGGGTATAGGCATCACTCATTCTTGAGGCGTACCGGTCAACTATTGTGTTAAGGACAACGTGTTGAACACGTGACCCTGTCATCTGTTTGCTGTCCATTTGAGTGTTTATTTAGCTTCCATAAATTTTACTTCTAACATCTTTCTTTGAGTGTTTTAATTGTTACAGTTGCAACAATATAATCGTCATGTGGTGTATATATACGGAGGTTCGAGTCCTATAAAGGGTTATGGAGTGATTAAAGAGTTTTGGGAAAGCTCAGAACGAAGAAAGAAGAGTTGCAGAATTTTTTATGCTGCTGCAAGAAGGAGAAAACAAAAAACAATTGACTGAAGAAGAGAGTCGCAGAAACCGTGGCTTACAGAATACCGTACGTTATTCATTCAGCAGTCTTATTTTGTTGTTTCCTTTGTAACGGTCAATCTTCAACACGTATAAACGTTGCGGTTGATCTATTTTATTATTTTTCTTATATTTTCAATTTTTAAACACTATTTGAGCCATGTATCAATCTTTTGAGAGTGTTTTTAGCATGAGGAGCTAAACCCCATCACTGGGACAGCGGAGGAAGCCATTTCCAATAATAAAGTGGTAATTTCTATTTAATTAATTTCTACAATTCTTTTATGATTATTTGCATTGATTTAAAATTGAATACATGATTTTTATTAAATGGTTGTGATTTATTTTGATGCTTCATGCTTAGTTTGAAACTTTTGATGTTCCATGCTTTCGATTTACAGTCATTGCTTTGAAAATCTAGAAATGTACTTATCTAGGCAATAATTTATAATCAATATGAATGTATGAATTACACAATTATTAATATGGAATCACTTAAAAATTGGTGAAGGGTGGAATCCTTTGTCTCAGTTTTTTCAATAATCCTGCTTTAATATTTTGATTGAGTTTTCTATTTTAGTATTGCAAATTAGGATTAAAATAAAATCTTCACAAGTCTTGAACGAACTTTTATTTACCACTATTCTAAAACCATCAATTTTTGGCGCCGCCGACGCGGAATTGTTCTTAGATTTGTTTTAAGGTTTAGTTGTTTTTCTTTTCTTTCAGTTTAGTTTAGAGTTTATTTATTTTCAGTTGTATTATTTTTTTTTTCTTTTTTACGTGTTTTGCTATTTTCAATTTGTTTTCGGATTTGGAGCTAAAGAAAAGGAGAAAAAGTGTTAAAATGAATAGCAGGGGCAAAAAAGGAAACTAAAGAGGAGTTGAAAGGAAGGTTTTATTTTTATTTTTAATTATTTTAGGGTTTTATGTCTTTTTCTTGTTTAGAAAAATGTATCAGGATTATTTATTTATTATTTTCGTAGTTTTTCTTTTATTTTTGGACTTTAGGACACTTTTGGACACCAAAGATTTATTTATTTTTTAAAAATCCTACGGAAGGGCATCAAATAAAAAATGTTATAAGGAATAACGACAATTACGATATTATCTCTACACCTTGGGTTCGTACATTGACATAGGAGTCGGTGGCCCGCGTCGACTATAACCGATTCATCGTCCATATGGTACAGGAGGTGAGACTTTAACCACCCATGAATCCCATGTCAGTGGTGAAAAGACGAGGGTATCCAAATACACCACAATCTTTAAATTATCCACCTATAAGTCCTCTTACCGAAAGTGATTGTCTATGAACAAAGTTGAGACAATACTACAAATCGGTATTCACACTTCGTGTGACCGTCTATGGATACGAGATCGAGACAACGCAACAATAAAAGTGTGATTACTTGATAATAGGTTCGGACTTAACCAAACTCCATAGGATCACTATCAAGTAATACAAAGTTAACGTTTGTGTATTTTACTTTTAATTATAATAAACAATTATAATTGCGGAAATAGAAAAGTAAAAGACACAACAAGATTTTGTTAACGAGGAAACCGCAAATGCAGAAAAACCCCGGGACCTAGTCCAGAATTGAATACTCTCAGAATTAAGCCGCTATACAAAATCTAACAAACTTCGTATAGTTGAGACCAAGCAACTAAACCTATCAATAAGTGCACAGACTGGAACAATTCCTTTAGCTAGTATTACAAACAGTAAAGGAACAACAAATCTGTTTGGTAACAACTCTCGTAATTCTTACAGATGAAGATATCTCAAGTCATAAGGAAAGGTTCTTCTATTTAACCAATAAACTCATTTTCCTGGTTAGATCAATCTATCCAACAACTACCGAAGTAGCAGAGTTTAGATTTGCAATCAATCAATATAAAATCAAATAAGCAACTATAAGGTGATGCCGAACTTACACAACTAATCAATAGAATAAATCTGATTCTAGTTGGATCCTGACCGATCAAGGTTTGTGCACACCGAAAGATATAAAAACCAAATCAGAAATCTTCTTTGTCTTCAAATCTTCTTTAATCTTCAATAAACACCTGCACAACACCACTTGAATCTCTTGTGATCAATCACGCACAGAACGGAATCTGTTAACAATGGATTATCACAAGATGTATTTATATCTACAAACAGTTTTAAAGATCCCGTCGACACTTCGATCTATTTTGAGTGAATCTTATTGAAAAGACGAGGGTACCCAAATATACCACAATCTTAAACTTTTCCACCTATAAGTCCTCTTATCGAAAGTGATTGTCTATGTACTGAGTCGAGACAATACGACAAATCGGTATTCACACTCTTTGTGATCGTCTATGGACACGAGATCGAGACAATACAACAAACAAAGTGTGATTACTTAATAATAGGTTCGGACTTAACCAAACTCTATAGGATCACTATCAAGTAATACGGAGTTAACGTTTGTGTAATTTACTTTAAATTATAATAACAACAATTATAATTGCGGAAAACAAAAGTAAATGACACAACAAGATTTTGTTAACGAGGAAACCGCAAATGCAGAAAAACACCGGGACCTAGTCTAGAATTGAATACTCTCAAAATTAATCCGCTATACAAAATCAACCTAAATTTGTATAGTTGAGACCAAGCGAATAAACCTATAGTTCACCTAGTTTCTTCAGTATCCCTGCGCTTCCGATATTCAATAAGTGCACGCACTGGAACAATTCCTTTGGTTCGTATTCCAAAGAAGTAAAGGAACAACAAATTTGTTCGGTAACAACTTAATTCAATCTCAGTGGTATGAGTTAGACAAAGGTTATTCTGTTTAATCCAATAAACACCTTTGTCGGGTTTAGATCAATCTATCCAACAACTACCAAAGTAGAAGAGTTTAGATTATGCAATCAATAATAAGATCTATCAAGATCCTAAATACGGATGCCTATCTCACAACTAATCAATCAAATCTATCAAAGATAAACCGATTATAGTTGGATCCCATCTGCACACCAAAGATTATGAACCCAAATCAGAAATCGTCTTCGTCTTCGAATCTTCTTAAATCTTCAATAAACACCTTCACACTACAACTTGAATCTCTTGTGATCAATCATGCACAGAACAGAGTCTGTTAACGATAGATTATTACAAGACGTCTTTAGATCTACAAACAGTTCTAAAGATCCCGTCGACACTTCGATCTAGTTTGAGTGAATCTTATATCAGAAGAGAAGATTCTCAAGAATAAACAAACTAGGTGCAATCAAAGTTCAACAACCGTTAGTCAATCAAATCAAATCTAAAACTAATAATACTACAATTATTTAGTTTCCCACATATGGTACTCGTAGAGCTTCTTGATCCCAAAGAAGTATTTAAACGAGCGGTCGTAAGAGATTTCGCTTAATTAAGGTACTTTCCTCTCCGAATAGACGACTCCACCAGTAATAACGCAACAAGGTAGTTTTGCTGGCTCTTAGGATAGTTTGCTCGAAATGCAAACTTGGGTGTTTATAGACCAAGGAAGTTTGGACACCAAGGAATTTCCAAAACCGAAAATATTCTCAAGAAGTGCAATATATTCCAAATTCGGTTTTCATAATTCCTAGAAATGCTCTGTCCAATATTAACCGAAATTTTACTAGAAAATGCACATTACCAATTTTTATTTTCCAGAGATATGCATTTTAATTGCTGGTAATTAAAAGTATATAAAATTAACAACCTTAATTAAAAGATTCTCAACTTATTTCGGCCCGGGATCTCCTTGAGTTATTAAGCAATATCTTTGAACAATAAAACATAAGAGTTACTGAACATGTTCAAAGAATGTCGATATCTTATTTCTTTGTAAATCCTCTTTCATATTTACAATCTTGGAACCGATTATACCACACTTCCAAACCAGTTTAGAACTGGTTCATCTGATTTCCATGTGATTGATCAAATCAACACACTAATCATGGGTGTACGGTTCTACCAAACACAAGGATCGTTTCTACCTTAATATGGTTACTGGGACCGGTTACATCAGTTACCAAATTGGTTACATCAATTACCAGGACCGGTTACCATATTCTCATTGTATTACTTGTGATCGGTCACACCAGTTACCAGGACCAGTTACACCAATTACAATGATCTATTACACATCTTTTGTGATCGATCACACCAATTACTAGGATCGGTAACACCAATTACTAGGATCGGTCACACCAATTAAAAATATCGATCATACCATCTTAGGTGATTACTTAGGATCGGTTACACTAATAAAAGTCATACCAATACATAAGTCAGGCACTGTGAATAGTTTTTCCAAGATACATAATAAATTATGATCGGTTCTACTAATCACATATTGGTAATCCAAAGATATGCAATGAATAACAATACCAATAAGCCCAGAGATTTCCCTTTCGATTCACAAAACAAGTTTATGAATGTACTTCCTTTAAACAAATGTAAACATTGTTTCCTTGGACGAAATCTTCACCAATACCCATACACATAATCACAATAGCATTAATACGATTATGTCGATGTCTTATATACGAAGTTCAAAAGATAAGCGTTATACTTAGTATTGTAATTCCTTAACACTATGTCTACTACAGTATAATTATTCATAGCTTGGAAGTTATGTTTTCAATATAGCACGACTTGAAAGATACGTTGCGAATGAAACAGTTTAAGTCAAAATATTACTAACCTTAAGAGGAAGGATGATGTCGTCGATGTAGCTTGTTTGTTCTTCACATTCTTCAAGTCTTCGATTAATACTTGTATGTCTCATTATCCTAATCTTTATATCCTAACCTATACGAAGTTTTCTCCAGTACATAATCAAGCGACTCTTTAATTGAGTTTTGATTCACTAAAATATGACAACCAAACTTGACATACGAACGCTTGGTGGGTTCAACCGAGCTATGCTCTAACACTTATATCAGAAGAGAAGATTCTCAAGAATAAAAAAACTAGGTGCAATCAAATTTCAACAACCGTTAGTCAACCAAATCAATTGAAAATTAAAATAAACTGCAATTATCCAGTTTCCCACAAATGGTACTCGTAGACGCTTCTTGATCTCACAGAAGTCTTTAAACAAGAGGTCGTATGAGATATCGCCTAATTAGGGTACTTTCCTCTCCGAATATACGGCTCCACCAGAAACGACAAAAGATGAAGTTTGCCTGGCTCTTAAGATAGTTTGCTCGAAATGCAAACTTGGGTATTTATAGACCAAGGATATTTGGACACCACGGAATTTCCAAAACCGAATATTCTCAAGATATGCAATAAATTCCCAAATCGGTTTTCATAATTCCTGGAAATGCTCTGTCCAATATTTACCGAAATCTTACTAGAAAATCTCCAATTAGTGAATGCACATTACTAATTTTTATTTTTCAGAGATATGCATTTAATTGCTGGTAATTAAAAGCATATAAAACTAATAACCTTAATTAAAAAATTCTTAATTTATTTCGGTTCGGGATCTCCTTGAGTTATTAAGGAGTATCTTTGTATAATAAAAGATAAGAGTTACTGAACATGTTCAAAGTATGTCAACATCTTTTCTTTGTAAATCCTCTTTCATATTTACAATCTTGGAATCGATTATACCACACTTCCAAACAAGTTTAGAATTGGTTCATTTGTATTCCAAGACAACTATGTGATTGATCAAATATCAAATCATTAATCCTGGGTTTACGGTTCTATCGAACACAAGGATCGGTTCTACCTTAATATGGTTACTGGGACCGGTTACATCAATTACCAGGATCGGTTACATCAATTACCAGGACCAGTTAGCATGTTCTCATGGTATTACTTGTGATCGGTTACACAAGTCACTAGGATCGGTTACACCAATTACTAGGACCGGTTACGCCAATTATAAGGATCGATTACACAACTCTTTTGTGATCGGTCATACCAATTACTAAGATCGGTTACACCAATTACAAATATCGATCATATCATCTTAGGTGATTACTTAGGATCGGTTACACTAGTAAAAGTCATACCAAATCATAAGTCAGGCATTGTGACTAGTTTTACCAAGATACATAACAAGTTATGATCGGTTCTACTAACTCACACATATTGGTAATCCAAAGATATGCAACGAATAACAATACCAATAAGTCTAGCTATTTCCCTTTCGATTCATAAAACAAGTTCATGAATGTACTTCCTTTAAACAAATGTAAACATTGTTTCCTAGGACGAAATCTTCACCTTTGCCCATACACATAATCACAATAGCACTCATACGATTATGTCGATGTCTTATATACGAAGTTCAAAAGATACGCGTTATACTTCGTATTCTAATTCCTTAACATTATGATCATGTGATCATGTATCACTACTAGAGTATAATCACTCACAGCTTCTCAGTTATGTTTTCAATATAGCACGACTTGAAAGATACGTTAGGAATGAAACAGTTCAAGTCAAAATATTACTAACCTCAAGAGGAAGGATGATGTCATCGTTGTAGCTTGTTACTTCTTCACATTCTTTAAGTCTTCGAGTAATACTTGTATGTCTCATAATCCTAATCTTTCTAGTCTAACCTGTACGAAGTTGACTCTATTTACATAATCAAGCGACTCTTTAATTGAGTTTTGATTCACTAAAATATGACAACCAAACTTAACATACCAACGCTTGGTGGGTTCAACCGAGATATTCTCTAGCAATCTCCCCCTTTGTCAATTTTAGTGACAAAACTCTTAATACATATGGATAAACAAATTACAAGAATTTATTACACATACGCTTGATTCTAAGTTTCAACAGCACAATACCCTGCATATATTCAATCCATAAATTCCGCTGTTGACATTTGAATAACAAAGCTAATACTCCCCCTAAAGGTAACATAGATAAATTTTCAATCCGAACATCTTTGTTATTCCTCTTTTGTAGTCAAGATAACTACAATATCAATATGATACGTTGCTCCTCCTTAGTCAATGCTTTACTCTTTCGTATATAACGTTAAAGCACAATTTTCCTTTCCTTGGTGATTACAAATCACTTGTTTACTCCATGTATTTCTCCCTCTTTTTGTCACAAAATGATAAAGGTTCGAGCAAATAAAGGTCAAACCGGAAGGATCTTACAAATCTAAAAGACTTGTACAACCTATAAGAGTTAAGCACGAAGGTTTCACATACCATTTTAGATAACCAATATCAAAACCGAAACTACAAGTAATTTGGTTTTAATATGTTATCAAGGAAACAATTTCCCGAAGCAATTTTCCCTAATAGTTTAACAAATTGACTAAGAAACTTAGTTACCTTGCTAAACCGATTGCATAAATACAATCGCTTATTTCGATAAGACCAAAATAAAGACCAGAATTAACTTTATTTTTCTCATCGGGCTCCAATTATTCAGACAATAACTTAGACCTTACACTTTAGACAAGACAAGTACTAGGTTAGTTAACTAGTATTTTTTGTCAAGGCATTCGATTAGACTTGAATAACCGAATCCTTTATTTTGATAAGTCTAACTAAGATCAGAATTAACTTAGTTTCTCTTATCCGGAATTGAATTGGACTAAACAAATGATCCCGTATTTTGTTAAGCCGTAAACAATATATACAAACCAAATAAATTGACTTGCACAATTATTTCTCTTAAACGGAAAAAATTGAATCACACACACACACACACACACACACACACACACACATCCATACACACATAAGAACAACAACAAAGAGCAACCTTTACCAGAGAAAGGTTGAATCGGTTTTAACTAATGTGTGCCAATAGCAAAAGTCGAAAACCCGAAACACATATGTTTATGCTAAACACAACTCATGTAAACATAAATTGATTCAATACATTGTTATTTTTTTACATATGAGTCTCAATCGGAACACCTTATGATCCTTTGATAAATCCTACCAACATGGGCTAGAACTTAATCCCGCTAAATCAAAAAACCACACAAACCATAAGGGTTCACACATATGAGATCGAATATTAAGGTTAAGAAAACCAAAA
Source organism: Papaver somniferum (assembly GCF_003573695.1). Classification (NCBI taxonomy): domain Eukaryota; kingdom Viridiplantae; phylum Streptophyta; class Magnoliopsida; order Ranunculales; family Papaveraceae; genus Papaver; species Papaver somniferum. The sequence continues at coordinate 173,226,290 of NC_039359.1, read as the reverse complement.
TAAAACATCCCATAAACACATAACAATAGTATATAGCATTCAAGCATACACTATGTAATCAAAAGACTATCATACGAAAAATTATAGAATAATAATTTTATTCATAAATAATAGATAGTTTTATTCATCAATAGACCTTATACAATAATTGAAATAATCAAAAACCGATGTCTATTTTCTTGGAAATCAGAACCCTTCATCATCTTAGGATCTCTTTCGTTTGATAGGAATAATTCTCCGAATTCCTTTAAGAGATCCTTGATTGAAGAATAATTCCTCAACCTTGTGGAAGTTGGGTTCTTATTCATTTAATCTTTTGAGGAGCAAATCTTGTTGCTTGAGAAGCTGAGCTTGAACAAGTAAATATTTTCAAGAGTACGTTTCAACATTAATACCTCCAACTTAGTTTCAGCACAAGTTCGTGCCATCTTGTGAAACTCCTTTTCGTAATCGATCATACAGGGTGAGTGATTCATATTCATGTAAGAGGTGGTTCCGTTTCCATTGGAATTATGTAGTCTAAAAGGATCACGTGTCATCTTTTTAGTACATCTTTCTGAAACCCTTGCAGAGAGTTTTGCATGATAATCTGTATTGTACATAACTCTTTGTTCCATAGAAATACAAGAATTTTTCTTAAAGATTACTGAAGTTTTACATACCAATAGTTCCCAAAAACTTGGTCATCGATTATGGAAATCAAATGACTATCATCATAGAAATGACTAACATCAAGATATTTAGGTATTACCTTATGTGTTGATGAATTGGAGAATTTTGTATACCCCTTTCTGTTTAGCTCCATAGTCTTCTTTGGTATCCACTTCCAAGAGTTTCTAGTCTTCGGGTCTTCTTTCTAGTATTCGGATCTTCTTTCTGTGATGAATATCTCTTGTTGATTTCTTTGATCTACGAAGATCAGTCTTATGTAAGATTTTTCTTGAAAAAGATCTTAAATTACATCCTTGACCGGAATTGGTTTTGTCAGCATTTGAACAATATAATTTTTGACAATCTTTAACAACATGACATTTGATTCCACAACGATAGCATCGTCTGTGATGATGCTTATGATGATGTTGAATGCGCTGATTGAGTTGTTCATCTTGGAAATTTCTTAGAATACCAATGCTCTTTTAGAAGATGAAACTTTCTTTCGATATTTTTTAATGTCATTCTTCTTTCTTTTTGAGAAAAAAATCAAATCAGAATTATTGGATTTTTCCGTGGCCAACTGACGTTCTGACATTAACAAATGCATTTCATCTTTAAGACTATTGACATGTTCTATAACTGTCTTTATCTCAGAATCATATGAGATTTTTAAGGCATTGTATTCATCTGCAGCTCTTTTTCTCAAGATCTCAGTCCTCTTTTCTTGATCAATACTTTTTCTTAACTTTGCCTCCAGAGATCGAATCTTTGAGGAGGATACACTCTTGAGAGTGTCTAGATCCAGCTTTAAGAGAGATTAGATCAAGATTGAGTTGGTCATTTTCATCTTTCATATGACATAAGTCTTCAAGAAGTTTTCCTTCTCTTTTTAGTGAAAGAGTAAGCTCAGTTCCACATGAGAGGAATTCTTTGCTTAGTTCATTTAGATGATATGTTATTATATTCACATGATCAATATCTTCTTTATCATTATGAAGAGATTCGGAATCAGAATCATTGATTGTGAAGACGCGGCTTAACTTAACTTCATCTTGAGAACATACAGATGTATTTTCAGAAGAGCAAGTAGAACTAGTAGAAGACACTCCTTCTAAACATTTGCTGAAGTTAAACCCATAGAGAGATTTACCCAAATCTTATGATATGTTAACTGAGTCTAATTTTTGCTTTGCCTTACCTTTTCGCGAACTCATTTCTTATAGGTTGGATCGCACCAAACAAAGATTGTTAGATATTTTCGTGTTTGCCTGATCTGATACCAATTTGAAAAGTCGAGGGTACCCAAATACACCAAAAATATTTAAATTATCCACCTATAAATCCTCTTACCGAAAGTGATTGTTTATGGACAGAGTCGAGACAATACTACAAATCGGTATTCACACTTTATGTGATCGTCTATGGATATGAGATCGAGGCAATACAACAATCAAAGTGTGATTACTTGATAATAGGTTCAGACTTAACCAAACTCTATATGATCACTAAATACGAAGATCTACTAAGGAGAGCTTGGAGGAACTTCTTCAACAAAAGGTATGTTGAGACTAAAACTTATCTATCGCTCAGAACTCGATTCTATTTTATCTCCTAATGAGACTAAGTCGTATAGCTATATAAACTTTTATATTATACAATTTGATATTTCGAGATGAGTTTAACTCGGTTATCTATTTTTAGAAATATGTGTTAGAAGCCTTTTGTTTTAGCTACGTTCATCATATTCTTGAAGAGTTTAGTTGGAAACAATTTATTTATTGGAAACTAAATAATAAGTCAAAACATAATCATGTGAAAATTTCCTTGAAACATCTTACATGATCTGAGAGACAATCATTTGATGTCGACTCGGAAAGTTCCGTGTTGATTATTCAATCACTTGAAAATTACTTATAAGCTAATAGTTTGTGCGAGACAAATATTTTCGTCTTCTAAGGATGTTTCAATGATTGAAATGGGAGTTTAGAACAAAAACCTTTGTCAGGATACAACACAGTATGCGTACCTAGTATCCAAACTGTTTTGATATGATTCAGGTCCGGGAACCTTATTTGCATACCTAGTATACGAAAGATTTTAACTGTTAAAGTCCAGGAACCAAGTTTGCATACCAGTATGTGGACGGTTCTACCTGAGTTAAGATCCAGGACAACAGTATGCATACTCGTTTGCAAACTGCTGGAAAAGACCAAAGTCTGGAAGCTATATGTTGCGTACTTGTTTGCAAACTTAGTGGTTAAAGTTCAAAAATCGGTTAAGTACGTTTTTCATACTCATGAACAAATACATTTATGAATTAAGGAATGCAATCTTTGCAAACCGTGGATTAATGTTCATGAATTGGTTCTTATGAATCAATCTGCTTTTAATTCAATTGGTTCATATATATTTCTGTCAAATACATTTGCGTGACTTGCAGATTTCCGAAAAGGCTATGAGACTAAAACATGATTCTTCCAATATTTCTTGTCCACGAACCTGTTCATTTTGCGGGAAAAGAGATCATAATGCTCTACATTGTTTTGCTAGAAAGAAACAGATTTCGGATCTTCAAAATCTACTTCCTTTTACAATCGACGGAGTAAATTGTCTGACGACATCCACAATGGATTTCATTCCTGCAGAAAACCAGAACTATCATAAAAGAGGTTTCCAAGGTCACTCATCTACAAATATCTACAGGAATGTTTATGAGAATAAGTCTCAGACCTAAGTCTATGAGATGGAATTCTCATAATTCTTATCCTCTTGAACGGATCTCAAGAGGTCCTAGACTTAATCCTCGGAAAAATCCTTTTGTTGGATATTATAAAAGGTTTATGTATAATTTTTATGGAATAAGATATAACCTAAGAAAGGTAAGGAATACCAGGCACAAACACTCAGACGGTATTTACAACTCATCTCTCAATATTCATAGTGGGATCTCTCTATGCTACCTAGTTCTAGGTAATTTCATCCTTGTATCTAACTTGAGAGATGCAAGGATGATATTTGCGGGATGCTCAAGTTCGTTGTATGTTATCATCTGATCTTGTGTTTGAAATAAAGTTGTTTTCTTTATTTGTGAATGTTGAGTCATATCTTGAACCCTAGTAACTACTGCATCTTGTTCATTTTCATGTGCTCTAATTTCAAGTGAATCCTCTAAACTATTGAGATGTGAAAAGATATGAGATAACTGAAAACAAAGTATATCTCCTTATTTTGGAATTCTTCTGATCCATTAACTTTCTATAACCAGTCCACGAACGCCCGTGTCCTCTTATTCTTCTTTAAGAGTTTTTAGGGTTTTCATAACAAGGGTTTCCTTCCCTTGTTCACAAACTTATATATATATATATATTTTTTTTTCTCCATCCCTTTTTTTTTTAAAATATGGATAACTCTTCAAGATCTAAGGAAGTAGTAAATATTTATATGGAAGAAGACATCAAAGGATGCAGTTTGGTTCAAGAACTTGTCTTGAAAAAGATGATTGCAAGGAAAGAGTACAACTCGTGGATTTTTGAATCAGTCAAGGATTTAATTCACTTTCATAATGATACTAAGGTCGAATTTGCAAACCTACAACTGCAAATAAATCATCTCATTGATGGTCAGACCAAAATCCTTGAAAATCAAAAGGTACTGATACGAATCCAGAAGAAGCTCATCTCTGATTGCATGAAGGCCAGACAACTTGCTCGCATTGTTGATCGAAAGGTGAATGTTCAAACTCATAAACATGGAGTTTCCACGGTCAAAAGAATCAAGGATATCGATAATACCTTTTATGATGGAGTCATGGAGAGGTACGAAGTTATCAAAGAAGTCTGGACCTTTTTTTTTTGTCTAGGAAACTTCTTATGAGAATTTATTCTTATGTTTGAGAAGGATAACTAGGATTTAGAATATCAAATATTGTGATTACACATAGCTATTGCCAACGATCGTCATCTTGCAATATTTTTAGATTTATTTATTTAAATTCTAAGTTATTTGGAAGATGATTTTGCAGTGTTAATCATTATTGGTTTTATATATTGCAATTTTTTATGGGATATGTGCGTTTACGTCCGTGAACTATGATTATCTCATATATGTCAAAAGTTAAGCCTATTATGTCTTTATGCAAATATTGATAAAAGATAGAATGAACTTTTGAATATTCCGCAGTATTGATCTTTCACTGATCCACTTTTATGTGAAAGTATTGTATGGCTCCTTAACTTTTTTTATGTTGATCATTTCCGAATAAATTAATCTATATGGTATTCTTGTGATTAATTTATTCGAGTTTTCTGGATACAAATTCACGTTTCATGTAATTTGTTAATGTCCAAAGAAATCCTTCTTTTCTTGTAAAAGTAAGGTTGCTCTTGTTGTTCTTTCGAGAATGACATTTTATGGGGGAGAGTTCTTAATTGAACTTGTAATTAATTTCCAAATATTTGTGGGGAGTGGGGCTGTGGAATATTGTAGGAGTTATCTTGTATCTTCACAAACTGCTTGATGAATACATTAAGTTTCGACTATGTAAAATCATCGAAACAAAGTTGATATGTTCTCTTTTAGTCATGAATTATCTCTTTGAGAATTTCATTATGATCCCGTAATTTTCGTACCTTTGCTAATTTATATTGACAAAAATGGGGAGAATTATCTGGTAGTTCACACTACATACACTAGTAAGACCACATGTGCGATGCACATGTTTAAATTGGATTCTTTTGACAACACCAAATTTGATAATAATGAAAAACTAATAATTCTTGAAATAAAAATTCAATATTCTTGTTTGTACTCGTTATGTAGATAATTCAAAGAGCTTTCCAAATATACTAATTTTGCAAAAATACGATTTATATTTGCAAAAATATCTAAGTTCTAATTTTTTTGATCTATTTTTAAAACAGTGGCATTCCTGTAAATATCAAACATTGATTAAAGGCTTATTTAATGGGGGTATTGTTGTCATGTGAAAAGGCTTCACCAAACAAATGGGTCTTTTCTTTATATTAGTATATAAGATATGGTTTACGCATCATTATGTAAGGGGGAGTGGTTTTCATTGTGAGATGGAAGTATTGACTAAGGGGGAGTGGTTTTCACTGTGAGATGAAAGTATTGACTAAGAGGGAGTGATACATATCACCGTAGTATTATCGTCAAAGTTGTGATACAATTGGACTTTGATACTGTGCAATAATACTATGACACTGTGAGAACATATGTTTTTCATATGTTTTCTTATTATTATGGCTACAGACCTTCAACAACAATTATGTTGAAACACATGCAAAATCATTGGAGTACTTGGAGTGGCGAAGATTTGAAGGAACGTTGAAGAACCAAGGAAATCAAGCATGATTGATGAGAAGCTACAAAGTTTATTTATTTTTTAATCCATAAGTATTGATAGTTTTATCACTAAAATTAACAAAGGGGAAGATTGTTAGAGCATTGCTCGGTCGAACTCGCAAGCCTTGCTATCTCAAGCTTGTTTGTCAAGTTTAGTTGATCAAAACTATAAGTCTTGATTTCTAATCTACTTATAGATATGTCTCAGATTAGGATAGAATATGCAGTTGAGCTTTAGACTTCACGACGTTTATCGATTAAAGATGAAGATCTACTGAGGAGAGTTTGAGGAACTTCATCAACAAAAGGTATGTGGAGACTAAAACTTATCTATCACTCAGAAGTCTATTCTATTCTATCTCCTAATATGACTAAGTCGTATAGCTATATATACTTTTATATTATACACATTTAATATTCCGAGCTGAGTTTAACTCGGTTATCTATTTCTCGAAATATGTGTTGGAAGCTTTTTGCTTTAGCTACGTTCATCATATTCTTGACGAGTTTAGTTGGAAAAAATTATTTGTTGGAAACTAAATAATAAGTCAAAAGTTGATCATGTAAAAATTGCCTTGAAACATCTTACATGATTTGTGTGAGACAATCATTTGATGTCGACTCTGAAAGTTTCGTATTGATCATTCGGTCACTTGAAAATTACATATAAGCTAATAGTTTGTGTGAGACAGCTATTGTCGTCTTTTAAGGATGTTTCAATGATTGAAATGGGAGTTTAGAAAAAAAAACATTTGTCTAAATACAACACAATATGCGTACCTAGTATGCAAACTGTTTTGGTAGGATTCAGGTCCGGGAACCTTGTTTGCATACCTAGTATGTGAATATTTTTAACTATTAAAGTCCGGGAACTAAGTTTGCATACCAGTATGCGAACGGTTCTACCTGAGTTAAGGTACGGGACAAGAGTATGCATACCCGTTTGCAAACTGCAGGACAAGAACGAAGACTGGAAGCTATAGTTTGCGTACATGTTTGCAAACTTAGTGGTTAAAGTTCTAAAATCGGTTAAGTATGTTTTTCATACTCATGAACAAATACATTTATGAATTAAGGAATGCAATCTTTGCAAACCGTGGCTTAATGTTCATGAATTGGTTCTTATAAATCAATCCGATTTTGATTCAATTGGTTCAAATATATTTCCGTGAAATAGTGAATAATTGAACAAATCTACGTGAAACACAATTAGATTCATTTGATTATTTTTCGTAATTGATTGATAATCATAGTTGATCTAGAAGTGTTAGATGAATGTGGTTAAGACAAAAGTGTTCATATGTATAACTTCGGTTAACTATTATTGAGCCAACTCAATATACACGTTTAGTTACGGTTACCCATATCTAACTGAAAGTATATTTCATTTGTGTGTAACAAGCTAAGACCATATAACGGTGGTGAGATATTGCTTTGGTTTTAAGCAGACTTAGCTTGAATCTTAAATCAAGTTTTCATCTGACGGTGAATATTGAATGCTTTGTTACTAAGCTATCTTAGCTTTGATTGAAAGCAAACCCTGATTTGAAAGACTATATAAGGGAGAACTCTAGCAACTGGAAAACCTAATCTCGACACTTTCTTGTGTCATAGTTGAGACTAGATTTGATTCTCCTTTAACCTAGATTTTTCCAAAACCATTATAGGTTAACGACTTGAAGCCTTCATTTGAGATTCGTGAAGCCAGGCCCAACTATTTTCTATGTAGTTGCGTGATATGGTCTTACTTGTTCTATCATATTGAGTTTTATCTTCTCTAAGATTTGCTCGAGATTTATCTCCGATAGGTAAAATATAAAAAGTAATCACAAAGCTCTTTGTATCATTCTTTGTGATTCCACAATAATTTCTTCTACTACCATATAGTTAAGTTATTGTGAGGTGATTGATATTTCTAGGCTGCTCTTCGGGAGTATAAGACCGGATTATCAATTGGTTCTTGTTCACCTTGATTTATCAAAAGAAGGAACAAAACTTCATTGGTACTTCTGTGGGAGACTGATTTATCTATCAATATAGACTTATATATGGGAGACAGATTTGTTTATAAGTCTTCGACTTTGGGTTGTAGCAACTCTTAGTTGTGGGTGAGATCTGCTAAGGGAATCAAGTGCGCAGAATCCAGAGTGGTTCAAGAGGCGTAAGGAACGCAACTGTACCTTAATCGGTGTGAGACTTGGTTAGAGCTCAACTATATTCCAGTCCGAAGTTCACTTGTAGTATGCTAGTGTCTGTAGCGGCTTAATACAGTGTGGTGTTCAAATCTGGACTAGGTCCCGAGGCTTTTTCTGCATTTGCAATTTCCTCATTAACAAAACTTCTGGTGTGTGTTATTTCTTTTTCGCATTATATTTTTTTATATAACTGAAATATCCCAGGTTGTGCGTAGTTCAATCAATTGGTAAAAATACAACCTTGATTGTTGGATAGTAATTGATTGGCACTTGTGCATTGGTCTTTGGTACCGTCCAAATTATTTCTCATATCAATAAGGGTCGCAGATTTCTATCTGTTCGATTGCAGATTGTATTGAGAGATTGAGATATAACTCTTTGGTATATTTCTTGATTGAGCTCGCTTTTTAAGTTGGTGCTCTCGGAATTATATTGGAGTTAGTCCATACAGATTTCCGAACTAATTATTGGGTATGGTTGTTATACCCCCGCCTTCTCACTTTCGATTATGACTTATTTTTAGTATATGACGAAGCCACTCGAGACTATTATTGAGCGAGCTTGGAAAAGAGACACTCTAGGTCGTTTGATCAGTGAAAATCCTAGTAATTCTGTTTCCGGAAACAAGGATCTCGAAGACCTTTATCTAGTTGTTAATGGTGGTTTTCAGCTTAGAGTTAAAATTGTAAAACCTTACATCTGATGTGACGTCACTCTGTAAGGAAACAGAGCCATGAGTGTCAACCTCTCCACTGGCACACCTATTGAACCGGTTCAATATATTTACATGAAATTTATCTAGACTGGACATGTAGTAACCATCCCAGATGACCTGTAAATTTCGGCACCTCGCCAATACAAGACTCAACATCCTAGATGAATTGTTCACTAGTATAGAGCCTAATGAGTGTATAATCTCCTAGCTGCATTACTCACAAATGTCATAGCCTTCTGAATACTTTTCTTGTGCTATGTTCCCAAGCAGAACCCTTAACATTGGTATGGCATGCCGGATTTATGTTCGTTCGCAGCAGAGTAGCATGAACCTCCAAGTACCAAAGCTAAGGCCATTGCACAAAATGCTCAGATGGAAAGCATGCTGCATTCTGTAAACAAGGATTTTTGTGGCAGCATACAAAATCCAGCCAATTATTGTGATAACTCACAAAAGGCTCATGAACCTGACTAATTTGCAGAAATTAGGGTTTTTGCGCCCTGCGCAGTACAATTCGACCCCACTGGTCGAAATTATGCTCAAAGCAACCAAGCAAGTAATCCGCCACGGATTATCGGGTGAAAAACCAGAAAACTTGCCCTACTAAATTTGGTCTCCCCAAACCATGCCCACATGCTAACGGCTTGCCAAACCTGCCGGATACGCATACCAGGCGCACATACCAATCGTCATGCCAAACATGCCAGGCACACACGCCAATCAGCATGTCAAACATGCCAGACGCGCATGCCATGCGCACATGCCAATCGGCATGCCAAACATGCCAGACGCGCACGGAAGGCGCACATGCCAATCGGCATGCCGAACGTGTTAAAACCCTAATTTCGGCCACAGTGCCAAAATCCTAATTTTGGCCACAGTGCCAAAACCCTACTTTTGGTCACAGTGCCAAAACCCCAATTTCGGCCACAGTGCCAAAACCCTGATTTCGGTCACAGTGCCAAAACCCTGATTTCGGTCACAGTGCCAAAACCCTGATTTCGATCACAGTGCCAAAACCCTGATTTCGGTCACAATACTAAAATCCTAATTTCTTTCGGCCGCAGTGCCAAACCCTAATTCTGGCCACGACACCAAGTCCCGACTTTGGTCATGCCAGCCATGCCGCAATCCCACTGGCGCGCGCTCAAAGCGCCACTATGCCATCATCAGGCGCCAACAGAAGGTAGCCATAATCAACGGCTACCCTTCCTGATGAGATGCAATCTCAGCCATCCAAGTTCGCCACCGAACTGGCAGACTTGTGGCAAGTTTCAGACGACCAGTCAAGACAAGCCTAATAACATCACATGCTATTTTCCTACGGAAAGTCTCTTGATTTTGGCTCGCCACACGTAGCGAAGTGCTACATGTTTTGCACAGAAAACACTCGAGACATCAAACATGTCAAAAACTGGGGGATACTCATTAGGGTATTGGTCTGGCGGTTTACACCGTGCGGCGTGCAATACGCCCTTTACAAGAAAGTGTCATAAAGCGGGGCGGTTAGCAATGGAAAGAAGTAATGGTGAAATGTATCCTTCATTATGAAAACATAAATTCCAGGCATTACCCGTTACTCTCTTCTTCCACCACTCAATCCTTCCACTTCCTACGAGACCAGGGTACATTTTGTTGCGACTTGTATAAATATGTCTCACCTATTTCCACCAAGGCAGAAGTTTTTGGTCAGGAGAACGATACTACATTCATAAATCACCTGACAACTTTTCATTAAGCTAGCCAGTACAATTTTTTGATACGAGTCGTAAAACATCCACACCTTCAGAATCAACTATTCTGGTCTCAACACTTTCTTCGTTTCCCTCCCTAAGACCAACCATTCTCCTTCACTTTGTGACCGAATCAAGTCAGGAATGTCCATTTCTTGGTTTAGGCCGGATTTGTACAGATTGATCTCTCGAATCAAAATTACTCCCATGCAGTACATTGTTTAGGATTTAGACCCGTTTCTCACCCACACACGTGAAATTACCGAAATCAGCAGAAACCGTTTTCACCCTCAAAAAATTGGCGACCACAGTGGGAGATTAATCTCTCGGTTACAATATCAATCTTCAATCCCCGATTTCATCTTTCAACTCAGGTCTTTGGAATATAGAAGCAAACAATCCGCTCAGGGATCGACGACTCAGTTATCAAACGGTTCAGTTGTCAATCGGCTCAGTTATCGGTCATCATCACGACAAGGAATGACTGGGGACTTCTTTCGTTCAGGACGATATTGCTTATAAAACTGGACTTACGCCCAGAGAATCCATTTTGTTGGGAAACCCTAAAAGCAAGTAAGTCTTGTCAAAATACATGAAAAGTTACTTCGGGTTTACATGTTGATAATAGAAACCGGTAACCATATTCCCCCAAGTTTCATCCCATACTTTCCACTGTCATATAACACTCACGGTTCCGTGACTCTCCTGGAATATTTGTCCTACTTGTAGTCGTAATCAAAACGGCACTATTCTAAAATAACTCGTTTCAAAGAATAATCCAAATAGGTAACAATTATCTATCAAATCCAGAAAATCAAACCATGAACTAGGCGTTTCATTTGCATTTCAAAAAAAAAAAACCCTAAGCAAATGAAGTTCAGAAGACAGAAAATATTCAAGGGAAATCATCCAACAACAATTTGTTCTTCTCGGAGAAAGAATCCTTCGTGCTTTGAAGAGCCGACTGTTTCATCTTCAGCTCCTGAGACAACCTTTCGATTTCTTCCTCCTGTCGGTTGATCGCATCTGCAGAAGGCCCTTCGACCGCTTCAGCTTGCAACCTTTGTATCTCGGAAAAACCCTCGCAGAACCAGGAGGCGTTGAACTTGAAGTTTACACACATATCTCGGTGAAACTCCCAGCTCAAGATTACATCTTCAGAAACGGTATGACCAGTCACATTACACATATCATGGATCGAAGATACGACTTCTTCAACACGCTTAACCATCGCGAACCGGCTAGTTATCTTTCTAGTTGTGGCGATATGTACATACCTTTCCCATATCTTGGTGTACAGTGCAGCATACTCGTCTGGCACACTAAATCCTCCGACCAGCGCGTGACCTGGGAAAGGAACCATGAATGGAGGAATGAAAATGGCGCCTGCAACAGAGCCCACAACGGGAAAAGCCTCCTTGACGACAATCGCGCCAGCAGTGTTGGAAGTAGTATTCGCCACTTGAGATGCAGTAACATTTTTGTCTTGATCGACCTCCATTTACAGATCGCCAGGTGCGGCTTCCACGGTTGGAGACAAAGCTGTATCTTCACGAGTCTCCATCTCGGGGCCATATTCGGAAACGTTTTTTCCCTATGATATCACGGATTAGACATATATTCCAGTAGAAAAATGAGAAGAGAAGAAGGAGAAAATATGCGGAAGACTCACTGATTCATTTTCGGACCCACTGGAGGAAGACTCGGCGCTACTGTCAGAAGAGATATTCTCATCATCACTGGATTCCGAGCTTTCCTTATCTTCGAATTATTCTTAACCATGGGAAGGCTCAGCATTGCCGCCCTCCGCCTCGAGAGACGTCGTCTTCTGACTACGTGCGAGTTTGGTAAAGGCGTTCACACTGTTGAGAACTTGAGTAAGGAACAAGGACAGTCGTTAGTAATGGAATGAAAGATTTATGCAATTCGGCCAAGTCAGCAATAAAGTGATACATACCCGAATGTTAGAAGAACTGAAGGTCATGAGAGTCGCCGAATCCGACCGAAAATCGCCCACACAATTCTTCGATCTTTGCTCCCTCACCTGGGGCTGTCTGCGTCCGGGATAGGGGAATTTTGTTTGAATGAGCCCTCAAAACTTGTGACCACCTATCCAGAGGCGGAGGTTTTTCTTACTCCCTCAACAATGGATGTTCCGTTAAAATTGAAGAAGAAGGCTTGCCGCGAGAATCTTTCACCACCTCATTCACAAATACATGAATGGCAAGAAACATATCCTGCCAGAACACATTGTATTTGGAGTTCGTTGATGGGCTCCATTCTGAGAGAAGAAAAGGGAGGCTTCTACCCGGCGCAAGGATACTTGCATCGAGAGCAGTTGACAATAATTTTTTCGAAGCCGCAGACTGACGAAGAAACGAGACCCCTTGGTCAAAACCCGTATGACGAGCAGCCCTATCAATGTTATAGGGAACTGCCTCATAAGATCCTCTGAAGAAAGATGGCACATGTCCGGGCGTACAGCTTCACATGAATATGATTTCTCCCACGCTCATATTCTCTCCAGCAGAAAGCAAAGTCATATTTGGGGAAGCAACAAAAGTGTTCGGCTGAACTATGGATGCATGGACCGGAGCCCAAGGACGAAAGGTAAATGCATATGCATTATCAAGTAAGTCGACGAGATTCGATCCAAATTTCGGACGCTTGTTCAACCAGCGGAGTATCCTGGAACCACCATAGGATTTAGGAAGTGAATCCAGCGGCTTGGGAGAATAATTTTTGAAATGCTCCCACAACCACGTTTGGAGGAAGGTGATGTGGACATACAAGTCTACTTTCATGTAACCGCTAGAAGCATACATATCCGCTGCCAAGTGATCCAGATGGGTATACAAAGATCCAAGAAACAAACCACCGATAGGGAGGACGACACCTTTCTCCAATTTGATAGCCAGTTTCATGAGCTCATGTCTTATCTCCTTCTTGCCGGAACCGTCATCAAGAATATCTCTGGATAACCACAGAGCCAGAAATGCCGCAACGTGGAGTGTACTTTTCATTTGATCTAGCTCCGAGTCTTTCGAGAACCATTCAGACACCCACCAACTGTAGAAGCACTCCGTTTCGTAATTTTTCCGAACAAACCCTACCGACTTAGCAACAAGAGTGACGCGAATTTCTTCTTCTTCATCAGACAAGGTGATGTCAAGATTCCCTGTTATTGGAAGATTCAGCAGGACGGCTACACTCTCTAAAGAAATAGTCACTTCTCCCCACCTGCATATGGCTGTATGAGTGTCCGGACACCATCTGGAGATGAAAGCAACTAAACCCACGATGTCCTTCCTGATTTGAAGTGTTGCAGAAGCCATGAATGCATCGAGGATTTCCTCCCTGGTCAGACTGTCTCTTACGCGGTCTTGACTTATCATGAACCGCATCCACTCCTCAAAAGAGCGCAATGGACTCTGAAAAGCCCTAAAGTCAATAGGAGCAGCAGGAAACTCATTTTTCTGAAGACAAAATCGTATCACGCGCCCTGGCCGAACCGATGGGGCGTCTCCTTCATTTTCTGAACCACCCAGAAGGATAGCCACATATTTGGGATGGTTTCTATTAACCGTGGCGGACCTTGTAAAAAATTCGTCACTCATGTTGGGTTTGGAGTTGCTAACGTTTTTCGACATGGCGGCGGGACTATCTTCAGGTGACATCCTAACAGAATTTTCTTATGCTGCTTTTGCCTTCAAAATAACTACAACGGAGCAAAACGAAGAAAAGTTACTAAAAAAAAGGAGAGTGCATGAAGCCTACTTTATAACGGTGGATAATCTATTTTGGTCACATGCCAATTTATTTTGGTCACAAGTCATAGCACACATGTCCAAAAGGAACACGCATAGCCGAAGGAATGGAGACTAATGCTCGCTTCAACAAGCCGTATTTTGCCGCGGAAAACACGCCCTTAGCCAGAGTCGTGTCTAGCAGCAAGAGGTGTACTCTCGGTCAAAGGGAAGATTGCATCCCGCCATGGAAGTTATGCTCACGACCGCAAAAGAAAAGAGAAACCCTAAAACTAGGTTTTCACGGGAAAAGAATTAATAGCAGTCATCCGCCCGTGCATGCCTACTTTGCATAATATTCATTTTTGTCGTTACTAATGAGGTGGCTAACATTACTGCGGTACTACTGGTAAAGACGTATCATTCATACTGAAGTATTTCTACAAACTTACGGAAGATATGCCTGCTAGGGTTTACACCAACACAAAAGAACGATCTAAATAAGAAACGCTAGAATACATACCTGGAATATGCTCGCCTGCTTTATTGCTACCGCTCTGCCACTAGCACCAAGACGTGGAAATAAAACCAATAATACGAGGTAAAGAGGAGGGGTGACGCCTTTTATAGGAATGGCACCTTTTGGAGTTTGAATAGGGTAAGGTTTCTTCTTTTTGGGCCATGCATGGAAAGAGGCAACCGGACCCGCCCCCGGCCAAGCCAAACCAACAACTCCGCGTCCTAAGCCGAGCCAACAGTTCCGCGTCCCAAGCATGCCAAGACAGCGCCACGACCAAGCCAAGCGTCAACGGCTCCATGCCAAGCCAGCAGTGCCACAGACAAACCAAGCTAACGACGCCATCTTAGGCGTTCAAAGCAGCGCCATCTTCACCAGCCAAAGCAGCGCCATCTTAGCCGTTCAAAGCCGCACCATCTCCGCACTTCCGTGACCAAGCCAACGACGCCATCTTAGACGTTCAAATCCGCACCATCTCCGCACTTCCTTGACCAAGCCAACGACGCCATCTTAGCCGTTCAAATCCGCACCATCTCCGCACTTCCATGACCAAGCCAACAACGCCATCTTAGCCTTTCAAAGCAGCGCCATCTTCACCAAGTCAACGGCGGCATCTTAGCCGTTCAAAGCAGCGCTATCTCCACCAACCAAAAGCCGGCGCCAACAGTCTGCGTCCCAAGCCAATCCCCCCAGCAGTCCGCTTCCCAGCCATCAGTCTGCTCTATGTCCAACGCCAGCATTCTGCGTCCTATCCAACAGTCTGCTCCATAGCCAGCGCCATCTACCCTTCTGAGCCAGCCAGTGCCCGTTCCGTGGACCAGGCTATAGTGCCACCTCTGCCGATCAGCAAGCCAAAGCTGCAACTCTGATACCAACACCCATGGCCTAGCCGAATTTATGCAAAGCCACCAATGCAAGGGTTACAGATTCCTCAGGCCTCCCGACAAAGGTTAGCCAAATCTTCCTGACAATCTCTTCATGAATTGACGTTTCGATTTTATCCTTGTCCGTCACCATCTTATGCTTACCCCACAGCAATGCCACTGTTCCGAGCTAAGCAGGGTACTTAATATTGATGGTGGTTTTTAGCTTAGGGTAAAAATTGTAAAACCTTACATCCGATATGACGTCACTCTGTAAGGAAACGGAGCCATGAGTGTCAACCTCTCCACTGGCACACCTATTGAACCGGTTCAATATATTTACATGAAATTTATCCAGACTGGACATGTAGCATCCATCCCAGATGACCTATAAATTTCGGCACCTCGCCAATACAAGACTCAAGCTCCTAGATAAATTATTCACTAGTATAGATCCTAATGAGTGTATAAGCTCCTAGATGCATTACTCACAAATGCTGGAGCATGCTGAGTACTTTTCTTGTGCTATGTTCCCCAGCAGAACCCTTAACATCGGTATGGCATGACGGATTTATGTTCGCTCGCATCAGAGTAGCATGAACCTCCAAGTACCAAAGCTAAGGCCATTGCACAAAATGCTCAGACGTAAAGCATGCTGTATTCTGTAAACAAGGATTTTTGTGGCAGCATACAAAATCCAGCCAATTATTGTGATAACTCACAAAAGGCTCATGAACCTGACTAATTTGCAGAAATTAGGGGTTTTGCGCCCTGCGAAGTACAATTCGACCCCACTGGTCGAAATTATGCTCAAAGCAACCAAGCAAGTAATCCTCCATGGATTATCGGGTGCAAAACCAGAAAACTTGCCCTACTATAGTTGGTCTCCCAAAACCATGCCCACATGCTAACGGCTTGCCAAATCTGCCAGACACGCATACCAGGTGCACATGCCAATCGGTATGCCAAACATTCCAGGCGCGCATGCCGTGCACACATGCCAATCGGCATGCCAAACATGCCAGACGTGCATGCCAGGCGCACATGCCAATCGGCATGCCAAACATACCAGGCGCGCATGCCAGGCGCACATGCCAAACATGCCAGACGCGCACGCCAAGCGCACATGCCAATCGGCATTCCGAACGTGCCAAAACCCTAATTTCGGTCACAGCGCCAAAATCCTAATTTCGACCACAATGCCAAAACCCTACTTTCGGTCACAGTGCCAAAATCCTGATTTCGACCACAGTGCCAAAATCCTGATTTCGACCACAGTGCCAAAACCCTGATTTCGGTCACAGTACCAAAATCCTGATTCTGTTACAGTGCCAAAGCCCTAAGTTTTGGCCACAATGCCAAACCCTAATTCTGGACACAACACCAAGTCCCGACTTTGGTCATGCCAGCCATGCCGCAATCCCACTGGCGCGCGCTCAAAGCGCCACTATACCATCATCAGGCGCCAACAGAAGGTAGCCATAATCAAAACCAAAAATTGATGTTAATTGCATATACTTAGATATTCTCGGTTATGGAAATTCTTTGGTGTTCAATCTACCTTGGTCTATAAATATTAAAGTTTATTCTTCTTAAAAACTTATCCTAGCACTGGCACTTTATTTTGTAGTCACTGTGGTAGCCGACTAATAGAATATTACTTGTCTTAAAAAAAGTATTGCTTGTAATATATCTTGTAAAGGACAGTAACCTAATTTGGTGAAATCTTTTACGCCTGCTAGTTTAAAGACTTTTGTGGGATCAAGAAGTGTCTAGATAATAATGTTGGTGGGAAACTAGGATTCGCATCGATTTTAGTTTTTGAATATTGATTTGATTGGCTAACGGTGGTTAAACCTTGATTGCACCTAGTTTGATTATTCTTGAGAGTTTTCTCTTATGAAATAAGGTCACTCAAACTAGATCAAGGGTTGACGGTAGTTCATATCCATTTTTAGATTTGACAAAAGACTTGTGATCATCCTTGTTAACAGAATCCGTTTTATGCGTGATCGATCATAAGTGAAATCAAGTTTGTTTGTGTACTTTGAAGATACTGAAGAATTGAAGACAAGAAGATTTCGTATTGGTTTATGATCTTTGTGATTTACTTCGTGCATACACTTGATCGGATGGGATCCGACTTAGCTTTTTATATCTTTTGATAGATATATTATTGCTAGTCGTATAGATCCGCAATCTATCATTTGGTGGTCTTGTTTAGGATCTGAATCTGAGAGTTTTTAAACCTAGATCTTATTATCTTGATATTCTAGATCTTGGTTGATCTAACCGAACAAAGGAGTTTATTTGATCAAACGGAAGAGATTTTGTTTGACTCAACACAAAACTCTGATTTAATTTTTGAGATTGATAGTACAGTTATCGAAAACAAATTAGCCCTTTACTATTTCGGAATACGATCCAAAGGAGTTGAGAGCTAGAAGTCTTCAGACTGGTGAAGCAACTAAAGATAGTGAACTCTATCTTAGAAATCACGTGTATTGTCCAGATTGGTTGAAGGCGCAAGGATACTAAGAAAACTAGGTAACAAAGGTAGTTTACTTGGTCTCAACTATACGAAGTTGGTAAGAGTCTTTATGAAAAAGCGGGGGTCTAACAACCACACCCAATATTTCGCTTAGCAATTTGTATGGAATAAATCCAATATACATTCAAGAGAATCAACTAGACATTCAGACTCAATCTCAAGAAAAGTATATCAAAGATTTATATCTCAATTTCTCAATTCAATCCGCAATCAAACAAATAGGAATTTGCGATCCCGATTGAATAAGAGAAATAACTTGGACGGTATCACAAACTAATATCAAAGTGTCAATCAATTCAATCAACAACCCAAAGGACGGATTCGAGAACTGATTGAACTTAACGCACAACCTGTAATATTTCTATTATATAACAAAATATAATGCGGAAAAGAAATAACACAGACACCAGAAATTTTGTTAACGAGGAAACCGCAAATGCAGAAAAACCCAGAGACCTAGTCCATTTTTGAACACCAGATTGGATTAAGACGCTACAGACACTAGCCTACTTTAAATTAACTTCAGGCTGGAATAGTTGAGCCCTAACCAATCCCACACTGATCAAGGTACAGTTGCGCTACTTACATCTCTGAATCCCAGCAGGACTCTAGGCACTTTATTCCCTTAGCTGATCTCACCCACAACTAAGAGTTACTACGACCCAAAGTCGAAGACTTGATAAACTAATCTGTCTCACACAGAAAAGTCTATTTAATAGATAAATCTGTCTCCCACAGATAAATCCCTGAGTTTTGTTCCGTATTTTGATAAATCAAGGTGAACATGAACCAATTGATATACCAGACTTATATTCCCGAAGAACAGCCTAGAAATATCAATCACCTCATAATAATCTTAATCATATGGAAGCGAAACAAGATATTGTGGAATCACAAACGATGAGACGAAGATATTTGTGACTACTTTTTATCTTGCCTATCGGAGATTAAATCTCGAGCAAATCTTGGAGAAGATAGTACTCAATCACAATAGAAAAAAGCAAGATCATAACTAGCAACTACAAAGAAAATAGTTGGGTCTGGATTCACAATCCCAATGAAGTCTTCAAGTCGTTAACTTACAGGGTTTTGTGAAAAACCTAAGGTTAAAGGAGAATCGACTCTAGTCGCAACTAATATCACACATGAGGTGTGGGGATTAGATTTCCCAGTTGCTAGAGTTCTCCTTTATATAGTCTTCAAATAAGGGTCTGCAATCAATGCTACCTTGGTAACAAAGCATTCAATATTCACGTTAGATGAAAACCTAATTAGACACAAGCTAATATCTTTCAACCGTTAGATCGAACTTAGCTTGTTACACACAAATGAAAAGTGACTTGATTTAGATATGAGTAACCGTACCTAAACGTGTGCGCCTTGTTGGCTCAACAATAGGTAACCGAAATTAGCCATATGAACACTTTCATATCAACCATATTCATCTTAACCATAACTAGTTCAAATGAATCAAATGAAACTAGCTCTACAGTTATTCTCATAGAAGTATACAAAACACAATTGAAGCACAATCGTTTTTGATTCACATAAATCAATTCATGAAAATTATAGCCACGGTTTGCAAAATATTTATTTCCTTATTATATAAATGTAAATGTATTAGTTCATGAACAAACCAATTTTAGAATATAACATACTCAAGTATGTAAACGGGTACGCATACCTAAGTAGCTGGGCTCAGTTTGGGTTCGCCATTATGCGAACGGGTAAGCATACCTTCCAAACTCAGCAGAAATTCCCGGACCTGAACCTCACGCCAATACGCGTACCGGTATGTGTACAAGGTTCCCGGATTTTCACTAAACCAACCAGTACGTATACGGGTATACATACTATGGTTCCCAGACATGGATTACATATATGCAAGTACGCATACTATGCTTTATCCAATCATTGTTAAGTGTTCTAAACTACATTTCAATCATTGAAACATTCTCGGAAGACGGGAATAGCTGTCTTACACAAACTATTTGCTTCAAGGAAATTTTCAAGTAATCGAATGATCAATACGAAACATTCCGAGTCTACATCAAATGACTGTCTCACACAAATCATATAAGATGTTACCAGGTGATTTTCACATGATCATCTTTTGAGTTTCGTCAAGAATATAAGATGAACTTGATTAAAGCGAAAGTCTTGACAACACATATTTCGAGAAATATATAAGCTAGTTAAACTCGGCCCGAAATATCAAATGTGTATAATTGAAGTCTATATAGATATACGACTTTTGTCTCAAATAGGAGATAGAGTAGATAGACTTTTGAGTGATAGATGAGTTCAAGTATCCACATACCTTTTGTTGATGAAGTTCCACAAGCTCCCATTAGTAGTTCTTCGTCTTCAATCGATGAACGTCGTGAAGCCTAGTGCTCAACTGCACTTTTTATCCTAATCCGAGACTTAGCTATAAGTAGACTAGAAATCAAGAATTATAGTTTTGGAAACTAAACTTGACAACAAGCTTGAGATAGCAACGCTTGCGAGTTCGACCGATCAGTGCTCTAACAGTCTCCCCCTTTGTCAATTTTAGTGATAAAACTATCAATACATATGGAATACAAAATAAATAAACTTTGTATCTCTCAATACAAATGCTTGATTTCCTTGGTTCTTCAACATTACTCGAAATCGTCGTTACTTCCAAGTACTCCAGTGATTCTGAATGTGTTCAACTCAGCATCATAGTTGTTGAAGATCCATATCTATAACAATGAGAAAATAATTGCTCTCAATCATTGTTATACAATGTCATAATATTATTACACAGTATCAAAGTCCAATTGTACCACAACTTAGACAACAATACTATGGTGATATGTATCATCCCCCCCCTAGTCAATACTTCATCTTACATGAAAACCACTCCGCCTTACATAATGATCCGTAAACCATATGTATTTGTAGTGTGAACTACACATTAATTCTCCTCCTTTTTGTCAATAAAATTGGAAAAGGTACGAAAACTAGTGGGATCTTAATGAAAGTTCCATAGAGGTACTTCATGACAAAAAAAGAACAACATATCAACTTTGTTTAGATGCAATCATATAGCCCAAACTAAATGCATCAAGGAGTTAATAGAGATACAAGAGAACTCCTATAATATTCCACAGCCGCACTCCCGGTAAAGATTTGGCAATTAATCACAAGTTCAATTAAGAACTCTCCCCCATAAAATGTCATTCCCGAAAGAACAACAAGAGTGACCTTACTTTCACAAGAAAAGAAGGATTTCTTTGGACATTAACAAATCACGTGAAACATGAATTTGTATCCAAAATACTCAACTAAATTAACCACAAGAGAACCCATGATTAATTTAATCGGAAATGCTCACATAAGAGAACTTTTGGAGCCGCACAATATTTACACATAGATGTGGATTAGGGAAAAACCAGTACTGCGGAATATTCAAAGATTCATTCTATTTTTCATCAATATTTTCATAGAGACATTTAATAGACTTAATATTTGTAGACAAAAGTTCATCCTATCTTCCATCAATATTTGCATATGACATAATAGGCTTAACTTTTGTTTGTCCAAAGTTCATTCAATCTTTTATCAATATTTGCATAATGACATATGAAAGACTTAACTTTTGACAAATATGGGATAATCATAGTTCACTGACACAAACACACATATCCCATAACAAGTTCCAATATATGAAACCATAAAGATTAATACTGCAAAAATCACCTTCCAAGTAAACTTTATAATTTAAATAAATAAATCTAAAAACATTGCAAGATGAAAATCGTTGGAAATAGCTATGTGTACTCACAATAATGACTATTCCAAACCCTAGCTATCCTTTTTAAAACACAACAATAAATTATCATAAGAAGTTTCCTAAACATTGAGGCCTCTAAAAAATTCTTTATCGTCCCCGAACTCCTTGTCGTCAACTGCCATGGGAACATAAGGTTCATGAAGAAATGAGTCAATTCCAACAAACCTTCTAGACTGGTGTCGAACCAGGGCCTTCTGAATTTCGAGAGTCCTAAAAACAATATCTTTTATTTCCTGAATCTCCTTTCTTGTTTCCTTCAACTCTTCAAGAACACCAGAGAACTTCTGTTGATTAGAAGGAACAACTTGGTCTTCTCACATTCCTCCTTTTTCTTTTCAAAGTTGAAGGTACATGAGATTTATCTTTTTCCTTCATGATTGATGACTTGACAATCATATTAACATTTTTTCCATCAGAAGACATAATCTGAATTCTCCATACCAGTATGAGATTGCGAGAGGAAATCACAAATCAGACTTGACAAGCAATCTTGTGATAAAAATAGAAAAAGGAATGTAGGGTTATGGAACCTTTATACACTAAAGGATTCACGTACACACAACTCTCAACCCTAAAGAAGGAAGAATTGTCGATTTTAACCCTCTTTTATTGCTCAAACAGAGTAAAGTCCTTTCAATATCAATTAGATATGAAAAAAGGAATAATTCCAAAAAGGTAAAAACAAGACCAAAAAGAAAAAAAATGAAAAATCCTTTTATTTTTTCCTAAAGCCTGAAATGTGCAAACCCTTGTCTCTTTTTGAACCAGGCACATGAGACAAGATACACAACCAACACATTTCAGTTGTTCTGGGATGAACAATAATATGTCCACCATAACCTTCTTGAATGGAATTCTTAGAACCCTGTTTCATATACCGAATTCTTTTCTCTAGTAGTCTAAAATTTTCTTTAGAAATTAACTTCTTCAGGGAAGAGATGAGATTACATATCTCAGACGATTTCTGAACAAGTTTGAGCTTATTTGCTAATCGATTTGCTCTTCGTTGAAGTTTGTTGACATATCTTATCTTATGTTTGTACTTGAAACGTTTGTAGAGTTCATGACCCTTGAGAGTACAATAAAACATGTCAAACTGGAGGATGGTTCAGACAACATGGTTATGCATGCTTCTAGACAAATGGTAGAACCTGAAAGATTAGAAACAGAATTTCCGGTAGACAAAGAGACGTCCATTTTATCCTCCAAATTGGTTGAAGTTTCTCCCGAAAGAATATCGAGATTGATGTCGTATTGCTACAATTATCAAAATCAATATTTTCACAGAGGACTGCAACACTTGATTTTTCGTCTTCATTAGAATCATAGCGATCATACATTTCATCAAGAGTTGCAGCAAGACCTTTGTTTCCAGTGTATTTTCTACGATTTGGACACTCATTTGCAAAATGACCAAAACCTTTACACTTGAAGCACTGTGGCATATCCTCATCAACAGTATCGTCAGCATCCCTGTTTTTAGGAGGAACACGGTTATGAGGTTTAACTGATGACTTAGATTTATCTCTACTGAACCATTTACTTTTCTTCAAAAGAAGTTCTCTAAGCTATCTTGTGATCAAAGAGACTGTCTTGTCAAGATCTTCATCTGATGAATCAGTCTCAGAAGGATCATCTTCAGAGATGCCAACACTTTTACTTTTATCAAGTAATTTAGCGTTCTTTTGTTCTTTGAAAGCAATATCCTTTCCAGATATGGATACATGCTCATGATCAAAGATCTTTAACTTCCCAGTGAGACTATTTCGGTAAAGCACATCAAGGTTATTTCCTTCAACGATGGCATGTTTCTTAGAATCATATCTAGATGGCAATGATCTGATAATTTTCATCACAATGTCCTTTTCAGGAATAATCTTACCCAATGCAAAAGATGCATTAATAATTTCAGACACTTTATGATTAAACTCATCAAATGAATCTTCATCTGCCGTACGAAGGTTTTCCCAATCAGAATTTAGGTTTTGATGCCTAGCTTCTTTTTCACAGATATTCCCTTCAAATACGGTTTCTAAGATATCCCAAGCATCTTTAGACCGAGTGCACGTAGTCACATGGTGCTGAAGATCTGGGGTAATGGCATGGATGATTGCATTCAATCTGTCAGAATTTTGCTTTGCAGCAAGAATCTCGACAACATTATCACCAATATCCTTTGGAACAGTTACAGTGCCTATTGTTACAACCGGAGGATCAAAGCCATTAACAACATAAACCCATGATTGAAAATCACGTACTTGAAGAAAGGCATGCATAGCAATTTTCCACCACAAGTAATTTGAGACATCGAAGACTGGTGGTAGGTTTATAGATATAACACCTCTGTCCATATGGTCATAACGCTACAAACACATACTTATAAGGTCTTAAACGTGTTTGCCTGCTCTGATACCAATTGAAAAAGCGGGGGTCTAACAATCATACCTAATATTTCACTTAGCAATCTGTATGGACTAATTCCAATATACTATCAACAGAATCAACTCGACAGTCAGACTCAATCTTAAGAAAAGTATATCAAAGAGTTATATCTCAATTTCTCAATTCAATCTGCAATCAAACAAATAGGAATTTGCGAGTCCAATTGAATAAGAGAAATAACTTGGACGGTATCACAAACTAATATACAAGTGTCAATCAATTCAATCAACAACCCAAAGGCCGGATTCAAGAACTGATTGAACTTAACGCACAACCTGTGATATTTCTATTATATAACAAAATATAATGCGGAAAAGAAATAACACACACACCAGAAATTTTGTTAACAAGGAAATTGCAAATGCAGAAAAACCCCGAAACCTAGTCCAGATTTGAACACCACACTGTATTAAGCTTCTACAGACACTAGCCTACTCCAAGTTAACTTCGGACTCGAATGCAGTTGGTTCCTAACCAATCTCACACTGATCAAGGTACAGTTGCGCTTCTTACGTCTCTGATTCCCAGCAGGACTCTACGCACTTGATTCCCTTAGTTGATCTTACCCACAACTAAGAGTTGCTACGACCCAAAGTCGAAGACTTGATAAACCAATCTGTCTCACATAGAAAAGTCTATTGAATAGATAAATCTGTCTCCCACAGATAAACCTACGAGTTTTGTTCTGTCTTTTGATAAATCAAGGTGAACATGAACCAATTGATATACCAGACTTATATTCCCGAAGAACATCCTAGAAATATCACAAACGATGAGACAAAGATGTTTGTGACTACTTTTTATATTGACTATCAGAGATTAAATCTCGAGCAAATCTTAGAGAATATAGTACTCAATCACGATAGAAAACAGCAAGATCAGAACACGTAACTACAGAGAAAATAGTTGGGTCTGGCTTCACAATCCCAATGAAGTCTTCAAGTCGTTAACCTACAAGGTTTCATGAAAAACCTAAGGTTAAAGGAGAATCGACTCTAGTCGCAACTAATATCACACAGGAGGTGTGGGGATTAGGTTTCCAAGTTGCTAGGGTTTTCCTTTATATAGTCTTCAAATCAGGGTTTGCAATCAATGCTACCTTGGTAACAAAGCATTCAATATTCACCATTAGAAGAAAAGATGATTAGAAACAATCTAATATCTTTCAACCGTTGGATCGAACTTAGCTTGTTACACATAAATGAAAAGTGACTTCATTTAGATATGAGTAACCGTACCTAAACGTGTGCACCTTGCTGGCTCAGCAATAGTTAACCGAAGTTAGCCATATGAACACTTTCATATCAACCATATTCATCTTAATCATAACTAGTTCAAAACTCAAATGAAACTAGTTCTAGAGTTGTTCCATTGTTTATATTCTCATAGAAGTATACAAGACACAATTGAAGCAAAATCGATTTTGATTCACATGAATCAATTCATGAACATTGTAGCCACGGTTTGCAAAAGATTGCATTCCTTATTATATAAATGTATTAGTTCATGAACAAACCTATTTTAGAACAAAACCTACTCAAGTATGCAAACGGGTACGCATACCTAAGTAGCCAGTACCGTACCGGTATGCGTACAAGATTCCCATACTTTCATTAAACCAACCAGTACGCATACGGGTATGCATATTATGGTTCCCGGACTTGGATTACATATATGCAAGTACGTATAATATGCTTTATCCAATCATGGTTAAGTGTTCTAAACTCCATTTCAATCATTGAAACATTCTCGGAAGACGGGAATAGCTGTCTCACACAAACTATTAGCTTCAAAGAAATTTTCAAGTGATCGCATGATCAATACGAAACATTTCAAGTCTACATCAAATGACTGTCTCACACAAATCATGTAAGATGTTACCAGGTGATTTTCACACGATCATCTTTTGACTCTCGTCAAGAATATAAGATGAACTTGATTAAAGAAAAAGCTTACTGACACATATTTCGAGAAATATGTAAACGAGTTAAACTCATCTCGAAATTTCAAATGTGTATTATTGAAGTCTATATAGACATACGAATTTTGTCTCAAATAGGAGATAAAGTACATAGACTTTTGAGTGATAAGTGAGTTCAAGTCTCCATATACCTTTTGTTGATGAAGTTCCACAAGCTCCCCTTAGTAGTTCTTTGTCTTCAAATGATGAACGTCGTGAAGTATAATGCTCAACTACACTTCCTATCCTGATCCGAGACTTAGCTATAAGTAGACTAGAAATCAAGACTTATAGTTTTGGAAACTAAACTTGACAACAAGCTTGAGATAGAAACGCTTACGAGTTCGAACGAGCAGTGCTCTAACACTTTGTATAGCAGATTAATTATGACGGTTTATTCGTTAACAAAATATTGAATTATGAAATGACGAGGGTACCAAGTACAACACAATCTTTTCGATATCAACCTATAAATCTAATACCTTGCGTGATCTAATATAAACATAGACTATCAAGAAGATAGCAAACCACAAGGTATATACTTGGTATATAGTTTTAGTTCGAAACCAAACACAACTATAGGGATCAACCCAAGTGTTGGATTATTACAATGTATTTACTTTTAATTATAACTAAAACAATAACTATAATTATGGTAAGTAAAAGTAATGACTCAACAAGATTTTGTTAACGTGGAAACCGCAAATGCAGAAAAACCCGAGACATGGTCCAACTTTAATTACTTTCAGAATTAAGACCCTATACGGAGACCACTACCAACTTCGTATAGTTGAGACCAAGTAAACTACCCCTAGTTACCTAGTTTCCTTAGTATCCCTGCGTCTACAACCAATATGTCCAACACACATGAATCATAAGATAGAGCCCACTATCATAAGTTGCTTCAGCCGCTACGAAGATTTAAAGCACTCAAGCCTTTCAATCGTCTTCCAAATAGTAAAGGACTAATTTGTTTGGTAACGACTCTTCTTACCTCAAGAAGTTAATCAAATATATTCTATTTGGGATCTGACAAAGTCTCTTATGTTTAAATCAATAAACTCCTTTGTTTGGTTAGATCTTCAAAGAATAACTATCATATTAGGATATTGAAGAGTACCACCAAATGATAGCTTGTCGATCTAAATACGACTAGTGATAGGTGCATTATTTGCACTAGTTTGGTACTTAAATGCTTTGCTTCATTGATAGTTTTCATATCTATTATGCTTTAATTTTGTTTGTTTTTGAGTTACTTAGGTTTATGAGGTTTTCTTAACCAAAATAATGCTTATTCCTAAAGTCAAAAATGCAAGAAAAGCAACCCAATTCAGGCCAATTGGATTAATGAACTTCTGCTTCAAGGTATTTACTAAAATCATCGCTACAATATTAAGTTTGGTAGTTCAGAAGATTGTATCTCCTCATCAAGGAGCCTTCATTAAAGGCATAAATATTCAAGATCAAATAGTTCTAGCATCAGAAATGATCAATGAATTAGATACAAAGTGAAGAGTAGGTAATGTGGGATTGAAGTTAGACATTTCTCAAGCTTATGATTCACTTAGTTGGGAATTCCTCTTTATGTATTTCAAATAATTTGGATTCTCAGATAAGTTTATCAAATGGATTCATATTCTTCTTAAATCAGCTAAAATATCAGTGTTTGTTAATGGTGGACCAGTTGGATACTTCAATGTAAGCAGAGGCTTAAGACAGGGAGATCCCCTCTCCCCTCTTCTCTTTGTTATGGCTGAAGATGTTTTAAGCAGAAAACTTTCCTCAATGGTATTGAAAGGTGAATTGCTTCCCATGGTACATAGGAATGGAGTGAATCCAACTCATATCATGTTTGCAGATGATATTTTTCTTTTCTGTAATGGAGATAGAAGAAATTTGAGAAGACTATTATTGATACTTGAAGAATATCAGAAAGCTTAAGGTCAAAAAATTAACTTCACAAAGAGTAAATGTTTTGTGAGAGGTACAAGCAATACAAGGAAAAATCAATTAGCTGCAGATTGTGGTATGAGCTAAGCTGGTTTCACTGATAAATATTTAAAAGTTATGTTGATTCCAGGTATGATAAGATCAAACCATGTATGGGGATGTGTAGAAATGCTACAAGAAAATTTAGCTGGATGGAAAGGGAAAATGCTTTCGTTCCAAGAAATATTAGTCCTGGTGAAGTTTGTGTTATGTAATATCCCTATCTTCAACATGTCAGTTTATAAATGGCCAAAAAAAGTGTTGAAAGAAAGTGAAAAAATAATAAGGAACTTCTTATGGTCTGGTGATCCTTCTGTGAGAAAGACAGTTACATTTAAATGGGAGAAAACTTGCTCTCCATTATCAGAAGGGGGTTGGGAATTAGACAACTTGAAGTGATAAATAAAGCAATTCTTATGAAGATGTGTTGAAAGATACAAAATGGCAAGGATGAATGGGCTAAATTCTTTCAAGGTAAATTCCATGATAAGAATGGAAATTGGATAGAATATTATAAAAAGTCATCAATATGGACTGGGATAAAATGGGTTGCTACTGATGTTGCAGAACATACAAGGTGGTTGGTGGGTGATGGCAATAATATCTCAGTTTGGAATGATAGCTGGATCAAATACAAACCTTTAAAAGATATATTTTCTGAAAATCCCATTATGTTGCAGAATCCAGATATGAAAGTGAGAGAACTGATAAACAATGGAGAGTGGCAAATTCCAGTCAACTTTCTTGAATTTTTTGAGCCTGCAGAACTTCCAGTTTTAGACCATAAAGAAGATATGAGAATTTGGAGTGCTACATTAACTGGTAATTTCACTGTGGCATCAGCTTCAGAGTGCATAAGGAAAAAATATCATCCTGTTAAGTGGGAAAAAGCAGTATGGCACAAGAGTATTCATCCCAATATTTCAGTAAATGTATGGAAGCTTGTGAGAGGACTGGTACCAACAAATGAAAAAATGAAGAAGAAAAAATTTCAATTAGCATCAAGATGCCCATTCTGCAGAAAAGAGGAGGAAAACTTGGAGAATATCCTTTGGTATTGTGATTTTAGTGAAATAATTTGGAGTTGGCTGGGAGGAATATTCAAATTCACTAATCCTAAATCCATTGAAGATATACTTCAGGTATGCAAAACATAAAAGTCCATCTATAAAAGAACTATGGATAGTGGTAGCTCTGATTACAATGAAAGAGATATGGTTCCTGAGAAATAGAAGAGTCTATGAAGAAGAAGAAGTTAAAACAGATCCACTGAAGCAAATAATTCTATATTTTACAAAAGAATGTGAAGTTAGAATGTCTGGAAATATGTGGAATTCATATTATGACTTGCAGATTTTGAAGACATTTAAGTTAAAATGCAGAAGGGTGAAGATAACAAGAATAAAACAGATATACTTCCATCTCCCAACAGCTCCATTTATACTGATATGTTGTGATGGTGCTTCAAGAGGTAATCCAGGAGATGCAGGCTATGGATATATATGAAGAAATTGGGATGGAGAGTATATATATGCAATGTCTGGTGGTTTAGGGATAGCCACTAACTATATGGCAGAAATTGTTGCAGTTTTATGTGCAGGAGAATGGGCAGCTTCTAATAACTTCATCAAAGTTTGGTTTCAAACTGATTCCCAAGCTGTGTAATGAAAGTATTTCAAACAGATTCAGTCCCATGGTGGAGCATAACAAGATGGAACACGATTAAAAGATATCTTCAAGAATGGCATTTTTCTCATGGTTATAAGGAGATAAACTTCTCAGCAGACTCCATGGCAAAGAGGGGAGTCAATCTGTCAAAGGGGGAAAAAAGAAGCTACACTTTAAGACCTGAATTTTTAAGCTCAATGGAAATCCCAGACAAAGCTTATTTCAGAACTTGTTAATTTTTAGTTTTCTAGATTTCAGTTTTTAAAAGCCCAGTAATAATGGGCTTGTCTTCTGATAGTGTTTCAATTTGTAAACCCAACCAGAATGGGTTTTATTTTGTAACTTTTGGTTCTAATAAAAGTGAAAAATACTAGAACCCCCCTACTATATGGGTTCAATATATAGAAGCCCCACTAAATGGATCATACATCGTCAACTCCATACTTTCAGAAAATGATATTGCTAGGCCCAAAATATCAAATTTTCTTCAGATCTGGCCCATAATTAATTATTATGGATTTTTATAATACCAAGACTACCCTTTAGTATTTTCATGCAGTGAAACTAACTATTAGATTTCATTTTCATTTTCATTTTCATTTTCTCTCTCTCTCTCTCTCGCGTCGCTACTCTGAAGAAGTTTTAGGTTTTCAAATCAAACAGAAGAAAACGATTACATACATGTATGATTTTCGCTTTATATATCTATCTCTGTTGATGAGTACAAATCAATGAACAAATCATTCATTTTTAGTTTTCAGATTGAATCTCATACCAAAATTATACAGATTTTTCTAGGGTTTTCTTTCTTCTCAATCGATTTAACAACTCAATCATCCAATCGATTTGATCTGAGTCCTTTAATCTTGATTTTTCAGTTGATGCGAAGACATCTCATGTAATCGATTCCATTCAATTAGGTTTAACAACTGATCATCAATCTACGAATTCAAATCAATCAGTTGATTCCAATTTGTTATTTCGAAGCTACTTCAGGTTAGGTTTGATTCAATATTTTTTTTTATTAGTTTGATTAGGTTTTTTGATTTCTGTTTTGATTATTCAATTCAGATCGGAACATAACCATTTTTGATGAATCAACAAGTTTTGATTCTAGGTATGTTTAGATTGTTGTTGTTTAAGTTGGATTTGTGATCTGTTTAGAAATCTCATAATTCCAATGGATTCAGTTATTAATTTGTTGGTGTTTTTATTTTGCTTGAGTCCTACACATTTTGAGTTTGATTAACGAATCTATGGTGGTATTGGTGGTGAAGGCGTAGGTTCTAGAGGTGGATGAGGAGGTGGTTGTGGTAGAGGTGGTGATATTGGAGAAGGTTTGGAGGAGGATTTGCACTAAGTTGTGGTGTTTTTCATATTTGATAAATTGAAGAGATGGTGAGAAGAAATAGGATGAACCGTTATAAGTTTCTGTTGCTGGTGCTAATGGTGGTGGTGGTCGTCACAGGTAATTAGCTGATTCCAATTATTGATTTTGTTAACTTGTTTACATGATAGTGCGTTTGAATGATTTTATGATTGTGTTTTGTGTTGGATGTGGAATTGTTGCAGGGAAGGTGATACAGATAAGCTCAAAAATTACTGGACAAGTTGTTTCTCCATTAACAGAGACAGTACACATCATATATTCGAGAAATATGTTGATGACATTGACTGGAATATGCTTGATGTATCCCCTGGATCTTGCAAGGTATATTGTTTGTCTGTTAACCTATGAATTGTTGGTTATCATATTAAACTTTGTCTCTGTTGTTCAAAATCGTATTGTTTGTCTGTTAACCTGTGATTTTCTGTAGCGAACATAGTATACGTGCCAGGTATACAAGCCATAATATTGACGTGTAACTACGGATTACACATGTCATATGCATGTGTAACTGCGGCTTACACAAGTCATATGCATGTGTAACTGCCTATTACACATGCCTATGACATATGTAACTGCGACTTACACATGATATATGCATATGTAACTGTCGATTACATGTGGTGATGATGTAATATTATTGCGATTTGATTTGAGTTTCATCTACTCTTAATTTTCAATTTTATAGGAACTGATGTCAACTTGTTCTGTTCTTGATAAATTTCATTGAACTTAATGATTTTTTTTAACAAAATTTGTTCAAATTATAACAACAAATGAAATTTGGTATCACGGCTGGAACTATGTATCTAATAGAAGAAAAATTTGCTTTGAGTTTCATTGGTAGTTCAATCTTTTACCGAGTATCTAGTAATGATGAAGATGTTGCCGATTCACAACAAATACGAGCTGAGATCTCTGCAACCTGAACTCACTCATAGCAACAGAAGCTCCCGTAAAACATCTGTGAGTTGATATCGAAGTTTAATGAACTCATATAATTCATTATCTTCTTAAACTTTTTTGATTCATATATCTCTTTAATCTTGTTGGTTTCTTATGTTTTCTGAATTTTGTAGCCTACTGCGTGGTCGCAGTCGAATCTGCCAGAAGATAAGTTCCGGTTGCATTTCTAGAACGTGTCAAGGATTGACTTCAACAAGAGATATAGAGGAGGCAAGGCTGCAAATGTTGTTGCACACAACCTTAACAAGTAGTTTGGTTCATTCTTTCAAAATTTACTTTACCTGCCAAGTATATTTTTGTTTTACGTTTCAAGTGTGTAGATTTTGTGCCCTGGGTTTGTGAATTTAGATTTATTGGGCTTAAGTAGTAACATAATATGTTTGAATGCTCTCTGTAGCTTTTCACTGCGAATCCATGCTTGTTGAAATAGGTATATATGCATTCAAGTTTACAATGCTCATATGATCTCATACGAATATCTACTTATTTTCTTGAAAGGTAGTATATGGACATATAGGTGAGGATATAGTTCTGGAATGGTTCTACTTAACTCATTTTCCCTTTTACATCTGTGTAACTGCACATTACACAAGCCATATGGATATGTAACTTCAAATTACACATGCTAAATGGATGTGTATCTACTAGTTACACATGCAAATTAGATGTGTAACTTATAGTTACACATGCTAATTTGATGGGATATGCATATGCATTTCTTAGAGACATACATGCTGATCTAGTTGAAACTCGTCTGCTGCTGATCTACTAGTTTTGTGTTGTTTTATGAAACAAACTTATTGGTTAGAAGCCCAGTATTCTTTTTGGATTTCATACTACTAGTATTTGAAAAGGATTTGTACAGAATAACTTGAACTAGTGCTAATCGATGCGAATGAATGCTAGAATATGTAACTGTTGATTACACGTGTAACTTCAAATTACTCATGAATTTTTTTAGTAGTGTTTAGACAATTGTTTTTTACGAAAGTAAAATCTAATTTTCTGGATCAATGATGTCTACGCAGGTCTCGATATGGTTTGCGCGCACAACAATACTATGAGAAGCATGAACATTTATCAATGCTCCTAGGTATTTTTGACAGGAAATGATGAGCCTCATTTATCAAGCACAAGAAAACATAACAATAAGTATTTATGAATATGAGCCTCTTTTAGTGCTTGTTTTGTAGAAAAGTTTTTACTTGCTGGTCACAACAAAGGGTTAATTTTTCTTTCAAGTAGGTAGGAAGGAATTAGTTTATGTTTAGGACTAGCCAGGATTTTTTATCTGCTTCTCTATATATATATACACAGAAGAAGAGAAACTGGATGATCGCAACAGTTCATAATCAATTCATTTCTCATGGTTTGCCATTACATCTACTCTTTGGCCATTCAAGTGTAAATACCTTCGTATTTGCTTTACACTTTTGAAAGGACACTACTCTGGGAGATCAATATTGCAGGCTAGATGCATGTTAGGATAAACAGGTGCAGGGTTTCCAATGTGTTTTTCCGTTGTAGTGGATTTGACAGGAAATGATGCTGATAGAGAATGATGATATGAGCCATGGTGGTAGTTGTAGCTGGTATGTTAAATGTTGTTGAAGGTGTGCACAGTGTTGTTGGACATGGTGTGCAGTTACAGGTGCTCATAGTGGTCCTGGTGAAGTGCAGATGCAGTTGGAGTCGCTGGTTTAGATGCATGTTTAGGACAGGGAAGTGCAGTAGCAGGTACTTTGTGGTTCTTAGTTTGCAGCTGGTTGGTTGTATTGGTGCTGGTAAGATACATGTGTGGTGGATGTGGTAGGATGTGCAGGTGATGGTGATTAGATAGTATTGACTGGTGCTATACTGAAGAGTGGTTGCAGCTGCTGGAGTGCCTACCACAGCCACCACACCTGATATGATATGTGTAACTATTGATTACACATTTTCATATGCATGTGTAACTTCTTCTTACACATATCATATGCATGTGTAACTCCAAATTACACATTTCATATGCACGTGTAACTCCAAATTACACATACATTTTTATGTATACTAGCTGAAATTATTTGTACTTCACTTTTAGATGCATATGTAACTTCCAGTTACACTTATAGATGCTAAGAAATTATTGTAAATGAATCTTAAAGTGTAATACATGTATCTTTTTATGTTTTCTTTTTTATGTCTATTTTTTCGATGTGTAACTTCTCTTTACACATGCCATGTGCATGTGTAACTTCTGCTTACACATGTAATACACATGTGTAACCCTTTCATGCCATATCCATGTGTAACTTCTGGACACACATGCTCGTTGCATGTGTAACTTCAGATTACACATCCATATACTATTGGTAGGAGGTGGTGGTCAGTGGTGGTGGCCGGCGGCGGCGGTTGGTGGTGGTGGTTGGTCGGAGGTGGTTGGTGGCGGTGGTGGTCGGAGGTGGTTTGACGGCGGTAGTTGGTGGTGGTCGGAGGTGGTGGTTTGACGGTGGTGATCGGAGGTGGTTGTTGGTGGCAGTGGTCGAAGGTGGTGGTTGGTGGCGGTTGTGGTTGGTGGCGGTGGTGGTAGGAGGTGGTTGTGGTGGTCGGAGGTGATTGACTATATTTTAATAATTTTGGGCCTAAATTTAAATTTTATTGAATTATGGGCTTGACAATATATAAAAGGGTATGAATATCTTTTAATAACTTCGGGCCTAGATTTAAATTTCTTTTAATTAAGGGTCTCATATTATGGATAACTCATGGGTGGGACCTGAGCATAATTTTTACCAAGCAAAAAAAAGAGGCGATTCTGATATCGCATAAAGAAATGACAAGCGTTTGAAGAAAGTCAAAGTGGTGAAAGATGATAAAGCACAGATTTTATAAAGTCACCCCTTATATTACTCGGGTCAGCCAAGAGTAAGGAATTCAAGTGTCAGTTTCTTGAGACTGACAGTTGGACTAGTTTACTAAAATAGCTTGTGACTTTGCTCAAGGATGCTACTATTTGAAGCTGATAATAGAACCAGATTATTTTGATACTGGCATCACCATCTTCATTATCTTCTTATGCAGCAGCAGGGAGGATCATTATCCCCGGTACTCCGTTACACAAACAGAATCACGGTTAACTGGTTCGAGCTCAACTGTCATGGAGGAAACTGTAAAACCAGTGATTGACGGAGCTGTAGACTGCTACCATTTTTGAATCGATGATGATGATGATCAGATGGAGTTGGTGTTGTGGTGTTGGGTTGTTTAAGAATGGATGACGAGGGTGATTGTTATTACAGGGAATGGTGATCCTCGAGTCTGTGATGAAACAGAGAGTGATGGAGTTGCGTTTCAGATGCTATTAGTGATAAAAGACATGTAACAGAGTTGTGATGAATCTGTCATACTCGAGTAACAACATGAGCCTGGTGGTGCACTAGTTATGCTGAGAACGGAAGTTGAGCTCGAGGGAGGACATAAGAATCGATAAAATTTAGTTTTGCTGCTAGTAGTGGTGGATCATGGCAGTGATGTAAAGGTGATGCAAGTAACTGTGTTATTTTTTATTTTTATTTTTAAATATTATACGTATAATAGAGGCATGTATTTATTCAGACTCCTAAAACGACTAAAGACTTGCAACGCAAGTATTACATAACTTAAGATACAAGACATTCTATCAATAATAGACTCTAGAACATTCTATGCACTATCACCCTCCCACAAGCGTAACGGGTCATCTTGAACCGTCAGCGTGAATCTTAGAGAAGTAAACCGATCTTTAGACAGTGGTTTGGTGAATGTACCTGCCACTTGATCCTTCGAAAAAATGAACCGAACATCTAACTGTTTTGAAGCAACCTGATCACGAAAAAATGATAATATATTTCTATGTGTTTTATTCGAGCATGAAATATAGTATTAACATTAAGATAAGTGATAAGTGCATAATTCATATGATTTTAATGTCCGTTCCATACTTTTTTTAGCTATTATTCTTGTTATTACTCTTATTTTCTCTTATTTGTTTCTAATAGGTGAATGATCCAAAATGAGCTACAAAGTGATAAAAATATCTAAGAAGAGAAGTATTCCAATTATGCAAGTGCCTAAGTCGAAGAGAAGTGGAAGAAGAGCGACGAGACGGAACAAAGATGCTCAAAATCAAGAGACGAGCCAAATACTAAGATTAACTCATCTAAATTCAGGATTTTTTATCACCATCTTGAACATAGTTCAATTACAAAAATAATTCAAAAATAATGAGGTCATTCCGAATTCGGACGAAGAAGTTATGGGAAAACAAGTTTATCGAATACCGAAGACAATAGGGTATGCATAACGGTATGTTTACCATGATTTCATGGACTGAAGAGTTTGCAAACCAAACATTTCCTGAACACTATTTTAAAAATATGGTATGCAAACTGGTACGCGTACCATCAAGGCCAAGATTCACGAACCAGTTTTAGGTCTTTCTTTACTACCTTTTAGTTCGGTTTCCGGAACCGACTAGGATACTTGAAGGCCAAGCAATGTAAACCTTTATAAATAGGTATTATGCATTTAATCAATATCAATCAATCTCATATCATAAGCTATGATTTATTTCTTCATCTTAAACCTAGGGTTTACCCCTTTAAGGGGAAACCACCATCATTCATCTTCTTCGTCTTCTTTGTAATATGAGTAGCTAAATCCTTTGTTGATTAAGGATGAATTCAATGTTCTAAGCGTGAAGCTTTATTATTAATACAAATCTATTGAGATTTTTTTATCATCGTTGTTTGTTTTCACTATATCTAGGGTTTATGATTGATTTCTAGATTGTTCTAGTGTACAATTTGATTATTCTATTGATCATTCTATTGCTAGCAGAGATTTGTGAGATACATGTAATAGTGGAACATCTCCTACACAAGTAGAGAGCGCGAGACCTTCCAGAGGGACTACGTGGATAAATCACGTTTGAATATAACACTAATAAGCAGACCGAGCTTACGCATTTGATACTAGGATCAACCTAAATTCACAAACCTTAATGCATTCGACTGGGTTACATCTTGAAAGCTTATTCATGGTGGCTCGGATGGATAAAATCTGGTCGTCGATCGTTTCCGTATCCAGCGACACAAGGATTTTTGAGGATAAGAGAGCTTTTTGATATTTTACGGTTGGTGATGAATGGTTCTAACAAAATATAGATTAGTATTCTAATCCAGTTAACGCTTGGTAACGACGAAGGATTCGTTGATCATCTCTTTTCTTTTTTATTGTCTTTTTATTCATCTTAAAACCAATCCCCCTTTGTATTTTACTTTATTCTGCTGATACAAATAATCTATCAATTACACAGCTCTTCTGGGAACAATCTGTACTACCGCTATATTACTAGTTAGTGGGAAATATCTTGATTAATTTTTTGAGACTACGACAACCCATCAAATTTTGGCGTGGCTGCCGGGGAGAAGTTTCTAATTGATTTGTTATTTATTTAGCTTGTTTTATTTTTGGTTTTACATTTTTGTTTTGATTTTCTCTTTCTTGTGTGCTGTCATGTTTCCTTACGGAAATAACATGTACAGAGTACAAGATCAATCATATAATAGTGGTAATCAATATGGTTTTCAATTTCATTCATATAAGAACTACCAATTGTACCATGGGTATAATCAAAAACAATCTTTTACGGAACCTTACGGATATTCTCATACATGTCAACAACCTTATGACGAACATGTAAGTGAACAATCACGAGGATGAAAGGATTTTTATGCTTCTGATCAATTGGTGCAGATTACAAAGAGTTTGGAAATAAAATTTATGATACTGAATCAAGACCTACTCCTCTTTCTCATGTTTTTCCTTCACTCTTTCCAAAAGAGGAGATTGTGCAAAACGATGGAAAGCGTATTAACATCAGAAAACTATATGCGCGATACAACCAACTAGAAGAAGTCGGTGCATCACAATATACTCTTGAAAAAATTAACAAGGCCATAGATATGAAATTCGAACGTATTGGGATGTTGACGATTTTTAGGCTGACAATGATTCTGATGAAGATGAACAACCTCTCGAAAGTCCTTACAACAATGATACAATTATTCCAACTACGAATCTTTATAATGATCATTCGCCTTTTCAAAAGGAGGAGATTGGGTATAGCATATCTATTATTATAAATGGTGCAATATACTTAAACGAAGAAATTATGAGATGCATCAATGAACTAGACTTTTTAGGAGAGAATTCTGATTCAGATGATGAGGTTGTTGAAGAGATTGAGATTGAGAATCAAACCAAATTGATTGAAGTCATGGAGTACCCAATTGAGCTAGATAATAATAGTTTGATAGAGGACCACGATATACTTGAGGTAAATAATCCTCTGTTAATTAAGAAATATAAGGATCCGATACAAGGTTTGTCTAAACCTTTGCTTAGTTCTATATATATTGATCCTTTTCCTCTAATCAAAGTAACTTCTTAAAGAGTTGTTAACCCAACTTTTAAGAAAATACCTCACTTAGGATTGGAGTTGTGTACTTCCAAAGTTTTAACGAATTATTTTTCTTCTAAGTATCCACCACTTGATGTTTTTGATTCGAGTATTGTGCAGGTTCACCAAGCTGAGGAACCTTTTGAAGTTCCAAAATTCTATGTTCTTTATCCACTTCCGAATGTAGAAAAGACTAAGTGTGGGGGAAACTTCAATAAAGTGATAGCTCCAATATTCATATCTTCTGCTAACATTTTTGTGAAGCTGTTATTGGAATTGCAGATTGTTAATTGGAGGGATTAACAAATTTTCAGATTACAGGTGTACGGACGATAACAATAACGTCTGGCTGACGACGTTAAACCAAGCGCTATATGGGAGGCGACCCATCAGTTTTGTATCTCTATCCATTTTAATGTTTAGTTTTTCATATCATATCTTGCATTACCATCTTAGATTTTACAAAGTCCTATATCTATAAATCAAAGTTTTGACGAACAATATTCTCGTCAGAAAATTTTTGACTGCGTACTTGTCACCAAAACAGATCTCGAGACTTCAAGCGGAGTCTGATTTGAGTGGTTGACCCCAAATTTTAAATAGAACAGACTCACCTTTCTTTTCCGAAAAAGAAAATTTGAATTCAGAGTCTGTTAAGTTGGAGCGATAGGCCTGGAAATTTGAGTTTCGATATTTTTCCAGAACTTGTTCAAATTGCATGTCTGTCAGTTCGGGGGCCTTAACTTTTAGAACATTTATCGAAATATTGTTCCCTTTAGAAAGCTCATAAAAAAAGACATAGGCGAACAACTTTCGTATATGATGTTTTTCCTAGTTCCCTACCCATTTGTACAATTTTCGAGTTTTTCCAGCCTGTTATGTCAGAAATCAGAATTTCCGGTTTTGAACATTGAGGACAATATTGAGTTTAAGTGTGGGGGAGCAGTTAAGCATGTTTGGGTATTATATTAGTATATATATATATATACTCTTTGATTTCTTGCATACTTGAGACTTCATCTTTTGGAGTTAATTATGAGTTATTTAGGATGACATTAAACCTTTTTTAATTGAAACAGTTCTTACAGTTATAGCTTGATTCCCACTTTGTCATTCTACAATCCTTATTATATATACGTTCATAATTGAATGCGAAACTCATATATCATGGTAGTCATTGGAAAATTAATTCTCATAATCTATGATTCCTGAATCACTTTCTTTTTATTTTTGCAGTTATATGTTTCTCTAAGTGATTTAATGGGATCCTAGTACTGCCATGATGTTGTAGCAAGGATATAATCATTGGTTGAGTTTATAAAAGCCCCATAAACAATTGCCTCCTACACTCAGAAGCTTGAGCTAAAAATAATATGCATAAGGCTCGTCTTCATACATCGATATTTATTTAAAAAAAATATAAAGAGAAGGTTCTTCCTATCTTCGTCTCCTAAACAAGCGTGGAATGCATGATCCATGGGAACTAATCATGTAGTCGATAAAATGAGTAAAACCTATCATCATTATTTAGCAAGTCAAAAATGAGGTTCTCGAGACTTGGATATCAATATGTGTGTGTTTTCTCTGTCTTCGTCGCCTAACCAAGCGTGGAACGCAGGATCCATGGGAACTATCACATATTTGCTGGGGAAAAAAAACGCATTTAGAGTATCTAATCATGTTGTCAAGTTAAATGTGTGCTTATCTCCATTATTGCGTTAAATATATGTAAAAATCCTTTGACGATATTCATACAAGTATTGTGGGTGACATCATTCACTTTAGTCAACATTTGCACACTTCACTATTTTATTTTCATTCTCTTATCTATTCATGTGATTTCAGTACCAAGTGTTGCAGCAAAAATGTTGAGAAACATTGCAATAAGTTTTCAATGACTATCTGAGTAGAGTTATGCAATCAGGTTGAATGTCACACGTAAGTAATTTCTTATGTGTGATGATTGGAATGTATGTGGGATGTTTGCATCTAAAGAAGTACGCAGGCTAATTATTTATCATTTTTCTTTGTGTTTATCCTTAGTGGTTCTTCCAATGGTATAAATTGGAGTAGGTTTTGTGGGTATACCTCTTGTAAACCCTCACGAGGATATAACTCGTTCACTAGGGACACCTAGGGGTTTAAAAGCATGTTGCATTAGTTAAATGTAACCGTATTCTCAACAAAAGGGAGTTGTTGTATAGTTTAGTTTAGTTTTCTCGAGGACTAGCAAAATCTAAGTGTGGGGGAATTTGATAAGTGCATAATTCATATGATTTTAATGTCCATTCCATACTTGTTTTAATTATTATTCTTGCATGTATTCTTGTTATTACTCTTGTTTTCTCTTATTTGTTTGTATTAGGTAAATCATCCAAAAAGGAGCTACAAAGTGCTAAAAAGAGCTAAGAAAAAAAAGTATTCCAAGTATCCAAGTTCCCAAGTCGAACAGAAGTGGAAGAAGTGCGACGAAACAGAGCAAAGATTCTCAAGATCAATAGACGGGCCAAAGACCAAGATTAACTCATCCAAATTTAGGGGGAAACCACCATTATTCAACCTTTTCACCTTCTTTGTAATATGAGTAGCAAAATCCTTTGTTGATTAAGGATGAATTCAATGTTCTAAGCGTGAAGCTTTATTATTAATACAAATCTATTGAGAGCTTTTATCATCATCGTTGTTTTCACTATGTCTAGGATTTATGATTGATTTCTAGATTATTCAAGTGTGCAATTGGACTATTCAATTACTAGTAGAGAGTTGTGAGATAAGTGTTGCAACCACAACAAATTAATCAAGATATTTCCCACTAATTAACTGGTAATATAGCGGTTGTAAGGATCGTTCCCACAGAGATCAGTGTAATTGATAGGTTATTTATATTAGAAAAATAAAGGAAAACAGAAAGGGGGGATTGGTTTTAAAGTAAATAAAAATAAACAAATAAGAAAAGAAAGAGATGATCAAGGAATCCTTTGTCGTTACAAAACATTGACTCGCATGGTATACTTATCTGTCTTTCATAAGAATCATTCATCACAAACCGTAGAATAGAAGCTAACTTAGTGCTATCCCCAAAACTCCTTATACCACGGATACATAATCTCTCCAATATCAGATTCTATCCAACTGAACCTCCAAGTAGTATCT
The DNA here is from genome assembly GCF_003573695.1 of Papaver somniferum. Taxonomy (NCBI): domain Eukaryota; kingdom Viridiplantae; phylum Streptophyta; class Magnoliopsida; order Ranunculales; family Papaveraceae; genus Papaver; species Papaver somniferum. The sequence goes on along the minus strand of NC_039359.1, from coordinate 173,184,083 downwards.
CACTCAAGGTGTAATCCAATCGAACGCTTTAGGCTTTGTGAATCAGGTTGATCCCAGTAGTTAAACTCTTCGCTCAAGGTCCACTTGCTGGTTTTATCTTCACTCGCAATTGCTCCACAGAATCCCTCTGCAAGGCCTCGCGATTTCTACTTGTGTATGAATTATTCGAAGAGTACTTATCTCCTAACTCATTACTAGCAATAGAAAAATTAGTAGATCAATATAGCGTGCACTTCAAATCCAATAATCACTCATATACATTAGATATGGTAAAGACAAACGATAAGATGATTAAAACTATGAACAAACTTGTATAATAATAAATCTTCACGCTAAAACATTGTATTCATCCTTACTCAGCAAAAGTTTAGCTTCTCACGATTACAAAAGAGAATGGGTTCCCCCCTAATGGGGTAAATCCTAGGTTTAGATGTAGGAGATGTAGTATGAGAGGTATAATTGGTGTAAAAGATATGGAAGCTCCTCCTCTTAAGGATATGGATGTATTCTTATATAGAACTCTCAAAGTCAGGCTTATAATCCTTCCGGGACCATGTTTCCTTGAGATATAAGTCAATTTCGGGTCCAAATATGTCCCAGGAAGTTGTCAGGTTCGGCTCATAACTTGCTGACCTTTCCCGGACGAATCTGACAAGTGAAATTTACTCCAGGCGAGTGTTAGGTTCCGCTCACTTGATAAGGTTACTTTTGAGCCGAATATCTTGTATACTCATCGAAAATATTGATTTTTAAGCTCCAGGTTCGGCTGACTCGAGCTGATGAAGTTTTCAGCCAAACTTCTCTCTGTAACTTCAAATCTTCTAATCTTGTTTTGCCCATAACTTCTTCGTCCGATGTCGGAATGACCTCATTCTTTTTGCGCTCACTTCGTATTCTCATTGTCTTCAAGATGGTATTAATAACTCTTAGATTTGAATAAGTTGAATTTGGACTTTGGCCTTCCTTCATTGATAAACTTCATTTATTTGCTCATTTAAGCATTTTGTAGCTCCTTTTTGGGTGATTCACCTGATATGACACATAAACTAGAAAGTAATCATAATAACAAGTAATATGCAAGAATTATAGATAAAACAAGTATGGTATTGACATTATAAACATGTAAATTAAGCACTTATCAAATTCCCCCACACTTTGGTTTTGCTAGTCCTCGAGCAAACTACCTAACATAAAATACAACAACTCCATTTCGTCGAGGATAGGATGCACTTAGCTAATGCAACATGCCTTTAAACCCCTAGGTGTACCTAGTGGACGAGTTACAATCTCGTGAGGGCTTGCAAGAGGTATACCCATAAAACCTACTCCAACTTCAAAGCGTTCTGCGTCCCAAGCATCCAAAGAGCTATGTGGACATAGAGTTCCTGCATGCTAGTAATAAGAAGTTAGAAATACCAAAGAACATATTCTCATTCTTAAATGTTGAGTGACAGATAACCACACCATAATGAAAGAATTCAGGTTCGAGAGTGATCAAAAGCCGCGACTCTGCCTCATTAATAGGGTTTTATGATAATTGCACTCAAAAGACCGCTTTTTTTAGTCTCACACATTGTGTACAGGCAGGAATGAAGAGAGAAATCATGCACACGTCGAATGGTAGGAAGAAAACCTTCCAATTTCTGGAGTACTCACCAATAGAATGGGAAACAAAAATCTTTTTCTGATGATTGATCGATGTCGTACGCGTCAAAAATAAATTACTTTCTCACTACTCAAAATATAAAATATAGCAAGGGCAAGAAAGGATCGTTCCTACAGAGAGGACTAAGGTTGTCAAATTGTTTCGGTTTCCTATAAATACCAGTGGGAGGTTTTCTGATTTTTTAAAAGTAAACTAAAATAAAAGCAAATAAAGCACACAAATTAAGATGTAAAGATATTGGTTAAGGATTCATCTTCATTCACAAACATGCTTTTTAACAATAACTAGAATTGATATTTAATCTCTCCTTTATCAAAGGCCCTAAGATACCTTGATCGCAAGTATATCCCGCAAATCTCCTGTTTTCATCAACAAACACATTAAAAGATGCGAGTATGAATTCTACCTTAGATAAAAACCTAACGTGTAAAAGCACTAATCAAGTTTAATTCCCTAGATGCATTAAGTTCTATGAAATCAGGCCAATCAAAGCAATCGAACGTGTAAAAGCGCTAATCCGATTTAACAAAGGTTATAATTCACTTGTGACTACTAGGATGTATCACTACAAACAATAATCACAATTATGCTACTTGTATTCAAGGTGTATCACGTTTACGTAGAATAAACCCTAAACTAGCAATAGATATGATTACAAGTTCTACTAATTTGCAACTTGACAAAACTAACAATCAATCATACATGGCGATATTTCTAGCGAATCATAATCGATAAAACATGAGACAAAACTAATCTATTGAACAAAACTCATGCTTGGAAATCCAATTTATTCTTTTACCAATGATAAAATTCTAGCTCATGTTTTTGGAGTTCATAACAAGAATGAAAAGAAGAGTTTCCATGTCTAAACCCTAGAACAAAAGTAGAAGAAGAGATATCTCTCAAAAAGAGATGCTAGTTTTCCTTTTGAACTATAATATTGGGCATACCAAAATCTTCCAAGGCATACTGAATGAAGACAAAAAAGGTTGTGAAATAGCAAAATCAGATAACCCTTAACCCAAATTTTTTTTAATGGCAAATCTGCCCTTTACGTATTAGTGTTAATAATCTTGATTAGTGATTAAATATTTTGTTTAGTGATTAAAATAATTTTCAGAATTATAAGAGTTGTTTAGATGAAAAATTTGAGGAAAAAAAATCAAAATTTTGGTTTGGTTAAGAAGGAGAGAAAGAGAAAGAGAAAGTGAGAAAATTCTAATTCTTGATTCAATGGAGGATGAGGAGGGTCATATATCATCTAAAAAACCTAGGAAAATGCACATCAACTACACCAATGATTCCCAAACCATTGGAGGATGAAAAGGTTCGACTTACATTTATGAGCCGAACCGATCCCTTTACGAACAGTTCGGCTAACTGAAACTGTTTAGGTATGCGCCGAACATTTGCTAGACACTAGTTCGGCTTGTATAAAATTTTCCTAGAAAGCCGAACCTATTCCTGAGAGTTCTGGAATAAAAAATGTTAATGGTTCGGCTTATATAATGAAAATCGTATCAGCTGAACTGTTCATATACACTTTCAGGCTGAAATTTGAAGAACCGTTCGGCTTAAAAAACAACAACATTATGCGCCGAACTTAGGTTCGGCTCACAACGCAACTAAATTATGCGCCGAACCTAGGTTAGGCTCACAACTCACCTAAATTATGCGCCGAACCTTGATCTGAAACCTGGATATTGACAACTAATGAACAGTTCGGCAAGCTGAAAGTGTTATTGTTATGAGCCGAACCAACTAGTTCGGCTTGTTTAAAAATATCATAATGAGCCGAACCTAGTCCTGTGTGATCTGGGAGAAAAATTATGTGAGGTTCGGCTCATAGATGTAAGACGAACTGTTCATCAATGGGTTGGTTCGGCTCATAGATGTAAGCCGAACCTATTCCTGAGAGTTCAGGAATAAAAAATGTTAATGGTTCAGCTTATATAATGAAAATCGTAGATTTTAACCCATTAAAATCAAGTAGATTTTATCTTCATCTTCAAGAGAATGAAAATACGAAGATAACGCAAAAAGAATGAGGTCATTCCGACATTGGACGAAGAAGTTATGATCAAAACAAGATCGAAAGAATTCAGTCTACAGCGGGAAGTTCGGATGATAACTCATCAACACGAGTCAGCCGAACCTAAAGCCTATAAATCAATATTTTCGAAGTGTTTAAGGGTGTATAGGTCATTGCATACCCATTAGACACCCCTTATCAATACACCCTGGTTAGGAAAATGACTTTGTATGCCTATAAAGTTTTTGGTATACCCAATATTATGGTTCTTCCTTTTATACCAACAAACCAAATCTCGGTTGTGTCATACATATCCAAATCTTCCCAGCCCATGCTCACTCCTACAACTCAGGCCTCAAAACAAAGCCCAACAACTTGTTAAGCTTGTCAGTCATGTGGAACTGACAAGATTATCTATCCCATTACCACCATCCTTACGGCTAGCAAATCCTGGCAAATGCCACAGATCAACATCACACTCCGTCTCTGCTACTCGTCCTTGTCTTCAGTTGAGCTGCTATTCCACTGCAACATCTGTAGCTGCAACATCTCAACCATCAACTCCATCATACTTCTGCCACACTCCCTGCACTCTTGCTTTTTAGCCTCAATGCCATCTGCAACTTCATTAGCAACCACCAATCTGTTCTTGCACAACCTAATATTCATCTAGCATACCCATTTCAGTCCCATGGCAACAACGTTTTTTCTCACCTGCACATAATTCATTACCCGGAATTCAGTTCAAACACCATCCAGTTGCAGCACCACCTTCTACATTGAGTCTTGGCCACAAGCACCAACCCACAAGACCCATGGCTACAGCTCTAGTCTCAATCATCGCCATTTCTTCTCTTTTTTCTGAATTCCCATCACTGCAAAACCCTTGTAATCTTCACTGATTCATTCGAACAGCAACCAATAATTTGTAGCTTCCAGTCAACCATCTTCTCCTGCCATTAATAGAAACGACACCAGTGACAGTAGCTCCTTGCATTACTAGCACCTGCAACACCAACTACTGACCTGAACTTCTTCTTGTAAGCCAATAAAAATCACTACAAACTGCAGCAACATCATCATCTATTCATCTTAGCATACTGCAGAGCCAAACTCAAGTTCCTTATATCTGCTCAACATCTCAGCCTTTAAAACAGCTACCAGCTCAACAGGTCTCGATGCCACTGCCAAAACCTGTAATGTCACCACCTGCAAGTCAGGTCCAACCAATTCTTGCAATTATGCATCTCCATTTTCATGAAGCTCTCAACACATACACCTGCAGAACCACCAGCTACTACACCTGCAGCACCACCAGCTACTGCACCTGCACTTCAGCCTTCTGTTCAGCTCAATTTCTGCGGCTCAAGTCATTCATCTCCACGTCCCATTAAATCACAACCTGCAATTCCACCATCAAAACCAAGACACTGCCATACATCCACCATACGCCATCTCTCCATAATATTGAGTTCCAGAATTCCATCTCCAGCTACAGCAGAAACCCATTTCTTCATCTTGTTCATCACTGCAATCAGTTCAACACAATTCAAGGCCATTAGCTGCTACCAGTACCACCATCTTCAGATCCTTCTCACAGCATAAGACCTATCTAACCTTCCCTGTAATACACAGATCAACAACAACACCAGAGTCTTCTTCAAACAATCTCTTCAATATACTTCAGAACTCAAATCTCGTCATTTGCAGAATCCACCAGATCCCCATCTTCACTTCTCATCTTCAATAAATTCCCAAATCAAACCATCACCAGCAGCAATCAAACCCTAATTCAGAACCCTTTTTCTAATTGAATCAAACTCTTCAATTACTTCATTAATCTCCGCTTGGAAATCAACCAAAGCTTCTGTAATTTGGAACCCTAACTTCTATTTCAACCTTGACGTCAAATTCATCTCCTCCATTACTGAACTTCTCGTTGAACTCTGTACTGCACACCAACGGCAAGAACATCCTCCCTATTTCTTCTCGGTTTCTAATCAAGCGTTTAACCACCATACCAAGGCCTGACGGGTGAACTTCTGGCAAACAGCGTCTTGTGATGAGAAGAAAACTGAATGTGTAATAACTCCCTACTCGACCTATTTTGCCAAGTTAAAGAGGATCAAGTGGATTAAGACACCCCATGGGTTAGGATAAGGGCTGCACACTACTATTTGGCCTGTCAGTTCCACAGAACTGACTGCCTATTCTCTTCCTTGCTCAATTCTTCATGGACTCTAGCTGGTTGTCCCTTAACTTTGGCTTGGCTCCCAGTGTCTCTTTCTTGCAAAATGATAAATCTGCACTTTATGTTCAAAACGGATGATTTCTCATTCTTTTGCTCCAAATGACTTCATTGCACATAATAAACTCAAAAGAAAATATAAGATACATAATTTACAAGAAAACTCGTAAAGAAAGCATAAACAATAGATAAATATAAAGGTGTTTTAGACACCTATCAATGATCTTTAAGAAAAGAAATCAACCACTATTGAAAGGATGGGAGTACTCACCACCTTCACATCCGATCGGAAGTCATGGTAGCATCACTCTCACAGCATCCAATAGAAACGTCTTCCTTCGCCTCGTATTCTTCATCTTCTCAGTCTTCGTCTTCGGTCTTCAATTATTGATGATAAACTCTTGAACTTCATGAAACTCTAACAATTGTAACTCTTTTCCTCTATTCCTTGTTGCTTGAAACTTCTTTATATATTTTTATTCCTTCCCCACGGTTTTATTAAATAAATAAAAATAATATAACAAAAATTTTCTTGTCTCGTTTTTTTTTGAACTTTTTTTTTGGTGAGACAAGAAAAATAATACAAAGATAACAACAGAAATAGTCATGTGTGAAGTACTTTACCACTTGATTCTTCACAACTTGTATTGTCTTCGATATCATAAACTCCAATAATTCTCATCTTTTGATTTTCTTCGCTCTTGTATATAAGTTTTCATATTTGTATATAGAATTCCGCTCCTTATGTGTTGTAAGTCTTCAATATGTATATAAAAATATGCTCATTGTATGTTGCTTTACTTGGATATGAAATTTGCTCTTCCTTGTACTGTTGCTTGTAAACCTCAAACGTCTTTAACTTTCCTTGTAGATTTTGATGTCGCTCCACTTGTTGATGATGGTGGTGTTTCTATGGACCTGTTGTTGGCGAGAGAGAGAATGATGCTAACTACAAATCAAACTACAAGAAGGTGGCTTTCATCTATAGACGTCACCCTCATGATTGACAAGATTAACACTCAAGAGATCAAAGACTAGTGCTAAAAATGGTGTGAAGTTGGGTAGCTCACCATTATACCCGGAATTAACATACACACACTCAAAAGAAAACTCTTTAGTCATCCACAAATAATTTTTGGTCTGGTGCCTCACTTGATGTAAAAATAGGTAGTCTCCACCCATGGTGATCACAACTCTAACACTAAATATCTTTCTGCACCTCATTTGACACCGTCATGATTAAATTTATTTTAACACTCTAACAAGTAAGAAATCCGAACGTAGTTCCCTAACACTTCCAAGTTCAGTTCGGTCAGGATTCTCTAAGTAAACATACCTAGAAGTATGCTAGTGACTCTAAATCTCTACAAGTAGAAGGTTTTTTATGCAAAATATCCAAACGCTCCCCCACACTTAAACTTTACATTGTCCTCAATGTAATTGACTCATCCTAAGTAAAATCAAGGTGTGAAATCCTAATATAATATGCAAAAGAAGAAAACTAAAAACAAAAGGATAGAAATACAAAACCAATGGGTTGCATCCCATTCAGCGCTTAGTTTAACGTCCTTAGCCTGAGCTTCTGATTATCGGCCATACACCAACAATCTGATAATCTGGTAGTCTTCCCAGAAAATAATCTACAATTCTAATAACAGCTTCACAAAAACATTAGCATAAGATATAAATATTGAAGCTATCACTGTATTGAAGTTTCCCCCGCACTTAGTCTTTTCTACACTTGGAAATGAATAAATAACATAAAATATGGGAACTTCTTTGGGTTTCTCTTGCTGAACCTGCATAATGCTAGAATCAAATACATCAAGTGGTAGATACTTAGAAACAAAATAGTCTGTTAAAACCTTGGAAGCACACAACTCCAATCCTAAGTGATGTAGATCAAAATATTTAGAAATATGCAAAGGATTAGACAAATATTCCACAATCTCTTGTATTACGGGATCCTCATCATTCTTAAATAATTGCAACGAATTATTTACCTCGTTCTTATCGTGGTCCTCTATAGAACTATTTAGCCATTATTCGTTTGCGTCAACCATAATCTCAGCATCATTGGAATCCTTGGCAAGCTCAATTGGGTCTTCCACGAAATTAATCAATTTGGTTTCATTCTCAATCATCTTCTCGTCAACAACCTCGTCATCGGAATCAGAATCCTCTCCTAGGAAGTCTAGTTCATTGGTGCAAATCTTAAAATCATTGTCTGAATATGTTACACCATTTATAACAACGATTATGTCATATCCATTCTCCTCCTTTTGAATAGGGGAGTAATTATTATAATGATCCGGAGTTGGAATAACTTTACCAGTATTGCAAGAATTTTCCAAAGGTTTCCCATCTTCAAGATACTCATGAATTGTATATCCATTATTGACCATGGGAACGTCAGAATTGATTTGGCTTTGAGGCCAAACTTCTTCCTTAGTTATTTCCTTCTTAATTTGATCCATTTTTCTTCTTAGGTTGTCAATAACCTCTTGAATTTCTAGAAGTATATCTTCAGTCTTTTTGTTGTGTTCATCCAGCTGTTGGTTTTCTCGATCCAAACTATTCATAAATTGTTGCATTAGATCTGTAAGACTTGAAGAATCGTGATTACAAGCATAACTATCCCCCTATCCTTGTGGTTTTTCACTTACATACCCGTCATAAGGTTATTGATATGCATGAGAATAACCATAAGGTTCCGTAGGATATTGGTCATAGCCAAAAGATTGGTTTTGATTATACCCACATGGAATGGTTGGTAGTTGTCATAATATTGAGATTGAAAGCCATATTAATTAATACTGTTGTATGTCTGATCTTGTGCTCCGTACATGTTAATTACGTAAGGAAACATGACAACTCAAATAGAAAATTAAAAAAAAAAACAAACATGAAAACAAGCTAAACAAATAACAAATCAATTAGCAACAACTCCCCGGCAGCGGCGCCAACATTTGATCCCACAACAAATTAATCAAGATATTTCCCACTAATTAACTGGTAATATAGCGGTAGTAATGATCGTTCCCATAGAGAGTTGTGTAATTGATAGGTTATTTATATTAGTAAAATAAAGGAAAACACAAAGGAGGGATTGGTTTTAAAGTAAATAAAAATAAACAAATAATAAAAGAAAGAGATGATCAAGGAATCCTTCGCCGTTACTAAACGTTGAATCGCATAGTGTACTTATTTGTCTTTCATAAGAGTCATTTATCACCAACCGTAGAATAGTAGCTAGCTCAGTGCTATCCCCAAAAATCCTTATACCACGGATACGAAAGCTCTCCAATATCAGATTCTATCCAACTGAACCACCAAGTAGTAGCTCACTCAAGGTATAATCCAATCGAACGCTTTAGGCTTTGTGAATTAGGTTGATCCCAGTAGTTAAAGTTTTAGCTCAAGGTACACTTGTTGGTGTTATCTTCTATCGAAATTGCTCCACATAATCCCTATGCAAGGTCTCGTGATTTCTACTTGTGTATGAATTGTTCGACGATTAATTATCTCCTAACTCAGTACTATCAATAGAACAATTGGTATATCAATCTAGCGTGCACTCCAAATCAATCCAATAATCACTCGTATACATTAGATATGGTAAATACAAACGATAAGATGGTTAAAACTCTGAACAAACTTGTATAATAATAAAGCTTCACGCTAGAACATTGAATTCATCCTTAATCAACAAAAGTTTAGATTCTCATGATTAAAAAAGAGAATGGGTTCCCCCTAAAGGGGTAAACCCTAGGTTTAGATGTATGAGATATAGTATGAGAGGTAGAATTGGTGTAAAAAATATGGAAGCCCCTCCTATTAAAGATCTGGATGTATTCTTATATAGAACTCTCAAAGTTAGGCTTAGAATACTTCCGGGACCGTTTTTCCTTGAGATAGAAGTCAATTTTACGTCCAAATATATCACCGGAAGTTGTCAGGTTCGGCTCATAACTTGCCGACCTTTCCCAGACGAATCTGACAAGTGAAATTTACTCTAGGCGAGTGTTAGGTTCGGCTCACCTGATAAGATTATTTTGAGATAAACATCCTCCTGTATACTCTTCAAAAATATTGATTTTTGAGCTCCAGGTTCGGCTGACTCGAGCTGATGAAGTTTTCAGCTGAACTTCTCTCTGTAACTTCAAATCATTTAATCTTGTTTTGCCCATAACTTCTTCGTCCGATGTCGGAATGACCTCATTCTTTTTGTATTCACTTCATATTCTCGTTCTCTTCAAGATGGTATTAAGAACTCTTAGATTTAAATGATTTGAATTTGTACTTTGGCCTTCCTTCATTAATAGACTCCATTTCCTTGCTCATTTAAGCACTTCGTAGATCCTTTTTGGATGACTTACCTGATATGACACATAAACTAGCAAGTAATATGAAATAATTATAGCTAAAATAAGTACGTAATTGACATTATAAACATGTAAATCAATCACTTATGAATAATAGTCTAACATCTTGTACACAAGTAGAGAACGTGAGATCTTGCAGAGGGATTCTGTGGAGAAATCACGTGTGAAGATAACACTAGTAAGCAGACCGATCTTATGCGTTTGATGCTAGGATCAACCTAAATTCATAAACCCTAATGAACTTGATTGGGTTATACCTTGAGAGCTTATTCATGGTGGCTTGGATGGATATAATTTGGTAGTCGAGCGCTCCTGTATCCAGTGACACAAGGAGTTTTGAGGATACCAGAGCTTCTTAATCCAATTAACGCTTTGTAATGGCGAAGGATTCCTTGATCATCTCTTTTATTTATTATTGTGTTTTTATTTATTTTAAAACCAATCCCCCTTTGTATTTTACTTTATTCTGCTGATACAAATAACCTATCAATTATACATATCTCTGTGGGAACGATCCTTACTACCGCTATATTACTAGTTAATTAGTGGGAAATATCTTGATTAACTTGTTGGGCCTACGACAACCCATCAATAAGTTGGTCCAAGATTATCACATCATAAAACATGAGGACATTTGGTGGATACTTGTAATTCTGAAAGAATAGAAGAAATCCACATGATCTCAGAAGCAACAATTGCAAGACCACGATATTCAACTTCAATACTAGAACGAGACACTGTTTTCTGTTTATGAGCACTCCAGGAAATAAGATTGCCACCTAAGAAAATACAATAGCCACTTGTTGAACGACGATCATCTAATGAACCATCCCAATCAGAATCCGTATAAGCAGTGAATGATAATTGTATATTGGTTGGTGGTTTAAGAAGTATCCCAAATGTAAAAGTATGTTTTAGATAACGTAATATAAGTCTAACTAAACCCCAATGAAACTCAGTTGGTTTATTCATGAATTGACAGACCTTGTTGACAGCATAAACTAAATCAAGACGAGTAAATGTTAGATATTGTAAATCACCACTAACGATGCTTCTGTATTCTGTAGCGCCATTGCGCAAAGTGCTACGATCAGATGAAATATCTCCAATTATACTGAGTGGAGTTTGAATTGGTCTTACACCGTCCATTTTTACTCGAACAAGAAGATCATGAACGTATCTTCTTTGTGTAAGAAATAACCCCGAAAAAGTACGTGTTTCTTCAATTCCTAGAAATATAAGAAAGCGGTCCAAGGTCTTTAATTACAAACTCAGTTTGCAAAGAAGTACATATTGCTTCAACTCATGTGGTACTAGAACCAGTGAAAATAATATCGTCGACATAAACCAGTAAGATAACAATACCAGTGCTATCACGTCGAAGAAATAGAGATGAGTCACATTTAGAATTAAAAAACCCATTCTTCAATAAGAAAGTACTGAGTCTACAGTACCACGCACGGAAGGCTTGTTTCAAGTCGTATAGAGAATGTTGTAGTTTACAAACATATGTAGGAAAATTTGGATCAGTATATCCTGGGGGTTGTTTCATATAAGCTTTGTTTTCAAGATTGTCATGTAGAAAAGAATTTTGAACATCAAACTGATTAATAGACCAATTATTAGAAAGTGCTAAAGTAAGAATAATACATATAGTGCAAGGTTTAACAACTAGACTATAAGTTTCACAACAATCAATACCTTCTTGTTGATTATATCCTTTATCTACTAAACGAGCCTTATAACGCTCAACATTCCATCAGATTTATGTTTGATACGAAAAACCCACTTACACCTAATGATATCCATGGAATAATGATAAGGCACCAAAAATCCACGTACCATTTTGAAGTAATGCATTGTATTCAATATTTGTCACCTAACACCAATTTGGATCTGCTTGAGCTTGTGAGTAACAAGTTGGTTTAAAATCATCCACAAGTGCATATTTAATTCGGTTCGTAAATCACATCCTTAGCTCTAGTAATCATAGGATCTCCAGAAGAAACTGAAATAATAAATGAATCAGGTTCTACTTGTACACCTGAACTAGTATCAGAAGAAACAGTAACCTCTCGAGTAGAAGAAGATGGTGAAGCATCAATTGAAGGTGTGACATGAGGTATTGCAGCCTGAGATGTGTTCTTGATATACTTGAGAATCAACAGTTGGTGAATGAAGTTATATATCAGCTGTAGAAGATGGTTGTTGCGGCATAATATTACCAGAAGAACATATAAAGATGAGAAGCATATTTAGTGAAGTAGGTATTAACTGATTAGTGGATGACGGATATGGTGTCGACGACGCAGCAAAAGGAAAGACAGACTCATTGAACACAACATGGCGACTAATAAAGATACGACCAGTAGGAATATGAAGACATTTATATCCTTTATGTGATAGACTATATCCTACGAAGACACAAGGAAAAGATAATGGTTCCATTTTATGAGATCGATATGGGCGAAGATGAGGATAACATAAACACCGGAAAACACGCAATGAATTATAATCAGGTGATGTACCAAATAGAGCCTCATAAGGAGATGTTTTTGCAAGAGTAGAAGAGGGAACACGATTCATTAAGTAACATGTTGTAAAGAATGCATCTTACCAGTAAGACGAAGGAACATAAGCCATGAATAATAAAGTAAGAACAGTTTCACGAATATGACGATGTCGTCTTTCGACTAAACCATTCTGTTCAGATGTATGTGGACATGAGAACCTATGAAAAATACTGTGTTGTTGAAGGTAAGGAGTAAGTTTACGATATTTAGCAACATTATCTAATTGAAAGATTCTCAACATGTTTTTGAAACAGAGGAAATATAGAGAAAACATCTAACTTGTGAGACATAGGAAACATCCAAGTAAAGCGATTATACACATCAATGAAAATAATATAGTATCGACAACCTTCATTAGACAAAACACGAGAAGGACCCCATACATCAGAAACAATCAAGTCCAAAGGATTCAAATATTGAGTTGTACTAGAAGGAAAAGACAATTTGTGACTTCTATGCTCATGACAAAAGGAGCAAAAACTTATAGTATTACTAGAAATAGGAAGAGAAAACTTATAAATAACATGACGCACAGTACGCATCATAGGATGGCCTAATCTAGAATGCCAATTATGGAGACTGGTACGTTCACCAACACATGATATTGGAGAGACTGAAGACGCGTCAAGTTCATAGAGACCACGTTTCGTACGTCCACTTAGAAGAACCTTCCCCGTTGTTTGAGGGTGAAAACAATTTCTACTGATTTTGGTAATTTCGGGTGTGTGGGTGAGAAACAAGTTTAAACCCTAAACAGTGTACTACAATGGAGTACTTTAGATTCGAGAGATCAATCTGTACAAATCCGGCCTAAACCAAGAAATGGCCGGTCCAGACTTGCTTCGGTCACAAAGTAAAGGAGAAGGGTTGGTTTTGGGGAGGGAAGCGAAGAGAGTGTTGAGACCAGAATAGTTGATTCTGGAAGAGTAGTTGTTTCACGACTTGATCAGAAAGTGGGAATCTAACAAATGGAAAGCTAGCAAATATTTTCTGAGTGTTGTATCCTCCTGACCTGAACTTGTCGTTCGGTGGAAATAGGTAAGACCTATTTATACAAGTCGAAGTGAAACGTACTCTGGTATCGTAAGAAATGGAAAACGGATGATTAAATGGGAGGAGGTGGTAACCGGTAACGCCTGGAATTGATGTTCCATAAAAGAAAGCTTTTCACCATTACTCCCTGTATTTACTAACCGCCTCATCCTTATGACACTGTCTTATAACGGGCGTAGTGTACGCCGCACGTTGTAAACCGCCAAACCAATACCAAATGAGCATGATATCCAGTGGAAAACATGTAGCATGTTGTTGTTCGGCAAGTTGAGCTTGGGAGACTTGACGGCTCGGTGGTGACCTTCGACGGTCGAGATTTTGCATCTTGAGAGGAAGGGTAGCCGTTGATTATTGCAAACCTTCGTTTGGTATCCAGTGGCATGAAAGCATGGCCGATACGGCTTTAATATGGCCTAGTTTAGGCGCGGCCAAAAGTTAGGGTTTTGGCTTTGTTTGGGCGCGACCAAACTAGGGATTAGCGTCGGGCCAAAGGTTGCCATGCGTTAGCTGGTAACCTTGGACGACTAAGATCTGCATCTTAGATGGAAAAGTGGTCGTTGATCTTCGCAAGACTTTGTTTTGGTAGCCGCATAGGGAATGACGGCATGGTATGGCGCGGAAAGATGGTTGGCATGCCATTGGCACATGTGGCATGGCTAGCATGCCTTGGCGCGGTTTGGGCGTGGCCAAAACAAAGGTTTTGGCGTTGGGCTAAAGGTTACCATGTGTTGGTTGGTGACCTTAGACGGCTAAGATTTGCATCTTAGATGGAAAGATGGCCGTTGATCGTCGCCAGCTTTTGTTTTGTTAACCGCATAAGGAAGGCCGGCATGGTATGGCGCGGCAAGGTGGCTGGCATGCCATTGGCACATGTGGCATGGCCGACATGCCTTGGCGCGGTTTGGGCGTGACCAAAACTAGGGTTTTGGGCCAAAGGTTACCATGCGTTGGTTGGCGACCTTGGACGACTAAGATTTGCATCTTAGATGGAAGGATGTTCGTTGATCGTTGCAAGCCTTTGTTTTGGTAACCGCATAGGGAAGGCCGGCATGGTATGGCACGGCAAGGTGGCTGGCATGCCATTGGCACATGTGGCATGGCCGGCATGCCTTGGCGCAGTTTGGGCGTGACCAAAACTAGGGTTTTGGCGTTGGGCCAAAGGTTACCATGTGTTGGTTGGTGACCTTGGACGGTTGAGATTTGCATCTAAGATGGAAGGGTGGACGTTGATTGTGGCACGCCTTCGTTTTGGCAGCCGTGAATGGAAGGTCGGCATGACATGGCTTAGGCGCGACAAGGTGGATGGAGCGGCATGCCATTGGCACATGTGGCATGGTCGGCATGCCTTGGCGTGGTTTAGGCGCGGCCAAACTAGGATTTTGGCGTTGGGCCAAAGGTTACCATGCGTTAGTTGGTGACCGTGGACGGATGGGATTTGCATCTAAGATGGAAGGGTGGCCGTTGATTGTCGCACGCCTTCGTTTTGGCAGCCGTGAAGGGAAGGCCGGCATGGCATGGCTTAGGCGCGGCAAGGTGGATGGTGCGACATGTCATTGGCACATGTGGCATGGTAGGCATGCCTTGGCGTGGTTTAGGCGCGGCCAAACTAGGGTTTTGGCGTTGGGACAAAGGTTACCATGCGTTGTTCGGCGACCTTGGACGGCTAAAATTTGCATCTAAGATGGAAGGGTGGCCGTTGATCATCGCACGCCTTCGTTTTGGTAGCCGCGAAGGGAAGGCCGACATGGCATGGCTTAGGCACGACAAGGTGGATGCCGCGGCATGCCATTGGCACATGTGGCATGGTCGGCATGCCTTTTGGCGTGGTTTAGGCGCAGCCAAACTAGGGTTTTGGTGTTGGGACAAAGGTTACCATGCGTTGTTTGGCGACCTTGGACGGCTAAGATTTGCATCTAATATGGAAGGGTGGCCGTTGGTCATTGCACTCCTTTGTTTTGGTAGCCGCATAGGGAAGGCCAACATGGTATGGCGTGGCAAGGTTGTTGGCATGCCATGCCTTGGCGCGGTTTGGCGTGGCCAAAACTAGGGTTTGGGCCAAAGGTTACCATGCGTTGTTTGGCGACCTTGGACGGCTAAGATTTGCATCCAAGATGGAAGGGTGGCCGTTGATCATCGCACGCCTTCGTTCGGTAGCCGCATAGGTAAGGCCGGCATGGTATGGCGCAGAAAGGTGGTTGGCATGCCATTGGCACATGTGGTGCGGCTGGCATGGTTGGCATGCCTTGGCGCGGAGGTGCGGCTGGCAAGGTTGGCATGCCTTGGCTCGGAGATGCGGCTGGCATGTCATGCCATTGGCGCAGTGGTGCGGCTGGCATGGTTGGCATGCCTTGGCGCGGAGATGTGGCTGGCATGGTTGGCATGCCTTGGCGCGGTAGCATGAGAATTAGGGTTTGGCATAGATGATGTCAGTCAGTGTTAAGGGTTCTGTCGTGGAACAATGACCCATGTAAAAAAAAGGGTACCCCGGTAATTCTTACGTAGGCATGCTGATTGATTCAATAAATGTGTTAATGGTCATAATGACATCATGTCAGATGTACAGTTTTACGATTTTGACCCTAAGCTAAAAACCACCATCAACATTAAGTCCCCTGCTTAGCTCGGAACAAGAGCATTGTTGCGAGGTAAGCATAAGATGGTGACAGGCGAGGACAAAAATATAAATGACAGGTCGTGAAAAGATGGTCAGGAAAGTCCGAATAACCTTTTTTGAGAGGTAAGGAGAGTTCATGATCCTCATGTTTGGCGGCCTAGCGTAGATTCTATTTGCAGTGTTGACCGTGAAGTGGTGA
Organism: Papaver somniferum; assembly: GCF_003573695.1. Lineage (NCBI taxonomy): Eukaryota > Viridiplantae > Streptophyta > Magnoliopsida > Ranunculales > Papaveraceae > Papaver > Papaver somniferum. Next base: position 173,167,313 of record NC_039359.1, on the reverse strand, counting down.
GATGAAGATCGTCGGCTTAGTCTGGTCATGTATCACCTTGGCTGGGTTAGGGAACATTATGACGCTGGCTTGGCGAGTTGTTGGTGTTGGCGCGGCAAGTCATGGCGCGGACAGCTTGGCATGGTGGGGCCAGGGCAATGGCGCGGACGGCTTGGCCTGGTGGGGCCAAGGCAAGGCGCAGTTTGGTGGGGCAAAGCATGTGTACGGCTTGGCGTGGTGGGGCCAAGGCATGGTGCGAAAAGCTTGGCATGGTGGGGCCAAGGCAATGGCGCGGTTTGGTGAGGCAAAGCATGCGCGGACGGCTTGGCATGGTGATTTGTCTTCACGGGCCCGGTTATCTGTTTTCCATACTGGACTCAAATAGAAAGTCCTTTCCTTATTCAAACTCCTAAGTACCACGCCCGTGCTTGGCCGACCCCCTACTTTTATTTCACACCTTTATATTATTTTTTTTCTGGCCGTGTGGTAACAGTAAAGCGGACGAGCGAATCCCAGGTATGTGTTCCAGCACTTCCTCTTTAACTTGTTTTTATTGTTTTCTTGTGTTAGTGCAAACCCTAGTTGTAGGCGTACCTTTTCATGAACTTGTAAAAATATTGTTCTTTTGTGTCGGTATGAATACTAGCCGTAAATATGCTTTGCGTGAACTTGTAGTAACATTTAGGCGTGAACACCGTAGTAATGTTGGCCGCCTCAATTACTGTGCAAAGTAGGCATGCATGAGCTAGTAACTGTCATTCTCTTCCCGTGAAAACCTAGCTCCTAGGGTTTCCTCCCTTTTCCTGGTGTGGCCGTGTGTATTGTTCCCATGGTGGGGCGTGCCTCCTCGTCCAGGCGTAAATTTCCTGTTGCAGGGTATGACCTTGGCATGAGGTGGTGATGCAGGGTCTGTCAGTCCCCATTTCTTTGCTCATGCGCATTATGACTTTGCAACAAATTGGTTTGCGTCCAGGATGGATCTCCTGTGTCTGATAAATTAATTTCCATGCACTTTCCGTAATAATTTCTCTTCGTATTGTTTCATTGTAGTTATTTCGAAGGTGAAAGTAGCGTGAGAGAATTTCGTTAGGATGTCATTTGAGAAAAGTTCTGCCGTACCGAAAGATGTTGGCAATACCAAGCCAAACATAAACGATGAGTTCTTTACAACATCTGCCACAATTAGGAAAAATAATCCCAAGTATATGTCGATTCTTCTGACTGGTCCGAAAAGTGAAGGAGAGGCCCGGTCAGTTCGGCCTGGAGGTGTAATAAGGTTTTGTCTTCAGAAGAAAGAGTATTCTGCTTCTCCCATTGAATTTAAAATCTGTGTGAGTCTGTTGCGTCCCTTTGAGAAATGGATGTGATTCATGATGAGCCAGGAATGTTTAAAATTCAGTTTGACCAAGGCGCATATTATTGATACTGTCGCGGCTTCCGCAGTGCTTCAAATTAAAAAAGATATTCCAGGCTTGGTTGCTTTTATTTCCAGATGGTGTCCGGACACTCACATGGCCATATGCAGGTGGGGTGAAATGACTATCTCTTTAGGGAGCGTGGCCGTCTTGCTGAACCTTCCCGTAAAAGGAAACCTCGATGTCAAGTTGTCTGCAGATGAAGAAGAAATGCGCACCGCTCTGGTTGCGAAATCAGAAGGATTCATTCGGAAAGAAAACAAGACGAGGTGATTCTATGGCTGGTGGGTGTCTCAGTGGTTTCCTGATGAGTTAGAGCCAAATCAGAAAAATAGTACACTTCATGTCGCAGCGTCCTTGGCTCTTTGGTTATCCAGAGATATTTTCGATGACGGCTCTGGTAAGAAGGAGATAAGACAGGAACTTATCAAGTTTGCCATAAAATTGGTAAAAGGTGTCGTTCTCCTTATCGGCGGCTTGTTTTTTGGTTCTCTGTACACACACTTGGATCATCTGGTCGCGGAGATGTGCGCTTCAAATGGCTACATGAAAGTGGATTCGTATATTCATGCCGCCTTTCTCCAAGCGTGGTTGTGGGAGCACTTCGAAAGGTATGCTACAAAACCGTTGGTCGTACTTCCCGAGTCTTGCGGTGGTTCTAGGATACTGCGCTGGTCGAATAGGCGCCCAAAGATTGGTTCGAACCTGGTTGGATTCCTTGACAACTCGCACACAGTCAATTTTCGTCCATGGGCTCCGGTGCATGCGTCCATAACTCAGATCAATACCTTTGCTCCTGCTCCGATCATGTCTTTGTCTTCTGATAAAGAGGATATGAGTGTTGGAGAGATGGTGTTCATGCGAAGCTGCACGCCCGGTCACATGCCATCTTTCTTTCGAGGATCTTACAAAGCAGTTTCTTACAATATCGATAGGACGGGTCGGCATATGGGTTTTGACCAAAGGGTCCCACTCGTTCGTCGGCCGGTTGTTCCAGAAGACTCTTTGCCAACTGTTCTCGATGCTAGTGTTCTTGTGTCGGGTAAAAGTCTCTCTTTTCCACTCGCGAAACGAAATCCATCAACAACCTCCAAATATAACATATTTTTGAAGGATGAGTTTCGCGCTATCCATGGATTCGTGAATGATGTGGTAGAAAACCGTCGCGGTAAGCCTTCTCCTGCGGTTTTAGCGGAGCACCCACTGCTGAGGGATCCTTCTTCGACCAAGCGAAAATCCGTTATCCCGGATGGAGATAGTCCCCAAGTGAAGGAGCGAAGGTTTAAAAGCCGTGCAGACGGTTCCCAATCAGATTCGACAGCCCTACAGTCTTTCAGTTCGTCTAATATGCAGGTACGTATGCTTTTCCTCTTGATTTTAGTTGGATCGCATATATCCTTGTTTCTTTTCTGAGTATCCGTTTTTGTATCTTGCCCAGGGTCTCAGCAGCGTGAACACCTTTACCAAACTTGCAAGTAGTCAGAAAACATCGTTTCTCGAGACGGAGGGTGGCGGTGCTGAGCCTATCCATGGTGATGGGGAACCCGAGAAGGATGAAAGTTCTTCCGACAAAAATGTTGAATCTTCCTCTAGTCGGTCTGAAAGCGAATCAGTGAGTCTCCAGCATTTTTTTTCTTTTTTCCTCTCTTCCTTTCTCTTTGGAAAATATCTAATCCGTGATATCATAGGGGGAAGCCATTTCTGAAGATGGCCCTGAGACGGAGACTGGCGGAGATACAGCTTTGTCTCCAACTGTGACAGCCGCACCAGGCGACCTTGAAATGGATGTTGATCGAGATGAAAACGTCGTTGTGATTCAGACAATGGAGAGTGCTCCAGTGGCCGCAGGTGCAATTGTCGTTAGGAATCCCTTGTCGGTTGCCGATGCAGTCGCGGGAGCCACTTTCAATCCTCCATATCTGGTTCCTCATCTGGATCATGTGTTGATCGGGAGATTTAGCGTGCCATCCAAACACGTGACGCTATACACCGGGATATGGAAAAGCTACGTACATATCGCCACGACCAAGAAAATTACTAGTCGATTTGTGTTGGTTAAGCGTGTGGAGGAAGCTTTGTCTTCGATTGACGACATGTGCAATGTGACTGGTAATACTGTTTCTGAGGATGTAGTCTCGAGCTGGAGGTTCCATCGTGACACGTGTGTAAACTTCGAGTTCAATGTTCCTTGGTTCGTTGAAGGTTTCTATGAGGTTGAAAATTTGCTGGCCGAAACAGTCGAAGGTCCTTCTGCGGATATGGTGAAGAAGCAGGAAGCGAAAGTCGAAAAGTTGACCAGGAAGCTGAAGTTGAAGAGGGCGTATCTCCAAAGCACGAAATAGGCTTTTGCCAAGAAGAGCAAACCATTGTTGAAAAACTTTCCTTGAACGAATTTTTGTCTTCTGAACTTCTTATTTTAGGGTTTTTTTTTTGAAAGGCAAATGAAACGCCTAGTTTACGGTTTTGATTTCCTGGATTTTTTGTTTGACAGACAAATGTTACCTTGAAGGTTTTGGATTATTATTTGGAATGAACTTTTTTTAGAATAACGATGCTTTTTGGTTACGATTGCGAATGGTGCAAACATCCCAGGAAAGCCACTGAATCGTGAGCATTGCTTGTCGACAGAGAGCATGATATGAGACATAACATGGCTATTGGTTTCATCATTCCCGTGAAAACCTGAAGTAGTAAACCACGTATTTTGTCTAGGCAAGACTTACTCAATTTTTGGATCTTTTGGTGAAAAAGGAATCTCCCGGATGTAAGACCGATTTTTGTGGGAAACATCACCGTGACTGTGGAAAGTCCCCAGTCATTCCTTGTCGTGTTGCCGATCCCTGGGCGGATCGTTTGATTATAACCCCTCGGAAGTCCCCAGTCGTCCCTTGCCGTGTCAAGACTGGTAATCGAGCCGCCTAGTAGTTGAGTCGTCGATTCCTGAACGGATCGTTTAATTTTACTGTCCTGACGTCTGGGTCGAGGTATGAGATCGAGGATTTAAATTTGACATCGTGACCGAAAGATCAACCTCCCACTGTGGTCGCCAATTGTTTGAGGGTGAAAACGATTTCTGCTGATTTTGGTAATTTCGGGTGTGTGGGTGAGAAACGAGTTTAAACCCTAAACAATGTACTGCAAGGGAGTACTTTAGGTTCGAGAGATCAATCTGTACAAATCCTTCCTAAACCAAGAAATGGTCGTTCCAGACTTGCTTCGGTCACAAAATGAAGGAGAAGGGTTGGTTTTGGGGAAGGAAGCGAAGAAAATGTTGAGACCAGAATAGTTGATTCTGGAAGAGCAGTTGTTTCACGATTTGTATCAGAAAGTGGGAAGCTAACAGATGGAAAGCTAACAAATATTTTCTGAGTGTTGTATCCTCCTGACCTGAACTTGTCGTTCGGTGGAAATAAGTAAGAACTATTTATACAAGTCGAAGTGAAACGTCTCTGGTATCGTAAGAAATAGAAAACAAATGAGTAAATGGGAGGAGGTGGTAACCGGTAACGCCTGGAATTGATTTTCCATAAAAAAAAAGCATTTCATTATTACTCCCTGTATTTACTAACCGCCTCATCCTTATGACACTGTCTTATAACGGGCGTAGTGTACACCGCATGCCAATGGCATATGTGGCATGGCATTTCTTGGCGCGGTTTGGCGTGGCCAAAACTAGGGTTTGGGCCAAAGGTTACCATGCGTTGTTTGGCAACCTTGGGCGTCTAAGATTTGCATCTAAGATGGAAGGGTGGTCGTTGATCATCGCACGCCTTCGTTTTGGTAGCCGCATAGGGAAGGCCGGCATGGTATGGCGCAGCAAGGTGGTTGGCATTCCATTGGCGCAGTGGTGCGGCTGACATGGTTGGCATGCCTTGGCACGGAGGTTCGGCTGGCATGGTTGGCATGCCTTGGCGCGGAGGTGCGGCTGGCATGGTTGGCATGCCTTGGCGCGGAGGTGCGGCTGGCATGGTTGGAATGCCTTGGCGCGGAGGTGCGGCTAGCATGGTTGGAATGCCTTGACGCGGAGGTGCTAATGGAATGGCATGCCATTGGCGCAGTGGTGCGGCTGGCATGGTTGGCATGCCTTGGCGCGGAGGTGCGGCTGGCATGGTTGGCATGCCTTGGCGCGGAGGTGCGGCTAGCATGGTTGGAATGCCTTGACGCGGAGGTGCTAATGGAATGGCATGCCATTGGCGCAGTGGTGCGGCTGGCACTGTTGGCATGCCTTGGCGCGGAAGTGCGGCTGGCATGGCGTGCCATTGGCCCAGTGGTGCGGATGGCATGGTTGGCATGCCTTGGCGCGGAGATGTGGCTGGCATGGTATGCCATTGGCACAGTGGTGTGGCTGGCATGGTTGGTATGCCTTGGCGCGGTAGCATGAGAATTAGGGTTTGGCATAGATGATGTCAGTCAGTGTTAAGGGTTCTGCCGTGGAACATGACCAATGTAAAAAAGAAAGAAAGGTTACCCCGGTAATTCTTACGTAGGCATGCTGATTGATTCAATAAATGTGCTAATGGTCATAGTGACGTCATGTCAGATGTACAGTTTTACGATTTTTACCCTATGCTAAAAACCACCATCAACACCCGTACATCGATCCTTCACAAGCCAAAATAAGGATGAAACTCAAATAAGACATTGTTATCGGTTGTAAGTCGAAATATCGATAGCAAATTGTTTGGAATTTGAGGAGTATAAATTGTGTTGTGAAGATGTAACTTACGATCAGGAGTGTCTAAAATAGAGGAACCAACATGAGAAATTAGAATAGAAGTACAGTTACCCAGTTTGACTTGATCAGGACCACTGTATTCTGAGGAAAGATATAGGCGAGAGAAATCATTGGCGATATCATCAGTTGCTCCCCTGTCAAGAACCCAAGGATCCGTAGAAGTTGTTCTTGGTGCTTGATCTATATAGGCACGAGGTGCTAAAGATAACTGAGCAGATGAAGAAAGTAGACACCGAGGTGGTTGTAGATGAAAGATGCAATCAAAACGTTTCCAACAGAGATGAGCAGGATGACCAAGTTTATCACACAGTTTACAAGGTGGTAACTGACTCGCACCACCAATATGTTGTCCATTATCATTCCTTTGTTGAGTATCAGAATTGGACATCGGAGACCTTGTAGAAGATGAAATATTAACTACAGGTTGAGAGAGCATGGATTTGTTTTGTTTTTCCACACGTAGTTTAAAGGTAAGAAGATATGTGATAAAATATTGAAGCTTCATAGTTACCATTGAGGTCGTAAGAGACTTTACGACGGAATCATAAGATGAGTCAAACCCAGCCAGAATACAGTGATGAAGTTCAGTATTGGTGATTTTAGTATCAGTAGTAGCAAGATTATAAACAATATCACGAACACGATCAATGTAGTCTCTCATAGAAAGAGACCCTTTCTTCAAAGCACGAAGTTCACATTGTAGATGATGAATATACGCGTCAGATTTGGAAGCAAACAAGGATTCAAGGAAAGACCAAACTGCATGTGATGTGGTGAGACGATGAACCTTCTGCAGAACAGCAGGAGTTAGAGAAGAGAAAATCCAACGAGAATGATTTTTTCCTGTTTCACCTAAGGTGCTGTCACACATTCAAACGCTCCAAGCAATTTTTCGCGAAGGTATAATGCGGAAATACAGTGGTTCAGTGATCTCTTATCACCCACTCGTATTTCAGCCTTATAAGTTTGCACCAATGCAAACAACCAACTCATCTTGAGTATGCAACGGAAGACTTGCTTAGATTTTTTCTACCAAACAATATAGCCGATACTGCAAAGAGGTTCATGCCATGTTTATGCTTCATATAATTGGGGGAGTATTATCGAATCAACAGTAAACCAAAGCCAAACGCATAAGCCAACAATCTCACTTTTATTAGCTTAAGGGGAAGATACAAAATCGTCCAACCTGTTAGAGCATTGCTCGGTTGAACCCACCAAGCATTGGTATGTCAAGTTTGGTTGTCATATTTTAGTGAATCAAAACTCATGTTAAGAGTCGCTTGATTATGTACTAGAGTTAAACTTCGTATAGGATAGGTTGAAAGCATTAAGATATGAGACATTACAAGTATTGCGAAGTCTTGAAGATGTGAAGAAGCAAGGAGATACAACGACAACAATCTTCCTTCCACTTGAGGTTAGTGATATTTGACTTGAATTGTTTCATTCCCTAACGTATCTTTCAAGTCGTGCATATTGAAAACATAACTGCGAAGCATATATGAACTCTAGATAGACATATTATTGAGGAATACAATACGAGGCATATTGCTTAACCATTAAAATTTGTAGATAAGACATCGCCATAATCATTTGAATGCTATTGTCATTATGTATGGGTATGAGGTGAGGATTTCATCCTAGGGAACAATGTTTATATGTGTTCTAAGGAAGTAAGTTCATAAACTTATTTGTGGACCGAAAAGGAAATTTCCAGGAGTTATTGGTTTTGTTATTCATTGCATATATTATGAACAACCAATATGTATGATAGAGTATAACCGCTCACAACTTGTTGTGTTCTTGGTAGAACTATTCACAAAGTCCTGACTTTTGTATTGGTATAACTTTTATTAGTAAAACCAATCTTAAGTAATCACCTGTGGTATGATCGGATTATGTCTGCCTTGGGGAAAGGGAATCGATCCTAGTAATGGAAAGGGAACCGATCCTTATAAGGGAAAGGGAACAGATCCTTGTAAGGGAAAGGGAACCGATCCTTGTAAGGGGTGCAGTACATCAAGGGGAACCGATCCTTGTATGGGGTGCAGCAAGGTTTATAGCAGAAAGGGGAACCGACCCTATGGACATGTGCAACACATATAAGTCAGATACCATATATATGTTGGGAACCGATCCTAGTACCTAGTCAACCAAATCTTTGGGAAGCTAGTGTGACTATGCGTAGTAATCACATGGAGGTAGAACCGAAACTTGTTTTGGTAGAACCGTAAGCCCATGATTGTGATTGAATGTTGGTTTGATCAATCACATAGTTCTTGAAAGTCAGACGAACCAATTCTAAACTTGTTTGGAAGTGTGGAAAATCGGTTTCAAGGTTGTAAGTGTGAAAGAGAACTTACAAAGTAAAGATGTCGACAAACTTTGAACACGTGCTGAGAATGTTTATTTCTATAATTGTTCAAAGATATTCCTTAACGGCTAAGGGAAGAGAATCCCAGGATCGAAACATAAGTAAGTTAATAATCTTTTAATTAAGGTTATTAATTTCACTTTGTAGGGAAATTACAGAATTAGTAATGTGCATTTACTGATTAGATTTTCCGAGAGACTTCGATTGTTATTTTTGGACAGGGCATTTCCAGGAATTATGGAAACCAAATTTCTGCTTTAATGAATATCTTGAGAATATTTTCGGCTTTGGAAATTCCTTTCTAGCAATCTAATCCTTCGTAACAACAGACTTCCTCTTTTGTCTTTGTTATTGGTGTAGCCGCGTATCAGAGAGAAGAGTAATCTAATTAGGTGAAATCTCTTACGGCCGCTCGTTTTAAAGTCTTCTTTGGGATTGAGAAGCTCTAGCACGACCCGTTGGTGGGAAACTGGATAATTGCGGTTTATCTTTGTTTTCGATTGATTTGATTGACTACGGTGGTTGAAATCTGATTGCACCTAGTTTGTTTATTCTTGAGAATCTTCTTTTCTGATATAAGATTCACTCAAACTAGTTTAGAGTTTCGACAGGGATCTTTAGACTGTTGTTAGTTCTAAATACGATCTTGTGATAATCCATTGTTAACAGACTCCGTTCTGTGCGTGATTGATCACAAGAGATTCAAGTGATTGTGTGCAGGTTTTTATTGAAGATTTAAGAACATTTGAAGACAAAAAAGATATTGAAGATCTGACTTGAGTTTTATAATCTTTGGTGTGCACAATACTTGTTTGGTTAAAATAGGATCCAATTAATAATCGGTTTATCCTTGTGGTAGATTGGATTGATTAATTGAGTAGATCGGCATCAACACAGTTCTTCGGATTAAAGGTGTTGTTGGCTTAATCTTAATCGATTACCTTTGAATGATTGAGCATAAGATAGATATAGACCCGACGAAGGAGTTTATGTTAAGATAAACGGAAGAGCCTTTTTCCGACTCATATCACTTGGTTGAATAGAGTTGATACCAAACAGATTTCTTGTTCCTTTACTGTTTGGAATACGAACCAAAGGGATTTTTCCAAGTACGTGACTTATTCATAAGTCGGAGGTGTGGGAATATAGACGGAACTAGGTGAACTATAGGGTTAGTTACTTGGTATAAAATATACGAAGTTAAGTGTAATTTTTTGTAGCGTCTTAATCCTGAGAGTATTCAATTCTGGACTAGGTCCCGGAGTTTTTCTGCATTTGCGGTTTCCTCGTTAACAAAATCTTGTTGTGTCATTTACTTTTATTTTACGCATTATAATTGTTTTATTATAATTAAATTAAATTACACAAACATTAATTCCTATTTACTTGATAAGAAATCCTATTGTGTTTGGTTAAGTCCGAACCTTTATATCAAGTAAACATACTTCGTTATTGTATTGTCTCGATCTCGTATCCATATACGATCACACAAACTGTGAACCGATTAGTTGCATTGTCTCGACTCAGTCCATAGACAATCACTTTCGGAGAAAGTATTTATAGGTAGGAAAAGTTTTAGCTTGAGGTATATTTGGGTACCCTCGCCTTTTCACAACCAATGAACTTACAAGCTTATTCTCTAAGCCCAACACAGCAATCACTCTCTACTGCAAATGTGGTTCCTCAACACTAACTATTGAACAACTGATTTGTAAAACTTCTCTAGTTATTTATAATGCCAAGAATCCAGGGCCAATCAGTATGCAACTCTGTTGCACGCCCCATGAACAACCATCTGTCCATGGGCAGTTCCCTAACCGCCAGTTCCACTTTTTAACTGCTAACTTTGGTGCTGGCTTGCACAATGGCGCCACACCTGTCTCCAATGGTGCCAAACTCGGTTATAAAGCCACTCTATAACCGTCTCTAACTTTCTCTTTCACTTTGGCATGTGTGTGATGCACACACACTGGCAACTGACATCTTGAACTCAAGTCCGACAATCATTATGCGTCACTGAACTTTGGTCCTGCCAATGTTCGATAATGATTGTTCTTCACTCACTCTTGGCCTACGCCAAATGCTCGATAATTATTACGCTTCATCTAACTTGCACTTCTGCCAAGTATCCGGCAATGGTTGCGCTTTATTCACTCCGCTACGCACTTAGCTCATTTGGATGCCAACATCCAAATATCTTGCCAACTGAGTCTTGACTTTCTTAATTCAAATTCATGCTTCATATGCATCACTTGCATCTCTTTTGGCGAGAAGTTATCCCCAATGGCGCATTTGGCAACGCCATTGTTGCATATGCATCATCCAAGTCTTGGCAAGTGCTTGGAACGATGCCAAAGTCATGCCATGACTTTGCATTTCATCCTTCATTCATTCCTTGAGCTGGGCTAACTCTTAATAAGGATATGCAACACGATCGCATAGTATTGCATGTGCTAAGTAGCCTTCTTGTCTCAGCCATGTTGGCACTACACCGTCGGCATGTGCAGCTCCATCTGCCAGGCTACATTCTCAGTAATGTGTAACTGTTGCGCTTAAATGTTGGGCCATGTTATAGACCTTCCCCACCCAATCCATTCAACGTCGTAATTGAATGTAACATCAGTTCAGCCTCTACTGAACTTTCTTTGGCCTTGTACGCATCTGATCCATTCTCAGAAATCAGCAACTTTGTTTGGACTTTAACCTTGCCAAACCTTCTTTTCCTAGTACTTAATGTCGTGTTTTCCTTGCCATTGAGCCTATGAATTCCAACTTCATTATCGCGTCGTCGACTATGCTTCAATCTCTACTTCATTCACATCTCAACACCCAAATGCTTTTGTGATCTATTGCACCATGCATTTTCAGAACTCCTCTGAAATTCGACAGTACTCTTTTGGGTAACCCTAAACCAATGGTCCTCATTCGATCGCATCCGCATCACAAATATTTTCTTCTAGAAATTTCGTGCCTAAGTGTACACTTCAAACAGCCAACATATCACCCTGATATGCATAACTTAGCTTACTGACTTCAATTCCGACTGACATTGCACTCTTGCAATTCAACAGGCCTTACTGTAGACTAAGTGTTCTTCAATCTTTTTGCAACACTCATGTGCAAACTCAATTGAAATGCATTACATTAGCCATGACTTAGGAAACCTAGATTTTTACGGTTGTCTCACTAGACTAGGTTCCTCTTCACGCGCCTTTGAAACTAACAAGGTCGCACTTGTTCTTTCAAACAGCTACGCTTTAATGTAGCGGAAAAACAACATCATGTTCTTCTCACTATGAGTTACTCTTAACTCATATGCTTGATGGACTTACATCTACATTCTTGTTGTGTTACTCCATGCTATCGCTCCCAAATACTGTCGCACTTCTACGTAACTCTCCCAACAGCAAACTCGCCTAAGCCACCAACTTTACTTCTTGCTTGGTTTTTCTTTCAGCGTTTCTTGTTGCATACTTTGGCTAAGTATACTTGTAGTGCTTCCCCAATGAACTAGCTTTACATTAAGCAAAAAGAGACAAGGTTTTTGCTTAAACACCTTCTTCATTCATTACACTAACCTTACACAAGAAACATAGGGACCCTTCTCATTTACACCACTGGCCAACACCCGGCCTTACTGAAAGCAAATACATTACCAAAGCAAATATACCAACAAAAGTGTGCTATCTTCAAAGACCGTAAGATCAGCAACACCCAACTTAACTTGAAAACAAAAACAGCAAACAAATAACATGCTAAAGTCTCCATACTTCAGCAACCTTGAAGGTTCAGGCACTTTCAACCAGCAATGCGAGGCCCCTGCTTCATACACATGCTAATCACGACGAACAAGGGATGTTAAGATCCATAGGATATCCAAATTTCATATTAATCTCAGCTAAGCTTTCTTCGAACGAGCGGACAGGAGAAAACTCACTTTCCTTCCATTTGTCACACTTCATGTCAACCGGACTAACTTTCCCTACGCCTTTCATAAAACAAGGTGCACTAGGAATTTGTATGAAGATCCCGCCAAGGTGAGACATCATTGTTGCCTCTGCTTCTTTGAAAAAAGTTGTTACCAAGGATCATCTCGAAATCATTGAGATGCATCACCATCACACTGATCTGGCCACACCATTCTCCAACTTCAACCTTCGCCACTGCCATCCCCTTGATTGGCTTAGCTATATCACTCACTGCTTCATGCAGTGACCAACCCGATATACTTCCAAACCCAAGTACTCTTCCATCGACAAGCTCATAACAGTATGCGATGCACCCGTATATACCATGCCCCAGAGACGATGATTGTGTATGCCAACTTTCACATAAACCAGGCCAGCGCCACTCAGCCCATGTTGTATTGTTGTCGTTTGTGCTACTATGTTGCATAGTTGAATAGGATTAACATGCTCCACTCGATCAGCTTCTTCTTTGTCACCACTACACTCAGTGACGATTGCGAACAATTTTTATTTCTTTGGACAATCACGCACAAGGTGAGGACCCTTGCATAAGAAACAACCACCAGCCTTGTTCTTCGCAGCCAAACTATCATCTCTTTGATAGATTTTCTCCTTGGCCTCAGAACTTTTCTTATCCTTGTCCTTACGCTTATGGGTTTTCTTGTCCTTGCCCTTTCTATTAGCATCAGTTGAGGTATTGACTGACCTAAAATCAGAAAGGTTGTCCATGATTGAAATGGATGAAGGTATGTCTTTGGCACCCTGCCTTATCCCTTCAGCCTGAGCCCACGGCTGCATGATAGACACAATTTTGTGTCTTATTTGTATCGGTTATATATATTGATAGTGCTCATTTTTGTACTTATTATTGTGTTTTACGTGTGTGTAGGTATTTTTGGCCAATAAACATTTTTGGAAAAATCGGCTCGAAAAGTTGCGCGGGGCACCCTCGGAGGACAGTTGCTAAACGGACCCCAGAATTGGATAAGGAGCACCCAGGCTATGTATAGCCAAAATTCATCCTCAGCACCCACATTTGTCCACAGCACCCAAGTCACCTACTATCGGCACCCCCTACTCTGGATAGGGGGCAACCAGCTTCTTCCCCAAAATTCAAATTCATTTTGGCGGGGATATTTGGCAGAAGTGAACAGATTTAGGGTTTGAGATTCAAGCGAGTTTTAGAGAGATTCAAGCGCTGATTTTTATGGAGCTGGACTTCCTAGAGCGTAACAGGCTTGGAATGTTCGTTTTGATCGATCGAATTTGGCTGGATAAGCCGGAAAAAGGAAACAGAGGTGTGGAGTTTCAAGGGTATCCTGATTCAGTAGTTGGAAGAGATTTGGTCGGATTTTTCTCGCGTTATGGATTAGTATAACCCTGTTTCGTCTAAACAGGGAATGTATGGCGGCCAGATTCGAGAAAGAAGGAGTTTCCATCGTGTTAGACCAAAACAGATTCATGGAGAAATATTATCGGGATTTTAGAGTCCATGAATATTTAGCTAATAATTTAACGCCCAGGATTGAGTTAAATGGGTCTTGCTGGAATATTGTAGAGGTGGGATTGACCCAGTTGACGCGTACAGAAGAGAAGAAATAGAAAAATCCGCGACTTGCCGTGAAAGAAGAATGAAGATAAACTCGAGCTGTTGAGGGTTTACTTGGGGGTTGTTGGCTATATATAGGTTGGTTGCAAGTCAGAGAGGCGAACGAACAGTTTGGGGTAGTTTAGAGAACCAGAGGAGACAAAAATCACGAGTTGCAGGAAAGCTGTTCTACTGGTGCTACTGAAGAACACGAAGAACATCAACCCACGCCCAACTTTCGCAGAACACTGTGTTGTTCTACAGCACTTTGCTTCTATCGTTACTGTAGCAGTCTTATTCCTTATGTTTCTCTTGTAACAGTCGATCTGCAACACATATAAACGTTGCGATTGAACTGTTTTACTCCCTTTGAGTCTCTTCACCTTTGGAAACACCTTTTGAGCAATGAAAAAATATTTTGAACCTGTTTTTGATATGAGGAGCTAAACCCCATTGATGAGGTGATAGAGGAAGCTATTTTTCCAATAAAGAGTGGTATTTTCTATTTATCTTATTTATTACAATTATTTATATGATTATTTGCCTTGTTTGAGAATTGTTTTAATGATTTTTATTCAACAATTGTGATTTTCATTGATGGTATATGCTTGGACTTAGGTTTTTGATATCCCATGCTTTTGATTTACACTTGTTATTTTAAAAATCTACTTGTTGCAACATCTTAGAATCAAATTAAACGAAAAAATTGAATAAATATAAATATTGGATTTAAATCACTTTGAACTTGGAAAATAGTGGAATCTTAGCCTCAGTGTTCTTTTAATATTGATAACAACATCATCTTTGTTTGAGTTTTCTATTTTTGTTTTAGAATTTAAGTCTATATTTTATCCTTCGCAAGTCTGAGAATCGAACCACTTTTATCACTATCTACAATCACATTAATTTTTGGCGCCGCCGACGCGGATTTGTGTTTAGGTTAGGGTTTTAGATTTATTTTAGGTTTTGTTTTTGTTTTTAGTTTAATTCTTCTTGTTCTATTTTACGTTTTTGGGTATTTGTCTATTTATTGCAGGTTTTGAATCAAAAAGAAATTGGAGACTAAATACCTTGGGGATTGAAACAAGAGACAAAGCGAAAAGAACTGAAAAGAAGACAATTTTATTTTTGTTTAATTTTTAGGATTTTTTTTATTTTTTCCAATTTAGAAAAAACTGTATTAGGGTTTATTTTTAATTTTTGTAATTCTTCTTTTCTTTTTGGACACTTTGGACTTTAAACTTTGGGACATTATTTTAAACCCTACGGAAGGGTAGTTTAAATATAAACTGTGTGCAGAGAAGGACGACGATTACGATATCGCCTCGGCCCCTCGGGTTCGTACATGACATAGGTACGGGAGGTAAGTTTCTAGAAACACCCGCGAATCCCCTGTCAGGGGGTTTACTGTATTCCTTCGTTTGCATATATGATGAGGACTTGAAAACGGCTGCTTTAATTTCCTAGTAAAGGGCAAGGACTGGCCATACAAGATAAGGGTTCGGATTTCATCACCGTTCTCTTCTTGCCCGCCTTAGGAAAACGAAACCAAACGCGAACCTAAGCCTAAAATTTTGACTAGAACGAGACCTATAGGGTAACGAGCTTAATAGGAAAGTCGTTCGAAGAATATTGGTTACTCTTTTGAGCATACTTCGAAGTTCTTGAAGGTTTCTGTGAGTTGAATGCGTGACTGCGCCGCCTTGTAACCGGTGAGGCCTTGGGTATCAAAGCTCCACTAAGCTTCCCTCGCCTCGATTCAACTTACTTTGACTCGGATTGATTCCAGAGGGGTTTGCTCAGATTGTAACGAGTTCCTTTTCGAAAGAATAGAAGCTGGTCTAGAAACAATCTAAGTGGAGCCATGATGCTTTTTATTTGCTAAAAATTTAGGTTTGATTTGGTTGAGTCAGCCTTGTTTTGTGTTTGCATAGAATTCCCTACCTTATTCTGTTGCATGCCTAAACGTAAAAGAGACGCCCTAGGTAGATTTGTTATAGAGAAACCTAGTAGTTCTAAGCGTATTTATTACCTCAATTTAGAAAGTCCGATTCGTGAAGATTCCGTTTTTGAACGTCCGTTTGAGGAAAGAATCCCTGATAGTCCAATAGCGCCAGAAATGGCAACTTTGAAAGCCTTGTTGAATCCTACTAGGACTACTCGTCCCTCGTGTATCAGGTTACCTGAAACTGAAGCAAATTATGAACTTAAGCCTGGAACCTTACAGTTGCTCCCAATCTTTTTAGGAAAAGAAAATGAAAACCCCTATTTCCATGTTAGGGACTTTGAGGAAATTTGTAGTACCCTGAAAATTAGAAACCTTGATGATGATGATTTAAAACTCAGGTTATTCCCCTTTTCCTTAAAAGATAAAGCCAAGTCGTGGCTGTATATTTTGGCTTCCGAATCAATTGAAACCTATGAACAACTTACATCTTCCTTTTTGAACAAGTTTTTCCCTAGGTACAAAACCTCGTCTATTAGGACGCAAATCTGCACGTTTACACAATAGGAGGGAGAATCTTTGTATAGGTATTTGGAAAGGTTCAATGATTTATTAGCCCAATGTCCTCATCATGGTTTAGAAAAGGTTAGGTTAGTTCAGATCCTTTATGAGGGTTTATATTATCCCACCACAACTACAGTAGAGTACATGTGTACAGGTGGGTTTGAAAACCAAACAGTTGATGATGCGATGACATATTTGCATGAAATCGCCGAAAAGACCCAACAGTGGGAAAGCAATAGGGTACCCCAGAAAACAATTCTTCTAGGAAGAGGAAACGTTAATAGGGTAGAAGGAAGCTTTGAGTCAGATGCCAAAATTGCTGCTCTAGCGAAAAGGTTAGAAGCTTTAGAAGTGGGTCACACTAGTGGTAGATTGGAGCCTTTTTGGGAAGGCCAGAATAATGAAGAGCAAGCCAATGCTCTCTATAATAACACTAGGTATGATAACCGTCAGAAGTTTGACCCATATTCAGAAACCTATAATCCTGGTTGGAGAAACCATCCGAACCTTTCATGGTCTAAGGGCCAGAGTCAAGGTCAGTTTAGTAATTCTATTGCTCCCCCAGGTTTTGGTTACACTAAGAATTCATCAGGCCCAGAAAACAAAACGAATAGCTTAGAGGAATCTATTAAGATGTTAGCAAAAACTCAGGATATGTTAGCACAGAGCCAAATTAGTTTTCAACAGGAAACCAAGCATAACTTTCAAACTAATGCTCAGAGCCTTGCTAAGCTAGAATTTCAAGTCGGCCAAATAGCTAAGACCTTAAGTGAGAGAGATAACGGAAGGCTCCCTAGTCAGACTACCCCCAACCCTAGAGGAGTTCATGAAGTAGGTGCAAAACCATCGAATCAATTGAATGCTATTAGAACCCTTAGGAGTGGTAGATTAGTAGACAATCAGGTAACCATGCCCGATAGTGAACATACTGTAGTTCACCCCTCAGGACCACTAACTGAGGGGACTGATAAAATTTCCGATGATGCCAATTCGGTTCCTGAGAGGTCTGATTCTGTGCCTAGAGCCCCATTTCCCCAGCTATTAGCATCAACAAAGAAGGAATCGAACTTTAATGACATATTGGAGGTTTTTAAGCAAGTTACCATAAACCTTCCTTTATTAGATGCAATTAGGAAAATTCCTGCTTATGCCAAGTTCCTTAAGGATATGTGTACGCGAAAGCGAAAACTTAGCGTCCATAAGAAAGCCTTTTTAGCTAGTCATGTAAGTTCAATCATTCAGAACACTACCACTCCAAAGTACAAAGACCCAGGTTCCCCAACCATTGCTTGTACAATAGGTAAACACCGGGTAGAAAAAGCTTTACTTGACTTAGGAGCCAGTGTGAACTTACTGCCGTACCATGTGTACTTACAGCTAGGACTTGGTGAAATGAAACCTACTCAGATAACACTGCAGTTAGCTGATAGGTCTGTCAAAATTCCTCGAGGTGTTATCGAGGATGTTCTTATTGAGGTCGACAAGTTTATTTATCCAGTGGATTTCGTGGTCCTAGATACCCAACCTGTCCCTGACCCAGAGAACCAGATACCTGTGATTTTAGGTCGCCCATTCTTAGCTACGTCTAATGCGATCATAAACTGTCGAAATGGTGTGATGAATTTATCCTTTGGTAATATGACTATCGAAATGAACATTTTTAATGTCAGTAAGCTACCTTATGAGCTAGATGACACATGTGTTAAGAGGTGAATATGATAGAATCCTTAGTTCAGGAGTCATTACCAAACATCTTGTCTGAAGACCCATTAGAGAGTTGTCTATCCCTTTTGGTTTAGATTTTGACGATGATAGTACCATTGAACAAGTGAATGCTCTATTAGATTCTACCCCTGTGTTAGACACTGATAGATGGAAAGCTAGGTTCGAACCATTACCAGCTTCTGAGACTACCTCAGTTCCTTCCTTAGAAGAGCCCCCTAAGTTGGACCTCAAACCACTACCAGATAACCTGAAGTATGTGTTCTTAGGCCCATCTGAGACTTTACCTGTGATTATTGCTGCCGACTTGGATAGTGATCAGGAAAGTAGGCTAGTAAAAGTACTTCAAGATAATAAGGAAGCTTTAGGGTGGTCTAGCAGACATTAAGGGTATTAGTCCTACCGTTTGTATGCATCAGATTCATTTAGAGGAAGACTCCAAACCTTCTAGGGAGATGCAACGTCGACTGAACCCTAACATGAAAGAAGTAGTTCGAAAAGAGGTGCTTAAGTTGTTAGATGCGGGTATTATCTACCCAATTTCAGACAGTAAGTGGGTCAGCCCCGTTCAGGTTGTTCCCAAGAAATCAGGTATCACTGTAGTCCAGAATGAGGATAATGAGTTAATCCCAACCCGAGTGACCACGGGATGGCGTGTCTGTATCGACTATAGGAAATTGAACAAGGTCACAAGGAAGGATCACTTTCCCCTTCCTTTTATCGACCAAATGCTAGAGAGATTAGCTGGATATAGTTTCTATTGCTTTTTAGATGGCTTTTCCGGATATAATCAGATCGTTATTGCCCCAGAAGACCAAGAGAAAACCACTTTTACCTGTCCCTTTGGTACATTCGCGTATAGACGCATGCCTTTCGGGCTGTGTAATGCCCCTGCGACTTTTCAGCGTTGTATGATGAGCATATTTTCTGATATGGTAGAACGGTTTTTAGAGGTCTTTATGGATGATTTTTCAGTGTTTGGTTCATCTTTTGATGAGTGCTTGCATCATTTGACATTAGTGTTGACTAGGTGTAAGGAAAAGAATTTAGTGCTTAATTGGGAAAAATGTCATTTCATGGTTAAATCAGGAATTGTTTTAGGGCACATCATTTTTCAAAGGGTATAGAGGTAGACAAAGCCAAAGTTGACCTTATTAAGACTTTACAGGTCCCAAAAACCGTAAAAGACATTAGGTCATTCCTAGGGCATGCAGGTTTTTACCGTCGATTCATTAAGGATTTTAGCTTGATTTCTAGACCTCTTTGCAATTTGCTTGCAAAAGATGTTAAGTTTGTCTTTGATGATGCTTGTTTAGAGGCTTTTGAGAAGCTTAAAAATTTACTCACTACCGCTCCCATAGTCCAGGACCCAACTGGAACCTACCCTTTGAGATTATGTGTGATGCTTCAGATTATGCTATAGGCGTTGTGTTAGGTCAACGAGTAGAAAATTACTTCATGTGATTTACTATGCTAGCAAAACTCTGAATGATGCCCAATTGAACTATACAACTACCGAGAAGGAACTGTAGCCATCGTGTTTGCCTTGGATAAGTTTAGATCCTACCTATTAGGTTCTAAGATCGTAATCTATACCGATCATGCTGCTTTGAAATACCTTTTGTCTAAGAAGGACACCAAACCTAGATTGATTAGGTGGATCCTATTGTTACAAGAATTTTCTCCAGACATTAGAGACAAAAAGGGTGCTGAAAATGTAGTAGCAGACCACTTATCCAGGTTAGTTGTTAGTTCCCCTAGTGATGCCCTTCCTATAAGGGATAGCTTTCCTGATGAACAATTGTTCTCTGTTTCCCAATCACCTTGGTATGCAAATATAGTGAATTATCTTGTTACTGGTCGTACCCCTCAACATTGGGGTAAACAAGATCGTTCTAGGTTTTTAGCCGAGGTTAAGCATTTCTTTTGGGACGATCCTTATTTGTTTAAGTATTGTCCCGACCAGATTATTAGAGATGTGTACCTGAGAGTGACCAGTCCAGTATTCTCTCCTTTTGTCATGAACATGCTTGTGGGGGTCATTTTAGTGCTAAGAAGACTGCTGCTAAGATATTGCAGTGTGGATTTTACTGGCCTTCACTGTTTAAAGACTCCCATAGTCACTGTGTTTCTTGTGATCGTTGCCAGAGGTTAGGAACCATTTCCCGTAGAAATATGATGCCTTTGAACCCTATTTTAGTGATTGAGGTCTTTGATGTGTGGGGCATTGATTTTATGGGTCCATTTCCTAATTCTTTAGGTTATCTTTACATACTTGTCGCTGTAGACTATGTGTCTAAGTGGGTTGAGGCGGTTCCGTGTAAAAAAATGACCATAGGGTCGTAATTAAGTTTTTGAAAGAGAATATACTTACACGTTTTGGTACACCGCGAGCTATAATTAGTGATGGGGGTTCACACTTTTGTAATAGACCGTTTGCTCTGTTAATGAAACAATATGGTATTACCCACAAAGTAGCTACCCCGTATCACCCACAGACTAGTGGTCAGGTAGAGGTTTCCAATAGGGAAATTAAGCGTATTTTAGAGAAAACAGTTAATCCTAATAGGAAAGATGGTCGTCGAGGCTTACTGATGCCTTATGGGCTTACCGTACCGCGTTTAAGACACCCATTGGAATGTCACCCTACCGTTTAGTATTTGGCAAGGCATGTCACTTGCCTGTTGAGTTAGAGCATAGAGCCTATTGGGATTAAGCAGTTAAACTTTTCACTTGACAAGGCAGGAGCTCACAGAAAGCTCCAGCTCAATGAGTTGGACGAGATTCGTAGAGATGCATACGATAGTGCTAAGGAGTATAAGAACAAAATGAAACTTGTGCATGATAAGAATATTTTACGGAAGTCATTTTCTCCAGGTCAAAAGTTCTTCTGTATGACACTCGTTTGCATCTATTCCCCGGGAAACTGCGCTCTCGGTGGACCGGTCCTTTTGTGGTCCGTACTGTTTTTCCTCATGGCGCTATTGAGATTGAGACATCAGATGGTACTAGTTCTTCAAAGGTTAACGGTCAGAGATTGAAGCCCTTTTTAGAGCCTTTTCCTACAGGTGATGTTGAGGAGGCCCCTCTGGAGGACCCTGTTTACCCTTGATTGACCATCGAGGCGATTTGTATGTTGTATAATATTTTTGTCAGTTTTTGGTTTCACTTCACCCAGGTACTATCTTTCCGAACTCTCTCTTTACTATTTCCTCATGTTACTTATATTTTTGGTACTGTTCTTTCATTCGAAACATTGAGGACAATGTTAGATTTAAGTTTGGGGGTGGGGTAGAAACTTTTTGTTTTAAATAAACTCCAGAGCCTAGAAATTTATGCATATTAAGGATAACACTAACCAACCTAATGAGACCAGAGTACGTTTCACTTCGACTGGTATAAATAGGCATTACCTATTTCCACCGAACAACAAGTTCAGGTCAGGAGGATACAACACTCAGAAAATATTTGCTAGCTTTCCATCTGTTAGCTTCCCACTTTCTGATACAAGTCGTGAAACAACTACTCTTCCAGAATCAACTATTCTGGTCTCAACACTCTCTTTGCTTCCCTCCCCAAAACCAACCCTTCTCCTTCACTTTGTGGCCGAAGAAAGTCTGGAACGACCATTTCTTGGTTTAGGCCGGATTTGCTTGCAGTACATTGTTTAGGGTTTAAAATCGTTTCTCACCCACACACCCGAAATTACCAAAATTAGCAGAAATCGTTTTCACCCTCAAAAAATTGGCGACCACAGTGGGAGATCAATCTCTCGGTTGCAATATCAACTTCCAGATTTCCGATATCACCTTTCACTTCCAACTCCAACATGGTGGAACTCAGAGCCGGATCAGCCGCTGAGAACACCAACGCAGAATCTGTCCCTGGTGTTAACGCTACTTCCAACGGCATCACTACGCCGCCTACTGACCCCAGCAACATCGAAAGAACTCCTTCAGGTGTAACACCACCAATCACCAGGTCCAGAGCCGCTGTCGCCTCTAATGTTCCTGCGCAACTTGCTAACCCTGGCAGTATTGAGAGCGCTCCTTCAGGCGTTACACCGCCAATCACCAGGGCCAGAGCTGCCTCTATCGCTCCTAACGCTTCTTAAATCATGGCGCCTCCAACCTCCACTAAGACTCCGATTACCCCACCAATGGGACGAGAAACCGGAGGAACCAGAGGAAGCCGACCTTATATTACCATCACTGATTTGATGGAATGACAGGAAGTTCTCGCTAGAGCCCAGACGGACATGGTCTCGACACAGAAAGAAGTACTTGTTTTTTTCAAAGTCCTGACAGAACGGCTGCCGCAGGAGTCACGCACTCCAAAGCCAATGAGAGACACCTCCAACACCCCTGGCGCCAGCACCTCGATGGAACACATCTCCGCGGATGAGGAGATTCGTGCCAGAATCCCATTGGAAAGAAATCAGCCGTCCAATTTTGTCACACAAGAGGATCTGGAGAAACTTCTCCGGAATCGAATCAAGAATGATGAAATAAGCATGCATCAGCATCAACCTCCTTACCCACCTGAAATACAAAGAATTCCTCTTCCAAGAGGATACTCCTCTCCTCAATTCACCATGTATAATGGAACCTGAAATGCACGTGAGCATGTCTCTCGATTCTTGGAGTCCCTAGGCGAACATGAATACAATCATGTTATTCGTCTGAGGGAGTTTTCAAAATCGCTTACCGGAAGAGCATACACATGGTACAACAACATCGCGCCAAACAACATCCCCAGCTGGGGTGGCATGGTTACCGAATTTTATAAAAAGTACTTCTTTGTGTCTAAACAAGTTACCTTCTCGGACCTAGGAAGGATGTACCAACGGGACAACGAACATCCAAATGATTTTGTCAAGAGATTCAGGGTTCAAGCACTAGACTGTCATGACTCAAACATGACCGAACAACAACTGGTGAATTCATGCATCAACGGTATGGCTCCCATTTACTGCGCCTTGCTAGAGAACCTGCGTTTCCAGACATTCTCTGATCTCCATGAAGCTGCCAGGTGATCAGCAACGACATCACCAGCATTATTAGAAAGAGCTAGACCAACCAGAGCCGAAGACATGCGCGAAACTCGCGGGAATAGACGTCTCATCAACAAGCGGTACAACGCTGGTTCCTCCTTTGTGAGCGTAGTAAACGAGGGAGGAAAAAGGAAGGCCCCAGCTACAGACCAGCAGCCTAAACGCGAAGCACCAGCACGACGAGTAACTCTGCCACGGAAGGTCATCGCTAAAGCTCCCATGCGTCATCAAGAAGCTGAAGGAAATTCCCTGGATTTCCCGTTTCCCATTGAGGAGGTGATCGATCTCTTAAAAACATGGATTCAAGATGATGTTATCAGACTACCATCTCCCAGACGCCCACCTATTAAGGTCGAGATGGCAAACCCCAAATACTGCCACTACCACATATTTGTTCATCACCCAACCAGTGATTGCAATAGACTAAAACATATTTTCAAAGAAAATATAGAGGCAGGGGAACTTCAGCTAGGAAACGAGGGAGTACATCGAGACCCACTTTCGGTGAGGAATTGTGGAGTCTCTGGGGACTCCGTGCACGAGAATGTACGATCCATGATGCAACACGTATGCGAAATTCTCTACCTTTCCAAGGTACAACGCCAAGATATCTTCACGGCTCTCAATCGTGTCGTGTCGGGCAAACGACTTTTTCCCACTATGGCATCCACGCCAAGAGCCCAAGCTCTCTCAGGAAGCGGAATCGAAAAATACAACTGGGGACTGCTGACCACGTCCTATTTAAGAGGTATTGAATTCGATGACATGCTAATCGACGTGGCCTATGACTTCAACATTGTTACCTTCAAGACTCTGAAAGCTACAGGATTTACGAAACAAGAGGATACCCATTCCCTATCCGTGATTGAGAGCCCGGGAGGGGAAGACTTGAACGCGTATGGATACATTACCTCGATATCAGGATGGGAGACGATATAACGCATATCAAATTCCACATTGTCAAAGAACTAGGTTACGACATGATATTGGGGCACTTTGTGGGTACTCGACAACAAGACGAAATTGGGAACATCCCCTCTATCGATGTAACCGCCCGAAAGAATCTCCAACAAACCGTCCCACCTGCTGCCGCATCGACGAGCTACCGATGGAACTCGGTCACCTGGAGAAGACCCGTTGGCGTTAACTCATAGGTTCCAAACGCAAGTAAGTTTGTCAGAACGATCTTCTCTACAACCAGTCATTTCTTCTCCTATTCCGTCATGGGGACTCAGCGCGATTACCGGCGGGGACGCTGTCAAGAGATGTGAGTGGGGCGCTGGGCCATTCAAATTTGTAAAGAATTTGGAAGCTTCAATCGAAACCGAAGAGACCAGGATTCAAGCGGTTACACAACACCCGAACTCGTTTCAAATCGGAGATATGGTGGTCAAAGAGAACTCGTTTCAAGTTGGGAAGATGACGGTGAAGATACCTGTTCGGACCGATTCACCCAAGGAAAAAGAAGACGAGCCATATTTGGTGGCAGACGTCCTTTTGAGGGGTTACTGCAAGCTCATCAACACAGACAAGCTGGGAGGTGTGATAATTCACTCACGATGGCTCAAACCCTTCAATCCCTAAAACGATGTACTACTCTCTTCCAGCACTCTCTTTTTAGAATTTTCTTCAGCAATTTCTCCTTCCACTTGATATTTGTATTTCCCCGAGATGAATGCACCGTTTGTATTCTTCATTAGGGTTTCTTTTTTATTCAAAAGCATACCTTTCTTTCCGAATGAGTTTTCTGAATCTCAGAAAGAAAAAAAACATACACCAAATAAATCCCAAATCATGGAGAAGCCATTAACCATCCAATCATAACCAGAAACATCAACCCATTCTAATGGAAGACTTGGGTCTTTCAAAATGAGAAGTTTTATTCAAAGATAGAAACCGCAAGCGGGATGCTAATTGAAGAAACCCTAACTTCGCCACGAAGACAAGGAAGGTAAAAAAATAAGTCTGCAAAACATCAGGACAACTAAGCGACGAATAGAAACAATAAAAAAGGATAAGCTAGTCATTGAAAGTTAATGCGCGAATCGCCAATACCTCGGTCAGAGATCTTTCAAACACTTTCCCCAACAGTCTTTCGGGAAGCGAAGATTCCATCCGGAAGCCACATCAACAATAGCATCCTCAACATCCCACCTGGAAGTCGTCTCAGCAGAAACAACATTCGTCTCTTTACCGACATCTGCCTCGACAACCGACCCAACAGATGCCACCACGACTTCCCCAATGTCACAGACAACAGTTTCGTCGTCTACTCAGAAAGTTGTTTCAGATTCATCGACCGCAGCATCATCATCTTTCTCGGAAGTCTTCTCATTGACCTTTCGAGGATAATTTCCCGATTCATTTACATCAGAACCAAGGGTTATGACACCGTCCTGGACATGGGAACTACGTTGATTTTCCCCTAAAATTTCACAAACTAGGTCTTTCGCCGTTTCAACTGAGAAGCAAACTGTCCCGCCTCAACAGTGGGCTGTGAAGAGGTTTTGTTGCACCAAAGCCTCCCAACGCACTGGGATGCTTCGCCGCCTTCCCGTTCTTCCTCCAAATATATGTCCCGAATAATTTCTCCAGCTTCATGGAACAGAGATTCAATTATATTCAACGCCTCCCCATGAGAAGAAGACTGGTTTTCGCCGATTCCAAAGTTTATCCCCAAAGAGTTGGAGGCACGTCTGTCACTGGAAGATCCCATTATGCACTACAAAACCAGAGAAAGGATAGAGGATATACATGACTTCAGGACAACCTGTGCGAATGAAGGATTCAAGATCATCTCTTATATCCAGCAGAGCGATGAGGTCCCGAAAATGGAAGCCTCCTACTAGCAGCGGATTGAGGCGTGACATCAGATTCTAATAAAACCGTTTTCTACCAGCGAACATGAGGAAATGCCTGGACGTAAGGTGAATTAGGGTTTGGTGAAAAACATGGAAGTACATGTTTAAGACACGCTTGCCCACGTTTTTACTTCTCTGCCGCCAGCACCGAGACTTGAGAAAATAAAACCGACAAGGTGACATGAAGAGAAGGAATAACGCTCCCTTTCTACGGGCATAACACTTGCGGGGTTTTGAATAAGGAAAGGACTTCCTATGTGAGTCAAATAAGGAAAGGAGGCAACCATGCCCGCAAATACAAGCCATCACCGTGCCAATCCGTCCGCGCCATGCTTGCCTTACCAAACCGCGTCATGCCTTGCACCACCGTCCGCGCCATGCTTTCCTTGCCAGAACCGTTCCATGCCTTGGACCCACCATGCCAAGACGTCCGCGCACGCCTTGCACCACCGTCCACGTCATGCTTGCCACGCCAAGACATCAATCAAGCCCATTCCCACACGTGCGTTGTACCGAGCCCAAGCCAACGCAATGCCTGTGCCCCCCTTCCAAACCGCACCAACACCAACAACTCGCCAAGCCAGCGTCTCGATGTTTCCTAACCCATCCAAGGTGATGCATGGACAGACTAAGCCGACGATCTTCATCTCACCACTTCACGTTCTACACCACAAATAGAATCTATGCAAGGCCTCCAAACACGAAGATCATGAACTCTCCTTACCTCTCGAAAAAGGTTAGTCGAACCTTCCTGACCATCTTTTCACGACCTGTCGTTTCGATTTTTGTCCTCGCCTATCACCATCTTATGCTTACCTCGCAACAATGCTCATGTTCCGAGCTAAGCAGGAGACTTAATATTGATGGTGGTTTTTAGCTTAGGGTCAAAATCGTAAAATTGTACATCTGGCATGACGTCACTATGACCATTAGCACATTTATTGAATTAATCAGCATGCCTATGTAAGAATTATCGGGGTACCCTTTTTTTTTCATGTTCCACGGCAGAACCCTTAACACTGACTGACATCATCTATGCCAAACCTTAATTCTCATGCTACCGCGCCAAGGCATGCCAACCATGCCAGCCGCACCACTGTGCTAATGGCACACCATGCCAGCCACATCTCCGCGCCAAGGCATGCCAACCATGCCAGCCGCTCAACTGTTCCAATGACATACCATTCCAGCCACATCTCCACGCCAAGGCATGCCGACCATGCCAGCCGCACCACTGCGCCAATGGCATGCCATGCCAGCCGCACCTCTGCTCCAAGGCAAGCCAACGGCACCACTGCGCCAATGGAATGCCATGCCAGCCGCACCTCCGTGCCAAGGAATGCCAACCATGCCAGCCGCACCACATGTGCCAATGACATGCCAACCATGCCAGCCTCACCACTGCGCCAATGGCATGCCATGCCAGACGCACCTCCACGCCAAGGCATGCCAAGCATGTCATCCACACCGCTGCGCCAATGGCATGCCATGCCATCCGCACCACATGTGCCAATGGCATGCCCTTCACCTTGCCGCGCCATACCATGCCGGCCTTCCCTATGCGGATACCAAAACGAAGGCGTGCGATGATAAATGGCCACCCTTCCATCTTAGATGCAAATCTTAGCCGCCCAAGGTCGCCATACAATACATGGTAACCTTTTGCCCAAAACCCTAATTTTGGCCACGCCAAACCGCGCCAAGGCATGCCATGCCACATGTGCCAATGGCATGCCAACCACCTTGCCGCGCCATACCATGTCGGCCTTCCCTATGAGGCTACTAAAACAAAGGCGCACGATGATCAACGGCCACCCTTCCATCTTAGATGCAAATCTTAGCCGTCCAAGGTCGCCAAACAACGCATGGTAAACTTTGGCCCAAAACCCTAGTTTTGGCCACGCCAAACCGCGCCAAAGCATCGCATGCCACATGTGCCAATGGCATGCCAACCACCTTGCCGCGCCATACCATGTCGGCCTTCCATATGCGGATACCAAAACGAAGGCATGCAATAATCAACGGCCACCCTTCCATCTTAGATGAAAATCTTAGTCGTCCAAGGTCGCCAAACAACGCATGGTAACCTTTGGCCCAAAACCCTAGTTTTGTCCACGCCAAACCGCGCCAAGGCATGCCATGCCACATGTGCCAATGGCATGCCAACCACCTTTCCGGGCCATACCATGCCGGATTTCCCTATGCGGCTACCAAAACGAAGGCGTGCGATGATCAACGGCCACCCTTCCATCTTAGACGCAAATCTTAACCGTCCAAGGTCGCCAAACAACGCATGGTAACATTTGGCCCAAAACCCTAGTTTTGGCCACGCCAAACCGCGCCAAGGCATGCCATGCCACATGTGCCAATGGCATGCGAACCACCTTGTCACACCATACCATGTCAGCCTTCCGTATGAGGCTACCAAAACGAAGCCCCGCAACAATCAACGGCCACTTTTTCATCTAAGATGCATATCTTAGCCGTCTAAGGTTACCAGCTTACGCATGGCAACCTTTGGCCCCAGTTTGGTCGCGCCTAAACTAAGCCAAAACCCTAACTTTTGGACGCTCATAAACTAGGCCATATTAAAGCCATATTGATCATGCTTTCATGCCACTGGCTACCAAATCGAAGGCCTGCAACAATCAACAACCACTTTTTCATCTAAGATGCAGATCTTAGTCGTCCAAGGCTACCAGCTAACACATGGAAACCTTTGGCCCTAGTTTGTCCGCGCCTAAACAAAGCCAAAACCCTAACTTTTGGCCGCGCCTAAACTAGGCCATATTAAAGCCATACTGATCATTCTTTCATGCCACTGGCTACCAAACGAACGGTTATAATAATCAACGGCTACCTTTCCTCTTAACATGTAAAATTTCGACAGTCGAAAGTCACCACCGAGTCGGCAAGTAATCTCGGAGCTGATCGAGTTAAAGAAGCCCGTCTGCAAACCTTAATGTCTGAATTTGAAAGAGTGAAGATGAAAGGCACTGATACAATTGATAGCTTTGCAGGAAAGCTATCAGAGATAGCCTCAAAAGCTGCGTCACTTGGACAATCCATTAATGAAGATAAACTGGTAAATAAGTTTCTCAATAGTTTACCAAGATCCAAGTATATTCATATCATAGCTTCTCTCGAACAAGTCTTAGATTTAAAGAAGACTAGCTATGAAGATATAATTGGAAGATTGAAAGCATATGAAGAAAGAATCCTTGATGAAGAAAACAATAGAGAAACTCAAGAAAAACTCTTGTACACAAACTCTTACCAACAAAACTCTGCGACAAGAGGAAGAGGTCGTGGAAGAGGTGGAAGAGGAAACAGAGGCCGAGGAAGGGGAGGAAGGTTTAACTCACAAGATAGAAAAACAAGTCAGAATGATCAAAACCAAGGGAAAGAAAAGAAGGATAGATCAAACATTATTTGTTACAGATGTGATAAACCAGGACACTTCTCCTCTGTATGCGCTAAAAGAATACAAAAGATGGAAAAAACAAACAAGAGTGAAACAAGGGAAGCAGATACAGCTCTTTTCATGCACGAAGTTGTATTCTTAAACAAAGGGAAACTAATACCAAAGAACTACGAATCAAAGGATGGAGAAGAAGGAATCTGGTATTTAGATAATGGATCCAACAATCACATGACTGGTAAGAGACACTACTTTTCTGAACTCAATGAGAAAATCAAAGGACAAGTGAAGTTTGGGGATGGATCTTCTGTAGAAATTGAAGGGAAAGGATCAATTCTATTTCAGATCAAGACCGGAGAACAGAAGCTTGTCACAAACATCTACTTCATCCCAAACTTACAAAGCAACATTCTAAGCTTAGGACAAGTTACATAAGTTGGATGTGATGTTAGAATGCGACAAGATTATCTAACAATTCATGACCCAAGTGGAAGACTTTTAGTTAGAGTCTCACGCTCACAGAATAGACTCTACAAGATAAGTCTCATGATTGGAAGGCCATTATGTCTGAATATGAGACTGGAAGATCAGACATGGAAGTGGCATGCAAGATTAGGACACATAAGTTTCAGAACCTTAAAAATTATGTCTCAGAACAAGATGATTTGAGAGCTACCACAACAAAACGGAGTGGTGTAGAGGAGAAACAGGACTCTAATGGAGATGACAATAAGTTCTTTAAAGGCTATGCAGGTACCTAATTATCTATGGGGAGAAGCTGTACGACACTCCACATACCTAATAAACCGGATACCTACGAAAGCTCTGAAAGACATGACTCCATATGAAAGTTTGCGAAATAAAAAACCAAACATAGATCATTTAAGAGTGTTTGGTTGCAAAGCATACGCAAAAGTTGATTTTGCAACTCTTAAGAAACTGGATGATCGATCTCAGACTCTTGTGAATCTAGGAATTGAGCCTGGATCCAAAGCTTACAGATTATTCAATCCAACAACGAAAAGAGTGATAGTGAGTCGAGATGTGGTATTCGATGAAAAAGCAAACTGGAACTGGAAATAAACTAATGATGGACCAAGTAGGGATCCAGGAATGTTTCACATGAGATGGGGTCAAGTAATTGATGAAGGCGAAGGACCCATAATCATCAATACCAATGGAAACAATGATGTTAATCAAGAAGAAGAAGAGAATAATGAAAACACTGAGAATAACGAAGAAGTAGAAGAAGAAGAAGAAGAAGAATAAGAGATCGATGAAATAACTCAACCCATTCCACTGCGAAAATAAACAAGACAAATACAAAAGCCACAGTATCTGGAGGATTATGTTCTTCAAGCTTCAGAAGAATGTGAGATTATGCTACTTTCTGTTAATGATGAACCAAGGAATTTTCAGGAAGCAAAGGTCTCGACTAAATGGACACAAGCATGTAGAGAAAAAATTATTTCAATCAACAAAAACAAGACTTGGTTTCTAGTTGATAAGTCAGGTGGGGTAATAGCAGAAGCAGCATCAAACTCATGCGAAATTCACCACTTAGACGTTAAGACAGCATTCTTACATGGTGAATTGCGAGAAGATGTGTATGTTGAACAACCAGAAGGTTTTGAAGTAAAAGGACAAGAGCATAAGGTTTATAAGTTATCAAAAGCTCTATATGGTCTAAGACAAGATCCTCGAGCCTGGAATACAAAGTTTGATCAAATCTTAAGAGAAATCAGATTTGTTAAGTGCTCTAAAGAAACATCAGTATACAGAAGAGAAGAAAAGGGAACGATTCTTGTGATTGCAGTATATGTAGATGATCTATTTTTGACTGGAAACTCCCTTAAGGTGATCAATGAGTTCAAGAGAGAAATGTCATCAAAGTTTGAGATGTCAGACCTCGGAAAACTCACTTATTACCTTGGCATAGAAGTCCATCAAGGAGTAGATGGTATTCAGATTAAACAAGAAGCTAATGCAAGGAGAATTCTGAAAGAAGCAGGACTTGAAACTTGTAATCCAACTAAGATACCAATGGAGTTTGGACTTAAAGTTTCAAGGGCACAAGAAGAAGCTGAGATTGATCCAACGAGTTATGTAAGAAATGTTGGATGCCTTAGATACTTGTTACACACAAGACCAGACTTGGCTTTCTCCGTGGGAGTAGAAAGCCGTCATATGCAGAGTCCACGCAAGTCTCATGGTTATGTAATAAAGCAGATATTGAGATATCTAAGAGGAACAATCGGCTGTGGATTGAAGTATGGTCGAGGAGGATTAAAAGGAATTGTTGGGTATAGTGACATCAGTCATAATATTGACCAAGATGATGGAAAAGGTACAATTGGTCATATATTTTATCTAGGTGAAGCACCTAGTACATGGTGTTCACAGAAGCAAGACACTGTATCCCTCTCATCCTGTGAAGCTGAGTTCATGGCCGCAACAGAAGCAGCTAAACAATCAATATGGCTTCAAGAACTGTTGGGTGAAATCAAAGGAAGAGAACCTGAAAAAGTTCTCATCAGGATTGATAATATGTCTGCAATTGCACTCACTAAAAATCCAGTGTTTCATGGGAAGACGAAACACATTCACAAAAGGTATCATTTCATACGAGAATGCATCGAGAAGGAGGTCATTAACGTTGAACACATACCAGGAACTGAGCAGAAAGCAGATATATTGACAAAGGCATTAGCTCGGATCAAGTTTGAAGAAATGAGACAACTGATTGGATTACAAGATATGTCACGGGTAAGGTTGAAGCTTAACGGGGAGAATGTTGGTTAAACTTCAACATAGAAGTCACTAACAAGTTGATTAGGACAAGATTAGGAAATTGATGTAATCCTAAGGGAATTAGAATTCATCTAGTTCTAAGAAAAGGAAATACATGTAATAAGGTAATAGCACTAGGAAAAGGAATTCATAGTTCTATACATGTATGATCACCAAAGTTGTGGTTGATCATATGAGCAAGATTAGAGCTTGTGTTTAGTTTTGAGAGATTTTCTAAACATCAATAAAGAGAGTTGTCTTTATATAAGCTAAGTTTCATCTTGCAGTTGCCATTAATTAGTTCTTTATTTTTCCTATCAATGTGTACTGTTCATTTATAGTTATTTCTTTGTTTTCCCTATAACTTTACAAGCTTTAATTTAATCCTTAATTTACACAACAATAAATAAATAAATAGCACAATACCACCTTTTTATGTAAGGTGTTAGGAAAGATGCTTTGTTCTTCCCCATCATGCCCAAAGTCCTAACTTTCCATGTCTGTGCATTATAATAGAAAAAGAAAAATTGACAACAAATAAGAGAGTAACATCCTCAGTATCAGCAAAAGTGAGAGACATGGAAAGAGAGAGACCTGGAAATGGTGGGTATGGTGGTGATGGAGTGAAGTAGGAAAGAAACCACATCTCAGAATGGTAGTGGTAGCCATTGCAGAGAAGCAAAGAGAAGAGACTGTTCTGAAGATGAGGATAAAGGAAATAATAAATCGAAGGGTTTAGAGATTGTCGAATGACACGTTTGAGTTCTACATCTTGTTTGTTTGCAGCTGAATCGGCGTCTGGATCTGAGTCAACCACTGACTCGGGCCGAGTCAGCAGTCAGATCGTTTGTTTTGCATTTTGAGTCAGATCTGACTCGACCTCTGACTCAGACATAATCCCTGACTCGGACCCATTTGAATCAGGTAACAAAATATCCCTGACTCACGAGACCAAATCAATGACTCACGTTTTTTGAGTCAGATGAGTCAGATCTGACTCAAAACAAACGTATCAAGTCAGATCCAGATGAGTCAGGTGATTTCACTCAGATCTAGATGACTCAGATCCATACGACTCAGATGAGCCAGGAGTAAACAAACATGGTGTAGATATCCAGTCTCCTAGAACAAGTCCAGTGGGAGATTTGCCCATTTTCCTATCCATGTAGATTGTAGATGGGCCGGCTCCAGAATCTCTATACCGGGACTCAGTCCCTATGAACCTCGTACCTCGACTCCCTTATTAACGGGGATTCCCATCCTAGGTGACCTTATAAGGGACATCTATTGGATAGTTCAATTATCTATATACCCTTAAACCGTTTAAATTACTAATCTATCCCCACCCTTAGTATAAAAACCTAAAATCAGTTTAACAAAAGTCAAAATTAGTTTCTATTAAACCATCCTCTCACGAAAAGAAAAAAATTTATCGTCGTGATTAATCGTCGATTCATAAAATTTGATCGTCGATTAAACTCAACTACATAATGGTTCGTACAAAGAAAAAAGCAGGGAGTACGCGTTCTAAATCGTCTTTCAATCTATCAATTGAATAACAAGAACCAAATGAAGATGAAGGTGTAGAAAATGAAATTCAACCTGAAATTCATCCGACTGAAGCACAAACTCCTGATATGATGATAAGAAAGTAAGTTCTACAAACCCATCTCTTATTTGTTGTTTTTCATCGGTTGAATAGGTTTAATTCCTGAAAAGTTATGGTTTTTGATGGTTACAGTATTAGTTTCGGCTAAAAAGCTAGTGAATGTGAAATAGTTAGAGATTTTTATTAGTTATCACTCCTTTCTGAAGACCACATTTATGCTACATCTAGTGACCTTGGTTATGTTATATTTTTTCAATAGGTTCAAGATATCTACTAGAACCGATCCTAAGGATCTTTAATATGACCGATCCTATATAACCAGTAAATACATTTTTGGTTTGTCTACTAATTTAGGATTTCTGTAGGTGTTGAAAATATTGTTTGGTTAAAACGGAATGTTCATAAGATGTCGACATAGTATTTGAACACGGGTTAAACTCTTATTACTTAATGTTCAAGTATTTTCCTTGATACTCACGGTGAGATCCCAAAACGAAATATTCTAGTATCTTTTAAACATCCGAATTTATGTGTTTTCCATATCCCAAGGAATATCACAACTCTTGTTGCTATATTAGTAAAGTATATGTTATATGCTAGCTAATATTAGTTGTCATCCAAGAGTGGTTTCGATACATGAGTTGGAATACAGTTGGAATTTTGATAAAACCAAAAATAAATATTTGTTTAATATTTTTAATATTTTCAGATTTGGCAATTCCTTGTTTTCACAAACAATCTTCGTCATTACACTATAAATAATAGAGCTTGTATTCTTACAAAATCATCATGTGACATACTGCCTAACCGTTTATATGATAAGACCACTAGAAGTATTCTTGCAATACTCATTGAGAAAGAAGAGTATCCTAATTAGGTGAAATCTCTTAAGTGGCCTTCGTTTCAAGTCTTTTTGGGGATCAATAAACTTTTAGTACTACAGTTAGTGTGGAACTAATTCGCATTGTTATTTAGCTTCGGTTGTTGATTTGATTGACTAATGGTAAAGTTGAACTATGATATAAGGTCACTTGAACTTGTACAAAGATCAAGGATTTCAGATCTACTTTATTGATTCAAGATCTGAACATAAATATTGATCATCCATTGTTAATAGACTCTAATATGTGCGTGATCGATCATTAATGGGAATGAAGTTGTTTGTGCAGGTCCTTTGAAAATTGAAGATTGAAGACTTTTCTTTTTGGTATTCTGATCTTTGTGATACTTCTAGCACGATTGATTGACTGTGCAGTTTATCTTGATAAGCGTCAGGCTTGTTGTATAGATAGGTAATACATCTTCTCTTTGAGAATATGACAGACACATTTTTGTGTCAGTTTTTATCCCAATTGTCTATTTTGTTAATACCTATTTTTGTACTTCTTTTGCTATTTTATGTCTTTGTAGGTGTTTTTTTGAAGAAATAAGCTTTTGTGGGAAAATTGGCTAAAGTGATGTTCGCACCCCATAGAAAATCACTAACGTCAATCCCCAAAAATTACTCAGGGAACCCCCAAGAAGTGTTAAAGGAACCAAAAAATCGTATTGAAAGCACCCGGAAAAATGTTAAAGGTACTAGAAAAATTGATAAAGGCACCCTAAAAAATGGATAAGGGTGCCCCAAGTTACTATTGCCACCCGCGATGTGAATAAGTGGCACCTCTTCTTCTTCATCATCCTTTATAAGAGTTTTGGCAGAAAATTTTGCTGCAACTTGCGTATATTCTGTTTTGATTTTTGAGTGATTTTTCTCGAGATTTTCTCACACACTTGGGTTTGTTTAGGCATGTTACACCTAAACAGGTCAGGTAATAACTTTAGAATCAAAGAAAAGGAATATTTCTACACACAATAAGACACGAGAATATCTCGGGTTTTCACATACTTTCCCGAGTATAACTGAGGTTGTTGTGTATATGGAGAGAGTTTGGGGAAGAGTTTTGAGGTAACAGAGACGAGAAAATCGAGTTGTAGAGAAATTTTGCTGCTGCTGCTGAGGAAGAACTCGAAGAATATTGAGCCGGCAAGACAGTCGTTAATTATCTATCGTATTTTCCTACCGTTATTTCAGCATAGTTCAAAAGTGTTAGAGCATTGCTCGTTCGAACTCACAAGTGTTGCTATCTCAAGCTTGTTGTTAAATTTAATTGTCAAAACTATGTCTTGATTTCTAGTCTACATATAGTCAAGTCTCATATTAGGATAAAAGTGTGTAGTTGAGATTCGGATATCACTGCGTTCTACCGTTTGAAGGCGAAGATCAACAGGAGCTCTGAATAACTTCTTCAACATAGGTAAGTGAAGACTGAACCGCCTATCTATTTATGAGAAATTGTTGCATGACTAAATTATATAGTACATGCATAATAAAAAAATTAGAGTCAAGTTTATCTTGAATATCGTTCTCGAAATATGCTGAGCTTAAGAACATTTGTTCATACTTGTTGAATTTAGTTAAGAACAGTTTATTTCTCATGACCTAAATTGTGATTTAAGATTTAATCATTTGAAAATAGCCTTGGAACAACGACATGTGTCATTGATGTTATTCGAGAATATTTCATATTGATTATTAGAGAGATATAGAACTAATATTAAATGTGGATACAGGACAGTATGCATACCAATTCACATACTAGGAGAACTGTTATAATTCCAGAGCCACAGTACATATACCTAGTACACGTACCAGCGTAGCTATAGTTCGGCAACGACTTTTTGGTACGCATACCTGGTATCCATACTATAAAAGGCCTGTGAACTCATGAACCAGGAAGGTACTTATAAAAGGTGCTTAATGTTATTACCTTCCTCTAATTGGTATTGGTCATTTCCAAGAACTCTTTATGATATTGCACATTGTTGGCACAATACAATATTGTCACCTTCTACTAGAGTTTTTTGGGATCTAATTCCGGCTGCAATCTGTTGGGTTCTATGGAGAGAACGTAATTCTCGTGTTTTTGAGGAAAATTATCTCTTTAAAACATATGGAGATCTTGGCATTGAAGCACAAAGCTTAGTTCTGGCTTGGGCTGCAGCTTTTGGTAAAAGAGTTCTTAATTCCTCTAGTACCGTTTTCAACTGGAATGTAATATTTACTTAGTTTTGTTTTTCTGCTTTCTTTTATCTGTAATCTACCTCTGGTAGTGTATGTACATTCTTTCATCTAATAAATTTCTCCTTCAATCAAAAAAAAGTCAAAAGATGATCATGTGAAAATTACCTTGAACATCTTATGTTATTTGTGTGAGACGGTCACTTGATGTTAGATCGAGAAGTTTTGTATTGATCATTGGATAACTTGAAAATTACTTGAAGCTAATGGTATGTGTGTGATTACCATTGTCGTCTTCCAAGGATGTTTCAATGATTGAAATGAGAGTTTAGAACAATTACCCATGTCTGGATACAACACGGTATGCATACCTAGTATGCGAACTGTATTGTGATGATTCGGGTTCGGAAGTCTTGTTTGCGTACCTAGTATGCGAACGGATTTACCTGAGAAGGTAAATCTTGTTTTCATACCTAGTATGCGAACGGGTTTACCTGAGTTGGGTCCGGAACAATTGTTCGAGAACCGGTTTTGCGAATGGCTTGATTAGGCCAAGGTCCAGAGCTGCTATTCGCGTACCTAGTTTGCGAACACAGTGGTGAGGTTCTAAAATCGATTATGTATGATTCTCTTACCCATGAACTAAAACATTTATGATTTAAGGAATGCAAATTAACTTTGCAAACCGTGGCTTAATGTTCATGAATTGATTCTTGTATAAATACTTTGTACGATTATGAATCAAACCGATTTCGATTCAATTTGTTCATATAGATTTCTACGAGATAGTGAACAATTGAAAAACTCTATTTGAAATACAATTAGATTCATTTGATTATTTATCATGATTGATTGATCTTCATTTTTGATCTAGAAGTGTTAGATGAATACGGCTAAGACAAAATTGTTCATATGGATAACTTCGGTTAACTGTTATTGAGCCAACTCAATATACACGTTTAGTTACGGTAACCCATATCTAAATATAAGTATATTTCATTTGTGTGTAACAAGCTAAGACCATCTAACGGTGGAGATTGATTGCTTAATTTCTAAGCAGACTTAGCTTGAATCTTAAATCAGGAGTTCATCTAACGATGAATATTGAATGGTTTGATACTAAGCTATTTTAGCTTTGATTTTAAGCAAACCTGATTTGAAAGAATATATAAAGGAGAACTATAGCAACTAGAAAACCTAATTCCGACACTTTCTTGTGTCCTAGTTGCAAACTAGTGTCGATTCTCCTTTAACCTAGGTTTTCCAAAACCGTTATTAGGTTAACGACTTGAAGACTTCATTTGGGATTCGTGAATCCAAATCCAACTATTTTCTCTGTAGTTGCGTATTCTGATCTTACTTGTTCTATCGTATTGAGTTTTATCTTCTGTAAGATTTACTCGAGATTTATCTCCGATAGGTAAGATATAAAAAGTAATCACAATAGTTCTTCGTCTCAGACTCTTGTGATTCCGCAATGACTTCTTCTGTTAATCAGTTTAGGTTATTGTGAGGTGTCTAAAAACTGATTTTTTTTTTTTTTTTTAAATTTGGGTGTGCCGTCGAGAAACGAATCTAAACCCTAAACAAATGCACTGCACGGGAGTGCTTTAGATTCAAGTGATCAATCTGTACAATCCTAGCCTAAACCAAGAAATGACCGTTCTAGTCTTGCTTCGGTCACAAAATGAAGGAGAAGAGTTGATCTTAGGGAGGGAAGCGAAGAATGTGTTGAGATCAGAAAGGTTAACTATGAAGGTGTGGTTGTTTTATGACTTGTATCACAATATGGAGCTGGCTTGCAGAATGTAAGCTATCAGTTCTTTGGTGTTTTTCTGGATACTGTGTTGATAACCAAAAACTCTTCTTAGTTGAAATAGATTGAAAATATACTTATATAGTCATAGTTGCACGCTCCCTGATCTCATAGGAAATGGGAGTACTTGAGTGATAGAGAAGTGGGATCGTGTAAAAAATGTTGAAAACCACGTCTTGTTATGAGGGAATACGGGTTAGTTTACACCCACTACTTCTCAGTTTCCACTAACTGTCCGCTTTTCCTGACACTTTCTCATAATGTGTGTGTTGCACGCCGCACGCTCTAAACCATCAAACCAATACCCTGATGAACATCCCCCGGTTTGTGACATGTTTGATGTCTCGAATATTTTATAGAAAATATTGAGCAAGTTACTGAGTGGGTCTTGACTAATTATTCTGACCAATCACGCGCAATCTAGGTGGCGGGTAGTCAGGTGTGGTGAGCCAAGTCATGAGACTTGCCGCAAAGAATAGCATGTGGCACTATTACGTTAAATAACTAAGTTATAAAATATCGTATGTACTCGATGCATGTAAAGCATCACTTTTAAGCAAGCAGCTCAAAATAATCGATGCATGTGAAGCATCATTGTATAGCCTGTCTTGATTGGTCGCGGAACCTAGCGTCTTAAAAAGAGCGTTACCATCCACTTTCATGGATCTTCTGGGAGCTATTTATGCATGTCGAAGGTAGGTCGGTCAATCCCTACAGGAGAGTGATGGTTGGTAGCCATTTTGACATCCTATTGGTCGGTCCAAGTTAAATCTAGACAGGTTAAATTGGCTATCCAAATTGGATGGCTGAGATGATTTGCGGCAGTTATTGGTTGCCGCTAATTTATTTAAGACTTTTATAAGAAGCGCAGCCAGCCATCTTCGGGCAACCGTTTAGGAGCCACATGGGTAGGCCGCGACGCGTCCGCTTGTTCCTTATGGAAGAGGAGCGGCCAATAGTCACGACGACATTTTGTTGAACGCTTAGAATATGAGTTTAGACGGCCGATTCGTCTGGAGAAGTTGGGCGGTCGAGATGATTTGCGGCAGTTAATGGTTTCCGTTGATTTATTTAGGTTTTAAAAAAGCCGTGTGGCCAACCTATTTTGGGCTAACGGTTTTTGGTGTTAGCCGCGCGCTGGGAGTTGTTGGACTGACCAGCACAATAGTCGGGCCGCTGATGAACATATCCGCACTTTGCCCGTTGATTGAGATTGAATCTAGGCCGATCAATTCGGCTGGCGAAGTTGGGCGGCCAAGATCGTTTTGCGGCAGTAACGTGATGCCGCTTGATAGAAATTAGGGTTTTGTAACTCGTGTGGCCAACTGTTTTGGTAAACATTTAGTGGCTTCTCTTGCGAGTCGGAGAAATGTCGATCGTCCTAGGCATTAGTAGGCCCGCCGATGTACATGATGGCACTTGTCCGACAATGTTAGGAGGCGAATAGGTTTGATAAATCGACTGGCCAAAACGTGCGACCGTGATCATTTTAAAACTGTCATGGGCAGTCTATATTAAATTTCTTAAGGAATTTAGACATGTCGACCAGCCAACTTCTAGCTTTATTTAAAAGTACCGTGTCTCATTTAAAGCGATCTGATTGGTCGATGGGAAAGGAGGCCGGCCAGCGGCAACATGGAGTGTGGTCGATCGCCCACGGGTGGCTCCTACTAGTGCAGATCGTCCAACCAAGTGGCATGGCCACGCCTCCCTTTGCTTCTTCTTTTACTTGCCGCAGTTCCTCTTTATTTCTTGTTTTCTTCCTTTGGTAGGATTTTGCTCCTACTAGTCCATGGCAGATTAATTTCCTAGCTTACCTAGGTCCGGTCTCGACCAATAGGGCTCGAGGTATTGTGCAGGGCGCAAAAAGCCTAATTTTGCAAAGTAATTAGGTCAAAATTTGAATCTTGTGAGCTATCACAAAATTGATCAAATTTGATAAATTCTGTGTATTAACACAAAAATTCTTTTATTCTCAGAGAGCAGTTAGCGCGTCTTCTGATTGAGTATTTTCATGCAAACCTTAATCTTGATACTTCGGGAAATTCATGCTACTCAACTGCGAGTGAACATTAATTGTCATTTCGTACCAATATTAAGGGTTCAGCTGGGGAACATAACATAAGAAAAGTACTCAATAAGCCATACATTAATGAATAATGTAGGCGAGAGATAAAATCTACAGAATATTTGGGGTTGTTGCTACACGCATCATTCTGGGTAAATTTTATATATCAATATTTTGAATTGCTCAATACATATGTAAGTAAGGAGGCATGTGAACTCATCACTCTTAAATGGCTCAGCTTCTTTGCAGAATGACAACGCATTATATACAGGGTTTTACAATTTTAGCCCTGAACTAAAAACCACCATCAACACTAATATTTCTAGGATGCTCTTCGGGAGTATAAGACCGGATTATTAGTTGGTTCCTATTCACCTTGATCTTTGTTGTTAGAGCACTGCTCGGTCGAACTCGCAAG
Source organism: Papaver somniferum (assembly GCF_003573695.1). Classification (NCBI taxonomy): domain Eukaryota; kingdom Viridiplantae; phylum Streptophyta; class Magnoliopsida; order Ranunculales; family Papaveraceae; genus Papaver; species Papaver somniferum. The sequence goes on along the minus strand of NC_039359.1, from coordinate 173,125,923 downwards.
CGTTGTTATCTAAAGCTTGTTTATCAAGTTTAGTTGATCAAAATTATATACTTGATCTCTTGTCTACTTATAGCTATGTCTCGGATTAGGATAGAACGTGTAGTTGAGCTTTAGGATTCACGACTTCATCAATTGAAGACGAATATCTACTGAGGAGAGCTTGGAGCAACTTCATCAACAAAAGTTATGTGGATACTAAAACTTATCTATCACTCAGAAGTCTATTATATTCTATCTTCTGATGAGATCAAGTCGTATAGCTATATAGACTTTTATATTATACACATTTAATATTTCGAGCTGAGTTTATCTCGCTTATCTATTTCTCAAAATGTATGTTGGAAGATTTTTGCTTTAACTATGTTCATCATATTCTTTACGAGTTTAGTTGGAGACAATTTATTTGTTCGAAACTAAATATTAAGTTAAAGGATGATCATGTGAAAATTGTCTTGAAACATCTTACATGATTTATGTGAGACAATCATTTGATGTCGACTTGGAAAGTTTCGTATTGATCATTTGATCACTTGAAAATTAGTTGAAGCTAATGGTTTGTGTGAGACAGCTATTGTCGTCTTCTAAAGATGTTTCAATGATTGAAATAAGAGTTTAGAACAATTAACTTTGTCTGCATACAACACGGTATACATACCTAGTATGCGAACTATATTTTTATAATTCAGGTCCGGGAACTTTGTTTGCGTACCTAGTATGCAAGCGGTATTACCTGAGAAGGTCCGGGAACCTTGTTTACGTACCTAGTATGCGAACGATTCTACCTGAGTTAGGTCCGGGACGGCTGTTTGCGAACCTTGTTTGCAAGCGGCTGGACATGCCAAGGTCCGGAGCTGCTGTTTGCGAACACAGTGGTTAAGTTCTAAAATCGGTTAAGTATGATTCTCATACTCATGAACTAAAACATTTATGAATTAAGGAATGCAATTTTTGCAAACCGTGGCTTAATGTTCATGAATTGATTCTTGTATAAGTACTTTGTACGATTATGAATCAATCCGATTTTATTTTAATTTGTCATATATATTTCTATGAGATAGTGAACAACTGAACAACTCTATGTGAAATACAATTAGATTCATTTGATTATCTTTCATGATTGTTGATCATCATATTTGATCTAGAAGTGTTAGATGAATATGTTTAAGACAAAAGTGTTCATATGGCTAACTTCGGTTAACTGTTATTGAGCCAACTCAATATACATGTTTAGGTACAGTTATCCATATCTAAATGAAGGTATATTTCATTTGTGTGTAACCAGCTAAGACCATCTAAGGGTGGAGATTAATTGCTTTAGTTCTAAGCAACTTAGCTTGAATCTTAAATCAGGATTTCATCTAACGGTGAATATTGAATGCGTTGTTACTAAGATATCTTAGCTTTGATTGAAAGAAACCCTGATTTGAAAGGCTATAACTGGAAAACCTAATCCCGACACTTTCCTGTGTCCTGGTTGCAAACTAGAGTCGATTCTCCGTTAACCTAGGTTTTTCCAAAACCATTATTAGGTTAACGACTTGAAGACTTTATTTGGGATTCTTGAAGCCAGATCCAACTATTTTCTATGTTGTTACGTATTCTGATCTTACTTGTTCTATCGTATTGAGTTTTATCTTCTCTAAGATTTACTCGAGGTTTATCTCCAATAGGTAAGATATAAAAAGTAATCACAATAGTTCTTTGTCTCAGACTCTTGTGATTCCGCAATAACTTTTTCTGTTAATCAGTTGGGTTATTGTAAGGTGATTGATAATTCTAGGCTGCTTTTCGGGAGTATAACACCGGATTATCAATTGGAGCATGTTTACCTTGATTTATCAAAATACGGAAAAAAAACCGAATAAAGACTAAACATATCTGTGGGAGACAGATTTGTTTATAAGTCTTCGACTTTGGGTCGTAGCAACTCTTAGTTGTGGGTGAGATCAGCTAAGGGAATCCAGTGTGCAGAATCTTGCGTGGTTTTAAAGGAGTTAGGAACGCGACTGTACCTTAATCGGTGTGAGACTTGGTTAGGGCTCAACTACATTCCAGTCCGAACTTAACTTTTGGTAGGATAGTGTCTGTAGCGTCTTAATACAGTGTGGTGTTCAAAGCTGGACTAGGTCCCGGGGTTTTTATGCATTTTCGGTTTCCTCGTTAACGAAATTTCTGGTGTATGTGTTATTTCTTTTCCGCATTATATTTGTTTATATAATTGAAATATCACGGGTTGTGCGTAGATCAATCAGTTTAAAATCCGACCTTGATTGTTGGATATAACTTGATTGACACTTGAGTACTGGTCTTTGGTACCGTCCAAGTTATTTCTCTTATCAATCACGCTCACAGATTTCTATCTTTTCAATTTGCTGATTGGATTGAGAAATAGAGATAAAGCTCTTTAATATATTTCTTGATTGAGCTCGCTTTTTAATTTGGTGTTCTCGGAATTATATTGGAGTTTAGTCCATACAGATTGCCGAACGAATTATTGGGTGTGGTTGTTATACCCCCGCTTTTTCAATTGGTATGATAGCAGGCAAACACGATAAACCTGATAGGTTTGTGTTTTTTTGATCCTAAAAGTTGTCCTAATGGGAAATCACTTTGGGAAACTTGTTCAATGCATCTATAACGCATGCCAGAAATCCTTATAGGTTGTTAAGAGTTTATTCTTTACAAGAACTCTGGTCTCTCAAGATAATCTCGAGTCAACCAAGACAAAAATCTTAGCCGATGGAAAACAACCAAAAGGAAAAGGCTCCTCTAAAAAAAATCGCAGTAAGAATTGTGTGAACAAAAGCTCAAGGATATGGAGTCTCACTAGATTGTTACTCAGTCTCTTCGATGAATACTATCATGATGGATCTATCAACAAAGTTCTACTTACTGCTTTTAAAGATACGTTTAAATTCTTCGAGCGACTTTATTCGATTAAGGAAAAAGGTTATCTTGGTGTTTGTTCCGATTATGCTAAGTCATGTATTAATGATGTGCTGACTGGTCTGGTTAACAACTCATGTAAAATCAATAAAAATATTTTTTCTGAGTGTGTTGCAAGTTCTAAATTTCGGAAAGGTTCACCCCTTAATCGTAAGAAGGAGGAGTCAACAAGATTTACTAACCCCGAGTATCATCATTACTATGATTATACTTCTGGTACATATCAAAAATATAAACCTGAGATGGTGCGTGAGTAGTCTCCTACCCATCTAGCTCTCTTGGTAACAAGATTTGGCTCCACCCCATCTGTATATAACTTGAGATGGGGCAAGTAACGGTTTGATTAGCTTTGTAATTTTGTATTTCGGGTTAGTTTTTTTTTTTAAAAAAGAAGGGAAAATTCCTACTCAAGATCTTAGTATTGCCTTAAGGATCTTCAGAAAACTTGGCATTTCTAATCTTTGTCCCTCCACGATTGAGAACTCTCGTTGGAGTCGTGAATTTTTGGAGTTGGTCTATTTCCTTAAAATTGTTGCTCAAGGTTTTGATATTTGTGGGTTCGTCATTCTTCAAATGGTCTCGATGGCGTCACTCAACAATAAGTTAGGTTTCCTATGCTTAATTGGGCAAATTCGTAGTGAACACTTCATTGCTCCTACTGGCAACTCTATTGGAACTCCCAAACTAGTTCGTCCAAGTATTTTCAAACATATGCAGACGAACTTCTACAAAAGACAAAGATGTGATACACTTGAAGGTTCTTGTAATCGTACCACCTTGGAACTTCTTCAACAAATTCACAAGAGTGTGTGTAAGATCAATTCCAAGGTAAAATGTGTACAAGAGCAATTGTGTGTAATTGATACAAAATTTACCGAAATCAAGGAAGAAATGGATAAACTTCAAGCCACTTGGATGGATTCCGATGATGAGGAAGATGATGATTAACTTCTTTATCTCGTGATTTTATTTTTTCTAGGAAACTTCTTATGAGAATTTATTCTTATGTTTTAAGAAGGATAACTTGGGTTTGGAATAGCAAATATTGTGATTACACATAGCCATTTCAACGATTTTCATCTTGCAATGTTTTTAGATTTATTTATTTAAATTCTAAGTTATTTGGAAGATGATTTTGCAGTATTTAATCTTTATTGGTTTTTATATATTGCAAAAATATTTTATGGGATATGTTGTGTTTACGTCCGTGAACTATGATTATCTCATATATGCTCAAAAGTTAAGTCTATTATGTTTTTATGCAAATATTGATAAAAGATAAAATGAACTTTTGAAAAATTCAGCAGCATTGATCTTTCCCTTATCCACTTTTATGTGAAAGCACTGTATGGCTCCGTAAGTTTTCTTATGTTGAGCATTTCCGATTAAATTAATCAATAAGGTCTCTTGTGATTAATTTATTCGAGTTTATTGGATACAAATCCATCTGGTTTGTTAACGTCCAAAGAAATCCTTCTTTTCTTGTAAAAGTAAGATCGCTCATGTTGTTCTTTCGGGAATGACATAAAATGGGGGAGAGTTCTTAATTGAACTTGTGCTTAGTTGCCATATCTTTGTGGGGAGAGCGGTTGTGGAATGTTGTAGGAGTTATCTTGTATCTTTATAAACTCCTTGATGAATATACTAAGTTTCAACTATATGAAATCATTGAAACAAAGTTTATATGTTCTCTTTTAGTCATGAATTATCTCTTTGAGAATTACATTATGATCCCGTAATTTTCGTACCTTTGCCGATTTACATTGACAAAAAGGGAGAGAATTATTTGGTAGTCACAACTACATACATATGGTTTATGGATCATTATGTAAGGGGAGTGGTTTTCATTCTGTGATGGAAGTATTGACTAGGGGGGGGGGTGATACATATCACCGTAGTATTATTGTCAAAGTTGTGATACAATTGGACTTTGATTCTGTATAATAATACTATGACACTGTATAACAATGATAAAGAAAAACTATTTTCGAACATTGGTAATACTGTGGGAGACTGATTTATCTATCAATATAGACTTATCTATGGGAGACAAATTTGTTATAAGTCTTCGACTTTGGGTTGAAGCAACTCTTAGTTGTGGGTGAGATCAGCTAAGGGAATCAAGTGCACATAATCTGATGTTGAGCATTTCCGATTAAATTAATCAATAAGGTCTCTTGTGATTAATTTATTCGAGTTTATTGGATACAAATCCACGTGGTTTGTTAACGTCCAAAGAAATCCTTCTTTTCTTGTAAAAGCAACATCGCTCATGTTGTTCTTTCGGGAATGACATAAAATGGGGGAAAGTTCTTAATTGAACTTGTGCTTCATTGCTATATTTTTGTGGGGAGTGCGGATGTGGAATATTATAGGAGTTATCTTGTATCTTTATAAACTCCTTGATGAATACACTAAGTTTCGACTATATGAAATCATTGAAAGAAAGTTTATATGTTCTCTTTTAGTCATGAATTATCTCTTTGAGAGTTACATTATGATCCCGTAGTTTTCGTACCTTTGCCTATTTATATTGACAAAAAGGGGGAGAATTATTTGGTAGTTCACAACTAAATACATATGGTTTACGGATCATTATGTAAGGGGGAGTGGTTTTTATTGTGTGATGGAAGTATTGACTAAGGGGGAGTGATACATATCACCGTAGTATTATTGTCAAAGTTGTGATACAATTTGACTTTGATTTTGTATAATAATACTATGCAACTGTATAACAATGATAAATAACAACTATTTTCATATTATTATGGTTGCGGATCTCAACAACAATGATGCTGAGGTGAACACGTTCAGAATCGCTGGAGTACTTGGAGTAGCGAAGAATTCAAGGAATGTTGAAGAGCCAAGAAAATGAAGCATGATGGATGAGAAGCTACAAAGTTTATTTATTTTTGTAATAAATAAAGCACTGATAGTTTTGTCACTAAAATTACAAAGGGGGAGATTGTTAAAGCACTGCTCGGTCGAACTCGCAAGCGTTGGTATCTCAAGCTTGTTTATCAAATTTAGTTGATCAAAACTATATACTTGATTTCTAGTCTACTTATCGCTATGTCTCGGATTAGGATAGAATGTGTAGTTGAGCTTTAGACTTCATGACGTTCACCAATTGAAGACGAAGATATAATGAGGAGAGCTTGGAGGAACTTCATCACTCAGAAGTCTATTATATTCTATCTTCTAATGTGACTAAGTCATATAGCTATATAGACTTTTATATTATACACATTTGATATTTCGAGCTGGGTTTATCTCGCTTATCTATTTCTCGAAATATGTGTTGGAAACTTTTTTCTTTAACTATGTTCATCATATTCTTGACGAGTTTAGTTGGAGACAATTTATTTGTTGGAAACTAAATATTTAGTCAAAAGATGATCATGTGAAAATTTCCTTGAAACATCTTACATGATTTGTGTGATACAATCATTTGATGTCAACTTGGAAAGTTTCGTATTGATCATTCGATCACTTGAAAATTACTTGAAGCTAATGATTTATGTGAGATAGCTATTGTCGTCTTCTAAGGATGTTTTAATGATTGAATTAGAACAATTAACTATGTATGGATACAACGCGGTATGCATACCTAGTATGCGAACTGTATTGTTATATTTCAAGTCCGGGAACTTTGTTTGCGTACCTAGTATGCGAACGGTTTTACCTAAGAAGGTCCGAGAACCTTGTTTGCGTACCTAGTATGCGAACGGTTCTACCTGAGTTAGGTCCAGGACGGCTGTTTGGGAACGGCTGGATAGGCCAAGGTCCGGAGATGCTGTTCGCATACCTGGATTGCGAACATAGTGGTTAAGTTTTTAAATCGGTTTAGTATGATTGTCATACTCATGAACTAAAATATTTATGAATTAAGGAATGCAATCTTTGCAAACCGTGGTTTAATGTTCATGAATTGATTCTTGTATAAGTTCTTTGTACGATTACAAATCAATATAATTTTGTTTCAATTTGTTCATATATATTTCTATAAGATAGTGAACAATTGAAAAACTCTATGTGAAACACAATTAGATTCATTTGATTATCTTTTATGATTGATCATCATATTTGATCTAGAAGTGTTAGATGAATATGGTTTAGATAAAAGTGTTCATATGTCTAACTTCGGTTAACTGTTATTGAGCGAACTCAATATACACGTTTAGGTACGGTTAACCATATCTAAACGAGGGTATATTTCATTTGTGTGTAACAATCTAAGACCATCTAACAGTGGAGAATAATTGTATTATTTCTAAGCAAACTTAGCTTGAATCTTAAATCAGGATTTCATCTAACGGTGAATGTTGAATGCTTTGTTACTAAGTTATCTTAGCTTTGATTAAAAGCAACCCTGATTTGAAAGGATATATAAGGGAGAACTCTAGAAACTGGAAAACCTAATCCCGACACTATCCTGTGTTCTAGTTGCAAACTAGATTCAATTCTCCTTCAACCTAGGTTTTTCTAAAATTATTATTGGTTAACGACTTGAAGACTTCATTTGGGATTCGTGAAGCCAGATCCAACTATTTTCTCTATAGTTGAGTATTCTGATCTTACTTGTTATATCGTGTTGAGTACTATCTTCTCTAAGATTTGCTCGAGATTTATCTCCGATAGGTAAGATATAAAAAGTAATCACAACAGTTCTTCGTCTCAGACTCTTGTGATTCCGCAATATGTTTTCTTGTTAATCAGTTGGGTTATTTTGAGGTGATTTATATTTCTAGGCTGCTCTCCGGGAGTATAAGACCCGATTATCAATTGGTTCATGTTCACCTTGATTTATCAAAATACGGAACAAAAACCGAATATAGAATAGACATATTTGTCGGAGATAGATTTGGTTATAAGTCTTCGACTTTGGGTCATATCAACTCTTAGTTTTGGGTGAGATCAGCTAAAGGAATCAACTGCGCAGAATCTGGAGTGGTTTTATAGGCGTAAGGAACGCGACTGTACCTTAATGGGTGTGAGACTTGGTTGGAGATCAACTATATTCCAGTCCGAAGTTAACTTGTAGTAGGCTAAAGTCTGTAGCGGCTTCATACAGTGCTGCGTTCAAATATGGACTAGGTCCCGGGGTTCTTCTGCATTTTCGGTTTCCTCGTTAACAAAATTTCTGTTGTCTGTCTTATTTCTTTTCCGCATTATATTTGTTTATATAATTGAAATATCACAAGTTGTGCGTAGTTCAATCAGTTGATAAATCCGACCTTGTTTGTTGGATAGAACTTGATTTACACTTGGGCATTGGTCTTTGGTACCGTCCAAGTTATTTCTCATATCAATCAGGCTCGCAGAGTTCTATCTGTTTGATTTTCTAATTGTATTAAGAAAGAGAAAAAAATAATCTTTGATATAATTCTTGATTGAGTCTCACTTTTAAGTTGGTGCTCTCAGAATTAAATTGGAGTTTAGTCCATACAGATTGCCGAACAAATTATTGGGTGTGGTTGTTATGCCCCCGATTTTTCATTTGGTATCAGAGCAAGAAAACACGTTAAGACCTCATTAGTTTGTGTTTGTAGCAATCTGTCTACATGGACAGAAGTGTTATCTCATTAAACGCACCACCAGTCTTCGATGGCTCGAATCACTTATGGTGAAAAGTTGTTATGTGTGCGTTTCTTCGAGCGCGTGATTTTCAATCATGGGTTCGTGTTGTAAATGGATATAATCCTCCATTAGTTACAGTAGATGGTGAAGCTGTTGCAAAGGATATTGGTGAGTATGATGTTGTCGAGATTCTTACTGCAAAACAATATTCTGACGGATTAAATGCTATCATCCATGCCATTACCCCAGATTTTCAGCACCATGTGACTACGTGCACTCGGTTTAAAGATGCTTGGGATATCTTAGAAACCGTATTTGAAGGGAATACCTTTGAGAAAAAATCTAGGCTTCAAAACCTAAATTCTGACTGGAAAAACCTTCGTATGACTGATGAAGTGTCATTTGATGAGTTTAATCACAAAGTTTCTGAATTTGTTAATGCATCTTTTGCATTGGGTAAGACTATTCCTGAAAATGACATTGTGATGAAAATTCTCAGATCGATGCCAGCTAGATATGATTCTAAGAAACATGCCATCATAGAAAGAAATAACCTTGAAACACTTTCCAGGAATACTCTTATTGGAAAGCTAAAGATTTTTGATCTTGAACCATATAAGTAAAATAGAAAAACTTCACGTGTCTTGAATTCCTGTTGCTGGACCTGATGTAAATTCTATATGTCCTAAATTGATTGATACGAAGGATGAGAATTGCTTTAATTCAACTCTTTCACTGTTTGTACAACAGTTGAAGAAAACTCTTAGACGGAGAAAAACAAAGTCTCGTAAAAATCTTTCTCATCAATCAATGAAATGGATAGGAAAGTTCACAAAGACTATGATAATGGAACTTGTTCCAAGTGCTACAGATATGGTCATCATATTTCTGGTTGTTCTAATAAGGAGGTTAGTGAGAAGACCAAAGCATGGATGGAAACTCTTGACTACTGTCCTGAAGAAGAAGCCCGTGAAAGTTCTCTCACATACTTTGCTGATAATCACACTTGTCTCTCCAGCAACTCTGATTATTCTATAATAAACAATATACCTTCCCCAGAAGAGAAAATTGATCTCTTGACTAAAGATCTGTACTCAATGAAGAGTATGTTTCAACTGGAGAAGCAAGTCAGGATTAAAAGGATTGAAAATCTGGAATGTCAACTGAAAAAATCAAGACAAGAAAATGCGATATCTCGCAACCGTGATCACAAGAATAAGAATCGATTCTCTTTGAAAAACTCTTTTAAACTCAATCAGCATACTACTCCTGAAAACATGTCACGTTCAAGCTTTTCTTGTAAAGATAAAGACGTGATAAAATACAAGGACACAACAAATCCTATGTCTTCCTTGTATAAAAACCAGGATCACCTAAAGATGGATTGCACAAAGGTTCTTTAAATCCTTCTTCTATTAATTTTCTATATTAGAAGAAGAGAATAAAATCTCATAAGAAATTAGCATCACTTTCGAAAGACATATTCAGAACCATAGTTTGCAAAAATCGATAAACAGAGCATCCAAAACTTTGCGGGAAAGGAAGATGTTCTCTTTTGGCCATTCCCCCATAAAGAAAAATCAGAGACAAGAAATAAGGAAATCATCCTCACCTCTTAAGAAACCACCCGATCCTTTACTGGTTGGGAGATATTACAAGTTGTACTAGTTTCTGAGATTGTTCTTGTTTTTCCCCTGGACAAGAACCATAATCTCCAAGAGGGGTGTGAAAAGGTTCCCGATGCTTCATAATTCTTGAGCTAGACGTGAATCTATTCTCATGATTAACTTGTTTCTGTACCTAATTCTTGTGCTCTAAATTCGTTTATTGAGCTAAGAACCATTTCTTGTGTTTCTGTTCGTGAAAATAGCTTGCAAACTTCCTGGGTATGTGTATGGAGTTTGGTTGACGAAGCCCTGTTGGGACATCCAAAATTATTTTAGGGTTTTGGTCAAAGTTTATTTTGGTAATTTATTAATTATCTTCTTCCTTTTAAGGTTGAAGGTTTCATTTCTTGAGAACATTTCATTTACGTTTAATCATGTCCTCATCAAATCTTTCCAGTAAAAAGGATGACGTCTGGACTGTTCTCTTTCCCTCTAGGATTTTTTTTTGATTCCTCTCATAGCGAGTTAATTCAAGACAAACTTGATTCCCCTTATGACGTGAATCCCTCAATTTCTCGACTTGATAAGCTCTCTCTAACTATAAATATTGTTTTGGAACAAGTACATGCCTTGAACAATGAACTCGAATCTTCAACCAAAAGACTCGAGGATAAGATCGATAATCTCGAATCCAAGATTTATCTGATCAAAGATGAGCTTAATGAATATAGGGAATATGAAAAGAGTCTTCAAAGTAAGTGAAATGTCTTTTGTTCCTAGTTAAAATAATATCTAGGAAACTTCTTATGAGAATTTATTCTTTTGTTTAAGAAGGAGAACTAGGGTTTGGGATAGCATTTATTGTGATTACACATAGCTATTTCAACGATTTTCATCTTGCAATATTTTTAGATTTATATATTTAAATTCTAAAGTTATTTGGAAGATGATTTTTGCAATTGTTGATGGTGGTTTTTAGTTCAGGGCTAAGGTTATAAATTTCCCACATTTAATATGCTGTCACTCTGCAAAGAGACAGAGCCATCTAATAGTTATGAGTGTTCAACCTCTTCACTAGCGCATTTATTGAGCAATTCAATATATTCACATGAAATTTACCCAGAATGGTGCATGTAGCAACAATCCCAAATGTTCTGTAAATTTCGTCGCCTTGCCTATATTATTCATTAATATAAGACTCACTGAATAATTTTTTGTGCTATGTTCCCCGTCTGAACCCTTAATACTGATATGACATGACAATTAATGTTCACTCGCAGCAGAGTAACATGAATTTCCCGAAGTATCAAGGTTAAGGTCTTTGCATAAAAGAACTCTACAGGAAAGCATACTGCTCTCCGGCAATAAATTTAAAGAAATCTATACAGAGTTCAATCAATTTTGTGATAACTCAAGAAAATTTCCTAACCCAATTAATTTTCAAAATTAGAGTTTTACCCCCCGCGCAGTATATCAGACCTTGTTGGTCGAGACTAAACCTAGGCAAGATAGGCAATTGATCCGCCATGGATTAGTAGGTTCAAAATCCTACCCAAAATCATAAAAAAAGAAATGCATAGGAACTACGGCAAATAGGGGCAACGGCAAAAGAGGCGTGGCCACGCCACATATCCGGCCAATCCGCTCCAACATGCACCTCCTATGGTCGCTGGGCGCGCTCCATGTTTCTCTTGCCATCCCACTTTCCCATCGACCAATCAGGTCGCTCTAAATGCACCGCACACATATTTTAAAGTCGGGATGTATCCGGCCACGCTCCATGTTGCTATTGCCGGCCCCCGACCAATCACGCCACTCTAAACCCGCCACACGCATACCAGAAGTGTTGCCACGCCCATACTTTCCGGCCTTATTTCCCGTTGACCAATCAAGTCGCTTTAAATCCGTCACACGCACACTAGAAGTGTAGCCACACTCATACTTGGCTGGCCCCCCTTTTAATCGACCAATCAGGTCTCTCTAAACCTGCCACAGTATTAAAAGAGGCAAGGTTGCGCCAGATGATCACAATGCCAAATTGGCTTTCCAAAAGTCGCGCCAATACGCTAATTGGCATGCCAAACATGTCGTTCCGCTCCGGCATGCTAGTGACATGCTGAACGTGCCATGCCTCGTCAAAACGCTAATTGGCATGCCTAACATGCCGAACGTGCCACTTTTCCACAGAAGCATGTCGAACGTGGCAACGTACCATAAATAGCGAGCCAACGTGCTAACCTACCTCCTGTTCGTGGCCAACACCATGATATACTTAAATTAGGGTTTTCTAGTCAGAAGCACGACCCTGCTTTAGACGCATTAACCAAAACCCTAATTTCCAGTTGTGGCTCAAATCACACCACTTTAGGCCCCACAACATGCCACGAGCCATGCGGGACCTAGGAAACCCTAGGAATGGCGTCATATCATAACAACTCTTGCTCATGTGGCCGTTTCCACAAAATGGCCTTACTACAGTTCTTTTGGCATGACTATGGCGTCGTTTGCACAAAAAGAATCACCATGTCGCGGACGCATGCCACACGCACTAATTAGGGTTTCGGCATGCCAAACCCTAATTTAGGCGAAGTTGCTACACCAACCAAGCCTAATCACGTTACCCAGAGCATTGGGATTGATGTGAAAACTAGAACTAATGTTATCAAGCCATATTCGGGTCTAACACCAATGTGCCAAAATCTAGCGGCCATGGATACGCCAGGCGCTACTTGCACCACCGTGCCACTAGCATGTGCAAACTATGCCAACCACGCCATTGTGCCATTATCAGACGCCCACAGAATTTGGCCTTAATCAACCGCCACAGAATTGACAGGCCTGTTGCAAGTCTTAGGCGACCAGCCAAGACAAGCCTAATAGCATCACATGTTATTCTCCTGCGGCAAGTCTCCTGACTTTGACCTGCCACACATAGCAATATGCTACACGTTTTCCATGAAAACACTCGAGACATCAATTTTTTGTTACTCGGTCAATAAAATAGAATAAAAAAGCGAAAATGTATAAGGATCAGGCTAATTTAGTGCTAAGCCAAAAAGGCCGCACACTAAAAAGCCTAAAAACGATAGTAAACCTCTCCAGGCCATTCAACAGAATGAATAAAACCTGGCCTACCCTCGTAAAACTCATAATGATCCTCAGCTAACAAACATGCTTGTTTGGCCGAGACATCTGCTGAAAAATTAGCCTCTCTGAAGCTATGAATATAGCTAATATTGTTATAAAAGCTCTTTGCTATTCTCCACTTCTGCATTAGCTGCCATGGCAAATCGCCTTTTTGAAGAGCATATAAACAACTCATCGAATCAGATCTGACACATAGGTTCTTCACATTCCATTTTTGAGCAACAACAGCACCATAGATCACCGCACAAACTTCAGCATAGAAGTTAGTCTGCCAGCCCAGGCCAACGCACAGAACTCCCAAGACTACCGAGCTAGAATCACGGAAAACAACACCAGAACCAGCCTGCCCCGGATTACCAAGAGAAGCACCATCACAACAAATCATAATCTCACCAGGATTTGGTGGGCTCCAAGTAACTTCAACTGGGTTAGAGTGATCGCAAGATCTATGCGTCACTCTAAAGAAATTAACAATACGCAAATCATCCAAAGTATTATGCATATGGCCCTTCAATCTAATAGAGTTATCACGAATTACCTGATGAACTCTGCCTTTAAACTCCAGCCAACGAATCTGTTTGTTCTCAAAATAAGCTTTATTACGCATCTTCCACAGCTCCGTAACTATTGCAAGATTTGCAACAAGCCACAGATCCTTAATCATTCGACTCCTGCCCTTTGCAGCCTTGTAGGAGGCTACCAGGTCCTCATTCGGCGTCAATCTGAAAATTTCAGCTGCCCACCTCCAAATTCCTTTGGCAATTTTGCAATGCCAAGTAATATGGCTAACATCTTCACAATCTTCTCTACATAAACGACACATAGAAGGCATCTCCCTACCAGTTTTCTTCATAACATTATCATCAGAAGCACAACACTGTTTATAAAATAGCTTCCAATACTGCACACCCAAAGTAGGATGTATAACACTTCTAGAGAAGAGTGCAGCTGGCAAAATTTCAGCTGGCCACGAATAGCAGCCTTGGCCGACTTGACAGTGAAACACCCTTACTATCCAAGTCCCAAATTTTATAATCATCTCCACCACCAATAAGAGGCAAATTATCAACATCAATATTGCATCGTAACATCAATTCTTTAGTCTTTGGAGGAATAACCCAAGAGCCATCAATAATAATATCACTCACCTTGGCCTTAAAATCATTAGGGCCTCTTGTGGTGATGCCAAGACGCTGAGCAATTGAAAAATCAGCACACCAATTATCAAAAAATAAGGAAGTATTAGCACCGTTACCTATAATTGAGCGCGTGTGTTTTTGAACAAAGTTATGCACCAATCTAATGCCAGGAAAAACCGAGGAACCCAGCTTATAATCAACCAAGTTGCCATTAACTTTGAAATATTTTGCCTTCAAAAATCTAGCCCAAGTCTTATCAGAGTCGCGAATCGAAATCCACAACTTCATAAGCATGGCCCTATTAACATCATTTAACTTCTTGAGGCCAAGCCCACCTTCACGTCTAGAACGGCATAAGACATCATAAAGAACTGAAGTGTTTGCGCTTCTCAGCATCTCCAGACCACAAAAAATTGCGAATGGCCCTCTCAACAGATTTGATGGCCGTGCATGGCCATTTGTAAACAGCCATTGAATGAAGCAAATAGCTAGAAATAACTGATTTGATCAAAACTAACCTGGCCTGAAAAGACAAAGCTTACCCTTCCAACCTGCCAGCTTGTCCATAATCTTCTCCATTACCTGACGAACATGAATATGACGCACAATGCCAGGTTTCAATTGGATTCCCAAATATTTCCGGGAAATGCGCCCTCTCCATGCCCATAAAGTTTGCAATAGCAATAGCACGAGACTGCCTATCTCCACCATAATAAAATTTGCTTTTGGCGTAACTAACATACTGACCGAAGCACGTTGATACATGCCAAGCATCTCCTTCAAGTTCCGCAAGCTATGAAGATTACCCTTACAGAAAATAAGAATATCATCCGCAAAGAGTAAATGGGTTGGAGCCACACCTTTCTTACTCACCATGTGATGCATACTTCTAGCAGCAAACAACTTAGAGAGATTGCGGCTCAAAACATCCAATAAGAACAAAAATCAAAGGTGAAAGAGGATCACCTTGACGAAGGCCTCTTGTGATACTGAAAAAACCTTCAGGGCTACCATTAATCATAATAGATATACGGGCAGAGTTAAGAATACTCAGCAACCACGAACACCATGCATCAGAAAAGCCATATTGACGAAAAACTTCAACCACAAACTCCCAACTCACCGTGTCAAAAGCCTGGGCTATATCCAATTTAAGGCCAACGTTACCATGCTTCCGTTCAACGCTAATCTCATTGATCAGTTCCGAGGCCAAGGCTATATTCTCATGAATGTTTCTTCCTTTCATAAACGCCACTTGCTCTTCAGAAATCAATTTGTTCAACACCGTGCCAAGTCTGGTCGCCATAATTTTGGTAATGATTTTGAAGAAGAAGTTGCTTAAACCAATTGGCCTATAGTCTTTAATAGCATCAGACTTATTAGCTTTGGAATGAGCACAATAAAACTAGAGTTAATGCCATTAGGAATCTTCCTCATCGCCCAACAGTTTGCAATAGCATTAAAAAGATCTCTAGAAATAATGTTCCAACAGACTCGAAAGAAAGAACCTGTAAATCCATCGGGCCAGGAGCAGAATCCGCTCCAAGATCAAAAACAGCTCTTAACTTCATCCAAGGTAGGAATAGCATCCATACAAGCACTCTCAGCAGCTGAAATGCTTTCATGCTCATAATCAAATAGTCTCGGATCAATATGAACAGCTCCACCGGTGAACTTTGCACGATAATGATCAATAATGTAATCTTTTATTTCATCCTGCAAAAACAAAGTAGAGTTAGTAGAAATCTTCAGCTCGGAAATTGTGTTTTGGCTCCTCCTCATTCTTATTGAATTGTGAAAAAAACGAGTGTTCTGATCACCATCCTCCAACCAGCTAGTTCTCGATTTTTGCTTAAGCATAGTGGCCAATTCATACCGCACATCATCAGCAGCCTTCTTAGCATCAGCAACTTTCAAAAATTGGACTTCGCAACTAACATTATGGTCCAAAATATCATTCTCCTTATCAAGATTCAATTCCGCTTGCTTTAAACGAAACTGAACATCTCCAAACACCAATCTATTCCAAATCTTCAAAGCCTCCTTCAAGCGCTTCAACTTTGATGAAAAAACAAAAGGAGGCGCACCATCTAGCCTAACACTCCAATTGTCTTTAACGAAGTCCAAAAAAGATGGATGAGAAAGCCACATCTTCTGAATTCGAAAAGGAGCTCTCTTCGGCCTAGGACTGTCAAAAGCAAAACCAAAAAGAGGAGAGTGGTCCGAGCAGATTCTCGGCAAAGCTTTGCACCTCCAGTTAGCAAACTTATCAAGCCACGCACCATTAATCACGGCCCTATCGTGTTTAGAAACAATTCTATGCATACCACTCCGACAATTGGACCAAGTATACTTCTTCCCAATAGCATCGGCCTCAACCAAACCATTGTCAGATATCCAACTTCGAAACTCATTTATATAAATTTCTTTGATCGGCCTACCACCCTTCTTCTCATCAAGACGCAGAACACAATTGAAATCCCCCAACACCAACCATGGAACGGAAATATATCCCAGACCCAATTGACGCCAAAGAGATCTCCTTTCAACCGCATCAAAAGAAGCATGCACAGCCGTGACAAGACTCCCAGAAAAATCCAAAGTGATAGCCTGCTTAGACGAAGATAACATTCGGCCTTGCAGAGTATTCCTCCAAAAGACCCAAATATTACCTTTCTGACCATGCACTTCATTAGTAATAACATCTTCACAAAAATCAAGCAAATTAAGCTTCCTAACAAAACGTGTAGTGCAACGAACCTGAGGCTCCGCAATACAAATAACGTCAGGTTTGTGCAAGTAGTAAAGCTCATTCAACTTGGCCCTTGCACCATCCTTGGCCAAGCCTTGAGCATTCCAATAGAAGACACGCATTAATTAACTCTATTCTTTGAAGGGCTTGCCGAACCCTGTCTAGAAGATTTTCCACTTCGAGTTTGAACTTGACTCACCGTAGCCACAGCAGCAGCGTCTTCTTCTTAGGAGCTTTAGATTTTTTCTTCTTGTCCGCCATCTCCTTCTTCTCATGATCAGCTAACTCCTTATTAGCAAGAATCTCCAAATCTTGCATCCTCCTCAGCTATGCTTGAAGTGTTAGTTGCAACAACATCTTCAATCACATCATCAGCTTCAACAATCACCTTATCAATCTCCTCGGTCCCAGTTTCAAATCTATTAGAAAGTGTTAAGTTTTCTAAAGATCTAGCTGGTGAAGATCTTCTTGAAGTCCTAGTGGCCTCACTAAAACTAGCTTCCTCGGTAACAGCACAATTGGAAATTTAGCCGGAGATTGATGCAAGTCCAAAACCTGCTTCCTCAAGTTCTCTAGCTTAGCTCTAGCAATATCTTGTTGAATTTTGGCAGCTTCAGCATCAGCCTCCCGTTGCCTAGTTGCCTCCTTCATGGCCTCATAATTTCTATAAGCTTCCATCTCTTGTCTCCAAATCAACATCATCTTCCTTAGATAAATTATCATGCACCAGCTCCTCAAGTGCTGCACCAACACTTCGCAAAACCAACTCCGCATCATCATTGCGGACATACTCCGCATCTTCTGTACGCAAACCAGGTAAAGCTCTTCACCAGCATTAGCAACATCTCCTCGGTGCTTAGATAAGCCACCATCCTCCATTAGCTGCACACTGGATATCACTGCAAGCTTCAGCAGTTGCAGCAATATGCGGCACGGACAAGGCATCACCTTCTGTGATCCGATAGAATCATCATTTCTAATGTAGCACCAGCACTCTCACTGTGCTCAGAAAAGATAGTACGTGTTCCAGTTGCTATCTCAAGGATAGATTTCTTCTTCATCAACGTTATGGCCTCCTCACCATGTTTAGATTGCTCGGTTTCTATTGGAACATCCGATGGCATATGCTTCTTACCTTTAGGGATTCGTTCCTTTTGCCAAAAATTCTTAAGATCATCCATATCCGCCTCAATTGCTTTTTTAATCTCAGGATCAGTTTCAACTTCAGCCCTATCCTTCAAATCATCAAACTTTTTTGTTCTACAATCAGATTTTTTATGGCCAATAGATTTACAATAATCGCAAAAGCTAGGCCTGTTTAAAATTTCATATTCCTGAACAAAAATTTCATCATTCTCTTCACCATCAATCAAAATTCGTCTCAAAGGTTGAGAGAAATCTATATCAACCAGGGCTGCAGCAAAGTAACCATATTCATGGCGTAAAGTACGCGGATCAACCGAAACCGGCCTACCAAGCCCTCTTGCCAGCCTAAAAATCGTCTCTTCATCCCAAAACTCCATTGGCAAAGCTGTGAAACGAACCCAAACTGCAGCTCTAGTAATCTTATCTTTCCCAGGATCAAACATAGGTGTCCATGGATGAATTTTAAGCTGTTGAATTCCGTTTGGAGAGAATCTTCCATGGACCATCATAGCTTACACGTTTACGATCATCTTCATTGTCTAGTTAATAACAAAATATCCCTTCTTCCATGGAATAAATTGAACCGAACCAGATAGCTTCCATTGATTCAATAATTCTCTTTTAACATCATCAAATTTTAGGGTTTTGAAAAAAACCAAACGACCAACCAAGCTGAATCTCCACACAGCCTTAATCCGTGTATGAGTGTCTCGTGGGATCTTGATCAAAACATCATTATTTGTTGAAGAGAAAATTGGAGGGTGAGAAAGAGTCTCGGCATCAATCTTTGATAAAACATGTGTTCTTCGCTTTAATATAGATGCATAGGATCCTTCCATAACACCATCATCACCCGGTTTCCTAAACGAGTTAGGATTTCCATCTTCCTTCCTAGACGCGCCTTGAATCTCCGTCCCCATCACCTTCCTAAACGCTGTAGGAATAGCAGCGTTAGGGTTTGCACCATGATTCCTAAACGCTTCAGGAATTGAAGCGTTAGGGTTTGAAACTCCATCTTCTTCGAGCTGCCTTCCAAACACGGAAGCATTAGGGTTAGCAGCAGAATTCTTAGGGATATAGATAGTTTTTGATTTTGATTGATTCCCTATCCTTGTTGATTGATTATCATAACTATTAACAAAAACTGGTGGATTATTGTTTTGATTTTGCGCCATTATAGCGCAAAATCAAGAGAAAACTTGTGAACGCCAAGAAAAATTTGAGGGAGAGAAAACCGGAGCCCAACCACGTGAAACCCTAGCTTTTTCGCTTTTTCCACTCGAGACATCAAACATGTCACAAACTGGGGGATACTCATCAGGGTATTGGTCTGGAAGTTTACATAGTGCGGCGTGCAACACGCCCATTATAAGAAAGTGTCAGAAAGCAAGGCAGTTAGTGGCGGCAAGAAGTAGTGGGTGTAAACTAACCCGTCTCCTTCATGATGGGAACGTGGTTTTTTGGAATTTACACACGACCCCACTTATCCATCACTCAATCATTCCCACTTTCTACGAGATCAGGGTGTGTTCATATGACTTGTATAAATAGGTTCTACCTATTTTCAACCAAACGACAACAGTTTGGTTAACGACAACATAGTGTCCAGAAAACACCAAAGAACTGATAGCTTACATCCCGCAAGCCAGTTCCAAATTCTGATACAAGTCGTAAAAAAGCCACACTTTCAGAATAAACCATTCTGATCTCAACAACTTCTTTGCTTCCCTCCCTAAGATCAACCTTTCTCTTTCACTTTGTGACCGAAGCAAGACCGGAACGGCCATTTCTTGGTTTAGGCTAGGATTGTACAGATTGATCTCTCGAATCTAAAGTACTCCCGTGCAGTGCATTTGTTTAAGGTTTAGATTTTTTTCTCATCCATACACCCACATTTACCAAAACCAGCGGAAACAATTTTTATCTATCGGTTGCAATACCAATTTCCAATTTCATTTTTCAATCCCAATTTCAAGATGGTAGAGCTCAGGTCCGGGTCAGCAACAAATCCTGATGCCACCGGCACTGAAAACTCCCTTGATATCAACATTCCTTCCAGTGATATCAATGTACCACTTGACAGCATGATCAACACCCGCGGCGTCGCAGACTCTACCACCAACACCAGCGATGTAGGAAACGTTCCCTCAGGCGTTACACCTCCGATCACCATAGCCAGAGCCGTTTCCGCCACCCCCATTGTTTCTTCAAGTGTGACGCTCCCAATTGTCACCAGAGATGTTTTCACTCCACCATCAAGACGAGAGACCGGAGGAGCCAGAGGAAGCTAACCCCCTATTACCGTTGATGATTTGATGTAAATACAAGAAGGTTTTTCTAAGGCTCAGACGGACATGGCCACAACTCAAAAGGAGCTAAACAATGAACATCTGAATAATTAGTCAAGGGATTCAGAATTCGGGCGTTAAATTGTCATAAACCAAATGTGACCGAACATCAATTGGTGGAGTTGTGCATTAATGCTTTCTGGGGACTCTGTTCACAAAACCATGTAATCTATGATGAAGCATGTGTGTGAGATTTTTTATTTCTACAAGGTGCAGCGCCGAGATATATTTTCAAGTTCTCAGCCGTGCTTCGTTGGCGCTTCGAACTTTGCGCCAGGAGCCGCTTCAACTTTTCGCTCCAGAAACCGCTCCGCTTCAACGTTTCGCTTCCAGAACCGCTATGCTTCAACGTTTCGCTCCAGGATCCGCTTAAACGTCTCACCTCCAGAAGCCGCTCCTCTTCAACGTTTCGCTCCATAAGCCGCTTCAATGTTCTCTCCAGAAGCCGCCACTCCTTACTACCAAGCTGCTGCCAAGAACCGTTGCTGCTCGTTTATTGATACCAGCCAGAGCTTCACCATAGCAGCAACCACTATAAAGAATATTTCGTCCATGTTATGTTCCAAGCATCCCATCCAGGAGAGTACAATAAACTTGTATCAAATCACAGAGGCGTGGATTCAAGGTGGTACAATGAAAGTAAGCTACACTTGGGGACTGAAGCCTCCTTCAGGTTAAGAAGTTTAAACACAGTCACTGCCTTACCAGCGAATGCAATGGAATCACATCTTCCACGAGAAAATAAGCTCAGGATAATTACACATGGGGACTTTTGTCACGCTGCTTACTCACGGGAGAGCCTGATAAACCTTAAGCCCAGTAATGCACGAAAGACATGCCTAGTGGAGACAGAGATAAGTAACATTCCTTAAACTAATGTTTTATATCTATTAGGCATATCAAATAAGTTTTAAATCTCTTAGTGTTGAGACGTGAAAATTCCTCAACACTCACTACTGTGTTGCCAGGAAAACTGCCTCAACACATCTCTCCTTTTAGTGTTGAGACGTGAAAATTCCTCAACACTCACTACTGTGTTCCAGACAAACTGCCTAAACACATTTTTCCTCTTAGTGTTGAGACGTTCAAACTCCTCAACACTCACTACTGTGTTTCCAGGCAAACTACCTCAACACATTTTTCCTCTTAGTGTTGAGACGTGTAAATTCCTCAACACTCACTACTGTGTTGACAGGCATGCTGCTTCAACACACCTTTCATCTTAGTGTTGAGACGTATAAATTCCTCAACACTCACTACTGTTTTTCCAGGCAAACTGCCTCAACACATCTCTCCTCTTAGTGTTGAGACGTCAAAATTCCTCAACACTCACCACTGTGTTGCCAGGCCAACTGCCTCAACACATTTTTCCTCTTAGTATTGAGACGTTCAAACTCCTCAACACTCAACACATTTTTCCTCAACACATTTTTCCTCTTAATGTTGAGGCAGTTGCCAGGAAAACTGCCTCAACACATTTTTCCTCTTAGTGTTGAGACGTGTAAATTCCTCAACACTCACTACCGTGTTGCCAGGCATGCTGCCTCAATACACCTTTCCTCTTAGTGTTTAGACGTGTAAATTCCTCAACACTCACTACTGTGTTGCTAGGCATGCTTCCTCAACACATCCTTCCTCTTAGAGTTGAGACGTGTAAATTCCTCAACACTCACTACTTTGTTGCCAGGCATGCTGCCTCAACACACCTTTCCTATTTGTGTTGAGACGTGTAAATTCCTCAACATTCACTACTGTATTGCTAGGCATGCTTCTTCAACACATCCTTCCTCTTAGTGTTAAGACGTGTAAATTCCTCAACACTCACTACTGTGTTTCCAGGCATGCTGCTTCAACACACCTTTCCTCTTAGTGTTGAGACGTGTAAATTCCTCAACACTCACTATTATGTTGCTAGGTATGCTTCCTCAACACATCCTTCCCCTTATTGGTGAGACATGAAAATTCCTCAACACTCACTATTGTGTTGCCAGGAAAACTGCCTCAACACATTTTTCCTCTTAGTGTTGAGACATTCAAACTCCTCAACACTCACAACTGTTGCCAGGGAAACTGCCTCAACACATTTTTCCTCTTAGTGTTGAGACGTGTAAATTCCTCAACACTCACTACTGTGTTTCCAGGCATGCTGCCTCAATACACCTTTCCTCTTAGTCTTGAGACGTGTAAATTCCTCAACACTCACTACTGTGTTGCTAGGCATGCTTCCTCAACACATCCTTCCTCTTAGTGTTGAGACGTGTAAATTCCTCAACACTCACTACTTTGTTGCCAGGCATGCTGCCTCAACACACCTTTCCTTTTAGTGTTGAGACGTGTAATTCCTCAACACTCACTACTGTGTTGCTAGGCCTGCTTCTTCAACACATCCTTCCTCTTAGTGTTGAAGTGTGTAAATTCCTGAACACTCACTACTGTGTTTCCAGGAATTCTGCCTCAACACACCTTTACTCTTTTTGTTGAGACGTGTAAATTCCTCAACACTCACTACTGTGTTTCTAGCATGCTGCCTCAACATACCCTCCTCTTGGTGTTGAGACGTGCAAATTCCTCAACACCACTTTTGTGTTGTCAGGCATACTGCCTCAACACATTTTTCCTCTTAGTGTTGAGACGTTCAAATTCCTCAACACTCACCACGGTGTTTCCAGGCAAACTTCTCAACACATACTTCCTCTTAGCGTTAATACGTGAAAATTCCTCAACACGTTTTTCCTCTTAGTATTGAGAAGTTCAAATTCCTCAACACTTACCACTATGTTGCCAGGTAAACTGCCTTAACACATTTTTTTCTTGGTGTTGAGACGTTCAAATTCCTCAACACTCACCACTGTGTTGCAAGGCATACTGGCTTAACACATCCTTCCTCTTAGTGTTGAGACGTGAAAATTCCTCAACACTCACTACTCTGTTGTCAATCATACTGCCTCAACACATCCTCCTTTTAGTGTTGAGACGTACAAATTCCTCGACACTCACTGTTGTGTTGTCATGCATACTGCCTCAATACATTATAGTGCTGGCGGCTCCACCACCTCAACACTCGTCTTTGTATTCAAGGCTTGCTGCACCAACACTACATGGCACCAGTACTCCGTGGCTAAGACAGAAGCGCTCCAGCACAAAGATTGCAGACTGCTCATGCTTCTTTCCAAAGGTCAATCGAATTTTCCTTGTAATCTTCTCATATATTTCCCTTTCAATTTTCATCCTTCTCTGTCACCATCTCATGCTTATCCCGCAACAATGGCACTGTTACGTGCTAAGCAGGGGAATTAATGTTGATGGTGGTTTTTCGTTCAGGGCTAAGGTTGTAAATTTCCCGCATTTGATATGTTGTCACTCTGCAAAGAGACAGATCCATGTAATAGTGATGAGTGTTCAACCTCTTCACTGGCGCATTTATTGAGCAATTCAATATATTCACATGAAATTCACCCAGAATGGTGCATGTAGCAACAATCCCATATTTTCTGTAAATTTCGGCGCAATGCCTATATTATTCATTAATATAAGACTCACTGAATACTTTTCTGTGCTATGTTCCCCGGCTGAACCCTTAATACTGATATGACATGAAAATTAATGTTCATTCACAGCAGAGTAGCATGAATTTCCGAAGTATCGAGGTTAAAGTCTTTGCATAAAAGAACTTTACAGTAAAGCATACTGCTCTCCGGCAATAAATTTAAAGAACTCTATGCAGAGTTCAATCAATTTTGTGATAACTCACGAAAATATCCTAACCCAATTAATTTGCAAAATTAGGGTTTTACCCCCGCGCAGTAAATCAGACCTTGCTGGTCGAGACTAAACCTAGGAAAGCTAGGCAATTGATCCTCCATGGATTAGTAGGTTCAAAAGCCTACCCAAAATCAGAAAACAAGAAATGAAGAGGAACTGCGGCAAATAGGAGCAATTACAAAAAATGCGTGGACACGCCACATAGCCAGCCAATCCGCTCCAACAAGCACCACCTATGGCCGCTGGGCACGCTCTATGTTGCTCCTTCCGTACCCCTTTCCCATTGACCAATCAGGTCGCTCTAAATGCGTCGCACGCATATTTTAAAGTCGGGATGTAGCCGTCCACGCTCCATGTTGATATTGCCGTCCCCCGACCAATCTCGTCGCTCTAAACCCGCCACACGCACACCAGAAGTGTGGTCACGCCCATACTTGCCGTCCCTATTTCCCATCGACCAATCAGGTCGCTTTAAATCCGCACACGCACACTAGAAGTGTGGCCACACTCATACTTTCCCGGCCTCTCTTTTAATCGACCAATCAGGTCTCTCTAAACCTGCCATAGTATTAAAGAGGCAAGGTTGAGCCCAAGGTAGTTAATATCGCGTATTGGTCTCGTATCGGCTGGGTCCGATACACCTATACAAAAGATATTAACGGTTTTTATCGGCGATACATCATTTAATATAGAATTTCAAATAATTATAAAACCATAATAAAAAATATTAAGAATCATACACATGTCTCAAATTTCCAAAATACAATGTGGTTTATTAGCCAACGTTGTGATTGTTGTACCATTATGCCGGTAAATCTTTTTTATTATCCTTCATATTTATCTTTTATATTTCTCAGCCTTGCAATCGAAATATGGTTTTCATCTTATATCCTACCATATAGTCATTGATATTATATTATAAATATATTAGGTCTTTTTACCTTCTCCAATTGATATTGTACTTCTCTGTAAAGACTAGATGCATGTTGATGAAAACTTTATTCACGAAACCGATATTATCGGTGTACAAGTAAAACTGATATATCGGTTTGTACCGGCCTGTACAACCGATAATATCATTTCGTCTTTGTATAGCTGATATTTTCGATATCGTATAGGTATTTTCCGATATCCGATAAAAACTTGTAATATCGGCATGTACAACTGATATTGACTACCTTGGTTGCGCCAGATGATCACAATGCCAAATTGGCTTTCCAAAAGTCGCGCCAATACGCTAATTGGCATGCCAAACGTGCCATTCCTCTCTGGCATGCTAGTGACATGCTGAACTTGCCATGCCTCGTCAAAACGCTAATTGGCATGCCAAACATTCCGAACGTGATACTTCGCCACAGAAGCATGCCGAACGTGGCAACGTACCATAAATAAGGCGCCAACGTGTTAACCTACCTCCTTTTCGTGGCCAACACCATGATATGTTTAAATTAGGGTTTTCTAGTCAGAAGCACGACTCTGCTTTAGACGCATTAAACAAAACCCTAATTTCCAGTTTTGGCTCAAATCACGCCACTTTGGACCCCACAACATGCCACGATCCATGCGGGACCCAGGAAACCCTAAGAATAGTGCCATATCATATCCACTCATAGCAACTCTTGCTCCTGTGGTCGTTTCCACATAATGGACTTACTACAGTTCCTTTAGCATGACTATGGCGCCGTTTGCACAAAAAGCGTCACCATGCCACACGCACTAATTAGGGTTTCATCATGCCAAACCCTAATTTAGGCAAAGTTGCTACGCCAACCAAGCCTAATCACGTTACCCAGAGCATTGGGATTGATGTGGCAACTAGAACTAATGTTGCTAAGCCATATTCGGGTCTAACACCAATGTGCCAAAATCTAGCAGCCATGGCTACGCCAGGCGCTACTTGCACCACCGTGCCACTGGCGTGTGAAAACTATGCCAACCACGTCATTGTGCAATTATCAGACGCCCACGGAATGTGACCATAATCAATGGACACCCTTTCTCATAGGTCACAATTTTAGCCGTCCAAATTCGCCACAGAATTGATAGGCCTGTTGCAATTCTTAGGAGACCAGCCAAGACATGCCTAATAGCATCACATGCTATTCTCCTGCGGCAAGTCTCCTGACTTTGACCTGCCACACATAGCAATTTGCTACACGTTTTCCACTAAGCACTCGAGACATCAAACATGTCACAAACCGGGGGATACTCATCATGGTATTGGTCTGGCGGTTTACAGCGTCTGGCGTGCAACACGCCCATTATAAGAAAGTGTCATAAAGAAGGGAAGTTAGTAGCGGCAAGAAGTAGTTGGTGTAAACTAACCCGTCTCCTTCATGATGGTAACGTGGTTTTCTGGAATTTAGACACGACCCCACTTCTCCATCACTTAATCATACCCACTTTCTACGAGATCAGGGTGCGTTCATATGACTTGTATATATAGGTTCTACATATTTTCAATCAAACGGCAACAGTTTGGTTAACGACAACACAGTATCCAGAAAACACCAAAGAACTGATAGCTTACATCTCGCAAGCCAGTTCCAAATTCTGATACAAGTCAGAAAAAAGCCACACCTTCAGAATAAACCATTACGATCTCAACACCTTCTTTGCTTCCCTCCCTAAGACCATCCCTTCTCCTTCACTTTGTGATAGAAGCAAGACTGGAACGACCATTTCTTGGTTTAGGCCAAGATTGTACATATTGATCTCTCGAATCTAAAGTACTCCCGAGCAGTGCATTTGTTTAAGGTTTAGATTTGTTTCTCATCCATACACCCACATTTACCAAAACCAGCAGAAACAGTTTTTACCCATAAATAACAATATTTAATCTTTTTGATTTCATATATTGCAATTTCCTATGAGATATGTACGTGTTTACATTCGTGAACTGTGCCTATCTCATATATGCTCAAAAGTTAAGTCATCATGTCTTTATGCAAATATTGATGAAAGATAGAATGAACTTTTGAAAAATTCCGCGATATTGATCTTTTCCTGATCCACTTTTATGTGAAAGTACTGTATGACTCCTTAAGTTTTCTTATATTGAGTGTTTCCGATTAAATTAATCAATAAGATCTTCTTGTGGTTAATTTATTCGAGTTTACTGGATACAAATTCATGTGATTTGTTAATGTCCAAAGAAATCCTTCTTTTCTCGTAAAAGTAAGGCCGCTCATGTTCTTCTCTTGGGAATGACATAAAATGGAGGAGAGTTCTTAAATTAACTTGTGCTTAATTGCCATATCTTTGTGGGGAGTGTGTCTGTGGAATATTGTAGGAGTTATATTGTATCTTTATAAAATCCTTGATGAATATACTAAGTTTCGACTATGTGAAATCATCGAAACAAAGTTGATATGTTCTCTTTTAGTCATGAAGTATATTTTTGAAAATTTCATTATGATCCCATAGTTTTTGTACCTTGTTTATATTGACAAAAAGGGGGAGAATTATTTGGTAGTTCACAATACATACATATAGTTTACGGATCATTATGTAAGGGGGAGTGGTTTTCATTGTAAGATGGAAGTATTGACTAAGGGGGAGTGATACATATCACCATAGTATTATTTCAAAGTTGTGATACAATTGGACTTTGATTATCTATAGTAATACTATGAAACTGTATAGAAACGATCGAGAACATATGTTTTCTTATTGTTATGGCTACAGATCTTCAACAACAATAATGCTGAGTTGAACACGTTCAGAATCGCTAGAGTACTTGGAGTAACGAAGAATTCAAGGAAAGTTGAAGAGCCAAGAAAATCAAGCATGATGGATGAGAAGCTACAAAGTTTATTTATTTTGTAATCCATATGTATTGATAGTTTTGTTACTAAAATTGACAAAGAGGGATTTTATTAGAGCACTGCTCGGTCGAACTTGCAAGCGTTGCTATCTCAAGCTTGTTTGTCAAGTTTAGTTGATCAAAAATATATACTTGATTTCTAGTCTACTTATAGCTATGTCTCAGATTAGGATAAAATATGTAGTTGAGCTTTAGACTTCACGACGTTCACCAATTAAAGAAGAAGATCTACCGAGGATCTTGGAGGAACTTCTTCAACAAAAGGTATGTGGAGACTAAAACTTATCTATCACTCAGAAGTCTATTCTATTCTATCTTATAATGAGACTAAGTTGTATGGCTATATACACTTTTACGTTATACACATTTTATATTTTGAGCCGAGTTTATCTCGTTTATCTATTTCTCGAAATATGTGTTGAAAGCTTTTTGCTTTAGCTATGTTCATTGTATTCTTGACGAGTTTAGTTGGAAACAATCTATTTTTTGGAAACTAGAGTCAAAAGATGATCATGTGAAAATTACCTTGAACATCTAATATGATTTGTGTGAGACAGTCATTTGATGTTAGCTCGGGAAGTTTCGTATTGATCATTCGATCACTTGAAAATTACTTGAAGCTAATGGTATGTGTGAGATTACCATTGTCGTCTTCCAAGGATATTTCAATGATTGAAATGAGAGTTTAGAAAAATTACCCATGTCGGGATACAACACGGTATGCATACCTAGTATGCGAACTATATTGTGATGATTTAGGTCCAGAACTCTTGTTTGCGTACCTAGTGTGTGAACTGGTTTTCCCGAGTTTGGTCCGGAATTCTTGTTCGCGAACCGGGTTTGCGAACGACTTGACTAGGCTAAGGTTCGGAGGTGATGTTCGCGTACCTTGTTTGCGAATACAGTGGTGAAGTTCTAAAATTGGTTATGTATGATTATCATACTCATGAACTAAAACATTTATGATTTAAGGAATGCAAATTAACTTTGCAAACCATGGCTTAATGTTCATGAATTGATTCTTGTATAAGCACTTTGTACGATTACGAATGAAAAACCGATTTCGATTCAATTTGTTCATGTATATTTCTATGAGATAATGAAAAATCGAACAACCCTATTTGAAACACAATTAGATTCATTTGATTATCTATCATGATTGATTGATCTTCATTTTTGATCTAGAAGTGTTAGATGAATACGGCTAAGATAAAATTGTTCATATGGCTAACTTCAGTTAACTGTTATTGATCCAACTCAATATACACGTTTAGGTTTGGTAACCCGTATCTAAATATAAGTATATTTCATTTGTGTGTAACAAGCTAAGACCATCTAACGGTGGAGATTGATTGCTTAATTTCTAAGAAGACTTAGCTTGAATCTTGAATCAGGAGTTCATCTAACGGTGAATATTTAATGCTTTGTTACTAAGCAATCTTAGCTTTGAATGTAAGCAACCCTGATTTGAAATACTATATAAGGGAGAACTCTAGCAACTGCAAAACCTAATCGCGACACTTTCTTATATCCTAGTTGCAAACTAGAGTCGATTCTCCTTTAATCCAGTTTTTTCAAAACCATTATTAGGTTAACGACTTGAAGACTTCATTGGGAATTCGTGAAGCCAGATCCAACTATTTTCTCTGTAATTGCGTATTCTGATCTTACTTATTCTACCGTATTGAGTTTTATCTCCTCTAAGATTTACTCGAGGTTTATCTCCGATAGGTAAGATATGAAAAGTAATCACAACAGTTCTTCGTCTCAGGCTCTTGTGATTTTGCAATAACTTTTTCTGTTAATAAGTTGGGTTATGTGGGGTGACTAATATTTCTAGGATGCTCTTCGGGAGTATAAGACCTAATTATTAGTTGGTTCCTGTTCACCTTGATCTTTGTATCAAAATACGGAACAAAAACAGAATAAAGAATAGACATATGTGGGCGAAAATTTTGTTTATAAGTCTTAGACTTTGGGTCGTAACAAATCTTAGTTGTGGGTGAGATCAGCTAAGGGAATCAAGTGCGTAGAATCCGGCGTGGTTCTAGAGGCATAAGGAACGCCACTGTACCTTAATCGGTTTGAGACTTGGTTAGGGCTCAACTACATTCCAATCCGAAGATAACTTGTAGTAGGCTAGAGTTTGTAGTGGCTTAATATAGTGTGGTGTTCAAATCTGGACTAGGTCCCGGGGGTTTTCTGCATTTGCGGTTTCCTCGTTAACAAAATTTCTGGTGGCTGTGTTATTTCTTTTCCGCATTATATTTGTTTATATAATTGAAATGTCACAGGTTGTGCATAGTTCAATCAGTTGATAAATCATACCTTGTTTGTTGGATAGAACTTGATTGACACTTGGGCATTGGTCTTTGGTACCGTCCAAGTTATTTCTCATATCAATCAGGCTTACAGAGGTTTATCTGTTTGATTTTCTGATTGTATTGATAAAGTCATAAAAAAAAAACTCTTTGTTATAATTCTTGATTGAGTCTCACTTTTAAGTTGGTGCTTTCGGAATTAAATTGGAGTTTAGTACATACAGATTACCGAACGAATTATTGTATTTGGTTCTTATACCCCCGCTTTTTCAGATGTCAACGTGGAAAGTATTACTCGGTAAACGTGAAACCCGAGATCAACATTTGTTTTATAAATAAAAGTTATTTGTATATGTTTTAGGAGGATGAGAAGTGTAAGAAAATATCTTGTGTAAGAGAATGATATTAAGAATTAGAGAGGAGACACAGTCTGAGAGTAGATCACGTAGCTTCGTATAAAGAGAGATGTTATCTTATATAACCTCATACACATTATTACCAAAAACTCTATGGATGTAGGGTTCAATTAACAACCGAACCACGTAAAATTTCTGTGTACATGTTGATCTTTACTTACATCACTTCATTTATACTCGCATACATCTAGGTCGGTGTTGATGGTGGATTTTCAACAAAGGGAAAAACCGTAAAATCATGAGGCATGTTTTTGACACGGCTTTTAAGCATGCAACGATTCATATTTTATGAAGCCGTGATGATTATGTTTTCGAAAATCCTCCTTTAGCTGAGCATTTCGATCCCTGGAATTTCATCGTGACCTCTGTGCAGAACAACATAATTGGGCGGTTCTCCATAGATTGAGAGCTTAACGCCTTCAGGACGTCAGTGATACTCACTGTTCCCTGACTGCAGGAGAGAGACCCACCTCCACATAGAAGAATAGTTGGGTGGAGGACGCCTTCAAGACGTCGGTGACACTCACCGTTCCCTGATTATGTGGAGAGACCGTGCATAGATTCAGGCGGTTCTCCGTAGATTGAGAGCACTAACGCCTTCAGGTCGTAAACAACATCGTGACTCCCTGAATATGCACCATTCAGAATAGATGTGACGCTTTAACTGGATAATATCTTTTCTGCAATAGATTAATTCTGCTGCGACATTCACCACTGAATTCCCAGAATAATCTATTATTGCTCATATTCCATGGTCGAATCCACGGCCTGATCCCATGGAATGTCAATAACAATTGCTCATATTTCATGGTCGAATACAGGGCCTGATCCCATGGAATGGCAATAATAATTGCCCATATTCCATGGTTGAATCCACGGCCTGATCCCATGGAATGGCAATAACAATTGCTTCGATTCTATGATCGAATCCACGGCTTGATCTCATAGAATGACAATAAAACAACTGTGCTATCTTATTACTCCGATTTCATGATTGAATCCACTGATCTCATGAAATGGTAATAGATAATCTTAATTACTCTGATTCTATGGTCGAATCCACGATCCCATAAGATGGTAATGCTTGTTTTATTATTCTGAATTCGTAGTCGAATCCACAGCTGATCCTGCGAATTAATAATGAACAACTACTCATTTTTATTACTCAGTTTCATGAATTATTCTCCACTGAATTCATAGATTAGTAATAAATACTCAACAACCGGGCATCTGGACCATCACTGAGTAAGCCCCACAAAAATGGTGCGAGTGTACTCGACAATGATGCACGACTGAGCACCCGGATGCACGAACGGGTGTCCAAAAATATGAAATAATGAGGAATCCTTCGCAAAACATGAGAAAATAATAAATATTAATAAAATAATAAGAGGCGCCCAAGGTCGGGCCCACCAGCCGGCCGGCCGGCCGTGCCCTAGCCATGGCGGTCCGTGCATCTCCCATTATTGTCCTTATTTTTTTTTATTTCGTGAACTCACGAAAACTCCTTGGTTTTGCAAAACCCATGAATTCTCCATAACTTCGTGGATTCACGAAATAATATTATAAAATAAGGAGAGGTGTGCGGGACCGGGCAACCTAACCGGCCGGCCATGCCTAAGCCGTGACCGATCCCACACCTCACAATCCTTAGATTTTTATAATTATTATTCCCTAATCTCGCGAAACTCCTCCGTTTCAACAAAAACTCGTGGATTCTCCATAACTTCAAGGATTCATGAAAAATAATAAAACAAGGATAGGTGTGCGGGACCGGGCAACCTAGCCGGCCGGCCATGCCCTAGCCATGGTCGGTCCCACACCTTGCAAATCACTAATCTTGCATAATTATTATTTTTCTCAATTCATGAAACTCCTGGGTTTGAGCAAAATTCATGATTTCTCCATATTTTCTCAAATATTGCTCAAATCACGAAAAACCAAAAGCCAACATAGTCACACGACTGGCTAGCCTCTCATGGTAATTTTAAATATTAAAACACTTTTATTTTAATATTTTCAAATATTGATGAATTGAGCATACATGCTCATTCCAACAAAAATCGAGAATTCTCAGTCAAGATGAAACTCTTTTGAAAATTCACGATATTGCTCGAACGCGCATCAGAAAATACTGAAACCCTCAGTATGGAAACATGGACACCACGGTAACACGTGCACGCCTTCATGACCGACCAGGGTCATTCCTAGGGCTTGCACAAGGCCGGTCCCACACGTTTTCATAATTCTGACCTAATTTGCTCAATTGCTCATACTGGGCCCGAACTCTCTCCAACCAACTGGGGAATTCTCCATTGACCAACAACTGGTACCGTGACCACCAAGAGCCGGTCCCATGCTCTCTTGGTTGGTCCTCATCTCTCGTACCTAGGTTTTATCACCTAATGCTGAATCCATCAATATTTCAATAAATAATGAATCCTGCATTTAATCATCGTTCTTTCACCAACTCTGAAACTGAGAACCCTGGTGCGTGCTCACTCGAGCACCGGGCAT
Organism: Papaver somniferum; assembly: GCF_003573695.1. Taxonomy (NCBI): domain Eukaryota; kingdom Viridiplantae; phylum Streptophyta; class Magnoliopsida; order Ranunculales; family Papaveraceae; genus Papaver; species Papaver somniferum. Next base: position 173,092,416 of record NC_039359.1, on the reverse strand, counting down.
CACATGGACGTTCATCATCCCATGTGGTTGGCCCCTCTTCACTCATGACCAATTTTCAGCAATTCACCAATTGTTGAAGGATTGATCAAAAATTAGGGTTTCAAACAAACGCTCCACGAATCACCATTCTGAGCAAGTTCAAACACAAAATTATGTTGATTCAGCAATCAACATCCAAATTAATAATATTCGGTAATTCACCAATATTTTTGATTAATATTTTATTGGGTCACGGCACCAGTAAATAATTCTTTGAATTGAGCAATACTTGCTCAGTTGCTCGAATGTTGATCCAACCATCAATATTCGGTAATTCATCAGTATTTTGTCGAATTGAGCAACACTTGCTCAATTGCACGTCAAATTACCAATATTCAGTATTTTGTTGAATTGAGCAACACTTGCTCAGTTGCACACCAAAATTATCGAATTCGTCGAATTGAGCAATACTTGCTAAGTTGCTCGACAAACTCTCGATAGTCGGAAATTCGTCGAATTGAGCAATACTTTCTTAGTTGCTCGAAAAACTCTCAATATTCAGCAATTCGTCGAGTTGAGCAATACTTGCTCAGTCGCTCTAGTCAGTAATTCATTGAAATCTCATAGAACTACATGTTCAATCCATGAATCGCTGAGCATTCACCACTTATGCTCGATTCAACAAAACTAGACTCACAGTCTACATCAGTCAACAACTGACCAACTAATACATGTCTCCCTTGCAGACTCCACGATTCATGAAATATCAATCACGTCACAAATGGGGGGATATCACTTAGGGTTTTGGTCTTGCGGTCTACAGCACCTGGATTCATCCACAACGAGAAATGTGCGTAAGTCGTGTAAACGGTTGAAGGAGTTAGCAAAGTAGTGGGTGCACGATCAGTCAAGTCTCCGCACGACATGGAACTGACTTGACCACGATCTCTCACTTTCCCAATCTTTCACTCAAGAAACCGTCACACTTACAGGGATCAGTGGTACATCATTCTTGCAATAAAAATAAGTCTAAATCGAGGATATTAGGATATCATCAATCATCGATTATCATCATTATCCTTCAACAACTCGATATAAACTTATTCACAGAACTCAACTTCAGTAGTTCAGCAATATTGTAGAAACTTTCAACACACCCACAATCATTGATCATCACTGATCCCACATAACTCTCAGCTTCCCTCCTACAGATCAACCCATCTCCCTCTTTGCGACCGAATTGACTCTGAAACAGCCATTGTCTTGGTTTAGGCTGGAGTCATACAAATTGATTTACCAAATCTAAGCACCCCCTTTGCAGCGGTGCATCTGTGTGAGGTTCAACAGTTCGCTCGGTTGAGGATTCTCGACAGCACGCTCGACTCTCCACTTTCCTAGAAAACCAGCAAACCGTTTTTCCCCATCCACAGTCGGGATCCCACAACAAAAGGTTTTGACAAAACATTTTAACAAAAATTACTAACCGTGAGATCCTATATATCTAACGGTATGAAATGGTGCTTAATTCACTTGTAGTTTGTGTTTGGTTGATACAGTTTGTTGGACCAAACCTAAATATATTAGAGCGAACATTCATCTTCTTTCCATGAGCGAACATTCCTCTTCTTTCCATATTACCGTGAAGTGCATCTCTGAATTTCTGGTCTCCGTGGTTGAACATTGTTTCGCAGAAAATTTTCATTTTTTTTTTTTCGTAAATGTTTAAAAGAAATTTGTGAATGGTACAGACAAATCAAAATAGTATGTATTGGATCGTCAATATTAATCTTAAGACCCGGATTTGGGAGGAAGGAGAAGAACTTCAATGCGTAATCAGATTTCAGGTCTCTTATTTATTTTTTTATAATTTTTCTTGTGATAGTTACTGATGAGAGTTTAATCTTACATATTTGCCGCTTAAATGTACATTTATTAGTACCCGTTTCTGTACATATTTAATAATTTTTGTTTAATTTTATAGGTTTTATGAAATAAAGATCGACGAACTATAAATACCGAAATTTACCCTAAATGAAGGGAAATCAAAAGCCAATCACAATAGTTGTACTGGTTCTCTTAAGACAAGGATGTTCGAGGTACACCGATAGCAGAAATCAAAGCCAGTTGAATAATCGATGTATAATTCATGCCAGAAATGAGTTGGTCCATAAATTTGTGGGATAAATGGGGTTAACGGTGCTGAGTACTTTAGAGCCGATGGACTGATTAGCTTGGGAACCCGTGGGCCAGAATGAACGTCAAATATGGAGAGGGAAGGAGTATACAATAATACAATGAGAACCTAGGATTTGTGAACATTAATGGCATACTTTTGGAGAAAGTAAAATGGGAAAGTGACGACACCCTGCTGACGAACATTTTAATCACGTCGGAATGATATTTAACAAAGCGTTTTTAGGGGACACTCGAAAGGATTTAGGGGCCATCAATTTATACCCAGCCAAAGACTTTAGTTAAGGGTATCCTATATGATATTGAAGTTACATAAATGCCCTCCTGGTAAAACTGTATAAAAACCAAATCAAAAAAATTCTACTCATTTCAACTCTTCTTCTTCCAGTTTCATATTATCTTCCGATTGTGGAAGAAAAAAAAACTTTCCCTCGTTCTTGTGTTCAACCGAAACATCGCCGCGAATCGTAAAATCAAAACATCGTCGATTCGTTTATAAAACAATGGATAAGGGAAATAAAACCCACAGACCTAGAACCAAAAACGTTGCTCGGGGTATCGATCCAAAGATTGGGATTTTAGCAAGAAATAAAGAAATTGTTGCTGCAAATGAAGAAGAACGCGAAGAACGCGAAGAAGAAGTACCCGTCGATGTAGTCGGTGGTGGCGATTCCGATAGTCAAACACTTCGTCAACTTCAAATGGCCCCAATTGGGTAAGAATCTATCATTTTTGGGGTTTATTTCGCTTTAATTCGACGAATCGAGAAAAACAAATTCTAGGGTTTTCGGTTATTTATCCAGATTCGGGAGATATTCATGCTTATATACTTCCGAATGTAGTCGTGTTCTTCATTTCTCAAGAACATCGACAGTATTCGGGAGAAATATTTTATGGTTATCGGCCGAATATTGTTGGTCATATCTTCCTCGATACAAACTGGTAATAATCGGTAGTTTAATGAATGTTTTGGCTCCCGAATATATTTAAGTAGACACACGGTATTCGGAAGTACACTCACTACCAAATATATATATATATATATATTGAAAAAATCTCAAAATTTCTGATATAGAAAAAATCCCATTTTGGGGCCAGTATTTATTCAGAAGACAATATAATATTTTATACCTCCGATTGTGTAGGATAAAATTTTAGAGTTTCTGAACTCCAGTTGATGAATATTCGGTTGTAAACATGTTTAAATATATTCCGATTGTTTTTCATTCGGGAAAAATATGTGTCTTCTTACTTCCGAATTTGTTCATTCGGGTTATAGTTGTGTACTTTGTCTTCCGATTGTGTAGGATGAAAAATTTAGAGATTCTGAACTCCAATTGATGCATATTCGGTTGTAAATATGTTTAGTTAGCTTTCGATTGTTTTGTATTCGGGAACAATATGTGTCTTCTTACGTCCGAATGTGTACATTCGGGTTATATTTCCATACTTTGTCTTCCGATTGTATAGTTTGTAAATATTGTTCCTTTCTTTGTTGTTTAGACAAAGTCGAGAAAGGAGGAAGAAAGTGACAGCTAGTGCTAGGAGGGAAAGGAGTGCCAAAGATAATTCAAGTGCTCAACAAAGCTTACAAGAACAAAGCAGTCAACAAGGAGTGCAACCAAGTGCTGAACAAAGTGTAGAACAACAAGGCAGTGAACAAGGGGTGCAACCAAGTGTTGAACAAGCCGCTCAACAAAGTGCAGAAACAACTGCTCCACAGGTTACACCCCACCATGAAATTGAACCAGTTGATCCAGTGCCAAGAGTAGAAGAAGAAGGACAACCAAGTGGTACCCAAAAATCCAAAAAAGGAAAAGATGGTGTAAAGAAGGATATTGCTAAGAAAGCATCACATCTTGTCCCTCAGCACTTGAAGAAGAAGGGTATTCCAGCAGGCACAATCCTAGGGCTACCGGCGGATGGAGGAAAATTGTTATTTGGATACAAAGACTCATGGGCCAGAGAAATATACGAAACCGAGGTAATAAAATTACTATTTTTTATTAATGTATTGTCTATGTGTTATATCGTAATATTTGTATTAAGGATTTTTTTATGTACTTTAATAGGATCATCAAAATGCGGTCCGTCTACTCAAACCTACCGCCGCACGAACAAAAATGCTTGCGTGGCCTTTATCCGGTGAATGTGAAAGGTTCAAGTCAATTGTTGCCAACTCGGGGTTAGATAATGCCGCCGAGAATTCATTGTTGGAACATGATCGTGTGGCCATATCGGCGTTCGTGGAGAGAATGTATCCTGAGACCGATACTTTCCATATGCCGTTTGGGGAGATGGCGATTACCCCGGATGATGTTGTGCAGATTCTTAACCTTCCCGATCAAGGCACAGCTGTGAAGTTTAACTACACAGAGCAGTTAAGTTAAGCACAACTTTATGCTCTCACTAAAAAGTGCTTAGGTTGGGATGAAGAGACAACAACAGCAGAGTTTAGGAGGCATGCAAGTAACAGAACAAGACAGATCAACATTACAGCTTTGATGAATATGTTCCGAGGCACCTTGGAGAAGGAAAAGAATGGAACGTTAACTGATGAGCAAGTGAACCACGCTGCCACCACATATCTCCTTTGTGTATTGGGATGTGTCATATTCCCCAATACTTCTGGATTCGATTGTCTTCAATCCCTTTCGGCACTTCACACGCGGAACTAAGTCTTTGAACTCTTTTTCTTTGTCGTATCTATCTCCCCGCCTCATCATCTCCATATAAAAATCCTTGTCCTTCACTTCAACATACCTACCCAACTTATGACGACACGGGAGTCCAATACCTATCATATCCTTGCAAACACAAACCGTATTCTCGTCATCATAAGTTTTATATAACTTCAATTGTTTCATCATGCGATTTATTGCCCATCTTGAAACTTTATGAACAACTCCCCTTAGAAGCAATTTTTCCTTAATATGTTCCATCGGGAATTGGTGTACACTAAATTGCATACATTTCCTAATCTTTACGAGATCACGATTGGTGAATTCATGGATTGCTTCTTGGATCGACACAACTCCATTTTGACTACCAATTAGTATTTTCTTTAGTCGACCATGAGACCCCTCCGCAATGCTTGTCGCCTCGTTCTTGAAATTACGATATTCATATGTCCATGCAAACACAAACCTCTCCTTAATCGTTAACCATTGTTTTTTACAATACTCAACCGGTTTTGGGTAGTCCGTGCCGTATTCATCCTCAAATTTCTTCAAGTTACATTTGTAAATTTCCTCGGTCATCGACCAAACGATTTTGTCCCATGCTTTCATGAACATTTTCCAAATAATTCCATCCTCCTTCCACTTTTCTTCAAATAACCTATCCTCTTCCTTACGTTCTTCCACGGTTAATTTACTAATGCGCTCATCCTCTTCCTTTGACCTCTTGGTACCCTTCCTTGGTCTTTTAGCTTGGAAATGATGATGGCAATTGGTTTTGAGATTGCAGTGCCACGTACATTGCAAGTTTTGGGCTTCCGGAAACACTAACGCTATTGCATGCATTAAGGCTTGATCGTTATCCGTTACAATAACCCTTGGAAAATTATCACCGTTATAAATGGACCTCAACGTCTCCAACATCCAAATGAAACTCACATTGTTCTCATGATCCATTAAACCCCATGTAATCGTAAACGTGTTTTTGTCCGAAGTATGGCAATTAATGTTCAACAACGGCATGTTATACTTGTTTGTCTTATAAGTAGCATCTATCAACAAAATTTGATGAAAACATTGAGACAATTGGATCATTTCGGGATGTGCCAAGAAAATACGAACCACTATACCATCCTTTTCTTCCGTTCTCAAGGTGTAGCCGTGTAACTCCGCTAACCACTCCGATTGTTGCATGACCGTTCTACCATCCCATTCACTCCTTTTGATCGTAGCTAGGGCCGACTTAATTGTAGACAAAGAAGACAAGTTGTCGGGGTCGTCCGCCTTTATTTTACTTAAGATCGCACTCGCTTTTTGGATCCGCATAGACCTCACCGTCTGCATTTGATGTTGTTTTAACTTGGCAACCATTACATGTCCAATTAAATCCAACGGATCATCATGGTTGTGACAACCGTTTTCCACTTTATACATTTTATACTCTTTACCTTTAATACCATCGGGCTTATAGAAGACAATCTTAAATGGGCATCCTATCTTCTTGGTATTGCTTCGGTATTTCCTATTCGTCTTCTATACGTACTTACTATTCTTTCCCTCGTGACTCTTTCGCGTCCCACCTCGCTCACAAATCATTTCAAATCGAGTGTCACTAACATGATTATTTTGAACTACCACGCACATGTTATCTTTTGCCTTGTTCATAAGCCATTCCTTTGCCTCCTTCTTACTTCCAAATGTCTAAACGTGCATAAAACAAAACAAATCTAATAAGCATAACCATTTAAGATATAAATTTTGAAAAAAAAAAAAGAAGTAGTAATGAGTATACCAAATTGTTTGCATAGTATAGGGAAGTGTCGGGCCTCAAATAGAAATCATCAACAAACTCTTCAACGGCCTGCATATGAAAGCAACAAATTATTATACAATAATCGGAGGTTATTAAATAAGTCAAACTGCCGAATATACTATATTCGGAATCCTATCGGTTACCCAAAACACTCGATTTATGCAAATGAATGTACACAGTTTACTGAGTGCAAAAAATGATATAATCGGAAGCTAAAATATATAGTAAAACATCCGAATATAAATAACCGGGAGATAACTTTAATCGATAAACATCCGATTTCCAAGTTTTCAGAATTTTATTTTGAGGCCACTGTTATATTCAGCAGTCAAATAATGTTAAACTATTACCGATTGTAAAGGATAAGAATACTGAGTTTTGAAATTTTTTGAGGAATTCGTTTTTGGGGTCATTCGGGGGTAAATAACTCTACATAACTACCGAATGTAGATTTTTTTGGAAAACCAGTTTGGGGTTTTTTCTCATATTCGGCAGTAAACTACTATCTTGGAACTACCGAATATACATATTTGGTACTCTGTGTGTTATATTCGTAAGTTTATTCGAGAAATTATCTACCGAATCTGGGTAGTTCATGGCATTCAATGCATGCAATAATCGGTTTTTCTTGTTTACAAAAGCACACAAACGCATGCAAATCGAGTATTTGAGTTTCTTAACACAATACCTGTGTTTTACATGCATCGTTAGCTTCAATATCAGGCGATTCTCCATTTTCTTCCATGAAAGGGTCGTCTAGGTTTTCCTCTCCACAAAAGTTTGGAACATTCAACATATACCCCAAATCGTCTTCGCCATGATTCTCACCTTCTTCTTCATATCCATCCATTTTTGTAGTGATAAAATGGGTTTTCCCTTTTTTCCTTCACCTTCTTCTCTATAACTCTAACAACTCAAAAATGAAAAAGAAATGGAAAAAAATGAAACAGAAATCATTCTAATACTGCACCGACTACAATCGAAAGTCTGGGTAATATTTTGGCTCCCGATTGAAATCGGAGGATAAAAATGTTATCATATCCTCTGAATATATAAGGGTAATTTTGCCATTACGACTTACGCGAGATAAGGGCTGGCTACATTTTCCCTTTAGGTGACCTTTTCTGTTTTATTGTTGGTCTCTAAATTCTTTTGAGTGGCCCCTAACAACGCGAGGATATTTAAGGAATGAAACTTTTTCTCTATAGCTCAAGTGTGTGTGGCATGTAAAGAAGTGAGGCAGTAGGATTTAATTGGTTGGATGCACGAGAGCTAATAAAGTATAGCACATACGAAATGGAGAGGAAATGAAGTTTTGAATACAAACAAGGAAGGTCAAACACGTGCTTGCCTTGCATCAAAAAAACAAAAAACACGTGCTTGCCTTATACATGGGTGTTTTTGTGATTCATAACAATTAATGAAAATCAAGGCAAATCAGGTACTTGCCTTATGTAATGATTTGAGTGTGGTAATATTCTGTCAATAATGGGGGTATAAGACACGTGTCACATATCTATTTGGGAGATGACGTCGTGCTAAAATGCAAAAGGGAACGTGGAAATGATTTGATTGCGGTAATTTTCTCTCAATAATGGGGTAGAAGACACGTGTCACACATCTATGGGGGAGATGACATGGTGACAAAATGAAAAAGGGAACGCGGAGAAACCCAGCTTTGGTTCCCCTCTTTTCTACAAACTCATCGTTAAAATGGTTTATTATATCTATAGCCCAAAATATAAGATCAACGGTTAGATTAATAGTTTAATTTGTTATTTTCACATTTTTCAGCATGACTAAACTAACCTTTATAAGTTAGATATTATTAAGAAAAAGGAAAAAAAGTTTTTAGAAAGATTCCTATGATGATTCGGGCGATATTTTTGGATGGCAGCTTTTTTCTTTCTTTTTTTTTTCGCAGTTGGTTACTTTGATTGTGATACTCTTTTGGTCCTATTTTATTTGTGTAAAATGATTTTTGCAGGCAGATTAAGGAAAATAAAGAGAGGAAAATTTTTTCAAAATTACCCCACACTAGTATTTAAGATGTATCTAGTTTTTTGATCTAGTAGAGAGAGGAGTATTTAAGACGTGCATGGAAAATAGAATTACCCGATTCTAATATAGGGATAAATTAGTCTAAAATAGAGAAAAATATGAAACTTAGCAATTAAATTAGGACAAAAAAATGCCCAATTTAAACAAGTTATCTGGGACTGAGAGAGTACTATACTATTCAAAAGAAGGCACCCGGCCCCACCTTCTCTCTTTGAATTTTTATAAACTAACGGAATCTGATTTAGTGGATTTGACTCACAGAATTACATAAGTGGATTCTCTCTCTTTTGGATTTGGTTTTGTTTGTCTCTCCCCCTCTCTCCCTTTTCACTCTCCGCCTAACTCTCAGTTTTCTCTCAAACAGGTTAGTGACAATTTTTGTTTTTCAAAGTATAAATTGGTTTACAATTGAGTGAACTACTGAGCTAAATTTGACATTAGATCTCTTATTATACTTTTAATTTACGGAAAATGGGTCATTTGTCCAAATATTTTCAAAACATGGTTCCAATGGACGAATAAAAATTAGTATGGGTGAAATGGACACCAAAAAAAATAGCAAGAATGAAACTGGATTCATCCTGGCGTAAACTTAAAAAATAGCGAGGATGAAACTGGATGCATCCTGATGTAAATTAAAAATAAGAAAAAATATTTGAAAATGGGTAGGATGAAACTATTTACATCCTGGCTATTTTTACATTTTTATCCATTTAAACAGTATCAAAATCTAGATATTCTTTTCACCCAGAAATTGTTGATTTTGGTCTTTTTAACAAATTTTGTGTTTAATTTAACTCGATTGTTTTTTTTTTGAACGTAAATATGGATATATTCCAAGAGAAAGAGACCGAAACAAACAAGAAAAGAAAGCCAACAAAAGATGATGTTGTCATACTCTCACAAGGGGAACATGCTCCCAATTGTGATTATCCGACAACATCCAATCATTGGCATTAGCAGATGAACTAACTACATTTTCTACATTCTAGGACACAGAAAATAAACTAGGACCAACATCGGATAACCTATTAGTAGCCGAAATACTTTCATTTGAGATACAACTATTAATCCAATTAACCAAAAGAAATTGGTCTAAAAAGGTTGGCATTTCTCCATTCCAAGTAGTAAACAAGGATGAGTTTCTTGCCTCTTTTACCAATTTATTCGCTACTTGATTTCCATTTCATCTTACGAAATTAAAACCCAAAAAACTATTACACCCTTTCAAGATACTCAAAGCCTCCTTCACAACGCTTTGATTTTGCCATACCATCATTGTCTCCTTCCCTTCATCAAATTTCAGAACTCTTTCACAATCGCCTTCTATCCAAAAATTCATAAAGCCTTTTTCTTACGCCCATTTTGCTCCTTTTAGAAGAGCTAATGCTTCTGTCTTTTCTGGACATGCAGATTTGAGTATTCCTGACTTAGCTTTTGTTCTATTTCCTGCACAGTTTTGAAGGATTAGACCAAAACCAGCATTTGAATGGGTAGAAACCCATGAAGAATCAAAATTGGTTTGGATTGTGTAATTTTAGGGTTTTTTTTTTTGTTGTTCGAATTTTATTAGGCTGAAGCTTGGTTTATCATCAGTAAGGCATGGTCTTTTAACAACATTGATTTAGTTTGGTTCAATGTGAATTTTGATTCTTTGATCTATAGGAGTAATCCTTGTTTAAATTGTTTTTGTAACTTTTGTTTGGGAATGTCGAGATCATGTAATATTATTACTTAGATCCAGTGAAGGAATTAATCAAGTCCGAAGATTTTTATATCAATTTCCCATCAAGAGATTGGTAAATTACTTGTATTTCTTTGAGGATTATGTTTTTTGAGGATTATGTTTTGTCCAGTAGTAGGTGGAAATTGGGTTAGTTTTCACTTACATTATTGAGTAATACATTCAGGATTGTTTCTAAAAATTTTATAGCCACTGATAAATGTAGTTATCACAACTTGTGATAATTGTAATTATCAAGGTTTTTGTTTGAAGCATTTATCAAAGGTGTGTGATAATTGTTGTTTTCATGGTATCGTGATATTTATAATTTTCACAATTTACCCATTTTACCATAAAAAGATGATATTTTTTCCTTAATTTTTTACCAGGCAACGGAGATGACTGTCGAAGCCATTATTCACTTTGAACGTGATTCTTTATCTTGTCATCATATACCAAAAAAATAATATCGTTGAATTCTTGAAGTATGTTATATGTTAAGTATGCCTAATCAAGTAATAACCGTATGTACCTGTACAATGATCCAGAATGAACGAGAAGAGGAAAATTGGGATTATCACAAAATTGGAACATAAAAACGAACAGTGAAAATTAGGATTATCCTAAAAACTGAAATTCTCACAGTCAAAAAAAGTCGAAAAGGTTATTTCAGGGGATGAAGTAAAAATGAGTAATTTTAGGAAGGTGAAGGTTTGTTAGGTAGAAATTATTTATGAAGTTAAAGCCAGAATTTTCATAGTCAAAAAGTCCACAGAGATATTCTAGGGAAGGTGAGGAAAAATGAGTAATTTTAGGGAGGGAGGATTTGTTAGGAATTATCCATGAAATTATTAACGGTTTATCGTTTAAAAAAATAAAATATAAATTAATTTCTTTATTTAGAAGAAATATTATTTTTGTAATCAAGTTCTTCTTTTAACTAGTTATGGGTTGCCCATATATAGTATCTATATGATGGGTTTCTTACATAGAAAAGAACACACTTGGGCTAGAGATAATTCTCCCCAAAGGGAACTGTGTTCATTTGAAAACTATATATATTGTGCTGTTTCGGAATGAGAGTTGGGGAGTTGCGGAGGGCCAATAGCTGACACCATAATTTTAGACTGTTTTGTTTTATTTTTGTAATGGAAAGCTAGTTCTCTCCACTGGGGCTAAAGAGGAAGCCAATGAATCGTGTAAGAAATTCTAGTAATCTTTAAATAAATATTCTTTTGGAGCATAAATAATTTAATTAATATCTCTTCATATTTAGCTTCGTTTTAATTGTTTTACATAGTCTTCGGCTATCGATCTTTTATAAGCGAAGGAGATTATACTGTTTTGGTATAACATAAAGTTGTAATATTTTTTTTAATCGTTATATATTCCGAGACATGAGATTGGGCTCGATAATGTCTCGAGTTATATCAAGAATATTTTGAAGGAGTATGATTATCTAACACAATTGATTTGGTGGAATCCCAAACCCCTAGTCTTTTCTCCCATTAATCATCTTAGCAATTTGCCTTTAGTATTTTTTTTTAACTAATATTAAAACCAACTCTTTAGAAAATAGTCTGAGAATCAAACACATTTCTTACCACTTTTAAAACTGGATCAGTTTTTGGCACCGCCGACGTAGACTTGCCTTTAGGTTAGGTTTTAGATTTTATTTTGTAAATATTTTGCTTGTATACTTATTTATTTTATTTTTTCTATTTTACGTCTTTCGGTATTTTTCTCGTATTTTTGGTGTGCAGATTTTTATTGAAATAAAAGTGGAACACACAACCAAAAAGGTAAGTATAAAAACCCAAGATTTTATTTTCTTTTTAACGTATATAGTAGATTTTATTTATCTGTTTCTTTTTGTAAATAATTAAATTAGGAATTTTTCTTCATTTGTTCATAATTAGGCTAGGTTTCTTTTTATTTTATTTGTAGATATTGTATTTTTTTATTTAAAAAAAAAAGAATACACGTGCACACACCAATTGCATCTTCCGGTACCGATTTTATGAAAACTCGTGGTTTAGTACGGTGAACCCTCTGGGCGTTATCATCCGAAACACCACTGTTTGTGGGTGAAAACTGTTTCTGCTGGTTTTGGTAAATTTGTGTGTGTTGATGAGAAACGAGCCTAAACTTTAAACAAATGCACTGCACGGGAGTACTTTAGATTCGAGAGATCAATATGTACAATCCCGACCTAAACCAAGATATGGCCGTTCCAGTCTTGCTTCGGTCACAAAGTGAAGGAGAAGGGTTGGTCTTAGGGAGGGAAGCGAAGAAGGTGTTGAGACCAGAATGGTTAATTCTGAAGGTGTGGCTTTTTTATGACTTGTATCAGAATATGGAACTGGCTTGTAGAATGTAAGTTATCATTTCTTTGGTGTTTTCTGGATACTGTGTTGTTGTTAACCAAACTGTTGTCGCCTGATCGAAATAGGTAAAACCTATTTATATAAGTCATAATTGAACGCACCCTGATCTCGTAGAAAGTGGGAGTGATTGAGTGATGGAGAAGTTGGGTAATGTGTAAATGCCAGAAACCACGTTCCCACTGTGAAGGAAACATATTAGTTTACACCCACTACTACTTTCCGCCACTAACTGCCCTGCTTTTTGACATTTTCTTATAATGGACGTGTTGCATGCCGCACGTTGTAAACCGCCAGACCAATACCCTAATGAACATCCCCCAGTTTGTGACATGTTTGATGTCTCGAGTATTTTCGTGGAAAATGTGTAGCAGATTGCTGAACGAGTCTTGTATGCAAGACTTAGCTATTCTGATTAATTTTATGCCAGCTAAGTAGCAGATAGCCATGTGTGGCAAGTCAAAGTCAAGAGACTTACCGCAGGAAAATAACATGTGATGCTATTAGGCTTGTCTTGGCTGGTCGCCTAAAACTTGCCGCAGGCCTGTCAATTCTGTGGCGAATTTGGACGGCTGAGATTGTGGCATGTGAGAAAGGGTGGCCGTTGATTATGGCCACATTCCATTGGCATCTGATAATAGCAAAGTGGCGTTATTGGCATATGTCGATGGTATGATGGAATATTTAACGCATGCCAGTGGAATAGTGGCGCTGGCGTAGCCGTGGAAGCTATTTTGGCATATTGGTGTTAGATACAAATATCGCTTCGGCAACATTGGCTCATGTTGCTATATCAAACTTAAGGCCTTATGATAATTACTTGACTTGGTTGGCATGGCAACTTTAGCTAAGTTAGGGTTTGGCATATCGAAACCCGAATTAACGCGTGCGGCATGGCCGTGACACGGTGGCGTTTTTGTGCAAACGATGCCATAGCCATGCCAAATGAACTATAACAAGGCCATAATGTGGAAACGGCAACAAGATCAAGGGTTGCTATGAGTGGCTATGGTATGGCGCCATTCTTAGGGTTACCTGGGTCCCGCATGGCTCGTGGCATGTTGGTATGCACGTTTAGTGCATGGCATGTTTGGCATGCCATTAGCATGCGAAGCGGGATGGCACGTTTGGCACGCCATTGGCATGTTGGTGCAGTTTTGGTAAGCCAATTTGGCATTGTGACCATCTGGCGCAATTTTGCCTCTTTTAATACTGTGGCAGGTTTAGAGCGACATGATTGGTCGATAAAAAGAGAGGCCGACCAAGCATGGGCGTGGCCACACTTCCAGTGCGCGTAGCAGATTTAAAGCGACCTGATTGGTCGATGGGAAATAGGGCCCGACAAGTATGGGCCCAACCACAACTCATGTGCGTGTGGCGGGTTTAAGGCGACCTGATTGGTCGACGGGAAACAAGGGTCGGTCAGGAAACATGCGGTGTGGCCGCTTACAAGTGGCGTCGGCTGGCCTATGGCATGGCCACACCTCCCTTTGTTGCTGCTCCTATCCCGCGACTCCTTTTATTCCTTGTTTTCTGATTTTGGGTAGGATTTTACACCTACTAATTCATGGAGGATTAATTACCTATTTCTCCTAAGCTTAATTTCGACCGACGGGGTCTAATATACTGCGCAGGGCGCAAAACCCTAATTTTTGCAAATTAGTCAGAGCAATATCTAAATCTTGTGAATTATCAAAAAATTGATTGAATTTTATGTGTTGACACAGAGTTCTTTAAGTTTATTTCCAGAGAGCAGTATGCTTTCCGATTGAGTACTTTTATGCAAGGACCTTAACCTTGATACTTGGAAATTCGTGCTACTCTGCTGCGAGTGAACACAAATTGTCATGCCATATCAATATTAAAGGTTCAGCCGGGGAACATTGCATAGGAAAAATACTCGGCAGGCTCTGGCATTAGTGTGTAATGAAGCTAGGAGCTTATACACTCATTAGGATCTATACTAGTGAACAGTTCATCTAGGAGATCGAGTTTCAACATAATATGATGAGAGACATAGGAACTCATCAGATTTTGATATATTCTCCAAATTCCCTACGGAATATAGACATATCAATGTCTACTACATCTGATTCCGGGTCAGGTAGATATACTTTTACAAATTTAGCCCTGAACTAAAAACCACCATCAACATTAAGTCCACTGCTTAGCACGTAACAATGACATTGTTACGGGGTAAGCATGAGATGGTGACAGACGGGAGTAAAATTGAAAAGGAAAGACATGTAGAGGTTACCAGGAAAAGTTTGATTGACCTTCGGTAATAGG
The DNA here is from genome assembly GCF_003573695.1 of Papaver somniferum. Classification (NCBI taxonomy): domain Eukaryota; kingdom Viridiplantae; phylum Streptophyta; class Magnoliopsida; order Ranunculales; family Papaveraceae; genus Papaver; species Papaver somniferum. Next base: position 173,077,296 of record NC_039359.1, on the reverse strand, counting down.
TACGAGTGGCCGGTGATCTTTGTACTGGCGTGCTGCTAGCTTGGCCAAGGAGCGTTGCAGGTTGAGAGGCTGGCTTGGTCATGGAGGTTGGTGCCATGGAGCGTTGGTGCTGCGGGCTCAGCTGCCTTCTTCTATGCATGTTCCAAAAGAAAAACCCTCCTCTACTCGAATTCCAAAAGCACCCTGCATATAAAAGTGTGTGTTAACTTCCTCCCTTTTTATTATTCGCTCGTCTGCTTCTTGTGTTCGTTTGCAGCAGCTCGATCATAGGCGTGCCAACCGTTAGAGGCAAGGTAAGTTCATCTTGTATTCGTATTTTAGCTGCGAGTGTAATATCCATGAGTAGTTGATAAATTTTGGACATTTAGCTCGATGTGGATGACTTTATTTGTTAGCGACGTCAATAACAACAAAGCAATCTCCAATAGTTATAATCAGCAGCAAGGCGAGCCAGGAGAACTCAAGGTAGGTGCTCTTTTCTATTTTGCGCATGTAGCCACCCAACAGTACCATCGATCTTCTCCAGAACGCGTAATAAGGTTCTGACTCCAGAATAATGAGCATCTAACCTCCCCAGTGGATTTCAAAATTTACCAAAACTCCATTGCACTCCTGGGATGGATGGATGAAATATATGCTCAGCAATGATCATGTCAGTGCTAATATTGGAGAGTGTAGCTTTGTTGTTGATTCGTCCTAGACTTTAAGTTATTCGGTGTCTGGACTGCTGAGTCGGAATATGGAAGGCTTATTCTCACCTTTCTGATTGCAGTGATGATATGTTGTGGATGCTTGTATGGTTGAAATCTTCCGGAATTTCCGGGTGAAGTAGACGAGATGAGAGGCGTTCCGTTGCCGACGTGCTGCTATCAAGTCTACAAGGACTTCATTCCATGGGACATCCTTTAAAACATCTTCTGAATCTTGGACCATTGTATCGAATGAGATGCGATGAGAGTCCCCATTTACACTTCTGTCTGGTCATAGATCCGATGGCGTGGCCGGATACGTGAATATCTCCGTGACGTACTTTTGGAGTCTTTGGTGCACGTGTACGACTTCATGTTGAGAAATTCCTACGGCTCGTAAAGCTTCGACAGTGACGATGATGATGATATCATAAATAACTTGGTTGAGGGACGTGAGGATATCCCGTGTTGGCAGTCCCCTGTTGTAATTATCTTGAGCCTATTTTCTCTTGAAAGACGTACTTCTATCGCATTTACTGGTAAGGTGGTTGACGAATTGATGAAGGTGGAAATATTTTGGATTCGTCATTTGTTGATCAGTGGGCGGGAGTCGCAATTGATACCTCTGCATTGTATCCAACTTCCGGCAGCCCATGCACCCCTTCCATAGGAAACTGGAAATCTAGAAACACCGAATTTGGCTTTGTCGGCGATGTGCATCTTCATGCAGGCCTTTGGTAGACTCTGCTGAGTTCTGAGTAGGTGATGTGGAAAACATGGTGTAGTTGGTATGTGTGGCTTGCTGAGGCGTGACTTTCCCCTTTGATTCTTTACTAACAACAACGCTTATGAATGGTTGAGCCAAATACTGCTTGTTGGTCAGGCGCCTTCCAGACAAGGAGGTGGTGATATTCTTGCGCTCATCTTTGAAGAGTGGTGACCTTGTCACGATTATGACTTCTTGGTTGGTTGTCCTTTCTGAGTTGAAAGGTTCTCGACAGTGAAGGGATTCCGTGTTGAGCCTCAATCCCCAAGTGTGGTTTTCTTGGTTCCATCTTGTATGGTCGGTGAGTTAACCATGATAAAGATGTCACCATCCCCTCCGTATTGGTGGCTCCATTACTTCCTCCATGGGAAACTAAAATATGCACAAGTTCGGATTACCTTTGTATATAGTGGTTGTTGCTATGATGAAACTCTGTCTGGTATCTGAAAAGGCGAGGGTACTCAAATATACCTCAAGCTAAACCTTTTCCTACCTATAAGTCCTTTCTCTGAAAGTGATTATCTATGGACTGAGTCGAGACAGTACAACTAATCGGTTTACACTTCATGTGATCGTCTATAGATACTAGATCGAGACAATACAACAACGAAGTATGTTTACTTGATACAAAGGTTCGGACTTAACCAAACACAATAGGATTGCTTATCAAGTAAATAGGAATTAACGTTTGTGTAATTTACTTTAATTATAATAAACCAATTATAATGCGGAATATAAAAGTAAATGACACAACAAGATTTTGTTAACGAGGAAACCGCAAATGCATAAAAACCCCGGGACCTAGTCCAGAATTGAATATTCTCAGGATTAAGCCGCTACACAAAATTACACTAACTTCGTATAGTTGAGACCAAGTAACTAACCCTATAGTTCACCTAGTTCCTTCTGTATTCCCACGCCTCCAACTTATAAATAAATCACGTACTTGGAACAATTCCTTTGGTTCGTATTCCAAACAGTAAAGGAACAACAAATCTGTTTGGTATCAACTCTATTCAACCGAGTGATATGAGTCGGAAAAAGGCTCTTCCGTTTATCTCAACATAAACTCCTTCGACAGGTCCTTAGATCTATCTTATATTCAATCACCCAAAGGAAATCTTTTAAGATTAATCCAACAACACCTTTAATCTGAAGAATCGTGTTGATGTTGATCTACTCAATTAATCAATCCAATCTACCACAAGGATAGCCCGATTATTAATTGGATCCTGTTTTACCGAAACAAGTATTGTGCACACCAAAGATTATAAAACCCAAGTCATATCTTCAATATCTTCTTTGTATTCAAATCTTCTTAAATCTTCAATAAAAACCTGCACACAATCAATTGAATCTCTTGTGATCAATCACGCACAGAACGAAGTCTGTTAACAATGGATTATCAAAAGATCGTCTTTAGAACTAACAACAGTCTAAAGATCCATGTCGAAACTCTGAACTAGTTTGAGTGAATCTTATATCAGAAGAGAAGATTCTCAAGAATAAACAAACTAGGTGCAATCAGATTTCAACCACCGTTAGTCAATCAAATCAATCGAAAAAAAATGATAAACCGCAATTATCTAGTTTCCCACCAACGGTACACGCTAGATATTCTCAATCCCAAAGAAACTTTAAACTGAGCGGCCGTAAGAGATCTCTCCTAATTAGGTTACTCTCCTCTCCGAATAGGAGGCTACACCAGTAACAACAACAAAAGAGTAAATATGTTGTTACGAAGGATTGGTTTGCTATAATGGCAAACTTCGAGTATTTATAGACAAGGAAGGTTGGACACCAAGGAATTTCCAAAACCGAAAATGTTCTCAAGATATTCATTAAAGCACAAATTCGGTTTTCATAATTCCTGGAAATGCTCTGTCCAAAAATAACGATCGAAATCTATCGGAAAATCTAATTAGTAAATGCACATTACTAATTCTGTAATTTCCCTGCAAAATAAAATTAATAACCTTAATTAAAAGATTCTTAACTTACTTATGTTTCGATACTGGGATTCTCTTCCCTTAGCCGTTAAGGAATATCTTTGAACAATTAAAGAAATAAATATTCACAGCACGTGTTCAAAGTTTATCGACATCTTAACTTTGTAAGTTCTCTTTCACACTTACAACCTTGAAACCGATTTTCCACACTTCCAAACAAGTTTAGAATTGGTTCATCTGACTTTCAAGAACTATGTGATTGATCAAGCCAATATTCAATCACAATCATGGGTTTACGGTTCTACCAAAACAAGTTTCGGTTCTACCTCCATATGAGTACTGTGCATAGTCACACTAGCTTTCCAAAAATTTGGGTGACTAGGTACTAGGGTCGGTTCCCCACATATATATGGTATCTAACTTATATGTGTTGCACATATCCATAGGATCGGTTCCCTTTTGCCTAAAAACGTGTTGCACATGTCCATAGGATTGGTTCCCCTTTCTGCTATAAACCTTGTTGCATCCCATACAAGGATCGGTTCCCTTTGATGTACTGCACCCCTTACAAGGATCGGTTCCCCTTTCCTTTTAATTTGTTAGACATACAAAATCCGATCATACCACATGTGATTACTTAAGATCGGTTTTTACTAATAAAAGTTATACCAATACATAAGACAGGCCTTTGTGAATAGTTCTACCAAGAACACAACAAGTTGTGAGCGGTTATACTCTATCACACATATTGGTTATTCATAAGATATGCAATGAATAGCAAAACCAATAACACCTGGCAATTTCCTTTTCGGTCCACAAACAAGTTTATGAACTTACTTCCTTAGAACACATGTAAACATTGTTCCCTAGGATGAAATCCTCACCTCATACGCATACATAATCACAATAGCACTCAAATGATTATGGTGATATCTTATCTAAAAAGTTTAATGGTTAAGTAATAAACCTCGTATTGTATTCCTTAATACCATGTCTATCTAGAGTTCAAATATGCTTCGCAGTTATGTTTTCAATATGCACGACTTAAAAGATACGTTAGGGAATGAAACAGTTCAAGTCAAATATCACTAACCTCAAGTGGAAGGATGATTGTTGTCGTTGTATCTCCTTGCTTCTTCACATTTTCAATACTTCGCAATAATTGTAATGTCTCATATCCTAATACTTTCAAGCTAACCTATACGAAGTTGACTCTAGTACATAATCAAGCGACTCTTAACATGAGTTTTGATTCACTAAAATATGACAACCAAACTTGACATACCAACGCTTGGTGGGTTCAACCGAGCAATGCTCTAACAATTTCCCCCTTTGTCAATTTTAGTGACAAAACTCTTACATCATATGGATAAACAAATTACAAGAATTCATTACAATCCACTTGATTCCCGATTCAACTGCACAGTAAAACTGCTTACATTCAATCCTTGAAAATGCCGCTGTTGACATTATAATAACAAAGCTAATACTCCCCCTAAGGAAGATAGGTAGATATTCAATCCGCACGTCTTTGTTATACCAATTTATATGACATGTTACTCCCTCTTAGTCTGTGCTTTCACTCTTTCGATAGATAAAACATTCAAGTACCAATGTTCTTTTCCCTAGATATGCCAATCAATATAAAATCAATGCCAGCATCACCTGTTTACTCCATATATTTCTCCCCCTTTTTGTCACAAAAATGACAAAGAAACGAAAAAATAAAGGACAACACGAAAAGAATCTTACAAATCTCAGAATAGACTTGCAAACCTATAGAGTTAGGCACGAGGGTTCCACACATCACATTCTGATAACCAATATCAAAACCGAAACTACAAGTAGTCTTATTTTGATATGTTACCAAGCAAACAATTGTCCGAAATAATTTTTCCAAGTTAGTTTAGCAAACCAAAAACAACTAAGCACATTAGTCCCTTTGCTAAACCGAATGTTCAAAAACAACCACTTAATTCAATAAGACAAAAATAAAGATAAACTCCATTTTTCTCATCAGGTTCTAATTATCCATAAACTTAGACCTTTCAATTTTAAACAAGACAAGTAATAGGTTAGTTAACTAGAATTCCTTGTTTAGGAATTCGATTAGACTTGAATAACCGAAACCTCACTTTGATAAGACAAACTAAGATCAGAATTAACTTAGTTTCTTATCCGGAATCGAATTGGACTAAACAACTCATCCGGTATATAAATTATTTCGTTAAGCCATAAATAATTCATACAAACCAAAATAAATCAACTTGCATAATTATTCACCTCAACGGAAGCAATTGAAACAACATAGACATTAAAAGCACCGTAATTGCTCCGTAATTTTGTAAGCCTAAAAAATTGATACCATACAAAAGCAAGATAACAATAGTTTTTCTTAACCGGAACCAATTGAGTCACACACATATCAATTGTACCGAAATTTTGTAAGCCTAAACAATTGATACCACACAATAAAGAAAGATAACAATAGTTTTTCTTAATCGGAACCAATTGAAACACACATATACACACACATCATGGAATAAATATCAATTGAACCGAAATTTTGTTAAGAAAAAACAACAAATATGTATAATATAAACTCAGGCTTTTCTTAAACAGGAAAACAATTAACTAACAAGATTGTTACCTCAAATTTCGCATCCACTTCTCCAATATGATAGCATTTTCGTCCAGGGAGAATTGATATCGAAATATCACCACGTTGTCATCCTTATGCATAAACAAAAGAATAACAACACACCTCAACCTTTACCAGAGAAAGGTTGAAAACCGGTTTTAATAATTGCAAGCAAAAGTTGAAAACCGTCGAAACACATATGCTTTTATGCTAAACCAAAATCGATTCAACATATTGTGACTTTTTCACATATTGTTTCTATCAGAACCCCTCATGATCCTTTGATAAATCCTACCTACTAGGGATATAACTTAATCCCGCTAAATCAAAAAGTCACCCTAACCATAAGGGTTCACAATATATGAGATCGAATATTAAGGTAGTAAAACCGAAATCAAACATCCCATAAACATACATAACAATAAGATAAAACCAATTAAGCACAGGCTATGTAAACCGAAAACTATCACAAGAAAAATTACTAATCAAATAATTTTATTCATAATAGTTTTATTCATAATAGACCAATACAATCAATGAAAGAAATCAAAAATTGATGTCTATTTTCCTTGCAACATAGTCCTTCATGTCAGAACTGAATGAAGGTGGATTACTACTTTTCAGCTTTTGAATTTCTTCAAGTAGAAAACCTTGTTGCTTGACCAGAATCTCTTGCAGATGAGAAATTTTCGTGAAGGATTCTGCAAGAGCATGTAATTCTGTCTTTGATTGAACACAAAAATGTGTCAATGCCTCAATACACTGATCTTTCTTCAGAGTATTCTCTGTTTCCTTCTTTCTAAGCCAATCTCCCTTCTGATTTTACGCTTAATATCAAGAGATAATCCGGACTTAGTTTTAGGATGATCTTTCTGATCCTGCATCTTCTCCAGAGAAACCATTTGATCCAGACCCATAGTTCGGACAAGGAATGATCAAAATGAGAGAAGAATCTTTTTATGTTTTTCATACTACCGAAAATATAATATTCCTAAAATAAAAATATATCAAATATCTTCAAATACTAGATATTATTTCCATAATCTACACAAAAGTGCCTTGATTTTTCTTCTTCCTCACTCAAAATTTGGCACACGAGATGAGGAAAGAATTCTAGTACCGATCAAGTGGCATTAGTATGATATTTTCTCTCATTATGGAATTTTGAACAACCAGAGTGTTCTTGATCTAGTATAGTATGAAAAGATCTCTTTCTGTTACCTCGAACCAACGAAGTATCTTGGGATAGACTGAAATTGCCAACACAACTTTTAGCAATTCTGTTTTTAAGAAAGTTTTTGCATCTTGTCTTATTTTTCCCTTTATCATTAGATGATTTAATAACATTGGAAAACATGTCCATTTTTAAAATAGGTAAATCACTAATGGAGGAGGAAGGAATAAGATTGACAACTAATGCAACATCAGTTGTTTTCTCTTCTTCAGTATCATATGAATCGAAGGACTCGTCTAGAGTTACAGCCAATGCCTTGCTTCCAGTGTATTTCTTAAGATTGGGACAGTCTTTAGAAATATGAACAAACCCTTTACACTTGAAGCACTGCGGATGATATTCATCATCTTCTTCCTGATCATTTTTGACAAGAACTCGATCATGCGGTCGAGAAGATCGATAAGTATCCTTAACAAATCTCTTGTTTCTTTTCTTCAAGAGATCTCGAAACTGTCTAGTAATTAATGACAATGATTGTTCAATTTTATCATCAGAATTTTCTGCAATCTGTTCATTTGAATCATCCAACTGTCTATTCCTTTCAATTTGAGCTTTTGAAACATTTGCTTTAAAAGCAATTCCTTTGGTTTGAATAGATTTTGATTCATGATCAAAGATCTTTAACTTACCAACGAGTGTGCTTCGTGTGAGAGTTGAAAGATCGTTTGCTTCTATGATTGCATGTTTCTTAGAATGGTATCTTGATGGCAACGATCTGAGAATCTTGCATACTATATCTTTTTCAGAAACAGTCTTTCCTAACGAGAAAGAAGCATTAATTATCTCAGAGATTTTAATGTGAAACTCCTCAAAAGTTTCGTTGTCATTCATGCAAAGGTTTTCCCACTCGAAAGTGAAGGTTTGAAGTCTAGCTTCTTTCTATGAAGAATTTCCTTCGAATACGATGTGAAGATTATCCCAAGCTTCTTTCGAAGTCTGACATGTTGACACATGATGTTGTAAATCACGACTTACAGCATGAATAATAGCATTAAAACCATCCGAATTCTGCTTTGCAAGTTCATTTTCTTCATTCGAAAACTCTGCTAAGCGTTTGAGCTCAGATTCTGAATTTTGTCTCTTTGGAAGAGTATAACCATCGACGACTAATAACCAAGTATTAAAGCCGCGTGATTGAAGAAAATATCTCATAGCATATTTCCACCATAGATAGTTTGTTCCATCAAATCTTGGCGGTACGTTAATTGAAGTCGATTCATGAGAACTCGAGTTCATTCTTATTGGTTGGATCGCACCAAACATAAATTGTTAGATCTTTTCGTGTTTGCATGCTCTGATACCAATTGAAAAGGCGAGGGTACCCAAATATACCTCAAGCTAAAAATTTTCCTACCTATAAGTCCTTTCTCCGAAAGTGATTGTCTATGGACTGAGTCGAGACAATACAACTAATCGGTTCACACTTCGTGTGATCGTCTATGGATACGAGATATAAAACAATTACAATGCGGAATATAAAAGTAAATGACACAACAAGATTTTGTTAACGAGGAAACCGCAAATGCAGAAAAACCCCGGGACCTAGTCCAGAATTGACTACTCTCAGGATTAAGCCGCTTCACAAAATTACACTAACTTCGTATAGTTGAGACCAAGTAACTAAACCTATAGTTCACCTAGTTCCTTCTGTATTCCCACGCCTCCAACTTATAAATAAGTCACGTACATGGAATAATTCCTTTGGTTCGTATTCCAAACAGTAAAGGAACAACAAATCTGTTTGGTATCAACTCTATTCAACCAAGTGATATGAGTCGGACAAAGGCTCTTCCTTTTATCTCAACATAAAATCCTTCGTCGGGTACTTAGATCTATCTTATATTCAATCACCCAAAGGTAATCGTTTAAGATTAATCCAACAACACCTTTAATCCGAAGAATCGTGTTGATGCTGATCTACTCAATTAATCAATCCAATCTACCACAAGGATAAACCGATTATTAATTGGATCATGTTTTACCGAAACAAGTATTGTGCACTTCAAATATTATAGAACCCAAGTTAGATCTTCAATATCTTCTTCTCCTTCAAATCTTCTTAAATCTTCAATAAAAACCTGCACACAATCACTTGAATCTCATGTCATCAATCACGCATAGAACGAAGTCTGTTAACAATGGATTATCACAAGATCGTCTTTAGAACTAACAACAGTCTAAAGATCCCTGTCGAAACTTTGAACTAGTTTGAGTGAATCTTATATCAGAAGAGAAGATTCTCAAGAATAAACAAAATAGGTGCAATCAGATTTCAACCAACGTTAGTCAATCAAGTCAATCGAAAACAAAAGATAAAGTGCAATTATCTAGTTTCCCACCAATGGTACACGCTAGAGCTTATCAATCCCAAATAAGACTTTAAACTGAGCGGCCGTAAGAGATTTCGCCTAATTAGGTTACTCTCCTCTCCGAATAGGCGGCTACACCAGTAACAACAACAAAAGATTAAATATGTTGTTACGAAGGATTAGTTTGCTAGAAAGGAAAACTTCGAGTATTTATAGACAAGGAAGTTTGGACACCAAGGAATTTCCAAAACCTAAAATATTCTCAAGATATTCATTAAAGCATAGATTCGGTTTTCATAATTCCTAGAAATGCTCTGGCCAAAAATAACGATCGAAATCTCTTGGAAAATCTAATTAGTAAATGCACATTACTAATTCTGTAATTTCCCTATAAAATGAAATTAATAACCTTAATTAAAGGATTCTTAACTTACTTATGTTTCGATCCTGGGATTCTCTTCCCTTAGCCGTTAAGGAATATCTTTAAACAATTAAAGAAATAAACATTCACAACACGTGTTCAAAGTTTGTCGACATCTTAACTTTGTAAGTTCTATTTCACACTTACAACCTTGAAACCGATTTACCACACTTCCAAACAAGTTTAGAATTGGTTCATTTGACTTTCAAGAACTATGCGATTGACCAAACCAACATTCAATCACAATCATGAGTTTACGATTCTACCAAAACAAGTTTCGGTTCTACCTCCATATGAGTACTGTGCATAGTCACACTAGCTTTCCAAAAATTTGGGTGACTAGGTACTAGGGTCGGTTCCCCACATATATATGGTATCTAACTTATATGTTGCACATGTCCATAGGATCGGTTCCCCTTTCTGCTATAAACCTTGTTGCACCCCATACAAGGATCGGTTCCCTTTGATGTACTGCACCCCTTACAAGGATCGGTTCCCCTTTCCTTTTAATTGGTCAGAAATACAAAATCCGTTCATACCAGAGGTGATTACTTAAGATCGATTTTACTAATTAAAGTTATACCAATACATAAGTCAGGCCTTTGTGAGTAGTTCTACCAAGAACACAATAAGTTGTGAGCGGTTATACTCTATCACACATATTGGTTGTTCATAATACATGCAATGAATAACAAAACCAATAACACCTGGAAATTTCCTTTTTGGTCCACAAACAAGTTTATGAACTTACTTCCTTAGAACACATGTAAACATTGTTCCCTATGATGAAATCCTCACCTCATACCCATACATAATCACAATAACATTCAAATGATTATGGTGATGTCTTATCTACAAAGTTTAATGGTTAAGCAATAAACCTCGTATTGTATTCCTTAATATTATGTCTATCTAGAGTTCAAATATGCTTCGCAGTTATGTTTTCAATATGCATGACTTGAAAGATACGCTAGGGAATGAAACAGTTCAAGTCAAATATCACTAACCTCAAGTGGAATGATGATTGTTGTCGTTGTAGCTCCTTGCTTCTTCACATCTTCAAGACTTCACAATACTTGTAATGTCTCATATCCAAATAATTTCAAGCTAACATATACGAAGTTGACTCTAGTACATAATCAAGCGACTCTTAACATGAGTTTTGATTCACTAAAATATGACAACCAAACTTGACATACCAACGCTTGGTGGGTTCAACCGAGCAATGCTCTAACAGTATCAACAAACGAGCAACAACGATTCTTGGCAGCAGCTGTGATCAGAAGATACTACATTGTCGTGGGAACAAAATAGGTTGGATGGAGTTGCATGGGAATCCACATAAGCAAAGGGATTGGCTGGATGTGTAAGCGAGTCAAACTGTCCACGACCACGAGCTTTGGCGGGATGTGATAAAATGTGGCCATAACTACGAACCTTGACTGGCTTTGATCACGATCCTTGACAGGGAGGAGTGTGGCGGGTACGACATGATCCTTGGCAGGAAGAAGTAGTGGCTACAGGCACGAACCTTGGCAGGAAGGAGGGGTTGAAGCGGCTTCGACTCCTGGAGATGACGTTGAAGCGGTTCCTGGGGGAACGTTGAAGTAGAGCGGCTACTGGACCGAATGTTAAAGCAGAGCGGCTGCTGGACCGAACGTTGAAGCAGAGCGGCTTCTGGAGAGAACGTTGAAGCGGATCCTAAAGCGAACGTTGAAGCGGAGAAGCTTCTGGAGAGAAACGTTGAAGCGGCTTCTGGAGCGATCGTTGAAGCGGCTTCTGAAGAGAAACGTTAAAGTGGAGCGGCTCCTGGAGAGAAACGTCGAAGCGGCTTCTGGAGAGAACCTTGAAGCGGTTTCTGGAGAGAAACGTTGAAGCGGAGCATGGAGCGAAACGTTGAAGCGACTCCTGGAGACAACGTTTGAAGCAGAATCTGGAGCGAAACGTTGAAGCGGCTTCTGGAGAGAATGTCGAAGCAGATCCTGGAGCGAACTCCAGTGAAAGATCCATTAACCCTTGACTTCGAAAAAAGAGTTGATACGATATGACAGATGGGAAGACGGCGCACAAATAGTCCTGGTCGACAAGTCATGTTTTCTCTTCCTGGGAAAAAATACGCTACTTCTGTTTGATTTTCCCTTGCAACTCTCAGAGTCTTGATGGTTACAATGTTGAAGTCGGAGGCCGCGGAAATCAATACGCTTTCAAACTCGACACCTTTCAGGTGAGTAGTGGTTAGGAGTCCCAAGTTACATTTACCATCTGTACCTTCCAAGAGAGACTGGGATTTCGGGGTAGCTTCTCCAATTAAAGACAATCGCCTGCCCGATGCAACACAGTTGAGGGCTGAAAATATATGCTCCATCATAGATTACACGTTTTTGTGAATAGAGTCCCCAGAAAGCATTAATGCACAACTACACCAATTGATGTTCAATCACATTTGGATCATGACAATCCAACGCCCGAATTATGAATCCCTTGACATAATCATTCAGATGTTCGTTGTTTCGCTCCCTTTGAGTTGTGGCCATGTCCATCTGAGTTTTGGCAAGAACTTCCTGTCCCTCCATTAAATCGACAATGGTAATGGTAGGTTGGTTTCCTCTAGCTCCTCCAGTCTCTCGTCCGGACGAAGAAGTGGTAGCACCCCTGGTGATGATTGGAGGCGTCATACTCGAAGGAATATTAGGAGTAGCGACGGCTCTGTTTATGGTAATAGGAGGCGTCACGCCAGAGGGGATGCTTCCGGTGCTGCTGGTGTTGGTGCTAGAGGGCGTAACGCCATGGGATGTATTGATTGCGCTTGCGTACGGTACATTGGTGTTGGTCATTCCCTTTTGCTCTCGTTGGATAAGTCCACATACTCTGTCTGCATCGTCGGTGGCGGGGGCACAGACCTCAGACAAGGATTCAACATTTTTTGTGCCATCTCTAAAATTGGTGGCATTCTCGGAGCGAATGTTTGCTGGATCTTGCTACAACTGGTTTTCCATACTCTTTAAGAGACAAAACATCTCATTTTGCAGCTTGACAATATCAGTTTGATTTGCGACAACATATTCTAATATTTTTGCCATACCTTCCATGGTGATTGGATTTCGAGCATCAGCGGCTCTGGAAGTGTTTGAGATGGCCGGGGTAACTCATGAGGCGGAAAGTTGGGATTGGTGATTGAATTGAATTCTGGTTAAGGATTGAATTTAGACCTAAGATCCACCATCTTGAGTTTGGGAAAATTGGAATGAAAATTGAGAAATTGGCTTCGCAACCGAGAGATTAATCTCTCACTGTGGTCGAAAATTGTTTGCGGGTGAAAACTGTTTCTGCTGGTTTTGGTAAATTTGGGTGTGTTGATGAGAAACGAGCTTGTTGATGGTGGTTTTTAGTTCAGGGATAAAGTTGTAAATTTCCCGCAATTAATATACTGTCACTCTGCAAAGAGACAGATCCATGTAAAAGTGATGAGTGTCCAACCTCTTCACTGACACATTTATTGAGCAATTCAATATATTCACATGAAATTTACCCAGAATGGTGCATGTAGCAACAATCCCAGATGTTTTGTAAATTTTGGCACCTTGCCTGTATTATTCAGTTAATATAAGTTTCTTTGAACGCTTTCTGTGCTGTGTTCCCCGGCTGAACCCTTAATATTGATATGGCATGACAATTTGTGTTCACTCGCAACAGAGTAGCATGAATTTCCAAGTATCAAGGCTAAGGTCCTTGCATAAAGTATTTAATCGAAAAGCATATTGCTCTCTGGCAATGAACTTAAAGAACTCTATGTCAACACATAAAATTCAATCAATTTGGTGATAATTCACAAGATTTAGATATTACCCTGACTAATTTGCAAAAATTAGGATTTTGCGCCCTGCGCAGTATATTAGACCTTGCCTGTCGAAATTAATCCTAGGCGAACTAGGCAGTTAATCCGCCATGGATTATTAGGTGCAAAATCCTACCCACAATCAGAAAACAAGGAATAAAGGAGCCGCGGAATAGGAGAAACAACAAAAGGAGGTGTGGCCATGCCACAGGCCAGCCGGCGCCACTTGCAAGTGGTCACACCCCATGCTTCTCGAACCGGCCCCTATTCCCCCCACACGCACATGAGTTGTGGCTGGGCTCATACTTGCCGACCCTATTTCCCATCGACTAATCAGGTCGGTTTAAATCCGCCACACGCACACTAGAAGTGTGGCCACACTCATACTTGGACGACCCTTCTTTTAATCGACCAACCAGGTCGCTCAAAACCTGCCACAGTATTGAAAGAGGCAAGGTTGCGCCAGATGATCACAATGGAAAATTAGCTTTCCAAAGTCGCGCCAATACGCTAATTAGAATGCCAAACGTGCATGCCAAATGTGCCGTTCCGATCTAGCATGCTAGTGACATGCCGAACATGCCATGCCTCGCCAAAACACTAATTGGCATGCTAAACATGCCGAACGTGCCACTTTTCCACAAAAGCATGCAGAACGTGGCAACGTACCATAAATAGCGCGCCAACGTGCTAACCCACCTCTTGTTCATGGTCAAACGCCATAACATATTCCAATTAGGGTATTACAAACATGGCTCTTCCTTGGTGGCATTGGTCGAAACCCTAATTTTCAGTTGAGGCCCAATTACGCCACTTTGGCCCCACAACATGCCACGAGCCATGTGGGACCCGCCAAACCCTAAAAATGGCGCCATTCTATAACCACCCGTGGCCATCCTTGTGTCTGTGGTTATTCCCATGTTATAGCTTGCCATAATTCCTTTAATGTGGCCGTGGCGGCGATTGCATAAGACGCCACCGTGTCGCGGCCATGCCACACGCGCTAATTAGGGTTTCGATATGCCAAACCCTAATTTAGCTAAAGTTGCCACGCCAACTAAGTCAGTTAATTCTCCTAAGGCCTTAAAGTTTGATGTAACAACAAGGCCAATGTTGCCGGAGCCATATTTGGGTCTAACACTAATATGCCAAAATAGCTGCCATGGCTACGCCAGGCGCCGCTATATGCCACTACGCCATTGGCGTGTTCCAATAACGCCATTGTGCTACCATCATGCGCCAACATAATGTGGCCATAATCAATGGCCACCCTTTCTCATGAGTTACAATCTCAGCCTTTCAAATTCACCACAGAATTGGCAGGCTTGTGGCAAGTTTTGGGCGACCAACCAAGACAAGCCAAATAGCATCACATGCTATTCTCCTGTGGCAAGTCTCCTGACTTTGACTTGCCACACATAGCAATCTGCTACACGTTTTCCACGAAAACACTCGAGACATCAAACATGTCACAAACTGGGGGATGCTCATCAGGGTATTGGTCTGGCGCATTACAACGTGTGGCGTGCAACACGCCCATTATAAGAAAGCGTCAGAAAGCAGAGCAGTTAGTGGCGGTAAGAAGTAGTGGGTGTAAACTAACCAGTTTCCTACATGGTGAGAACGTGGTCTCTGGGATTTACACATAATACCACTTCTCCATTACTCAATCACTCTCCCTTTCTACGAGATCAGGTTGCGTTCAATATGACTTGTATAAATAGGTTTTACTTATTTCCACAAAACAACAAGTTTTGGTGGGAACAACAACACAATATCTAGAAAAATACCAAAGAACTGATAGCTTACATTCCGCAAGCCAGTTCCACATTCTGATAAAGTCATAAAATAGACACACCTTCAGAATTAACCATTCTGGTCTCAACACCTTCTTCGCTTCCCTCCCTAAGACCAACCCTTCTCCTTCACTTTGTAATCGAAGCTATCCTGGAACGGCCATTTCATGTTTTAGGCCAGGATTGTACAGATTGATCTCTCGAATCTAAAGTACTCCCGTGCAGTGCATTTGTTTTAGGTTTGTTTCTCATCCACACACCCAAATTTACCAAAACAAGCTGAAACAGTTTTTACCCATAAACAACTGGAGACCACAATGGGAGATTAATCTCTCGGTTGCAATACCAGTTTCCCATTTCATTTTTCAATCCCAATTTCAAGATGATAGAGCTCTGGTCCGGGTCAGCAACAAACTCTGATGCCACCGGCGCTGAAAACGCCCTTGATATCAACGTTCATTCCAGTGACAGCAATGTACCACCTGTCAGCATGATCAACACCCGCGGAGCGGCAGACTCTACCACCAACACCAGCAGTATAGGAAACGTTCCCTTAGGCATTACACCTCCGATCACCAGATCCAGAGCCGCTTCCACCACCCCCATTGTTTCTTCAAGTGTGACGCCTCCAGTTGTCACCAAAGCTGCTGTCACTCCCCCATCAGGAGGAGAGACCGGAGGATCCAGAGGAAGCCAACACCCTATTACCATTGTTGATTTGATGGAAAGACTAAAAATTCTTGTTAAGGCTCAGACGGAAATGGCCACAACACAAAAGGAGTTAAACAATGAACATCCGAATAATTAGTCAAAGGATTCAGAATTCGGGTGTTAGATTGTCATAAACCAGATGTGACTGAACATCAATTGGAGCAGTTGTGCATTAATGCTTTCTGGGGAATCTGGTCACAAAACCATGTAATCTATGATGGAGAAAGTGTGTGAGATTCTCTATTTCTCCAAGGTGCAGCGCCGAGATATATTTTCGGTCCTCAACCGTGTTGCATTGGCGCTACGACCTTCGCTTTAGAAGCCATTTCAACATTCTCTCCAGAAGCCGCCAATCCTTCCTGCCAAGGTTCGTTCCCGTAGCCTCCACTCCTCCCTGTCAAGGATTGTGATCGCAACCAACCAAGTCTCTTCTGATCACAGCTGCTGCCAAGAACCGCTGCTGCTCGTTTATTGATACCAGCCAGAGCTTCACCATAGCAACAACCACTAAAAAGAATATTGTGTCCATGTGATTTTCCAAGCATCCCATCCAGGAGTGTATATTAATCTTGTATCAAATCACAGAGGCGTGGATTCAAGGCGGTGCAATCAAAGTAAGCTACACTTGGGGACTGAAGCCTCCTTCAGGTTTAGAAGTTTAAACGCAGTCACCGCCTTACTAGCGAATGCAATGGAAGAACATCTTCCACGAGAAAAAAAGCTCATGACAATTACACATGGGGACTTTTGTCACGCTGCTTACTCACGGGAGAGCCTGATACACCTAAAGCCCATCATACGCGAAAGACATGCCTGGCGGAGACAAAGTTAAGTAACCATCCTTAAACTAAATGTTTTATATATATTAGGTAAATTTTAAATCTCTTAGTGTTGAGACGTGAAAATTCCTCAACACTCACCACTGTGTTTCCAAACAAACTGCCTCAACACATTTTTTCCTCTTAGTGTTGAGACGTGTAAATTCCTCAATACTCACTATTGTGTTTCCAAGCATGCTGCCTCAACACACCTTTCCTCGTAGAATTCCTCAACACTTACTACTGTGTTGCTAGGCATGCTTCCTCAACACATCCTTCCTCTTAGTGTTGAGACGTGTAACTTCCTCAACACTCACTACTCTGTTGCTAGGCATGCTTCCTTAACACACATTTCCTCTTATTGTTGGGACGTGTAAATTCCTCAATACTCACTACTGTGTTGCCAGGCATTCTGCCTCAACACACATTTCCTCTTAGAGTTGAGACGTGTATATTTCTCAACACTCACTACTGTGTTGCTAGGCATGCTTTCTCGACACATCCTTCTACTTAGTGTTGAGACGTGTAAATTCCTCAACACTCAATATTGTGTTGCCAGGCATGCTTCCTCAATACACCTTTCCTCTTAGTGTTGAGACGTGTAAATTCCTCAACACTCACTACTGTGTTGCTAGGCATGCTTCCTCAACAAATCCTTCCTCTTAGTGTTGAGACGTGTAAATTCCTCAACACTCACTATTGTTTTGCCAGGAATGCTTCCTCAACACACCTTTCCTATTAATGTTGAGACGTGTAAATTCCTCAACACTCGCTATTGTGTTGCTAGGCATGCTTCCTCAACACATCATTCCTCTTAGTGTTGAGACGTGTAAATTCCTCAACACTCACTACTGTGTTTCCAGGCATGTTGCCTCAACACACCTTTACTCTTAGTGTTGAGACGTGTAAGTTCCTCAACACTCACTACTGTGTTGCTAGGCATGCTTCCTCGACACATCCTTCCATTTAGTGTTGAGACGTGTAAATCCTCAACACTCACTACTGTGTTGCCAGGCATGCTGCCTCAACACACCTTTCCTCTTAGTGTTGAGACGTGTAAAATCCTCAATACTCACTACTGTGTTTCCAGGCATGCTGACTCAACACACCTTTCCTCTTAGTGTTGAGACGTGTAAATTCCTCAACATTCACTGCTGTGTTGCTAGGCATGCTTCCTCAATACCTCGTTCCTCTTAGTGTTGAGACGTGTAAATTCCTCAACACTCACTACTGTATTGCCAGGCATGCTGCCTCAACACACCTTTCCTCTTAGTGTTGAGACGTATAAATTCCTAAACACTCACCATTGTATTGCCAAGCAAACTTCTTCAACACATTTTTCCTCTTAGTGTTGAGACGTTCAAACTCCTCAACACTGACCACTGTGTTGCCAGGAAAACTACCTCAACATATTTTTACCCTTAGTGTTGAGACGTTCAAACTCCTCAACACTCACCGCTGTGTTGCCAGGCAAACTGCCTCAACACATTTTTCCTCTTAGTGTTGAGACGTTCAAACTCATCAACACTTACCATTGTGTTGCCAGGAAAACGACTCAACACATTTTCCTCTTAGTGTTGAGACGTTCAAACTCCTCAACACTCACCACTGTGTTTCCAAGCAAACTGCTTCAACGCATTTTTCCTCTTAATATTGAGACGTTCAAACTCCTCAACACTCACCACTGTGTTTCCAGGCAAACTGCTTCAACACATTTTTCCTCTTAGTGTTGAGACGTTCAAACTCCTCAACACTCACAACTGTATTGCCAGGAAAACTTCCTCAACATATTTTTTCCTCTTAGTGTTGAGACGTTCAAACTCCTTGACACTCACCACTGTGTTTCCAGGAAAACTGCTTCAACACATTTTCCCTCTTAGTGTTGAGACGTTCAAAATCCTCAACACTCACCACTGTGTTGCCAGGAAAACTGCCTCAACAAAATTTTCCTTTTAGTGTTGAGACGTTCAAACTCATCAATACTCAACGTTGTGTTGCCAGGCAAACTGCCTCAACACATTTTTCCTCTTAGTGTTGAGACGTTCAAACTCCTCAATACTCACCACTGTGTTGCCAGGCAAACTGCCTCAACACATTTTCCTCTTAGTGTTGAGGCGTTCAAACTCCTCAACACTCACCGTTGTGTTTCCAGGAAAATTGCCTCAACAAATTTTTCCTCTTGGTGTTGATACGTGAAAATTCCTCAACACTCATTATTGTGTTGCCAGGCAAACTTCCTCAACACATTTTTCCTCTTAGTGTTGAGACGTTCAAACTCCTCAACACTCACCATTGTGTTACTAGGAAAACTTCCTCAAAACCTTTTCCTCTTAGTGTTGAGACGTTCAAACTCCTCAACACTCACCACTGTGTTGCAAGGCAAACTGCTTCAATACATTTTTTTCTCTTAGTGTTGAGACGTTCAAACTCCTCAACACTCACTACTGTGTTTTCAGGTAACTTGCCTCAACACATCTTTACTCTTAGTGTTGAGATGTACAAATTCCTCAACACTCACTACTGTGTGGTCATCAACACTGCCTCAATACTGGCGTCTCCACCACCTCAACACTCATCTTTGTATTCAAGGCTCGCTGCACCAACACTACATTGTACCAGTACTCCGTGGCCTAGACAGAAGCGCGCCAGCACAAATATTGCGGGTTGCTCATGCCTCTTTCCAAAGGTCAATCGAATTTTCCTGGTAATCTTCTCATGTCTTGCCTTTTCGATTTTTTTATCCTTGTCTGTCACCATCTCATGCTTACCCTGCAACAATGCCACTATTACGTGCTAAGCAGGGGACTTATTGTTGATGGTGGTTTTTAGTTCAGGGATAAAGTTGTAAATTTCCCGCATTTAATATATTGTCACTCTGCAAAGAGATAGAGCCATGTAAAAGTGATGAGTATCCAACCTCTTCACTGGCGCATTTATTGAGAAATTCAATATATTCACATGAAATTTACCCAGAATGGTGCATGTAGCAACAATCCCAGATGTTCTGTAAATTTGGGCACCTTGCCTGTGTTATTCAGTTAATATAAGTTTCTTTGAACGCTTTCTGTGCTGTGTTCCCCGGCTGAACCCTTGATATTGATATGACATGACAATTTGTGTTCACTCGCAGCAAAGTAGCACGAATTTCCAAGTATCAAAGCTAAGGTCCTTGCATAAAGTATTCAATCAGAAAGCATACTGCTCTTTGGCAATGAACTTAAAGAACTCTATGTCAACACATAAAATTCAATCCATTTGGTGATAATTCACAAGATTTAGATGTTACCCTGACTAATTTGCAAAAATTAGGGTTTTGCGCCCTGCGCAGTATATTAGACCTTGCCTGTCGAAATTAAGCCTAAGCGAACTAGGCAATTAATCCGCCATGGATTAGTAGGTGAAAAATCCTGCCCACAATCAGAAAACAAGGAATAAAGAATCTTCGGAATAGGAGCAGCAACAAAAGGAGGTGTGGCCATGCCACGGGCCAGCCGGCGCCACTTTCAAGTGGCCACACCCCATGCTGCTCGAACCGGCTCTTATTCCCGCCACACGCACATGAGTTGTGGCTGGGCCCATACTTGCCGGCCATATTTCCCATCGACCAATCAGGTCGCTTTAAATACGCCACACGCACACTAAAAGTGTGGCCACACTCATACTTGGCCGGACCCTCTTTTAATCGACCAATCAAGTCGCTCTAAACCTGCCACAATATTAAAAGAGGAAAGGTTGCGCCAGATGATAACAATGACAAATTGGTTTTCCAAAAGTCGCGCCAATAAACTAATTGGCATGCCAAACGTGCATGTCAAACGTGTCTTTCCGCTCCGGCATGCTAGTGACATGCCGAACGTGCCATGCCTCTCCAAAACACTAATTCGCATGCCAAACATGCCGAACGTGCCACTTTGCCACAAAAGCATGTCGAACGTGGAAACGTACCATAAATAGCGCGCCAACGTGCTAACCCACCTCTTGCTCATGGCAAAACGCCATAACATATTCCAATTAGGGTATTCCAAACATGGCTCTGCCGTGGAGGCATCGGTCGAAACCCTAATTTCTAGTTGCGTCCCAATTACGCCACTTTGGCCCCACAACATGCCACGAGCCATGTGGGACCCGCCAAACCCTAAAAATTGCGCCATTATACAACCACCCGTGGCCATCCTTGTGTCTGTGGTTACTCCCATGTTATGGCTTGCCATAATTTCTTTAATGTGGTCATGGGGGCGATTGCATAAGACGCCACCGTGCCGCGGCCATATCACACGCGCTAATTAGGGTTTCGATATGCCAAACCCTAATTTAGCTAAAGTTGCCACGCCAACTAAGTCAGTTAATTCTCCTAAGGCCTTAAAGTTTGATGTAACAACAAGGCCAATGTTGTCGGAGCCATATTTGGGTCTAACACCAATATGCCAAAATAGCTGCCATAGCTACGTCAGGCGCCACTATGCCATTGGCATGCCGCTATATGCCACTACGCCATTGGAGTGTTCCAATAACGCCATTGTGCTACCATCAGGCTCCAACAGAATGTGTCCATAATCAATGACCACCCTTTCTCATGAGTTACAATCTCAGCCATCCAAATTCGACACAGAATTGACAGGCTTGTGGCAAGTTTTGGGCGACCAACCAAGACAATCCAAATAGCATCACATGCTATTCTCGAGACGTCAAACATGTCACAAACTGGGGGATGCTCATCAGGGTATTGGTATGGCGCTTTACAACGTGTGGCGTGCAACACGCCCATTATAAGAAAGCGTCAGAAAGCAGGGAAGTTAGTGGCGGTAAGAAGTAGTGGGTGTAAACTAACCAGTTCCCTACACATATAATCCCACTTCTCCATTACTCAATCACTCCCACTTTCTACGAGATCAGGTTGCGTTCAATATGACTTGTATAAATAGGTTTTACCTATTTCCACAAAACAACAAGTTTTGGTGGGAACAACAACACAATATCTAGAAAAATACCAAAGAACTGATAGCTTACATTCCACAAGCCAGTTCCACATTCTGATAAAGTCATAAAATAGCCACACCTTCAGAATTAACCATTCTGGTCTCAACACCTTCTTCGCTTCCCTCCCTAAGACCAACCCTTCTCCTTCACTTTGTGACCGAAGCAAGCCTGGAATGGACATTTCTTGGTTTAGGCCAGGATTGTACAGATTGATCTCTCAAATCTAAAGTACTCCTGTGCAGTGCATTTGTTTTAGGTTTAGATTTGTTTCTCATCCACACACCCGAATTTACCAAAACCAGCAGAAACAGTTTTTACCCATAAACAGAGCCTAAATCTTAAACAAATGCACTTCACGGGAGTACTTTAGATTCGAGAGATCAATCTGTGCAATCCTCGCCTAAACCAAGAAATGGCCGTTCTAGTCTTGCTTCGGTCACAAAGTGAAGGAGAAGGGTTGGTCTTAGGGAAGGAAGCGAAGATGGTGTTGAGACTAGAATGGTTAATTCTGAAGGTGTGGCTATTTTATGACTTGTATCAGAATATGGAACTGGCTTGCATAATGTAAGCTATCAGTTCTTTGGTGTTTTCTGGATACTGTGTTGTTGTTAACCAAACTGTTTCCTTCTGGTCGAAATAGGTAAAACCTATTTATACAAGTCATAATTGAACGCACCCTGATCTCGTAGAAAGTGGGAGTGATTGAGTGATGGAGAAGTGGGGTAATGTATAAATGCCAGAGACCACGTTCCCACTGTGAAGGAAACGGATTAGCTTACGCCCACTACTTCTTACCGCCACTAACTGCCCTGCTTTCTGATACTTTCTTATAATGGACGTGTTGCACGCCGCACGCTGTAAACCGCCAGACCAATACCCTGATGAACATCCCCCAGTTTGTGACATGTTTGATGTCTCGAGTATTTTCGTGGAAAATGTGTAGCAGATTGCTGAACGGGTCTTGTATGCAAGACTTAGCTATTCTAATTAATTGTATGCCAACTAAGTAGCATATAGCCATGTGTGGCAAGTCAAATTCAAGATACCTGCCGCAGGAAAATAGCATGTGATGCTATTAGGCTTTTCTTGGCTGGTCACCTCAAACTTGCCGCAGGCCTGTCAATTCTGTGGCGAATTTGTACTGCTGAGATTGTGGCCTGTGAGAAAGGGTGGTCGTTGATTATGGCCATATTCCATTGGCATCTGATAATATAAAAGTGGCATCATTGGCATATGCCGATGATATGATGTCATATTTAACGCATGCCGGTGGCATAGTGGCGCCTGGAGTATCCGTGGAAGCCATTTTGGCATATTGGTGTTAGACCCAAATATGGCTCCAGCAACATTGGCTCCTGTTGCTATATCAAACTTAAGGCCTTAGGAGAATTACTTGACTTGGTTGGCTTGGCAACTTTAGCTAAATTATGGTTTGGCATATCGAAACTCTAATTAACGCGTGTGGCATGGCCGCAACACGGTGACGTTTTCGTGCAAACGGTGCCATGGCCATGCCAAAGGAACTATAGCAAGGCCATAATGTGGAAACGACCACAGGAGCAAGGGTTTCTATGAGTGGATATGGTATGGCGCCATTCTTAGGGTTTCCTGGGTCCCGCATGGCTGGTGGCATGTTGGTATGCACATTTAGTGCATGGCATGTTTGGCATGCCATTAGCATGCGAAGCGGGATGATACGTTTGGCATGCACGTTTGGAACACCATTGGCATGTTGGCGCGGTTTTGGAAAGCCAATTTGGCATTGTGACCATCTGGCGCAATTTTGCCTATTTTAATACTGTGGCAGGTTTAGAGCGACCTGATTGGTCGATAAAAAGAGGGTCCGGACAAGCATGGGCGTGGCCACACTTCCAGTGCGCCTAACGGATTTAAAGCGACCTGATTGGTCGATGGGAAATGGGGCCCAACAAGTATGGGCCCAACCACAACTCATGTGTGTGTGGCTGGTTTAAGGTGATAGGTGTTGTAAACACCTACTTTTATATCTAGTATTTATGCTTTCTTTGCGAGTGTTCTTGTAAATTATGTATCTTATGTTTGAATTTGAGTTATTAGGTACTTTAGAAAGGTCGATTCACAAGCGAGTTACATTTGGAGCCAGCTAGGGATGCATCAAAGGAGGTGAAGAATAAATTATCGGTTCCCTGAAACCGGCAAGCCATACATGAACTGGTTGTCCCTTAGCCAATATAGTGGGGTGGCTGTATCGATTCTTACACCACACCCTAGAATTCAGAAGAGAATTATTTCTCAATCATTTGGTTTCAAACTCAAAGGGGTGTGCGGCTGTTAAATGCAACCATAATTAGACGGATCGAATCGAGAAATTCAGGAAGAGATTGAGACAATGAAACCTTATGAATCAGGATTGGGAGGAATTTAGAGATGATCAAGAACACAAGAGGAAGGAGAATTACAGCTGCTACTGTTGCTGTTGATGTTAATGGAACCAGTGTTTTGAATCTGGGTTGAAATTAGGGTTCTGAGATTTTTATGAAGAGGAGAAGAGGATTTAAAGTCTGGGTAGAAAAGGATGAATGGGTTTCTGTTGATTTCAAGTTTGACTGAGATTTGCAGTTCATAGGTGGAGATTCAGATGAACAAATGAGCTGCTACGCCATGAAATTGAAGAAGGGTTTTGCACCTGTTGAAGTCAAGAAGAAAAAGAAGAAGTTGCAGTTGCAGTTGCAGATGGGTTTCAGCTCAGATGGCGTTGAATGGTAGCTGGGAATTGATTGTACAGATTATGGAAGCTGTGGTGGATCTGCATTGGTTGCAAGAGCAGGTGGCTAGTCATGTTGTTGCTGGTGACTGAAATTGACAGCTGAGACTATATGGTTTGAATTTATTAGTAGTTTGGTTATCACTGAAATGAAGAAGAGAATCTTAGCATTATGAGCTGAAAGAAGAATGGGTTAGCATCAAAAACAAGTCTGAGTATTGCAGGTGGTGATTATAAGGGTTACATTATGAATAATTTGTGAACTGAAATGGGAAGTAAGATTTGTGTGTGACTGAGATGGAATACAGGTGGTTGTATAAGGGTTGCTGGTTTGTTGGCTTGTGAAACTGGAGGTGTTGTTAGTTCTAGGTTTGAGATGAAGGGCGCAGAGAAGGTTAAGTGTGAAACTGAATTAGCCGCGAATATGGTGGATGTTTGTCTTGTGAAGCCGTAGTTGTTGATTGTGTATGTTGCAGGTAATGTTGCAGTTGAAGTTGCAGACAGGTTGAAGCAGCAGTAGATTCCAATAGAGTGAAATGGTGGTGTCTGTTGGGTGCAATAATCAAAAACAAGGAAAAATCAAATAAGAAAAAGTTATTGATACTTAGATCCTTTATAATGGAAGTGATCGATTTGATGAAACGAATGAGCTCCCTATATCTCCGCAACAGCAACAAGGCAAAACTTTGGAAAAACAGAGTGAGTCACGTGTTCAACACGTTGCCCTTAAGACATTAGCGCCCGGCTACACTCAAGAGTGATGCTATAGCCCTCACAGGACGGATATCTTCAGGATAAAACACCCTAATACACCTACTACTAGCATATGTAGTAGATGCTCAACTTGAGCTTGGCAACTCCGAAAAAACCATAAAGGAAAATCTCGAACGCTTGAGACAATAATATAAAATATTTTTTTCCCTTGGGGGTCCCTCTAAATATAGAGCAACCCCTTTCCCATAGATTTTACAAAAGTAGTGAATTTGTTTATATAATTGACAAATACAACTTAAGAAGAAAAACTCCCCGATGTGGGACTAAAAGGTTTATATAGTTTGTTAAAACTACTAAAAATTGGAAACTCCACAATGTGGGACTAAAAAGTTTCATTTATAAAAGAAAACAATAAATTATAATTTTTATTAAAAATTTAAAAAAATATTCTTTTTATTAATCGTTTTCCAACAATCCCCCACATGAATGAAAACTCAATAAAACATGAAAACACAGATAGATCTTGGTAAATGAACATCCCAACCTCACGATCCAAACAGACTGATTGTGCAAGTGTTGAAATCATACTAGTCTTTTCGACGTCCTCTCCCTCACACAAAAGTGTGTTGACCCCAGGTCATACCATGGATTGCATAAATCATAATAATATTGAGAGCTTTCATCTTTAGTTCTCACATGGTGAGACTATAGGTATCTTTCACCAAAGTGAAAAAGCATGAACTAGTGAATCCTTAGTGACCTTTAGGTCCTAAGTTCCAGTAATACCAAAACCATCAAAACGAAAATCACATAAAAAGCGCAGGAAATACCATTTTAGGCAGAGGTGTCCATGAGGTCTTGAACCTTTGCTTAGTGAGATATTACCGGAATTACTTGCTAGAGACAGTGAACTATGTCTTGAACTGCTAGCATTTGATGTAATTCGCGATAACAACCATGGGTGATATCTCCAAGATTGCTGCCAAGCTCGTGTAGTTTTGTCCAATTTGGCCCTGGACATATCATGTTTCTCAGAATGCTCTAGAGAATCAAAACTCATATTCTCATAGGAAGCGGCCCACTTCCTCATTCAGATAGGTGAGTTTCCATAAAGATTGCTACTACTACACCCCACTTCAATCTTAAATTGAAACTATAGAACTCATTAAGACTTCTTAAAAGTCATCCTTCACATGCAGTCACACTATCACGTCTACACCATAGGGAAGGGACAGAGAATAAAATTCTCTGATAGTGTTTACCTTTACCCACCACAAATTAGTTGTCTCATTCGAAACCTTGATCTTGGGATCTCCAGTCAGCAAGGTTGAGTATCCTTCATGGCAAGTTTAATTTATGAGCTTAAGCCCCTTCCCCCTCGATGCATTTCTAACTATCTCTTGGGATAAACCTTTCGTCAAAGATTGTGCGATATTCTCCTTGGACTTTATCCAATCAATGGAAATAACGCCGATTGAGATTAATTATTTTCAGATTTAGCTATTATAATGTATAGATATAGCTGGCACCGGCCTATGCCAGAGAGGAATGTCTTCTAAAAAACATCTTAGGCACTCGGCCCCCTCTCGTGCTTTATCTAACTCAATACTCTCAGATTCCATAATAAATTGAGCAATATATGTTTATTTGTAAATCTTCCAAAAACAAACCCTGATGCTAGAGTGAAACATATCCACTCGTAGACTTAGACTCCTCTGAGTCAACTATCCAGTTTACATCACAAAGTCCCTCAAGGACAACAAGATATCTTTGATAAATCAAATAAAAGGTAATAGAGTATTTTAGGTACCATAATACTCTAGTCAGTGCATCTGAATGCTATTGCTCTGGATTACAATTATATCTACTTAACTTACTCACAATATAGGCAATGTCTGGACTCTTACAGTTCATTAAATTCATCAGACATCCTATAACTCTTGAGTATTCAAGTTAAGATACTCCATTACCCTTTTTTCTTGAGTCTACAAGAATAATCGTACGGAGTACAAGCAGGCTTACAATCACACTGATTGTATCTCTTAAGCACAAATTCAAATAATGAGAATGACTAAGACTACATATGTTAGATTATTTTCTAATCCTCATCCCTAAGATTACATCAACAGGGCCTAAGTCTTTCAAGTCAACGTTCTCATTCAGCGCATGTTTTTAGTGGAATTAATCACATCTATGTTTGTATCAAGTATAAGCATATCATCAACATACAAGCATACAATCACACAGGCATCCTTAACAAGTTACTTGTAAATATACTTGTCAGATTCATTAACTTAAATCCACTACATTATCACATGATCAAATTTTCCATGTCACTGTTTACGTGCTTATTTTATAAACCATACAAAATTTTGTTCAACTTACAAACTTTGTCATCATAACCTTTCACTACAAAGTCCTCAGGTTGGTCTATGTAAATTTCTTTATCTAATTCACGATTTTAGAAAAGCTGTCTTAACATCCATCTGATGTATCTCTAATTTTTTATGACAGCAATAACAATTAGCATCTCAACGAAGTAAATCTCGTCACATGTGAATAAGAATCAAGGAAATATACACCTTCTTTTAGTTTATAGCCTTTAGCTACCAACTTAGCCTAATATTTTTCTACAGTTCCATATACCTAATGTTTCCTCTTAAAGACTCATTTACATCTCATGGTCTTACTCTCTGGAGGTAAACTATAAACCTCCCAAGTCAGGTTCCGACGGACTGAGTCCATTTCACTAAATGAAGCTTCTTACCAGAATGGGGTTTCAGTAGATATCAAGGCTTCTTTACAAGTCCAGGGCTTAGACTAAGCTAGGCATGTTATGAAGTCGGCTTCATAAGAAGTCTCAAGTCTAATTGTTTTACTTCTCTTAGGCTCAACCTTAACTTCATCTTCCTTTAAGATAAGTTCTGACTATTTGAAAATAAATCTAGGGGATCAACATCACATCTCTAATGAGGTACATGTTTAAGAATAAACATGTTCAAAGAACTCGGCATCCCTAGATTATGTAATAGTATTCACAACAAATTCAGAAAAATCACACCAAAGTATGAAAAATCAGAACACACAACCAAAAATCTATATGTAGAAGTATACTCATCATACCTTATATGAAGACACAATCAACATTTTTGGTTTCTATCTAGTTCTTCTAGGAAGAGGAATGACAATCTTAGTCAAACACCCCCACACTTTGACATATTCAAAATAAGGTCATCTACCTTTCCATAAATCATATGGAGTTTCATCTGATCCTTAAGGGTACTACATTCAGGATATACTAGTTAAGAGGACTGCCTCCTCCCACAAGACCGTAGGTAATCCTGAACTAATCAACATGACAATTATTATTTCCTTAAGGATACAATTAATATGTTCAAGGCTTCTAATTGGTTTTCAACTTCAAGTTTATACATCTTAAGGCTTCTAAGGCATCATCCTTATCCCTAAGCAAGTATACAAGATAGTACCTCGTACAATTATCTACGGAAGTTATAAACCATCTTTTACCATAGTGGTTTTGGGTTAAACTCATGTCAACTAGGCCTAACTGTATTAATTCTAAGGGATTAGAATTACTATGAACATTTGTGCTAAAATATTTTATAGCATATTCAAGTCACTTTTGTGTTCAAGATCCAAACTAAATTTGGGTACGAAGCCTATGCTACGCAGTCTATGCATTGACTTATAATTTACGGTTCCAAGTCTACCATGCAAAACATTCAAAGACACACAAAAGAAAGCACAAGAATCAACTATGTTCACTTCATCAGATTTTCCTTCAAACTTATATAGACCCTAAGTCCTATAACTGTTGCCTAAAAAATCAATACCCTTAGTTATAACAAGTTTTCCACATTTAATTAAGATCTTCAATCTTTTACCATCTTCAAGAGAACAAGATACAAGATTCTTTCATATGCTCGGGACATGAAAACTTCATTCAGTGTGAGAATATTACAGATATGAGCTTATGCTCGACCTTTCCCTTTTATGCAGCCTCTGTCGCAGATGAGTTACTCATATAGAGTTTCTCGACATCCCTTATCCTCTGATAAGAGGTGAACAGGTCTCTGTTTCAACAAACATACTTAGTGGCTTCAGAGTCCACCCACCAGTCTCTCACATTGGTTATTAAAATAACTTCCGACATCATGTCAATTAACTTGTTCTAATTTGTTTCAACTAAATTAGCATTAACTTTCTACTTATTAAGGTTTTATGTTGTCTACACTTTACTGCCGTATGGCCAGGAATTTTACAAACATAACAATCACCCTTAATTAAAGTAATGCCGGATTCAGTTTTACGAAACATACCTTTATTATGAAGACTATGCTTAGAGTTGTGTTTGATTTTCTCACATTTGTCAGCTTTGTAAGACTTGTGTTCATCCACATGCGCATTGTAGCCATGTTCCTTTTCAATTTCATGTCACAAACTTCGTTTATACTCTGACCACGGACACGGTAATTTCCCAATCACCTAATACACCATATCTCACAAACCTTAGTTCAGATAAAATATGAGTTTTGAAGATAATATCTAGATTTATAAACTTCGTTTAAACCACCATATCAAAAAACTCATGGTTACCCCATAAAAACTACTCTAGTTAACAACAAAATTCTGCCCGTCAGAATTTTTCAGGAACGTTTCTCAGTTTTGTAAAATATCAAAAAAATACTTTTACAACTCAAAAATTTCTGAAATTTTACGTGGGTAACTATCAGGATGGATAATACTTTTTGTCAAAAGGGTTCATCGAAATTACTTCTAGGTTAAGAGATAAACTCGAAACTCTACAGCTGACCAAAAATTCGTTTTTGTTTTTCACTCCACAATTAACATCCATGATTCACAAACCAACCAACCATTTTTTTATTATTACAAATACTAATGTCTTAAGATTGTTGGGTGCAATAATCAAAAACAAGGAAAAATCAAATAAGCAAAAGTTATTGATACTTAGCTCCTTTATAATGGAAGTGATCGATTTGATGAAACGAATGAGATCCCTATATCTCCGCAACAACAACAAGGCAAAACTTTGTAAAAACAGAGTGAGTCACGTGTTCAACACGTTGCCCTTAAGACATTAGCACCCGGCTACACTCAAGAGTGATGCTATATCCCTCACAGGACGGATATCTCCAGGATAAAACACCCTAATACACCTACTACTAGAATATGTAGTAGATGCTCAACTTGAGCTTGGCAACTCCGAAAAAACCATAAAGGAAAATCTCGAACGCTTGAGACAACAATATAAAATATTTTTTTTCCCTTGGGGGTCCCTCTAAATATAGAGCAACCCCTTTCCCATAGATTTTACAAAAGTAGTGAATTTGTTTATATAATTGACAAATACAACTTAAGAAGAAAAACTCCCCGATGTGGGACTAAAAGGTTTATATAGTTTGTTAAAACTACTAAAAATTGGAAACTCCACAATGTGGGACTAAAAAGTTTCATTTACAAAAGAAAACAATAAATTATAATTTTTTTATTAAAACTTAAAAAAAAAAAATTTATTAATCGTTTTCCAACAGTGTCAAGTTACATGAGGCAGATTGATGGGGCTGATAATGGTGTTTTGCACATTGGATGTAGTGATGCAGCTGATGGTGGATCGAGTTGCAGTTTATGGCTGTGACAGTTAGCAAGAGTGTGTCGTGGCTGTGCTGTTGTTGGTTGTTTGCGATTGCAGCTAGGGACTCAAAGCTGGAGAAGGTGCAAATCTGCAAGGTGCAGTGGAAGTGCAGCTGTAAAATGGTATTGTTGCAGCTGCAGGTTTGGATCAATCTACAGACGAAAAGAGCAAGGTGAATTCTGTTGATTATTAGTTGGATTTTCGGCTGAAATGAAGGAGACAAGTTTTGTCAGAGAGGTTGTGCTGCTGGTGTTAGAAAAGGTTCAGTGGTTGTGACAATGTG
Organism: Papaver somniferum; assembly: GCF_003573695.1. Taxonomy (NCBI): domain Eukaryota; kingdom Viridiplantae; phylum Streptophyta; class Magnoliopsida; order Ranunculales; family Papaveraceae; genus Papaver; species Papaver somniferum. The sequence continues at coordinate 173,045,736 of NC_039359.1, read as the reverse complement.
AACTGATATTGAGTGCATTGAAAGTGCTGATAAGTAACAGAGTGCCTGAACCATAACTGCGGTGACAGTGCGAAAAGTGAGCGGAATTGGTGCACCGGTGGTACTAGTTCCGGTTGCCGGATTTTGGAACCGAAAGTGGGAATCATAATATTTCATTGAATCGTGAAGGGTGTATGAGTCAGATGCAAGAGTCTGCGGCCATATATATGAGTTGTGGATCTCGCTTTTGGGAACGTTTTCGCAAGAATTCAAGAATTGGATTAGATGGTATTTTGTGAATGTTTGAACTGCAGAGAAGTAGATTTGACCTGCTGGGAGTATGCACTTGCTGGTGACAGTTTCCAATGACAAAGGCGGCCAAAGTCAGTTTGCCGGTGATCGTCAGTGACTACTCCGGTCGGCGATCCCAGTTTTCCGGCGACCAGTTTTGACAAAGAATTTGGCATGGGCTACTCTCACACATGGGCTTGGTGGACCACTTGCATTTGGGTTTTGAGAAGGCTTAATTTTTGAAAAGAGTATCCTTTTGGGGAATGGGAAAAACATATAAATAGAAAACGTTTTCTCTATACCTAGAAATCTCCATTAGGGAGACTTCTACTTGCTTGCTAGGTTTTCACATGATAGATTTTTATCTACTCTTTATGATGAACTCCATTAACACAAGTAGTTGATTTATTTTTATTGGTTAAAGATGTAGTTGGATTTTGGAAACCAAGTTATTGATTTTATGAAATAGTTTTCTCTCCATATTATCGTTTGATTTCTACTGTTCATAATAATTGCATGATTGATGTATTGCAATATGATTGAATGTTTGTTTAGTTAAGTCTAGCATTAATTGAACTCACATCCATGTCTATAGCTAATTTAGGGTTCATCATCGAGCGATAACATTGAATATAAGTAGCATGATATGATTACGGATTGTAGTGATATTTTCTTGTAATCATATGTAGAAATTGACCTTTGCTCGAATTGAATGCGCAATGTATTTCAATTGCATTGATTAGCCTATTTCACCATTCTTAATGCATCTTTGGGAATTGAACTTGATTAGCGCAAGGCGTCGGGTTATTATCTAGGTAGTATTCATACTTGCATCGTTTTACATGGAAGTGTGATGACTTAGGAAATTAACGGAGTAACTTGCTCTCTCGATACTCTAGGGATTTTGATGATAACTAGATTAAATATGAATTCTAATCATACGTTCAATACTTGTTTACAATCGAAGACGAAACCTTTATCCAATATCTCATATCCTTGATTTGCGTGCTTGATTTACTTATTTGCTTTTAGTATAATTTTACTTTTATAAAAGTCAGAAATCCCCCTTGTTCTATATAAGAAACCAAAACATATTGACAACCTAGTCCTCTCTGTGGGAACGATCCTTTCTTGCTCATGCTTCATTATATATTTTGAGTAGTAAGAAAGTGTAATTTATTTTTGACACATACGACAGCGATCATAAGGCGACCTGATTGGTCGATGGGAAATAGGGGCCCGTCAGGCAACATGGGGTGTGGCCACTTGCAAGTGGCGCTGGCTGGCCTATGGCATGGCCACACCTCCCTTTGTTGCTGCTCCTATCCCGCGACTCCTTTTATTCCTTGTTTTCTGATTTTGGGTAGGATTTTGCACCTACTAATCCATGACGGATTAATTACCTAGTTCGCCTAAGCTTAATTTCGACCGACGGGGTCTAATATGTTGCGCAGGCGCAAAACCTTAATTTTTGCAAATTAGCCAGAGTAATATCTGAATCTTGTGAATTATCACAAAATTGATTGAATTCTATGTGTTGACACAGAGTTCTTTAAGTTTATTGCCAGAGAGCAGTATGTTTTCCGATTGAGTACTTTTATGCAAGGACCTTAACCTTGATACTTGGAAATTCGTGCTACTCTGCTGCGAGTGAACACAAATTGCCATGCCATATCAATATTAAGAGTTCATCCGGGGAACATTGCATAGGAAAAATACTCGGCAGGCTCCGGCATTAGTGAGTAATGAAACTAAGAGCTTATATACTCATTAGGCTCTATACTAGTGAACAATTCTTCTAGGAGCTCGAGTTTCAATATAATATGAAGAGAGTCATAGGCAGTCATCAGATTTTGATATATTCTCCAAATTCCTTGCGGAATATAGATCAATGTCTACTACATCTGATTCCGGGTCAGGTAGATAGACTTTTACAAATTTATCCCTGAACTAAAAACCACCATCAACAACCACAAGCCTTAGACTCGTACCGTTGACTAGTATTTTACTGTAGGTATATAATTGCTAAAGGTAACCCAAGCTTACCTAAGTTAGTGAACTCTGCATTTGCATGTGCACAGAAAATGTCGAGTTGGTATTATAAAGACCAGTATAATGATTATCGTACTGAGTATCGAAACAGACAATATTCATGCTTTGACCATTGTGTGGATAGTAGTTGGGACCATTACCGGCCTTCTGAAGGTTATGGCTCATACCATGGTGATCCCAATTACTATCCGCACGTCCACCGGTCACATGAACGGGTAAGTGAGCAATATTATAATGACTAAAATGTAAGTTCTCCGTCTTTGGAGGATTTAATAAAACACTTACAACAAAATAATTCTTATGATCCTAGTCTTTCTTTAGAAAATTCACTCAAGCAGTTGACTGAAAATTCAAATAGGAGAAACATACTAAGGGAACAACTTTATGAAGAGTCACTCAAGCATGACTTAGATACGAAGGAAAGAATTAAAACTTTAAATATTGCTCTAAATGAACTTAACTGCCAATTACATAAGGTTCAACCATCTTCATATTGTGATGATGATGAGGATAGTCTGATGAAGATTATGAGAAATATAGTGATGATGACGAGGAAATTGTTACACCAATTGAACCTTACAATGATCATGGTGTTTCTAGTTCAAATCCTAATAATATTTTTAATTATTCACCTATTCAAAAGGAAGTGGATTTGACTAGAGATACCATAGTTTTAGATGGTGTAGTATATCAATGTGATTATGAAGCCGATGGTGGTTTAGATGAAAAGTTTATCCCGAGAGTAGTGTTTTAGAGTCTAGCGATTCAGAAAAAATAGTTTCTTCTGAGGATTATAGAAATGTAGAACCACTTAATTTCAACCTAGAAGAAACAAAAGACCATTTTCCTAAATATGATAATTTAGAAATTAAGGAAATCGTGACTGGTTCGTCCAAGGACATTGAGAACTCTAAGTTTGGGTGTGACTATCATTCTCCCCGTGGTTTAACTTTGACTCTTACAAAGGTCCCTAGTTTGAGAATTAACATATGTGCCTTTACCATCTTAAGAGACTATCTTCATGCACATTTTCCTGAACCTAGTTATGTCCAAAAGAAACTCAGTTGATAGAAACCCATCCTCTGGTTGATGTGTTTAATCCGGTCCATGATACCATAATTGATTTTGTTGTCCTACCAAAATTATATTTACCAAATGTGGAAATATATCAATCTGAAATGTGTCATTATATAGTTTTTAGAACTAAACCTAATGATTTTAGGAAATTAGAATCGTCGACACATTTAATTAAGAATGACCATCATTATGGTCAACTGTGTGAGTCAAATCTAATTGACTTAGAGGATCCCCAATTATTCAGGTCATTATTATGTGCTTCTAAGTTCTTACTTGAGTTTTTCCAGACTCTGCAACTTGATCCTCCGGATCCTACCAATGAGGAAACCTAGCCCATGAAAATATTTTATTTAGACCCTTTCATAGAACCTGAGCTTGAACCACAACTAGATGTAATTGTCTTAAAAAGGAAACTAGATAAGGGTGTGCTTTATTTGTTCATTTTCTTGGCATTCCTTTTATTTGTGGTAGCTTTATTCGATTTTGATGACCCACATAGGTTCCGACTATTGCTATATGATTTTATGTGGTGACTAATTCTACCGTCGTCTGGCTGAAGATACTAAATTTAGCGCTTTATGGGAGGCAACCCATACATGGTGATATTAAGATCCGTCTGGAGGATCCTGCTGTTGTTGTACATTAGTTTTGCTTTTATTTTCTTTCTTTCTTGCTCCCCATGGAAGGATTTCTATGCTTCATCCAGGTACTATCTTTCTAACTTCTCTCTTTACTGGTTCCTCTTGTTACTTATATTTTTGGTACTGCACTTTAATTTGAAACATTGAGGACAATGTTAGATTTAAGTTTAGGGGTGAGGGAAAAACTTTTAGTTAATTTTTAATAAAATAAAAAATAAATTAAATTAAACTCCGGAGCCTAGAAATTTGTGCCAATTCAGGACGACACTAACCAGTCTAAATGGATGGAAACATCTTGGTTGTAGGAGTTAAGGAACCCAATAACAGAGTTTATTCATAAAAAGACAGAGTTCGGGTGTTAGAATGGAATCATCACACTACGTTCTGTTTTTATTTTATTTTATTTGAAAAATTATATGTTTCTCTAAGTGATTTAGTGGGGCACAAAACATCGAATTGTTACCACTGCCGGGAAGAATTAAAGTGATTGAGTTACTAAAATAATAAAGAGACCAGATCAATCAAAACAAACGGAATAAATAAATAATCAAAAAAAAAGTTAACACTTGGATAGCAATATGTGTGTGTTCCCCCTGTCTCCGTCGCCTAAACAAGCGTGGAACGCAGGATCCATAGGGACTATCGTGTAGTCTGCTGACAAGAAGCATGCGCTTGGATCCAAAAGATCAAATCATGCAGTTAAAAAAAATGAAAAATGAAAAGTTTATTATTGTGCAATAAAATCGGCCACTGGTTCCCTTGTATATGCCAGTTGAATTGATCTAGAATTAAGATTATCGACCGCTGGTTCCCTTGTATATGCCAAGCTGTGTTGATGTTAGTCCAGACCAGTATCTCAATCCATTAGGATTCATAGGTTCATCTTGGTGGAGGCCTTCAGATAGATATGGGAAACACCTTTCACCTTAGAAAACATTGTTTTGAACTATCTATCTCTATAATCCATCTTCTTAATCTATTCATTTGTGTGATTCCAATTATTGATGTCCATAGTGCGACTATCTGAGTAGAACTCTGTCACTTATATATATATGAATATGATTCGTATCAGGGTACTTTCTTTTGTGATCAATGAGAGTATGCCAACCAAGGAGATTCTTTAGTGTCAATCCCGAGTTCTTCACATATAGCTAGGTTCTGGAATAAAGGTTTTATGGGTACAGCTCTTGTAAACCCTCCCGAGACTATAACTCGGCCACTAGGGCCGCCTAGGGCTTTAAAGGCTTATTGCATACGCTAAATGTAATCGCTATGCCTGTGACAGTGAGTTAGCATTTTTATTTTATAAGCTTTTCTTTTTAGTTTTGCTCGGGACTAGTAAAATGTAGGTTTGGGGGTGTGATGAGAGCTTAATCTTACATATTTGCCGCTCAAATGTACATTTATTAGTTCCCGTTTCAGTACATATTTAATAATTTTTGTTTAATTTTGCAGGTTTTATGAAATAAAGCTCGATGGACTAGAAATACAGGAATTTACCCTAAAATTGATGGAAATCAAAAACCAATCGCAATTGTTGTACCGGTTCTCTTAAGACATGGATGTGCGAGGTACACTGATAGCATAAGTCAAAGCCAGTTGAATAATCGATGACTAATTCATGCAAGAAATGAGTTGGTCCATAAATTTGTGGGATAAATGGGGTTAACGGTGCTGAGTACTTTAGAGCCGATGGACTGATTAGCTTGGGAACCGGTGCGCCAAGATGAACGTCAAATATGGAGGAGTATACAAAGAAGTGAACATTAATGGCATATTTTTGGAGAAAGTAAAATGGGAAAGTGACGACACTCTGCTGACGAACATTTTAATCACGTCGGGAATGATATTTAAGGAATGAAACTTGTTCTCTATAGCTCAAGTGTGTGTGGCATGTAAAGAAGTGAGGCAGTAGGATTTGATTGGTTGTGCACGAGAGCTAATAAAGTATAGCACATACGAAATGGAGAGGAAATGAAGTTCTGAATACAAACAAGGAAGGTCAAACACGTGCTTGCCTTATACATGGGTGTTTTTGTGATTCATAACAATTAATGAAAATCAAGGCAAATCAGGATATTAAAATAATTAATTATTATAATGGTTACCAAATGCCTATATAATCAATTATAATCTGCATAATGGATTATCACCCCATAATCCATTATGCAGATTATAATGGATTATGGGTTGATAATTCATTAAAATAATGGTTACCAAACAACCCTTAATTGTTTATCAAAGGATTTGAAGCCTAAGCTGGTTATATTTAGCGCACAGGGTTTTTACAGTACCTTCAAAACAAAAGTATTCTGGGAGGTCTACTCCGAGCGCAAAGGCGGATCAAAAGAAAAGTGACGGGGGACCGAGCGCAAAGGCACAATGAAAGATTTCCGAGTTTGGAAGTTTGGGAGGGGAGGAATGACTGAATGACTTGCTCCCCTCGGACAATTTCTAATAGCAAGTTCCACTCGTCATTAGTGAGAGTTTCTTGCACTCTAAGGACCATGGCTCCTTCGGTTAGGTTACTCATGAGGTTTGCTGGTAGACGAAGCCAACAAAGTTGAGTTATCTCATATGCATTTCACCGGTAAAACAATAACATCAATGTGTAAATTTAAAATCCAATAAGAAGTGATTGGTTGATATAAAATCTGAAGTGCAGTGCGAAGAGATATAGGTGATGTACCAAGTATATGACACTTACCTTGTTATTCTAAATGTCAATCATCTCCATCGCACCAAATCACTTAAAGAGCCGAGAACCTCAATCTCGGTTCTCAATTACTGCATAAAGTACAGTTTAAACTATTACTCCCTCCGTCCCCAATATATAGGCGGAGAAATGAGTTTCTCTTAGAATAAGATTTTTTTTTGATTTCCTACATTTCCATCATCTTTCTTGTTTCAGCCTTTGTACAATTTCCAATATTAGAAACATTAACTTAATTATAATAATAACTACCTATAATAAATAAGGATAATATGTGGAAAAACCCATCTTAAAATTGAAAGTCCGCCTATCTAATGAGACTACAAATTTTTACAACTCCGCCTATATATTTATTGGGGACGGAGATAGTAACAGATTGAATCTTTTAGCGTGCACTTGGAAGAGACGTTGCATTTAACAAAGCACCTCAATCTCACCACAAATGTCCCCATTCCTCAACTCTCCCACAACCTGTGGAAAAAATAAATGAAACTGATGATTAGTTTTGTACATGTGATATCTTTAACCAAAAAGCAAAACCATAATGATTTTTACTGTAAAAAGAATGAACTGATAAAAGTGAGGATTATGGTTATAGACTTGCGTGTTCTATTGCATCAATGAGTACAATTAGTTCATGCAAGTAAGAGTATATTAGAGGCATTGGCCGAAAGACACGCCAATAACGTAATCTCTGGCTCCATAGAATGATAACGGTACTCGATAAAAGAAAATGTGTCATTCTAGCATTTAGCCATTTAGAAATTATATCGGTCGATTTACCAAATGTTCTCATCAAATTTATCATTGAGATCCAATATGAACTATGCTTAACCCAACAACTATGAAAATAAAATCTTCATGAAGTGGGGAAACTACTTTTACTATCACTCGTTATTGATTATTATACGGTACAATATAAGCTTGGACAATTAATAGCTTCACATAAAAATTAATACCTAGCTTGTCGGCCTTCAATTCCTTTGCAACCTTGAACCTTCATTTTATGGTCACTCCATGTAGACAACCACTTCGTGCAACATCTTTAAGGGGTGCAATTCTTACAGTTAAAATTTACTCTTTAGGGAAAGGTTGATTCAAATTCGATTTTCTTGTTATCTACTGCTTTTTGTGCCCTGTGCATAATTCAATCTGATCATCAAATTATGAAAGTTATTCTCTGTGCAAATTTTAAACTAAATTACCAAAAGACATGCATTGGATGCGTATACAAAAATCCATTGTATCCTGACAGCAAAATAATTTCTTTCCAATATGCATTCAATATCATCTTTTCATATAAAGATTATAATATTCCAATAAACAACATGGGTGATACATTTGCAGTTGATAGTTATGGTAATCCAGTACTCAAGAGTCAAGTAATGGAAGACGTATACTACCGGACTTCGAACTCTATCCATATCCCATCTGATCACATTTAGTAGGACCTATGACAATAATATAACTAGCAAATAACATCAGAAACCCACCAATGGAATAGAAGTTTAGACTGCGTACAAAGAGAAAAAGTTGAGACACAGTACAAATATATTGCATCGTAATACAGTGGAACCCACACATGTTAAGGAAAGCTGAGATTTTTTTATTTTTTTATTTTTCTTAGTGCTAATACTGGATGTTGTTTCTTTATGTTGAGCACGATTTATGTACAAAGAAGAAAAGAGTGAGTTAGTGAGTGAACCTTTTTTTCCCACGGGCAGGTGCAACATTTTTTGAAGTTGAGTACAAATTCAATGTTTTTCTTCTCTTTGTTGCAGAACAGAATGTTAACAAAAAATGCAATGACCTCATCACCGTAAACACCAGATCAATTTCCGTCTTCAATGAATTCAACTTCTAAGGAACTCACTCTGCATACTTACAATCTTATAAGAATTAACATCTGTTGGTTCCAACTACTGGAGACAAATCTCAAAACCAACAAAAATTGTAAACTACAAAAGAGGTTCATGTCTTTGGCAGCAAATAAATTTGGGTCTTCTACAAATTCAACTCCTGGATTCATTAAGAATGATTTTCACATGTTAACTACTACAGCAGTGCTAAGTAGATGTAAACAAATTCGAAGTCCACCAAAGGAGATAAGCGAAGTATGAATTAAGTATGGTAGTAATGTTCATCGCACGGGTTAACTTTTAAATGAATGCATTTTAAGCTCTAAAGCATGAATAATTTACCATTCGCTAGGATATGTACCTCCGAGATGTTAGTTTGATGGTGTCTTCCACAAACACCAAAGGAATCTCAACATGACAGATAAACAAATTCCACAGCTCCATACTTGCAAACAAACACAAAATGGCATCACGCTAGACTTCGTAACAGAATGTAACTGAACTTGCAGATAAACTCGAAAAATTGTAACCCTTAATACCGTTGTTCATCTATGAGTTACAGGAAAATCTAGGAATAGAAAGAGATAAAAAAAAAAAAAAAAATGAAGAATGAAAGAAATCAATTGATAAGGCTTCATAATTGGAAGCTAGATACCATGAAATATCATAATCTTTCAACATAAAGAAAACCAAGTGATTAGAAATCTTTTTACCCGTTAACTCGTCTAGAGATTTAGGAATTTTGGCAAACCAAATCCAAGCATACTGATTCTTAGATTTCTATTTAAACCCCAATAATTCTAACACATAAAGAGCATCATAAATATGCCGGCTCCAGATATAAAAATCACAAAATCAGACCAACCCCACATTTATTAATCAATGAAATTCCACAAAAATAAAATAAAATTCATACTCATTGGATCACCATGCAGAAAATGTCATTGATGATGGTTAATCAAAAGTAATTGAGGGTACGATTGGTCTTTCACCCGTTTTGGTTTCTTCCTCATGACCATGATTACAGGCCTCTATCTTACTTAATATCTAAGACCGTTTCGGATACGATTTCGCGGCATATTATCATGACCGTGTAAAATTGGGGTGTCTACAGTTACCCCCTTTTGGCAGAGATTTGCATACAACTGAATGTCAAAGACATACACACCTATTTTGCACTTTAACGCGATTACAAATATTTTGTCGGATTCCTCAGTTATAATTATCCGGGATGACACTAGAAAATTCACCCGAATTATTTTTAAGTAATTTTATTTTGCACTAGTACACATCCTCATGATAGAGATCATGACGAAACGGTATTGGTGTCATACCGGCTATTGTGAAAACATGCTACGTCATCACATCGATTGCATTGTCCGAGTAGAAGCTCCTCAATCTTAACGACTTTTCTCAAAATTATTTCATCATTTCTGGTCCTCGCTACGATCCATTTGACACTTGGGATAAATGATTTGCCCCGAGCATTCTTGATTGCCACAAACCTTATGTAGAAAGTAAACTTATTTTCCCTTCGAGTTTCGCATCAAAAGTCTGGAAAAACCCTGTAATTGATGACCTTGCAAAAGAGCTACTAGTAACACATGTTCCTAATAAATAAATTTTTTATTATTATTATTCTTTTTTTTTTAATTTTTTAATTTTTTAAATTCTTTTTTAAATTTTTAAATTTTTAAATTTTTAAATTTTTTTAAATTTTAAATTTAATTCTTTTTTTAGTTATTATTATTATATTTTTCATTAAGAAACAGATCCTAGAAATAATTTTAAAAACAAAAGGTGAAAAACAAAATACTCAATATATACAAAGGTTTAGTAATCCTGACCTGCCACGTGTCTGATAGATGTCACCAAAAATATTACCGTCCCCATCCATATTTTCAAATCTGTCAATCCTCCTAGCTATAATTAACTTCATCAATTGACTTCAAACTGTAAAACGATTCAGGATTTTGCTGCTTTCCATGGATGACGTTCGATACTTCAAATCTTCAATTTTCTCCGCACGACTCTTCTTTTCCTCTATCTCTTTTAAGTGCTGCTCAATTTTAACAAGTGGTTGTTTAATAACCATTTTTTTTATTTCTTTTCTTTTTTTATTTCTTTTTAGTTTTTTTTTTTAAATTTATTTTTTTTTATATATTTTTTTTTTCTTTTCACTTTTTCTTTTTTAATTATTTTCTTTCTAATCTATCCGTTTGGACGTCCGTTGCTCATAGAACTTTAGGAGATGATGTACAAGACTAGTAATGACATACATACAAACATATCTCTCTCTATGACTTCAAAAGACTTATTCTACTGACGTGGGCCCAGTATGATGATGGCGGTGCCCCCTTATTTTTTTACTGACACTATAAGACTGAAAATAATAATTCTTGTTTTTTTTTGACTGAGTGACTCACGAGACTGAAAATAATAATTCTTGATTTTTTTTTGACTGATTGACCGACTGACTGACTGATGGGGCCAAACACGGCGATGACCCCGCCCCTAGACTTTTTACTTGACACTATGAGAGAGGGATATTGGATTCCTAAAAATTCTCCTTAAGTTTTATGAGCGTTCGCTACCCCTAGATAGATTTGAGCTCTTACCTAGGTATGGTATTTCTTGGGTCGAGTAATAATTTCCGGGCCTGGATCATGTTGGATGCCTCGACTAAATGGTTGAACATTTCTTCTATTATGTATGATTCTTGGATCTTCTCGAAATTATGCTTGCTTCATCTTCTTGAACCCTATGTTGGAAAAATCATCCATTGCCTTCTGATTAGTTGTTTTATTAAACCTTATGCTGGGAAAATCACTCAATGCCTTCTGATTAATTGCCTTCTTGAACCTTTTGCTGCGAAAATCATTTGTTGTCTTCTGATTGATATTTTTCTTGAACTTTGTGCTGGGAAAATTATTCATTACCTTCTGATTAATTGTTTCCTTGAACCTTATACTCTGATTATTATTCATTGTCTTCTGATTATTTTCTTTCTTGAACCTTCTGCTAGGAAAATCATTCACTTCCTTTTGATTAATTGATTTCTTAAAATTTATGTTGGGAAAATCGTTCTTTGCCTTTTTATCAGTTGCTCCATCATTTTTCAAATTTAATAACACGTCCTTGTAAGATAGCATTTCCTCAATTAGTGGATTCGTCGTCTTGCTTTTATTTGGTGGAAAAATCTCATCTTTATGTGTTTTGAATATCTCTTCTTTCTTATCATAGGTCTTCAACATCCATTTTGGTCTTAACTGCAATGGTTTCTCTTCAACTAAATTCACTACTTCTGTCTTTTGTATTGGCACATTCTTGCATTGTATCCACATTTTGGTCGCATTTATCTTCTTTCTTTGAGGTTCCCTTAAAGGTTAATTTTCCTTGTTTTGATTGACAAACTTTACTTCATTAGCCGGTTCAGGTTTTTCTTTTTGGTGGTTCCACAGTCCCCATGGTTTGCCAGCATTCCGAAACACTTTATTTATACCAAGTATATTGTTTTCCAGAACGCTTTTCCTGCAAACAAAATGTTTTTGGTTTTTAGTTTTTCAATTTTTTTTTTGATTTTTTGAATATTTTGAAAACTGGAAATAAAAGACGACTTATTTACAAATTCAGGTGGTGTACCCTTAACCGGTCTGATTGACTCAAAAGAATGAGTTAGAGACTTACCTGACTCAGCCTCTATTATTCTTACCACTTTTTCTTTATCCTCTTCTCTTACAGACTTCAACCTGGGTGATGGTTTTTTAGGAGGTATTGTATTTTTATCCGTGATATGAGGTGGCTTGTAAATGGGTATGCTTCTTGCTACATTTTGAACTTCATCATCACCCGCATTTTTGAACGAATCCACCCTTTTAGACGAAGATTTATTCGTTGGATATACTGGACCAGGCAAGATATATGAGAGGTAGACTGGACCTCCTGGTGGTTGAACGGGATAAGACAAGATCTCTGAAATATGAACATGCCTAATGGGTGCGGCTTGCTTCGGTAGAAGGTCAGAGATATGCACAGGCTCTGCTCGGAATCGGTTGGAATTTGGCACGTTTCTCGGTTGCTCAACTCCATAATAATCTGCCATTAATTCAGACAGAAAAACATGACGATTAGTTGTTGAATTAAACGAGTTCACAGTTTGTACCTGATCCGTAAAGAGTTCACTGATGTGGACGGGCCGATTCATCGCAGTTTCTTTCTTGTAGATTGAGTCGGCTAAATTGGTTTCATTTTCCGCCAAGACAAAATTGATCATGGGTTCCCTTTGATGATATTGCAATGGGTGATTTGCTTCTACAAAATTCCTCTGAGGATGTTCGTATCTTCCCTGATTCCATATATGTCTCTGCCCTGGGTATGGTCCTGTGGGTGATGCAATTACTGATGCAACTGGCACAATATTCACTTGATTTTGCTATGTGAATGTGGCCCTTCCTCAATTATTCCCATTAGAGTCCTCCGGGTTGGTCAACCTTGTCATCTGCCCGTGTCCAATGCATTTTGAATATGTGAACCATCCTTCCATAAAGAGTGTAATGTTGGATGGTAAGATGATATCATCCGGTTCCAATATTCATGGTTCAAACAATTTATTATGATATCTACCATCTCTTCTTCGGTTAATATCTCATCGAGCTCTAATGCCTTGGTTCTCCAACGTGGAAAGAATTTTGTAAATGCCTCATTGGGTTCTTGTTTGACCGCCTCTAAGTGTTTCCGAGTAAACTGAATTTCAGGGACCAACATAAATCGTCTCACAAACATATCGACCATATCCTTTCAAGTCGAAACTGGACTTGGGTCTGTCTTCATTAGCCACTTTAAGGACGTATCGGTCAAACTTCTCTGAAACAACTGCACTAATAACCCATCACAAATACCCAATGGTTTTAAGTACTTCTCTGTTGAACGTCCAACTTTGGACTTTGGATTCAGTGGTGGACGTCCAACTTACTTGGACTTCAGGACTAGTGGGAACTAGTTTATGGATCATTAGTTTTTAGCCCAGGTTTAACACCTAGTGGACAGACTTTTGGTCTTTCACCCGTTTTGGTTTCTTCCTCATGACCATGATTATAGGCATCTATCTTTCTTAATATCTAAGACCGTTTCAGATACGATTTCGCGACATATTATCGTGACCGTGCAAAATTGGGGTGTCTATACTTATGTGATTGACTATGGATACAAAATCGAGACAATACAACAACGAAAGTGTGATTACTTGATAATAGATTCGGACTTAACCAAACTCTATAGGATTGCTATCAAGTAATTACGGAATTAACGTTTGTGTAATTTAAACAATTATAATTGGGAAAACAAAAGTAAATGACACAACAAGATTTTGTTAACGAGGAAACCGCAAATGTAAAAAAACCCCGGGACCTAGTCCAGAATTGAATACTCTCAGAATTAAGACGCTATACAAAATCTAAACCAACTTCGTATTGTTGAGACCAAGCAACTAAACCTATAGTTCACCTAGTTTATTCAGTATCCCTGCGCTTCCGACATTCGATAAGTGCACGCACTGGAACAAATTCTTTGGTTCATATTCCAAGTAGTAAAGGAACAACATATCTTTTCGGTAACAACTCTTTTCAAACAAACAAAGTGATATGAGTTTGACAAAGGCTCTTCCGTTTAACCAATAAACTCGTTTGTCGGGTTCTAGATCTATCTAATTAACAACTACCAAAGCAGTCGTGTTTAGACTATGCAATAAATAATATTATCCACCAAGATACTATATACTGATGCCGATATACGCAAATAATCAATCACATCTATCAAAGATAAACCAATTACAGTTGGATCCCAGCCTATCAAGTTTTGTGCACACTAAAGATTATGAACCCAATTAAGAATCTTCCTTGTCTTCAAATCTTCTAAGATCTTCAATAAACACCTGGACACCATAATTTGAATCTCTTGTTATCATTGAATTATCACAAGATGTCTTTAGATCTAAAACCAGTTTTAAAGATCCCGTCGAAACTTCGATCTAGTTTGAGTGAATCTTATATCAGAAGAGAAGATTCTCAAGCATAAACAAACTAGGTGCAATCAAAGTTCAACAACCGTTAGTCAATCAAATCAATCGAAAACTAATAATACTGAAATTATATAGATTCCCACCAACGGTACTCGTAGAGCTTCTCAATCCAAACGAAGTCTTTAAAACGAGCGGCCGTAAGAGATTTCGCCTAATTAGGGTACTTTCCTCTCCGGATAGACGGCTCCACCAGTAACAACACAACTTGGTAGTTTTGCTGGCTCTGAGGATTAGTTTGCTCGAAATGTAAACTTAGGTATGTATAGACCAAGGAAGTTTGGACACCAAGAAATTTCCAAAACCGAACAATAAATGCCCAAATCGGTTTTCATAATTCCTGGAAATTCTTTGTCCAAATATCTACCGAAATCTCACTAGAAAATCTCCAATTAGTAAATACACATTACCAATTTTTATTTTCCAGACATATGCATTTAATTGCTGGTAATTAAAAGCATATAAAACTAAAAACCTTAATTAAAATATTCTCAATTTATTTCGGTCCGGGATTTTCCTTTAGTTATTAAGGAATATCTTTGAATAATAGAAGATAAGAATACTGTACGTGTTCAAAGTATGTCTACATCTTTATCTTTGTAAATCCTTTTTCATATTTACAATCTTGGAACAGATTTACCACACTTCCAAATGAGTTTAGAATTGGTTCATCTGATTTCCAAGAACTATATGTGATTGATCAAATACCAATTATCAAATCACTAATCATGGGTTTACGGTTCTACCATACACAAGGATCGGTTGTACCTCCATATGGTTACTGGGACCGGTTACATAAGTTACCAGGATCGGTTACATGAATTACCAGGACCGGTTACCATATACTCATGCTATTACTTGTGATCGGTCACTCCAGTTACCAGGATCGGTTACACCAATTACCAGGACCGGTTACACCAATTATAAGGATCGATTACACACTCTTTTGTGATCGGTCACACCAATTACTAGGATCGGTTCACACCAATTACAAATATCGATCATACCATCTTAGGTGATTACTTAGGATCGGTTGCACCGATAAAAGTCATACCAATACATAAGTCAGGCACTTTGAATAGTTTTACCAAGATATATAATAAATTATGATCGGTTGCACTAATCACACATATTGGTAATCCAAAGATATGCAATGAATAACAATACGAATAAGCCTAGCGGTTTCCCTTTCGATTCACAAAACAAGTTTATGAATGTACTTCCTTTAAACGAATATAAACATTATTTCCTAGGACGAAATCTTCACCCATACCCATACACGTAATCACAATAGCATTCATACGATTATGTCAATGTATTATATACGAAGTTCAAAAGATAAGCGTTACACTTCGTATTGTAATTCCTTAATACTACGTCTATCTACTAGAGTATAATCATTCACAGCTTCGCAATTATGTTTTCAATGTAGCACGACTTGAAAGATACGTTAGGAATGAAACAGTTCAAGTGAAAATATTACTATCCTCAAGAGGAAGGATGATATCGTCGATGTAGCTCTTTACTTCTTCACATTCTTCAAGTCTTCGAGTAATACTTATATGTCTCACATCCTAATAACTTTCTAGTTTAACCTATACGAAGTTGACTCTAGTACATAATCAAGCGACTCTTTAAATGAGTTTTGGTTCACTAAAATATGACAACCAACCTTGACATACTAACGCTTGGTGGGTTCAACCGATCAATGCTCTAACAAGAGCCTTTGCGTATGACTTGAGATATCTTTATCTTGAAAGAATCGAAAGAGTTTTTACCAAACAGATTTGTTGTTCCTTTACTGTTTGGAATACGATCCAAAGGAATTGTTCAAGTGCGTGCACTCATCGAAGTCGGAAGCGCAGGGATACTGAGGAAACTAAGTGAACTAGGGGTAGTTGCTTGGTCTCAACTATACGAATTTGGTTTAGATTTTGTATAACGGCTTAATTCTGAGAGTATTCAATTCTGGACTTGGTCCCGAGGTTTTTCTGTATTTGCAGTTTTCCTCGTTAACAAAATTTTGCTGTGTCTTTTACTTTTCTATTTCCGCAATTATAATTTTTTATTATAATTAATAGTAAAATACACAAACGTTAACTCCGATATACTTGATAGTGATCCTGTAGAGTTTGGTTAAGTCCGAACTTATTATCAAGTATCACAGTTTGGTAGTCGTATTGTCTCGATCTCGTATCCATAGACAATCACACAAAGTGTGAATATCGATTTGTTGCATTGTCTCGACTTTGTCCATAGACGATTACTTTGGGTAAGAGGACTTATAGGTGGATAAATAAAAGATTGTGGTGTATTTGGGTACCCTCTTCTTTTCAGTTCTGATTATTCCGGAAAGTGGGGTCAAGAAGGTAATTTACACTGACGCTTCAATTCAGGGGTTGGGATGTGAGTTGATGCAGAGTGAAAGGGTAGTTTCTCTTGCTTCGCAACAGTTGAGACCCCATGAGAGAATCCATCCCACACATGATCTCGAATTGTCATTTGTGGTGTTTGCGCTCAAGATTTGGATACACTACTTGTACGGTGAAAGGTTTGAGATCTTTACTGACCACAAGAGTCTCAAATACTTGTTTTCCCATAAGGAGTTGAATATGCGTCAAACGAAATGGATGGATTTGATTAAAGACTATAACTTCAAAATGGAGTATCATCCCGTGAAAGCTAATGTAGTTGATGATGCTTTAAGCCGACAACCAATGAGAATTGGGGCTTCAATGATGGCATGACAATGGAGTTTGTTAGAAGAGGTTTCCTGTTTCGAATTCAATATGAGTGCAACTGGAGGACAAGACTTGTTCTTTGGTTGTATGGTTATCAAACCATATTTGTTGAGTAGGATAGTGAAAGCTCAAACTGATGATGAGTGTAAAAATCAACTTCATAAAATTCGGGAATCAACAGATGGGAACTACGTTGTGGGCCAAAATGGTGGGTTGAGATTCCGTGGAAGGTTATGTGTTCCTGAAGTTCCAGATTTGAGGCAAGTTATTCTAGATGAAGTATACCATACATTCTGGTGGTAATAAGATGTATAAGGATTTGAAGCGACAACACTGGTGGTCAGGAATGAAGCGAGATATGGTTGAGTACGTCCGAAAGTATTTGACCTGTCAACAAGTTAAGATCGAACAGCAACACCCAACTGGTAAATTGCAACCTTTACCTATTCCTGAGTGGAAGTGGGGGAACATATCCATGGATTTTATTACTTGGTTGCCGTGATCGAATAAGGGTCACGATGCAATTTGGGTGATAGTTGATAGATTGACGAAGTCAACACATTTCATGCCTGTCAAGACGACTGAGACTGGTGACAAACTAGCTCAGGTATACATGAGTGAGATAGTCAAGATTCATGGTGTGTCGGTATCGATTGTTTCTGATAGGGACTCATCTTTTACATCATGTTTTTGGAAGATTTTTCAGTCATCCTTGGGGTCTTTATTGAACATTAGTACAACCTTTCATCCCCAGATTGACAGGAAGACGGAACGCGTGAATCAGGTTGTTGAGGATATGTTGAGATGCATCATTATTGATCTTATAGGTAGTTGGAAGAATCACTTACCCTTGGTAGAGTTTGCATATAACAGTAGTTATCATTCTAGCATTGGCATGGCCCCGTTTGAGGCATTGTATGAAAGACCATGTCGTTCACCCTCGTGTTGGCAGAGGCTGGAGCTGCCAAGATCCTGGGTACATAAATTATTCGTGAATCGTCCGAAAAGATTGCTATAATTAGGGAAAGGTTATGCATGGTGCAGAGTTTGCAGAAAAACTATGCGGATAGGAAACGTCAAGATAGAGAGTTTGAGGTGGGAGACATAGTGCTTATACAAGTATCACCTATGAAGGGTGTCTTGCGTTTTGGAAAAAAGGGAAAGATTGCTCCTCGCTTCATTGTACCGTTCCCTTTTATTGAAAGCGCTTCCCATCTTGCTTTACCGTACAAATTAAGTGGAGTTCATAATGTGTTTCACGTATCTATGCTTCGAAATAGTCTGCCTGACGCGGATTAGCACTCGATGATAGACTATCATGACCTGGAGTTACAAAAAAGACGCGTCTTACGAGGAGAAACCATATAAGAATGTGGACCGTAAAGAGCATGTCCTACGAAGAAGGACAATCCCAATAGTTAAGGTTCAGTGGCATCATCACAATGACAAGGAAATCACCTGGAAGCGCGAGGAAGACATGCAAACTCGTTATCCTGATCTCTTTAACGATCCAGTAAGCAACAAATTTAATTTCGCGGGCGAAATACTTTTCTTTTTAGGGGGGAAGATTGTAAAATCTCATTATCCAAATAAGTTGTGGGTTAGTAGTAGTCTTTGGGTTTCCATAATTATTCCAAAAATAGTATTGTTCGTGATATTTTTGGAGAAGGGAATATCTCGACTGTTTTGGCAAGTTAATAACGAGAATATATTAGGAGACTAGGATTTTTCTTTTCCCACAAAAAAATAAATAAAAGAAAAAAGATGCACTAAAACTATTTTCTCTTTGAAACCTAGTCCATGTGAATGAAGTAAAAGAAGGGAGACGATTGATATGAGGCAAAGTGGTGTTGTTACGGTTTGGAGGATTAATATTGCTGTGAAATTAGGTAGGTTCTCTAACTCTTATACTCCTTAGTAGTATCGTTCTAATAAATCTAAAGGAGTGTTAGGAAATCAATTTTCTAAATAGTTGGAAGAAGAAGGATTTGAGTTTGTTTACGTGAAATCATTTCAGGAAGAAAGAATAAAAAAATTAACGTCATGGGAAAAGAACTGTAGGCAGAGAAAGGTGGTCTAATAAACCTCAACTAGATTAGTGTGAACCTAAATATTAAATAACATGCTTGCTTTCATGGATGAGGTAGATACTATCTACGTTTGATTGATTTATTTTCTTTGGGATATGTGTATTTTGATGACAGTAACTTAGCATATAAGTATATTAATGTTTACCCATACTTAATCTACGATCTCCTTGTTATGTTATGGGATGTAATAGACCATCTTAGAGGTGGATTAAGATTTGGTATCTCTTAAGTAATCTTGGTGCTTGTTTAATGGTGGGATGAGTTTTGAATCACTTCGGCACTTGTACAATAGGGTATTTAAAATTGATGTTGTTGATTTCTGGAAGTTGTTTATCATCAGATTCGGGATGTTGTTTGTGTCTAGCACAATTTGGGTTTCCCTTATGCGAGTACAGTGGACGTTACTCTGAACTTTAAAGTTGTAATGCACTTTACAGGCTATTAACGGGTCTGATTTTGGTAGCTGTGTTTTTCACAACTAAGTTTCATATACATTTCTGTGTGTACATAACAGTTAGACGTTAGTTTTACAAGAGAAGTTGTTTTAAGGAAATGAAGGGTTTTGGTAATTGTTGTCTTCCCATGCTTAGGGATGTCAAATAATGGACATTTAAATGACTATGCATGATGGAATCGTTATTTCTGGTTTTTAGACCATTGCCCGTAGTTTTCGCGAGTCTCATGGATTATTAGGTGATGACCGAGAGGTCGCCGAAAAAATATGGATCTATTATCTTGTATTGGGTTCGACAACATTTAGTTTCTCCGGCGCACGGTAAGAGAATTATTTGGACTACTCAATGGCTGAAATAACGCGTCTTACAGTTAGAGTAAAGAACTAGATAGGGGTAGTAATTAAAACAACCTATTTTTGGCTAGTACCAAGTCAATTCCCCACCAGTCCAATTTACTTCGATGGTTGTGGTTTTGATTAGAAAATTCAGAAAAATGTTCTTCTTATAAATGTTTTACTTTTCATAATTTTTTATGATCTGTTGAGATTTGTAATATCATTTATAAAGGCTATAAGGGTGCGAAAGCCTAATGTTGGGTCTGGCCCAACTTACTATTTTTTAGTCAGGAAACCATGACCGTGAAACAACCTAGCTTGTAGATTGCATCCCTATTCCGTAAAGCTATTTCGTTATTATTGCAAGGTGTTTAATTAGCTAAATGTTTTATTGTTTACTCTTAACACCAGACTTTTGCTTCTTTTAAATAAATTTTTAATTTAATTTTGGGAACCGACATGCGTGTCGAGGATTAGTTTCATTTAAAGATTTTATGAAACTTTAAAACTTTTATCAGTGTTATTAAATAAAATTCATTTATTTATGGATTGGTGTCAATGTGCTCCATACAAAAGCCGGATCTCCATTTGTTGGCTTGACGGTTTGAGTGTGCAAAGTGGTCCATGAGTACGCCACACTTGGGATATTAGAGCGGCCGACCTAAAATTCGAAGTGGGGTGTTACAGTGTCTAAATCCAAAATTAAGTTTAATGTTCCTTTTCTTAATTCCTAAAACTAAAAACCCAAAAACTACAAATGACTTGAGTTGATCGATGTCGTATGCGTCAAAAACAGTTCACTTTCCTAAAGTATATGATAAGAAAGAGTTCGTTTCCATAGAGAAGCAATTGTAGTTACTATATTTTTAATTTCCTAAGTAACCAAATTAGGGGGATTTCTGATTTTGTAAAGGCAAAATGAATTAAATCAAAAGCAAAGTAAATAGTAGTATGTAAAAAATAAGTTGAGAATATTGGTCAAGGAGTTCGTCTTCAATCTTAAACACGTGCTTGCATACATGATTAGAATTACAATTTAATCTCTTCATCATCAAAATACTAGAGTATCAAGAGAACAAGATATTCCATTAATTTCCTAAGTTCATCAACACACATTAGAGATGCGTATGTGAATTCTACCTAAAGAATAACCTAACGTCTTGCGCTAATTAAGTTCAATTCCTAGGAGCATTAAGTTTCAGAAATAGGCTAATCAATGCAATTGTCATACATTGCGCATAACAATTCGGACAATGGTCAAACTCTACATATGATCACAAGAGTGTATCACTACAAACCGTGATCATATCATGCTACTGGTATTTGGGGTTAATGCTCGATGAAAAACCCTAAAATAGCTATGGACAAGGATGCAAGTTCAATTAATTGGCCACCTAACTAAACAAACATCTAAATCCTATCACAATACATGAATCATGTGATTATGAAAAACAGTAGAGAGTTGAACGATAATCAAGAGAAAAAACTAATGCATTAATCAAGCACAAGTTTTAGAAATAAGACTACATCCTTAACCAATAATATTAATTTATCTACTCATAGGTATGGAGTTCATCATAATCAATAATTAAATAAAGAAGATGAAAAATACATACGAAAAAAAACGCTAGTTGCGGCTATCTCCAAGAGCTTCAAGTAGAATACCCCCTTCCAAGTCGTAGAAGACTTTTCTTTTATATCAATTCTTGTTTCCAAAATTAGGTCAATCCTCCAAAGTCCATAAGATAGAAGTCCACCAAGCCCATACAACCCACATGTGGAAACAGCCCTGTAAGAATCTCTGCCAAAAAACAGTCGCCGGAAAACTGGTATCACTGGACGGAAGTTGACCGGAAAGGAGCTCAGGTGACGACAAAGTCAAACCGGCAACCGGTCAAACCTAACAGTTAGTCGGGTAAACTAAGTCAAGGTCACTGAGTCAGGATCTGAATTATGTGAGTCAGGTACTGAGTCATAAGCTAAATTAGCTGACTTAGTTGCCAAAGCCATCTTGCACTGCACTGTTCATTCCTGCACCATCTTGGCGCTTCATTCTTGCAACCCTTCAACAACATACCCTGTCTTCCATCACTTCTACCCATTTCAATTCAGAAACTGCTCACTTCACTCCACTCCACCAACACCACTCTTTCATTCTCAGTATCTAGCTCTCCCATTTTCTGCATTGCAGCACCACCAATTGCTTCTCATTCCCATAGACCTGCAACAACATCAGTGCACCACCTCCTGAGTTCACAGCTCATACTCAGGCCAATATCATCCCTGAACAGCAACCACCTTCTTAATTCCATTGCCTTACCTGCAAGTTTCTTCCATTACCATTCCCTGTGTCAGTCACCATCGGAATCAAGGCATCAACATTAGAACTAATTCCCTGTTCAGCCAATGACACTGAACTCCATTATTGAATTGCTCAGCTACTGCAATCATCAACTCCTATCTCCACCTGCCATTACAGCAACTTCAGTCCCATCTAACCTACAATCCATCACCAGAATCATTTCCAATGTCTTCAGCCACACACTACAGCTGTAACCAGTTCTCATCATCACTTAGTGCTTCTCATCACCTGCACCTAACATACATCTAGACTCAACAATCTGTAGCTTCAACTGCACCAAATGTTGCACACGATTCCATCACCTTCAATCTTAATCTCAGA
The DNA here is from genome assembly GCF_003573695.1 of Papaver somniferum. Classification (NCBI taxonomy): domain Eukaryota; kingdom Viridiplantae; phylum Streptophyta; class Magnoliopsida; order Ranunculales; family Papaveraceae; genus Papaver; species Papaver somniferum. The sequence goes on along the minus strand of NC_039359.1, from coordinate 173,022,747 downwards.
ACCAAACATCCAACCATCTCCTGCTTCCCATCTCAGGTTCAATTCCATTGTCATCTCAGACCCATAATATCACAATCTTTTCATCTGTTTTTTTACCTCCATTTGTAACCTCATTTCTTGTGGACATGAACCGAGTAAGAATCCATCAATCCACCACCATCTTCAAATCATCTAACCCATCTTGGCATATATAATTTCTTCCTCAGCAAAACCCTAAATCCATTTTACAAACCAGAACCCCCAAATTCAAATCATACTACTGCCATATACCAAATTCGTTTCAAACCCATTGTTCCCTGTTTGTGTTCGAACTAGAATCTCCATCTGTGACTCAGAACCCTAACCAGATTCATTCATCACTTCAATCCAGAAACCCATCCACTCTTCTCTAGAATTAACCCATATGTCTCTTCTTCTCAACTTTGAATCACCATTTCTGTCAAACCCTTGCCTGAATCGAACCCTAACTTTATTAATAACAACAGCAACAACAGAAGTTGTAGTTCTTCTTCATCTTGTTCTTGACTGCAACAGATTCAAAAACCCATCAGTTTCTTCATCAATTCTCTGATTTCTGGATCTCACACTCTCAGCTTCTTCTCGATCTTCCATGTCCTCTCTTACAGCAGCCGCCATAGCTTCTTTTCTCTCTTCTCTGAATTGAGAAATGATTGGGAAACCCGAGGGTTAGGGCCAGGTAGTAACCACAATTGATAGAGGCGCCCAACAAATAGGACAAGGCCACCCAGTCTATATATGGCGTGTCGGTTTCACAGAAATGACAGTTCATTCTTTGCTCCTTCCTTCTCGTGAATTGATCTTTTTGCGCTTTTCGCTTTAAATGAAAGATTTCTCCTCCTTTTGCTCATAACGACTCCATTGCACCTAGTGAACTCAAAACAATCATAAGATACATAATTTACATGAAAACTCGTAAAGAAAGCATAAACAATAGATAATAATTAAGGTGTTCACAACAACTATCAAATTCCCCCATACTTAGACTTTTCTAGTCCTCGAAAAAATTAAACAAAACAATTCTAAAACATACATACAACTCCGTGTCCTCGATGATACGGTCACACTTAGCATGTATAACAAGCCTTTGAACCCCCTAGGTGTCCCTAGTGGACGAGTTATAGTCTCGTGAGGGCTTACTAGAGATATACCCACAAAACCTACTTTACCAACTTACTAGTTTTTCAAAATGATAACATCCAACGCGCTAAGAAGACATAGAAATTCTGCACACTAGTCATAAGAAGTTAGACATATATATGAACACGATCTCATCCTTAAAAGTTGAGAGAGAAATAACCATCCCTTCTCGAAAGAAATTCTGGTTCGGAGTGATCAAAAGTCTCGACTCTGCCTCACAAGAAAGGGTTTTATGAAGTTTCTCTCAATAATAAATAGCTTTTTATGGGTCACACATGTGTCCAGGTAGTAATGAAGAGAGAATCTCGCGACACGTTCAGGAAGGAAAAACCCTCTGATAGTTTTGAAAACCCACATCTTTTACCATTTTTGAAAACCCTTTTTTCTGATGATCTCTAAGAAAGAAAGTGAACCACTTAACGAAGGTGGGAATATGCTTACTTACCTCGTTATCCGTTCGACGTGCATCTAGCACCACTCTCACATCATCCATAGAAACGTCTTTGGTCTTCAATCTTTGTCTTCATCTTCGTCCTCGGTCTTCAACTCTTGGTGATAACTCTTGAACTTCGTAGAATCTTGACAATGTGATTCTTTCCTCTAATTCCTTGTTGCTTGAAACTTCAATATGGATATTCCTTCTTTCTATTGGCTTTAATGATAGAACAAAACTAAAAACGAACTAAAACGATACAACACATTTTTCTTGTCTCTTTTTCTTTTCTTATTTTGTCTTTTTTTTTATTTATTTATGAGACAAGAAAAATAAAATAAAACAAAATAAAATAATAAAACTAATATTGAAACTAACAAAATTTTCTCTTGTCTCTTTTTTCATTTTTTTCAATTTTTTTTAACAAGGGACCTAGCATAGTGATGACCATGTCCCAAATTATTATTATTTTTTTTGGAAGACAAGAGAAAATGAAATACAAATAAAGATAAAATAAAAATGCAAGTACAAAGGCCATGGTGTAAGTACTTTACCGCTTGATTCTTCACAACTTGTATGTCTTGATATCATAAACTTCTCGAACCCTCATCCTTGATAATCTTCGCTCTTGTACATAAAGTCTTCAACTTGTAAAAATTATGCTCCTTGTCTTGTTGCTTTACTTGAATATGAAATCTTCTCATTCATGTACCATTGCTTGTAAAACTTAAACGTCTTCAACTTTCCTTCGAATTTGTGATGCTCCTCTTGTTGATGATGATGGTGTTTCTATGGACCTGTTGGTGTAGAGAGAGACAAAGTGGATAGTGCTAACTGCGAACAAGATTACAAGTGGTATGTAAGTTAGCAATTCGATGTCACCATCATGATTGAAAAAATAGCACTCAAGAGATCAAAGTAGTGCTTCTAATGGTGTAAGGTTGAGTAGCTCACCATTCTACCCGGAATTAACATACGGTGACACACACTCTAAAAGCACATATTTTTGAAGGTCGGTTCCTCACATTATGTAACATGGGTAGTCTCCACTATAGGGGACCACAAATCTAATACCGAATTCATTCTGCACCTCATTTTCCACTGGCATGGTTAAATCCAACTTTAACTCTCATACAAGTAAGAAACCCGATCATGTTCTCTGTCATCTTAAAGTTCCGTCACTCTTGTGAGAATCTCGATGTAATCTTAGCGACATGTGTACTATGTGACTCTAAACTAACTACAAGTTGGAGTTTTTCATGTACTAATTTACAAAAAGGTTTAAAAATCATGAAAAATTTACAATGCAAATGTTTAACCACCCCCCCCCCCCCCCCCCCCCCCCCCCCCACCCCCAACCCCCCTTAAACTTTACATTGTCCTCAATGTAAATTGAATCGTCCAAAGAAAGTCAAGGTGGGAAATACTACATGATAATGTGACAAAAAATCATAAAATAAATGCAAGATGAGAAAAAGATAAAAACAAGACAAGAAATACTCATCTTATGGGTTGCCTCCCATTTAGCGCTTGGTTTAAAGTCGTCATCCAGACTATCTCCTTGCTTTCTACGACTCCTCCAGAGGGAGCACTTCCACAAGGTTAACTCCTTCCACGACATACGAAGAGAAGTTCTCATAATATGGTTTCAACCGGTTCCCATTTACTTTAAGTTCATTTCATGTAGCTAAACTACGAATTTCCACTGCACCATGAGAAAACACATTAGTCACAATAAAAGGTCCAATCCAACGTGACCTTAACTTACCCGAAAATAATTGCAAACGAGAATTAAACAAAAGCACTTTCTGCCCAATGCAGAATTGTTTCTTTGTGATCGTACTATCATGAAATGCTTTCGTCTTTTCCTTGTAAATTCGTGAGCTTTCAAATGCATCATTGCGAATCTCTTCTAACTCTTGGAGTTGTAACTTACTTTGCCTTCCAACACCATCAAACTCCATATTGCATTGCTTAATAGCCCAAAACTCCGTATGCTCAATTTCTACGGGTAAGTGACAAGGTTTACCATAAACAAGCCTAAAGGGAGACATACCAATAGGTGTTTTGTATGCGGTTCTATAAGCCCACAAAGCATCATTGAGTCGCAAACTCCAATCATTCATTGTTGTATTCACCGTCTTTTCTAGAATGGATTTCACCTCTCAGTTGGAAACCTCGGCTTGTCCATTTGTTTGTGGATGGTAAGGTATTGCAATCCTATGCGACACATTGTACTTCCTTAACAAGCTTTGCAAGTACCTGTTTTTGAAGTGTGAACCCCCACCGCTAATTATAGCCCTTGTAATTCCAAACCTTGCAAATATATTTGCTTGCACAAAATCTGAAACAACTTTAGAATCATTAGTTGGGGTGGCCTTAGCTTCCATACATTTCGATACATAATCAACATCAGTTAAGATATAATAATTCCCACTAGAATTGACAAAAGGGCCCATAAAATCAATTCCCCATACATCAAAAACCTCAACAAATTGAATAATAGTTTGTGGCATTTGATTTCGGGCACCTAGATTGCCCTGTTCTTTGGCACCTATCACATGTGGTACAAAATGCATGTGCATCCTTAAACAAAGTTGGCCAAAAGAAACCACATTCTAGTACCTTGAGAGCGGTTCTCTTGCTCCCAAAGTGTCCTCCGCAAGCATAGGAGTGACAAAAATACAAAATAGAATTAAATACAGATTCGGGAACGCACCTTCTTATTACTTGGTCACTACAATGTTTCTATAGGTATGGATCATCCCATATGTATTGGTTTCCTAACTTCTTAAGTTTGTCCCTCTCATCACGAGACAATTTCTTTGGGATTTGTTTAGAAACTAAGTAATTAACAATATCAGCGTACCATGGTTCTCCAAAGGAAATTGAGAATAGTTTCTTGTCCACGGCAAGACGGCTCAAGTGATCCGCAATGGTATAATTTTCTTGTCTACGGAAAGAAGGCTCAAGTGATCCGCAACGGTGTTCTCAACTTCTTTCTTGTCTTTTGTAGCGCCCCCCCTAAGCTAGCAGCTGACTAATCCAAGAGATTAACTAAATAAGAGACACTAAAAATCATTTACTTAAACATTCAATTAAGAAATCTGATACAAAACTTAACCCAAAAACTAGCCCCGCTCTGAAATATACATATATACAAAAACTCCTCTCAAATGATACATATACAATAGTCATTTGGTTTACAAATAATATGCAACATAATAAACATAGCAGAAGTTAACCAACTAACGGACTCGACTCCTGAAGCTTCCGCTGCGCAACTCTAATCTGTCTCTGAAACTGAAAGTGGGAATGGGTGAGCACATCATCCCTAAAATGGGTGCCCCGTAGGAATAACAACTATCTTTCAAGTAAACATTAATATGATTCGAAGACAATGCAGGTTTTACCGAAAGTCGATAATACAAGGAAAGACAATAAAACATGATGTAGAAACTTCTTCAGAGACATCCATAAATAACAATAAACATCCATGTATGAGATGTGTGTTTCCGCACATAAGGGAAGAGTAATATGATGCCAATTCCACACAGAATAGGTAATACTGCAGTGTATCGCTCTAGCCATAGAATACATAATATATATAAAGGAAGAATAATATTGCGGTGTATCGCCCTAGCCGTATAATATAGCGGTGTATCACCCTAGCCATAGAATACTGATATTGTGTCGGCATACATCTCATACCACACAGAGCACACAAAGATATGCATGAATTTCACAACACAAAGATTGATTTGTAAAACAATAATGAATACAAGAGAGTTCGTTATCGATTCCCACCTCTTTTGATGAAAAGACTCACCTACCTCGAGATCCACGATCCACTGGTTCATCTTTGAATCGATTTTTGTTAATATAGACCAACTGTTAATCATACAAGCACTCTAAGAGTTTAGCCGAAAGGCTAATACAAGAATCATACAAGTCTAACTAATGGTTTTAAGCCCATTTATGACTTTATACCTTTTCATTCTCTATCTTTAGCATAGCTAAGAGTTTACTAATATGATTAAATTGATTCTATAGTCCATAGCTAAGTATTATGAATATCTACAACAGTGTAGAAGAAATCAAAGGCTAATTCAGATCACAAGGGTCTAACTTATCAAACTGGTAAAACTAGTCCTAAGCCCAAATCTACTCAACAAGCCCATTACACAAAGCCTGGACCAACTGGGTCAGTTAACGGCCACTGACGGTCAAAGGATTCAACTAACAGTAAACGTCCAGTCAAGGTCAAGTCCTGGTTAATGGTCAAAATCGGTCAACTAGTCAAGGTCCACTGAGTTAAGGTCTGGTCAACTGAGTCAACTAAGTCAGGTGAGTCTAAATCAGTCAGAATCTGACTGGTAACAAGGTTCTTGCATAAGCCATTATACATGCCAAGAACACTAATGCACAGTCATTGTGCAAAACATTAAAACTCTTAACTATAATTTCTATTTAAACATAATTCTATAAATCAATTCAATTAATCAAATTACAAATATTACTAAAGCCTACCTGCAATTGCAGTTCCAAGCTTTCACAGCAATCTAACTATTCTTTAACCTACCAACTCACTCTCAGTTCACCTTGACACACAAACATTCATCTCAAGTAAATCCGAATCTCAGTTCAACACATCACCACTATAACCCCAACTCCATTTCACTCCACCTGCGCAAACAAAAACTCCAACAACTGCAACACCAGTTCATTATATCTTGTCCTCCACTGCAGTTTCACATACATAACTTCATCTGCCCACAACTGCTACACAAACCACCAATTATAATACCAGTTATATCATCTTATCTTGAATAAATTCTCAACCTTCAACATTTAACTCCAGACTCCACCACTGCCCTTGCTTCTTCATAATACATCTATAACTCTAACACCCTGCAACTTACATTAACTGCAACTATTTCCATTCAAACAACATATTTTTCACAACTACACATCTTCATCTCAATCTAATTTAACTATTACAACACCATTCAAACGCATACTCTTAGTACTTATTAGCCCTGAGATTTCAACTCCATAGCACAAATTAACACCAATACCTGCAGCTCAGACTAATAACAACTTAACTTAACCACATTCAGTACTACAAATCTTCATATATGTAACATCATATCTACACAACAAACTCATTACTTCATACCCCCTGAATATCAATCATTAATCAAAACTCCATACGTTCTAATCTCAGCTGTAATTCAACTTCCAACTCAAACATCTTAACTTCATCACAAACCTTTCCACCCAAACAGTTCTGTTCCATATTCAATTCCAACTTAACTTAAATTATAACTCACACATTCAACAATCAACAAGAACAACTTTTTAAAGTTAACCAGAAAAGATCAATTACCTCAAACAGCTTACCTCAAACTCTTCTTCTCCAACTGCAGTTCAATCCATGAGCCTTAAATCCAAATCTATTTGAAAACCCAAAGTAATTCTTAATCCTATTTTCCTAATTCAAGTTTATAGCATCAACCAAATCCTCAAATTGAACAACCCACCTTTTAACTTCTTCTCATCCATCTTTAATCGAATTCACGAACTAATTTCAGAAATTCTAATTCTGATTTGGGGAAGAACATGAATCCCTAATTCCTAATTATCTGATTCATCATTGGTTTAACTTCAAAACCCCAATTAGACATCTACCCAAGATTCTTCATCTATCCGTAGCTCCAAATATCATCTTCTAACTCTTCAGAACAACAATTGTATCTACAAACCCTAATTCCAACTCTCTGATTCAAAACCTAGTTGTTCTGCTTCCCAATTAACGACCACACCATCTTCTCAATCATCTATCAGTACTATCAGTTGGTTTCCCTCAATCAAATCTTACTCAAACTCTCACAGAAAATCGATGAAGAAGAACAGAAGAGAAGAAGAGGAGGAAGAAGATGAAAGAAGAATGAAGAATGAAGAAGAAAGTAAAGAGAAAATGAGAGTTTATCCTCTAGATACGTGTAGATAAGACCGACCAATATTATTAAGGCACCCATAAAATTGATTCGGGAAGCCACTCGGTCTAGAGTCATTTTTCCCTTCAAACAAATATGATGATATCTCCTTCATCTGATATCCGAATGACACGTTCGAGTAGTCCATTCTGCACAACTTTTCGAGATCTATCTGACGGTACTAATTTCGTATCTAGATCATTTTTAGATTAATTTCTATTAATTAACTTTTATGTTAAACTAATTGAGTTATTATCGACTAATTCATCACTTGATCATCGATAGATCAATCAACTAGCTTTGACGAGCTTGAGGGTACTTACATATTTGATCTCTATGTCAAACTCTTGCAAGAGTAAAATCCATCGTATGAGCCTTGGTTTTGCCTCTTTCTTCATTAGCAAGTACCTAAGTGCTTCATGATCAGAAAAGACAACAAATTTTGTACCAATTAGATAAGAGCGAAACTTTTCCAAAGCCAAAACAATAGCTAACAACTCTTTTTCAGTGGTTGTGTAGTTTTGTTGGGCCTCATTGAGTGTCCTAGAAGCATAATAAATGGCATGAGGTATCTTCCCCACACGCTTCCCAAGCACCGCACCAACCGCATAGTCACTTACATCACACATGAGCTCAAAAGGCTTGCTCCAATCCGGTGGTTTAATGATAGGGGCTGAAATCAAAAGTTCTTTCAAACGGTTGAATGCCGCCACACACTTCTCATCAAAGTTAAAAACCACATCTTTTTGCAATAAGTTGCAAAGTGGTAACGCTATCTTGGAAAAGTCCTTCATGAATCTTCGATAAAAACCCGCATGACCAAGAAAAGAACGTATTTCCCTCACCGTAGTAGGAGGGGTTAAAGCACGAATAAGGTCTATCTTAGATTTATCAACTTCCAAGCCTTTAGAAGATATTATATGACCTAAAACTATGTCATGAGTTACCATGAAATGACACTTCTCCCAATTCAGCATAAGGTTTGTTTCAACACATCGTTCAGGATTAGTGACAAATTGTTCAAGCAAAGGTCAAATGAATCACCAAAGACACTAAAGTCATCCATAAACACTTCGATTATGCCTTCAATATATTCTGAAAAAATACTTACCAGACGCCTTTGTAAGGTAGCTGGAGCATTGCACAAGCCAAAAGGCATCCTTCCATAAGCAAAAGTACCGAAAGGACAAGTGAAAGTAGTTTTCTCTTGATCCTCCGGCGCTATCACAATCTGATTGTAACCTGAATATCCATCAAGGAAACAATAGTAAGAATGTCCAGCTAAACGTTCAAGCATTTGATCAATAAAAGGTAACGGAAAGTGATCCTTCCTAGTGGTGGCATTCAATTTTCTATAATCAATACAAACCCTCTAACCGGTTTGCACGCGAGTTGGGACAAGTTCGTTCTTATCATTTTCCACCACCGTCACACCTGATTTCTTTGCACTACTTGTACCGGGCTTACCCACTTGCTATCGGATATGGGGTAGATAACACCCACCTCCAAAAGCTTGAGTATCTCCTTTTCACTACCTACATCATGGGAGGGTTCAAACGACGTTGCACTTCCCTTCTAGGCTTTGCATCGTCTTCCAAACGAATCTTGTACATACAAATGGCAGGGCTTATACCCTTGATATCGGTGATTGTCCATCTTATGGCCGTCTTGTACGTCCTTAGCACCCTTAGAAGTTTTTTCTCCTGTAATTCACTAATCTCGTTAGAAACAATCACGGGTAAGTATTCCTTGTCACCCAAGTACAAGTACTTTAAGTGACTTGGAAGAGGTTTCAATTCCAACTTTGGAGACTTAACAATAGAAGGCACAAGTTTTTCATCATTACAAGGTAAAGAAGCATAAGAAATATTCTTAATTGCTGATTTTTTCGGTAATGAGTCAAGAGAACCAATGATTTCCTTAATCTCATCACCGTACTCCAAACCATTATCAATATGTGTAGTAAGAACGGTTTCCAAAGTATCAGCGCCATTCAACTCAAACATTTGTTGCGCCAATGTGTCCATCACATCAATGGAGAAACAAGAATGGACATCACTAGGATATCTCATCGTCTCAAAAATGTTGAAACGTATTATTTATTCATCGAATTCCATAGTCCTTCCCTTGTCAACATCAATAATGGTTTTCTCCGTTTTCATGAAGGGACGCCCAAGTAGCAATGGAAGAGACGAGTCCGGTGAACCTTCATCCATCTCTAAGACATAAAAATCTGCTGGAATTACTAGTTGATTAACCTGCACAAGAACATCCTCAATAATACCCATTGGGTAGACATTAGAACGATCGGCTAATTGCAAGAAAATTCTAGACTTTTTAAGAGGACCAAGATCAAGCGAATTATACATAAATGCGGGCATAAACAGATGCTCCTAAATCCAACATAGCTTTATTAAATGTAGTGTTACCAATTTTGACGGGAATGTCAAAGCTACCGGGATCCTTGCACTTAAGTGGGAGCTTGTGTTGCAAGATTTCCTAAGCATTCTCCCCCACACTTAGCACTTCATTACCTTTGAGCCTTTTCTTATTGTTATACAAGTCCTTCAACACCTTTGCATGCTTTGGAACTTGCTTGATTTCATCTATGAGTGGTATGTTCACATGGATCTTCTTAAGAATGTCTAAAATCTCCTTTTCTAGTTCATCCTTCTTGGAGTTTGCAAATCTACGAGGAAAAGGTAAAGGAGGAACATAAGTAGAAACCGGAGTTTTAGAGTTAGAAATAGGTCCCTCAGAAGTTTGGGGAGAATCCTCATTCTTCTCCTCCAAAACAGGTTCCTTGGGAGCTTCCTCTTTGCCCGAATTAGTAACTTCGGGTTGCACAAGTTGTGTACCACTTCTCAACGTTATTGCATTGACACCCTATTTTGGTGATAGGTTGAGAAGGGAGTTTTACACCATTTTGTGCCTTCAATTAGTTCAACTCAATAGCCATTGAACCAACTTGAGTTTGCAACTCCTTAATCGTACTCTCCGTTCTTTGCATAAAATATTTCAGAAACTCTTCCATACTTGACCCCTGATTTTGAGGTTTTTGTTGTTGTTGTGGTTGATGAAATTGTTGTCGCGGCTGGAATTATTGTTGTTGAGGTTGAAATCCACTCGGATGGTTGAAATTAGGTTGTTGAACCGCTCCTTTCTTGTTCGCATAGTTAAAATTGGGATGATCTCTCCACACCGGATTGTAAGTGTTTGAATATGGATCATACCGTCTTTGCTGATTTGGAAAAATCACGTTAGCTTGTTCATTGGCGTCTTGATACCCTTGAGGAGAACCTGGTATCACCGCGGTTGCAACTTGTTGCATCATTGCTGTCATGTTACCCATTTGTTGACTAAGTTCCTCGACCTCGCTCACTTCATTTACTCTCCTAAGAAGCACATCTGAACCACGACTTAAGAATTGTTGGCAGTTTTCTGCCATGTTTTTAATCAACTCTCTAGCTTGTGCCACCGTCTTGTTTACTAGTGCACCACCACTTGCAGCGTCAAGAAGATTCCTATCACTTGCTTGGAGTCCTTCATAGAAGTATTGGATTATCATAACGTCACTGAATTGGTGGTGAGGGAAGCTTCCCACCAATCTCTTGTATCGTTCCCAACATTCAAATAAATATTGTCCCACATTTTGCTTCATCCCACAAATATCCTTGCGAATTTGAGTAGCCTTTGATGCAGGAAAATATCTCTCTAAAAAGAGTTTCTTCAACCCATTCCATGTTGTGACACTTCCTGAAGGTAAATAATACAACCAATCCTTATCACTATCTTCTAAAGAGAATCGAAAAACTTTCAACATTGCACCATCCGCATCAGTCTCCGATGGAAGCATGGACATGACAATGGTGTGGAAGTCCATAAGATGCTTGTTTGGGTCTTCATTCTCCATGCCATGGAACTTTGGTTATTCTCTAAGCAACCCCGACTTGATCTCGAAAGTAGAGTTTGTTTGAATACACCACTGTTGTGTATCCATCTTGTGAAAAGTATCTCCTTCTACTTCCAACTCTTGTTCTTCCGTCTCGTCAAATCTTGCTTGGAGGATTGTTCCTTCACGAGTAGTTATCCCACACCTTAGATAGTTCTAATTTGTGGGAGCTAGGGATTAGTACCTGAAAAACAATTCTCGAAAACAAGTCAGAAAAAATAAACAAGAAACAAAAAGCAAATATGGAAGCAGAAATGATGATAAGAAACTAAAAACTTAATAACTAGTCGTATGCCTCCCCGGTAACGGCGCCAACATTTGGTCGCTGTCATATGCGTCAAAAATAATTCACTTTTCTAAAGTATATGATAAGAAAGAGTTCGTTTCCACAGAGAGGCAATTGTAGTTATTATATTTTTAATTTCCTAAGTAACCAAATTAGGGAGATTTATGATTTTGTAAAGGCAATATGAATGAAATCAAAAGCAAAATAAATAGTAGTATGTAATCAATAAGTTGAGAATATTGGTCAAGGAGTTCCTCTTCAATCTTAAACATGTGCTTGCATACATGATTAGAATTACAATTTAATCTTTTCATCATCAAAAAGCCTAGAGTATCAAGAGAGCAAGATATTCCATTAATTTCCTAAGTTCATCAACACACACATTAGAGCTGGGTATGTGAATTCTACCTAAAGAATAACCTAATGCCTTGCGCTAATTAAGTTCAATTCCTAGGAGCATTAAGTTTCAGAAATAGGCTAATCAATGCAATGTCATACATTGCGCATGACAATTCGGATAATGGTCAAACTATATATATGATCACAAGAGTGTATCACTACAAACCGCGATCATATCATGCTACTGGTATTTGGGGTTATCACTCGATGAAAAGCCCTAAAATAGCTATGGACAAGGATGAAAGTTCAATTAATTGGCCACCTAACTAAACAAACATCTAAATCCTATCACAATACATCAATCATGTGATTACGAAAAACAGTAGAGAGTTGAACGATAATCAAGAGAAAAAACCAATGCATTAATCAAGCACAAGTTTTAGAAATATGACTACATCCTTAACTAATAATATTAATTTATCTACTCATTAGCTATAGAATTCATCATAATCAATAATAAAATAAAGAAGATGAAAAATAAATACGAAAGCAAACCCTAGTTGCGTCTATCTCCAAGAGTTCCAAGTAGAATACCCCCTTCCAAGTTGTAAAAGACTTTTCTTTTATATCAATTCTTGTTTTCAAAATTAGGTCAATCCTCCAAAGTCCATAAGATAGAAGTCCAACAAGCCCATACAACCCACATGTGGAAACAGGATAGTAAGAATCTCTTCCAAAAAAACAGTCGCCGGAAAATTGGTACCACTGGACGGAAGTTGACTGGAAAGCATCTCAGGTGACGGAAAAGTCAAACCGGAAACTGGTCAAACCTAACAGTCAGCTGGGTCAACTCAGTCAAGTTCACTGAGTCAGGATCTGAATTATATGAGTCAGGTACTGAGTCATAAGCTAACTTAGCTTCCAAAGCCATCTTGCACTGCACTAATCGTTCCTGCACCATCTTGGTGCTTCATTCTTGCAACCCTTCAACAACATATCCTGTCTTCCATCACTTTCTACCCATTTCAGTTCAGAAACTGCACACTTCACTCCACCAACACCACTCTTTCATTCTCAGTATCTAGCTCTCCCATTTTCTGCATTGCACCACCACCAATTGCTTCTCATTCCCATAGACCCGCAACAACATCAGTGCACCACCTCCTGAGTTCACAGCTCATACTCAAGCCAATATCATCCCTGAACAACAACCACCTTCTTAATTCCATTGCCTTGCCTGCAAGTTTCTTCCATCACCATTCCCTGTGTCAGTCACCACCAGAATCAAGGCATCAACATTAGAACTCATTCCCAGTTCATCCAATGACACTGAACTCCATTTCTGAACTGCTCAGCTACTGCAATCATCAGCTGTTATCTCCACATGCCATTACAACAACTTCAGTCCCATCTAACCTACACTCTATAACCAGAATCATTTCCAATGTCTTCAGCCACACACTACAGTTGTAACCAGTTGTCATCATCACTTAGTGCTTCTCATCACCTGCACCTAACATACATCTAGACTCAATAATTTGTATTTCAAATGCACCAACTGTTGCACACGATCCCATCATCTTCAATCCTAATCTCAAAACCAAACATCCAACCATCTCCTGCTGCCCATCTCAGGTTCAATTCCATTGTCATCTCAGACCCATAATATCACAATCTTCTCATATGGTTTCTTTCCTCCATTTGTAACCTCAATTACTGTAAACATGAACTGAGTAAGAATCCATCAATCCACCACCATCTTCAAATCATCTAACCCATCTTGGCATACATAATTTCTTCCTCAGCAAAACCGTAAATCCATTTTACAAACCAGAACCCCCAAATTCAAATCATACTACTGCCATATACCAAATCCGTTTCAAACCCATTGTTACCTGTTTGTGTTCGAACTAGAATATCCATCTGTGACTCAGAACCCTAACTAGATTCATTCATCACTTCAATCCAGAAACCCATCCATTCTTCTCTAGAATTAACCCATCTGTCTCTTCTTTTCAGCTTTGAATCACAATTTCCATCAAACCCTTTCCTGAATCGAACCCTTACTTTATTAATAACAACAACAACGACAGAAGCTGTAATTCCTCTTCATCTTGTTCTTGACTGCAACAGATTCAAAACCCCATCAGTTTCTTCATCAATTCTCTGATTTCTGCATCTCACACTCTCAGCTTCTTCTCGATCTCCCTTGTCCTCTCTTATAGCAGCTGTCATAGCTTCTTTTCTCTCTTCTCTGAATTTGAGAAAATGATTGGGCAACCTGAGGGTTAGGGCCAGGTAGTAACCACAATTGATAGAGGCACCCAGCAAATAGGACAAGGCCACCCAGTCTATATATGGATTGTCGGTTTCACAGAAATGATAGTTCATTCTTCACTCCTTCCTTCTCGTGAATTAATCTTTTTGCGCTTTTCGCTTTAAATGAAAGATTTCTCCTCCTTTTGCTCATAACAACTCCATTGCACCTAGTAAACTCAAAACAATCATAAGATAGATAATTTACGTGAAAACTCGCAAAGAAAGCATAAACAATAGATAATAATTAAGGTGTTCACAACACCTATCATGAGGCCAATTGGTCTGGGCAACACTCCTTACAAAATTTTGTTAGAAATCCTAGCAAATAAGCTCAGTATATATTTAGAAAGGATGATCTCACCCATAAAAATATCATTTTTTCCCTTTTAGGAAAATTGCAGACAATATAGTAGTAGCTCGTGTGTTAACTCACTCACTTAAGAAAATGAAAACAAAAAAAATAGAGGCTTAGGGGTCAAATTCTACATGTCAAAAGCTTTTGACAGAGTCAATTGGTAGGCTAATACAAAATTTAAAAGCTTTTGTTTTATTTTGCAAGGACTGGTGCTCTCTAATCCACCAGTGTATGTCAATTATCAATTGTAATTTACTTTAATTTCCATTTAGGGGACTAAGACAAGGAGACCCACTATTTCCTTACATTTTTCTCGTTTGTATGTAGATTTTCTCCAGGCTTCTTTTAGCTAAGGAAGAAACTAAATACATATAAGGCACAAAACATCTAGGCATAGTCAATACGTTTTTCATTTGCTTTAATAAGCAGATGATTGTCTATTATTCCCAGGAAAATTTAATAAGATGCAAACATATTCTGAATATAATTGAACAATTTAGTTCTGCCTCGGGGAAACTAATAAATTTTAATAAATCAGGTCCACTTTTCAGTAAAAAAATCCACCCAAAACACCAGAGAAAGACGATCAGATTGGTAAAAAAATAATATATCAACAGAAAATCCAAGGATGACAGAGTAAAATACTAGCTCAGGCTAGTAAACTTTTTTTGAACAAGTCTGTCCTACCCTCACTCCTCATTTACCAAATGGGCTGTTTTTTCCTACACTGTTTATAAAGAAATCGAACCGGCACATGGAGGAACCCATCTATACTGCTTAATCTCCCCATAATTTGTTACTTAACCTCGTTAAGTAACAAATGGTGCACATGTGTTCAAGCTTATCTCAGAGCTTTGCTCCTCTCTCTCTCTCAAAAATATATTGTGATTTTCCCGCCGCTTTAAAACATCCAAATTAAATCCAATAACCACCTCAAAGTATCCGATAACCACCATCTCCGACGGTGATGGACACCGAAAACCACCATCAAATTATTTCATACTCAACTATCAAGACCCAAATGTCCTCCAGACCTTTACTCATCAGTTACTATGACATCTTTATTTTCATTTGCTACTAAGACACTTTGTTTATATTTGTTTCTAAGACACCATTCTAGAAAACTAGATCAAAGTACAAAAGACACATGTGTTTCCAACTGTTACTAAGATATCTTAGTATATTACCTTTTGGTTCGAATTTTCAACCAATTCAGAGATTCCAAGACATTCTTTTCAGCTCCGAAGTTTTCAAAGGCTCCGAAAATTATCCTGCATCTTCTTCAACATGTGCTTCTAACATACTTTCCATATTTTCTTTTTCATTTGACCTTTGTGGACTTTACTAGCGTTATTAGTACTTAATTGAAAATTTCATATTTTCTCATAACTTTTAAATTAGGGTTTCAACTTTTGTCCATTTATTCTTGGATCTGTTCCCGTTTAATTTTCTTATTTTTCTATTTGGGATTATCTTCGATTTAGTGCCTCGAATTTGTTCTTGACTCAATTTTAGTTTGTTTTCAAATTTTGCAATTCTAAAACTCTAAAATTCTTTTTTTTTTGATTATTATCTGCATGATTTAGTTTCGCAATTTTTTTGACTTTTCTTCTCCCATATATGACTTTTTTCAAAAAAAAAAAATTATAATTCTCATCATAGGTGGATATCTAGAAATATATCTTGTAGCTATGGGATGGATATGATGTCTCTTATGAATAGTAAGATCTCCAAAGATCATCACAAGGGAATAACTAAGAACCATCATAGTAGAAACAAGAAAGGCGAAATCCAAATTACTTCTCAATTGGGTTAGCATTTTATTCTCAGCTGCAAATGTTCTGCATTCACCACATAACAAGATTTTCTCAAATGACTCCAATAAGAATAACCCTAAAACCTCCATCCTTACTCTTTACTCTATGGAATAAAATGGTAGTAATAGTGATTCAAGCAAGAAAGAAAATAACAATTACTACAATGCTTCTGATAGTTTGAATCACTCCCAAAGTATCACTAATACGCTTAATCTGGCTGAGGTAATTTTAAAATCTCTATTTATGATATTTATCAACTATCATCTGCTCACTAGAAGTCTAGTTCATAAGCAACATATTATTGCAACCCTGAACCCAAATTCTTCATGTTTAGAATAAATTTCTTTGATTTTAAAGAAATTATAAGATATAATCTAATCTTTATTTTTGGTACTAGCTTTGTTGAACGCCAGGTGTGTAGAGCTGTTAACATAGAAATTCCTTGCCACTTTAAAACTATCACCTTTGTAAACTGAGGAATTTGAAGGACATAGAAATTCCTTGCCACTTTAAAACTAGCCATGTTTATATTCGTTACATAGCTGTTTTAATGCTTTTCATTGGTAAAAAGTTTACAAATATCATTGGTAAATTTTGAGAGATAAATCATTTCTAAATTTTACCAATTATTAAATACCAGGGTATAGTTTTAAAAAAATATTTCAAAATACTCCTCCCTCCTACTTGATTTAAAAATTGTGCAAACTTAAACTAGGTAATCTATTAGTGGGACGGAGGGAATATCTTCATTTGTTTCCTACTTCAGGCAATTTATTGATACTATTGCTTGGAATTCTCAAGCATTTGGTAACCCAAAAAACCCAGAGACATATTCTAGTTTAAATGATATGCTAAATAAGTATAATCCATATATCTTGTTCATATATGAAATAGAACAACAAATCAAGAGTGTTGAAATTATTTTGAGAAAAATAAATGTTCACAATTATTGGATTGTGCCCCTAAAGGTATTTCTGGAGGTCTCATCTTAGCATCGAAACATAACTTAGTTCTAAAAAATTTAGACTATCAACATAACCAAATAAACACTAATTTTTATGATCCGTCCATCAACTCTCATTGGATTTTGACAGATTTCTATGGTAGTCCTTATAGTCCATAAAACAGAGCCTTTTTTATGATCGGAGACTACAATATTGTTCTCCAGGCCACTGAAAAAAAAAGTAGATTTCCTTTTGTTAGGGTTTTGTTCCGTAACCAAAATATTATGGCTGAAACTGAACTTTTGGTAACACAATTTGAAGCAGAAACAGTGACCTAATGCTGCAAAACTGTGGCTGAAAGGCTATTTCAGGAATTGAATGTCTACAAGGTTAGTTTAGATCAAGAAACTTGTATGACGGTTTGTATGAGTGTTTTCCAAGTTTAGGGTTTCCTAATTAAGGTGTGAGACTATTCTTAGAAGTTCTCTAAAACTTGGGGAGCAAGGATGTAACTACTATATAAGGGGGCTTATATGGTGAGTAAAAATTATTCTCTTGATTATCATCCTATTATAGAATCTTCTTGACAAGATGTGAGGGTCACAACGATTGTGTCCTACAATGGTTGGTGATGGGGAAAAATCTACGTGAGAAGAGAGACTTGTAATGAGATTGGGTAAGGGAGAAATCTAGGCTTTCTACGGTTCACTAGAAGCTAGAATTCATGATGTTCTTCATGTTCTTGTCTAAAGTCAAAGCAACCATGGAGTTGGAAGTTTATGGAAAAAGAAGAACAAAAGAAGAGGTAAACTCTTCGTAATATGTCTTGTTGTTTATAAGTCGCTTATCGCTAGTGGGTTACATAACTAGTTAATTATATGAAGTGTGTCGATTTAATAACTTGGTATGATAATGAAGGATTCTCGGGATGTTTTTGTCCGTGGATGTAGTCTACAAGGGTAGGTGAACCACGTAATCTTTGTGACGTGTGTGATTGTCTATTATCATATTGATTATATATTAGTTCTGAAAAAGCGGGGGTACAACAACCACAACCAATATTTCGCTTAGCAATCTGTATGGACAAACTCCAATATACTTTCTAGAGAATCAACTAGACAGTCAGACTCAATCTAGATAAAAGTATATCAAAGAGTTAATATCTCAATCTCTCGATTTGATCTATACTCAAGAAAATGGAAATCTGCGAGTCTTTATCAAATACTAGAGAGATAACTTTAACGGTACCAAAGACCAATGTTCGAGTATCAATCAATTTCAATCAACAACCAAAGATCGGATTTCCAATTGATTGATTCTAACGCACAACCTGTGATATTTCAATTATAAAGATAAACAATATAATGTGGAAATAGAAATAACACAGACACCAGAATTTTGTTAACGAGGAAACCGCAAATACAGAAAACCCCCGAGACCTAGTCCAGATTGAACACACACTGTATTAAGCCGCTACAGACACTAGCTTACTACAAACTAACTTCGGTCTGGACTGTAGGTGAACCCCAATCAATCTCACACTGATCCTAGGTACAGTTGTGCTCCTTACGTCTCTGATCCCAGCAGGATACTACGCACTTGATTCCCTTAGCTGATCTCACCCACAATGTAGAGTTGCAATGACCCAAAGTCGAATACTTTAATAAACAAATCTGTATCACACGGAAAAGTCTATGATAATACATAAATCCGTCTCCCACAAATATACCTACGAGTTTTATTCCGTATTTGGATAGATCAAGGTGAACTGGAACCAATTCATAACCCAGACTTATATTCCCGAAGAACAGCCTAGTATTATCAATCACCTCACAATAATCTTAATCGACGCGGCGAAATAAGATATTGTGGAATCACAAACGATGAGACGAGATGTTTGTGACTACTTTTATATCTTTCCTATCGAAGATATCAATCTCAATCCAATCTTTGCGATTGTACTCATACGATAGAAATAACAAGATCAGATCACACAACTACGAGAAAGTAGTATCGGTCTGGCTTCACAATCCCAATGAAGTCTTTAAGTCGTTAACCTAGTTTTAGAAGAAAAAACCAAAGGTTAAAGGAGAATCGACTATAGCTTATACAACTAGTATCACATGTAAGGTGTTGGGATTAGGTTTCCCAGTTGCTAGATTTCTCCCTTATATAGTCTTTCAAATCAGGGTTTGCAATCAATGTTAGCTTGGTAACAAAGCATTCAATATTCACCGTTAGATGAAAACCTGATTGGATTCAAGCTAATATCTTTCAACCGTTAGATCAAAACCTAGCTTGTTACACACAAATGAAATGCACGTTTCTAGGTTTGTGTAACAAACATGTACATTTGTTGGTTCAACAATAGTTAACCAAATGGTTAGCCATATTTCATATCAACCATATTCTTCTTCACCAGAACTAGTTCAAATGACTCAAATGAACTAGTTAGAGAGTTGTTCAATTGCAAGGAAATCTTATGTAACTACACAAGACACAATTGAAGAAAAAACGATTTGTTTCACTCGAATCGGTTCATGAACTTTATAGCCACGGTTTGCAATTAGCATTCCTTAGTTTATATAAACATGAGTTCACAAAAAATCGTCTTTAGATATAACCTAACTCAAGTTCGCGGACTGGGTTCGCAGACTTAAGTTCCCGGAAGGAAATCTCAAACTCCAGCAGATTTTATCGGGTCAAGAACTTCCGCTAGTTCGCGGACTGGGTTCGCGGATTGAGTTTGCGGGCTTAGTTCACGACTCTTGTTCTGGTTCTCTTGATCAACAAAGTTCGCAAACTTCGGTTCAAGGACTAAGGACCTATACATATATGTGTTTCCACAACAATGCTTATATCCATCATTGGTTATATAATCTAAACTCTTATTTCAATCATTGAAACATTCTTAGAGGACGTTATATAGTTGTTATTCACAAACCATTTTTCGTCAAAGCAATTTTCAAAGTGATTGAAACATAACATGACTTTTTTCACTAGGTAAAGATGAAATTGGACAAAGCGAAAGCTTACCAACACATATTTCGAGAAATAGATAGGCGAGATAAACTCGGCTCAAAATAGCAAATGTGTATAATCAAAGTCTATATAGCAAAACGAATTTTGTCTCAAGATAGGAGATAGAGTAGATATACTTTTGCATGATAGATAAGTTCAAGTCTCCACATACCTTTTTTTCGATAAAGTTCCACCAGTTCCTTGAGTAGTTCTTCGTCTTGTATGATGATCCGCCATGGAGTTCTTGAGCTCAACTACACTTTCTATACTAGTCCGAGACTTAGCTATAGTAGACTAGAAATCAAGACTTATAGTTTTGATCACTAACATTGACAAACATGCTTGAGATAGCAACGCATGCGAGTTCGACCGAGCAATGCTTCTAACAATCTCCCTCTTTTTCAATTTTAGTGACAAAACTATCAATTCATATGGAATACAAAAAAGATAAAGAAACTTATGTAGCTCCTATTCCACATGTTTAATCTTCAACATTACTCGAAATCTTCGTCACTTCCAAGTACTCCAATGATCCTAAAGGTTGTAAGTTCAGCATCATTGTCGTTGAAAATCTGTAGCTATAACAATGAGAAAACATAGTTCTCGATCATTGTTATACAGTGTCATAGTATCATTACACAGCATCAAAGTTCAATTGTATCACAACTTTGAAAACAATACTATGGTGATATGTATCACTGACCCTTAGTCAATACTCCATCTCACATGGAAACCACTCCCCCTTACATAATGATCCGAAAACCATATGTATTTGTAGTGTGAACTACATATTAATTCTACCCCTTTTTGTCAATAAAATTGGCAAAGGTACGAAAAAGGGATCCTAATGAAATTTCCAAAAGAGACATTTCATGACCAAAAGAAAGCATATATCATCTTGTTTAGATGCAATCAAAAAGACGAAGCTAAATGCATTCATCAAGGAGTTTAAAGATGCAAGATAACCCCTATAATATTCCATAGCTGCACTCCCCACAAATATTTGGAAATTAAGCACAAGTTCAATTAAGAACTTTCCCCCATTAAATGTCATTCCCAAAAGAACAACAAGAGCGACCTTAATTTCGAAAGAAAAGAAGGATTTTTTTGGACATAACAAATCACATACGAGTATGAATTCGAATCCGAAAATACTCAATTAAATTAATCAAAAGAGAACCTATGATTAATTTAATCGGAAATGCTCAACATAAGTGAACTTATGGATACTAAGAAAATACTCAATTAGATTAATCACAAGAGAACCCATAATTAATCTAATCGGAATGCATAACCAAATTAACTACAAAAAGTAGTCAATTTAATTGGTCATGCTCGACATAAAGTACCTCACGGAGCAACAACTAAGATAATCATAAGAAAATAATCAACTCAGTCGATAGACACCTCACGGAACAACACAGTATATACAAAAAATATGGATCATGGAAGATCAATACTGCGGAATACACAAGGATTCATTCTATTTTCCATCACTATTCACATAACGATATTCAATAGACATAATCCTTGTAAACAAAAGATTTTAACCTATCTTCCATCAATAATTGACATAATAGGCTTAACTTTTGTATTTATCAAAAAGTCCATTCATTCTTTTATCAATACATGCATATCGACTTACGAAAGACTTTACTTTTGACAAAATATGGGACAATCATAGTTCACGGACGCAAACACACATATCCCATTACAAATTGTAATATATAAACCATAAAGATTAATACTACAAAAAATCATCTTCCAAACAGTTTTAGAATTTAAAAAAATAAACCTAAAAATATGAAGATGAAAAAACGTTGGACATAGCTATGTGCAATCACAATAATGGTTATTCCAAACTCTAGTTAATCTTCTAAAAAAACAATAAAAGAATATTTACTAGGCAACAAGGCCTTTGAAGAATTCTTTATCGTCCTCTAACTCCTTGTCGTCAACAGTCATTGAGACATAAGGTTTATTAAGGTAGGAGTTTATATCAATAAACCTTCTTGACTGATGTCGAACCAGGGCTTTCTGAATCTCATGAGTCTTATACACAAAAGCCTTTATTTGCTGAATCTCCTTTCGCATCTCCTTCATCACTTCAAGAACGTCAGAAAACTTCTGAGAATTTGAAGGAAAGGCTCTTGGCTTCCTCACATTCCTTCTCTTTCTTTTCAAGGTAGGAGATAAATGAGATTTCTCTTTTTCCTTCATGATTGACGGTTTAACAATCATATTAACATCCTTTCCATCAGAAGACATCATGCTTGGAGTATCCATAGTTGTATGGGTTTGTGAGAGGAAATAAAAATTTAAACTCAACAAGTAGTCTTGAGATAAAAGGAGGTTACAGAGAAGGAAAAAGGAATGAAAGGTTACACAACCTTTTAACAGGTTCGTGCACGCACAACTCTGAACCCTAGAGAGAGTAGATTTGTAGAAAATAACCCTTTATTTTATTGATAGACAGGTAAGAACAAAACTAAGAAAAGAAAAAAAAACTTTTCCTAAAGCCTGAGAGGTACACAACCTTGTCTCTTTTGATCAGGCACATGAGACAAGATTTGCAAAAAACACAATCAAGTTGTGTTGTGGTGAACAACAATTTGTCCACCATGTTCCTCTTGAGAGGAACCCTCATACTTCTGTCTATCAAAACGATTTGACCATACTTTATTCTCTAATGGTCTTGTTTTGTCTTTGGAAACTAACTTCTTAGACCAAGATAAAATCTTACATACCTCAGCAGTTTTCTGAGCGAGTTTAAGCTTATTTGCTAATCGGTTTGCTCTTCGTTGAAGTTTGTTGACGTGCCTCAATTGGTGTTTGTACTTGTAACACTTTGATAGTTCATGACCCATTAGAGAACAAAATGAGCACGTCAGTCTTGGATAATATTCAGGAACCTGTGATGTGCATGCATCTAGACACATAGTGGATCCTGAAATACATACAGAGTTTCCAAAAAATGGGTCAATTTTTTCTTCCAGATTGGTTGAGTTTTCTTCTGAAAGAATATCGAGATTGATGTATGTATTGCTACAATTATCAAAATCAATATTTTCACCAAGAAGTGCAACACTTGATTTCTCGTTTCTATTAGAATTATAGTTGTCAGACATTTCATCAAGAGTTGCAGCAAGACCTTTGTTCCCAGTGTATTTTCTACGATTTGGTCACTCGTTTGAAAAATGACCAAATCCTTTACACTTAAAGCACTGAGGCATATCCTCGTCATCAGTTTCATCCGTGTCCCTGTTTTTAGGAGGAATACGATTATGAGGTTTGACTGATGCTTTAGGCTTATCTCTGGAGAATCGTTTACTTCTCTTCAACAGAAGATCCCTAAACTGTCTTGTGATCATCGAGACTGACTTGTCAAGATCTTCATCTGATGAATCAGTCTCAGAGTGATCATCTTCAGATATATACACTTTTTTACTTTTACCAAGTAATTTAGTGTATTTTGGTGCTTTGAACGCAACATGCTTAGATTTTGATGAATGCTCGTGATCAAAGATCTTAAGTTTCCGAACAAGCGTATTTATGGAGACATTATAAAGGTTATTTCCTTCAACGGTGGCATGCTTCTTAGAGCCGTATCTAGATGACAACGATCTGAGAATTTTCATAACAATGTCCTTTTCAGGAATAGTCTTACCCAATGCAAAAGATGCATTAACAATTTCAGACACTCTGTGATTAAACTCATAAAATGTATCTTCATCTTCCATATGAAGGTTTTCCCAATCGGAATTAAGTTTTGAAGCCTAACTTCCTTTTCACTGGAACTTCCTTTTCACTGGAATTTCCTTCGAATACAGTTTCTAAGATATCCCATGCATCTTTAGACCTAGTTCAATTTGATACATGGTGATGAAGATTCGGGGTAACGGCATGTATGATGGCATTCAAACCGTCGGAATTTTGCTTTGCAGCAAGTATCTCGGCAGGACTGTATTCACCAATATTCTTGGGAACGTTTACATTTCCAACTGCCTCAATGGGAGCATCATAGCCATTAAC
The DNA here is from genome assembly GCF_003573695.1 of Papaver somniferum. Lineage (NCBI taxonomy): Eukaryota > Viridiplantae > Streptophyta > Magnoliopsida > Ranunculales > Papaveraceae > Papaver > Papaver somniferum. The sequence continues at coordinate 172,998,092 of NC_039359.1, read as the reverse complement.
AACATATACCCATGATTGAAAATCACGTGCTTGGAAGACTGGTGGTACGTTAATAGAGATAACACCTCTATCCATAGAGTCATATCGCTACAAACACAGACTTGTAAGGTCCTAAACGTGTTTGCCTACTCTGATACCAACTGAAAAAGCGGGGGTAAAGCAACCACACCCAATATTTCGCTTAACAATCTATATGGACAAACTCCAATATACTTTCTATAGAATCAACTAGACAGTCAGACTCAATCTAGATAAAAGTATACCAAAGAGTTAATATCTCAATCTCTCGATTTTATCTATACTCAAGCAAATGGAAATCTATGAGTCTTTATCAAATACTAGAGAGATAACTTGAACGGTACCAAAGACCAATGTTCAAGTATCAATCAATTTCAATCAACAACCAAATGTCGGATTTCCAATTGATTGATTCTAATGCACAACCTGTGATGTTTCAATTATAAAGATAAACAATATAATGCGCAAATAGAAATAACACAGACACCAGAGTTTTGTTAACGAGGAAACCGCAAATGTAGAAAACCCCTGGGACCTAGTACAGATTTAACACACACTGTATAAAGCCTCTACAGACACTAGCCTACTACAAACTAACTTCGGTCTGGACTGTAGTTGAACCCCAATCAATCTCACACTGATCCAAGGTACAGTTGCGCTCCTTACGTCTCTGATCCCAGCAGGATACTACGCACTTGATTCCCTTAGCTGATTTCACCCACAACTAAGAGTAGCTACGACCCAAAGTCGAAGGATTTAATAAACAAATCTGTATCACACAGAAAAGTCTATGATAATAGATAAATCCGTCTCCCACAGATATACCTACGAGTTTTGTTCCGTCTTTTGATAAATCAAGGTGAACATGAACCAATTGATAACCCAGACTTATATTCCCGAAGAACAGCCTAGTATTATCAATCACCTCATAATAATCTTAATCGACGCGGCGAAAGAAGATATTGTGGAATCACAAACGATGAGACGAAGATGTTTGTGACTACTTTTGTATCTTGCTTATAGGAGATATCAATCTCATGCCAATCTTTGCGATTGTACTCGTACAATAGAAATAGAAAGATCAGATCACACAACTACGGGAAACTAGTATCGGTCTGGATTCACAATCCCAATGAAGTTTTTAAGTCGTTAACCTAGTTTTAGAAGAAAAAACCAAAGGTTAAAGGAGAATCGACTATAGCTTATACAACTAGTATCACATGTAAGGTGTTGGGATTAGGTTTCCCAGTTGCTAGATTTCTCCCTTATATAGTCTTTCAAATCAGGGTTTGCAATCAATGTTAGCTTGGTAACAAAGCATTCAATATTCACCGTTAGATGAAAACCTGATTGGATTCAAGCTAATATCTTTCAACCGTTAGATCAAAACCTAGCTTGTTACACACAAATGAAATGCACGTTTCTAGGTTTGTGTAACCGTACAAAAACGTGTACATTTGTTGGTTCAACAATAGTTAACCAAATGGTTAGCCATATGAGCACTTTCATATCAACCATATTCTTCTTCACCATAACTAACTCAAATGACTCAAATGAACTAGTTAGAGAGTTGTTCAATTGAAAGGAAATCTTATGTAACTACGCAAGACACAATTGAAGCAAAAACGATTTGATTCACTCGAATCGGTTGATGAACTTTATAGCCACGGTTTGCAATTAGCATTCCTTAGTTTATATAAACATGATTTCACAAACAATCGTCTTTAGATATAACCTAACTCAAGTTCGCGGACTTGGTTCGCGGTCTTAAGTTCCCAGAAGGAGTTCTCAAACTCCAGCAGATTTTCTCGGGTCGAGAAATTCTGCCAGTTCGCGGACTTAGTTCACGGATCTTGTTCCGGTTCTCTTGATCAACAAAATTCGCAAACTTCGTCTCAAGGAATAAGGACTTATACATATATATGTTTCCACAACAATGCTTATATCCATCATTGGTTATATAATCTAAACTATCATTGCAATCATTGAAACATTCTTAGAGGACGTTATATAGTTGTTATTCACAAACCATTTTTCGTCAAAGTGATTGAAACATAACATGACTTTCGTCACTAAGTAAAGATGAACTTGGCCAAATCGAAAGCTTACCAACACATATTTCGAGAAATAGATAGGCGAGATAAACTCGGCTAGAAATAGAAAATGTGTACAATCAAAGTCTATATAGCAAAATGACTTTTGTCTCAAGATAGGAGATAAAGTAGATAGACTTTTGAGTGATAGATAAGTTCAAGTCTCCACATACCTTTTTGTCGATGAAGTTCCACCAGTTCCTTGACTAGTATGATGATCCTCCATGGAGTTCTTGAGCTCAACTACACTTTTATCCTAGTCCGAGACTTAGCTATAGTAGACTAGAAATCAAGACTTATAGTTTTGATCACTAACATTGACAAACATGCTTGAGATAGAAACGCATGCGAGTTCGACCGAGAAATGCTCTAACAAGTTCAAGTATTATCCGTCATGCTAATCTAAAGATGTAATTGAAGGATTCGAGCTAAGTTATCCAAAGTAGGATGTTTCATGAAATTACCTTCTTATGGAAACATGCCGGTTCGAGATGAATGGAACCTCGGTTTTCCGATAAGTGGTGCAGCAAGATGGTAGTGATTCGGTAATTTGAACAAGAGGTTTCAAAGAAGGAAAGTCTTTATTCGTAGCGGAAGATACAGTTCGTAAAGATGATGAGTAAATCAAGGCCGAACAAAGAATGAGACGATATCAAGAAAGATTCGACAACTTTTCTTGATGTGACTATAATTCTGTTGAAGGTGTGTTCTTTACTAGAAAAGATCGTTCGTAGGTTCAATTGGAGTCTACAAATATTATCAAGAGAATGTTTTGAATCATGGCAGTGCTAAGTGAAAATTATTCATACACAACATAAAAAAATTAAAGCATGTTTTGTCTACATGGAGGATGACTCAAGATTGTTGGTTCTTGGAGTTGGTGAAGTCCGTCTTAAAGTGTTTGAATGGCTCAGTCTAAACAATGTCAAGTAATAGACATATGTCGAATAAGAATTATTCTACAAAAGATAGTATAATGAGTTATTATGGTGACAAAGTAGTTTGATACAAGTTGTTAGAGCATAGCTCGGTTGAACCCACCAAGCGTTGGTATGTCAAATTTGGTTGTCATATTTTAGTGAATAAAAACTCATTTAAAGAGTCGCTTGATTATATACTAGAGTCAACTTCGTATATGTTAGCTTGAAAGTGTTAGGACATGAGACTTACAAGTATTACATGAAGACTTGAACGTGAAGAAGTATGGAGCTACAACGACAACATTATCCTTCCTCTTGAGGTTAGTAATATTTGAATTTAAATGTTTCCTCCCCTAACGTATCTTTCAAGTCGTGCATATTGAAAACATAACTGCGAAGCTGTGTATGAAACTCTAGTTAGACATAGTATTAAGGAATACAATACGAGGTTTATTGCTTAACCATTAAACTTTGTATATAAGACATCGACGTGATCATATGAATGCTATTGTGATTATGTATGGGTATGAGTGAAGATTTCATCCTAGGAAACAATGTGTTACATTCGTTTAAAGGAAGTAAGTTCATAAACTTGTTTTGTGAATCGAAAGGTAAATTGCTAGGCTTATTGGTATTGTTATTCATTGCAAATCTATTTTGAATTACCAATATATGTGTTTAGTATAACCACTCATAAACTTGTTTATGTATCTTGGTAAAACTATTCACAAGGCCTGAATTATGTATTGGTATGACTTTTATTAGTGAAACTGATCTTAAGAATTCACTCTAGATGGTATGATCGATGCCTTGTAAATAACAACTTTTATCTAGTCATTGGGGAACCGATCCTAGTAAGAGGTGCAACACATTTACAAGAGGGAATTGATCCTTGTAAGAGGTGCAACACGTTTTTAGTAGATGGAGGAACCGATCCTATGAACATGTGCAACAAGTTTGTAGTTTTGGGGGAACCGATCCTATGAACATGTGCAACCGAATACATGTAGTTACCATAAGTTGTGGGGAACCGATCCTAGTACCTAGTCAACCAAATTTCGATAACTAGTGTGACTATGCACAGTACTCACATGGAGGTAGAACCGAACTTGTTTTGGTAGAACCGTGAAACCCATAATTGGTGATTTGATAGGATAATCAATCACATAGTTCTTGGAATTCAAATGAACCAATTCTAAACTTGTTTGGAAGTGTGGAAAATCGTTTCCAAGAATGTAAGTATGAAAAAGGACTTGCAAAGTAAAGATGTCGACATACTTTGAACATGTGCAATAACTCTTATTATTAATTGTTCAAAGATATTCCTTAATAGCTAAAGGAGAATCTCAGGATCGAAATAAATTGAGAACCTTTTAAATTAAGGTTTATTAGTTTTTATATGCTATTTAATCTCCAGAAATTAAATGCATATCTTTAGAAAATAATAATTAGTAATGTGCATTTACTGACTATAGATTTTTCTATTGGGATTTCGGTCAATATTTGGACAGTGCATTTCCAAGAATTATGAAAACCGATTTTTTGGTTATTGCATATCTTTGAGAATATTCAGTTTTGGAAATTCCTTGGTGTCCAAACTTCCTTGTATATAAATATTGAAGTTTGCATTTCTAGCAAACTAATCCTCAGAGCCAGCAAAACTACCTAGTTGTGTTGTTACTGGTGGAGCCGCTTATTCGGAGAGGAAAGTAACCTAATGATGCGAAATCTCTTACGACCGCTCAGTTTAAAGACTTCTTTGGGATTGAGAAGCTCTATTAGTACCGTTGGTGTGAAACTAGATAATTACAATTTATTTTAGTTTTCAATTGATTTGATTGACTAACGGTTGTTGAACTTTGATTGCACCTAGTTTGTTTATGCTTGAGAATCTTCTCTTCTGATATAAGATTCACTCAAACTAGATCGAGGTTTCGACGGGGATCTTTAGACTGTTTGTAGATCTAAAGACGTCTTGTGATAATCCAACGTTAACAGACTCTGTTCTGTGTGTGATTGATCACAAGAGATTCAAGTTGATTGTGTGCAGGTGCTGATTGAAGATTAAAGAAGATTTGAAGACAAGAAGAATTTTTGGGTTCATAATCTTTGGTGTGCACAATACTTGTTTCTGCTGGAAAGGGATCCAACTATAATCGGTTTATCTTTATGATAGATTGGATTGATTAGTTGAGTATATCGGCATCAATACACTTCTTTCTGATTAATAGTATTGATTGCATAGTCTAATAATTACTTCGGTAGTTGTTAAGAGATTGATCTAAGGACCCGACAAAGGAGTTTATTGGTTAAACGGAAGAGCATTTGTCAGACTCATATCACGTTGTTTGAAAAGAGTTGTTACCGAACAAATTTGTTGTTCCTTTACTGTTTGGAATACGAACCAAAGGAATTGTTCCAAGTGCGTGACTTATTAACAAGTTGGAGGCGCAAGGATACTGAGGAAACTAGGTGAACTATAGGTTTAGTTGCCTGGTCTTAACTATACGAAGTTGGTTTGATTTTGTATAGCGGCTTAATTCTGAGAGTATTCAATTCTGGACTAGGTCCCGGGGTTTTTCTGCATTTGCGGTTTTTCTTGTTAACAAAATCTTGTTGTGTCATTTACTTTTATTTTCCGTAATTATAATTGTGTTTATTATAACTTAAAGTAAATCGCACAAACGTTAATTCCTATTTTACGTGATAGAAAATCCCTAGAGTTTGGTTAAGTCCGAACCTATTATCAAGTAAACATACTTCGTTGTTGTATTGTCTCGATCTTGTTATCCATAGACGATCACACGAAGTGTGAACCGATTAGTTGTATTGTCTCGACTCAGTCCATATACAATCACTTTCGTAAAATGACTTATAGGTGGAAAAGTTTTAGATAGAGGTATGTTTGGGTACCCTCGTTGGTAGGTTCGGAAACCTACAATAATATACTGCAAGTGCACAGTGTCTAACTAGTAGAACAATGGCAAGCACAGGTCGTTCCCACGAGGAGTGTGAAATACTCTACTAACTAATACCAAAAACTAGCTAATCAAATTCAATAATGTTTCAACAATTTTTAGAAATTTGGAGCAAAATAAAATAATTGATAATTTTAACAATAAACAAAAAGGGAATGGGCTATTAGAATTTTCGGTTTCCACCAGTTAATTATGCAAACTCTACTAATCTTTAAAAATATATTCCATGCATTTTTAAATATTATTTCTCCGCTATAGTTTTCTTCGCTTCATGGGTAGTGATTCTAAAGCATTACCTATCAATCCTAAAGTATATCACGTCAAAGAACTTAACCCAAGCACGCCATATCAATTGAAAAGCATAGTTAATCAAGAAAATTACATGAGCAATTAAATCCCAAGCTATATGAAGAAAAACTACTCATCAATCAAATCATTATTAAGCATATAAATGTAGGGTTTACACAATAAAATTGGTTTCTACCTAAAACCTAACATGCTCTAGCTAGACATGGCTTTCTCAAAAGCCATAAACATATTCAAATCGAACTAGCTAAGCAAAAACGGATTCGGAGAAGAAGAAACTTCAAACCCTAGTATTCTCTGTTTACGGCCGTAGCCGCACGTCTCCCTTTGTTCTTCCCAGTTGCAGCTCTGTAGCCGGCTTCCCCTCTTTGTGCTCTTCTCTGTATCTCATATAGTGTGGTGATTAAGACCTAACAGAAAGTTCGCCAGGGCCCAGTCCATACACACCATTCGAATCAAGAACTGCGAAGGCCCATTCTATCACCACTTTTTGTTCCCTGAACCGATCATAATCTGACTTTCCGGTCTCTTGGGTCTTTACCTCCACCGTACACAACTACAATTTATTCCTTGGCTTCTAAAACTCGTCCCACTGGTTTACACAGGCTCGGGCAATATTTCCCATTCCTGTTGCAACTGTCTTCAGTGACAGATGTTTACACGAACTGCAATTATAACTTCATTCGTCCAAGTCTTCGTTCCACCATGGTGCAATCATTGCCATCTTGAATCCGACAGCAGGATTGAGACCAGCCACACCTGAACTTCCATCTTCAAACTCAAACCAACATCTCATCCATTTCTCGTCCAAGCTTAGCACCAGCCGGTCATCATACAGTCTTTCTCAACACCCACCGATCACAGCAGCTTAATCATCTCCACCGTGTTCGATCGTCTCAACACTTCACTGAGCCAACAGTTCTATTTTGTACCATCCAGCAGCTTACTTGACCAACAGCACCAGATACCATTTCCATCTTCTCAACGAAAACACATGTACAACAGCAAACTCATATCGTCACCGAGCATCATCAGTTCACCCTAATTATTTATCGTCCATCAGTCACAGCTCAAGTTCTCTGTCTCAGCTCCATTTTTCTGTCCGTCCCAGCCATTATTGACTGCAACTCTTTCAGCCATCGACACCACTATCAGTCAGAGCTCGAAACCAAAATAAGTTAGCACCCAATTTGCAGCAGTTTGTCACCATCTCTGTTTTCTTTGAGTCATGCCATCACGAGCTTCTTCATATATGTCCATCCTCGACTGCAGAACCACCAATTTGTTTGCTGCTCGGAAACACGGCAGATCGTAGCCCAAACTCAACCCATTTCTGTAGAGAAAAAGCACTTGGTTTGTTGATTTTGCTCGATCTCCTCGCTGCTGCTTCATTTTCCTCCATTGATTCCATCGTTGTTGCTGTTGAAGTCTCTTTATTGTCATGTTAACAGCGACACCAACTTGGATGTGTACACGGCTCTATATTCTTCCATCTATGCTCTGATTCTCAGATACCCTTTTCCTCAATATAAACTCACTATCTTGAATAAAGAAATAAGAATTTCTTTGGCAAAGACAAGAATTTGTATGTTGTAGAGAGCCTACCACGTCAATTGGTATTTCAACAAAGGTTCCCAGCACTATCGTCTAGTTCGGTTATTATAAAGCATGGCAAACCAGAATTTAGCTCTTCTGGTGTCCTGAGCATCAATGTTGGTTCCACTTTTGTTGCAAACACTCTTGAGGCTCTTACTTTAGCCATTTCGTCTCCAGTGATCGAATTTCACTCGTAATTTCTACAAAAGCACTAAAATAATATTATTAGCCAAAATATTGAGTCCTAGCTAATATAAATATGGGTATAAAATGTAGCACTTAGGTGCTTATCACTCGTCTTTTCAATTAGTATCAGAGCAGGCAAACATGAAAAGATCTAACAAATCCGTGTTTGGTGCGATCCAACCTATAAGAAATTGAATCTATGTCTGATTCAGTTAACGTTATGCAAGAGTATGAATACTCAAAAGTTGAAGATGTTATCACTTCGTTAACTCATGATCCAGAAGTTGTGAAAACATCTGTGTCGTCCTCTGATGGAAAATAAGATGATGACAAAGAGTTGGTAAAACTCCTAAAGCCTATAAAATCTCTGTCTACTAAAGTGATAATATGAAAGACAAAGTCAAATCTTCTTAAACATGAGATCAGGGAGAAAGACATTCAACTGAACATTCTAGCCAAAGAGAATATGGATCTATCTGTCAAATTAGAAGCTCTTGGTAAATCTCTTAATCAAGATAGAGAGACACATCCTATGACTCTGACTAATTATGTTGTTGTGATTTCTTCTGATGTTGAGGAAACTAAAAGTCCTTTCTCGACTTTTACAGATTGTGATAAAACCGGTTTGGTCACATCTGAAACAGATCAAGATGATGGTAGTTTTCCTAACTACATCAAGACAGAAGAGGATAAGAAACCATCTTCTATATCTACTGATGATCAAACGAAATCTTGTCCAAAGGAAACTTTGAACCGATTCCGTGTAAGTGATCTTAAGGAACACAAATTTCAGTCACTTGACATGAAACTTATACATGGTAAAAATATTGAAAGAAGTTTCTTGTCTTAAAAAACTGAAAGACCATTCCTCAGTAGAAATACAGATCATACCACTACCCGATAAGATCAACTCAAAAGAATCAGAGAAAAGAGTTGATAATCACTTATGGAAAAAGGTTCCTCCTCACCCATATCGAAACAATTCTTGTTTTGGTGAAGAACGACTCCAGAAGGAAGGTAAAGAAAGAATCTCTGCCAAAAGAAACAATCGGGAATTCATGATAATTGTTTCAGACAATCTTACTGATGTGCATCATAAGGAAATCCTTAGAATGAGAAAATCTATGAAAATCTCATTGATAGAATTAAGAGATATTTAACTATCCCTGAAGATTCTCACATCAGTACATCTTCTCCACATGATCATTGAAAAGGCGAGGGTACCCAAATATACCTCAAGATAAAAAATTTCCTACCTATAAGTCCTTTCTCCAAAAGTGATTGTCTATGGACTGAGTCGGGACAATACAACTAATAGGTTCACACTTCGTGTGATCTTCTATAGATACTAGATCGAAATAATACAACAACGAAGTATGTTTACTTGATATAAAGGTTCGGACTTAACTAAACACAATAGGATTGCTTATCAAGTAAATAGGAATTAACGTTTGTGTAATTTACTTTAATTATAATAAAACAATTATAAAGCAGAATATAAAAATAAATGACACAACAAGATTTTGTTAACGAGCAAACCGCAAATGCAGAAAAACCCCGGGACCTAGTCCAGAATTGAATACTCTCAGGATTAAGCCGCTACACAAAATTACACTAACTTCGTATAGTTGAGACCAAGTAACTAACTCTATAGTTAACCTAGTTCCTTCTGTATTCCCACACCTCCAACTTATAAATAAGTCACGTACTTGGAACAATTTCTTTGGTTCGTATTCCAAACCGTAAAGGAACAACAAATCTATTTGGTATCAACTCTATTCAACCAAGTGATATGAGTCGGACAAAGGCTCTTTCATTTATCTCAACATAAACTCCTTCGTCAGGTCCTTAGATCTATCTTATATTCAATCACCCAAAGGTAATCGTTTAAGATTAAGCCAACAACACCTTTAATCCGAAGAACCGTGTTAATGCCGATCTACTCAATTAATCAATCCAATCTACCACAAGGATAAACCGATTATTAACTGGATCCTCTTTTACCAAAACAAGTATTGTGCACACCAAAGATTATAAAACCCAAGTCAGATTTTCAATATCTTCTTTGTCTTCAAATCTTCTTAAATCTTCAATATAAACCTGCAGACAATCACTTGAATCTCTTGTGATCAATCACGCACAAAACGGAGTCTGTTAACAATGGATTATCACAAGATCGTCTTTAGAACTAATAACAATATAAAGATCCATGTCGAAACTCTGAACTAGTTTGAGTGAATCTTATATCAGAAAAAAAGATTCTCAAGAATAAACAAACTAGGTGCAATCAGATATCAACCACCATTAGTCAATCAAATCAATCGAAAACAAAAGATAAACCGCAATTATCTAGTTTCCCACCAACGGGTCGCGCTAGAGATTTTCAATCCCAAAGAATACTTAAAACTGAGCGGTCGTAAGAATTTTTGCCTAATTAGGTTACTCTCCTCTCCGAATAGGCGACTACACCAGTAACAACAACAAAAGAGTAAATCTGTTGCTACGAAGGATTAGTTTGCTAGAAAGGCAAACTTCAAGTATTTATAGACAAGGAAGTTTGGACACCAAGGAATTTCCAAAATCGAGAATATTCTCAAGATATTCATTAAAGCACAAATTCGGTTTCCGTAATTCTTGGAAATGCTCTGTCCAAAAATAACGATCGAAATCCTTCGGAAAATGTAATTAGTAAATGCACATTACTAATTCTGTAATTTCCCTACAAAATGAAATTAATAACCTTAATTAAAAGATTCTTAACTTACTTATGTTTCGATCCTGGGATTCTCTTCCCTTAGCCGTTAAGGAATATCTTTGAACAGTTAAAGAAATAAACATTCACATCACGTGTTCAAAGTTTGTCGACATCTTAACTTTGTAAGTTCTTTTTCACACTTACAACCTTGAAACCAATTTTCCACACTTCCAAACAAGTTTAGAGTTGGTTCATCTGACTTTCAAGAACTATGTGATTGATCAAACCAACATTCAATCACAATCATGGGTTTACGGTTCTACCAAAACAAGTTTCGGTTCTACCTCCATGTGAGTAGTGTGCATAGTCACACTAGCTTTCCAAAAATTTGGTTTACTAGGTACTAGGATCGGTTCCTCACATATATATGGTATATAACTTATATGTGTTGCACATGTCCATAGGATCGGTTCCCCTTTTCCTAAAAACGTGTTGCATATTTCCATAGGATCGGTTCCCCTTTGTGCTATAAACCTTGCTGCACCCCACACAAGGATCGGTTCCCTTTGATGTACTTCACCCCTTACAAGGATCAGTTCCCCCTTTCCTTTTAATTGGTCAGGCATACAAAATCCGATCATACCACATGTGATTACTTAAGATCGGTTTTAATAATAAAAATTATACCAATACATAAGTCAGGCCTTTGTGAATAGTTCTACCAAGAACACAATAAGTTGTGAGCGGTTATACTCAATCACACATATTGGTTGTTCATAAGATATGCAATGAATAACAAAACCAATAACGCATGGAAATTTCCTTTTCGGTCCACAAACAAGTTTATGAACTTACTTCCTTAGAACACATGTAAAGATTGTTCCCTAGGATGAAATTCTCACCTCTTACCCATACATAATCACAGTAACATTCAAATGATTATGGCGATGTCTTATCTACAAAGTTTAATGGTTAAGCAATAAACCTCGTATTGTATTCCTTAATACTATGTCTATCTAGAGTTCACATATGCTTCACATTTATGTTTTTAATATGCACGACTTGAAAGATACGTTAGGGAATGAAACAGTTCAAGTCAAATATCACTAACCTCAAGTGGAAGGATGATTATTGTCGTTGTAGCTCCTTTCTTCTTCACATCTTCAAGACTTCGCAATACTTGTAATGTTTCATATCCTAATACTTTCAAGCTAACCTATACGAAGTTGACTCTAGTACATAATCAAGCGATTCTTAACATGAGTTTTTCACTAAAATATGACAACCAATCTTGACATACCAACGCTTGGTGGGTTCAACCGAGCATTCCTCTAACAATCATATCTCTAGAGTTAGAAAAGATCATTATTCTGGGAGAAAATATTTTGGGCAAAAATTCCCAAGGAGAAACATGAATTATGTTTCTGATACTCGATGTAAGCCGGAAAAGGCTTGCTCCAATACAACATAGTTGTATGGAGATTGTGCGACCCATTCTTTTGTGCTCATGATGGGAAAAGCACATAAAACAAGAGCACAATATCAATCTATATTTTTATCAGAAAAATCGGGTGCAATTTGTGGATAGGTGCGAATCCATGATTGTCTAAAAATGTTCATGTTCAACATGATCTTCCAAAAATTAGGTTTTATTTGAGATTTTCGAATTCTAAATAACCTTCCAACTTGGGAAGATCTGGAGAATGGAAACAAAATATATTCTGCGTATATTTTTGGTATTCCACAAGTTTTTCAGGTCTGAAACTTTGTGTATTACTGGAAAACAATCTCTTTCATGTATTTTGAAACCTTGTGTAATTCCTTTTAAATAACCGAGCATGCCTCCAATAACTCGCAGTGTTACAAAGACTAATAAGGAGGAAGCTCAAAAGGTTAAGGATTGTCAAGGAATCAATACAGAAAGGAAGAAGAAAAACTTATCAAAGATCATGTCTGATTATGATTCAGATAGTTCAATCGGATCTCAAGATGAGTCTTGTATGTTGGCATACAACCTTCAAAATCCAACCGAAACCAAGTGGATTTGTTCTGATAGTATGATTCACTATATTCAAGATTTTGAAGAACTGAGAACCAATCTCATAATGACGGTTCGAAATAAAGATTGGCTCAAAGATAAAATTGAGGAGACAAAAGCTGATCTTGCTGATATGAAGATTCAAGTTGAAAAGCTTGAAAAACAAGAAGTGGTTGCAGACAAGTCTTTTGAGACATGCTTCAAAAGTTTGAACACTGAAGAAACTTCGGTGAATAACAAGAGCACCACTAAAGATTAAGTTATATGCTTAATCCAGAAAAATAGACTTCAGTTTTTGATTTCTTTCAATAACTGTAAAGTCTATTATGAATAAAACTATCTTATTATTATGAATAAAATTATTATTTTATAATATTTCTTGTGATAGTTTTTGATTACATAGACTATGCTTGAATGCTTTATCTTATTGCTATGTATGTTTATGGGATGTTTGATTTCGGTTTTATTACCTTGATATTCGATCTCATAATGTGTGAACCCTTATGGTTTGTGTGAATTTTTGGTTTAGCAGGATTAAGTTCTATCCCATGTTGGTAAGCTTTATCAAAGGATCATGAGGGGTTCTGTTGAAACAATATGTGAAAAAGTCACAATATGTTGAATCTTTTGGTTTAGCATAAAAGCATATGTGTTTCGAGGTTTCAACTTTTACTTGCAATAGTTAAAACCGGTTTTCAACCTTTCTCTGGTAAAGGTTGGTTGTTGTTATTCTTTTTGTTTTTCATAAGGATGACAACATAATGATATGTCGGTATCAATTCTCCCTGGAAAGAAGATGCAAACATTATTGGAGAAGATGATGCGGGATTTGAGGTAACAATCTTGTTAGTTAATTGTTTTCCTGTTTAAGAAAAACATGATTTTATTTCATATCCTTATTGCTTTTGCTTAACAAAATTTCAGTCTAATTGATGTTTATTCCATTATTTGTGTATGGATGTTTGATTGTGATTCAATTGTTTCCGGTTAAGAAAAACTATTGTTATCTTTCGTTATTGTTTGGTATCAATTGTTTAGGCTTATAAAATTTTGGTGCAATTGCGGTGCTATAATGTCTATGTTTGTTTCAATTGCTTCCGGTTAAGATAAATGATTATGCAAGTTAATTTATTTGGTTTGTATGGATTGTTTATGGCTTAAGAAAAGTGTTTCGGGATCATTTGTTTAGTCCAAGTGATTTCCGCATAAGAGAAACTAAGTTTTTCGGATCTTAGTTAGACTTATCAAATATGAAGGTTTCAGTTACTCAAGTCTAACCAAATACCTTAACAAGAATTACTAGTTAACTAACCTAGTATTTGTCTTGTTTAAAAGTGAGAGGTCTAAGTTATTTTTGAGGATAATTAGAGCCTGATGAAAAAAATAAAGTTAATTCTGATCTTTATTTTGGTCTTATCGAACAAACGATTTTATTTGTACAATCGGTTTAGAAAAAGAACTAAGATGCTTAGTCGATTTTTGATGTGATAAACTATTAGGGAAAACTGCTTCGGGCAATTGTTTCCTAGATAACATGTTAAAACCAAATTACTTGTAGTTTCGGTTTTGATATTGTTTATCTAAAATGGTGTGTAAAACCCTCGTACTCAACTCTTGTAGGTTTGCAAATTCTCTTTGTGAGATTTGTAAGATCCTTTCAGTTTGTCCTTTATTTTTTCGTTTATTTGTCATTTTGTGACAAAAAGGGGGATAAATATATGGAGTAAACAAGGGATATTGACTTGTTGTGAGTTGGTATCACTAAGGGAAAGGACATTTGTGCTAAAACGTTTATTCTAACGAAAAGAGTGAAATCATAGACTAAGCGGGAGTCACATACCATATGATATGTGTTTATGAGGAACTACATGGAAATAACAAAGACGTGTGGATTGAAAATCTACCTATCTTACTTTTAGGGGAGTATTAGCTTTGTTATTATAATGTCAACAGCGGCATTTAAGGATTGAATTCAATGCAGGTTTTGTGTTGTTGAACTTGGAATCAAACGTATGTGTATAATGAATTTTTGTAATTTGTTTATCCATATGATGTAAGAGTTTTGTCACTAAAATTGACAAAAGGGGAGATTGTTAGAGCATAACTCGGTTGAACCTACCAAGCGTTAGTATGTCAAGTTTGGTTGTCATATTTTAGTGAACCAAAACTCATTTAAAGAGTCGCTTGATTATATACTAGAGTCAACTTTGTATAGGTTATCTTGAAAGTGTTAGGATATGAGACTTACAAGTATTACATGAAGACTTGAAGAATGTGAAGAAGTATAGATCTACAACGAAAACATCATCCTTCCTCTTGGGGTTAGTAATATTTGAATTGAACTGTTTCTTTCCTTAACGTATCTTTCAAGCCGTGCATATTGAAAACATATATAACTGCGAAGCTGTGTATGAAACTCTAGTTAGAAATAGTATTAAGTAATACAATACGAGGTTTATTGCTTAACCATTAAAATTTGCATATAATACATCGAAATGATCATATGAATGCTATTATGATTATGTATGGGTATGAGCGAATATTTCATCCTAGGAAACAATGTGTTACATTCGTTTAAAGGAAGTAAGTTCATAAACTTGTTTTGTGAATCGAAAGGGAAATCTCTAGGCTTATTGGTATTGTTATTCATTGAAAATCTATTTTGAATTACCAATATGTGTGTTTAGTATAACCGCTCATAAACTTGTTTATGTATCTGGGTAAAACTATTCGCAAGGCCTGACTTATGTATTGGTATGACTTTTATTAGTGAAACCGATCTTAAGTAATCACTCAAGATGGTATGATCGATGCCTTGTAAATAGCAACTTTTATCTAGTTATTGGGGAACCGATCCTAGTAAAAGGTGAAACACGTTTACAAGAGGGAATCGATCCTTGTGAGAGGTGCAACACGTTTTTAGTAGATGGGGGAACCAATCCTATGAACATGTGCAACAAGTTTTTAGTTTTGGAGGAACCGATCCTATGGACATGTGCAACCGAATATAGGTAGTTACCATAAGGTGTGGGGAACCGATCCTAGTACCTAGTCAACCGAATTTCGGTAACTAGCGTGACTTTGCACAATTCTCACATGGAGGTAGAACCGAACTTGTTTTGGTAGAACCGTGAAACCCATAATTGATGATTTGATAGGATAATCAATCACATAGTTCTTGGAATTCAGATGAACCAATTCTAAACTTGTTTGGAAGTGTGGCAAATAGTTTCCAAGATTGTAAGTATGAAAAAGGACTTGCAAAGTAAATATGTCGACATACTTTGAACATGTGCAGTAACTCTTATCATTAATTGTTCAAAGATATTCCTTAATAGCTAAAGGAGAATCCCAGGATCAAAATAAATTGAGAACCTTTTAAATTAAGGTTTCTTAGTTTTTATATGCTATTTAATCTCCAGAAATTAAATGCATATCTTTAGGAAATAATAATTAGTAATGTGCATTTACAGATTATAGATTTTTCTATTGGGATTTCGGTCAATATTTGGACAGTGCATTTCAAGGAGTTATGAATACCGATTTTGTGTTTATTGCATATCTTTGAGAATATTCGGTTTTGGAAATTCATTGGTGTCCAAACTTCCTTGTCTATAAATATTGAAGTTTGCATTTTTAGCAAACTAATCCTCAGAGCCAGCAAAATGACCTAGTTGTGTTGTTACTGGTGGATCCGCCTATTCGGAGAGGAAAGTAACCTAATTAGGCGAAATCTCTTACGACCCCTCAATTTAAAGACTTCTTTGGGATTGAGAAGATCTATTAGTATCGTTGGTGGGAAACTAGATAATTGCAATTTTTTTTAGTTCTCGATGATTTGATTGACTAACGGTTGTTGAATTTTGATTGCACCTAGTTTGTTTATGCTTGAGAATTTTCTCTTATGATATAAGATTCACTCAAACTAGATCGAAGTATCTACGGGGATATTAAGACTGTCTATAGATCTAAACACGTCTTGTGATAATACAACGTTAACAGACTTCGTTTTGTGTGTGATTGATCACAAGAGATTCAAGTTGATTGTGTGCAGGTGCTGATTGAAGATTAAAGAAGATTTGAAGACAAGAAGATTTTTTGGGTTCATAATCTTTGGTGTGAACAATACTTGTTTCGGCTGGAAAGGGATCCAACTATAATCGGTTTATCTTTATGATAGATTGGATTGATTAGTTGAGTAGATTGGCATCAATACACTTCTTTGTGATTAATAGCATTGATTGCATAGTCTAAAGATTACTTCGGTAGTTGTTGAGAGATTGATCTAAGATCCCAACAAAGGAGTTTATTGGTTAAACGTAAGAGCCTTTGTCAGACTCATATCACGTTGTTTGAAAAGAGTTGTTACCGAACACATTTGTTTTTCCTTTACTCTTTGGAATACGAACCAACGGAATTGTTCCAAGTGCGTGACTTATTAACAAGTTGGAGGCGCAGGGATACTGAGGAAACTAGGTGAACTACAGGTTTAGTTGCTTGGTCTCAACTATACGAAGTTGGTTTGATTTTGTATAGCAGCTTAATTATGAGAGTATTCAAGTCTAGACTAGGTCCCAGAGTTTTTCTGCATTTTCGGTTTTCCTCATTAACAAAATCTTGTTGTGTCATTTAGTTTTATTTTCCGCAATTATAATTGTGTTTATTATAATTTAAAGTAAATCGCACAAACGTTAATTCCTATTTTACTTGATAGACAATCCCTAGAGTTTGGTTAAGTCCGAACCTATTATCAAGTTCGTTGTTGTATTGTCTCGATCTTGTATCCATAGACGATCACACGAAGTGTGAATCGATTAGTTGTATTGTCTCGACTCAGTCCATAGACAATCATTTTCGGAAATGGACTTATAGGTGGAAAAGTTTTAGATAGAGGTATATTTGGGTACCCTCGTCTTTTCACAAGTCATGCAGAAACTCGTATAAATTATATGAAGAAGTTGTTTGTGGTGATGCTAGAAAATCGACAAATAGTGATTCCGGTGGTGCAAGTGCAAAGGAGGAATTTGGCTTAGGTGGTGGTAAAAGCTCAAAGTACAAAAAAAATTGATTTGTGCTAGTGATGATATCCGAAAGGATGGCCTTGAAAAAGGTATTAGACATTCATGCCTTGTTGGAGTGAATACGGTGGTTTTGTCCACGTCACAAAAGGTGGTGATTGTTAGGGTTTTTTTCCATAAACAAAACATTATGGCTGAAATTGAACTTTGGTAACACAATTTAAAACAAAAACAATGATTTAGTGTTGACAAAACCGTGGCTGAAGGATATTTTGGGAATTTAATGTCTACAAGGTTTGTTTGGATCCGGAAACTTGTATGACGGTTTTTAGGAGTGTTTTCCAAGTTTATGGGTTCCTAATTAGGGTGTGAGACTATTTTTAGAAGTTCTCTAAGACTTGGGGAGAAAGGATGTAACTAATATATCAGAGGGATTATATGGTGAGTAGAAATTATTCTCTTGATTATTCTCTTGTAGAATCCTCTTGACAAGATGTGAGGGTCACAACCATTGTGTCCTACAATGGTTGGTGATGGGGTAAAATCTATGTGAGAAGAGAGACTTGTAGTGAGACTGGGTACGGGAAAAATATAGTGTTTTTAGGGTTCATTAGAAGATAGAATTCATGATGCTCTTCATGTTCTTGTCTAAAGTCAAAGCAACCATGGCGGTGGAGGTTTATGGAAGAAGAAGAACAAAGGAAGAGGTAAACTCTTCGTAATATATCGTTTTGTTTCTAGTCGTTTATCACTAGTGGGTTACATAACTAGTTTATTATATGAAGTGTGTCGATGTAATAACTTGTTATGATAATGAAAGATCCTCGAGGTCTTTTTGGCTGTGGATGTAGCCTACAAAGGGTAGGTGAACCACGTAATTTTGTGTCGTGTCTGATTGTATATTATCGTATTGATTATATACTCTTGCTAGTATTATCCGTCATGCTAACGTAAATATGTAAGTGAAGAATATGAGCAAAGTTATCTAAAATAGGATGTTTCATGGAATAAACTTCTTATAGAAACATGCTGGTTCGTGATGAACGGAACCTCAGTTTCACGACACCTTTTAGCCAAACTGTAACGAATACTTTCCTGCTCATGTTGGACTGCATGATCTTGGAGTCTCAGGTTATCCTTTTACTTGGAACAATAGAAGAAACGATCTTGAATTCATGAAACAGATACTAGATAGTGCTTTTGCCAATAACACCTGGTTCAACACCTTGCCTTGCTGTAATATATCTTATATAGCTCCTCTTATATCTGATCTTGTTTCCATTTTCCTCAACAATCATATTAAATGGAAATATGGGCCTAAGCCATTCAAGTCCGTTGGTCCTCATATGAATGATCCTCAATGTAAACATTTAATTGACATATCTTAAGACACCAACGTCAATGGATCCCCAACTTTCTGTTTTCCAAAAGACTTAGGAATGTTAACACAATCTTAGTGGATGGAATAAGGAAACTTTTGGAAACATAAATTCTAACATAAGCAATATTAAATAAAAATTAGATGAAACAAACCAGAAAAATCCATCTACCACTAAAGCTAGGAATCTATTTAAACTCACATATGAACTATCCTCTTGGTATAATATCAAGTAAGATTTTTGCAAAATTAAGAAGAACAAAAGATAACCCTGGAAGATAGGAATACATAATTGTTTTCATGATTCTAGACATAGATATAAGAGAAATAAGATTGATACCATAAAAGACCACAAAGGAAACTGGTTGCAAGGAAAAAAATGAAATAACAAACTGCTTAAGATAACATTTCAAAATTATTTCGACCTTTGTAAATATTATGATTGACAATAGCCTATTATATCTAATTCATTTTAGCATTAATGGTAATGATAACTCCATTCTTGAAGCTATGCCAACCTACATTGAGATAAAAAAACAAAAAACTCTTTTTGATATGGAACCTAACAAAAGCTTAGGAACGGACGTCTTCCCTCCCAACTTTTTTTAGAAAAACTCTGAGACGGTAAGTGGTGATCTTTCCTGATGATACAAACTTTTTCAGAACATGATATACATGCCTAATGAACTTAATTCAACATTTATTTTCCTTATTCCCAGAGTTCTTAAACCTATCACATCGGTTACCAATTGCGTTTTGTAACATTGCATATGAAGTCATTTCTAAGCCAATCACTAATAGAGTGAAACCCCTTCTTCATAAATTCATTGCAACCTACCAAATGTCCGTCATTCCAGGAAAGCATATATCAGATAACATTGTTTTAGATCACGAGCTAATATATAACATGAGAAAAAGAAAGGATTTATGGGTTTAAAGATCGATATGTCCAAGGCATTTGACTATGTCGAATGAGTTTTGTTAATGAAAATAATATGTAAAATGAGATTCTTTAAGTTCTGGTGTAACCTTGTGCACCAGTGCATCTTACTTCCAATATGTATATCATGATGAATGACTCCCCTTGTGGGTTTCTCAAACCATTTAGAGGTTTAAGATAGGGAATCCCTTTATAGAACAATTCTTCATGCAGAAAACTTCCATGATTGTTGAAGGCTGATGCCAAATCTTTCAGGGGAGATACTATTCTATATAAGACAAAAGGATACAAAACAATCCTGACCGTTGGATCAGTCAAATGGTACCCCCCCTTCTAATCGCGGTATCCCTCTTTAGCAATCATGAAAAATTTTATATGATAAAGTGTCATAGATTAGCAAATCATACTTCCTCTGTCAAACACTTATTATTTGCGGATGACTATCTTGCTTTTTATGAAGCTTCTATTCATGCTAGAAATAACTTAGTTAAATTTTTTGCTGATTTCGGAGATGTTTCGGGCCACTGATAAAGTTTAACAAATCAGTAGTTTTTTTCAGTACTCACATAGATCTTGATAGTACTAATGAAATTCAATCTAGTTTCAATATAAATTTTATCCTCTAAGGGGGAAAATACCTAGGATCCCCATTATTCACTAGCATATCTAAAGTCAAATATTTTGAACTAATAGTTCTGAACATGAAAACTAGACTCTTAGGTTGGAAAAAAAATCTTATTACCGCCAGAAAATCTATAATGATAAAAACAGTAACATCATCCATGAGTATATATCCATTGGCATGCTTTAAGCTTACTAAGAAAATATACAATAACATAAATAAAATTCAAAGGTAATTTTTGAGGGGAAAACATAGAGAAGCCAAAAAATACATACTTAAAATCTTAGAACTCCTTTTGCAAACCTAATGAGAATGGTGGTCTGTGGTTTCAGGACGTCCTACTCTTCAACATAGCAATGATAGGTAAAATGTGTTGCAGATTAGAATAAAATCCAAATTATCTTTGGGCTTCTATTCTCAATCCCAAATACATTACCAACAAAGATGTTATGCATTTTGATACAACCCCTAAATAAACAGATAGTTGGATCTTGAAGGGTGTCAAAAGTGGCATAACTCTCATCAAGAAATTTATTTTGGAAAATCGGGAAATGAAATAAGATAGAAATTTGGAAGGACCACCGGATATCAAACAAGAAGCCACCTATAATGAACCACGTTCCGGAAAAAATAACCTAAAGTATGTGAGTGACCTAATTACTGTTGAGAAAACATGAAATATTGTAAACCTATATGCTTGTTTCGATTCCCAAACTGTGAGTGTAATAAAATATCTTCACAAGACAACTCTGAAGATGAGGCTATTTGGTCACTAAAAATGATGGAAATTTTTCTGTAAAATCACTTTACGACAATCTAAATAGCAATAACAAACACAACTACAAACGAGAACCAAATATGGAATTTGAAAATTTCTCCCTTTATAAAATTATTCATGTGGAAACAAGCACAATCCATACTTCCTACGCATATGAGAATTATAGTTATCCTTCCCAATATCAACACTACTTGTAAATTGTGTAACTCCCAAAATGAAACTCTTAGCCATTTTTTCCTAGAACATAACTTTTCAAGTTAAGTTTGGAATCATCTTAATTTCCAGATGAACTATGTTAAACATAAAACTTATATCTTTCACGAATGGATGAATAGTTGGTTCAATAATACAGGAAGAAATGATACAAACATGAGATGGGAGAATTTTGCAATACCATAACTTGGTATATCTAGAAGGCTCGAGGAAACAAATTTTTCAAAAAAAGAAGAAACGAACAGTTGGAAGACTACAAAACTGATTGTAAAATACATATATTCTACCATGAATGTTCATAGTATAAACTACAAATTACTAGAATGAACTCTTATCAACCCCCTGCTTTCTTGACATACAAAATTAGTATGGAAATATCAATGCTTCCAGAAAGATGTGATTCAGCTGCATGCTTAACCTTGTTAGATGATGCATGTAATTATAAGGAAGCCAGAGGAAATTCTTCGGTATGGAACTCAAGAGAACTGCTAGAGATCAATGGAGCAGAAGAGGATTTCCAGTAGGCAAAGAAATTAAGTGATCATCACATTAAATTCCATAGTAATTCTGAATAAATCCTCCAACTCCTGATTGACATGTACACAAAAGCTAAAGAAGATAGATTCAAGAACAGTTCTTCTTTTGAAAATCATAAATTTAAACTTGTAAACTTTAAAGTTATATCTTTGAAACTGGTCAGCAGATTCAATTTTTTTCTTGCTCCTAGGTTTTCTAAACTCTGTAATCAGAATATTATCAACTTTATTTGGACCAGTAAAAACTTAGTTGAATTGATTTATGACCTTACTACTGATCCTGACTTCAACTGGGTGTTATACTCCTCTACAAGAACTATTTAAGTAATGGTAGTAAAACTTATATTTCCGCATGAAGAAAAAAGGATAAGCGTAGTCCAGAGGGATTTTTGTTGGAAAAAACAACAATGCTCTTCTATATGAAATCCTGTGATTTCTTATGTAAACCAGTTTCGGTAGATGGCATAGGATTCAAAGAAGCTAATAAAATGAAGAAAGTTATGGTTGCTAAATTAGCATGAAGATTAGCAAATCAGACAAAGTCTATGTGGTATACATTACTGTATTTAACTATTTTCGAAAACCAAATGTAGTGCTAAAACAAATATTATAATCATGCTGGATATGGAAATGTATATTGCAGGGTGTTTCAATCATTCAAAAGCATAGTTGTTGCCTTGTTGGGAGGTAGGTGATGGAATATTTATTGACATATGGTATGACATATGGGTACCAGGTATCGAAAGCAATTTAATTTCTTACTGTGGCACAAAACAAAAATCTTTAACACTTGTGTCTAAGAAAATCGACTCAAACAATAAGAAGTGGAATATTGATAAAGTTAGAATTAACTTCCATTTAATACTATTCTAAGAATTAGATTCTTTACAAACAATGTTGGATCTCCGAAAGAAATAATAGGTTAAGATGGTTGTTAACTATCAATGGATAATTTATTGTGAAATCATTATATTATATGAGAAACTGCATTACCCTGCTGCAATTACCATCTAAAACACAACTATTTCATTTTGGAAATCCTTTTGGAAGACTAATGTCCCACAAAGCATCAATATTTTCTTATATAAATGTATAGATAATGCATTTAGAAAAAAAAAAAACTAGGACAATTCATTACAGACATAGGTATGCGTTTTGTTTTCTGTAATCATCCATGTGAATCAATGAAACATATGTTTTTTGATTGTCGATATGCTAAATTTGTATGGATGCTACCACTTTTAGTAGGTTTTAATTTTGATTTGATGTCGGACTCACCTTTTGTTGGAACTGTATTCCAAGTGGATTGCAAGTTCAAGTAATGACACAGTTATTGAAATATTAGCCACAACATGCTAGTTAATATGAAAAGATCGATGCGTGAGAAATTTTTAGGACAAATCAATTCTAGTTTACAGACTTCTATAGTTATTCAAAGACACCTCATATTTTTGTATCCTCATTCTCTAGAAAATACTAATATGTTGAGGCAGAATAATGATGCATTAAAAGATTTCAGTATTAACCAAATTTGGAAGGCCCCTAATATGCACCAAGTTAAACTTAACTTTGAATCCTTATAGAAAGACTCCAACTCTATTGCAGGTTATGGAGAAATGCTAAGGTAGATGCAACTATCAAAACTGGAGTTGGGATTTTTTTCTAACCAGACTTGAAAAGGCAGAGGCTCTGACTTTTCTAGAAGCCGATCATAAAGAAAATAGCATGAACAACACGAATTTCTGGATTGAAGGAGATTCTAAAAGAGTAATTGATATTTCGGTAGGAAAGTGCAATTGAGTTAATTGGAGACACCAAGCAATAATGTCAGAAGCCTTGAAAGTCTTAATGTTTTGGCAACTTTCGTACATAGAAATGGCAACAAGGTGGCAGGTGTTTTGGCTAAAGAATCAAGGATTCTACAAACATCAATAGAATATGATGTTAACTTTTATTTTTATTTCTCTTAGCTTAGATATATAGAAGTAGTTTAATTCATGTCATTTGTACTTCTTTAAGAGTTTCATGTCAAACTCTGTTGGGGGTTTCTCATATTTCAGGCGATATGCAAGAATAAGAACAACCAACAATTTGGATACTCTCCTAGAACTCACTCTTTTTGGTTATAAGACGCTTAGATACATTCTGCGGAAAAGAATGGAGGAAATTATCTTCTAACAACATATTAGTGTTGAGATGTCATGATGGTGTCATTTAGGGGATGTTTAGTAATCATTATTAGCCCATAATCCATTATATGGTTTTTTGTTAAAATTTATATAATGGATTATCTTAATCATAGTTGAAAAAGTCCATTATTTTCATAATTAGAAAAAGTTATTTAATAAATTATCATAATCAATTATTTTTTTTAATAAAATTGAATCCTATTTTTTCTTCTTATTTTCTCTAAACTATCAAGAGATAAAAAACATGGAATGAAAAGATTATCCTAGAACATTGTTTTTTCTTCTCTTCTTTGAAAGCATTTTTTTAAGATAATCAATTATTTGAAACAAAAGGGTTTGTAAAAATTTATTGTAAAAATGATTATACCAAGATCATTTACCAAGCTTTATCCCTGAATTATCAATCTTAGCAACTTCCTCCTAAAATAATAATTTTATCAGAAAAATAATTTTACTAGATGGCCGATAGAAGAAATCGGCGCGAAAGTATTATTTTTCCTGACACGGCGTAAAGGTATCATCTTTCGTGACATGTCGCGAAAGTATCATTTTTTTCTGATATTGTGCGAAAGTATCATTTTTCCTGACATGGGGGGAAAGTATCATTTTTCCTGACACGGCGTGAAAATATCATTTTTAGTGACACCGCGTGAAAGTATCATTTTTTTGAGGATAATAGTCCCACATCGACCAAACCCCTAACTAGGATCGTCCATATAGTTGTATGGGCCACTCCACTCATTGCCAATTGGTTTTAAGTTGGATGCCCACACTTCTATCATGGTATCAGAGCTAAGCCCGTATGTGAGTAATCCCAACGACGACCCATACTTTGTCCACAACGTAGGCCCAAACTCGCCCTACTGTGGAGGGAGCTACCCGCATGAAGTAAAGGCTCCAAACTTCGCCCTACCGTGACGGGAGCTACCCGTGCAAAGGGTCAACGTTGTAGAGGCTTCAAACTCCGCCCTACACGTTGAGGGAGCATATTGAGGATAATAGTCCCACATAGACCAAACCCCTAGCTAGGATCCTCCATATAGTTGTACGTGTCACTCCATTCATTGCCAATTGGTTTTGAGTTGGATGCCCACACTTCTATCACAGTTTTCCTGACACGGGGTGAAAACATCACTTTTCCTGAAACGGAAAATTAGCCGATGCATAAACCAATATATGGATGCATAATGTATTATGCATCCTTTGTGGTGGTTTGCATAATGGCTATGCATTCAATTTTCGAAAATTGTGCCTAAACTGAAAGTATCATTTTTTTTTAAAACGGAGGGAGTACATCGTTTTATTAGTTGCAACGGAAAATAAATTGATGCATAAACCAAAATATGACTACACAAAGTATTACGTATAATTTGTGGTGGTTTGCATAATGGATATACATTTAATTTTCGAAAATTGTGCCTAAAATGATAAACACCTCTGAATTTTTTGTAAAAACTCTAAATTTGATATTGTTGTTTGTACTCATTGCGTAAATTTTTTTAAGACCATTCCAACGAGATAAAATTTGTAAAATTCCAAGGCACGAATTTTTAGCTTTATTATATTAAAGTTTGGTTGCCAATTATACCCCTGAAAAAATAGGATAATAAGGAGTTATAGAAATTAGAATAAAAGGGAAGGACAATTTGGAAATTTCCAGGGTGTGACATCAAACAACCCAAATCCAATCTTTTTGTGTTAAATTGGGAAAAAAATCATGCTTCACATTGACACAAAGTCACCATATATAGAGTCCTCTCTCGCTTCACTCGGTCGGCCTAATAAGGAAAGTTGTCAGTGTTAGAGCACTGCTCGGTCGAACTCGCAAGCGTTGCTATCTCAAGCTTGTTCGTCAATGTTAGTGATCAAAACTATAAGTCTTGATTTCTAGTCTACTTATAGTGATGTCTCGGACTAGGATAGATTGTGTAATTGAGCATTATACTTCACGACGTTCATCAATTGAAAACGAAGAACTACTAAGGAGAGCTTGTGGAACTTTATCAACAAAAGGTATGTGGAGACTAAAACTCATTTATCACTTGGAAAGTCTATTTCTACTCTATCTCCTATATTGAGAAAAAATTCGTATTATTATATAGTATTCGATTATGCACATTTGAGATTTCGAGCTGAGTTTAACTCGCTTACATATTTCTCGAAATATGTGTTGGTAAGATTTCGCTTCAACCAAGTTCATCTTATATTCTTGACGAAAGTCAAAAGATGATCATATGAAAATCGCCGAGTAACATCTTACATGGTTTGTGTGATACAATCATTTGTAGACTTGGAATGTTTCGTTATGGTTATTTCAATAACTTGAAAATTGCTTTGATGCTAATAGTTCGTGAAAACAGCTGTTGTCATCCTCTAAGAAAGTTTCAATGATTGAAATAGAGTATAAAACACTAACCATCATTGGATTATAAACATAGTATGCGTTCTTGCATGTATATGATCCATGACCGGAACTATAGTATGCATACTCGTATGCGTACCTGTTAGTTGTGAAATTCCGAGTACCTAAGTACACATACCCATACGCGTACTGGCAAAGGGTTTGGGTCCGAAAACTTCTGTTGTGTTTGGAAGTATGCGTAGCCGTTTGCATACTGGCGAACCCAAACTCAGACCGGCTACTTTAAGTATGCGTACCTGTTTGCATACTTGAGTGGTTAAAGTTCTAAAATCGGTTTGTTCATGAACTAATACATTTATATAATAAGGAATGCATTCTTTGAAAACTGTGGCTATAATGTTCATGAATTGATTCGAGTGAATCAAACAGATTTTGCTTCAATTGTGTTCTTGTATACTTCTATGAGAATGTATCAATTGAACAACTCTATAACTAGTTTCATTTGAGTCATTTGAACTAGTTGTGGTTAAGATGAATAAGGTTGATATGAGAGTGTTCATATAGCTAACTTTGGCTAACTACTGTTGAGCCAACCTAGTGTACACGTTTAGGTATGTTACTCAAACCTAAATGAAGGTACATTTCATTTGTGTATAACAAGCTAAGTTCGATCTAACGGTTGAAAGATATTAGCTTGAATCTAATCAGGTTTTCATCTAATGGTTAATATTGAATGCTTTGTTTCCAAGGTAACTTACATTGCAAACCCTGATTTGAAAACTATATAAGGGAGAACTCTAGTAACTGGGAAACCTAATCCCCACACCTACTGTGTGATACTAGTTGCGACTAGAGTCGATTCTCCTTTAACCTTAGGTTTTTCACGAAACCCTGTAGGTTAACGAATTAAAGACTTCATCGAGATTGTGAAGCCAGACCCAACTATTTTCTCTGTAGTTATGTGTTATGATCTTACTCCTACTATCGTGATTGAGTGTTATCTTTACTAAGATTTTCTTGAGATTTATCTCCGATAGGTAAGATTAAAAGTAGTCACAAACATCTTCGTCTCATCGTTTGTGATTCCACAATATATTGTTTCTCTTCCACACGATTAACATTATTGTAAGGTGATTGATAATACTAGGTTGTTCTTCGGGAATATAAGTCTGGTTTATCAATTGGTTTCTGTGCACCTTGATTTATCAAAAGACGGAACAAAACTCATAGGTATTTCCGTGGGAGACCTATTTATCTATTCCAATAGACTTTTCTGTGTGAGACAGATTTTTTTATCAAGTCTTCGACTTTGGGTCGTAACAACTCTTGGTTGTGGGTGAGATCATCTAAGAGAATCAAGTACGTAGAATCTTGTTGGGGTTCAGAGACTTATGGAGTGCAACTATACCTTGATCAGTGTGAGATTGATTAGGTCTCAAATACATTCCAGTTCGAAGTTCATTGGTAGTAGGCTAGTGTCTGTAACGGCTTAATACAGTATGGCGTTCAAACCTGGACTAGGTCCCGAGGTTTTTCTGCATTTGCGGTTTTCCTTGTTAACAAAATTATGGTGTCTGTGTTATTTGTTTTCCGCATTATATTTTGTTATATAATAGAAATATCACAGGTTGTGCGTTAAGTTCAATCAGTTCTTGAATCCGAGCTTTGGGTTGTTGATCAAATTGATTGATACTTGGATATTGGTTTGTGATACCGTACAAGTTATTTCTCTTATTCAATCAGGCTCGCAAATTCCTATTTGCTGATTGCATATTGAATTGAGGAATTGAGATATAAACTCTTTAATGTACTTTTCTATAGATTGAATTTGACTCTCTAGTTGATTCTCTTGAAAGTATATTGGAGTTTGTCTATTCAGATTGCCAAACCAAATATTAGGTGTGGTTGTTAGGCCTCCGCTTTTTCAGTCAGTATATTAATATAGGGGAAAACTCAAACACTAATCCATTTAGGGGGGAAATTCAAAATCCCCTTATCTATATAAATTTTACCAAACAAGGACTTAACATTTTCAACTGATTATTTCCCTTTTACCACCTATAAATTTGGTTGTTAGAACTTAAGGAGTAACTCAGTTATTGGGAGGAAAAAAATAGATATGAAAAGGGATTTTCTCTGGCCAAATTCTAGTCAATGTGCGGTCAAAGTAAAATACTATGAAATTCAGTAAAAAAATATTAACTTACCCACCCTACCCTTAAGAGTTAAGGCTTATAATCCTAACTGTTCTCGATGCCTGATTCCCAAGATTCCATGATCATGTTTATCTCTTCGTCTAAATTTGGAAAACCCTAACCTCTTATGCTTCAATAAAAAAAAATCAAGAATATAAAGCACAGTTTGGATAATTTTTCCTATGTAAGTGGCAGTTCAGATTTGTCCTCACAAGAGATAAATTTAGGGATGTAATCATTTGTCATAAGTGATGGTTGTGATTGAGATTAGAAATGCATCTATCCAACAAAATTTATCACGTAATTAAGGTTCCATAATTCTTCATAATACAATAATCTATTAATTAGCCATGATAATACTTTGTTAAATGTCAAATTAAAAATGATAATATATAAATTATTCTACTAATGATGATAATAAATATATTTTTATTACATAATACTTAGAATTAGTTTGTATTGCTGCGAGCTTTACAAAAGTGCTTTTCCGATGTACGTTATTGTGCCGAGCTATGTAAAAAAAAACAATTGAATGGTTGTTGGTGTACGTTACTGTGCCGAGCTTTGTCAAAAAAAAAAAATTTGATGGTTGCAAATTATAAACTAAAGCTAAAAGTGTTTTTCCGGTATATGTTATTGTGCTGAGCTTTGTAAAAAAAAAAACAATCGAATGGTTGCAAATTATAAACTAAAGCTAAAACTATTTTAAAAAGCAGACATATCTATGAAAATATCAGGTTCGACTATAATTAGTGAGAAAATGACAAAAGCAGATATATGTTTGAAAATCGTTCAATCTATTTTATTGTGCATAAAATAAGTAAATTTCTACTATTAGAGTACATACATGTAATATTAAATTTACTAATTAATATTATTACTAAAAAGTATTATTTTTCTTAACCACTTTCTAAAAATCAATAATTTCTTAATATTTTATTGTTGATAAATAAAAGTATATTTCAGTGATATGATATAATATAAAATGTAGTTTGAAAATGAAAAATAATTATTTTTAAAGAATAAAATATGACGAATTAAAATTGGTAATATATATAGATTCAAGGATAATTTTTGTCAGTTTTTAAAAAAAAATGGGATAGAATTGGAAAATAAAATATGAAATTAGGGTGAACTATAGTATTTGCTTTTGAAGCTTTTAAAAGAACACCGAATTGGGAGATACATGGATTAATTGGGGGATATGTGACGGCATGGTTTTCCAATGCCGACAATCCATCGACCATGCCGACAGCATCAAAAAACCATGCCGGCACATATCCCCCAATTAATCCATGTATCCCCCAATTTGGCCTTCTTTTAAAAGCTCATTCTCCCCCACTTTTAAATTGATATATTTTGGAAGTGTTTTGCATAAAAAACACTTTATGAAATCTTTACTAAACACTAAGATGAAAAGATATTGTTATAAATATGTTTTCAAAGTGTTTTTTTTTCTAATGAGAAAAAGCGGCACCAAACTTAGTTAAATTGGCTAACAATTATATAAGGACCATAGTGACGGTGGCAAGTATTGGTGCCCAGTGAGTAATTTCGCATCGTCTCACGTATTTCTTGATAAATGGTTTAACATTATGTTAATTCAATGATGATGGATAACAGAGTTTATTGTTAGTAGAGATTACAGTTATTAGGTTAAAGTACTTAACGATTTGACTTACTAACTAATCATGGTTTTATTATTTTTATGCAACGAATAACCTCACATTTGGAAGCATAATGTCGCAGAATGTAATGGTCTGACCCTCTACCGATAATGCCCTCACTTAGCCACTGCGGTCATCTGACAGTATTGGGTTTTCAATGGTCACCGCTGCGGTCATCCAGCAACAGCTTCTTAGGAGGTCACCCATCCCAAGATTAGTAAATACCGAGCATGCTTAACTATAAATATTTTTAGCCAACTATGAAGCTAATTATGCTAAAAAGGTCTCGGTGTTAGGAAAGGGCAAACCATTATCTATATTCCAACTTAATTTGAATCCTTCCTCGGCTCCGGAATATGTTCAATCCTAGATCTAGCATTTTTTCTCACTCATGAGACCCTTTCCCGAGTCCCGAAACAATCCGTCAAGCATACTCTTTCACCCTCGACAAGTAACACGTGGTCGACTCTAATACCATTTGTAAGGACCTGATCCTCCGCCAATACTTTCCCCACTTAGTCACTGCGGTTATCCGACAATGTAGGATTTTCAACTGAAACTGATGCGGTCATCCATCAACAGTTTTCTGGGAGGTAGCCCATCCCTAGATTACGCTCGCCCGAGAATGCATAAATTCAATGATTTTTACCAATTATGGATCCAACTACGTTGAAAAGGCCACAATGTTACGAAAGGACAAGCCATTACCTATATTCCATTCGGTGAACTCTTCCTGCCGCATTGAATTACGTACATAATATATATGGGAATTTTGAAAAACTAGAACTACATCTTATGTGAGTAAAATGGTTTCCATCGGAAATGACTTAACATTTTGAAATATAATAGCTTAAGTGAATGAATTAGATTTTAATTATGTCATTGAAATAGTAAGAACATACAATAATCTTGGGCATCTCCATGCATAGCATCGAGGCTTTTTAGTCAAAAACCCCACACCTCTTATCCCAAGGTGGTCAAGTGGGGTTCGGGGTTGTGTGGTCGGGTCCTGAGTAGTGTCTGATGGTCCATGAAGATCCTAACAATTGGTATCAAAGTCCATGGTTGGGGCTACTGTCCGAACGTAGAAGTGGTTGTGGATGTCACCCGCCTTAGGGCGCAAGTGAAATCAGATTCAAGGTGAAGAAGGCAAGGCCCAAATTTGAACTGGCGCTCAAGGTGGAGTTAGTGTCTCACCCATTAACTCAAGTGGAGGAGGGTTCTAGATCGGCGAGGCAATGCTCAAGGTTGAACTGACGCTCAAGGTGGAGTTAGTATCTCACACATTAACTCGGGCAAGGAAATGCTCAAGGTGGAGTTAGTGCTTGCATTCTCATTAACCCAGTGTGGAGTAGGATTCTAGGGCACATAGTGATGATAATCATGACCGATGGGTAGCACATACAGATGGTAATCATATGGTGAAGTATGATTGGACTGGTGAAGTGGTTTAATCTCGCCAAGGTGGAGATTGTTGGAGTATGTGGCGCGATAAACCACATAAGTATAGATAAGGGTAGTCCCACATGGAAGAAAGAGGAGTGCATGCGGAGCTTAATAAGCTTTGGGCATCTTCTTACGTAGCACTGAGGCCTTTTAGATTAAAACCCCACACCTCTTATCCCAAGGTGGTCAAGTAGGGACATCATCGGTGCTATGTTGTCGGACCCATGTAGGTTCCTATTGTCCATGAAGATCTTAACATCCTTCACTAAAATAAGGAAGATGCAGAAAGGTAATACCATTTCAAAAGAGTCGATAAGATATATTTGTAAACTAAAAAACATATCAAATAATGTTGTTGTTTTTTCTGACAAAATATGTAAAAATTAATTTTGATATAATTTAATTGCTGGTTTGAGGATACAACTCGAAAAAGGAGAGACATAATATGGGAGGATGTGAAGGCGAAAAATGATAGAAAGGATTTGTGAAGTAAAGAATAAAAATGTATATCAGGTTTTCCTTTACTTTTTTAATGATAAGAATGGTAAACTTGATATTAATATCATGTCGAAAAATGCATAACTAAATAAAAATTATGTCCGTGCCGTTACGGCACGGGTTAAGCCCTATTAACGGAAAAAAGAAAAAGAATAACAGAGTATTTACAACCCTTTTCTGGAAATGTGTCGAGGATGGAACAAAATTTGAAATGCAAATCTCGCTGTCGAAAGAGTTGCAGAATAGATGGTTGCAATTCGGATTTGGATGCGTAAAGCTCCCGAATAAATTCAATAAGGAACCCTTCACGGCTTGAGAGGTTCTGTTTTATTACTCAATCGAAGAAGATACAGTAGAAGCAGAGCAATCAACAGTATCCATTACAATCAATTCAAATAGCTAATTCTGAGCTAATTTACACTCCTCTTTGTACACATCGATTACAATCAGAAAAATGCACACTACTAGAGTAGGGGTTAATTTTGTTACTTTTTTGACGAAATTTATATGGGAGAAAAACCCTGATTTCGATTTTGTGAATCATCAGTATACCACATCCTTTGCTTCTTGTTAATAAATGGTACAAACCTATATAAGGGAGGACATCCGTCTCCAGCTGTAGGATCTCTGCTGGCTTGGATGTCGAGGAGTGAAACTGAGGCCACACATTTCCTTGAGAGCTTGCCCTGGTTCGAAAAGTCCAACAAGTTTTGCAACAAGAGTGGCACTTTCTTTGATGTGATTCATATCTTTTGTATCGGACCACAGTAAACGTGCAAGTTGCACCCTCCTTTGCTTTGTGTCCAACCCGATGCCCCACTCACGGTAGAGGTTTGCTCTCTCCTCTTCGGAGAATCTCT
Organism: Papaver somniferum; assembly: GCF_003573695.1. Classification (NCBI taxonomy): domain Eukaryota; kingdom Viridiplantae; phylum Streptophyta; class Magnoliopsida; order Ranunculales; family Papaveraceae; genus Papaver; species Papaver somniferum. The sequence goes on along the minus strand of NC_039359.1, from coordinate 172,964,560 downwards.
TTGCTAACTGTTTGCTCAGCATCTCCCTCTCGCGGCGAAGGGCCTTCTTGCTATGAATGTGAACATAAACATGTTACAGTTTCTATTCAGTTAACTGAAGTAATATGGAACAAATGAACTAATTCTAAAACAGTCGGTTATCAGATAATGGTAATAACGTAGTCATTTAGGGCCAGAACAAGAATTCGAACTTGCATATCATATACCCTTGCAACATTACATGTCAAGGTTGCGTATACAAAATAAACATAGCAGTTTGACGGAAAGAATAAATAAATAGACAATATAAGGCATATTAGTAAAAACAAAATAATGGTACCTTGAAGCTAGTGATAGATCTTGATCAGCACCTGAAGACACTTTGTGGAAATTTCCTCGAGAGAAATTGTCTTTGAGAAATGATAACCTTCTCAGCTCCACCTCTAAGTAAATGGAATCTGATGAATCACCTTTAAAGAGCAAAAAGAAGTAGGTTCTGTGGACCAATGAGATGCAACAGAAGTGCCAAAGTTCAATAATCTCTCGTTGTTTTCTCTCAAACTCCAAGGGCCATTTTGAAGGAGATTCTGGTGATTCTTGTATTGGATCAATGCCTACATCTTTTACAGACTTAACAGATTCATAAGCCTTTACTTCTTCCTCCTTGGCCTACAAAGAATGAGCCAGCCAAGTTAATGGAGTGATCCTTGTTAGCTTATAAAGAGTGATGATGAGTATGAGCGAAGGATGCTACAAACAGATATATACAACAGAATAGTTACGATATTCTAAAAAAATTCCCTTTAACAGTATTCGCTATGATGCAGCTATTATGTAGCACAGTCTCACCTGGTCACCGATAAGTTGTTTCTCATATTCTAGTTTAGCCATCTCTTTGAGATCTGCAACAAAAGTTTGGATGCTAGTAATATCTTCTTTATCAGAAGTCTTAACGTTAGGGGGTTTGAGATCATCTGTGGAAGCACTCCGTTCAGAAGCCTGTGAATTTTCTCTTGTCAATTTTTTAATATCGGCACCAAAATTTGAAGGGGAATAATTTGTTTGAAAGACTTCAGGTGTCCCAGTGTAGCATTTCTCGTACGTATATAATGGCCTCTCATACTGCTCTGCTTGGAACCAGGGGGATGATGACCCATTCATAATTGTTGCTTTACAACTTCGGCTCCGCGTCAACTGGAAGCTCTTTCGACCACAAGATGAACCTGCCGCCGAGGTCCAGGGAGATGCTGATTCGTCAGACGAGACAGGGTTAACAAGACAGTCAATTGATTTTTGCACGTCCTGAAGTTTCTGCTCCAGAGCACTATATGTAACAACAGAATCAGCTTGTGCCAACTCTTCATCTCCTTTTTTTGGGGTCGACACTAACTCCTGATCTTTCGCCCATTCGTTCTCAGTCACTGCCAAAGGTTCCAGCTGTCCACCTTCTTCATGTTCTTCGTTTGACAAGTCACTGGATACAATCTTGCTGTTAGTTCTAGATTCTTCAATCTCAATACATCGAACTTCTTTGCAAAGTTCTTCTTGTTCTTCTTTTTCTTCATCTTCTTCTTTGTCTTCTCGAATGTCCTCGAAAACCTGACCTTGATCAGGTCCGACAAACTTGGAAGAACTGATCGACTGTCGGGGAGAAACACCATCAGAAAGATAGTGATCATCTTGACTTTCTGGAAGCTGTTGGTATTGCTCATCCGAACTACTCTCACTACGTGCATTAGAATACCAAGTTGCATTGTTGTAACTGGTGAAACTTGCATCTATACAATTTTGGTCAGCAATACTGGATGATGCTGAAATTGACTGATCATCTTCCCATGCATGCAGTGCAGGTGATTTAGGACATTGGTGCTCTGCCTGGAAAGTGGAGAAGAAGTTGAACTTAGAGCAGACAGAAAAACTAACTAGATAAGAGACGATGACACCACTACATACCGAAAACTTTGAAGCTCGGTCATCCTCAACCACTTGTGCCAAATCACGAAGGCGAGACTGAGCAAGATCTCGCTGGTGAATCAACTCTTGTATCTCCTTCTGCATCTGTATAACAGAAGAGCAACATCTATTTTTAGAGAAATTCTTTTTGAGTAAAATATTTATGTGATATTTCCTAGTCGATAAACCGTAGGATAGATATGGTTCTAACCTTTTCGATCTGAAGATCTTTCTCTCTCAAAATTGCCGCTGCAACAGGAGTTGAAGATTTAGGGGCTGGAGCTTTCAGTTCATTCTCCAACCTAGCCAATTCTTTTTGCAATTGCTTTACCAATACTTTATCAGACATGACCACATTAACCTGAGCATTAGTCGCCACTTGTTTTGCACAACTAGCAAATAAAAGGGTATTTCTCGATTGCTCCACATGGGTTCGTGCAGGGCTAATGGTGCAAATGATAGCAGTTCTTGCATTGCCCCCCAAGGAACATTGGAGTATCCGTGTAAGTTTGGAATCTCTGTACGGAACATGCCCATTTCTTCCCTTACTGAATTCATCAAAAAGTAGATGACTTCAGCATATGTATAATAACACCCTCATGATTAAATTCCAAAGATTGAAAGGCCGAGAATTTTGTTTAAAAACAGGGTTACACCAAATCATCATATAATTAAGATAGAAATGCTTTGATTTCAAGATCTGAAGTTGTTAAAGCATATGAATTCTAAAAAGCATACTGAAAAAAGGTATCTATTTTCCAGTTAAACTGACTGTAAACTGGCAAATTCTAGTATTTCCATTGGGTTTATTAACCGAAATGAGTAAAATGTAAGGAAACTGATAGTTGTGAAACCTTAGTTTACGAACAACTGTTCCAAGGGTGAGTAAACTGCGGTTTATGTGGCAACCCTCTTTCAACCTAGCACCAGCTGATAGCGCCTGAGATGCACGCTCACTCCCTGCCAGATCAACAAAATCCTGTACCAACAACATGCATATACTGTTACCACTTACCAAAACTCATCAAAAACTATTAGAAGAGAAGTAGGCATGACTATGATTGTCTCAAAAATAGTTTAAGCATTCCGTACCACACTAGCTACAAGTGTGCTAGAATTATGCCTGCCCAAGAACTCCCGAGGAGAACTTTGTATAGTCTGCAAAATTCCACATTATGTAAGTGAACCAGGTATAAGGACGCGCAGATACTGCATTGAATTTTTGAGCAGATATAGCTTATAACTTAAGGAGGCCAAACCAGTCTGAGAATTTGATGAGATCTAGAGCTTGTTTCGTTCAACGAGGTTTCACCAATCTGTCTTTGAGCTGCAAGAGGCATGGCCTGCATATTAGAATATGGAACCATTGAATATAAGCAGGACATTGGTTGATCATATTTACCTTCGCATGCAGAAAGGAGCTCCTGGACATGGCTCCAATCCCTCAAAGTTTCCTCGGTAAGTTTATCGACAACGGTCCCTCTCTGTTGAAACAAGATTGTGCCAGCGATTTAGATGACTATCATATATACATTAAGCAAACTTTGTATCAGAAAAAACCTCACTTCTGGATCATCAAGAAGCCTAAGTGGAGCAGTATCAGAACTTAGCAGGTCTCTGACAGCTTCATTGTAGATTTCCATTGCAGAAAATTTCAAGATAAATTCCCTTTCCACATGCTTCATGAAGTAAACACCAATTCTGTTAAAGTCGATAAGAAACACAGATACGACAAAACAGTAAGTGGCTTGCTCTCTGCTTACCCTCTGGATGTAGTCACATATGTCGGCAAGTGCATATTCAGTAACACCGGTCATGGTATATGTCTTTCCACTGCTTGTTTGTCCATATGCAAAAATACTCGCTGAAAGTAGTGGTTTTGGTGGATAAAGTTTCACTTGTTAATAAAAGTATCACCCGAAGTTGAGCAATCACAATGGCACTAGAATAAGAAATAATACTCACAGTTAATACCACTGACGACAGAAAGAGCCACTTCTTTTGCTGCTTCCTCATAAACCCGCCTGGTGTTACAATCATGCCGAAATACTTTGTCTATACAAGAAATAAAGATAAGAAACAATTAGCCAAAGAGAGAAAATTGATCATTCATCTGGACGAGCAACAAAATCCATCAAAATCAAACACTCTTCAGGAAATTTGCGTCCAATTTAAGGACCAAAATCCTCTTAATGAACCGATCAGAAACCAGAATCACTTATTTCAAGATCCAAAATATGATATATGTTATACAGGCAGAGAGTATATTCTCTACTACCCTCAACTACCTCCTGCAATTAATTCGATGCAATTCCGTAATCTGCACTAAGAAAATTCATCCATGCCCAGAGAACGATAATTAATCATCACCCAGAAAACTAGACCAAAATTAAAGAACAATACAAGGAGGAGTTTTCTTACCAAATGAATACGCAGTCGGGAACATAGATTTCTCAGGAAGGTTACTTCTAAATACAACAGTGTTATCACTAACACATTCCCAATCTGATACATCATTTCTTCCAATTTCCTTTTCATTTAAAGGCCTTAACCTCACAGATACTAGAATTCTCTCTTCATGAGCAGCACTAGCACTCACTTCTTGGTCTCCACCAATTTCTCCCATTTTCACCCCTTCTTCCTAATTCAACACACCTTTTCTTTAAAAAAAAAATCCAAGGATACTTACATTCCCTACAATCAAAACAATAAATCCTGTTTAATCACAAGTTAGTTGAGCGTGAACCTAATTTCCAGTCATTAAAACTGCTTACCTGGTGCAAAGGACGTTTTAGAAATCAACGTGACACAAATTAAATTCCTTTAATGGCGAGCTTTTTACGCTTCTTCTAGGACGAAAGCAATTCTTTCTTCTTAATTACTACTATTTCATGGACGGTGATAGAATTTTTGGAGCTTTATGAAATGGTCCCAGATATCCAGACTGTATTTATTTTTTTGTTTGCCCTTTTGACTCGTAGTGAAAACTATACCCCGTTTTGTTCTTCGAAGAAGAATTCCACCGAAAATTGTCAGTATAATTGCAGATAATGGAAGCAAGATATTCCTCGAAATCTTTCTCTAATGTGAATTCAAACAAATTTGGAGATTCAATTTCTCATAAGAACAAAGCTCTGACTAATTCTTCTGTCTGAGATTTTTTTCCCAGTACTTCTTGTAGGACTAATTCCACCTCCTTGTTAACACCAAAAGAGCAAACTAGACCTTTGGAAGTTCTGAAAATGAAGGAACAGAATTAATGTTTTAACCAAAACCCAAACCAATTTCAACTTCAGATCTCGAAATTTTCTATACTTGACCCCAAAAGAAATTAGAATGTTACCTCGAGATCTTGCAAATTCTCCAAAAGGACCCAATATTCCAGAATACTAAATTGAAACAGAGTATCCTTAAAAAGAAAATGTTTATCAAGGTTAGAACGTGAAAAGATCTATAACAGAAGGAGAAAAGAAGAACAGAACGTGAAACAAAACCCCCTAAAGAGGGTAAAAGTCCCCGAAATGATAGAGATTACGCAGAAATGATCTGAAAAAGAGAAAAACTTTTTAAAGAGAGAAGATCGAGAGAATGAAAAAGTCTCTTTCTTTCTTTCTCTCTCTCTCGATCTCCCTCGGAAAATGCTGTTGGTGTTGTTGTTTTTTTAGGGTTTTGGTTTGGCCCTATTTTTTTTCATTTTCAAAAGGTCTTTTTCCTGCAAAATCTCTGCAAAGAAAAGAACAGCAGTTGTTTCAATTTTCAATCTTCTGCTACGGTCGTCCGGTTAGTTTTAGTTTTATTTTATTCAGTTTTTTAATTTCAGCCCTTCAAATACAACTAACCTTCCCCCGCTAAAATAACCGAATTAATTATGCTATTACTAATTCAGATTTCAGTTTTCTTTCTAATTACATCATTTGCCACCACGATTCGATGATTTAACAAACCTTAAAACAAGCTTCTATTTTAAGACTTACTTAAACAAAAAAGAATAAATTAGAAAATGGGTTTGATAACCTGCTTCACAATTTTTCTCTTTTTGAAAGAATAGCAGTTAGTATTAATCAAATGTCAACGAGTCGTAATCATCAGGAATCCGATCCCTCTCTCCTAAATCCTCTGCATAACCGTTTTTTCCAAAAAAACTATCCAAACCCTGTTTTTTCTTTCTTTTCAATCTTCTTGTTCAAACCTAGATTTACTTGGATTGAATCTGATATATCAGATTTTTTTCTAGTAAATTTGGGTTTGTAATTGTATAATAAACTTTTTCTGCTTTCAATAAAAATCACTTTGTGATTTAGGTTTTAGGTTTTAGAATTTGTTTTTTCAATTCTTCTGTATACAATGGCTATCCTAATGCCTTGTAATAATTTCAATTCTATTCGCCATCAGTGCATTTTATTATAGTCTTTGCGCTCTTATTTTGAAATCCGATGGGAGATTCAAGCATATCTTTGAAGACGATCAATTCCGACATGACGATGATCAGGCTTTATATAAAGAAGATCAATGGCTATCAGAATGGATCATGATTACAATGGTTAGCGGAAACCACTTCTACAACGGATTTCATCTTACTGAAGAAGAAGCCTCTAAATGGTTGAAGATTAATCAAAATACCATTAATCAGATTAGTCTTTTCCGTTTTTCTCGGTTTCATGTAGATCAAAAAATTGACATTGTAGATTGGTTATATCAGTATGCAATGTACAATGATGAAACAGGAGGGTATGTTTATCTACCACTTCTGTCATGTAACAATCCAAACTTCAATCTGAATGAGGTAATTTAATAAATATTTCTAGGGATTTTCCAAAGCACCTCTTTTCATAAAAAAAGAAAGAAAAAGAGAGCCCACAAGAACCTCTGAAACCCGTCAACCAGCAGGGAACCGGAAAAACGGACTGATACCGGCGTATGTGGTACAAGAAATGTGAATATAAATGCGTAGAGAGTGGGTACATGGATTGGTTCTATACCTATATATTCCCGGCAGTACCGGACCATAAGTACCGGTTATCAGTAGTCGTTGATTTGTTGATTTTAAATGATGCTAGGCATTCATAGCCTTTTATGTATCAATTATCTATTACTCTATTGTTCACTCGTTCTTTCTTCTTTCTTTCCTGCTTCTTCTCCTTTTTCTCCCCGAACTGAAGAACAACTGAACCATCGACCATCGTTCACTTCTTCTTCACCATCTCTCAGTCTTTAATCTTTATCACCATCACTACCTTCTTCTTCACTAGTATCACTACCATCGTAGAAACGAAATCAGTTACTTCTTCTTTTTCTTCAATTACCAACAACAAGTCAATAACTGGTAAATATGACTTGGCTAATTTGTTTGATTAACTTAGGGTTCATAATATAGTTGCACGCTTGATTAATGTGTTTAACTGCATGTTTGAATCTGATTTAGGGTTTTATTTGATATCGATTTGGAATGATTCTGTGGAAATTAAACAACGACAACATGTAATTCAATCTTCTTCCACTGGGTTTTATTTTCATTTCTCGAATTGAATTGATGGATTGATCCTACTGATTGATGGTTTTGTTTTCAGATCTGTTTACATGCTTTTGGTTTCTTATTAATGGTTTTCTTATATTGATTGGGGGTTTTAGTAAACCTTTGTTTCAGCTTCTTGATGTTGTAAGAAAAGAAGCTGAAAGTTGTGATTGCTTACAAGGTACTTAGGTTGTTGTTAGTTTGGGTTGGATTTCTTTATTTTTTCCTTACGTTCTTGATTAAGTTTTGTTTGAATTTATATACTGTAGGGTTTAAAGTATGCCATTCTTTGGGAGGAGGAACTTGATTTGGAATGGGAACGCTATTGATTTCAAAGATTATAAAAGAATACCCTGGTAGGATGATGCTTACTTTATATGTTTTCCCATCACCTAAGGTGTCTGACACTGTGGTTGAACCTTATAATACTACTTTGTACATTCATCAACTTGTTCAGAATACATATGAGTGTATATATGGTTCTTGAAGCTTAATTTGTATGATATTTGCTTCAAAACTCTTAAGCTCAACACTTCTAGCTGTAAGTATATGTATATATTTGGTTTAGTTTCTCACTTTTTGGCTTCGAGTATTTAATTTTTATTTATTTCTTACTGATTTGTGGGGAAAATTGTTGTCGGAATAGTTGGAGATTTGAACCATTTGATATCTGCAATAATGTATGGAGTTACTTGTTATTTGAGGTTTCCTGTACAATTGACTGATCTGCGAAAGCTTGCTGTGAACTGTAATTATATGCATATTAAGTCTGTTTGGTGTTTCAGATGGATACCTCCAATTCAAGCTGCGTCTACAACTTAAGATGCAAGTACCGAAGTTATGTTTTAAAATTTTGTTGGTTGTTTGTGAACTTTGTGTAATTTCTTAAATTTTGATTGTGAAATTTGTATCAAAAATATTTTTTCGGTTCTTAAGTAATCAAAGTGTTGTTTACAATTGATTAATTACAATAGCCAATAGGTAAGAACCCGGTACCGGACTTGCACCGGTCTGGACTTACAAGTACGGGTACTCAAATGAGAGAACTGGTTAGTAGGAGGTAAAGGTACCGGGTTCTTAAGAAACACAGACTCTACTGGCCCATGTGCATCCTTAGTAATCATCGACAAAAATTGTAGAAAATACATTTAATGAGACCCCTAATATACAAAACTTAAAAGTATTGAATATATATTCAAATGAGAACTAGATGTTTTATGTGGGATGGTTTTGGGGATTCTTTCCAACCATTTGGATAATTTCTTCAAATTTTGATGCTCCCGTTGCAAGGAGTAATAGTCACATAACATTGTAGTCACCACTAGAACAGGTAGTCGTGGATAGCTTGTTTCAAGTTGCATAATCTACGTCATGCCAGAGGAGATCGTCGTCAACGAACACATGAATATATCATCACCATTTAACAAAGTGCAACTAAGGCTATTATATTCTTCATAATGACAATAGTCAGCCATTACAAGATGATCAGGAGAAATATATAGAAAACCTAAATCTAAAATCCCTATATAACAAGGATAAGTTTTACTGAAAGCATAAAAAAAAAGTCTAATTTAAATGTTACCCAAATTTACCCCTAATTAATATTAGAGTAAATCTAGACAACACACAATAATCTAATAATGGAATGAAATGATATAAAATTTAAGTTAAAGAAATTGAAGAAAAAGAAGAGGTAGTTTGAGGTTTTTAGAATATTTAATTATACAGAGCATTGGGAGAGAGAAAGTTTTTTGGAATATTTGTCATTTGCTTCACAATTTTAGTAAGACATACCCGTTGATCAAACTAACAAACCAAGAGAAATTATATGGCGTTGGATCCTCCTCTCATAACTACAGATGCTAATGTAGGAGTACCTCCCAACATGTTGGTTTTTCTGGAGAATGGAACATGATTAAATTGAAAAGTACATGGAATTTATCGCTATTGGATCATCATTCTTCAGGTTTGTAGAAATCCCATCAGAAAATAAAAACTTCAAAATATAAAGAGGCATTGAAGAAATGGTTGTCCATCTTATAAGCTACCCTGTTGCCTTTTATGTTGATGAAAATAAAACCAAAAAAAAGGAGGAAGAAACAACTGATGTTAAAATGACATTTGATTCTTTAATTATTTTTTTATTCTTTCATTTGATTGAGCTGAGTTCTCCCTGAATATATACTATAAGTTTTTTGCAGTCACCTTCTATTAAAAAAAAGTCTGCAAATTCAGATGCTTTGCCCGCTCAGCTTCTTTCTTCATTGCTAAAGCTTCTGCTTCTTCTGCGCTTGAGGCTGTGAAACTCCAGAGCTAGCTTTGAGAGTTGTTCCTGTAAAGTTTCTCATGATTAATCCAACCAACAATAAGAGAATTGACAATCCATGAAAAATCAACATTTACTTTTTGTGTATCCCCTATTAAAGCAATCCAGAGGTTCTTAGATTCAATTGTAACATCATGAACAAGGCAATAAAATGGAGGAGAATAAATCCAGAATTGTAGAGTTCTTTGAACCCCCAGGGAAGTACTCAGGCATGTATTGATTTTTCCTTGGAATATATGTATGCAACGTTCTTTCCATATAAACCAGCATTTAATGACCGTAACTTGAATTTCCAATTGAGTACCTTTTAACTCAATCCAGTTGTAATAATATTTCACCAATGATGTATCGAAATTTAAGTTTAAAAGAATATCAAGGATGGGAGGATGCATCCACACCGCTTTAGCAAAAGGGCAATTAAAAAATAAATGTCTAATAAATTCAAGTGCATTGTTACAAAAAATATATGATACATCTATATTATTCATGAATCGTCGTACTCGTTGCTTAAAAGACAATGCATCATGTAAAAATTTCCAAAAATATGCAGTTACAGGATCAATTACATCATACTTTTGTAGGTATCATAAAGGGGTTATCCTCAAAAACCGTTATTTGGGGATAACATCCATCTCAGTTTATCTAAATCTAGCACCCATTCTACTGATTTCCTAAGCCTAGTGTTTAGGATTCTATTTGCAATAGAATTAGGAAAGTTATTTTGAACTGTGTATTCATTCCACTTCAAGTTGTCAGAGCCCAATAACTCTGAAACATATATTAAATTGTCGAGACTACTATAACTAGCATCCTCTAGACTATCCTCTTGTCCAGAAATCCGTTTAACTGACAAGATATTGATATCTTTGTCGTCTCTTACCTCTCATCTGCTATATATATAAATGAACTTAATTCCTTGTAAAATGTATTTCCATACCCAAGAGGTGTTATATAGTGTTTTTTAGCATGGAGTGCGGAACAATCTCTAAAATATTTGGCCTTGGGCTTAGAATCCCATAGAGATTTTTGGTTATTTACAGGCCTCCAAGAAATTAAGTTAATTTTATAGATTATAGCTTATTCATTTTTCCAGCATCCTTGAAGCCTAAGCCCTCTCCTTCCACTGATTTACATATTAAAGAGTAAGATTTATGATAAAATCCCACATAATTAGAGTTTTTTCCGCACCAGAAGACTCTCTGAATTGCATTTAGTTTCAGATTGATTTTCTTCGGTAGCACAAAACAACCCATTTGAAATATTCGCAAACTAGATAAGATTAGTTTATTAGTCACTAGTGGATTAGCTTGAGACAGAGTGTTACCTTTCTAACCCTGCACTTGTTATTCCATTTTTTGTGCAATAGTATCGAGAGTCTTTAATTTAGATTTATCAATGAACATTGGTGCTCACTGGTATGAGTCCTTTATGGTTTTCTTTACATTACTAAAGAATCAGCCAGATTTCCGAAATTTTTTAAGTTGGTCTGAGACTTTACTAAGTTGTTTAATGATGTTCACCAAGTTTTTACATTTGTGAAGATATGTAAACATATCTGAATATTTTTATCCCATGAATTCTTTTTCTTTTTCAAGTAAAAGCCTCGAAAATAATTCCATGCATGTGAAAAAAAAAAGGTAAAAAGATAGTGGGTCTCCTTGCCTCAGTCCTCGAGTCAGTTTGAATGACGCCAATAACATTAGAATTTAGATCCCTGAAAGCCAGAAACTGGCACAATTTCATTTTTCGAATACACAAATTGAAAGTTCCTTAAGCTTAACTTTTAAGCTAAACACAACTACCATTATATGGGTGGAGTTCCCAACCAGATGAGGAACTGTTAGCGGAAAAAACATTAAGATTTCCCAATTTTCATAGTCAAACTTTCTTCTAAACTAGATTTTATTTTGGTTTAGGATAATTACTAACTAACTAACAGTACATAGAGTCCATCAAAATGAGTCCACAAGGACTAACTAAAAGTTTATTTATTGTGATTTAATTTAAAAATTGAGTCCATCAAAATGAACACATAACATACTAGAAAGTGGACTCCTGTAATGGTTGTCACAACAGATAGAAACCTTAGGCAACATTATTGGTTTGGAACTTTGCAACAATGAAGAAAGGAAATGGATCTTACTTTTTTTTAATGAAAAAAAGGAGTCGTAGAAGCAGCTACTCAATTATAGATTTTGATCTTGCAGAGCCTGGTGTGGCTTCATGCAAATCCAAAATATAACCAGGAGAAACATTAGTGCATACATTATTGCTAGAGTTTATTAAACTACATAATAGAGACACCATATTTGGACCTTTCCAGTTTATATTTTCTAAGGTGTTTGTAATGTAAACTAGATTAGTTAGGTCTGTTAAGTTGTGTTATGAAGATGTTGCACCTTGACCAGATTACCTAGAACAAAAGTAATTTCCTCGATATGTTTCACACTTTTTCCAAGCTGAGATATTCACACTTTTACCAAGTCATGTTCTAACGTTTGAAGGAAGATATATATCTTGGAATCCAAACTTATTCTTTTTATTGTTATTTTCTTTGATTCATCAAAAAAGATTATCAAAGCAAAAAGAAAAAAGAAACCGAATATTCGAAGGGTAACCCAATAGACTGGTCCCAAACTAAACCGAAAACAAACCACATATTATCCTAACAAACATGGCTAACTTGAGCTTAGCAAACTAACATAATTTAATATAGGTACAAAAATAAAACTTCGACCCCACAAGGAAGCTTGGTTCCTCTTTACATATAATCTAGGATTACCCCTGGAAGCTTGGTTCCTCTTTACATATAAATCTTCCCCTACCCATTCTTGCAATTGTCTTGGTAAGCTTGTCAGCAGATAAATTTATTTCTTTATAATTATAATGTAATTTTATTCAACCCAGTTTACTCTTTATTATGTACCATTTCTTTTGGACATTCTAAGGATCCTTATTCTTGAAAAAATAAAGCACTTCCTTAAAACCAAAGGAAAAACAAACACAGTGATTCTGCATAAATACAACCCAATTTTCCAGCAAAAATAGCCATAACTTCATATATAAAATGAGAAGTTACACCTAATCCTCCAGGAGTAGCATCAAGAAAATTACCTTTATGGTCTCTTTTCAACAAAACTAAAACCTTTCAATCAGGATTAACCCTTGAGCTCCATCACATCACATAAGAACTTGATTCATGGCAACATTACTTGTATTGCAGTAGTTATATGGACTTTCCTACTTGTTAAACTAAAGGAATGAAGAACATGCAAATTATAAGTTGAATATCTCAAAATTATTTCATCCTGAATTCACATTCTTTTGTGAACATCCGAATTCTTAATTTCACCTTCTCCAAGTTTGGCCGAACAACATCGTATGAACTTTTAAACCTTAAAATCCCACATCCTTGACTGTTGCAACAAAAGTAGCACGTAAAAACAATTTAAAGCCTTTGTTTCTCACATTATCTTTTGTAGCACAAATGTAATTCAAAATTTTTGAGAACTTACTTGAAACTGGAGGATGAGTACCGGGATTCCAAACCTTTGAGAGTACAAGTAGATTCAATCTGATTCTCTATATAAAAGCAGAAACAGTGAACTTTTCAGACGTACCACGGCCAAATTATGTAATCTTCACCACCAGTGATTATAAGAAACCACGCAACAACAATATATTTTAACATAGGAGCATGAATCTGAAAAGAACTATCATGAATCAAGTCAGAAACCTTGAAGACTTTATGATGCTGAATATACTCTTCGTCAGGGAACCTTGGACAAATGACATTGTCAAATAGCAACACATCTTTTCAAAGTGAGATAGCTTTCCCATCACCCATTATCCATATGACATCGTGCATTAAGTCATCCCCAACCTAATTAAGGACAGGCAAAATAGAAGACTGCCTATAGTAAATTGTTTAATCACCATATGTATTTGAAATTTAATTAACATGCATCTAAACCATTCATCCTTTACGGTTGAGAGTCTCCATGGTAATTTCATCAACTTGTTTTATTCAATATTCCTAACCTTGTTATCGCTAAACCACCTTCATTAAATGGAACACATAGTTTCTCCCACTTCAAAATGATTACCTTTTTGATAGTTGGATCTCACGACCATAAAAATCATTGAAATCCTTTCATACAACTTAATAATATTCTAAGGCCATTTATACACAACCGTATTACAAATATGGTCACCCCAAACTTACCTTGTTTGGGGAGATAGATATCTTCGCCCCCAAGCATCTAACTTGTCTTGTAAATTCTAGTAACACCCCCAAATATGATAAGAAATGACACTACCATGCTTCAACACTATTTTAAAAAAAATAAAAAAATGTTGGACTCCTATTCACAAACCTGAAATTCTAGCATAGAACAGTAATTCTATTAACCACTGCATACCCTTTCAGAAAAACCAAACTGTCTAAAAGCCTCAAACATGAATTCTCATGTGATGAAATCATAGGCCTGAGAGATATTCACCTTGAGACCAACATTTTGACCCCTCCTCTTAATGATCAATCTTATTATCTAACTCATAAGCAAGAAAAATCTTTTGCACGCCATTCCGAATTGCACTCAGTCTTATGGTTGATTTTGTGGGACAAAGTAACATTGAACGCAATTTGGAATGATGTTTTGGATCTAATTTTATCTTACACCATTAAAATTATTCTTCCATGATCTATTTAGATGATGAGGTGACATCAAACTTGGAAGATGGAAGTCTTCCACTATTAGACTTACTCTCAAGGCAATTCTAATGGGATAAGTAAATAACCAAATTTGTTTATTATTATCCTTGGATAACCAAATAAAGTAACTCAATAATTGAAATATTGATTGTTGAGGAAATAATATAATTATGCAACCAAGTTACTGCCTCTGCAGCCAACTCTTGGTCGTTCGGCCATCACAGTGTCTCCATGGTTATGTTTCACATATATATATATATATATATCACACTCCAACCTTATTTCAAATCACACCTTATCTACACCTCAAAAAATCTCATACAAGTCTTTTCTGATTTCTTGCTAAACTTGTATAATCACACCATTTTTCAAGAAATATAACTTCCATGAGAGCACATACAGCTTCAATCTGATTCTTTGCACAACACCGGTAATGATGAACTTTTCATACATATCACCACCCAAATTATTTAATTCTCTCCACCAGTGATGCTAGGAAACCATGCAACATCAATATATTTTAACCTAGGAGCAGAAATATGAAAAGAATTATTATGAATCAAGCTAGAAACCTTCAAGTCTTTATGAGTCTGAATATACTCATCGACAGGGAACCTTGCACAAATAGTGATATCAAGTAACAACACATCTTTTTAAAGTGAGATTCTTTTCCCATCACCCACTATTCATCCGACATCTTGCATTAAGTCATCCATAAATTAGTTAAGTCCAAGCCAATAAAAGACTACCTATAGTAAATTATTTAATTTACCAGTATTAGTTTGAAATTTAGCTAACATGAATTGAGACCATTGATCATTCACGGTTGAGAGCATCCACAGTAATTTCATCAACATTGTATTTTTCAAGATTCCAAACCTTATCATCGCTAAACCACCTTCATCGAAAGTAATACATACTTTTTCCCACTTCAAAGTAATTAATTTTTTCACGACTGGATCTCAAAACTGTAAAAATCCTTGAAATCCTTTCAAACACCTTTATAACACTGTTAGGTTATTTATACACAAGTCATATATAATAAATATGACACTGCATAAAACATTTTTTTTACTAAACTAACCTTGTTTAGAAAGATGAAAAAAAATTCCCCACCAACCAGCCGCTTGTCTTGAAAAATTCAACAACACCCCAAATATGACAAGTATTGACACTAACAGACTTCAGTACCACTACTAAAATAAAAGATGGACTCCGATTCACAAGGACTAAAATTCTATCTAAGAAGAATAATTCTTTAACCACTTCATTCCCTTTCAGAAAAATGAAACCTTCTAAAAGCCGCAAACGTGAATTCTCATGTGATGGAATCATAGGCCAAAGTAATATCCAGCTTGAGACCAACATTTTCACCTCTCCTCTTAATGCTCAATCCCATTAGTAACTCAAAAGCAAGAAAAAAAATCATGTCATTTCGAATTGCACTCAGTCTTAAATCTGATTATCCCTTTATGACATTGATTTCGTGGGAAAATAATGTTGAATGAAATTCGTTTTGGAGATAATTTTACCTTCCACCATCAGATTTTTTCTTCCTCAATTTATTTCAAGTGATGAGGTGGCACTGATCTTAGAAGGTAGAAGTCTTTTACTGTTAGACTAGCTCTCAAGGAAATTCTAATGAGATAAGTAAATAACCAAATTTGCTTATTATTATATTCCAATAACCAAATAATAAAACTCAATAATTAAAATATTGATTGTTAAGAAAATAATATAATCATGCAACCAAGTTATTGCCGTTGCAGCCAATTCTTCGTCGTTCCGACATAGTATTTTCTAACAGTTATATTTCACACATCTATACATAACGCACACTAACCTTATTTAAACTCACACCTTATCCGTTAGAGCATAGCTCGGTTGAACTCACCAAGCGTTGGTATGTCAAGTTTGGTTGTCATATTTTAGTATCAAAACTCATCTAGAGCCGCTTGATTAAATACTAGAGTCAACTTCGTTTAGGTTAGACTAGAAAGTCTAGGAATGTTGAGACATACAAGTATTACTCTGAATACCCGAAGAATGAGAAGAAGTAACAAACTACAATGACGACATCATCCTTCCACTTTAGGTTAGTAATGTTGACTTGAACTTGTTTCATTCTTAACGTATCTTTCAAGTCGTGCATATTGAAAACATAACTGTGAAGTTGTACATACTGTACATATTGTATATAATACTCTAATGATGAGACATGATCATAATAGTATGATCATAGTATTAAGGAATTAGACTACGAAGTATGACGCTTATCTTTTGAACTTCGTAGATACGAAATCGACATAATCTTGTATATAGTTTTATGATTATGTGAATGGATGTATGGTGAAGATTTCATCCAAGGAAACAACGTTTTACATTTGTTTAAAGGAAAAATATTAATGAACTTGTTTCATGAATCGAAAGGGAAATCAATAGGTTTATTGTTCCGGCTATTCATTGTACATTCTTTGGATGACCAATATGTGTGAGTTGGTAGAACCGATCTTAACTCAGTTTATGTATCTTGGTATAACCGATCACAATACCTAGACTTATGATTTGGTATGACCGGTCCTGGTAATTGGTGTAACCAATCCTAATTAATCACCATGAGATAGTATGATTGATCCTTATAATTGGTGTGACCGATCTTGGTAATTGGTGTGACCGATCATAAGTGTGTGTGACTGATCCTTATAATTAGTGCAATCGATCCTAGTGACTGGTGTAACCGATCACAAGTAGATACCATGTTTAGGTAGACACGATCCTAGTGATTGGTATAACCGATCCGAACCCATGTATGTGACTAGGTAGGACCGATCACAACTAACCATTGTGACTTGGTTTGACCAATCACATAGTAGACTTGGAAGTCCGGTAGAACCAATTCTAAACTTGTTTGGAAGTGTGGTAGAACCGATTCTAAGGTGCAAATCCATGTAAATACGGAATAACGATTTGCAGTGTAAAGATATCAACATACTTTGAACACGAGCAATATCTATTATTATTTATTACTCAAAGATATTCCTTGGTATTAAAGGTGATCCTGCGCCGAAATAAATTAAGAATCTTTTAATTAAGGTTTTTGGTTTTATATGCTTTAATTACCGTCAATTAATGCATAGATCTAGAGAATAAAATTAAGTAATATGCATTTACCAATTGGAGATTTTCTATGAGACATTTCAGAAATATTGGACCAGCATTTATTGGAATTAGGAAAACTGAATTTGGGCATTCATTGCATATCTTGAGAATATTTTCGGTTTTGGAAATTCCTTGGTGTCCAAACATCCTTGGTCTATCAATACCTAAGTTTGCATTTCTAGCAAACTATCCTAAGAGCCAAGCAAACTTCATTTCTTGTTGTTTCTGGTGGAGTCGTCTAATGGGGGAGGAAAGTATCCTAATTAGGCGAAATCTCTTACGAACGCTTGTTTAAAGACTTTTGTGCGATCAAGAAGCTTTACGAGTACTGTTGGTGGGAAACTAGATAATTTCAGTGTTATTAGTTTTCGATTTGATTGACTAGCAATTGTTAAAACTTTGATTTCACCTAGTTTGTTTATTCTTGAGAATCTTCTCTTATGATATAAGATTCACTCAGACTAGATCAAAGTATCGACGAGATCTTTAGAACTGTTGTTAGATCTAAAGATATCTTGTGATAATCCATTGTTAACAGACTTCGTTCTATGTGTGATTGATCACATGATATTCAAGTGGTGTTGTGCAGGTTTTTGAAGGCAATAGAAAATTTGAAGACGAAGAAGAGTTCTTATTAGTTTTCGTATCTTGTGGATTTAGTGCACAAACCTTGATCGGCTGAGATCCAACTAGAATCGATTTATCTTTGATAGATCTGATTGATTAGTTGCGTGAGATCGGCATTCTCTACATTTCTCTTTGAGATCTATATTGATTAAGTGTGAATCTAGACTTGACTATTTCAGTAATTATTTTTTATATTGATCTAACCCGACAAATGAGTTTATGATTAAACATAAGAGCCTTTGTCAACAACTCGTCATTATCTTGTAGCAAGATTGATTAGAGTGGTTACCAAACAGATTCTTCCTTTGTTGTTTGGAATATGATCCAATTGCTATTCACATGCGTGACTCTAGAAGTCGAAGGCAAAAAGATACTGAGGGAACTATGTAGTTAGGGGTAGTCTGCTTGGTCTCAAATATACGAAGTTGGTTTAGATTTTGTACAATGGCTTAATTCTGAGAGTATTCAAAACTGGACTAGGTACCGGGGTTTTTCTGCATTTGCGATTTCCTGGTTAACAATGTCTTGTTGTGTATTTTACTTTGTTTTTCGTATTATAATTGTTATTATAATTAAGTAAAATACACAAGTACGTTAACTCTGTAATACTTGATAGCGATCCTATAGAGTTTCGGTTATTACCGAACCTATTATCAAGTACACACTTTGTTGTTGTATCTTCTCGAGCTTGTATCCATAGTCAATCACACAAGTGATCTTGTTGTCGTATTGTTTCGATCTCGTATCCATAGACGATTACAAGAAGTGTGAACCGAATTGTCGTATTATCTCGACTCTGTCTATAGACGATCACATTCGGAAGAGGACTTATAGGTTGATAAATAAAATATTGTGGTATATTTGGGTACCCTCTTTTCATTATATACACCTCAAATAATCTCACATAAATTTCTTATAATCTCTCACTAAGCTTTTATAATAATAATTATACAACTCCAAGTATAACATTGTGTCGAAAGGAGAAGGTACCAAGTACAACACCAACTTTTTCGTTCGGCAACCTGTATGGAAAATACCTAATACAATTGCAAGTAGATATATTAAAGATCCTTGAACAATATGTATATAGAGTTTTTCTCTTATCTCTTCCACAATCGATATATCTACACAACCAAGTTCGTGAACCTAATTGTGTAAAATATTTAGGACGATCTCACAAATCAATATCCAAGATCAATAGTTGTATCCAAATCAAGAGGATCCGAATTCTGCCAAGTACGAGACTTGTTATCTATATTTCAAGATACAAATCCTACAAAAACTACACTCGTAATCGATCACAATTAATAAAGACTTAAACTACCTAGATTGATATACGTATTACTTGTGTAATCTTATTATAAAGATAAAGAATATAACGCGGAAAAGGAAAAGGAAAAACACAACACACCAGAAGTTTTATTCACGAGGAAAATTACACATGGATAAAACCCCCGGCACTTTCTACAACTTTGAACACGAAACTGTATTAAGCGGCTACAAACACTAGCATACTATCAGACTTCGGGCTGGAATGTAGTTGAGACCGAATTAACCCTTCAATCAATTCAGCTGCAGTCGTGCTCCTTATGTATCTTGAACCTTGCAAGGCCTTACGCAATTGATTCCCTTAGATGTGTCCTTTACAGCCTAAGAGTTGCTTCAGCCTCGTGAAAACTTTTGATACCAATCTGCCTCTAACAGATAAACCTATTTGATTTGCATTTAGATTTTTTAGACCAAGGCTTGGAAGTATGTTTGCAATAGACAAATCTATCAAACTTCACAAATATGGAGCACTTACACTCAGTTATCTGAGAAGCCTGGATTACCAACCACCTCTCAAGAAAAATCTTAAAATGATCAACAAAAAAGAGTTTATGATATATTTGGAAATCACAAAGTCTGAGGCGAAGAGAACTTTGTGATTTCTATCCATCTCGTTCCTGATTTGAGAAATCAAGAGTCTCGAAGATCAAAAAGAACGAGATCAAGATGCATGAACTATCAAGGTAAAGATAGTCGGACCTGGCTCCACGTATCCCTAAGTGAAGTCTTTAAGTCGTAAACCTAATTATATTTATCAGAGGAAAACTAGGTCAATAGAGGACGACTCTAGCAAGCAACTAAGATACAAAGTGTTAGGGGTTGAATTTTGTAATTGTTTGAGTCTCTTTATTTATAGACTTTACAGACTAGAGGTTGCTTTGGATTCAAGCTAAGATAACTTGAGAATCAGGAAAATACTTTCGTTGTTTAGATGAAACTCTTGTTTGGAGTTCATGTAAGCATGTGAGGAGTTTGTCTTGAAATTACATAAAAGAATATACATTATGGTCCAGGGTTTTGGAACCGTGTATAATGATAGTTCATGGAAAGTATGCCATATGAACATATAAGCATAATCATGTTCATTTGAACACTTAAGACTTTAATCATGAATTGCAAAGACAACATAATTTAGTGATCAAATATGTCTTAAAGGTGTTTATGAGAGTTTTAGCGATGTCAAACATATTTATGAAAATTGTTTATGAGCATCTGCTTAATTCGTATTGGGTAGGTATGTGCAGGGGTACCCGTACCTGAACCAGTTCGTGAATTCTGGAAGCTAGGATACGTATAACCTTAAGTTGTTCACGAACTCAGCCCCTTAGGATGTACGTGCCTCCCCACTTTACGAAATTCATAACCTTAGGGTACGCAGACTCGGTATGTGTAACTACCTGCGTTCGAACTCAGATGTCTAAGGTACGCGTACAATGTATGCATACCTAACTTATATCCAGTTTTCAGAAGTTCTGAAAACTTTGTTTTCATATTTTGAAATATTCCCAATCACCATAGATATATCATTGCTTGGAATATTTCTAAATGATCAACTTGAAATAAAAATAGTTCTTGAACAATAAATTGTTCTTAACTAGGATTGTTAAGGATCTATGAGCATCCATTTCTTGATCAATTTCGAGATGTTTAACAAGAAAATCTTGACTTGAAACTTTTTATTTGCAATATTAAATTTACTAGAAGTTGTACAACATAGTTTCATACAGATAGAATGGTAATGCCGCGATTAAATAGGATGACTCGATCTTCTCATACCTCTTTGTCGATGAAGTTCTATAAATATCTTCGTTTCATCTCCAGTCTTCAATCTCCGAGGGTTTATTCAGTGATGTGTGACACTCAACTACCATAATTTAATCCTAGTCCGAGACTTGACTTTAGTAGATAAGAAATCAAGATACAGTTTGCGCTACTAACATTGACAACAACATTGAGATAGCTAAACTTGGGAGTTCGCCTGAGCAGTGCTCTAACATGGTGAAAGATGTTGCTCTTTGTAGATTATATGTGTAACACCCTTGATTTGAAAATAATTGAGCAAATAGACTATAACCAATTATTTATCTTAAACTTACACTGAGGCCTTCTTCAGCACAATTGGCTCCATAACTGGAAAAAGCGAAAGTTTTACGTGTTGGGCGGAGAGAAATTTAAGGATGAATGACTCCTGAAAATCTAGTGCTGGATGATTGGAGCGAAGCCTGTTATTTTTTTTAATTGTTGGATGGTTATAGTGGCTAAATAAGGACAATATCGGTAGACGGTCAGGTCATTACTGTATATGTTAAACATGATAAATCTTATTAATGGTGCACAACAAACAAGTCTTACATTTTAGCAAAATAGCATGACCAATCTTGCATGGACATGCAATTAGAATGGCCATGATTCACAAGAGTTCTCTAATCACTTCTTCTCTTTAGTATCTTGACACTCCTCTTAATTTCTACGTTGCTAAAGTGTGCAAAACAAATTTATTCTAAGATCACAATAAGTTAATAAAGTCAATTAAGAATTCAAAATTTTGAACTGGAATCACTAGGGCTGTCAATGGGTACCCATTACCCGGATCCGGAACCGGACCCGGTATATTAGGGTCCGGTTCCGGGTCCTAAAGTTGGACCCATTAGCTACTTAGGACCCGGCGGGTAATTACCCGATTGGACCCGAATTTAAACGGGTCCAAACGGGTAATACCCATTGGGTACTCGCGGGTATCGGGTACCTGTTTATTCATTCTTTTATTCATGTTTTTAGCAAAATTATAAGTATTTTTTTCTAGTTTTAGCTTTGATATTTTACTCATTTAAATTTTTTCTCTTACATTTAATCTTTATTTAGTACATTCATAAGAAATAATAATAATTTGTTATAAAAATTACTTAAATCCAAGCTAAAAAGAGAAATATATTAAGTTTTTGAGATTTTTTAAATAGTTTTCTTTAGACCCAATGGGTACCCGGAACCGACGGGTACCCGGGTATTTAAACGGGTCCGGTTCTGGGTCCACAAATTTAGGAACCGGACCCGGAACCGGACCCGACCTTTATAAGTAGGGTCCGGGTCTAGTGATACCCGGGAGGACCCGGACCCGTTGACACCCCTAGTAATCACCACATCAACCTCAATTTACCGCTTTCCATTTTTTACTGTAAATGTAATAGTTGGTTTAGTAAATGTAATTGTTAGTTCTAGTTAATTTCTTTTGTTGATTTACATGTTAATAGATTAAACTTCTTCTCTGAAATTTCTTTTAGATAAAGAAACTCTTCTCTCTTTAGAAAAAACTTCTTCTCTGAAAACTTTTCAAACCCTGGCAGCCAAACTCTTACACAACCCAGATCGGCTCCGTTGGAGCAAATCTGAGCAGGAAAGCTCAACCCATTGTCTAACTTTGTTTAATATTCCCTATTTGCTAACCGTATGATATGTTTCTCAGCTCTCTCTCTCCGAGGACTCTAACCTATGATATGTTCTTTTGTCATTTTTTTATTTGTTTTGTTTGATTTTTCTTCACCCTCTTAACTTATTCATCACAACAATTGATTTTCACGATTTTGTTGCTAATTTGGAGAGGGTAAGTGCAGCGTATTCTCGCATTCTCAATACCCTTGGTGTTGATCTGATTGTTTTGAAAATTCCTAATAAGCTTGAAGCTCAGGTCTTTTAGGAAATTGGGTTTATTGAAATTTAATCTGTGCTATATAATTAAAAGACTCAGCTACCCTGATCAAGCAATGTTGTGCAAAAAAGCTGATAGTATTCCCTCATTATTCATACACGATGATGTTATCTGATTGCTTTGACAATTCCTAATAAGCTAAAGATCAGGTTTTCCTTGACTTGCTGTGGAGCCTGTTTATCAATGTTATAATATATCTATTACTATCGAATCGTGAGATGGTGGATAGTCTCAATTTAATAATTTACTGTCTAAGGTAAAGGATTATGATTATGTGTTTATGATGTGTATTTCATCCGCGTAGGCTTAGCAGAACTGCATGAGAAAGATGATCCAAATATCCAGCATGGTTCTTCTTCAGTCCCAAGGATGGTGTGAATGTGACTTGAAGCTTAATCAATTAGTTTAAAGATTAGCAAAAGAGGAATAAAAGCAAATCACAACACACCCACTTAAACTGCTAAGTTAAGCGGTATTGTATGTACAAAAGTGTCACCATAAAAGAGAACAGATTACTTGCAGCAGCTGAGATACTCTATGTTAGGGAATTATTTATTTATTTTCAGCTGATCAATCCATCTTTTCAGTTTTGTGGATAGCACAATTTTAGTAATATTACAAGTTTCAAACTTGGGTAGAATTGATTTGCCACATTTTCCTGAAAACAACAAAAATATCCAAGTATTGCAAGTTAATAAGCATAAGCAGTTCCCTATATTCACTGTATCTCTATACTTATTCTAAACTGTTTGAAAAATCCAAGACCATTAAATTTGGGTGGTAGATTGGGAGTATACCTTCCTCTGCTTTCATGGCAACATTTGAAGCTTAATATCTTTTTCTGTGCTTCGATTGTATCAATTTTATAATTATGACTTCAATTTTTGTTTGGTGATATTATTTTATTATTGTTGGCAGTGGATTTCCTCTTTGGTTGCATTTTTCAATGGGGATTAAGCTTCAGCCTGATAGTGAGCCATCCAAGGTGTTTCTTCTTTACCCTGTCCAGATGCCAATATTTACTCATTTTATTTTCTGTTTGACGACTCTAGAAATCGATTATTTTCTTCAGAATTTGTTGTTTTAAATAAAAATGCAAAATTCACTGCCAAAATTTGGGTGTGTGGTGAAAAACAGGCTTTTTATCCTTTCACAGTTTGGTTTCATTCCTATCGCTATTCGCATTGTACTCAACATTGACGTTGTCGTTTTGCAGTTAAATGAAAGTATTAATGAATGTCAGTGGCGTCGCTTTTTTTATAAGTTAACAATAACCAAAACTAAATATTACTGAAGGGATGGTTGAACCTGAACATGAAAAAGATTTTGGTTGAATGGCTTTCAGTTTTGTTGATATGCTTCCAATATTAAGGTACCATAGTTAACTTGGATTTGGGAAATTACAACTTACAAGTTTTTTAGCTGTCCTGACTTTTTGTATCATGATAACAACTGGTAGAATATATTTTTTATACACTTATATCTCCCGTGATATAATTCTGACCTTCATTATGCTATGTTTTTTTTACAGGTCATGGTTTGGGAGGATGACAAAAGCCTGTGGACAAAAGAGCTTTGATCTAGATCAAATATTTGGGCAGTTGGGTGAACCTGTTAAAATAATTGTATTTTAGAGCAGAAGATTTTCATGTAAAAAATTTCAGGTTAGATGAAGCTTTCGCATCAAACTGAAATGTCCCCAAACCCCAAGGGACATATTGAAGTATCACATGTCTCAGGGTCAGTGGTACTTGCTTTGCCAGGACTTAAGAAGGGGAAAATAAGGGTTGAAAATTATGACTAAGAAGGCTATGTTCATTATTGCCCATGATTCAAACATTAAATGTTTGTCACTAACACAAAATGGCAGTTGCTTGCTACAGGCAGCTCAGAGGGAACCTTGGTTAAAAGTTTTAAACTTTGTCGCAAGAGGTATGTTTTGTTTACAAAGAAACTCTTATTTTTCTTGCACCGAAAACTATTTTATATATAGCGTTGTTGCCTATTCTGTAGGATCCTCCTACGATTTAGCACTGTTTGTAATAAAGATCCCATAGGCCTATATAACAAAAACGAATTTATTTAATTGTTCATTTGCTAACAGGTTCACCCACACAATTTGAAAGAAGAATAAAGGTGTTGTTGTCAACAAGTTCATGTTCAAGAACTCTTTCACTAGTATATCCCTCCAAGCACCAAGATCACAGCGTTGTTGCTTTAAGAGAAACCTAACATCTAAGATTTTTTGGAAAAAATTTCAGTTCAGACCTTGTTCAGGTGCTTCTGTTCCAAATGCTTTTTATGCATCGCGAAATACTGATTTTCAGTGATTCAAATTGGACCAACTAAGAAATTCATTATGAGCTTATTGAGCTGATCCTATATACGTACTAGAGATGGCTTTCTTTAAAACCACCACCATAACTTTTGATACCGTAGAAACAATGTGTCTCAGTAGATGATTAATCTTGGTGTGTTGGACTTGACTTAACTAATCCACATAGCCACTTAAAGTAACCTCTAAGTGATGTCATTGTGGTACCCTACCAAATGGGTATGTGACTTTATTCTTGATTTTGTTGTGTTTTGATTAATTCAGGGAAAATCGTGTATAAATAACTAAAATAGAGGACTTCTGGGTTTGGAGAGGACTTCTGAAATAGAGACCAGCAGACAGAAAATAGAAAATTGGAGAGGCTGACAATGTTTTTGTTGCGGGTATTAAGGATGCTGAGACTATTGTACATGCAATTCGTGTAGGGAGGGGGTATTATTGTATTCATTCAACTTATGAACTGTTATAGAACATGAGTTTTTTAAGATTGATTTGTTTATCATAGAAAACGGGAATCTCTAAGTTCACGGTTGCATCTATGCTTTCAGTTGAAACCTGCAAAAGTAATTGAGAATGAGAACTATGCTTTAGCAGCTGGAATTCGAGATTGAAATTCCGAATTAGAAAATGACGCGGCGAGATGACGGCATTAGTACTATTCATATCTCTGATCTTAATGACAGGTGTTTGTATTCTCAAAATCAAGCTTCTAATTTTATTTTTATTTTTCTGTATGTATTCTTAAATCAATTAGGTTACTGGAGAACATTTCTTTCTCAATTAGGTCACTAGAGAACAGCTTGTAGCACTCTTTGTAGATTATTCAAATGACCTTTAGGTACCTATTTGATGTCATATGAAGCTTTTTGTACAAGTTTTATAATAGTTCCAAGGGCATGGGACCAACAATATACAATCTTTAGTTCAATTTTTTTTTAGTTATTGGAATCTAGAAATGTTATATAATATGGTACATCATTAGTTCTACTAAATTATGGGTTCAACTTTCTTTTGATGCATGTTAAATAGTTTTATATAATTATTTCATTCATGTAGTTCGATAGTCTAATTACTTAGTTTACTTTGGAACCACATGATACAACATCTTTAAGGATGCATACAAGTTCCTTTGGAAATGCAAAAGGCTCTGGGAAACCCTATCAGAGGCACATGGAGTAGGCCTTTGATGGGCTTGGAATTTCACTTCTTTTGACCTCCAATCAGCAGCTATTCAGGTATCCTTCTATACCTTCATATAGGAAACTTATACATGTAAAGATCATGTGCAAAGGGAATCATATGTGGCCTATACCAGGTGGATCTTAATGTCTTTATAGGTGTGGTTGTTAATGATTGGAAGGATGAGAGCGATAAATTCACGACTTTTAAGCAGTGGCTTGATTCCTGCAGGTATTAATTTCCCAAATCTATTTCCTTAAATTCATGTTTTATAACTTTTTTTTAGTAACCCCTGTTTAGATCTCTATTGTCTTAATTTGGATCTTGGTAATCAGTATGATCCATAATTGTCCATGAAACAATGTACTTTGATTCCTTCTGAACAGAACATGGTCGGTATTGATAAACTATGAGTCTACCAAAACAAAGGGAGTAGATGACAATGTAATTGCAGGTTCATCAATATGATGTTGTTGTGTATTTCTTTCTTTAGAATCCGTCTGATCCTTTTTACAAATTATGTTATTGCTTACTTAAAATTATTGTATGTTAGCACAATATACACTCATGTAATCATTGTACCTTCTGTCTTAGCTCAAGTGGAAGAGCACATGGTTCTCAACCATGTAGTTGTGGGTTCGACTCCCACAGATGGCATTGTTATTTGAGTAGGATGAAACCCCACAGGTTTCCGTTGAAAATATTAGCTCATCATTACATAGTGAAACACATGGATTAAGAGGGGTGTCATATAATACTTGGGAAACATCATAGTACTTGGGAAACATCTAAATGGAACAAGCTATTTCAAATTCTTTGTGACGTCAAAGCAATGATATTCATTTTGTGGGGTAGATAATTCAACAAGTGAAGGATATTTTGGGACTTGGGAATATAACAGGTCCAGACTCTCTCCATTCCTCCAATTTTTTATAGAGTCAGGAATGGGTTCTCTAATTGAGCTGGAATGGAATCAAGTTGAGGTTATTGTTTACAATTCCCATCACATCTCTTCTGCTTATGGATTATTTGATTGTGTTGATTTTCCTCTGTGAATGCATGTGTTTGGTTGTTATGTTTATTTTATTGTATTAACCTATAGATTCTATCTGCACTTGGCAGTATATACGGTCAAGGTTTACATGCCATTCTTCTATCTTTAATGACTGCCGCTTTTTATTGTTCCAGTTAATTCACATCAATACTTGAGAATCCAGTGGCATCAGGAAAATCTGTTGAAGCTATGTCGTACTATGATACTTTGCGGCAAAACTACCACAAATACACTGTGCCGAGGAAACCACCTTCAACACTCAACTACATGATATTGGGTTGCAGGTAAAGGAAAGTTAATTTACATTTGGAATTTGGTGTATTGTTACTCCACTCGCTTTAGCAGTTTCTTTTAATTCATCTTTGAAAGGGACGGGTAAATCAGCTCTCCCAAAATAGCAATTTTCTTGTTCCTACAAGGGGTTGGGAAGACTTTCTAGGTTTAGTATGTCTGCAAATTATAGAAATTTTGTTAGACCAAGATCTCAGTAATTTCTTGCTTTACAAGGGGATGTTTGGTAACCATTACTTTAATGGATTATCAGCCCATAATCCATTATGCAGATTATAATGGATTTTATATGTGTTTGGTAACTATTATAATAATTGATTATTTTAATCATAATTGAAAAAATTCATTATTTCCATAAACAGAAAAAAGTTGTTTTGAAAATTTATTATAAGTTATTTTTTCCAACAAACTCAAATTGAATTGTTTTTCCTTATTTTTTCTAAACTATTAAGAGAGAGACAAAAAACCAACATAGGACTAAAAAAAACATCCTAGATCATTGTTCTTTCTTCTCCTTTTTGAGATCATCATTATAAGATAATCAATTCTCTATATAAAAATAGATTTTTTTCGAGCGCTCTCATTAACTGGAGCTTCTGATTGATTCTGGCCCCACCATTTAAAATTTCGGCCAATAAAACTAAACTAGAATCTTTCCATATATAATATATATTTTCAACCAATCACATTCAAGAAAAAATAATCTAAATTTAATAATATCTCCTAAAATTCCAAAAATAAATAAATGAAGTAGTTTAATAATCCCAATTAAATAAATAAATGAAGTAGTTTAATCAATCATAAAAATAAAAATAAACAGTTCAATGTCCGATTACACTTCTGATAATTATAAATCTATCTTAAATACAATTCCAAACTACTGATATTTAAACTAACTATAATGGAAATCATGATCAAATTTAAAGAGGCTTTTGATCAAATTTAAATCAGTGATTAAAATCATGATTCTATAGAATTGTATATACTTACATGCAAATCGAACATGCTTCCTTCTTGCATATAATCATTGATCATTGATCATGTCCAATAACCAAAAAAAAAAAACGTTAATATAAAATCATGGAGTGTTTGAGGTTGATATAAAGCAAAACAATGTTAACAGAAAAGTATAGAAGACAATCATGAGAGAATTTCAATATTTTTTAAATTTCGATATATTTTTCTTAATATCACTCATTCTATAAAATAAAAAATAGAGACCAAAGTAACAAAATTCTGAATATATTCTAAAAGAATTTCAAAAGTTTTTCTCCAGTGTATATGGAAGATTTTTTATTTTTGAAAACTCTAAACGCGGAAAGTTTTATTCCGCTATTTTTCTGTAAAAGAAAATTTAATAAAATAGAATAATTCTATCCATAGACGAATCCAAAATCTTAAGTACATATTTTCTATCATAAAAAAGGAAAAACTTTAATGGAAATCGGTAATTCACATAAATGACCGCGTTTCCAAAAATAATGGAACAAATAAATGTTGTTATCTAAAAAGATATAAATTGTGAATATTTTTGGATATTTATGGATTTTGTTACCAATTTTTTTTCCTTTTTTTTTCCCTGGGGTTTGTTATATAAATGATTCGAGCAAAGACAGCCCATTTGTTTGCACCTTGATTCTTTCTTCTAGGGTTTTCTTAGGTTTTTTTTTTTTCTTCTTATTGTTTGAGGTTTTGTTGATAGATGCAGGTATGCTCAAAAGTGTTCCTAACTTCCATGTAATTTTCGCAGGGATAATATGATAGCATGAAGCGCTTGGTAAATCTCTTTGTCTCTTACCTACTTAATGTTATTTTCATATACAAAATCTTTTGTTCTTGGGTTGATTTCTCTCTATATAAAGCATTTCACATAAGCCAAATCCCATAGTATTGTCATTTCCTTTTCTTTTCTAATGCCTTTTTTCTTTTCGATTCATTACTTTGTTGTCTGACCAGCTATGATGTTTGTTTTGTAGAAATAATAGATTATTACGATAACGGGTGATAATTGTAAATCAATGAGAATTTTCTAATATATATATATATAGAAAGAATTCTAATGACATCAAGAAACTGGTACATCTCTTTCTGATATAAATGTTTGATTGATTCTAGGTAATACTACTTATCACGTACGTTAATCAACCAACAAAGAAGAATGAGATGAATTTGTTTGTCAACAAATAAATTTCCGAACATTGACATGCTCCTTTTAGACGGAGATTAACGTAAGCATTCCAAACCCTTTCTTTATAATTTAATTTGTGATTGTTACTATATTTAGTGGTGTACATATTTCACAGTGGTGAACAAAATAGCATGCACATGCAAGTTTGAAGAATATAGATGGAGGTAATAAAAAATTCTTAACAAGATTCATTTAGCATCTTTAATTGCACTTAGAACCTCATGCCATTGAAATAAGTCTTGCGTAATCGATTGACCATGACCGTACTTTTTAGCAGATGCATATCATTTTTCATGGAACCAGATTTTTAGTTTGAAGAAAGGTTCACAATCTCTGGCCTTAAACTTCCGTAATATTGTAATCGGTTTTGTTTGTTTACCTTTTTATTTTCTG
Organism: Papaver somniferum; assembly: GCF_003573695.1. NCBI lineage: Eukaryota > Viridiplantae > Streptophyta > Magnoliopsida > Ranunculales > Papaveraceae > Papaver > Papaver somniferum. Next base: position 172,933,818 of record NC_039359.1, on the reverse strand, counting down.
ATATTGTTATTAATTCTTTTGATTGTGTTTTTATTTTCTTTTTTAATTGATAAAGACTCGACACTTATGAGGAACTTAAATCTGATTCCGAGTAACGACATAATATTGATTGTTGAAAGATTTGTATGTTTTTATTTGGTGATCGAAACCGCTAAATGTTTTTTTAGTTGTTCTTTAACCATGTATTTATGTGGATGATGTAGTGCTGGTGTATTGATTTGTTTGCATTCCAGTGGTGTATGCCTCGGCCACCATTTAAAAAGAAATGGCCATCCCATTTTATTTCTTTTATTGTTCGTTTATGTCTTGAACTGCATGCTATAATAGTTTAAACAAAACAATCAATGGTGCTCACCTGAAAGTTCTAATGTATGTTATTTCATACACTGGTATGTGCTTCATGGTAAATCTCAGTATTAATGGGATGGAAGAGATTGTCTAATCACCCTGTTGGAGAATCAATTTAGGTAGCGTCATTGCAATTTTATTAAACGGTTTTTGTAGGGTTTGAGATGCCATCGATACTGAATTTTGGGTTTGCAATACATGTGTACATGTAGCTGAGTTTCCTTTTCCTGGATACTGCTGCTGAATGATATGTTTTCTCGAACTTCTTGAATACTGGAGCGAGCAAATGTTGGAAAGGCAAGACAACTTGGTGGCCTTATGAATAACTAGGTAGTTGGCTGAGATTGTATCAGTATATTGTTCTTTGTTTACGTTGGTTTACTAATCATGATAAACTGAATTGTCGGCACTTGAGTTTTAGCTATAAATCCATCGTTTGTTGTGTATATCAAATAAAAAAAAAAAAATCGTTTGTTGTGTATAGTGGAAAAACACGCTCCAATGTTGTCAAGTTAATTTTTTTTTTTGAACTCATTAGTTCATAGACCCCAAGGAAGAGACGATCTCTGAACTGTAAGCTTTGAGGCCATAATGTATCTTCATTATTATTAACATTTTTCTTGAAATTATTAAGTTAAATCATTTTAAAGAGCAATTTTAGATATACAACATTCTAGACAACACTGAAACAACCTCTTCACATAGAGTTAGGAGGGGTCCAATTTTGGGCCATACAATTAGAAGTTATGTGAGAGGGTTGTTTTAAGTGTTGTCTAAAATGTTGTTTGTCTAGAATTTTTGCATTTTAAATTAGTAAGGTAAGACATTGGGAACTCCAATCACAACACTGAAGAGAAAATAGACACCATTAGTTCATAGGTCCTTCGTTGTCGCGACTGGCGCGATTATAGTGATACCATGCCTTATTATCGATTTGTTACCATTTGTCGCAATTCCAACTTTTTTTCCTTTTTTTTTTGTTTTTTTTTCTTTTTTTACAGTTTTCCCCTTTGTTCTGTTTGTAATAGATATCGTGGTCATTTGCTATTTAGTGAATCCCCCCAAATAGAATAAGTGCACTTAAAATATATCAACAATCATATTCAGGAGCCACGAAAGATTATCCATTATATTAAGTTCCCTGATAGCTATTCATTTACAAATATATTGTGAGTTGTGTGATATATCTGTATGAGTGAAGATGTTTAAAAAAGTATCTTTATCGATCAAAATTAATACTTCCTCTGTTTCAAAAAAATCGTCTTCCATTCTATTTTGGTCTGTTTCAAAAACGTGTCCAGCTTCTGTTTACAGTATAATGCTTGCATCCTATCATTGTGCTAAGTTATTTAGCTTGATAGATCGGGTAGGACTCTTTGATAAGATTAATAATGTATATAGAATTAACGGACTTTAAGTTATATGCAACATAATTCATTAGTGGATAATATTCTTTATCATATAATTTTTCTCACATCGCCATGCATGTCTGTCATTGGTTCCTTGCTCATGTATTTACAAATTCATCAGGACTTTTCATTTACTTGCAAGTTGGTATCGTACTCTTTGATATCACTTTGTGTAATTTTTTTAGAAGGTATATTTTCTAAGAACTCAAAAATTGTGCCGAAAATTAAGACTTATCCCGTATACACACCCGAACATACCAAAACACTCGATTCATAAATAATTCGCTCTATAATATATGATTAATCCTACAATTTAATGGCATTCTACATTGTCTTAATTAGTACATATTGGCTTGAGATTTTCTTCTCTTTTGGGGGTTCGTCCTAGAGTTCCAAGGTAAGTACGTATACAAAAATACACTGACTCAATTTATTTGAGTCACTCTAACTACTTGAGTTGAATCCAAAATTTTTGTTTCTTAGTTTGAATCCTAATTCTTGAAAAAATATATTTTTTTAAATATACATGAACTCACACATATAATGGTTCACTCCATTCAACTCGATAAAAAAATACTAATACACGATTTATAAAATAACATATTATAATGTAAGAACAAACATAAACGACCCAATAAAATATCTATTTTAGATTTAATATCTCTACTTATTATAATTATAATTTATTTTATGTTAGCGAAGAAAATTAATGCTCGATATCCATTTTACCTTAACAAAATGCCAAAAAAATCAGATGACATGGCCGGATTCAAATAATTTATAAAACAAAATTCAAAGAACTGAATGAGACTATGATGGGATGGACTAAAAGAGACAGGACTATATAAAAAGAAATAAGGTATGATTTCCAAAAATTTAAAGAATATCAAAATTTCAAGAAATATTGGAACCATATAACTTTTTAATTATCGATCTATGAATCTGGAATAGAGATTTGAAGAAGTTGTAATGCAAACCATCGACTTCTTTATATATTCTTTTTGATTGCATTGGATTTTTATTATTTATAACATATTTTATTGATTTTGAAATCATGAGTTTGTCTAATTTTTACTAGTTATTTAATGATATTCTTTTTAAATAAAATAAATATGAAACATGACCCAATATTTATTTCATGAATGAAAAAAGACCCGTGCATCGCACGGGTGAGCAACTAGTTATTTGAAAAAAAAAGTGTTTGGGAAAATTTATTTTGAAAATGATTATATCAAAATCATTTATCAATTTATGATTATCTATAATCCTAAATAGATAATCATAAATTTTACCAAACAAGACCTAAATATGCATTTATTAAAATGTGTTTTCCTGCAGGAAGAAAATTTATTTAATGATCAGTTATTTATAAGGCAGAAGCCGTCCCAAAGAAGATACCTGATCTGATGAGTGTGGAGAGACTTATAAGGTTTAAGGTTTGGCATTCAAATTTTCAAGAATACAGTTAAGGAATCAAACTCCCAGGTACAAAGTGGGTAAGCTATGATGTCTTATAATTCAGTTGTTTCACCTTCACAACCAACCGTTTTAGTCCTTTACCTTCTTGATCATTATGGTCTCCTATATTCAAGAAGAAAAATAAATACTAAAAGATAGTTTTTCTTTTCTTCTTTCTCACAGTTTTAGAGTGAAACTCACTTACAACTATAACAACATTTAACCCAACATCTTAATTGACATCTACTTCTTTGCCAAACTTAAAGGAAGGAGAAAAAAATGGTTATATCTTTTGAGTCTTATTCAGATGACCATTAATACGATAAGACTACAATTTCTCAAAAAAATGCCTAAAACCGTATTTTGAGTCCCAGTCAAAGAGTCAACTCCATATAAACAAAGTAGTTCACATTGGTTGGTAAATGAGAGTTGATCTAAAACATTGATCATATGCTCCAAAATACTATTTAACACTCAATGGTTATCTTTAAATCTAACGATTCAAACCATGTTATGTTAGTCAGCTAGGAACGTAACTTCACTTAGCATGTTGTTTTATCCTATATTTTTCTTTTCTTTCTTATCCTATATTAATTGATTTGATTATGTGGAGACTCCTATTAATTACCTATATTCAAGCTATGTCATCGATTAAGAGACTGATTCAATTTCGGTTTCTAATTTGCCATCAAAATAAACGATATGGCTAGCTACAGTTTGATCTTTATACCTAATATCCAATGTTTTTGAATTTCCAATTGTTAAAATCATTCAAATTTATTTTGATTAATTTGATTTAAAGTTTGTTCGTGCGAATGTTATAGCTTAATCCGTATGTGCGATCCGATTTATAGATGACCATAATGAATTTATATGGAAGAAGCTAAAAGGAGATAGTGTTGATTAGATGATTTCTTTTTCCTTCCATTACTATGCTACACCTCGCATTATATCATTGTAGTTTCTTAGTGGCATCATATTAACGTCTATTTTACTGTATGGACTTCTGAGCTTCATGTAGCTTTGAGATGATTATTGTTTACAAGTCTGGATCTCAAGATTCTGAACTGTTATCAAATTGGTCATCGTTTGTGGTGATTATTTCAAATTCTCCATAAGGTTCCATATGGTACAATATAAATTGTTTCTTTCTTATGAGACTGATTATGAGTCTGTATTTTTCAGGTTGTGGAAGGGCCTAATATTTCATGATAGGGCATCAGTGGGTTGGAAAATGCTAAAAGATAGCTTTATGAGGTATGTGGTGTGTAATTATATCTTTCTAACTATTTTACATATTAATAACCTCTTGATGATTGATCATGTCATTTTGACAATACTGATATCTGTGAAATACAAAACATTATGAAAGTTTTGATTTTCTTTTGATATATGTGAAGTACAAAAGATTATGAAAGTTTTGATTTTCGTTAGATACAGTTGCATCTATAGAAAATATCGACGGTTTATACTTTTTTCTCACGATGATTTTCCCTTGATTATTTAGAATTAAGATCTGCCTGTGTTATTTTCCTCACAAATATTGTTACATTATCCAGGTGTTTAATGATTCAAAGTAGTTGGACATATCTAAGTTTTGCTTAAAATTGTGGAGGGATTAAACACGTGGTTAGGCGCATCCAAGTCAACGATAACGACTGAGCGCAATGACGTTACGTCTTACAAATCAGTTGGAATTATAGTTTTCTTGATACACGACTTTAATATCAAAAATCATTTTAAGTTTTTCATATGCATGGCCATGGATAGAAACCAGTTGCTTAGAAGTAGGAATACATGTTCTTATTTAACCAAGATACCTAAAAACTAAATTCAATAAAAAGAATCTATTTTGTACTCCGAACTACCGAGATCATGATTACCTATTTTTTTGGTTGACTACGTATAACAACGCTTCAAATGAATATATGTAGACTGGCATCCTTTCCGATGGAGGTTTACCCTTGAAGGGGAGCACTCCTATTATAATTTAAAGGGGGACACCCATTTGAAGTTCTAAGATGAAATCTGTCAAACTAATCAACATAATCATTAATGATGTAAAGGTACGAAGCAAGGAAATGAGATACATGTATCGAAGAGAGGTTCTGGATTTTTCTCTGTAAAGATAAACCTGTTAAATAAATTTTGTTTTTTTGGTGTGTTTTTGCATATAATAATTAATGTGTTTCTAAAGATAAGCAAGGTAAACTGTATCAGTTGTTTTTCTTTGTTTTTTTACTTTTCAGCAAAGTGAATTTGTATTCTCCGTGCAGGTTTGCAATGGTCGTACACAGTCAGTCTAAAACAGTTGTGTAAAGGATTACTTATGTATAATAATAGTGCCGAGAGTTATAGTACCCTTGAAGAAATTTGATTAACTAAAATGTGTACTGCTTGAAATTATTGGAGATTCCATGTCAGATTGGTATGTGTAATGTGCTACCGGAGGTTGGTCGGAGAATTTACTTAAAGTTAATAGAGGTTTCGTGTCAGCGATTAAGCATATGGTGAGTGACCCACCTTAGAGGTTGTTGTTCGAATTTGAAATTTAGAGGTACGTTGGTGTTGTATGGAGTTGATAAATTGCTTTGTTATTCAGGTCTTATAAGTATTGATCCTTATACCAGCAGAATATATATAGGGGCATATAATATCAAGTGAACTATATGGTTTACTATAGTTTCTTATCAAATAGTAATATTAAGTGATCTTTTTTGTTTTTAATATCTTTTAATTATTATCATATGTATTGGTCTGAGTAAGATATAAATTTCTAATAAGCGGTTAGTTTTGGATGTTCGAATCAAACTAAAGTATAAGAAATATATATCCTTCGATCAAAATTTTAGCAGTCGTGAAGAACTTAACTTCTTATTTCGTTGATCATTCTTCATTAATCCTCAATAACTTCTTATAGAGAAAAGGTGAATTATATGATAATATGAATAACATTTTTCAAGCTCCGAAGCATTACTATTTTTTCTAGAGAGACTTGACATGATGATATTACTTCTTTTTGATTTTATTCACCCTTTGTTGGTGGGTATATCACAAATTAATAAAATTATTAGCCTAAACACTCAGCGTATTCGAAAGATCCATCGACACTATCACCGGTGCATATGAATATCTCAAACCTGTTGAAATTAAATGATCTGAAGTCTTGGTTGGGTTAATTGAGTTCTTAAGGGAATTAAGAAGTAATATCCATTGTCACCATCATCATCATCATCACCACCACCACCACCACCACCACCACCACCAGACCTGTTATGATAGAATATTACACCCAAATCGTCTCTTTCTATTTATTCCCTTATGAAGCATATAAACTACTATTAGTTATCATTTCCATCAGAATCGATGGTGCAATCACAAAGCTCTATCTTCTTATAAGAAACAACAGGTCGCTAATCTTACCCTTCCTGTGTATAGGGAATATGATGAAAAGGGACGAGAAAGCTAAGGAAGGTGGACATTCACTTCTTCGTAAATATACCTTGCATATACGGAGAAGAAGGATGGTTGTTTGCATATAACTTGCAGGTATGTACCATTTATCTATTGAAAAAGAATAAAGGTGTTGGCCAATGCGTAAGCCACACCAAACTGGGTTACGTTATCATTTGATACTGATGTTAACTAATCCGGTAGTTATAACTAACGATGTTGAGTTTTATGAACTTGATTGTTGTGCTAAATTTCTTTAGTGATGTTTGTGCAGGTAAGCATCAGTTTGTTATGTATGAAGAATGAACAGAAGGGTGTTGTGATAGATACAAAGGAGTAAGTAAAATGGCGCTATCGCAGTTCAATAATAGTCCTATAGTGCCTATAGAAGCATGTATCCCAATCTTTATATTTGAAAACTGACCTACACGAATCTTTTTTTTTGAATCATGTATGTCAATCTTTGGGTGATAAGCAGAAACAATATTATATTATTTATTTTTATATCAGCATGTATTTCATGAAATACTTTTTATTCCTTTAATGATGTATTTTAGGTGTTTAATATATATATATATTTTTTTGAAGCATGGATTTTAGGTGTTTAATGAGACAGTATTACATTATTTTTTCTTATCGGTATGTATTTCATAAAATATACCGCGTCATAAATGGTCTTATAATATGCTTTTTCATAGTTGGGGAGCATAATAAATTTAAAAGAGTAGTATCTTCAGTAAATTAGCAATAACATGTGAAAATCATTGACAGTTTAAGTAATTTGTCCTCTTTTAACCAACGACAGTTGGCTATAAATTGGAATATTGTTAAATTTCAAAATTGAGCAGGTTGTAATACCAATTGATTTTAGTTAAACTGGGAGCTTAGACATATTGATACATTAGTGTCACGTTGTTGTAGCCCGTGTGCACTCTACTACATATCATTTGTGTAGTCTCGCCTTAGCTTGGCCAGATTAGGCTCACAATTACATGTCCACATCTTTTTTGCTAAAATTACTATCATATTGCACTTTCAACGCAAAGCATCTACAAAAAAAAATTTCATGGCGTTGAACCAGTTTGAGCACTTCTGTTATATATCATTCTCTATATGTATATTGAAATATGTTTGGCAGAAAAAAAGGCTACCTTATTTGTTGTTCTCTCATCGCTATCATCATTACATACTAAACTAAACTAAACTAATTCAAGTTGCAAACATGGATCCTTCTGTTCTTTTGATTTTTTTTATTTCGGTCTTCAGTAACAATGATTGGTTTCAAAACTAACAAGGGATAAATATCGATGAAATTAAATCAAGTAATTGATATTTTTTTAAGATATATTTTTGTTGGAACTGTGTGCCTAAACATGAAATGATTTTATTAGTATTGATGTTACATAGGTATGAGTAACCTGGAACGGTATAAGTTATCTATTATATAATTAACTAGGTAGTAGTAATTTTATATGATACAAAAGAATAAAGTACGTACACTTAAAATTAAAATAGAGGTTGAGCCGGGGCCATAAGGCCCCGGTAAAACCTAGTGATTAAAGAAAATCTTTGAACATATAGTGAATCAAACATATGAAAAACGAAAAAACCTACTCCAAAGTCCCCGCCATATCAATTTTATCAATCTACAGACATATTGGTATTATAACCATTGTGCACTTGACATTACTAAGTTGAATTTCTTCATTATTATTCAAAAAAAAAAATTCACACAGTAGTCGTATGGTTTAGCTTCCCACCGTAGAGTCACTTACGTTGTGGAGTTCATAAATTCCACACCGAACTGGTTCTATTTACGGTGTGAAACGTATCATATCCAAACCGTGTCCTTAGTTTACGGTTTCATCGACGAAAATTTCCCCACCCTAGGAGGGCTTATGGTTTGGATTTGGGGATTTTTGAAATCAAAAATTCTCTATTGTCTATAGTTGGAGGATTGTTCTTTGGGGAATGAGGATTCACCCAGTTCATTAACCTTGTAAGAATCACTCATTTGGATGGAAAACCTAAATTTCCTCACTACTTCTTCTTCCTCACTCTTAAAACACAAAATAAATAAATTGATTTTTGATTGTTTGATTATAAGTCAAATAATTAGTCTAATCTAATGAAGATAATTTAGTTAAGTTAATTTTCATTAACAATAATTAATTGAGGATATTCTAGCTATTAACTAAAATAGTTAGATAAGGGATTTTTATGATGACAAATGCTATCCCGCACCGTTTTGTAGGTAGCTATCCCGCTCAAGCGGGTTTCTTTACCGTTAGATGATTAAATTAACGGTTAGATTCGAATTCAGGAAAGGACCCACCATTTTCAGGAAAAGACCCATCATTTTCCTTAAAGGGTTCAAGGCTGTTAGATCTGAGTTTTAGCGTGATCTAACGGTAAAGAAGCAGCTTGAACGGGATAACTATCCATAAAATGATGCGGGACATCATTGCTCTTTTATGATCACGTCTTATAACCCGTTTTTGTCCTTTTATAAACCCTCAAAACTCAAAACTTGGAACCCCTATAATAAGTTTCATTAAAAAATCCCATACACCCCTGTTGGAGATGCTCTTGGCCACGGTATGCTTCACTGTCAAAACTTAAAAAAAGAAAGAACAAAATCTCAGTTTAATCACAGTCCAACCTTAGAATACGCATACAACCGCATCAGTTTCCAAACCTCGCTTTCCAAGTTCATTGAATCATTGTTTTTGCTTCTTTTATTTCTATATCGATGAAACAGAGTGGGCCCGACAATATATTGATAAGCGTCAGATAAAGAGGGACCTTGGTTGACCGAAGAAAGGCGTTCTGATGACTTCATGAAAAGTGATTGTCTCAGCTCCACATGTGGTGTGACAGAAACACCGTATCATTGTCCCCACGTGGCGTTCATATGATCCAACACAATTGGAGCCAAATCAATATACGAAAATGATAGTTAGACAACGTTGTGTATGTAGCAAAATTCACCAATACAATGGATCTCCTTGGTGCTAGCCAATCACAACATAACACACGTTATAATACTGCCACTTGTAGTAGTGAGCATTAATATTGTTCCCTTTATACCAGGCTTTTGTCAGGGAAGGTGTGTTTTGGAGACGACCAATTCCTTATGTTTTTCGTTTAGCATAAATACGGAGTAGTAGTTTAGGCCAAGCACCATGGTGCAGGGCATCTATTAGAATATTACACATATGTATGAAGCCCAAATGACCGTGCAGAGAAGATCACCATGGTGTCAGTGCAAAGAAGATAATTGAAGATTACAAGATCAGAATTATTCAATGTAATCTTTATATTTTTCTAAATATTTATCTAGTCAAGATATTTTATTTTAGGTAATATCTTCGTAGGTTTAGTCATACCACCCTATAAATAAGAATGTGAATGTAGATGTAAAACTATCTCAGTATCAACGGATAATCAATAACATTTCTCCCTCCGGGGTTCCTTAGTGGATGTAGGTTTTAGTGCCGAACCACTTTAATTCTCTTGTCCTTTTTATTAGATGATCTGTATCGATGATATCCATAATTTATTAGCATCCCTTCCCTATCCCTATAAAGGGAAGGGATATCATAAAGAAGGAAACCTCATTATGGTGTCCTTTCTTCCCTTCCGTACAGGATACGGAATTAGCCATATGAATAGTGTCATACGGCTACTCAGTTGTCGTTTTTTTTTCCAGTTAGAATATATTTGTCTAGGTACACAAAATATTTTAGAGTAAAAAACGATATATAATAGGTAAAAAAAAGATATAATAGGTAAAAAAATAATTTTAGTAAAAAAAAAGAGTGAAAAAGGAAAGTTTAAAGGTAAAACTTTAAAAACCAGATACGGAAACTCAGTAGTCGTGTAAAATACTACGGCTACTGAGTAACCGTAAAGTGTAAATTCATACGACAACTGAGTAGCAGTGTGATTTCCCTTCCCTACAAGGAGAATCAGATATGATTCTCCTTGTAGGGAAAGGGAGGGATATCCGTACACATGTTAGAATATGGAAGACCATAGTACTTGTAACTTCGTTTTTTCCTTACTTACGAGGCATAGGGTAAGGAAAAGGGCCACCACAGTGTAGACTATATCTTATCTAAGGGGACTAATGGCAACTCGTATGGTGGAGAGTATCGATCATATACTTGTGATGGTTCACATTTTATGATAAAAAATCTAACTATGGGTGAATTTATTATCCATATGTTTATGAAGTCCACATATTACTCTTCAAATTTGAGGGGGTCTCAACGGAGTATCCAACTAGTCATACACTGACAGGGTGTCTTATCCAGATTCGTGCCCTCAGATGTATTTTTATTTTATTATCTTTTTCTCCAATCCAATCACTTAATGGCCGGATGCAACAAATACTTTATATTACTGTCCAGACACTCCATAACTGGTTGGAATTCTTAGTTGTTTAAATGATGTAAACATATTTGTTCCTAAAGTGTAGCAATGGTTTTGACTGATTAGCAACTTTTATAAGCGTTCCTAATTTAAGAAATTTGAGATACCACAAATTCGGCGAGATGAGTTTTTTTTTCTGTCTTTTCCTTTTTGAAGATCTGAACTATGAGAAATTGAATTTTTATAAAAAAAAATTTCCAACGGTGTGTTTTGGTTCCACTAATTGATGAAGGTCCATGTATATACAGACGTTTTTAGCTCCACATAATATGAGTTGTCCTAAGAGCAAACCCTATGGATATTGTCACCCTTTCAAATGAAATAGTGCATTACCAATTTGAGAAGATTTGAGGCTCCTACGAGTATTTTTTACCCTACTTTTTTCCCAAACACGTTCATGCACTCGTTCAATTGAACGAGTGGTTGGTAGTGAAACACTAGATGGGGACGGTCCCCCGTAAAAAAATTTGGAACTTTTTGTACTAGACGGGGGACAGTCCCCCGCTTTAGAACTTTTTTTAGTTTTCTTTTTTGACGTGGGACTTTCCCCCGTTTTAGGAGGTTTTTTAGTTTTTTTTTTGATAGGGAAAAGTCCCCCGTTTTAGGAGTTTTTTTAGTTTTATTTTTTTGACGGGGAAAGGTCCCTTGTATTAGGAGTTTTTTTTCTTTAACGGGAGAAAGTCTCCCGTTTAGTGTTCCCTTTCATTTTTGCCCATAATGGCTTCACTCATTCATATGAACGAGTCCTCTTTCATATGAAAGAGATAGTCTTCAACTGGGGACTACCCATAGGATATGCTTTAAGGAATATATACTTTTTATGAAACCTAATATGGGTGATGTGTTAAATAAGATATGCTTTGAGCCAGAGGGGAACCAGGTTTTATAATTGGTGTGACTAATTAAAACATATATAAATGCGTTTTATCAAAGACATCTACGAATTAGACGATTTTGAGTCGAGATTTTCTTATACAAATGTATGTTACAGTGTTCAAACTCTTTTTCTCTTTTATTTAATACATGTATGAGTATCGTTTTTCCGATAACACAATTAATTGGATCAAATGATAAAATTGATATAAGTTAATCAAAAGATATAAACTGAAATCATAATACAAAGGTAATAAAATGCAGAGAATGTAAATAAGAGATTGACAAGTATATATGTGGTTCGACAATGGAGTGTCACATCCACATGGTAATGAGAGTTCATGACTTTTATTGATGTTAACCAGGTTACAAAATTGTTAGAATATCACTACGAAGTAGTGAGATCATTTAGTGAGAGAGTAAAAGTTTTGCTTATGGATCAGAAAAGTCCTCTCTCTCTTGGCCTTATCTTTTATCTTTTATAGGTAAAAAGGGTTCTGAGGATTACCAATTTGGCCTTTTCTTAGCATTGAAGGACTCCTAGAGTTGATCTTGTGTGACCGTTGATCGGTGCTTAATAATTGCATATTTCTAGATCGTTTTGTTGTCGTTTATTGCATCCTAGTATTTCAATGTTCTATTTTATGACAATTCTTTTGTTTTGCGCATATGTCCATTATCGAGTAATTTTATCGAAATAATCTCATTTTGTACTATATTATAGGTGGTTGAGTAAATGGTGAACAAGAGAGCAGTGGCTTGATACACAAGGGGTGACCTTAAAGGACCTGGTGGCACAAGAAATGCAAGAAAGTAGTCAAGCTGTGATGGTGGGTCAAAGTTCAAAGTCATATTGCTTTTCATATGAAAGCCATATGTTCGTGTATAACACCCAAGCGGACCCTAAATCCTATCTTTCATTTCCCTTTCAAGTTTAGAAATCAGAAACAATTTTTCATCTTCTTACACCTCCGACAAGGCATTTCTCTGTCAACTATAAACCCTATTTCTGTAAACCTCATTTTTCTCTACCCCTATTTCACTATCCTTCTCTCCACTTAGTGTCATTTCATATCAAGTTACCGTTAGAAGTATGATATGAAGAGGCAGGGAGACAAATTTAGGAGACATTGTGAGATGAATGTGTATTTTGAAGTTTGTTCAGTGTTGAGTTTTAGAAACATCAAATCCCTTCTCATTGTATTTATTGAAAATGAGATTGAGAATTGGGAAAACTTTGTATAAATAAGGGAGGCTGTGGTATTTTGAAAAAAAGACCCGGAGTATCCGGAGCAAATAATTGTAGTTGTAATTTAGGTTTTACTTTCAGTTTTTATTATGTTCTAAAATTCTCTTCTTGGGGTTGAGATGAAACCCTTAATCTACTATTAATGTATTCATGCTAATGTTATTGTTCTTGTTGTGCTAAATTGATTAAGGATAAATTTAATCTTTATGCTACAATGCATAACTTTCACTTTGTATATCAAACATCCTAGATTGTTAGAGCTTTATATGTTGTTGCATCAACTGAACTCATGCTTAGTCGATTGTTGTTAATCAGTGACTAGTTGTGATGTAATTAGACAACGAATGCTAGGGATTGATACCTTAGTGGTTATTAAGCTATCCATCAAAGATCACCTTGGATATGCGGCCGACTTGAATCTTCACCGCAATCCCTTATAAAGAAGAAGAATAGTTTCATTAGCTGAATTCTCTAGTGTAGGTTATGTGGTGGATTCAACTGCCCTAGTTCCTTTTATCAAGTGTTTGATTGCATTTATGTTTTCTAATTGACCTTCATAACACTCATCAAGTCGTATTGACAACCTGTTTGTATTTAAATTAGTAAAAGAAGACTTAGAATTTAGTTTCACCAATCCGACTCACCGTAGGATCGACTTCTATTTTTCCTGTTTTACATTGTAGACACCGTGTTGCAATATTTTATAGTAGGTTTCTAAGCCTGTCAAGTTTTTGGTGTCGCTGCCGGAGAGTTGGCAAACTGTGTAGTTAGATTAATAGGTTTTGCTTTACTAGTTTGTAGTTAGGAATTGTACATATTCTTTGTTTTCTTATAAATAATAATTAAAAAAAAGGGTACTGATGGAATTTGTACCTATGCTTTTTTTTTTAATCTTTAAATGGCAGTAAAGATTGTTTAAAGTCTCGCGATCCTGTGACAATATAATTATAGCCCAAGAAATAATCCACTCTTTCAAGAAGAAGAAGGTGAAACATGCTGGAATGGGGATCAAAATAGATATGTCCAAGGATTTTGATAGAGTGGACTAACATTTCCTTATCAAAGATATGAAAGATTTTGGTTTTGACACTAACTTTTGTAACTTAATCTATCAATGCATTTCTACATCTAATATTGCAGTCCTACTGAATGGTAGTCCTGAGGATTTTTTTCAAACCAACAAGAGGCCTTAGACAAGGAGACCCACTTTCTCCTTATCTATTCATCATTTGCATGGAAAATTTTTCCAGGCTTCTCCTCTCTGGAGAAGAAGAAAAAATAATTAATGGAGTTAAAATTACTCCAAAAATAGTCATATTTCTCACCTGTTTTGCTGATCTTAGGGAAAGCCATGACATTCTAAAACTTATAGAATCCTTCAATACAGCTTTAGGACAATTGATAAATTTTGATAAATCTGGGGTATTCTTTAGTAGGAAAGTGCAGCCTAAGCACCAGAGAATTATATGTAAACTTCTTAAGATAAAGAAAATAGACCCTAAAGATACCTACCTAGGAACCCCCCATTCATAAGTAGGGCTAAAATCCAGCTCTTTGATTCCAAAGTGGAAAAGATGGAACAAAACATACAAAGATGGATGGGAAAAACTTTGAATCAAGCTAGTAAAATAGTGCTTAACAAAGCTTCTCTAGCCAGTATGGCTAGCTATCAAATGAGCTGTTTTATTCTGCCTAAGAAAATCATAAACAATATTGATGCTCTCCAAAGATACTTTTGGTGGGGTAAGTAAACAAACTACAAAAGCTACTACCCTATATCCTTATTCTTTCCTATGTAAACCCAAAAATAAAGGAGGATTAGGATTTAGAAATGCCAGAAAACTCAACTTAGCAATGATTGCCAAGCTAGCATGGAGACTCTTAAATGAACCCAAAGCCCTTTGGGTATCACAGTTGAAACCCAGATACTTTAGAAATTCCTCTGTTTTCAAAGCAAAAATCTCTAATACCAGTTCTTGGATTTGGAAATGCATTAGCAAAGGAATTCTGCTAGTGGAAAAAAACAGTATATGAGAAATAAGAGATGGAAACTCCATAAATATTTGGGATGATAACTGGATCCCAAACCTAGAGTTCAATCTTAGTAGCCTGAAAACAGCCACTAACTCCAATCTAACACTTCTGAAGGATCTGATAGGTCCCTCTACTAAAAAGTGGAATTACTCCTTACTATTGACTATATTTCCCTTGTCTATTGCCAACAAATAAAAAATATTAGGATAGCAATAGGCAAATCTGATACCCTTAGATGGCTACTTACAAAAACAGGGAAATTTACAGTTAAGTCAATGTACAACAAACTCACTAAAAAAACTAGAAATCACTACAATCTAGGTCAGCCTGATTCTTTTTGGAGCTCTTTACGGAACTTAAGAGTTTCTCAAAGGATAAAGATATTTGCTTGGAAGTGCTTACAGGATGCTTTGGCAACCAACCTGAAACTAGCAAAATTGATGGAAGACATTCATCCTAATTGCCCTTTAGAATGTAATGACGTAGAATCAATTGAACATATGGTATTCTTCTGTCCCTTTGCCAAAGAGGTATGGGTCAGAACCCCACCCAATTCAATTTCAGTTCAATAGTTCTGTAACTTTTCTGGACATCTGTAAAGAATGGTTAGGTAAACAGAATACCATAATACCTGTGGAACTTGCTTTGGCAAAAGCCTGGTTCATATGGAAGGAGAGATGTAACTTAGTGTTTGAGAATAAACATCAGACCAGTGCTCAATTAAGTACAAATATCAAAAGACACTTAGAATTTTGGTACAAAGACCCCTACTGACACAAGTGATGATGAATGGAAACAAAAATATTAATTGGACACCCTCTGAGAAATTCCAGTTGAAAATAAACATAGATGCAGCATGGATATCATCTAACTTGACAGCAGGTTTCTCTTTAATTCTTAGAAATCATGCAAGAATACTTGAACAAGGAAGAGATGGAGCTCTCACAGCCACTACCCCTGAAGAAGCGGAAGCATTAGAACTGTTGCAGGAAGCAAAATGGGCAGTGGAAATTGGTCTGTCAAACTTTTCTCTAGAAGGAGATTGCAAGAACATTTTTGATTACCTTAATGAAAAGGAATCCTTATTAGAATGGCAAAACATTCCTATTTTAGATGAAGCTGTTAATGAATTAAAGTCCTGTAATAACTTTTTGGTTTTTCATTTTGTTCCTCGATCAGCTAATACTGTAGCTGACTTAATGGCCAAAGAAGCCAAACACTTTAGCTCTTTCCTTAACTGGAGAAAGCAAATTCCAGATTGTATTAAGGGAACTTTGAAAGTAAATAAATCAAATGTTAGTGTTGATTCTATCGGCCAACATTGGATGGCTCTACTCATTTAAATGTAAGGATTTCTAACTCCTAAAGTTAGTTTTCTTCTATGCATTTTAACTTACAAAAACAAAAAAAAAGTCTTCTGGCTGTGTTATTTCTTAGCATTTTTGAACAAAGTTTTCAGTATCTTGTAGTTAAGTGTTAGTTTTGTTGTTTTACTCCAAGTTTTGTTTGTCCTGTAGTTTTTGTGTTCCATTGGAACCTTGTTTTTTACTGTAGCATTTAGTACTTTAGTTTGTTTTACATAATCCTTGTCTTGTAGCATTTGAGTTTGCTTAGTCATTTTCTTTGTGTCATTTGGCACCTCATGTTGTTCTTTTTAGTAGTGTAGTCCATGTATGTTTGTTATTACCATCTAGAAGTCCATCTATTGTTATAGGACAGTGCTAAAAGTTGTGTCATATTTTAACAAGCCTTCGTACTGTAGTATCTTTAGGATCTGCATCTCAGTTAAATTTCACGAATTTGTTTGATGTGTAGCTTCTGTTTTAGTTTAGTTCTTCTTTGTCCTATAGTTAGCATTTGTATGTATTACTATAACGTTTAGACCATTTTGTAGTAGGTTCATACCATGTTCTTTTTAGTGGAGATTTTATTTATCTCGTAACTTTTATATTTTGCACTTAGGAATTTGTCTGTCCTGTAGTTTTTGGAATTGGCCTTTCATTTTTGTAACATGTGCATTTTGTTTTTGTGAATTTGTCATGTTTGTTTTCATTTCATAGAGTCAGTTTAGGACTATGTAAATACTGAATTGTCTCCATCATTGTTTATATTTTGATTTTCGTGTCTTTCAATATCTTCTTAGCTGCAGCTTTTTGGTTTTGTGTTTCATTCTGTTGGTACTGAATTGACATGCTCCAAAATTCTTGTAGATCATATAGAAGCTATTACAGAAGCTACAAACAAAGATGACAATATTCAGTTTGGCGTAGCCTTCTCCCGGATGCGCATCAGAGGTAAGTTTCTTAAACACGACAACAAAATGACGTCTCTGTTTTTGTAATTGCTTAGCATGAATGGTTTTGATATTGGGTTTAACAACTGAGCTTCATATGTTATTAATAAATATGAGTTGGCCTCTCATTAATTAACTATATTTTCATTGTTATAGTCCAATGGAAATCTAGTATAGGATTGATAGACGTCAGAGCTCTACCATTGTTACAGCAACAACATTGTAAAAAATTAGTTTTTGTCATTTTCCTTTACTAGTAATAATTGTGTTAGTATATTGTGTTTAATGTTTAGTTCTAGTGATTTTATGCATCATTCTGTTTAGGATTTGTTAGTAGCATTTAGAATAGATTCATTTCAATTTTTTTCGAAAAATAAATAAATTACTCATGTCAGGATTTTTGTCAACTGTTATGGATGAGAAATCATCGCATAAATCGATTAGAGAACTTGCAAATGAGTGTGCTTCACGGTATGAGTTTCCAGTATACCACGATATTAATAGTTTTATGGATTATTACGAACCTTTTCAAGGTCCTGAGATACAATATACATACCCAAATGATTATTCACACATGTCTCGTTCACCACAGTGTGAAAATGAACATTTTTATAGTCCCTTACCAACACATTTATCATCCCTGGATCATCTGATCAATCGAGTTGAAGCATTGGAGGCACGCAAATATGGGAAATATGTTGCGCCCAAGTCAACTAACCAGAGTGAAGTCGTCGTATGTGTTGTGTGTGACAGTATAAATCATTTATCCCAACACTCTCCTTTAATGCATGCTTTAAGGTAGTCTAGAATAGACCATGCTGGTTCAAGTTATGAAATGTCCATAAATTATGATGTTGGTAGTCAATGGGACTATGATCAACCGTCCGAAGGTTGCAATCCGCATTTTATAGACTCTAATGACCATGCATACATGTGCCAATCAACACAATTGGAAGTTGAACAATTTTGTGCTTCCCCAACCCCTTGTATGCAATCTGTTTTGGAAAATCTCAAACTCATCAAACAGAATAATGCTAGATTTGAATTGAATGCATTGCATGATCATCCATATAGCAACACTGATGAATTTCCCTTCTGTAGTGACCCTCATGCACAACCAAATACTGAATACCAATTTGTAACGAGGATACCCACTGTTGAACTCTCTACTTCCCTTTAACAACCAAATACACTTCAAAAAATGAATCTGATTCATTTACAAAATGAGGGAATGAAGGAGTTTCAGGATGAAATGATTTTTAGTTCTAAAGTAAATTTTTAAAATAATGTTTAGGTTCCTAGTTGTAGCGCCCCACAAGCTAGCAACCAACTAATCCAAGAGATTAACTACATAATGAGGCACTGGGGATCTAAAAACATCTATTTTAAGAAATAAATTACAAGTTCTAAACAAAGATTAACCCAAATCTAAAACCCTCTCTGAAATATATATACAAGAACTCCTCTAAGATGATATATATTCAATAATGAGTTCGTTTGCAATAGAATATAAAATCAAATAAACATAGCGGAAGCTAACCAACTAATCAAACTCAACTCCTCGGAGCTTCAAAGATTTGAACGACCATCGCCACGTGCACATCTTAATATGTATCTGAAACTGAAAGTGGGAATTGGCTGAGCACATCATCCCTAAAAGGGGTGCCCAGTCGAAATAACAACTAAGTTCCAAGTAATCACTAGAATGATTGAAAGACAATGCAGGTTTTGTAGAAAAACCGATTATACAGCGAAAAAAATAAAACATATTAAAATAATAATTGTATTGGAATATAAAGTTATACCAACCAATCATTCGGCAAACATTCACAAAAAAAATAATAGTTGAGCGACGTCTTCCTTCGGAGTAGCAAGGCATGACTGTTGCAGAATCTTCAATGATCATTAAAGTACCGTGAGGTTTTCCGGCCTCGAAGTCATAAACGATGTGTACCTTACCAGTACCTCAATGTACACGCACTCTATATAGCAAGTATCTAAAAAGATCTAATGGTGACAATATTATATCCATACAATAACTTAAACATGGAGAACCCTATACCTCTTGCAAGTTCAATCCAACAATCATATATAAGATTCTCAACATGATTCTCCCTAAATACCAAAAAATAATATAATAGCTTTTGAAAGTAACTTATAAGAACAGTAACCATCCATGTATGAGACATGCGTTGCCCATACAGAAATAGGGAAAATATATTGGTGACACGAGTATACACCTAATAGGTATTAGCGGCAGCACTTTTCACTCCTATAGATGTACATAAAATAGATATAACCTTTAGGGCACACATCTCACACCAATCAAAAGGAAACCTTCTCCCTTTCATGCTAACAATAAGTAAAGATTGTAACCACTTTCCAGTCAATGGAAAGAATCACTTTTGAAAATAAATAAATGCTCTCAAATTACAGATATTAGTTGTTTTTGAAGACCAACTTATCCCAAAATGTAAAAGAAAACTAATTTGTATTACACACATATAATACATGCATACACATATCATATACTAGCAAAGATATGCATGATTTTCACAGTATATAGATTTATAAAACAATAATGAATACAAGAGAGTTCGTTATCAATTGCCACCTCCTTTGATGACAAGCCTTGCCTACCTCGAGATTCACAATCTATTGGTTCGTCCTTTGAATCGATTGTTGTTAATATAGAGTAACTGTTAATCACACAAGCACTCTAAGAGATTAGCCAAAAGGCTCACACAAAGCTCATAACACAATCTCATACAATTCTCTAATTATAGGCTAGGTGAACTATCTAATGGTTCTAAGCCCATTTATGGTTTTACATCATTTCATTATCTATCTTTAGCATAACAAAGGTTTACTAATTAAAATAGGTAGAATCTATAGTCCATTTGATTAGTCTAAAGAGTATCTACAACTTTGTAGAAGGAATCAAACGTCAATTCGGACCATAAAAGGTCCAAACAATCAAAGTAGGAAAACTAACTCTAAGCCCAAGTCTATTAATCCAGACCGTTAATCTAAGGTCCAGTTCACCTAAGTCAACCAACGGTCAAAAGATCAACTAACAGTCCACGTCCAAGGTCAGGTCAACAGTCCAAGTCAAAGGTCAACAGAGTCGACTAGGGCCAAGATAGGGAACTCGGTGAGTCAACACCGATTTAACTCAGTCAAATACTAAGTCAGACACACTGAATCAGTCAGACATCTGATTGAACAGCAAGTCTCAAGGCTAAAGCCTTTACACAGGCCAGATCCATTGCTCAGGCTAAAGAGCACTAATGCACCATCATGGTGCAACACCTAACCTGCCAAGACTAAAATGATGCAATACAAAACACATTGCACAAACCAAAACTCAAATAAAACTTCATAAATAATTTAACCTAACTATACAAAACCATTACTACAATCTAATTACTCTCATATCTTTATTCACTGAACCATCGCTTCTGTAATTCTAACTTCAAAACAACATTCTCTTCATTGTCCTCACCAGTTCAGCACTAACAACTTCATTTGTATCGCCAAATCAATGTCCAGCCATTCTTCATATCTTCATATCAGCAAAAATAACATCACCAATGTATTTCCATATCCATCCCCTTCACCAGCAGTTCACTCCATGATTTCCCAAACACCACCACTTATAACTTCAGCTATCTTTCCATCAGCCTCAATTCATCTCAGTTCAACACTTCTACCTACACCAGTTCCGTTAACTTCAACAACAACTCAACAATATACCACAACACCACATATTCTTATTCTCATACACAACACAGACAACCGCCTGCAATTACAATTCATTAAAACTGCAATCTTCTTTATCATCCACAACAGTAGAATCAATACTATTCCTGTAACAACCATTCATCCTAAGCATCTCCAACTGAACTTAACCCCATTAATTCCCTGAAATCATCTAGCTCCACTATATTGTAACTGAGATACTTTGGATCTCGTATTATCCATCAATTACTACTTCCATTCACAGATTCATCATCACCAGTTCTTCATTGCATTCATCAGTGACCTCCTGTAATTCAAATCTAATCTTTTTTTTTCTCAATCGATTCAATTTTATTAACTCATTTTAAAAAAAGTTACAAGGCAAAAATCCCAACTCAAAGAACAACAAAAAAGGAGAACTAAAAGATAAAAAACAAACTCAAACGTAAAATGCCTCATACATATCTCCTAAGCCCACCAACTAGCAAAATCTATAATAAACTGTGTCAGGTGATTCCATAGCAGATAGAAAGCTTGGTCTTGTTGTAAAAATCAGACTTGCACCTCTCTCCAGACCTGCACCTTTATTTGTTAGAGTATCAGCTGAGAAGTTTATTTCTCTCAGGATATGTACAAATTTAATCCTCCATAGTAACACTTTTATTCTGTTCCATCTTACCATTCAAATCTAATCTAAACTAGACCACAACTTCATTCTATACTCATCTCATTCTCAATTCGACACCACCAGATATTTAATCCTAATTCTACCAAATCTCAGACTCAACACTTGTTCTTATGTTTCATACGTACATCACCTGTAACTCTTATAAACCAAATATTCTAAAAGCATCAACAACTTATTCATGTCTTCATCTGCTACTTGAATCTCATCTATAATCTCATCTATAATCTCATCTCTCTCAAATCCCTAAATCAATAACTTGAATTCAAACACCACCATTCAAATCATCTTCTTTATCTGGAATTACTCAACTCATGAACCCTAAACACACAACCCCTTCACCTGATTCCTAAAGAAACTTAAAATCAAACCATAAACAACCATATACACTTCAATCAAACATAAACCCATCTAATAATCTATCAAATCATAACACTTTCACAAAGCAATTACGATAAATAAGAAACCCTAAATTACTTACACTTTTTCTCTTCTTCCTGTAATCAAACAACAGCGGCACCATCACCTTCTCCATCGATACAACTAACTCCTAAGCTTTAAGAATCACCCACATCAATTTAAGCTAGCTCCATCGAATATAAATCGATCGAAAGGAGAAAAAAAGAAAGAACAAAAGAGAGGAAGAGAAAGAGAATAAGAAAGAAGAATGAAGAAACAAGAAGAAGAAGAAGAAGAAGAAGAAGAAGAAGAAAAGAGAATGACTTCTCTTCGGTCGGGTTTTGTTGATAAGACCAACAAAATACTAAGGCACCCATGAAAAGGATAAGAGTACCCAAGTCGGTCTAAAGACGAAATTACTATTTTGCTCTTTATACTAATCTGATAATATCTTCTTCGTCCGGTTTCCCAATGACACATTCGAGCATTCCATTTCGGATAACAGTGCTATTTTTGTATCTAGATCATTGTTAGATTAAATTCTAATAATTAAGATCTATGTTAGCTAATCGAGTCATTATCATTTAATTCGTTTCTTGACTGGTCTAATAGTGTTGACGAGCTTGAGGGTCGTTACACTAGTCAAGCTACTAATGCTGAAAACGAACTTAATCTGGAGGTAAATGAATGGACTAGAGACACTATGGTTTTAAATATGGAATTACATGCTTGTTATGATGATGATGTGTTAGAAGAACATGTTTATTCTGAAAATTTTTTTATGGAACTTTCAGTTTCAGAGACATCAGGCTTCTCCGCTTTGACCTTCATGAATGATGTTTCTTATAATATCCAATCTATATATACATGTGATGTTGATCATGATTTGGGGCTAGTACAATTGTTTTGTGAAGGAAAGCATAAAACACAACTTGTGTCTGACTTAGGAAAGGTTGAACATCAATAATCTTATGCATGAAAATAACTTTGATATGTCTAGTTCCCTGCCTAGGTCACAATATGTTGCTTCTTCTGGTTTTGATTTGGGTACTTTAGAAAATCATGACACTGATTCGGGTCTTGTTGATTTTTTCAATGACTGTGAGCATGGTAATTCATTACTTTTCTTTGACTGGAAAAAAACTAGTTTGCATACTGATAGTTTTGAGCCTAAAAATGAATATAATTTACATGTATCTAGCTCCCTGCCCATGTCACAAACTGATAATCTTCCATCCAACCTAGATTTGGTTTGTAACAAGATTTTAAAACCAATTTTTCTGAGAGTTTCTAATCTAGGTCTGGAACTGTGTGCTTCTCAAGTCCTTTTGGACTATTTTGCTGTTAAATATAGTATATTTGAAGAACCACAGTTGGAATGCATTGATGTTTCTCTGCGCGTCCCTAAAAAAGTCCAATTTGAATTAGAACTTGTGCATGATGCACCCCTAACATTTCTATATTTTGTGTCCAAAAGCATATCTACTGAAAATTTCAGGTTTGGGTAGCTCGTTTGCATCCGCAATCTTACTTGCACTCTCATGTTGTATATGTGTAAGACTTTCGATATTTCTTAAAAACATTCTCTGGATTGATCCTTAACTCTTTAGGTTGTATATATATGGTGAATTTTAGTTTTATATAATTCAGTAGGTAATATTACTGAAAAAGTGGGGGGTACAACAACCACACCAAATATTTCGATTAGCAATATGTATGGACTAACTCCAATATACTTTCAAGAGAATCAACTAGACTCAATCTTAATAAAGTATATCAAAGAATTATATCTCTCTTTATCGATTTAATTCTTACTCAAGCAAATAGAAATCTGCGAGTCTAATTGAATACAAGAGAAATCACTTGAACGGTACCAAAGACCAATGTTCAAGTATCAATCAATTTCAATCAACAACCAAAGGTCGGATTTCCAATTGATTGATTCAAACGCACAACCTGTGATATTTCAATTATATAACAAAATATAATGCGGAAAAGAAATAACACAGACACCCGAATTTTGTTAACGAGGAAACCGCAAATGCAGAAAAACCCCGGGACCTAGTCCAGATTGAACACACACTGTATTAAGCCGCTAAAGACACTAACCTACTACAAACTAACTTTGGTCTGGACTGTAGTTGAACCCCAATCAATCTCACACTGATCCAAGGTACAGTTGCGCTCCTTACGTCTCTGATCCCAGCAAGATACTACGCACTTGATTCCCTTAGCTGATCTCACCCACAACTAAGAGTTGCTACGACCCAAAGTCGAAGACTTTAATAAACAAATATGTATCACACAGAAAAGTCTATGGTAATAGATAAATATGTCTCCCACAGAAATACCTACAAGTTTTTATTCCGTATTTTTATAAATCAAGGTGAATATGAACCAATTGATAACCCATACTTATATTCCCGAAGAACATCCTAGTATTATCAATCACCTCACAATAATCTTAATCGACACGACAAAAGAAGATATTGTAGAATAACAAACGATGAGACGAAGATGTTTGTGACTAATTTTATATCTTGCCTATCGGAGATATTAATATCAAGCCAATCGTTACGATTGTACTCAACACGATAGAATCAGCAAGATCAGATCACACAACTACGAGAAAGTAGCATCGTTCTGGCTTCACAATCCAAATGAAGTCTAAAACTCATTAACCTGGTTTACAAGAAGAAACCTAAGGTTAAAGGAGAATAGACTCTAGCTTATACAACTAGTATCACATATGAGGTTTGGGGATTAGGTTTCCCAGTTGCTAGATTTCTCCCTTATATAGTCTTTCAAATCAGGGTTTGCAATCAATGTTAGATTAGTAACAAAGCGTTCAATATTCACCGTTATATGAAAACCTGATTAGATTCAAGCTAATATCTTTCAAACGTTAGATCTAAAACCTAGCTTGTTACACAAAAATGAAATGCACGATTTTAGGTTTGTGTAACCGTACCCAAACATGTACATTTGTTGGTTCAACAATAGTTAACCAAATGGTTAGCCATATGAGCACTTTCATATCAACCATATTCTTCTTCACCATAACTAGTTCAAATGACTCAAATTAACTAGTTAGAGAGTTACTCAATTGCTTAGATCTTATAGAAGTATACAAGACACAATCGAAGCAAAAAATATTTGATTCACTCGAATCGATTCATGAACTTTATAGCCACGGTTTTCAATTTGCATTCCTTAGTTTATATAAATATAAGTTCACAAATAATCGTCTTTAGATATAACCAACTCAAATTCGCGTACTTAAGTTCCCGGAAGGAGTTCATAAACTCCAACAGATATTCTCGGGATGAGAACCTATGCCAGTTCGCGGACTGAGCTCACAACTCTTGTTCCGGTTTTCCTGATCAACAAAGTACGCATACTTTGGTTAAAGGAATAAGGACTTATACATATATGTGTTGCCACACAATGCTTATATCCAACAACGGTTATATAATCTAAACTCTCATTTCAATCATTGAAACATTCTAAGAGGACGTTATATAGTTGTTATTTAAAAACCATTTTTTGTCAAAGCCATTTTCAAAGTGATTGAAACATAGCATGAATTTCGTCACTAGGTAAAGATGAACTTGGCCAAAGCGAAAGCTTACCAACACATATTTCGAGAAACAGATAGGCGAGATAAACTCGGCTCGAAATATCAAATGTGTATAATCAAAGTCTATATAGCAAAACGACTTTTGTCTCAAGATATGAGATAGAGTAGATAGACTTTTTGAGTGATAGATAAGTTCAAGTCTCCACATACCTTTTAGTCGATGAAGTTCCACCAGTTCCTTGAGTAGTTCTTCGTCTTGTATGATGATCGCCATGGAGTTTTTGAGCTCAACTACACTTTCTATCCTAGTCCGAGACTTACCTGTAGTAGACTAGAAATCAAGACTTATAGTTTTGATCACTAACATTGACAAATATGCTTGAGATAGCAACGCATGCGAGTTCGACCGAGCAGTGCTCTAACAATCTCCCCCTTTGTCAATTTTAGTGAAAACTATCAATACATATGGAATACAAAAATAAATAAATAAACTTTTGTAGCTCATATTCCACATGCCTAATCTTCAACATTACTCGAATTCTTCGTCACTTCCAAGTACTCCAATGATCCCAAAGGTTGTAAGTTCAGCATCATCGTTGTTGAAAATCCATAGCTATAAAAATAAGAAAACAAGTATTCTCAATCATTGTTATCCAGTGTCATAGTATCATTACATAGCGTCAAATTTCAATTGTATCACAACTTCAATAACAATAATATGGTGATATGTATCACTCCCCCTTAGTCAATACTCCATCTCACATGGAAACCACTCCCCCTTACATAATGATCTGAAAACCATATGTATTTGTAGTGTGAATTACATATTAATTCTCCCCCCTTTTGTTAATAAAATTGGCAAAGGTGCGAAAGCGGGATCCTAATGAAATTTCTAAGAGAGATATTTCATGAACAAAAGAAAGCATATATAAACTTGTTTAGATGAAATCATAAAGCCGAAGCTAAATGATTTCATCAAGGAGTTTATAAAGATACAAGATAACCCCTATAATATTCCATAGCCGCACTTCCCACAAATATTTGGCAATTAAGCACAAGTTAAATTAAGAACTCTCCCCCATAAAATGTCATTCCCGAAAGAACAACAAGAGCGACCTTAATTTCAAGAGAAAAGAAGGATTCTTTGGACATAACAAATCTCATACGAATATGAATTTGAATCCAAAAGTACTCAATTAGATTAATCACAAGAGAACCCATAATTAATCTAATCGAAAATATACAACCAAATTAACCACAAAAGTGATGAATTTAATTGGTCATGCTCGACATAAGAGAACTTACGGAGCCTCACAGTATATACATAAAATATGGATCAGGGAAGATCAATACTGTGGAATATACAAGGATTCATTCTATTTTCCATCACTATTCGCACAATGACATACAATAGACATAATCCTTGTCAACAAAAGATTTTAACCTATCTTCCATCAATAAATGATATAATAGGCTTAACTTTTGTATTTGTCAAAATTTCATTCATTCATTTATCAATACATGCATATCGACATATGAAAGACTTAACTTTTGACAAGGTATGGGACAATCACAGTTCACGGACGCAAACACACATATCCCATAAAAAATTGCAATATCTGAAACCATAAAGATTAATACTGCAAAAATCATCTTCCAAACATTTTTTTTAGAATTTAAACAAATAAACCTAAAAACATGAAGATGAAAATGTTGGACATAGCTATGTGTAATCACAATAATGGTTATTCCAAACTCTAGTTATTCTTCTAAACAAAACAAGAAAATAGAAGATTTACTAGGAAATAAGACCTTTGAAGAATTATTTATCGTCCCCGAACTCCTTGCCGTCAACATCCATTGGGACATAAGGTTCATTAAGTTAGGAGTTGATACCAATAAACCTTCTTGACTGATGTCGAACCAGGGCCTTCTGAATCTCATGAGTCTTATACACAAAAGCCTTTATTTGTTGAATCTCCTTTTGCATCTCCTTCAACACTTCAAGAACATCATAAAACTTATGAGCATTTGAAGGAACAACTCTAGGCTTCCTCACATTCCTTCTTTTTCTTTTCAATGTCGGAGCTAACGGAGATTTCTCTTTTTCCTTCATGATTGATGGCTTGACAATAAAATTAACATTTTTTCCATCAAAATACATGATGCTTGGAGTATCCATAAACGTATGGTTTTGTGAGAGGAAATCACAATTTAAACTCAACAAGTAGTCTTGAGATAAAAAGAGGTTCCAGGGAAGGAAAAAGGAATTTAGGGTTACGCAACCTTTTAACAGGTTCGTCCACGCACAACTCTGAACCCTAGAGAGAGTAGAATTGTCGAGAATACCTCCTTTATTGATAGACACAAAACTAAGGTACACAGTCTTGTCTCTTTTGATCAGGCACATGAGACAAGATTTACCAATCAACACAATCAAGTTGTGTTGCGGTGAACAACAATTTGTCCACCATTTTCCTCTTGAGAAGAATCCACATACCTCTGTCTATGAAAACGATTTGACCATACTTTCTTCTCTAATGGTCTTGTTTTATCCTTGGAAACCAACTTCTTAGACGAAGATAAAATCCTACATACCTCAGCGGTCGTATGAGCAAGTTTAAGCTTATTCGATTTCTCTTCGTTGAAGTTTGTTGACATGCCTCAATTGGTGTTTGTACTTGTAACACTTTGATAGTTCATGACCCTTTGCAGAAAAATATGAGCACGTCAATCTTGGATAAAAATCAGGCATCTGAGATGTGCAAGCAGCTAGACACATAGTGGTACCTGAAACACCACATAAAGAGTTTCCGAGGAAAGGGTCAATTTTTTATTTTAGATTGGTTGAGTTTTCTTCTGAAAGAATATCAAGATTTATGTATGTATTGCTACAATTATCAAAATCAATATTTTCACCAAGAAGTGCAACGCTTGATTTCTCGTCTTCATTAGTATCATAGTTGTCAGACATTTAACTAAGAGTTGCAACAAGACCTTTGTTCCCAGTGTATTTTTTCCGATTTGGACACTCGTTTGCAAAATGACCAAATACCTTACACTTAAAGCACTAAGGCATATCCTCGTCATCAGTTTCATCTGTGTCCCTGTTTTTAGGAGTGTTAGAGCATTGCTCGGTCGAACTCGCATACGTTGCTATCTCAAGCATGTTTATTAATATTAGTGATCAAAACTATAAGTCTTGATTTCTAGTCTATTATAGCTAGGTCTCGGACTAGGATAGAAAGTGTAGTTTAGCTCAAAGACTTCATGGCGATTCATCATACAAGTAGAAGAACTACTCAAAGAACCGGTGGAACTTCTCGACAGAAAGGTATGTGAAGACTTGAACTTATCTATCACTCAAAATTATATCTACTCTATCTCCTACTCTTTGAGACAAGAAGTCGTATGTTATATATATAGACTTTGATTATACACATTTGGTGTTTCGAGCCGAGTATACCTCGCCTATCTATATCTCGAAATATGAGTTGGTAAGCTTTTCGCTTTAACCAAGTTTATCTTTACCATGTGACGAAAGTCATGATATGTTTCAATCATCTTGAAAATTGCTTTGACGAGAAATGGTGTAACAACTGTATAACGTCCTCTAAGAATGTTTCAATGATTGAAATGAGAGTTTAGATTACATAACCAATGGTAGACATAAGCATTGTTATGGAAACACATTTATGTATAAGTCCTATTCCTTGAACCAAAGTTTGCGAACTTTGTTGATCAAGAGAACCGGAAGAATGACGTGAGCCAAGTCCGCGAACTGCCGAAGTTCTCAAAACCGATAATTTCTGCTGGAGTTGGCAAACTAGTTGCTGATAATCAGTCCGCGAACCGGCGAAGTTCTCATACACGAGAATTTATGCTGGAGTTTTTAACTCTGCCCGGTAAATTAAGTCCGCGAACCTAGTCTGCGAACTTGAGAAGGTTATATATCTGAAGATGATTTCTGAACTTAAAATTAAAAAGACTAAGGAATGCAGTTTGCAAACCGTGGCTATAAAAGTTCATGAACCGATTCAAGCGAATCAAATCATATTTGCTTCAATTGTGTCTTGTGTAGTACATGATATTTCCTTGCAATTGAAAAACTCTCTAACTAGTTCATTTGAAATCATTTGAACTAGTTATGGTGAAGAAGAACGTGGTTAATATGGAATGCTCATATGGATAACCTTTGGTTTAACTATTGTTGAACCAACAAGTGCATACGTTTGGGTACGGTTAACAAACTTAGAAGCTTGCATTGTCAAGTGTGTGTAACAAGCTAAGTTTTCGATCTAACGGTTGAGAAATATTAGCTTGAATCTAAATCAGGTTTCATCTAACGGTGGATATTGATTGCTTTGTTACCAAGGTAACCTAATTGCAAACCCTGATTTGAAAGATTATATAAGGTGAACTCTAGATTCTGTGCAAAACTAATCCCCACACCTCACATGTGATACTAGTTTGCCTACTAGAGTCGGTTCTCCTTTAACCTTTGGTTTTCTTTTTCTAAAACCAGGTTAACGACTTAAAGACTTTATTGGGATTGTGAAGCCAGACTGATACTACTTTTATCGTAGTTGTGTGATATGATCTTGCATCTTCTATAGTACGAGTACAATCAAATTGATTGGCTTGAGATTGATATCTCCGATAGGCAAGATATAAAAAGTAATCACAAACATCTTCGTCTCATTGTTTGTGATTACGCAAAATCTTGTTTCTCTACCATACAATTAAGATTGTTGTGAGGTGATTGATAACTCTAGGCTGTTCTTCGGTAATATAAGACCGGATTATCAATTGGTTCCTGTTCACCTTGATTATTATCAAAATACGGAACAAAAACTTTTAGGGTTTATCTGTGGGAGGAAGATTGATCTTTTGATAGACTTGTCTGTCTGAGACAGATTTGTTTATTGTCAAGTCTTCGACTTTGGGTCGTAGAAACTCTTAGTTGTGGGTGAGATCAGCTAAGGGAATCAAGTGCGCAGTATCTTGCTGGGATCAGAGGCGTAGGGATTACAACTGTACCTTGGATAAGTGGGAGGCTGATTGGGGTTCAACTATAGTCCAGTCTGAAGTTATCTTGGAGTAGGCTAGTGTCTGTAGCGGATTAATACAGTGTGTGTTCAATATGGAATAGGTCCCGGGGTTTTTATGCATTTGCGGTTTCCTCGTTAACAAAATTTCTGGCGTCTGTGTTATTTCTATTTCCGCATTATATTTGGTTATATAATTGAAATAATACAGGTTTTGCGTTTGAGTCAATCAATTGGAAATCCGACCTTCGGTTGTTGATTGATATTGATTGATCATTGGATATTGGTCTTTGGTACCATCAAAGTTATTCCTTGTGTTTGATTAAAGACTCGCTGATTTCTATTAGCTCGAGTAAATCAAAACAAGAGAGAGATATTAACTCCTTGAGATACTTTTACCTAGATTGAGTCTGACTGTCTAGTTGATTATCTAGAAAGTATTTCGGAGTTAGTCCATACAGATTGCTATGAAAAATATTGGGTGTTGTTGTTAGACCCTCGCTTTTTCAAGGAGGAATACGATTATGAGGTCTAACTGATGACTTAGGTTTATCTCTTGAAAACCGTTTACTTCTGTTCAATAGAAGATCTCTAAACTGTCTTGTGATCATAAAGACTGATTTTTCAAGATCATCATATGATGAATCAGTCTCAGAAAGATCATCCTTAGAGACATAAACACTTTTACTTTTGTCAAGTAATTTAGTGTTCTTTTGTGCTTTGAAAGCAACATCCTTTCCGACCTTGGATGTGTGCTCATGAGCAAAGATCTTTAGATTTCCAACCAACGTGTTTCTGGAAAGAGCATCAAGGTTATTTCCTTCAATGATGGCATGCTTCTTAGAACCGTATCTAGATAGCAGCGATCTGAGAATTTTCATCACAATGTCCTTTTCAGGAATAATCTTACCCAATGCAAAATATGCATTAAAAATTTCACACACTTTGTGATTAAACTCACCAAATGAATCCTCATCTTTCATACGAAGGTTTTCCCAATCGGAATTAAGGTTTTGAATCCTGTCTTCCTTTTCACAGGTATTACCTTCGAATACGGTTTCTAAGATATCCCAAGCATATTTAGACCTAGTGCACATATTCACATGGTGCTGAATATCTGGGATAATGGCATGTATGTTGGCATTCAAACCGTCAGAATTTTGCTTTGCATTAAGTATCTCGGCAGGATTGTATTCACCAATATTCTTAGGAACGTTTACATTTCCTACTGCTACGACGGGAGCATCATTTCCATTAACAACATATACCTATGATTGAAAATCACGTGCTTGAAGAAAAGATCGCCTAACAGTTTTCCAACATAAGTAATTAGAGCTATCGAAGACTGGTGGTACGTTAATAGAGATAGCCTCTGTCCATAAAGTCAGATCGCTACAAACAGACTTGTAAGGTCTTTAACGTGTTTTCCTGCTCTGATACCAATTGAAAAAGTGGGGGTACAACAACCACACCCAATATTTAGATTAGCAATCTATATGGACTAACTTCAATATACTTTCAAGAGAATCAACTAGATTCAATCTTAATAAAGTATATCAAGAGTTATATCTCTCTTTCTCGATTTAATTCTTACTCAAGCAAATAGAAATCTGCAAGTCTAATTGAATACAAGAGAAATCACTTGAACGGTACCAAAGACCAATGTTCAAGTATCAATCAATTTCAATCAATAACCAAAGTTCGGATTTCCAATTGATTGATTAAAACGCACAACCTATGATATTTCATTTATAAAACAAAATATAATGCGGAAAAGAAATAACACAGATACCAAAATTTTGTTAACAAGGAAACCGCAAATGTAGAAAAACCCCCGGACCTAGTTCAGATTGAACATACACTGTATTAAGATGCTACAGACACTAGCCTACTACAAACTAACTTCGGTCTGGATTGTAGTTGAACCCCAATCAATCCCACACTGATCCAAGGTACAGTTGTGCTCCTTATGTCTCTGATCCCAGCAGGATACTACGTACTTGTTTTCCTTAGTTGATCTCACCCAGAACTAAGAGTTTCTATGACCCAAGTCGAAGACTTTAATAAACAAATCTGTATCACACAGAAAAGTCTATGATAATAGATAAATCTGTCTCCCACAGAAATACCTACAAGTTTTTGTTCCTTCTTTTGATAAATCAAGGTGAACAAGAACCAATTGATAACCCAAACTTATATTCCCGAAGAACAACCTAGTATTATCAATCACCTCACAATAATCTTAATCGACGCGGTGAAAGAAGATATTGTGGAATCACAAACGATTAGACGAATATGTTTGCGTATACTTTTATATCTTTCCTATCGGATATATCAATCTCAAGCCAATTGTTACGATTGTACTCGACACGATAGAATCAGCAAGATCGGATCACACAACTACGAGAAAGTAGTGTCGGCCTAGCTTCACAATCCCAATGAAGTCTTCAAGTCGTTAACCTGGTTTACAAGAAGAAACATAAGGTTAAAGGAGAATCGAATCTAGCTTATACAAATAGTATCACACAAGAGGTGTGGGGATTAGGTTTCCCAGTTGCTAGAGTTTTCCCTTATATAGTATTTCAAATCAGGGTTTGCAATCAATGTTATCTCAGTAACAAAGCATTCAATATTAACCGTTATATGATAACCTGATTAGATTCAAGCTAATATCTTTCAACCGTTAGATCTAAAACCTAGCTTGTTACACACAAATGAAATGCACGATTTTAGGTTTGTGTAACCGTACCCAAACATGTACATTGTTTGGTTCAACAGTAGTTAACCAAATGGTTAGCCATATGAGCACTTTCATATCAACCATATTCTTCTTCACCTTAACTAGTTCAAATGATTCAAATGAACTAGTTAGAGAGTTGTTCAATTGCTTAGATATAATAGAAGTATACAAGACACAATTGAAGCAAAAACGATTTGATTCACTCGAATCAATTCATGTACTTTGTAGCCACGGTTTGCAATTCTCATTCCTTAGATTATATAAATATAAGTTCACAAATAATCGTCTTTAGATATAACCAACTCAAGTTCGCGGACTTAAGTTCCCGGAATGAGTTCACAAACTCCAGCAGATATTCTCGGGATGAGAACCTCCGCCAGTTCGCGGACTGGGTTCGCGGACTGAGTTCACGGACTGACCTCACAGCTCTTGTTCCGGTTTTCCTGATCAACAAAGTACGCATACTTTGGTTCAAGGAATAAGGACTTATACATATATATGTTTCCACACAATGCTTATATCCAACAACAGTTATATAATCTAAACTCTCATTTCAATCATTGAAACATTCTAAGAGGACGTTATATAGTTGTTATTCACAAACCATTTTTCGTCAAAGCCATTTTCAAAGTGATTGAAACATAACATGACTTTATTCACTAGGTAAAGATGAACTTGGCCAAAGCGAAAGCTTACCAACACATATTTCGAGAAATAGATAAGCGATATAAACTCAACTCGAAATAGCAAATGTGTATAATCAAAGTCTATATAACAAAACGACTTTTATCTCAAGATAGGAGATAGAGTAGATAGACTTTTGAGTGATAGATAAGTTCAAGTCTCCACATACCTTTTAGTCGATGAAGTTCCACCAGTTCCTTGAGTAGTTCTTCGTCTTGTATGATGATCGCCATGGAGTTTTTGAGCTCAACTACACTTTCTATCCTAGTCCGAGACTTAGATATAGTAGACTAGAAATCAAGACTTATAGTTTTAATCTCTAACATTGACAAACATGCTTGAGATATTAACGCATGCGAGTTTGACTGAGCAGTGCTTTTACAATTACAATTTCTGTCTTAAGTCGGTTTCATTTATATTTTTTTTTCTGTATACAAGTATTGTGCTAATCCAATGTGACTATCAGCTGTTTCCCTTGGATCCAGCGATGGATAATGGAGTTCAAATTTTGCTTTTGCCAACATCCGGTAATCTCTTTCCTTTTCTGTACTCAACATGGTTTTCATGGTATGTTGCATTTATAATTCTGTTAATCTTTAGAAACATTGAGGACAATGTTTAGATTAGGTTTGGGGGTGAAGATTAGATACTATGTGACTGTCACTGTGCTATATTTGAGAAAGAACTCTGCCATTATTAAAAATAAATAAATCTAGGTGCTGGAATCAATGTGTGCTGCTTTGATCTTGTACCTTTGAAAGCTAGATTGATATATCGAACTGCTATGAACAAAATTTGATATGCATGTGTCACATTTCATGGAATTTGAGATCATATTTTTTCCTTGAACTTTAGGGTATATTTTAAACAAACCCTCGCGAGACTAAACTCGTCCACTAGGGACACTTAATGGTTTAAAAGGCTTATTGAAATCGCTAAATGCAATCGAGAGACCAGCGACAGTGATGTAGGTAGGATTTTGTTAGTTTTTTTGTTCACTCGTGGACGAGCAAAATTCAGGCTTGGGGGTGATTAACAATTGCATATTTCTAGATCATTTTGTTGTAGTTTATCGCATCTTTAGTATTTCAATATTATATATTTTATGACAATTCTTTTGTTTTGCACATATGTCCATTATCGGGTAATTTTATCGGAATAATCTCATTTTGTACTATATTGTAGGTGGTTGAGTAAATGGTTAACAAGAGAGCAGTGGCTTGATACAAAAGGGGTGACTATAAAGGACCTGGTGGCACAAAAAATGCAAGAAAGTAGTCAAGCTGTGATGGTGGGTCAAAGTTAAAAATCATGTTGCTTTTCATATGTAAGCCATATGTTCGTGTATAACACCCAAGCGGACCCTAAATCCCATCTTTCATTTCCCTTTGAAGTTTAGAAATCAGAAATAATTTTCCATCCTCTTATACCTCTGACAAGGAATTTCTCTGTCAACTGTAAACCCTATTTCTGTCAACCTCATTTTTCTGGACCCCTATTTTACTAGCTTTCTCTTCACTTAGTATCATTTCACATCAAGTTACCGTTATAAGCATGATATGAAGAGGCAGGGAGACAAATTTAGGAGACGTTGTGAGATGAATGTGTAATTTGAAGTTTGTTCAGTGGTGAGTTCTAGAAACATCAAATCCCTAATTTTCTCATTGTACTTTATTGAAAATGGGATTGATAATTGGGAACATTTAGTATAAATAGGGGAGGCAGTGGTATTTTGAAAAAAGGCCCGGAGTAGTCGGAGCAAAGAATTATAGTTGTAATTTCAGTTTTTATTATCCTCTAAAATTTTCTTCTTGGGGTTGAGATGAAACCCTTAGTCTACTACTAATTTATTCATGCTAATGTTAGTGTTCTTGTTGTGTTGAATTGAGTAAGGATAACTTTAATCTTTGTTCTACAATGCATAACTTTCACCTTGTATGCCATATATCCTAGGTTGTTAGAGCATTTATATGTTGTTGCATCAACTGAAATCATGCTTAATCGATTGTTGTTAATCTGTGACTAGTTGTGCTGTAATTAGACAACTAATGCTAGAGATTGATACCTTAGTTGTGATTAAGCTATCCGTCAAAGATCACCTTGCATATGCGGCATACTTGAATCTTCACCGCTATCCCTTAAAAGGAAGAAAAATAGTTTCATTAGCTGAATTCTCTAGTGTAGGTTATTATGTGGTGGATTCAACAACCCTAGTTCCCTTTATCAAGTGTTTGAAACCCTAATTTTCAATTGCATTTATATTTTCTAGTTGACCTTCATAACACTCATTGAAAAGGCGAGGGTACCCAAATATACCTCAAGCTAAAACTTTTCCTACCTATAAGTCCTTTCTCCAAAAGTGATTGTCCATGGACTGAGTCAAGACAATGCAACTAATCGGTTCACACTTTGTGTAATCGTCTATAGATACGAGATCGAGACAATACAACAACGAAGTATGTTTACTTGTGTTTGAGGGTGAAAACAGTTTCTGCTGGTTTCGGTAATTTCGTGTGATGTGGGTGAGAAACAAATCTAAACCCTAAACATTGTACTGCAAGGGAGTACTTTAGATTCGAGAGATCAATCTGTACAAGTCCGTCCTAAACCAAGAAATGGTCGTTCCAGACTTGCTTCGGTCACAAAGTGGAGGAGAAGGGTTGGTTTTGGGGAGGGAAGCGAAGAGAGTGTTGAGACCAGAATAGTTGATTCTGGAAGAGTAGTCGTTTTGTGACTTGTATCAGAAAGTGGGAAGCTAATAAATGAGAAAGCTGGCAAAATTTTTCTCAGTGTTGTATGCTCCTGACCAGAACTTGTTGTTCGGTGGAAATAGGTAATGCCTATTTATACAAGTCGAAGTGAAATGTACTCTGGTCTCATTAAGAAATGGAAAACGGGTGAGTAAATGGGAGGAGGTGGTAACCCGTAACGCGTGGAATTAATGTTCCATAAAAGAAAGCGTTTCACCATTACTCACTGTATTTACTAACCGCCTCATCCTTATGACACTTTCTTATAACGAGCGTAGTGTACGCCGCACGCTGTAAACCGCCAAACCAATACCCAATGAGCATCCCCCAGTTTGTGACATGTGTTGATGTCTCGAGTGTTTTCATGGAAAACATGTAGCATGTTTTTGTTGTCTGGAAAGTTGATCTTGGGAGACTTGCCGGCTCGGTGGTGACCTTCAACGGTCGAGATTTTTCATCTTAAGAGGAAGGTAGCCGTTGATTATTGCAACCTTTCGTTTGGTAGCCAGTGGCATGAAAGTATGATCAGTATGGCTTTAATATGGCCCAGTTTAGGCGCGGCCAAAAGTTAGGGTTTTGGCTTTGTTTAGGCGCGACCAAACTAGAGCCGAAGGTTGCCATGCGTTAGCTGGTACCCTTGGACGGCTAAGATTTGCATCTTAGATAAAAAAGTGGACATTGATTGTTGCAGGACTTCGTTTTGGTAGCCGCATAGGGAAGGTCGGCATGGTATGGCGCGACAAGGTGGTTGGAATGCCATTGGCACATGTGGCACGGCATGCCTTGGCGCGGTTTGGCGTGGCCAAAACTAGGGTTTTTGGCCAAAGGTTACCATGCGTTGTTTGACGACCTTAGACGGCTAGGATTTGCATCTAGGATGGAAGGGTGGCCGTTGATCGTCGCACGCCTTCTTTTTGGTAGCCGCATGGGGAAGGCCGGCATGGTATGGCGCGGCAAGGTGGTTGGCATGCCATTGGCACATGTGGCATGGCATGCCTTGGCGGGGTTTGGCGTGGCCAAAACTTGGGCTTTGGGCCAAAGGTTACCATGCGTTGTTTGGCGACCTTGGACGGCTAGGATTTGCATCTAGGATGGAAGGGTGGCCGTTGATCGTCGCACGCCTTCGTTTTGGTAGCTGCATAGGGAAGGTCGGCATGGTGTGGCGCGGCAAGGTGGTTGGCATGCCATTTGCACATGTGGCATGGCATGCCTTAGCGCGGTTTGGCGTGGCCAAAACTAGAGTTTTGGACCAAAGGTTACCATGCGTTGTTTGACGACCTTGGACAGCTAGTATTTGCATCCAGGATGGAAGGGTGGCCGTTGATCGTCGCACGCCTTCGTTTTGGTAGCCGCATAAGGAAGGTCGGCATGGTGTAGCGCGTCAAGGTGGTTGGCATGCCATTGGCACATGTGTCATGGCATGCCTTGGCGCGGTTTGGCATGGCCAAAACTAGGGTTTTGGGCCAAAGGTTACCATGCGTTGTTTGGAGACCTTGGACGGCTAGGATTTTGCATCCAGGATGGAAGGGTGGCCGTTGATCGTCGCACGCCTTCGTTTTGGTAGCCGCATAGGGAAGGCCGGCATGGTGTGGCGCGGCAAGGTGGTTGGCATGATATTGGCACATGTGGCATGGCATGCCTTGGCGCGGTTTGGCGTGGCCAAAACTAGGGTTTTGGGCCAAAGGTTACCATGCGTTTTTTGGAGACCTTGGATAGCTAGGATTTGCATCCAGGATGGAAGGGTGGCCGTTGATCGTCGCACGCCTTAGTTTTTGTAATCGCATAGGGAAGGATGACATGGTGGGGCCAAGGCCTATGACGCGGATGGCTTGGCATAGCGGGGCCAAGGGTTTGGTACGGAGGGCATGGCATGGTGGGTCCAAGGAAAGGTGCGGTTCGCTTGGAATGGTGGGGCCAAGGGTTTTGGCATGCCATTGGCGCATGGTGCGGCTAGCATGGTTGGCATGCCTTGGCGCGGTAGACGTGGCTGGCATGGTTTGACATTGGCACAATGTGCGTCTGGCATGGTTGGCATGCCTTGGCGCGGAGATGTGACTGGCATGGTTGGCATTCCTTGGCGCGGAGATGTGGCTTGCATGGTTTTCCATTGGCATAGTGGTGCGGCTGGCATGCCTTGGTGCGGAGATATGGATGGCATGGTTTGCCATTGGCACAGTGGTGCGGCTGGCATGGTTGGCATGCCTTGGTGCGGAGATGTGGTTGGCATGGTTGGCATGCCTTGGCGCGGAGATGTGTCTGGCATGGTTTGCCAATGGCACAATTGTGCGGATGGCATGGTTGGCATGCCTTGGCGCGGAGATGTGGCTGGCATGGTTTTCCATTGGCACAGTGGTGCGGCTGGCATGGTTGGCATGCCTTGGCGCGGAGATGTGGCTGGCATGGTTTGCCATTGGCATAGTGGTGCGGATAGCATGGTTGGCATTCCTTGGCGCGGAGATGTGGCTGGCATGGTTTGCCATTGGCACAGTGGTGCGGCTGGCATGGTTGGCATGCCTTGGCGCGGTAGCATGAGAATTAGGGTTTGGTATGTACGAAGATCATGTCGGTCAATACTAAGGGTTCTGCCGTGGAACATGACACATGTATATATAAAAAAGGTACCCTGGTAATTCCTACGTAGGTATGTTGAATGATTCAATAAATGCGCTAGTGGTTGTAGTGACGTCATGTCAGATGTAAGTTTTTACGATTTTAACCCTAAGCTAAAAACCACCATCAAAATTAAGTCCCCTACTTAGCTCGGAACATGAGCATTTTTGCGAGGTAAGCATAAGATGGTGATAGTCCATGACAAAATCGAAATGGAAAGTCATGAAAAGATGGCCAGGAAGACCCGACTAACCTTTTTCGAGAGGTAAGGAGAATTCGTGATTCTTGTGTTGGTGGCCTTGCGTAAATTCTACTCGTGGTGTTGCTGGCTAGACCTTGAAATGGCAGAGACGGTTGCTGGTTGAGATGCAGATTGTCGGCTTGGCTTGGTCACGTGTCATCTTGGCTAGGCTAGGGAACGCGGAAGTGCTGGATTAGCAAGTTGTCGGTGTTGGCGCGGCTTGAGCGGAGCCGCTGGCGTTGGTCGGCTTGGAATGGGAGCCGCGGGTATTGGTCGGCTTGGAATGGGAGCTGCAGGCGTTGGTCTGCTTGGAATTTGAGCCGCAGGCTTTGGTCGGCTTGGAATGGGAGCCGCAGGCGTTGGTCGGCTTGGAATGGGAGCCGTCAGCATTGGTCGTCTTGAAATGGAGCTGCTTGCGTTGCTCGACTTGGAGTGGAGATAGCTTGAGTTCCTTGGAAGGATGACGACTGGCTTCGGTTTCTTGGAGGATGACGACCGGCTTCAGTTTCATGGGATGATGGCAACTTTGTCCGAATTAGGGTTTGGCATGCCGAAACCCTAATTAGCTCCCTTTACTAGAATCGCTGTAGAATTCTCGTAAGAACTCGGATTTTGACGGTCCGTCCCTCCATTCTGAATGGAGAAGAATTTCCTATCTCCCTTCGCGGGAATATTTAGGTTTTGAGCTCGTTCGGGAGGTGAAAACAGCTCGACAGTAAAATCAGGAAGAATTGCGGGCCCGTGGAATGATGGAAGCTTGCTTTAGTTCCGCGGGGAGATGATAACTTTTTTTGGGAAGATAACAACTTGCCCCAGTTCCCTGGGAAGGTGACGACTGACTTTGGGAAGATAACAACTTGCTTCAGTTCCCTGGGAAGGTGACGACAGGCTTCAGGAAGGTAACAACTTGCTTCAGTTCCCTAGGAAGGTGACGACTGGCTTCAGGAAGATAACAACTTGCTTTAGTTCCCTGGGAAGGTGACGACTGGCTTCTGGAAGGTAACAACTTGCTTCAGATTTTAGCATGCGGCAAACCCTAATTAACGCCCCTAACTAGAATCGCTGTAGAATTCTCATACGAACTCGGATTTTGACGGTCCTCACATCCATTCTGAACGGAAAAGAATTTCCTATCTCCCTACGCGAGAATATTTAGGTTTTGAGCCCGTTCGAGAGGTTAAAACATCTCGACAGTAAAATTTAGGAAAAACTCAGGAGGGATGTTGCGGGTCTAAGGTGGCATAGTCGCGCCCAGTCATCCGTTTCATGGAGCAAGAAGGAATCTTCATTTTTTTCAAACTCTAGAAACTCCGTTCGCATGAAAAGAGATATTGACCTCCTTCTGTTTTTTGTTGCTCGGCCGGATCCATGCTTTCGTCTGCAGTGTCTCTCCAGTGGATTCCAAAATTTATCAAACTCCATTGCATTCTTGGGACGGATGGATGTGATTGCGTTTTCGTTCCATCCTTGATTTTAGGTTGTTCAGTGCCTGGACCCTCTGATCGCGATGACAATATGTTGTGGATGCTTGTATTGGTCAAAACCTTCCGGAGACACTGGATGAAATAGATGAGTTGGGAGACGTTTCGTTGGCGATGTGCTACTATCAAGTCTTCAAGGACTTGGTTCCAAGTGGCATCCTTCGAACCATCTTCCGAATCTTGGACTAT
Organism: Papaver somniferum; assembly: GCF_003573695.1. NCBI lineage: Eukaryota > Viridiplantae > Streptophyta > Magnoliopsida > Ranunculales > Papaveraceae > Papaver > Papaver somniferum. The sequence continues at coordinate 172,892,116 of NC_039359.1, read as the reverse complement.
CATGTGGAATGGGATGTAGTGAGCAGTCCCCAGTTATGCTTCTGTTAGATCCGATGGCTTGGCCGAATATGTGAATGTATCTTTGTGGCGTGCATTTGGAGTCTTCAGTGCACATGTACGACTTCATGTTGAGAAATTCCCGCGGCTCGTAAAACTTCGACAGTGATGATGTTGAAATCATAAATAACCTGGTTGAGGGGAGTGAAATCGTCCCATGTTGGTATTCCCCATGTGTAGCCTACTTTCATTGCATCGCCTAGAATCCACGTCCACGGGATTTGATATAAGCTTATCGTACTCTTCTGGATGTGACGCTGTGGTGATCAGAATATCACATGATGAAATATCCTGGATAGTGAAGTGGTAGGAATGAGAGAGTTATGTTGTTTATCATGGCTCCCTCTGTTTCTTCAAGAAAATGTTTCAGCCGCGTCTCTGGAGTTATCTCATGAGTCTTTGATGGTCGTCGGGATGGACTGTGATGAGCAGTCCCCAGTCGCATTTTTCTTCAGTTTCTGAAGTTGTTTTCCTCTGAGCAGGCTTGGGATCCTCCGCGGCCTTTTAAAGTATTGAAGGCGTCTTCTGGACAGATAGGTGGTGATTTTCTTGCGCTGCACCCTTGAAGAGTAGATGACCTTGTTGTGGCTATGACCTTTTGGTTGAACGTGTCTTCTGAGCTTTGACGGTGAATGGATTTCATGTATATCCCCAGTCCCTAAGTATGGTTTACATGTTTCCATCTTGTATGGTCAGTGGGTTGACCATGATAAAGACATCACTATCGTGCGTTCGTACTGGTGATTTTCTTACTTCTTCCACGTGGAACTTAAAATGCTGTGGTGAAGCTCTGGATGGTATCAACAAATGAGCGGTAACAGTTCTTGGTAGCATATGTAATCAGAAGAGACTACATTGTCGTGGTAACAAAGTAGGTTGGCTGGAATTGTATGGGCATCCATGGAAGTAAAAGGATTGGCTGGACACGTAAGCGAGCAAACTGTCCATGATCACGAGTTTTTGCGAGATGGATCAAAAGGTGGTCATGACTATGAAGGTTGGCTGGCTGTGATCATGATCCTTGACATGGGGAGCGTGGTGGTACGACCCTTTGCAGGAAGAAACGGCGTTGAAGCAGCTTCGTCTCTTGGAAAGGATGTTGAAACTTAAGGAGCCAGACACTGAAGCTTCGGTTTCGGATTCTGGAGCAGCTTATGGAGAGAACGCATAAGCGGAGCGGCTGCTTGAGCGAGCGTTGAAGCGGAGCGGCTGTCGGAGCGAACGTTGAAGCGGAGCCGCTGCTGGAGGACGTTGAAGTGAAGCGGATGTTGGAGCGAACGTTTAAGCGGAGCGGCTACGTTAATTAGTGTGTTGTCAAATTGGACACCCTTCAAGCGAACAATGGTTAGGAGTCCCCAGTTCCATCTATCGATCGTGCTTTCCAAGAGAGGTTGGGGTTTGGGAACGACTTCTCTGATTGGAAACAGCTGCTTCCCTGATGCAGTGCGGTTGAGGGCTGCGAATATGTCTTGACGCTGCGCCTACAGAATCTCACATAAGTGTTTCATCATAGACTGCACGATTTTGTGGGCGAAGTCCCCGGAAATCATGCAGCTCCTGACAGGAAGAGAGTCTTTGTGAACTCAGGGGGGTTGCTGATTTTCTTTGCTTCGATTTTGGAGAAGTCGTTCCTTATCTTTATGTGTGATGAAATTAGATTGATGATTCCCTTCTACTGGGCGTTCAAAAGGCAACGCTGGAAGGATGCAAGCTGCTGGCGCTGGAAAGATGCAAGATGTTAGCGCTGGAAGGATGCAAGCTTCTGGCGCTGGAAAGATGCAAGTTGTAAGCGCTGGATCGTCTTGTCGTGGACGCTGGCTTGGATTTGGTATGGTGCGGACTGTTGGATGGGCATGGCACGGACTATTGGCTTGGCGTGGCTCGGACTTGTTGTTGCGGGCCCAGTTGCCTCTTTCCATACGTAGCTCAAATAGGAAATCATTTCTTTGTTCAAATTCCAAAAGTGTTATGCGTATGAAAGGGGTTGGATCTCCTTTTTATCTCGTATCTTTGTTCTCACCTCCTGGTGTTAGCGGTAGCACGGTAGAAATAAAGTGGGCAAGCGTATTCCAGCTATGTACTCCGGCGTTTCTCTTTCAATTTGTCTTCTTGTTTCGGGGAAAATCCTAGCCATAGGTATGCCTTCCATGAATCTGTAGAAATATTGTTATTCTCTTCGAATATCATTATAGTAGCGTCGGCTACCTCATGAATAGTGACTGGTAATCGTTATTATGCAAAGTAGGTACGTACGGGTAAATGACTGATTCCACGAGGAACTGGGCGTTAGGGTTTCTCTAAGATCCAAAAGTTGCAGGCCAAGGTGACTGAAGGTCCTTCTGCGGACGTGGTCAAACAACAAGAAGCGGAGGTCGAAAGGTTGTCCAAAGAGTTGGAGCTGAAATAGGCGGTCCTTTAAATGACGAAGGACGCCTTCTTCGAGAAGAGAAAAACACCGTTAAATGGCTTCCTCTGAATGCACTTCTGTCTTCTGAAATTCTTCTGGGTTTTTTTTTTGAAAGGCAAATGAAACGCTGGCTTTATGGTTTTGATTTTCTGGATTTTTGGGTTGATAGACAAGTATTACCTATGAGGATTTTGGATTATTATTCGGGATGAAATGTTTTAGGATGATGCCGTTTTTCGTTTATGATTGTAAGTGACACAAACATCCCAGGGAAGATATGGAACCGTGAACGTTGCGCGTCGGTAGATGACATGGGATGAAACATAACATGGCTATCGATTTTATCATTCCCGTGAAAACTTGAAATAGTAAACCATGTATTTTTTCTAGGCAAGACTTACTCGGTTTTTTGGATCTGCTAACGAAAAATGAGTCAGGTGCAAGTCCGAGTTTTGTGAGAAGCACTGCAATTGCGGAAAGTCCTCAGTCGTCCCTGAGTCACTTGATAATCGAGTCGTCAATCCCTGGGAGGATCGTATTCTTTTAACCTCTGGGAAGTCCCCAGTCGCCCCTTGCCGTGTCATGACGGGTAATCGGGTCGTTTGGTAAATGAGTTGTCGATCCCTGAGCGGAGCATATCGGTCCTTCTGGTATCTGAGTCGTCGATCCCTGAGCAGATCGTTTGCCTCTACCGTCCTGACGTCTGCGTCGAAGTATGAGATCGAGGATTGAAAATTGACATTGCAATCGAAAGACCAATCCTCCCACTGTGGTGGCCAATTGTTTGAGGGTGAAAACAGTTTCTTCTGGTTTCGGTAATTTCATGTGATGTGGGTGAGAAACAAATCTAAACCCTAAACAATGTACTGCAAGGGAGTACTTTAGTTTCGAGAGATCAATCTGTACAAGTCCGGCCTAAACCAAGAAATGGCCGTTCAAGACTTGCTTCGGTCACAAAGTGGAGGAGAAGGGTTGGTTTTGGAGAGGGAAGCGAAGAGAGTGTTGAGACCAGAATAGTTGATTCTGTAAGAGTAGTCGTTTTGTGACTTGTATCAGAAAGTGGGAAGCTAACAGACTAATATCTTTCAACTGTTAGATCAAACTTAGCTTGTTACACACAAATGAAATGTACCCTCATTTAGGTTTATGTAACCGTACCTAAACGTGTACACCATGTTGGTTCACAAACAGTTAACCGATGTTAGCCATATGATTACTCTCATATCAACCTTATTCATCTCAACCATAACTAGTTCAAATGACTCAAATGAAACTAGTTAAAGAGTTGTTCAAATGTTATAGAAAACACAATTGAAACCAAATAGGTTTTATTCACTTGAATCAATCATGAACATTATAGCCATGGTTTGCAAAGATTGCATTTCTTATGATTTAAATGTTTAATTCCATAAACTGACTGATTTGACAAAGTAACCATCTTAAGTATGCGTACGGGTATGCGTACTTGAGCAACCAGATTTGAGTTTGTTAAGTTTCCAAACTCAGCAGAAATTTTCGGTTCGAACACTTCCGCCAGTGTGCGTACGGGTACGCATACTTAAGGTGACTAGTTTAGGAGTTTGTAATTCCCAAACTCAGCAGATATTTTCGGTTCGAAAACTTCCGCCAGTATGCGTATGGGTACGAATACTTATCTTGTCTCCTTCACCAATTTGGTATACACACATATGCATACACTTGGTTCCCGGTTTGTGGATTTATACACTAATGTGCGAACACACTATATATGCTTATATCCAAACATGGTTACATTCTCAACTCTTTATTTCAATCATTGAAACATTCTTCTATAATGACGGTACCCGTTTTCACACATTATTAGCATTAAAGCAATTTTTAAGATATTGAAATAATCATTATCGAAACATTCCAAGCCTACATCAAATGATTGTATCACACAAACCATGTAAGATGTTACTCGGTTCTCATGATATAAGATGAACTTGGTCGAAGCAAAAGCTTACCAACACATATTTCGAGAAATACGTAAGCGAGATATACTCAGATCGAAATCTCAAATGTATATAGAGAAAACTATATCTTAACACGGCTTATGTATCAATATATGAGATAGTATAAATAGACTTTCCAAGTGATAGATGAATTCAAGTCTCCACATACCTTGTGTCGAAGAAGTTCCACAAGCTCCCCTTAGTAGTTCTTCGTCTTCAAATGATGAACTCTGTGAAATCTAAGCTCAACTACATTATCTATGTCCTAGTCCGAGACATCTATAAGTAGGCTAGAAATCAAGACTTATAGTTTTGATCACTAACATTGACAAACATGCTTGGGATAGAAACGCATGCGAGTTCGACCAAGCAGTGCTCTAACAGAAGATATATGGAGACCTATGCAGAATAGGAAAATAAAAGGAGAAAAGAGGTACACGGGACAGGGCCCACCCCCCATCCGGCCATGTCGTGGCCGGTCCAACGCCTCTCCATTTCTTTTATTTTATTATTATTATTCACAACTCTTGAACTCCCATCTTCATGCAAACTCTTAGTTTTCCATATTTCTTCAAATATTGCTCAATTCTCCAAAAAGCCTAGTCACACGGTTATAAGGTCTTTTTTTAACGAATAAATATTAAAATATTAGTATTTTAATATTCTATAAATATTGGACGTGTGAGCAAAGTCCTACTTTCTCATTCATGCAAAAATTGAGAGTTTCAGTCAAGATCAAACTTTTCTGAAAATACAAAATATTACACAAATGTCCAACAAAAAATACCAAAGTTCTCAGGAATGGACGGTCATCGACATGGTGGCCCGTGCACCACCATGGCCGGTTCACTTGGCCATCATCGTCGGACGGATCCACACTCCTTAATCTATTTTGGATAATCCTCCATATCTTGGATAATTCTCCATATTTTGGTGAATCCTCTTTTACTAGTTGGACAATTATTCATACACCGCTTAGCCGGTATCTCCACCACCAATGACCGGTTCTCACACCCATTGGTGGTTAATATCTCTACCCACATTAGATAACTCTCTATCCCTTGGATCCAGGGTTCCTAAAAAATTAGGGTTTCAGACATGATAATTCTGATAAACATCAATAAATTTCATATTGGTCAAGCTATCAATATTTTAATTAATATTTAAATTCTCGGTCCTGCTACCAATATTTTTGTTTCCCGACTGTCTAAGAAGCAACGTGATATTGGACATCCATCCACTTGTACGACCATCCAATATTTTATTGGACGGCTATCGCGTACAATACTCACTAGTACTCCAATTCCTACTTTGTCATTCGACAATCCATGACATAGTAGATCAGGAATGAGTACTGTTAGAGCACTGCTCGGTCGACCCGCATGCGTTGCTATCTCAAGCATTTTTTTGTCAATGTTAGTGATTAAAACTATAAGTCTTGATTTCTAGTCTACTATAGCTAAGTCTCGGACTAGGATAGAAAGTGTAGTTGAGCTCAATAACTCCATGGAGATCATCATACAAGACGAAGAACTACTCAAGGAACTGGTGGAACTTCATCGACTAAAAGGTATGTGGAGACTTGAACTTATCTATCACTCAAAAGTATGTCTACTCTATCTCCTATCTTGAGACAAAAGTCGGTTTGCTATATAGACTTTGATTATACACATTTGCTATTTCGAGCCGAGTTATCTCGCTTATCTATTTCTCGAAATATGTGTTGGTAAGCTTTCTCTTTGTCCAAGTTCATCTTTACCTAGTGAAGAAAGTCATGTTATGTTTCAATCACTTTGAAAATGACTTTGACGAAAAATGGTTTGTGAATAACAACTATATAACGTCCTCTTAGAATGTTTCAATGATTGAAATGAGAGTTTATATTATATAACCGTTGTTGGATATAAGCATTGTGTGGCAACACATACATGTATAAATCCTTATTCCTTGAACCAAAGTATGCGTACTTTGTTGATCAGGAAAACCGGAACAAGAGTCCGCGAACCGTCGGAGGTTCTCTTCCCGAGAAAATCTGCTGGAGTTTGTAAACTTTTACAAACTTATTCCGGGTACTTAAGTCCGCGAACTCAGTCCAGTACTTAGGTTGGTTATTTCTAAAAACGATTATTCGTGAACTTATACTTATATAAACTAAGGAATGCAAGTTTGCAAACCGTGGCTATAAAGTTCATGAATCGATTCGAGTGAATCAAATCGTTTTTGCTTCGATTGTGTCTTGTATACTTCTATAAGATATAAGCAATTGAACAACTCTCTAACTAGTTCATTTGAGTCATTTGAACTAGTTATGGTGAAGAATAACATGGTTGATATGAAAGTGCTCATATGGATAACCATTTGGTTAACTACTGTTGAACCAACAAATGTACATTTTTGGGTACGCTTACAGAAACCTAAAACGTGCATTTCATTTGTGTGTAACAAGCTAAGTTTTTGATATAACGGTTAAAAGATATTAGCTTGAATCTAATTATATTTTCATCTAACGCTGAATATTGAATTCTTTGTTACTAAGCTAACATTGATTGTAAACCCTGATTTGAAAGGCTATATAAGGGAGAACTCTAGCAACTGGGAAACCTAATCCCCACACCTCATGTGTGATACTAGTTGTATAAGCTAGAGTCGATTCTACTTTAACCTTAGGTTTCTTCGAGACCCTGTAGGTTAACGACTTGAAGACTTCATTGGGATTGTGAAGCTAGACCGATACTACTTTCTTGTAGTTGTGTGATCGGATCTTGATGATTCTATCGTACTGAGTACAATCGTAACGATTGGCTTGAGATTGATATCTCCGATAGGCAAGATATAAAAGTAATCACAAACATCTTCGTCTCATCGTTTGTGATTCCACAATATCTTCTTTCGCCGCATCGATTAAGATTATTGTGAGGTTATTGATAATACTGAGTTGTTCTTCGGGAATATAAGTCCGGTTTATCAATTGGTTCATGTTCACCTTGATTTATCAAAAGACGGAACAAAACTTGTAGGTATTTCTGTGGGAGACAAATTTATCTATTATCATAGACTTTTTTTGTGTGATACATATTTGTTTATTAAAGTATTCGACTTTGGGTCGTAGCAACTCTTAGGGAATCAAGTACGTAGCATCCTGCTGGGATCAGAGACATAGGAGCATAACTGTACCTTGGATCAGTGTGAGATTGATTGGGGTTCAACTACAGTCCAGAACGAAGTTAGTTTGTAGTAGGCTAGTGTCTGTAGCGGCTTAATACAGTGTGTGTTCAACTTGGACTAGGTCCCAGGATTTTTCTGCATTTTTGGTTTCCTCGTTAAAAAAACTTCTGGTGTATTTTTTATTTCTTTTCCGCATTATATTTTATTATATAATGAAATATCACAGGTTGTGCGTTTGAATCAATCAATTAGAATATCCAACCATTGGTTGTTGATTTACATTGATTGATACTTGAACATTGGTCTTTGGTACCGTTCAAGTGATTTCTCTTGTATTCAATTAGACTCGCAGATTTCTATTTGCTTGAGTAAGAATTGAATCGAGAAAGAAAGATATAACTCTTTGATATACTTTATTAAGATTGAGTCTAGTTGATTCTCTTGAAAGTATATTAGAGTTAGTCCATACAGATTGCTAAGTGAAATATTGGGTGAGGTTATTGTACCCTCACTTTTTCAAGTACTCTACATAACTACGAAATATCTGATTTCCTGTCAAATACTCGACATATCAGAATAGGTCCATGACCGAGAAATATCATTAGACCGATGTTCATCCATCCAAATCATCAGAGCGCCTCAACTGGTAGAATGATATATCACAATTCATCATACTCGACGTCTATGCATTATTGTTGTCCCATCAGACACCTTATTCTCAATCCATGAGTCACGGAGCATATCACATTCATATATTATGCTCGACTAATCAAGGCTAAGACTCACGGTCTAGCATAATCAATAACTAACAAATTAAATACACGTCTTCCTTGCAGACTCTACATACATGAGACATCAATCATGTCACATGGGTGGATATTCACTAGGGTTTGATCTAGCGGCCTACATCATGTGCGATATTACAGTACATCCACGATGAGAAATATGAGTAAGTCATGCAAGAAGTTCAAGGAGTTAGCAAAGTAGTGGAATCAACCAAGTCTCACACACAATGTGGAACTGGTTCAACCACGATTTCTCACTCCCACATTCTTTCACTCCTCTGCAACCGTCACACTTAATGGAAATCAATGTGTTAACTACTTCTGCAGTATAAATAGGTTCATCAACCCATGATTTGATAACCTATCTTAATGTAACTTAACTCAACTCGATGGATCTTAATTGAACACTACTGAATATAACTCAGTCAATCCGATCAGAATTCACAGAAGATTCATCAAACTTGCAGAAGTTTTCGACACATCCACAATCCTTTAATCATCATTGATCTCACACAATTCTCAGCTTCCCTACTACGGATCGTCCCTCATCTCTATTTGTGGACAGATTGACTCTGGAATGACTATTGTCTTGGTTTAGGAGGGAATTTTACAAATTGATCTCTCGAACTCAAAGCACTCCCGCGCAGTACATCTGTTAAAGGTTTGGGAAATTTGCTAATTGAGGATCCACCTGTTGCACAACTCTCTATATTTCCTCAAAAACCAGCAACTCGTTTTTACCTACCAACACCGGGAAAAGAAATCAATCATATTTTCTTAGTTTAGCAACATTATGGAAGTGTAAAGGATTATAAACCTTCATTTCATCACTATATTGTTATGGTGAAATGTCGATGTTCTTGAAAGTTTGGGAAAGGGTATATATCATATATACAACACCTCTCGTGTTGTTTCTTTTATGGGACTGGATTTAAACTTAACTTTCTAATGATTGGTCTAATCTCAACAGACCGTTTACTAAGTAAGCCTTATTTTACCAATTTTTTGATATTATTTGGATCGAGTCGAGCCGAAACTTAAATCTTATCATATCCAGTATCTTCGTAAAGTCTATTTCATTTACGTAAATAATATCAAAACATATGCCAATTCAGTTTATGAATTGTATAGGTATCCACTTTTTACCCTGGATGAATGACGTTAATCATGTTACTGAAATCCAATAATACAGATATGTAAGATAGTAACATGAACTTTGAACTTTTTATTATTATTAGTTTTTTAAATTTTTGACCTCTAAAACTGGCATGGTCAATGGGTGATGGACTAATCGCTAATAAGGTCCAAAGAATGCACGCAGGGGCGGAGGCAGTTTAAAGCTGCAAACCCTATCAAACTGGTTCTTAAGCCTAAATTTTCAGAGATTTTCGGTTCCAAGCCCATTTTTGCTATGTTGCACCCCCTAGCAATATTATGTTTCCCCTTAATAGAGTTTCTAGCTCCGCCCCTGGATGCACGATGGAAGAAATATGACTACGCTACCTAGGGCATTAACTGGACAAGGAAAATTCGATGCCCTGAAGTAAGTTTTACACTGTAGGGTTACAAATAAATTTATTTTTTACGAAATGATCAGATATACTGACAATTAATAAAGGAATAATAGATTATATTAAAGACAATAAAAATAACAGAGTAATAAGTAAAACATAAAAGTTATGGATTTAAATATAACGACATTTTCTCTCTTTCTTCTCTCTTAGAAAAAAACCTTAAAATTTTCAAGTAGCCTTCTTCCTTTAGCTCAGATTTAGTTCATTTCGGATTGGATCCGAGCAAAAAATTTATTATTCCTTCCGTCCCAAATAAGATGAGCTAGTTGTAGTTTGCACAATTCTTAAGGCAAGGAGGAAACATGAGCATGTTTAAGTAGCTTTTACAATTATACCCTCATGGATAATAACTAGTAAAACTTAGAAATGATTTATCTCTTAAATTATACCATGTTTTTCGTAAACTTTATAAAGTTGAAAAACATTTTAAAACATCTACGTAATGGATGTAAACATGACTATCAAATTATACATATTTCTTATAATAACAATAATCAATTAAAAGGGTAGTTTTAGAAATATCCCCTTGATTAGAGAGATATCTCATCTATTTATGAGACAAAATTTAAAACCAACTAGCTCATCTAATTTGGGACGGAGGGAGTATATTTCATTGATGTTAATTTTTTAGTGTAGGATTTCATTTTGGTATGATTTGATGTCTTTTGACATTTCTCTTTGCTTTTGGAGCAATTATATCTCTGCTTTTGTGCGTTTATTCTTCACATTTATGATGATTCTATCTTTGCTCCAAGGTGATTATTTCTCGGTTTTATGGTTGGTTTTTGTGATTTGTTGATTTGGATTGTTCAAAAACATCAATGGTTCAACTCGACAACGTTTCGATTTCACCTTCAATCCAAAAGATCTAGGACATCCGGACTCGTGTCAAACAAGGGTTAAAGCAAATTACTTCTATCTTTACTCACCACTTCCGTTCCAAAAACCGAAAAAAAGGCGATAGTAAATTATTTTTTAATAATTTTTGTTGTTTTTGTTCTCGATTTCGTAATTTCTTTGTTCTTTCCATTTGGTCTCGCTTTTTGCATGTCACCATCTCAAATTTAATTGAGTCCTCATTTGATTTCTCCCTGTAGTTTTTGTATGGATTGCATGTCTTAAAAGGTTCGCCTGATCTTTGTTGTCTGGGTAGGTGCAAAGTAGTAATTACAAAGGTTGTTTATCCAAAAAAAAAAAAAAAAAGTTCTGTTTTTTAAGAGGTTCCTCCTGACTAATTTTGTTAATGGTGATGTATAGCAACCACCAAAGTCATATTCCTATACTACAAAATATTGAGAATTTCTATAGAAGGATGAAATGTGGCAATTTCTTTGTTTTCTCTTCTTCTTGATATGAGAAAAGTGGCAATTTATTATGACAATATCTATATGTTTCAAATTAAAAGCATGCGTTCAAGCTATAAATTCAGAAAAAAAAACAGTTGAGTTGTTCATCATTACACTCGTATTAATATTGATAATTACTTTTATACACTTCAAATCGATCATGAGTTATGTTCCCTCCATATGAAATACCTAGAAGAAAAAATGATGTTCACTTCTCTGGATGCTTCAAGTTCAGAATATGTGAGACAAACTTTTGTTTTCCCTCATGTCAATTTGGATATGGGAATTTGAAAACGGGATATGAGCATTGTTGGGAAACTTTTTTCACCTGATACTATGAGGATTGGAGTAGCTAAAAAGCATATTAAGGCAATTTGGTTGAATAAAGTGAAAAAAATTACAAGTCAGAGTTTTATTGTAAGATTCACTAGTTGGGATCATGTTAGTTGGGTATTTGAAATGCATCATGGTCTATGGATAATAATTTGTTTATGGTGAAGTTGTATAACTCTTTTGTTCTAGTCCCACGTATAGATTTGTCTATTCTTGAGTTCTGGATTGGTATCAAAGACCTGCCACCAGAACTATTAGACGAAAATACTCTTTACAATTTGCTTCTATTATAGGTGAAGTTCAGAAACTAGATCCATAAAATGGCAATCGTGAAGACATAAATGTTGTGAGTGCAAATGTTAAGATTAATGTGAAAAATCCACTTCTAAGAGGACTGTTAAATGAAAAAACTGCATGATACACTCAATGCGTACCTTTTTATTATAAAAGATAACCAGGTAACCTTTGCCCTGCTTGCTTTGTGATTGATCATGTAAAAGAATATTGTGAAAGAAAAACTAGTTTAGTTAAAGATTTATCTAAAGAGCCTTATTCAAATTTGGTGAATCAAACCTTTCCCATTAAGATGTTATGTCAATGAATCCCAAGTATGGTGAGGTTTTACAATTCACATAGCCACGAAAGTTTCAACAAAAAAAAAAGTTGTCAGAGAAAACAAGACTTGTTTTGATAGACCTTTAGATGGCCATGATCATGTCTCTACATTCACTGAAGAGGTTGCCGGTCAATACAATGATACTATCTTTGGTATAAGAAGATTTATGAGAACTAGAGAGATGACTAATTGAGAATTGTATTTCCATGAAGAGAACAGAGAAAACGAAAGTCAGATAGAGTTCAGTTTTAATCTACCTGTTCAGAAAGAAGCCAACACGTTTGTCAAACAATATGGAGGATGGTACCATATCTTGAAGCAATTACTATTAACAATATGCATCTATCTGAGCAGCATGATCATGTAACTTCCAAAAACTATTATCACAAACCATTAAATTTTAATTTTCTTAATATTAATTAAGAAATAAGGAGGTTGTCTTTGTCTTTGTATTGATTCTATTTTCTTTAATTTTTTAAATCTTCTTAATTTTATTGCTTATAATTCTGTCAAGTCTAGAAATAAGGAGTACTATAAAATTATCTTGGAATTGCCAATGAATTGAAAACAAAGACGCCAGAAATCATCTTAGACACTGCATAAGATAGAATAACACTAATTTTCCTTTTAGAAATAAACAAAATATTCAAGAAAAGAAATTTATACATTACAAATTTTGGCTATCCCAATTACTGGGCTCAATCTTCTCTAGGATTGCTTGAGGAATTGCACTATTATGGAAAGGTAGTATAGATTTTTTGAATGAATATTGTTAGATCATAGCTCGGTTGAACTCACCAAGCGTTGGTATGTCAAGTTTGGTTGTCATATTTTAGTGAATCAAAACTCATGTTAAGAGTCGCTTGATTATGTACTAGAGTCAACTTCGTATAGGTTAGCTTGAAAGTATTAGGGTAATCAGACATTACAAGTATTGCGAAGACTTGAAGATGTGAAGAAGCAAGGAGCTACAACGACGATATTTGACTTGAACTGTTTCATTCCCTAACGTATCTTTCAAGTCATGCATATTGAAAACAATACTGCGAAGCATATTTGAACTCTTGATAGACATAGTATTAAGGAATACAATACGAGGTTTATTGTTTAACCATTAAACTTTGTAGATAAGACATCGCCATAATCATTTGAATGTTATTATGATTATGTATGCGTATGAGGTGAGGATTTCATCATAGGGAACAATGTTTACATGTGTTCTAAGGAAGTAAGTTCATAAACTTGTTTATGAATCGAAAAGGAAATCGCCAGGCGTTATTAGTTTTGTTATTCATTGCATATCTTATGAATAACCAAGTGTGAACCGATTAGTTGTATTGTATCGATCTCGTATCCATAGACGATCACACGAAGTGTGAACCGATTAGTTGTACTGTCTCGACTCAGTCCATAGACAATCACTTTAGGAAAAAGGACTTATAGGTAGGAAAAGTTTTAGCTTGAGGTATATTTGGGTACCCTCGCCTTTTCAATTGATATCAGAGCAGGCAAACACGAAAAGATCTAACAATCTGTGTTTGGTGCGATCCAACCTATAAGAATGAACTCGAGTTATCATGAATCTACTTCAATTAACGTACCACCAAGATTTGACGGAACAAACTATCTATGGTGGAAATCTGCTATGAGATCTTTTCTTCAATCACAAGACTTTAATACTTGGCTATTAGTCGTCGATGATTATATTCGTCCAAAGATAGAAAATTCGGAAACTGAGTTTAAACGCTTAGTAAATTTTTCGAACGAAGAAAAGGCACTCGCAAAGCAGAATTCAGATGGTTTGAATGCTATTATTCATACTGTAAGTCGTGATTTACAACATCATGTATCAACATGTCAAACTTAGAAAGAAGCTTGGAATAATCTTCAGATCGTATTCGAAGGAAATTCATAAGAGAAAGAATCTAGACTTCAAACTCTCATTCCCGATTTGGAAAACCTTCGAATGGATGACAACGACACTTTTGAAGAGTTTAATATCAAACTCTCTAAGATAATTAATGTTTCTTTCTCGTTAGGAAAGAATATTTCTGAAAAATATATATATAGTATGCAAGATTCTCAGATCGTTGCCATCTAGATACGATTCTAAGAAACATGCAATCATAGAAGCAAACGATCTTTCAACTCTCTCGTGAAGCACACTCGTTGGTAAGTTAAAGATCTTTGATCATGAATCACAGTCTATTCAAGGTAAAGGAATCGCTTTTAAAGATGCAAGAATTCTGAAAGCTCCAATGGAAGGAATAGACAGATGGATGATTCAGATGAACATATTGCAGAAAATTCTGATGATGAAATTGGACAATCATTGTAATTAATTACTAGACAGTTTCGAGATCTCTTAAAGAAAAGAAACAAGAGATTCGTTAAGGATACTTATCGATCTTCTCGCCCATATGATCGAGTTCCTTTCAAAAAGGATCATGAAGAAGATGATGCATATCAGCCGCAGTGCTTCAAGTGTAAAGGGTTTGGTCATATTTCTAAAGACTGTCCCAATCTTAAGAAATACACTGGAAGCAAGGCATTGGTTGTAACTCTAGATGAGACCTCTGATTCATACGATTCTGAAGAATAGGAAACAACTAATATTGCATTAGTTGTCAAGCTTATTTCTTCCTCCTCCATTAGTGATTTACCCATTCTAAGAATGGACATGTCTTCCGATGTTATTAAATCACCTAATGATACAGGGAAAAATAAGACAAGATGCAAAAAATGTCTTAACAATAGAATTGCTAAGAGTTGCATATGCAATTCCAGTCAATCTCAAGATACTTCGTTAGCCGGGATAACAAAAGAATATCTTTTCATACTATACTAGATCAAGCACACTCTGGATGTTCAAAATTCCATAATGAGAGAAAATCTCATACTAATGCCACTTGACCGGTATTAGAATTCTTTCCTCACCACATGTGCCAAATCCTTGGGTGAGGAAGAAGAAAAATCAAGGCACTTTAGTGTAGATTATGAAAATAATATCTAGTATTTGAAGATATTTGATATATTCGTATTTTTAGGAATATTATATTATCGGTAGTATGAAAATTATAAAAATATCCTTCTTCTAATTTGGTCATTCCTTGTCCGAACTATGGGTCTGAATCAAATGCTTTCTCTGGAGAAGATGCTAGATCAGAAAGATCATCTTAAAACTAAGTATGGATCGTCCCTTGATATTAAAAGTAAAATCAGAAAGGGAGATTGGCTTAACAAGAAGGAAAGAGAGAATAATCTGAAGAAAGATCAGTATATTGAGTTATTGACACACTTTTGTGTTCAATCAAAGACAGAATTACATGCTCTTGCAGAATCCTTCACGGGAATTTATCATCTGCAAGAGATTTTGGTCAAGCAACAAGGTTTTCTACTTGAAGAAATTCAAAAGCTGAAGAGTAGTAATCCACCTTCATTCAGCACTGATATGAAGGACTAGGTTGCAAGAGAAAAATAAACATCAATTTTTGATTTCTTTCATTGATTGTATTAGTCTATTATGAATAAAACTATTATGAATAAAATTATTTGATTTACAATTTTTCTTGTGATAGTTTTCGGTTTACATAGCCTGTGCTTGAATGCTTTTATCTTATTGCTATATATTTTTATGGGATGTTTGATTTCGGTTTTACTACCTTAATATTCGATCTCATATGTTGTGAACCCTTATGGTTTGGGTGACTTTTTGATTTAACATGATTAAGTTCTAGCCCATGTTGGTAGGCTTTACCAAAGAATCATGAGGGGTTCTGGTAGAAACAATATGTGAAAAAGTCACAATATGTTGAATCGGTTTAGGTTTAGCATAAAATCTTATGTGTTTCGACGGTTTTCAACTTTTGCTTGCAATTGTCAAAACCGAGTTTTAACCTTTCTCTGGTAAAGGTTGATTGTTGTTATTCTTTTTTTTCCATAAGGATAACAACATGATGATTTTTCGATACCAATTCTCCATGGACGAAGATGCAATTATATTGGAAAAGTGTAAGCGAAATTTGAGGTAACAATCTTGTTAGTTAATTGTTTTCCTGTTTAAGAAAAGTCTGAGTTTATATCATATATATTTATTGCTTTTGCTTAACAAAATTTTGGTACAATTGATGTTTATTCCATGATGTGTGTGTGGATGTGTGTGATTCAATTGGTTCCGGTTAATAAAAACTATTGTTATCTTGCTTTATTGTGTGGTATCAATTGTTTAGTCTTACAAAATTTCGGTGCAATTGCGGTGTTTTAATGCTTATGTTGTTTCAATTGCTTCCGGTTGAGGTGAATAATTATGCAAGTTGATTTATGTTGGTTTGTATGAATTATTTATGGCTTAACGAAATACAAGGATTACATGATGAGTTGTTTAGTCCAATTCGATTCCGGATAAGAGAAACTAAGTTAATTCTGATCTTAGTTAGACTTATCGAAGTGAGGTTTCGGTTATTCAAGTCTAATCGAATGAATTAACAAGAAATGCTAGTTAACTAACCTAGTACTTGTCTTGTTTAAAATTGAAAGGTCTAAGTTTATGGATAATTAGAACCTGATGAGAAAAATAGAGTTATCTTTATTTTGGTCTTATCGAATTAAGCGGTTGTTTTTGAACAA
The DNA here is from genome assembly GCF_003573695.1 of Papaver somniferum. Taxonomy (NCBI): domain Eukaryota; kingdom Viridiplantae; phylum Streptophyta; class Magnoliopsida; order Ranunculales; family Papaveraceae; genus Papaver; species Papaver somniferum. Next base: position 172,875,234 of record NC_039359.1, on the reverse strand, counting down.
TCGGTTTAGCAAAGAGACTAAGGTGCTTAGTTGATTTTTGTTTTGCTAAACTAAATTGGAAAAATTGTTTCTGACAATTGTTTCCTTGGTAACATATCAAAATAAAACTACTTCTAGTTTCGGTTTTGATATTGGTTATCAGAACGTGATGTGTGGAACTCTCGTGCCTAACTCTACAGGTTGCAAGTCTATTTTGAGATTTGTAAAATTCTTTTCGTGTTGTCCTTTATTTTTTTCGTTTCTTTGTCATTTTGTGACAAAAAGGGGGAGAAATATATGGATTAAACAAGTGATACTGGCATTGATCTTATATTTATTGGTATCGCTAAGGAAAAGAACAATGGTGCTTAAACGTTTTATCTAAACGAAAGAGTGAAAGCACAGACTAAGGGGGAGTAACATGTCATATGAATTGATGTAACAAAGACGTGCGGATTGATTATCTACCTATCTTCCTTAGGGGGCGTAATAGCTTTTTTATTATAATGTCAACAACAACATTTTCAAGGATTGAATGTAAGCAGTTTACTGTGCTGTTGAATTCGGGAATCAAGCGTATGTGTAATGAATTCTTGTAATTTTTTTTATCCATATGATGTAAGAGTTTTGTCACTCAAATTGACAAAGGGGGAGATTGTTAGAGCATAGCTCGGTCGAACCCACCAAGCGTTGGTATGTCAAGTTTGATTGTCATATTTTAGTGAATCAAAACTCATGTTAAGAGTCGCTTGATTATGTACTAGAGTCAACTTCATATAGGTTAGCTTGAAAGTATTAGGATAATGAGACATTAATAGTACTGCGAAGACTTGAAGATGTGAAGAAGCAAGGAGCTACAACGATGATATTTGACTTGATCTGTTTCATTCTCTAACGTATCTTTCAAGTCGTGCATATTGAAAACAAAACTGCGAAGCATATTTGAACTCTAGATAGACATAGTATTAAGGAATACAATACGAGGTTTATTGCTTAACAATTAAAATTTGTAGATAATACATCGCCATAATCATTTGAATGTTATTGTGATTATGTATGGGTATGAGGTGAGGATTTCATCCTAAGGAAAAATGTTTACATGTGTTCTAAGGAAGTAAGTTCATAAACTTGTTTGTGAATCGAAAAGGAAATCGCAAGGCGTTATTAGTTTTGTTATTCATTGCATATCTTATAAACAACCAATATGTGTGATTGAGTATAACCGTTCATGACTTGTTGTGTTCTTGGTAGACCTATTCACAAAGGCCTGACTTATGTATTAGTATGACTTTTATTAGTGAAACCGATCTTAAGTAATCACCTGAGATGGTATGATCGGGTTTGTGATTTTATGTCTGACCAAATATGGGAAAGGGGAACTGATCCTAGTAAGAGGTGTAGTACATCACAAAGGGGCACCGATCCTTGTATGAGGTGCAGCAAGGTTTATAGCAAAAAGGGGAACCGATCCTATGAACATGTGAAACACGTTTTTAGGCAAAGGGGAACCGATCCTATGGACATGTGCAACACATATAAGTTAGATACCATATATATGTGGGGAACCGATCCTTGTACCTAGTCAACCGAATTTTGGAAAGCTAGCGTGACTATGCACAATACTCACATGGAAGGTAGAACCGAAACTTGTTTTAGTAGAACCGTTAAAGCCATGATTGTGATTGAATGTTATTTGATCAATCACATAGTTCTTGAAAGTCAGATGAACCAATTCTAAACTTGTTTGGAAGTGTGGAAAATCGGTTTCAAGGTTGTAAGTGTGAAAGAGAACTTACAAAGTAAGGATGTCAACATACTTTGAACACGTGCTGTGGATGTTTATTTCTTTAATTGTTCAAAGTTATTCCTTAATATCCAAGAGAAGAGAATCCCAGGATCGAAACATAAATAAGTTAAGAATCTTTTAATTAAGGTTATTAATTTCATTTTGTAGAGAAATAAGAATTAGTAATGTGCATTTACTAATTAGAGATTTTGCGAGATATTTCGATCATTATTTTTGGACAGATTATTTCCAGGAATTATGGAAACCGAATTTGTGCTTTAATGAATATCTTGAGAATATTTTCGGTTTTGGAAATTCCTTGGTGTCCAAACTACCTTGTATATGAATACTTGAAGTTTGCCTTTCTAGCAAACTAATCCTTCGTAATAACAAGCTTCCTCTTTGTTGTGTTGTTACTGGTGTAGCCGCCTATTCGGAGAGGAGAGTAACCTAATTAGGTGAAATCTCTTACGGACGCTCAGTTTAAAGTCTTCTTTGGGATTGAGAATCTCTAGCGTGTACCGTTGGTGGGAAACTAGATAATTGCGGTTTATCTTTTATTTTCATTGATTTGATTGACTAATGGTGGTTGAACTTTGATTGCACATAGTTTGCTTAGGCTTGAGAATCTTCTTTTCTGATATAACATTCACTCAAACTAGTTCATAGTTTCGACAGGGATCATTAGACTGTTGTTAGTTCTAAAGACGAACTTGTGATAATCCATTATTAATATACTCCGTTCTGTGCGTGATTGATCACAAGAGATTCAAGTGATTGTGTGCAGGTTATTATTGAAGATCTAAGAAGATTTGAAGATATTGAAGATTTCTGATTTGTGGGTTCATAATCTTTGGTGTGCACAATACTTGTTTCGGTAAAAGAGGATCCAATTAATAATTGGTTTATCCTTGTGATAGATTGGATTGATTAATTGAGTAGATCGGCATCAACACAATTCTTTGGATTAATAATATTGTTGGCTTAATCTTAAACGATTACTTCGGTAATTGAACATAAGATAGATCTAAGGACCTGACGAAGGAGTTTATGTTAAGATAAACAGAAGAGCCTTTTCCGACTCATATCACTTGGTTGAAGAGAGTTGATACCAAACAAATTTGTTGTCCCTTTACTGTTTGGAATACGAACCATATGAATTGTTCCAAGTACATGACTTATTTATAAGTTGGAGGCGTGAGAATATTGACGGAACTAGGTGAACTATAGGTTTAGTTGCTTGGTCTCAACTATACGAAGTTAGGTGTAATTTTGTGTAGCGGCTTAATCCCGAGAGTATTCAATTCTGGACAAGGTCCCAGGATTTTTCTGCATTTGCGGTTTCCTCGTTAACAAAATCTTGTTGTGTCATTTACTTTATATTTCCGCATTATAATTGTTTTATTGTAATTAAAGTAAATCGCACAAACGTTAATTCCTATTTACTTGATAAGTGAATCCTATTGTGTTTGGTTAAGTCCGAACCTTTTATCAAGTAACATACTTTGTTGTTGTATTGTATCGATCTCGTATCCATAGACGATTACACGAAGTGTGAACTGATTAGTTGTATTTTCTCGACTCAGTCCATAAACAATCACTTTCGGAAAAAGCACTTATAGGTAGGAAAAGTTTTAGTGTAAGGTATATTTGGGTACCCTCGCCTTTCCAAATATGCTAACATAATAAACATTAATCCCATAGTCATAAAAATACTGTGTAGATTTTTACTTGTGTTTATGGTAGCACTAACTATAATGCAAGACATGTGGAAATCTATTGCAAGTACTAGTGAAACTATTCCATCTCCTTGGGTGATAATTGGTGATCTAAATATTAATTTATTTCATGAGGACAAGTTTTCTTATTCCAAAAATACTTCTGCTCCCAACAAGTTTGCTCAAGATTTACTTAGCCAGATGCATCTAAAAGATGTTAACTTCACTGGGTATCCTTATACTTGGAGCAATCACAGAAATAGAAAGAATCTCATTCAAGTCAGATTAAAAAGAGCTTTGACAAATAATAATTGGTTTCATATTTTCAGTAGAGATATCATATATAATCTCATTCCATTTGTTTCAAGGCACTCAGAAATACTTCTCAATACCAATCCAGAAGATATATCTTACAAAAGGCCTTTCAGAGTGTATGAAACCTCGGTCAAAGAAAAATCATGCACAGATCTCATTGATGAAGTATGGAAACAGGAAAAAGAAGACTCATTTGCTTTTCAACTTGTATCGAAACTCAAATGTGCAAAGTTTTCTTCGAAAGACTGGAATTATAATGCTTTTGGTAATGTCAATCAACTCATAAAAGATACGAAAATGCAGATTCAAAAAGTTCAAGCATGTAACAATCAAGGAAATGACAACTCTTTGCAAGCATTTCATAATAAGCTGAGGTATTGGTACAAAGTATAATCCGACATGAAGTTTCAAAATTTCTGAGAAGGCCTTATCTAAAAGGAGGATAAAAACACCAAATTCTTTCATGCCAAAGCAAATTTCAGAAGGAAAAAAAACCACATTGATTCTATCAAGGATGATCTTGGCAATTGGCATTCTGAAAGAGCTGAGTTAGAAAGTCTTCTAAATAAGCATTTCATTTCAATTACATCAATAAAAAAATCCTCAACAGTTTTATGGGTTTCTTTGTGCAATTTTGAAGACACATAGGAAGGGGTTATGCTAGTGTTTAAAGAATTGGTTTTTCTTCGGTGAAGTGCTTGAAGAAACAGGTTTAGTGATTTCTTTTTGAGCAATTTGAAGACTTTGTGTTGGAGTTTTCTTCTGTGATTATTTGAAGGTTTGATTTTCCTTGTTCCAATTAGTGTTTCAGTGAATGGTATTTTAAGTATTCAATTGGTATTGTTTACCTAGTTTGAATTCTTAATTTCCCTTTATTTGATTCCTAATTGTTTTTTTTTTTGGTTCCCTGATTCTAATTAGTGTTACAACGGTTACTCTGCAAGCCATGCCATCCACTCGGTCTAGATATTCACCTTCATCTACGCATTACCGGGTGTCATCATCTGCTCCTTCATGTTATTCCTCTGGGCCTCCTTCTTCATCTCCCCAGTACCTGCCACAATCTGCATCGCAGGGAGATATGTTTCACTGCCCCTTCATGGGATACGATGGTTTCCATAATGGGGTTAATGGAAGAGGGTATGCAAAGAGTACAATTTATAGGCATATCACAGACAAACACTTCCCCACCGACAAAGATAAAGACACATGCAAAGAACGTATACAAAATAATTTTGATTACTTTGTTTCTTGGGAGATGGTCTTGTTAGATATGCAGATGTGGCTCTGCTTCAAATGTCTCCACATTCATGCCTGGAAAAAGCCTTGCAAATCTGATTCACACCCGGCTGATATCATTGCAGGTTCGTTGAATGGCAATGATGCATATTTTCTAATACATGGGGTTTCGAGACCACAAGCCATTGCAGCAACTACAACTGAAGCCACACCTGACACCAACAAGCCTGCAAAGGATGATGCAACAGTCTGTCTCGGTGGAGATATTTAATTTGATTCTTCAAAAACAAATCACTACAACTGTAAGTATTCCACCACAGTGCATACTAAAATTTTCTCGGACCTTAAAATCTGCTTTGGGTATGGTACTTGCAAGACCCACTGCTTTAGATGCCTGGTTGAAATTACTTCTTCTCCCCATCTGTACGATGAACCTTTACATACCCAAATACTCCTCCGAGGAACGTTCAGGTAATAGGTAAAAGCTAGAAACATCTGTTATAAACCAGTCCTTACTGCGCTGGAATGAACCAAATGGTTGCATACATATGACTCAAAAATTACTTGCACTCAAAAAACCTTCCCCAAAACAGTCTGATGTCCATAACTAAGTTTCTTTGACCCCAAATAATTTAAGCCGAGACATTACTTGCACTCAAGAAACCTCAAAAAACCTTCCCCAAAAAAAAGTATACCAAGTAATGTCCATAACTAAGTTTCTTTGACCCCATTGATTAAACCTGGAGGTGGAATAATACCAATAGCAGTTGGAACCATTTAGCGTCGACTCTGCTCCAAGATTGTTTCCATAGAAGTCTGTAAGGACATGAAAACTTATTTCCAGTTTGGGGTCGGAATACCCTGTGGAGGGGAAGGAATTATGCACTCATCTAATCGACTCTTGGAGACGAAAGGAAATGATAACACTAAGACAATGTTGCTCATAGACTTTTCCAATGCCTTTAATCTAGTGGGCAGGTCTACACTCATTAGAGAGGCTACAACTCATTGTCCAAGCATTTCATGGTGGATTGAGTATTTCTATGCACAACCAGCTCGACTCTATTACAATGACACATCTTTTTCATCCACACAAGGAGACCAAGAGGGTGACCCTCTAGGCCCCCTGCTGTTTGCTTTAGCACTACATCCAATCGCCGAAAAGACTGCTTCTTACTGCACCCTAGATATTCATGCTTGGTATGTCGACGACGGAACTACCGCAGGTGATACAGTGGAGGTGTCCAAGGCACTGAAAATTATTTAATCTGACGGACCTAGCAGAGATCTTCACCTGAATGTCACCAAAATCGAGATATTTTGGCCTTGTTTCGAACCTAGAAGGGAAGCAGTATCCATTTTCCCTCTAGACATTGGCAAGCCTTCAACTAGTGTGAAAATATTGGGTGACCCTGTTAGCTTTGATTTGCAGTATTGTAGTGACATAGTTCACAGTAGGGTCGACAAAAATCTATAGCGCACGGATAAAATTAAGCATCTGAAAGACCCGCAGAGAAAGCTATTAGTATTAGGAAACTACAGTGGTGTTTCCAGGCTTTATTTTATGCTTCGTACCACCATCCCCTCGGCAATTCAATCTACTCTTGCTCACTTTGATAAGCACCTCATTCATTATTTGCAACAGATTGTAGTAGGAGATGGGGTGGGATTTGGATTGTTACAACAACGTATTGTTACATTGCCGATTAAAGACGGCAGCCTGGGAATACATACAATGTCAGACACAGCCCAATTGTGCTTCCTAGCTTCTTATGCACATACCCAACATCTACAAACCACCATCTTGGAGCAACCATCCGTGCTAGACTCAAGTCTCCGGTATCAGTAGGCCCTACAGTAATTCACCAAATTATGTGGTTTATCCGACTCCAATTTCGACATCTACGACGCTGTCCCTCGGTATATGAAATCACTGGCAGTTATTTACTTTGGTATTGTCAATGAGGGAATGCCACTACTTACTCATTATCTGAACGGGATCTCAACCTATGGAACTATAATAAAACAACCCATGCCATGGACTTTCTGAAAGCCATACCTATCAACGGTCTTAACCAAGCCATTGGGCTAAGATAATTCCAATATTTGCTTAGTTACCGGTTTGGCATACCTCTCTTTGGTGTTGACAGTGTATGCTCAAGTTGTAGCAGATCCATGGATGTATTTGAAGACCACGCTTTGCATTGTGCTAGCGATGTCGGTCTCAAGTTCCGGAACAATTTGGAGAGATGTCTTAGCGGACATATGCTATAAAGCTGGAGTTTCTCTAAGGAAGGAAGTTTCATTAGGTTTTTTGTCGGATAATGCGAACACTCTTCGACCAGTTGACATCCTGGTTTATAATTGGGAGTTTGGCAAAGATGTTTTTTTATATTACTGGTGTCTCCCCTTTTACACCCGGGCATGCTATTTCAGCCACAGTTGCTCACAAACGTAAAATATACCTAGACGAGTGTTCATCTCATGGCTACGGTTTTGGTGTTTTGGACTTCTCAACTTTGGGAGTGCTTGGTAAATATACTATCTCTTTCCTGCATAGATTGAGAAACTGCCTAGTCAATCAAGATGCAAATCATAAGATAGGTGGCTCTCTCTTTCATAGACTAGGAATTACCATTCAAAAGGGTGTTGGACCCCAACTTATAGCTCGGCTACCATCAATTTGAAAAAGATCTTTTCTCAGTTTTCTTAATAATGGTAAAATACGGAAAAGAGGGGAGGGACGGCTAAAACCGGACGGCTAAAAGAGGGTGGGCGGCCGGCAAGCCGTGTGGCCCACCCTCACGATTCCTTTATTGTTTTATTAGAAAATAAAAAAATAAAAAAATAAATTATAATAGTAACAATAAATGAGTAATAAATAACAACACAAATTATAATATACGATTAATATAATTGATTAATAGTTAATATGTGAAAACAAATTGAATAATGTAAACAATTCATTTTAAACTTATTATTGTATAAATGTGTTGCACATTAGACAACAAAAATTATGAATAATAATATGGAAACCCCGGATGATAACCATCCCTTTATAATAAACCTCTATTTGTTGCCCCCTAAATTTGTTGTTCTTTTTTTAGACCAAATACGGGTAATTATCTTAATCAAAGGAAGAGAAAAAACATAGAAAAAATATGGCATGAGACCTGACGTCCAAGAAAAGAAGAGGAAAAATCAATAAAAATTAAAAATATTTTTTTTTTGAAAAACAATAAAATATATTTTCAGAAATATACTATAAATTTCTAAAATATAATAAACCTATATATCAAGATAAAATCTTTCTCGAAACAAAAAAAATTAAATATACTAGATTAAGATTACATATACACAAATAAACATATGCACGGATTTGACATGATTGTCGTCTAGCCAATTGAACAACCTTATAGAACAAGCTTAACGCTTTTACACATTGATCAGAAACCAGCCAAGTTTAATAACAATTAATCAATAAGGGCGGATCCGTTGACAGGCTTGTTTTTAACAAGATCTAACAGTGTATCCTAACTGTACAAATCCAAGATATGAACGTCCTAAATTTTATAATTTAAAACAACTAACAGATGGGTTCCCATGAGTCCATTACCCGATTAGGTTTCTAACCCATGTTATCTATGTTTTTTTTTTTCTCTCGATCTATCTCCTCAACTTCTTCGTTTCCTTTTCACAGAAAAACCATTGTTTAATATGAATAAGGACTAGAAATCTCGATTATCAATGGTAAAGATGAGATTACTAAAGGGTTTTCTTCCCTATTCTTTGGTTTTGTTGATTATAAGGACCAAAAAGTATTTGGCGACATCAGATAGTGTAGCGTTTTTGATAAAGTAGGGGAAAGAAAAGGAAGGAATTGTATAATGATTAATCTTAATCCTTACGTATTATTCATACTATACACTAATCATTGATGATAGACTAATAGAAGATCTTAAGCTAAATCGTGTTTTCCCTACAACACAAATACAGATATATGATTAACAAACCAAAAATTAAATCGATATTCACACTAAATTATATTTAGTTTAAAAAACCCTAGAATTCTAACCGGGAAATGATGTAGTTTTTACAGTGGTAAATAGAAGGGTTTGATTCTCGGACTTGTGAAGTTGGTGATTTTAGACTTAATTAAAGAAAATACTAAAACTAGCAAGAATATGGAAAAGAAGGTAACAAGAGTAAAAGTTACTGGGACTTAGGAATTCACTGTTTCTCATATTCATGTGGTTCAGAAATTAATCCTAGGATTATTATGGCTCAAACAATAAAATTTATCAACTCTTAATATTTTCCAAGATAGATTTTTGAAAGCAATGACTGTAAATCTAAAGCATGGGACATCAAATCATTTAAGCTAAGCATGACCCATCAATTGAAATAATAATCATTCAATAAAAATCATGAAACAATTAATAAACAGTACAAAAGATAAATAAAGAATTAATTTAAGTTAAATAAAAATCATGAAACAATTAATAAACAGTACAAAAGGTAAATAAAGAATTAATTTAAGTTACCACATAGATGAAATCCAGCTTCCTCCTTCGTCCCAGTGTTGGGGTTTAGCTCCTCATATCGAAAACACGCCCAAAAGATAGGAACATGGCTCAAAAGGTGTTTTATTGAAAAGTAATATAATGCAGCGAGATTGTAACAGAGATAAGTGTTACAAAACTCACTGTTACAGAGAAACTTAACAGAAGTATTGCGAACTCAAACTTAATTGTTACAAAGTTATTGGATTTGAATGATTAGGTAACGGTTTCTGCGACTGTTTTCTTCTGCAGTTTGCACTGTTCTTCTTCTTCCCGGGAACATCAACAAGCTTCTCTGTAACTTCTTCTTTCTTCCTCTGAAACCTCCCTTAGGTCCCCAAACTCTCGACATCCCCGATGAGACTATGTCCACCTTATTTATACACCACAGGCTCAGTAAATCCCGACAATATCTTCTCAACCCATCTCTTTTCTTCCACGCAAAGTCACGGATTTTCCTTGTTTATCTTCACCTTCACGCGTGTTCTGATTGACACCAAGCTCTTCCCTAAGATAGATATTAACATATCAGAGAAGATAAACTTCCAGTTTTACCACGCACCTTCGTAAAAAAATCCACAAATTATCCCGTGAATACATACAACTCCATGTTTTATCGAAACTCTATGGAATTCTTCCCTTTTTACGTTTCTAACCATTTTACCGAATGTGTTTGACCCTAACAGGCCCATATCAATCATGTCCTGGAAAAAAATCCGAGAAAGAAACTCTTAAAGAGGGATTTACTGTTTAGTCCAGAAAATCTGACCCCGGTTACTGGCTAGTCCAGCGCCAAAAAATATTTACTCCCTAGTCCAAAAAAGTTTTGAAAAGAGTAAAATTACTATACTAACCCTAGTATATAACATTACGTATAATAATACATATGTTACTACATATTACATATAGTATACTAGTATATACTAGTAGTAATTAGTAGTAACTAGTATGTAGTATGTAGTAATAACATTATGTAGTATGTAATATACTAGTAGTAATTAGTATGTAGTATGTAGTAATAACATATGTAGTATACTAGTAGTAACTAGTATACTAGTAGTAATATGTTATGTATTGATACTACATGTCAATATGTAGTATGTTATGTGATTGATACTACATATTGATATGTAGTATGTGATGTATTGATACTACATATTGATATGTAGTATGTTATATATTGATATGTAGTATGTTTGATATGTACTATGTTATATATTGATACTACATATGTTATGTATTGATACTACATATCAAAAAAAATTGTTATGTATTGATACTACATATTTTACTACTAGTACTAGTTACTACTAGTTTACTAGTATACTATACTATAGTAGTATACTAGTTTAGTATAGTAAAGTAGTAACATAATTTACTAGTAACAATAAGATATTTTTAGTATGTTTGATATGTAGTATGTTATATATTGATATGTAGTATGTTATGTATTGATACTACATATCAAAAAAAATTGTTATGTATTGATACTACATATTTTACTACTAGTACTAGTTACTACTAGTATACTAGTTTAGTATAGTAAAGTAGTTACATAATATACTAGTAACAATAAGATATTTTTGTTACTACTAGTACTGTACATATTAATATGCAGTATCACCGTATTGATACTACTAGTATGTAGTAACATAGTACTAGTAACATTTACATGTGTTGATACTAATTAGACCTGGAAGGGTGTTTTAGGAATTTATAAAATACACTTTATAATCTCCACGAAGTTTTTGGACTAGAGAGTAAATAATCTAGTCCAAAAACATGTTTTTGGACTAGAGAGTAAATCTTTTCCACAGATGGACTAGCCATTAACTGGGTCTGCTAGAACTGGACTAGCCAGTAATTCCTACACTCTTAAATCCTCTCGATTAAACTCAACCAAAAGACCGAAACTTCCCCCACCTGTTTCACGAGATAGTTATGAAGACGTGTTTGTTTTCCGAGTTTAATTCCCTTGCTAATCCTGTTTCAACGCCACAGGCCCAGACCAAGTGAAATCCATGAGAAAGTCCACCTAAAACTCGCTCGAATTCATCACATCAGAGTATGCAGGAGAGAAAATAGTTTCCCGCCAAATTTGCTTTTGAACTAGGGAAGATGAAGATGCCCCCTAACCGTCTGTGGGGTGCGAATAGTAGTTACCCTGGGGTTACCCCTTATCAGCTGGGTGCCCCTTATCCATTTGAAGGGTGTAAATAACACATGTCCTGGGGTGTCTCCAACATACTTTTGGGGTCCCTTCAGTAATTCCTTCTGGGGGTGTGAATACCACTTTTCGAGCCAATTTCGTCGCAAAAGTCCATTTCTCCAAAACACCTACAAAAACATAAAATGCTAAAATAAGTACAAAAATGGGTAATAAAAATATAGAAAATTGAGAACAAAATAGATACATAAATGCGTCTATCAGGAAACAAACCAGCAGTGAGGGAGAAGAAACGGTAAAACGAAAAGCAGAAAAAATTGGCTGGATTTCTAACCGGGTCATGAGATCCCATCTAATAGTTGTTTTAAATTATGAAATCTGAAACGTTAATATCTTAGATTTGAATGGTTAGGATGCACTTTTAGATTTGAATGGGCTATTAGCCAAACAACAAACAAATTTAAGGATACACTATTAGATCTTGTTAAAAATAAGCCTGTCATCGGATCCGCCCTCTTAATCAATTATACATATCTATTAGCATGCTCATGTACTCCGATATACATAGACAAATGTAAAATAATTGATGTCTAGTTTGAAACGGAGCTCTGCCTCGTCATTGTGACGTCAGCCTTTTTCCTCCATTGACGTCATTTAAAGATCTTTCTATGAAAATTCAATTCTCCATCAATTACTACTAAAATATGATCTTTATTATCACCATTCTATACGTTATTTTTTATATCCTATTATCACTACCAAATCTATCATTAACATTAAATTTTCAACAGAATCAGAAAATTTTCACTACACCCATTCTTGTTCAAAGAAAACTAGTACTACTGTCGCTAATTACAGAAGCATTGAAACCCATCCGAATACCTTTACCGACTGTCTTAAATATTTCAACTTCAAAATTGATTTTGAGAGCAACTACCCCCAATCAGTTTACCAAAACAGTACTTCCAAAAAAGACGATCCCCATACTACTACTGTAACGTCTTTCAAACTTCAGAAGCTGAATTCTAAGACTTTCTTAAACAACCAATACCAGAAACAACAGAAAGAAAGACACATTCATAACCACACTTATATCAACAAAGTAAACTTCATCAACAATAACACCAAGATAAAGAAAATTAGGAGCAAACACCAGCAGAATTGGTTAGCAAAAAACTTGTTTATCATCACTAAACTTTTCTCAAAGTCTAATTATTCATTTCTTGCTGGTACCCCAAGGGAGACTCTCAGTAATCTTCCCCATCGTAGCTCTAGTCATCCTCTTCATCACTGTACTCGCTTCCAGAAGATGCGAGAGGTCTATAACTGTCATCGGAATCTTTAGAAACATCTGATTCAGTCTCTTCACTTTCATCCTCTAGCAAATCCTCATCACCATATGATTCTTCACCCTCATGCATGGTTAGTAAAAATATTGCAGGATTGGACTTCTCCTCCAGATACCTTCTATAAAGCTTGTCCTCCTGATACTTTCTTATCCTCCTCTTTTCTTCAGCAGTATCTGAATCTTCTTGACTTGAATCAATCTCCTCGACGTAATATTCATGACCATCATCATCTTCCTCTGATTCAGTTTCAGTTTCAGTTGCACTTCCACATCTTTTACAACCATATTTCTTTAATCTCTCTTCATGCTTTCTCTCATCTCTTGCTAACCGCTTCTCCTTCCATGCAGCAAGCACATCAACATTATTTTCTCTTTCTGTCCTCTTTTAAGCCTCTCGGTATCGCCGATCTATATCTACCTGAAGTTCATTCTTCAATTTCTCCAATTCACGATCACCGAGGGTTATTGCTACACTTTTGGAAAGATCAGAAGATGCTATTGTGGTAGAAACAAAATCTGATTCCCAGAGTCTGACATTCTCTAATCTTGTACCTTTGTTCTTAATCTTTTTCTTTTCTTGCTATAAAATTTTCTATCAATTTTATTTTCCGATAAACCCAATTTATAGACCCTTAATCAATACCATTCATAGTCATTTAAGAGGTTTGGTTAAACGTCACGTCTCTTGGCAATTCACTCCTATTCAAGACCATTCGCACCTTCTACAGAAGCATCATTACTCCATGCAAATTATTTTTTAAACCCTAAATTCAGCCGTTTTATTATTCAATAAACCCTTCAGAACTGTCATTAAAAAGAGTACGGGTGGTTCACCTAATCTGGATAGGGCTAATTGTCCATTAATTAAATCTTTGATTTTATGCAGGTCCGGAATTGGAAGCACTTGTTGAGAGGCGATATTGCTAACCTAGGTGTATTGGCTAGGCACGGTGCAACGCTGCTACCGACACGGATTATTTCAGATCAATATTTCAATACCTTTAACCAACTTTCTATCTTTGACATTACTCAAAAGATCCTTACCAGAAAGTTAAAAATTCGTCCCTCCCTAAATAATTTTCCCACCACCCAAATCCTAAATAAGGATGCTTTAATCACATTTGGCAGTATGCAAGGAAAAACACGACAATTGCATTTATAGTTCAACTACTCATACTTTCATCGTGTTGGCGTATGCAACCTATGTATATCACAAGTTCCTTTCTTGCATCGTAGGGGAACTTGTGCTTTTATTGACATATCCTCAAACCCACGTGAAAATTCATACTACTCAACTTAGACAATATCAAAGCAACCTGGTTAAAGTGGAGGAATCCTCCTTCAAGAAAAAAAAAAATTTCTTCTTCAAATATTTCCCATTTTAAGGTTCAGTCTTCAACATAGACCTGTATCAGTTTCTCCCTGACTATTGCTGTGTCCAGTCAACTTCATAACATATACTCCCTAATCACATGGCATTGTCATATCCAGATATACTTGTATAAAATTTCCTTAACCAATTACAACAAAAACCAACCTGAACTTATTATCTCCATTATTCTTCACTACTTTATTTATATGCAGAATTCTACTTCAGACAACCTCATTAAACCTTCTCATCTGGATATTTAAAACCTTGCTTCCTTCATGGCTGAAAAACTCACTTTACCTTCAACTCTCACTGAACCTGTTTTTATTGACAAAGAAGTTGTCTTAGCTGAGAATGATAATAATTGGAAATGGTGTATGGTTGGTTATATCTGCAGTGAAGCTTTGGTACCAACTTCTTCTGTTAGACATCATATCTGTTTCCAATGGCCGCTAGCTCAATCTCTAACTTTTACAACTTTCAGTGGTCGGCGAAACAAGTTCTAATAAGATTTCTAACTGAATGTGACTTCAACAGAGTAAATGAGCAACGACCATGGTTTTCTTGTGGTTTCTTAATAGTTTTGAGGGTCGTTCCACCTACAGGTTGGCCAGCAAACTACCAAGTCTCCTTTGCTGAAGAACTATTGTGGTTCATACTATGTAATGTTCCAAAAGAATATACTGAGTTTGAATATTTAAAGTTGAAAATGCGGGGGTCTAACAACCACACCCAACAATTCGTTTGGAAATCTGAGAAGACTGACTCCAATACACTTTCTAGAGAATCAACTAGACAGCCAGACTCAATCTAGAATAAAGTATATCAAAGAGTTTAATACCTCTAATTCTTAATTCAATCTGCAATCAGCAAATAGAAATATGCGAGCCCGATTGAATATAAGAGGAATTACTTGAACGGTACCAAAGACCAATGTTCAAGTGTCAATCAATGTAAATCAACAACCAAAGTTGGATATTCTAATTGATTGATCTTAACGCACAACCTGTGATATTTCAATTATATAACAAAATATAATGCGGAAAAGAAATAACACAGACACCAGAATTTTGTTAACAAGGAAACCGCAAATGCAGAAAAGCCCCGGGACCTAGCCCAGATTGAACTCCACACTGTATTAAGACGCTACAGACACTAGCCTACTACCAATTAACTTTGGGATGAACTGTAGTTGAACCCTAATCAATATCACATTGATTCAAGGTACAGTTGCGCTCCTTACGTCTCTGATCCCAGCAGGATACTACGCACTTGATTCCCTTAGATGACCTCACCCACAACTAAGAGTTAATACGACCCAAAATGGAAGACTTGATAAACAAATCTGTCTCACACAGAAAAGTCTATAAGATTGAATAAATCTGTCTCCCACAAAAATACCCAAGAGTTTTTGTTCCGTCTTTTGATAAATCAAGGTGAATATGAACTAATTGATAAACCAGACTTATATTCCCGAAGAACGGCCTAGTATTATCAATCACCTCACAATAAACTTAATCGACTAGCGAAACAAGTTATTGTGGAATCACAAACGATGAGACGAAAGTGTTTGTGATTAATTTTCTATCTTGCGTATCAGAGATAAAAATCTCAAGCCAATTTTACAATTTCACTCAATCACGATAGAAAGAGCAAGATCAGATCACGCAACTATAAAGAGAATAGTTGGGTCATGGCTTCAGAATCCCAATGAATTCTTCAAGTCGTTAACCTCCGGGGTCTCGAGAAGAAACCTATGGTTAAAGGAGAATCGACTCTAGTTATCCAACTAGTAGCACACAAAAGGTGTGGGGATTACGTTTCCCAGTTGCTAGAGTTCTCATTTACATAGTTTTCAAATCAGGGTTTGCAATCCAAGTTACCTTTGTAACAAAGCATTCAATATTCACCGTTAGATGAAAAACCTTATTCAGCCAAGATAATATATTTCAACCATTAGATCGAACTTAGCTTGTTACACACAAATGAAATGTACCCTCATTTAGGTTTATGTAACCGTACCCAAACGTGTACACCATGTTGGTTCACAAATAGTTAACCGAGGTTAGCCATATGATTACTCTCATATCAACCTTTTTCATCTTAACCATAACTAGTTCAAATGACTCAAATGAAACTAGTTAAAGAGTTGTTCAATTGCTATATTATCGTGGATTTATACAAGAACACAATTGAAGCAAAATCGGTTTGATTCACTCGAATCAATACATGAACATTACAGCCACGGTTTGCAAAGATTGTATTTCTTATTGATAAATATTTTAGGTTCATGTACAACCGATTTTAGAAAGTAACCTGCTTAAGTATGCGTACAGGTATGTGTACTTAAGTAACCGGATTTGAGTTTGTTTTAGTTTTCAAACTCAGCATAAATTCACGGACATGAACTTTCCGCCAGTATGCGTACGGGTACGCGTACTTTAGGTAACCGAATGATTTTGGTTTTGGCTTTCAAACTCATTATAAATTCACGGACATGAACTTCTGCCAGTATGCGTATGGGTACGCATACTTACCCAGTCTCCTACAACCTTTTTGTATGCACACAAGTATGGATACTTTAGGCTCCCGATTTTGGACTTATACACTAGTGCGCGAACACACTATGCTTATATCCAAAGATGGTTCTAGGATTCTAAACTCTTTATTTCAATCATTGAAACATTCTTCTATAATGACAATAGACGTTTTCACACAGTATTAGTATCAAAGCAATTTTCAAGATATTGAAATAATCATTATCGAAAACATTCCAAGTCTTACACCAAATGATTGTATCACACAAACCATGTAGGATGTTACTCGGCAATTTTGTCATGATATAAGATGAACTTGGTTGAAGTGAAAGCTTACCAACACATATTTCGAGAAATATGTAAGCGAGATATACTCAACTCGAAATATCAAATTTGTATAGAGAAAACTATATCGAACCATGGCTTATGTCTCAATATAGAAGATAGAGTAGAAATATACTTTCCAAGTGATAGATGAGTTTAAGTCTCCACATACCTTTTGTCGATGAAGTTCCACAAGCTCTCCTTAGTAGTTCTTCGTATTCAAGTGATAAGAGCCGTGAAGTCAAAGCTCAACTACACAAACTATGTCCTAGTCCGAGACATCTATAAATAGGCTAGAAATCAAGACTTATAATTTTGATCACTAACATTGACAAACATGTTGAGATAGCAACGCATGCGAGTTCGACCGAGCATTGCTCTAACAATCTCCCCCTTTGTCAATTTTAGTGAGAAACTATCAATACATATGGATTACAAAATAAATAAAAATTGTAGCTTCTCATCCAAATGCTTGATCTCCTTGGCATCTTCAACGCGACTCGAAATCTTCGTCACTTCCAAGTATTCCAAGATCCTACAGGTTGTAAGTTCAGCATCATAGTTGTTGAAGATCCGTAGCGATAACAATGAGAAAACAAATTCTCTCAATCATTGTTATACAGTGTCATAGTATTATTACACAACATCAAAGTTCAATTGTATCATAACTTTTACAATAATACTATGGTGATATGTATAACTCCCCCTTAGTCAACTTCATCTTGACCTGAAAACCACTCCCCTTTACATAATGATCTGTAAACCATATGTATTTGTTGTATCACACTACCATTAATTCTCCCCCTTTTGTCAATATAAATTGGCAAAGGTACGAAAACTAGTGGGATCCTCATGAAATTTTCATAGAGTTACTTCATGACCAAAAGAGAATACCATATCAACTTACTTAGATGCCATCATAAAGCCTAAGCTAAATGCATTCATCAAGGAGTTTATAAAGATACAAGATAACCCCTATAATATTCCACATCTGCACTCCCCACAAAGATTTGGAAATTAAGCACAAGTTCAAAAAGAACTCTCCCCATAAAATGTCATTCCCGAAAGAACAACAAAGGCGACCTTACTTTCACAAGAAAAGAAGGATTTCTTTGGACATAACCAAATCACACGAAAACACGAATTTGAGTCCAAAGTATTCAATTGAATTATTCACAAAATAATTCATGATATAGAAATGAAAAATTAAATTAACCACAAGAAAACCCATGATTAATTCAATTAGAATTTCACAACTAAATTAACCACAAGAAGGTGATCAATTCAATTAGACATGCTCGTCATAAGAGAACTTACGGAGCAACAACTAAACTGACCACAAGAGAATGATCAATTCAATTGGTCATGCTCAAACATAAGAAAACTTATGGAGCAACACAATATATGCACAAACATGTGGATCGGAGATTGACCAATACTACGGAATAGACAAGGAATCATTCTATTTTGCATCACTATTTGCACAATGATATACAATAGACTTAATCCTTGTAAACAAAAGTTTTATCCTTTCTTTCGTTAAAACAATGACATAAAAGGCTTTAACTTTTGTAATGTCAAAAGTTCATTATATCTTCTATCAATACTTTCATACCGACATAATTGAGATAACTTTTGAACAAGTATGGGACAGTCACAGGTTCACGGGCGTAAACAACATATCCCATAAAAATTTGCAATATATGAAATCATAAAGATTAAAATTGCAAAAATCATCTTCCAAATGATTTAGAATTTAAATAAATAAATCTAAAAACATTGAATATGAAAATCGTTGGACATATCTATGTGTACTCACAATAATGGCTATTCCAAACCCTAGTTATTCTTCTAAAAACATAAAAAGAAGATTTACTAGACATAAAGAAAAAATCTAAAAATCAAAAACACTTCTCAGGCAGAGATCAGAGTTCAGGTACGGAGGCTTCACTGGTACCTAGACCTTCAAGTTTTTGACTGACGGAGTTGACAGCATCTGACAGAGTTGACAACATCTTCAGACAGAGGCGATCCTTAAGTCGTGTCCTCATGAGAGCAATTTCAGAGTTGATATTTATCAAATCGGTTCTTAACACATCAATATCTTTGAGAGTGTTAATTAGTAACTTCTTTGCATCATTAAACTGATCGATAAAGTTTCGAACAACTTCATTAGAAATCTCTTCATCATCCTCAAAATCTGAGAAGTTATCAGGAGATTGAGAAGATGTGTCATCAACTTCCACTAGAGAATTTTCCTTCTTCTCTTCGAGACAAAAACCCTTATCAAGAAATCCTTTTGGAAAATTACAAGTTTCCAACGGAGAAGTCATTCTTGACGAAAACGCAAGCCTGAGTATGCGTACTTTTTAAACAGGGTTTGGTATTAAAAAGGTTTCACAAGAACTAGGAGATTAGGGTTTCTAAAGTCGGTCCATAGTATGTAACAAGGATACCCGTACGAACAAAAACTTGTCCCGTTATCCATAAACAACTTAAGAAGTGAAAGGCTCAATTAAAAAAAAAAAAATCAACGAAGAATGTTTGCCTATGTGAGAAGTTTCACAGATCTTAGCTCAATAAATTTTGTATACTCATATGAGAGAAAATTTAGAGCATAAGAGTAGCAATTTTTTGATACAAAAAAATTTCAAAAAGAAATTAAGAAATTAAAAGCTTAATAAGACAAACATAAATACTTATACAAAAATGTTTGTGATTGATAATCCATCTAAGAGCGATAAGAAAATAGCTATAGAGTCACAAAACACTTTGTCATCAAGTATACTTGACTATATCTCACTCAACCAGGATTTTTTGTGAGTGAGATTTCAACCTTGTGATTAATTAGCACAAGTATGAGCCTTGAGCTCAACAATTGACCATTGTTTACGGTTAAATCTCTTTCTCGTGATCTCTGAGGAAAAACTGTTATGATGTGAAAAGTTATCTTAAAATTTTCTATCATCAAAATATGACGCATAGTGCTGATTCTTACCTGAAGAATTTTTCCCTGAGGGAATAGACAGCATGTTGATAATTTCTTTATATCCTTCAATTATCCTTTTTAAGTTGTCTTCCATACCTCCATTTTTGCTTCCTTCTTCTGGTACCTTTTTCACATCATGTACAACATTATCTCCCCTTTTGAAAGAAGAAAAACCATGAGTCCTTCTTGATCGAACAACATTGAGAAGTCTGTTAAATTATTGAACATTTTAAGAACACTTCGAACTGACTTTCCTGGTAGATTACACAACGTAAGTACTAAAGCCAATTGGTTTAGACATACGAATGTCAGTTGCACCTTTGAGAATTAAATCTAAGGTGTGTTGAAGACGACTGAAAGAATTGTCGTTCAACATAGATTTCTTCTTTTGTTCACCATGAACTTTGAATCACAAAAGAGACATACATTCCGATCACTTGAGTGATTAGAAGGATCAGTCTCAACAGTATTGTTGGGAGACTTCTTCCTTCCAAGAGATGTGGATATTCCTTGATTAAAGGAAGATACGACCACGTTATTTCCAACATGAAGGGATCTCTTTTTTGCTTCTGAGACAAAAACTTTTACAGTTTTATCAGAGGCAGTTTGTATTGTGGACTCTTTGGAACATTATTGAACAGAGAGTTTGCTCAAGAGATGTTCAATTTCCAAAGCATCCTTTTTGAGGTTTTTCTCAATGAATGAGGTGTTTTCCTCTCGAATGGCCTTTAGAAGAGAGTCATGCTTATTATCCATACCAATAAGGACATTGACATTATGTTTCAATTGATTGACATTATCAGCCTGGATCCTAAAAGGTTTTAGAATCGTTGAACTCTCTTTGGTTGTGAAAAGGCGAGGGTACCCAAATATACCTCAAGCTAAAAATTTTCCTACCTATAAGTCCTTTCTCCGAAAGTGATTGTATATGGACTGAGTCGAGACAATACAACTAATCGGTTCACACTTCGTGTGATATTCTATGGATCAACAATGAAGTATGTTTAATTGATATAAAGGTTCGGACTTAACCAAACACAATAGGATTGATTATCAAGTAAATATGAATTAACGTTTGTGTAATTTACTTTAATTATAATAAAACAATTATAATGTGGAAAAGAAAAGTAAATGACACAACAAGATTTTGTAAACGAAGAAACCGCAAATGCATAAAAACCCCGGGACCTAGTCCATAATTGAATACTCTCAGGATTAAGACGGTACACAAAATTACACTTAACTTTGTATAGTTGAGACCAAGTAACTAACCTTATAGTTCACCTAGTTCCATCTATATTCCCACGCCTCCGACTTATGAATAAGTCACGTACTTGAAACAATCCCTTTGGTTCATATTCCAAACAGTAAAGGAACAAGAAATCCGTTTGGTATCAACTCTATTGTTGGGAGACTTCTTCCTTCCAAGAGATGTGGATATTCCTTGATTAAAGAAAGATACGAACACATTATTTCCAACATGAAGGGATTTCTGTTTTGCTTTTGAGACAAAAACTTTTACAGTTTTATCAGAGGCAGTTGGTATTGTGGACTCTTTGGAACATTATTGAACAGAGAGTTTGCTCAAGAGATGTTCAATTTCCAAAGCATCCCTTTTGAGGTTTTTCTCAATAAATGAGGTGTTTTCTTCTCGAAGGGCCTTTAAAAGAGAGTCATGCTTATTAGCCATACCAATAAGGACATTGATATTATGTTTCAATTGATTGAAATTATCAGCCTGGATCCTAAAAGGTTTTAGAATCGTTGAACTCTCTTTGGCTGTGAAAAGGCGAGGGTACCCAAATATACCTCAAGCTAAAACTTTTCCTACCTATAAGTCCTTTCTCCGAAAATGATTGTCTATGGATTGAGTCGAGACCGTACAACTAATCGGTTCACACTTCCTGTAATAGTCTATGGATACGAGATCGAGACAATACAACAACGAAGTATGTTTACTTGATATAAAGGTTCGGACTTAACCAAACACAATAGGATTGCTTATCAAGTAAATATGAATTAACGTTTGTGTAATTTACTTTAATTATAATAAAACAATTATAATGTGGAAAATAAAAGTAAATGACACATCAAGATTTTGTTAACGAAGAAACCGCAAATGCAGAAAAACCCCGGGACCTAGTCCATAATTGAATACCCTCAGGATTAAGACGGTACACAAAATTACACTTAACTTCGTATAGTTGAGACCAAGTAACTAACCCTATAGTTCACCTAGTTCCATCTGTATTCCCACGCCTCCGACTTATGAATAAGTCACGTACTTGGAACAATCCCTTTGGTTCATATTCTAAACAGTAAAGGAACAAGAAATCTGTTTGGTATCAACTCTATTGTTGGGAGACTTCTTCCTTCCAAGAGATGTGGATATTCCTTGATTAAAGGAAGATACGACCACATTATTTCCAACATGAAGGGATTTCTGTTTTGTTTCTGAGACAAAAACTTTTACAGTTTTATCAGAGGCAGTTGGTATTGTGGAATCTTTGGAACATTATTGAACATAGAGTTTGCTCAAGAGATGTTCAATTTCCAAAGCATCCTTTTTGAGGTTTTTCTCAATGAATGAGGTGTTTTCCTCTCGAAGGGCCTTTAGAAGAGAGTCATGCTTATTAGCCATACCAATAAGGACATTGACATTATGTTTCAAATTATTGACATTATCATCCTGGATCCTAAAAACTTTTAGAATCGTTGAACTCTCTTTGGCTGTGAAAAGGCGAGGGTACCCAAATATGCCTCAATCTAAAACTTTTCCTACCTATAAGTCCTTTCTCCGAAAGTGATTGTCTATGGACTGAGTCGAGACAATACAACTAATCAGTTCACACTTCGTGTGATAGTCTATGGATACGACATCGAGATAATACAACAACGAAGTATGTTTACTTGATATAAAGGTTCGGACTTAACCAAACACAATAGGATTGCTTATCAAGTAAATATGAATTAACATTTGTGTAATTTACTTTAATTATAATAAAACAATTATAATATGGAAAATAAAAGTAAAAGACACAGCAAGATTTTGTTAACGAAGAAACCACAAATGCATAAAACCCCGGGACCTAGTCCATAATAAGTCACGTACTTGGAACAATCCCTTTGGTTCGTATTCCAAACTGTAAAGGAACAAGAAATCTATTTGGTATCAACTCTATTCAACCAAGTGATATGAGTCGGACAAAGGCTCTTCCGTTTATCTTAAAATAAACTCCTTCGTCGGGTCTAGATCTATCTTATGTTCAATCACCCAAAGGTAATCGATTAAGATTAAGCCAAAAACATCTTTAATCCGAAGAACCGTGTTGATGCCGATCTACTCAATTAATCAATCCAATCTACCACAAGGATAAACCGATTATTAATTGGATCCTCATTTACCCAAACAAGTATTGTGCACACCAAATATTATAAAACCCAAGTCAGATTTTCAATCTTCTTTGTCTTCAAATATTCTTAAATCTTCAATAAAAACCTGCACACAATCACTTGAATCTCTTGTGATCAATCACGTACAGAACAGAGTCTGTTAACAATGGATTATCACAAGATCGTCTTTAGAACTAACAACAGTCTAAAGATCCTTGTCGAAACTCTGAACTAGTTTGAGTGAATCTTATATCAGAAGAGAAGATTCTCAAGAATAAACAAACTAGGTGCAATCAGATTTCAACCACCGTTAGTCAATCAAATCAATCAAAAGCAAAGATAAACCGCAATTATCTAGTTTCCCACCAACGGGTCGCGCCAGAGCTTCTCAATCCCAAAGAAGACTTTAAAACGAGCGGCCGTAAGATATTTCACCTAATTAGATTACTCTCCTCTATGATAAGCGGCTACACCAGTAACAAAGACAAAAGAGGAAGTCGGTTATTACGAAGGATTAGTTTGCTAGAAAGGCAAACTTCGTGTATTTATATACAAGGAAGTTTGGACACCAAGGAATTTTCAAAACCGAAAATACTCTTAAGATATTCATTAAATCACAAATTCGGTTTCCATAATTCCTGGAAATTCTCTGTCCAAAAATAACAATCGAAATCTCTCAGAAAATCTAATCAGTAAATGCACATTACTAATTCTGTAATTTCCCTACAAAGTGAAATTAATAACCTTAATTAAAAGATTCTTAACTTCCTTGTGTTTCGATCCTGGGATTCTCTTCCCTTAGCCGTTAAGGAATATCTTTGAACAATTATAAAAATAAACATTCACAGCACGTGTTCAAAGTTTGTCGACATCTTTACTTTGTAAGTTCTCTTTCACACTTACAACCTTGAAACCGATTTGCCACACTTCCAAACAAGTTTAGAATTGGTTCATCTGACTTTCAAGAACTACGTGATTGATCAAACCAACATTCAATCACAATCATGGGTTTACGGTTCTACCAAAACAAGTTTCGGTTCTACCTCCATGTGAGTACTACGCATAGTCACACTAGCTTCCTAAAGATTCGGTTGACTAGGTACTAGGATCGTTTCCAACCAACGCATGGTACCCTTTGGCCCAACGCCAAAACCCTAGTTTGGTCGCGCCTAAAACATTCCAAGGCATGCCGACCATGCCACATGTGCCATTGGCATGCCGCGCCAGCCACCTAGCCGCGCCTAAGCCATGCCATGCCATCCTTCCCTTCACCGCTGCTAAAACGAAGGCGTGCGACAATCAACGGCCATCCTTCCATCTTAGATGCAAAATCTCGACCATCGAAGGTCACCACCAAGCCGGCAAGTCTCCCAAGCTCAACTTTCCAAACAACAGAAACATGCTACATGTTTCCCATGAAAACACTCGAGACATCAACACATGTCACAAACTGGGGGATGCTCATTGGGTATTGGTTTGGCGGTTTACAACGTGCGGCGTACACTACGCCCGTTACAAGACAGTGCCATAAGGATGAGGTGGTTAGTAAATACAGGGAGTAATGGTAAAACGCTCTCTTTTATGGAAAATCAATTCCAGGCGTTACCAGTTACCACCTCCTCCCATTTACTCATCCGTTTTCCATTTCTTACGAGACCAGAGTACGTTTCACTTCGATTTGTATAAATAGGTCTTACCTATTTCCACCGAACAACTTCTGGTCAGGAGCATACAACACTCAGAAAATGTTTGCTAGATTTCCCATCTGTTAGATTCCCACTTTCTGATGCAAGTCACAAAACAACTACTCTTCCAGGATCAACTATTCTGGTCTCAACACTCTCTTTGCTTCCTCCCCAAAACCAACCCTTCTCCTCCTCTTTGTGACCTACGCAAGTCTGGAACGACCATTTCTTGGTTTAGGACGGATTTGTACAGATTGATCTCTTGAATCTAAAGTACTCCTTACAGAACATTTTTTAGGGTTTAGATTCGTTTCTCACCCACACACCCGAAATTACCGAAATCAGCAGAAACCGTTTTCACCCTCAAACAATTGGCGACCACAGCGGGAGGTCAATCTCTCGGTTCCAATACCAATTTCAGAATACGTTTCTCTAACTCAGGAAGATGGTCGGTTTTAGAGCTGAATCTGTGTCCTCAAGTTCCATTCGGGCGAACGACAATGTTCTTTCTCCCAACACAACATCCAACAACGCAATCGACTAAGGAATTCAGAGGATAACCGACTTGGCACGGATTCAGGATATCCACACCAAGAACATGGATCTGATGAAAGAAGCTATTAACATTATACTGGACTTCCTCATCAATTTAACGGTGGAGTTGAACGATCCACTTGCCCCGGAAAATCCAGCACTGGGGACTAACATCCCAGACGATCACTCCCAAGTCAACCGCTTCACTACCAATCAGAAACCAGTAGGCCAGGAAGCGGCCTCACTGGTGGAAAGTTTATGTGAACTCTTACATCTTTAAAGAGATCAACGGATGGAGACGTTCACCGCCATCAATCGAATAACGTTACGCGTCCCTGGTTCCTTCACGCTTGGAAACATCAAGAACGCCAGAGATGTCCATCAACAATGTCACGTTTACCGATGCCGATATGATGGCAGCGGAAGGACATAACTGGGACCTACACGTCACGGCCCGTATCAAGGACGTGGAACTCAAAAGGGATCTCATCGACACGGGAGCATCCTCCAACGTTATTACCCTCAGGACACTCAGAACGGCCAGGGTACGACCTAACGAAGTCGTGCGACAATCCACTACAATGACCGATTTCGAAGGCAACCAAACCAGCACGTATGGGTACATCAACCTGAATCTATCAGTAGGACCCGTCCAGTCAAAAGTGAGGTTCTAGGTAATCGAAAAGGAACCAGATTACCACATGATACTGGGAAGACCATGGCTCCACGACAACATAATTATTCCTTCGACGTATCACCAATGCTTGAAAACCATGCTGAATGGAGAAGTCGTCCGCGTAGCTGCGTCGTTATCTCCATATGCGCTGATCCGCGGAATGGAGATTTTTGAGCCAAGAAAGCGCCTGCAGGCCACAACCAACAATACTCACCACACCCACTACCAAAGTGGATGACCATTGAAGGAACCGGCGGTCTTGCACCGCTTCACGGAGAAACCCGATCTCACATCACCCCTTCGGAAGAGAGACACGCCGGCCCTCACCTGCCAAGCCGGAATTTGGTTCGCACCCATACTAAGCGAGAACGGGCTTTTATCATGGGCCATGATGAAAAATGGAAAACCGTATATCAGCGCCGCAGTTAGCAATTAACAGGAGAGACTACCACATAGTCTCTCCGCCCAATGGAATGCAAACGCAGTAATGCGCCGCAGGAGGAAGTACCTGATGCACCACGACAGCTACAAGACGGGACCAACTCTACCACAGACGAACTTGAGGTTGTTAGTATCGGGAGTGAAGAATCCCCGCGACCCATCTCGATCATCTCGACTCTGTGCGCAGACGAACGCGTAAAGCTGGTAAACCTTCTCAAGGAATATCAAGACGTATTCGAATGGACATTTTAGGAAATGCCTGGATTGGATGAGAAGCTGGACACTCATCATTTACACGTGATACCCGGATCCAAACCGGTCAAGCAAACCCCGAGACAATTTCGGCATGATGTGAAAGAACAAATTAAGGTAGAAATTCAAAAGCTACCAGCGGCTGGTTTCATCAAGCCAATTCACCACCCTACTTGGCTGGCCAACGAAGTCCCGGTAAAAAAGAAGAACGGTCAGATCAGGTGATGTGTCGATTTTAGAGATTTGAAAAAATGTTGTGCTAAAGATGACTTTCCGCTCCCCAACATCGACATGCTGGTAGACGCCACCAGTGGACACGGTATGTTCTCTTTCATGGATGGATACAACGGCTACAACCAAATAAAGATGTACGAACACGAAGCAAGCAAGAAGGCTTTTCGAACTCCTCTTAGAAACTTTTACTACACTGTGATGCCTTTCGGTTTTAAAAATCTTGGTGCAACATACCAACGCGCCGTGACCACCATTTTTCACGACATGATGCACAAGCAAGTCGAAGATTATGTAGATGACATAGTGGTCAAGTCAAAAACTCGGGAAGCCCATGCAGAGATTCTACGACAAGTGTTCGAAAGATGTCGCGAGTACAAACTGAAGATGAACCCGTTGAAGTGTGCTTTTGGTGTCTCTTCGGGAAAGTTCCTAGGTTTCCAGGTGACTGCCGAGGGAATTAAAGTTGACCCAGTCAAAACACAAGCTATCCTCAGGATGCCACCACCACGAACCGTGAAAGAACTCCAGAGTTTCATGGGTAAAATAAACTACATTCGCCGCTTCATACCAGGATTGGCTCAACTCGTTGCTTCGTTTACTCCCTTGTTGAGGAAAGGAGCAAGCTTCGTCTGGAACACACTACAACATGAGGCGTTTCGGAAGATTCAACAAACGTTATGTTCCCCAGCCATCATGAAATCTCCCATACAAGGAAGACCGCTACACCTCTACACTGATTTTAGTGACATTGTTATCGGAGCTCTCCTTGACCAAGAAGATGACGAAGGGATTGAGCATCCCATTTACTACTTCAGTCGAACTTTAAAAGATGCCGAACTCAGATATCCCAAAGCGGAAAAAGCATGCTTAGCTTTGATTCACTCCATATACAGAAATTCAGGCATTACTTACTATCTAATAAAGTGGTGCTGATATCTAAGTTCGATCCTGTGAAGTTCCTCCTCTCAAAACCGGCCATGATAGGAAGGCCAGCCAAATGGCTCCTCCAAATGTCAGAGTTTGACATACCATGCGCTTCCCCAAGAGCCATCAAAGGGTAAGCAGTTGCGGATTTACAAGCAGCGTTTCCGGGAGAGAGCACCATGACACTACACGAGGACCTCCCCGGAGACTTTCCGGAAATCTCTTTCATCCAAGAAGAAACGTGGCTACTATTCTTCGATGACTCTGCTACCCCTAACAACAGCAATGGAGGAGTAGGTGTGGTTCTAGTATCCCCAGTCGGTGAAGTATCCTCGCACTCCTTCAAACTAGATTTCCCCTGCACCAACAATTCAGCAAAATATGAAGCCTTTCTCATCGGGATGTCCTTGGCTAAACAAGCTGGAGCCACACGTCTGGAAATAAGAGGGGATTCTAAATTACTTGTCAACCAGGTGAACGGAGTATACGCACTGAAGGAAGTAACCTTGGCCCCATACAGATCCGAGGCACAAAAAATACTAAACTACTTCGCCGACGCGACCATAACACATATTGGGCGCAGCGCCAACCGACACGCTGATTGCCTAGCCACGCTAGCATCGAAACTGCAATTTGAAGGTTTTGAGGAAACCCTGACAGTGAAGAGACGAACCGTGGCTTTAACACGGATTTCACAACCCGAAGAGGATGAAGCTGGTGACTGGAGAATACCAATTATCCAAGAGATTAACAGCTCGCTTTTCCAGGGAAAGGTCAGTCTCAAAACCTTACAAAATTTCTTCATACTCCGAGGGTTACTGTACCATCGAAACCCAGACGGTTCCTTGTCAAGATGCCTCGGAGAGGGAGAAGGACAAAAAAAACTCAACCGCGTCCATGTTGAAGTCTGCGTTGTCTACTACTGGCCAGAAATAGAGGCTCAATCTCGGTTACTTCAAAGAAATTGTTCTAACTGTCAAGCACCGCCGCATCATTTAGAAGTTTTCAATATTGGTCACGCTGGGGACTGGCAGGAGACATACACCCGTTACCTTCGTGACAGTATGCTCCCCACCAATAAGAAGGAGGCGGTCAAGATAAAACAAAGGTCCGAGAGATTCCTATTCCACGAAGGAATCTTATATCGTAAAAGATTTGGAGGAATTTTTCTACGATGTTTGAATGAAGCAGAAATCCCAATCATGCTGAAAGAGATGCACGAAGGCGAACATCAAGGAAAACGGAAATTATTCCTTCAGATACACGAGAAATAGTACTGGCCAACTATGGAGGATGATGCAGCTGTTTTCGTCCAGAGGTGCAAAAAATCCCAAATTCACGGAAACCTTATCCTTGTACCATCAAATCCCTTGGCCCCATACAGATCCGAGGCACAAAAACTACTAAACTACTTCGCCGACGCGACCATAACACATATTGGGCGCAGCGCCAACCGACACGCTGATTGCCTAGCCACGCTAGCATCGAAACTGCAATTTGAAGGTTTTGAGGAAACCCTGACAGTGAAGAGACGAACCGTGGCTTTAACACGGATTTCACAACCCGAAGAGGATGAAGCTGGTGACTGGAGAATACCAATTATCCAAGAGATTAACAGCTCGCTTTCCCAGGGAAAGGTCAGTCTCAAAACCTTACAAAATTTCTTCATGCTCCGAGGGGTACTGTACCATCGAAACCCAGACGGTTCCTTGTCAAGATGCCTCGGAGAGGGAGAAGCACAAAAACAACTCAACCGCGTCCATGTTGAAGTCTGCGGGCAAACATTAGTGGTAACACTCTATCGCCGTTTGCAACGCCTTGGCTACTACTGGCCAGAAATAGAGGCTCAATCTCGGTTACTTCAAAGAAATTGTTCTAACTGTCAAGCACCGCCACATCATTTAGAAGTTTTCAATATTGGTCACGCTGGGGACTGGCAGGAACCATACACCCGTTACCTTCGTGACGGTATGCTCCCCACCAATAAGAAGGAGGCGGTCAAGATAAAACAAAGGTCCGAGAGATTCCTATTCCACGAAGGAATCTTATATCGTAAAAGATTTGGAGGAATTTTTCTACGATGTTTGAACGAAGCAGAAATCCCAATCATGCTGAAAGAGATGCACGAAGGAGAACATCAAGGAAAACGGAAATTATTCCTTCAGATACACGAGAAATAGTACTGGCCAACTATGGAGGATGATGCAGCTGTTTTCGTCCAGAGGTGCAAAAAATCCCAAATTCACGGAAACCTTATCCTTGTACCATCAACTCTCTTGCATTCAATAAGCAGTCTGTGGCTCATTTACAGCTGGGGACTCGACATCATTGGAAATATCAACCCGCGGTCCTCAAAGCATCACGAGTACATAGTAACAGCAACCGATTATTTCACCAAATGGGTCGAAGCCATACCTTTATGAGGGACTAATGGATCCACAATCGCGGCATTCATTAAGGAGTACATTATCTGCCGATTTGGTGTGCTTAAACACATCATCACCGACAACGCCAATCCTTTCGCAAACAAGAAAGTGCGGGAATTACTCGAAGAATATGGAATTAGGAAAGTCTTCTCCACCGTGTACTACCCCCAAGGGAACGGACAGGCTGAGAGTACCATCAAAACTCTGATCTGAATCCTCAGTCGGACAGTGCACGATAATCCTCGGACATGGCATGAGCAACTGCCAATAGCACTCTGGGCGTATCAAACATCACCAAGAAGTTCCACTGGTGCCTCTCCCTACTCCCTCGTTTACGGTGCAGACGCCATCCTACCAGCAGAAGTTAAAATCCCATCAGCTAGGATTGCCGAAGCAAGTGGAGTTCGATGGGATGAAGCTGAAGCATTGAGTGCCAGAGTAGAAGAATTGGACACTATAGATTCCAGAAGATCCAAGGCAAAAGATTAAGTACGAGCATAAAGAAATAGGGTGTCCAGAGCATATAACAAAACAATGAAGCCTCGGGTTTTTCAAGTGGGAGATTTGGTACTGAAGACTGCCAAACACATCCAACAAGACGCGTCCGCACCAAAATTCTCCGTAAAGTGGGAAGGGACTTATATAGTCACGAGGGCGTACAACAGTGGGTACTACAAGGTCATTAAAGAAGACGGAGGAAAATTGGAAGCAGTCATCAACAGAAAGTGGCTTAAGGCATACTACGCCTGACCAACACCTCGCGCCCCGCCATATCACAAACACGGATAGCCAGGCATCTTTCCACATTTCTTCCATATCTCAATTATCAAGTTCTTTTCCTTTGTTTGATTGAAGCGAATCAATAAAATTCTCTTATTCTTTCAGAAAAAAAAAACCGATGCAAAAAAAAGGGGAGGGGGGGCAAAAACATGCTCAATACTCAGAAAGAAACCAAACATCTCGCAACTACATAACACAGAAAATCCCGTCCAACAGATTGTAATCCCTTGAAAGCATCATCTTTAAACGGCTTTGATACCTTTCAGTCCTACTCTTCAAGTTCCGGATTGACTCTTCCACCTTCTGTGACTCCATGGCCAGAGCTTTCTCCTCTTCCAGAATAGCTTTCGTAGCAGGAACCACGCCAGCAAGAATACCAGCTCTGTCGACCTTCGCAATATTAAGACGATGTCGAAACCAGCTAATGTTGAACTTCATGGATTCACAGGTAGACACCATGTTCTCCCACTTTTGAATAGTTGGTTCCGCGACAGCACGTATAGACATATGATTTGAGATTTTTCGTGGGTTGTAGTAATGAAGGTTCGAACTCTAAGACTTGTGAAGGTGAAGGATTTTTAGATTTATAAAAATTATATACAAAAATATTGACAAATTGGTAGAGAGGTACTGGGACTAATGATTCGGCCAATCTTCATAACATAGGGCTCAATGACTTATTCTCAACAATAATCGCTCAAAACATATATGGACTCTTATTTTTCCAAAGTAGATTCTCAAAACATTGATTGTAAATGTTAAGCATGGAACATCAAATCACCTAAGCTAAGCATGACCCATCTAATCAAATAACACCCAATTTAATCAAATCATATTTCAATTAATTTTTAATGCAAAAGTCTTAAAAAGAATTAATAAAATTACCCATGTATGAAGCTCGGCCTCCTCCGTCGTCCCAGTGTTGGGGTTTAACTCATCATAGTAAAAATGCTCTCAAAATAATTTATTATGGCTCAAAAATGGTTTACAAATGATGAGAATATGAGAAATACAATAAAACCAGAGAACTACGACCCTCAGTGACAAAATAAGACTGCTGAAGCCCTGTCGCAAACGCTGTGGAAAATAAGACTGCCTGATTACGACCCACAGGTGTTAGTCGTTACTACAGTAGAAAAATGACTGCTGTTTCAGGTCCGTTCTTCGCGTTCTTCATGTTCATCAGCAGCAGCAGCAGCAGCAGAAACCGAGTTTTGGAAAACTCGAATTTCTTCTTCTCTGGCTCTCCTCAGCCCCCAAGACTCTCGACACCCTCTCTGCTCAACCCCAGCAACCTATTTATAGCCAACAGACCCATCGAATCTCGCTCATTCACTCCATATAATTCTCCATTACTCGGAAAATATTTTTTTCCATTTTCTTCACTGTCAGCCGAGATATGATCTTCTCCATCCCCTCTGCCTGCGCATATGAGCTGTAATACTTCCATAGTTGCATAAACACTTAAGAAGATCAGATATCTTCCCCATTTAGTCCAGAAAACTTCCCAAAAATTCCTCTCACAGAGAACTCGAGCGTATCTTCCCTGTTTAACTCTCGATTGAAAGTTAGCGGATTCTAGCCAAATTTAACTCATTCCAACGCTCAGAATAATCTTGTTATACTCAATAGATATGACCCAATTAATTCCAGCCATTTAGTTTCTCCACAAATCCATCGAAAATCAATTTGAAAAACTGCCAGGGAGAGAATATATTTTCCCGCTTAAAATGAATTTTGAATTATGAGAAGAAAAGTGTCCTCCCCCTAATCCTGTACGGGTGTTCCTTTAGCAATTGGGGTGGAAATAATAATTTTTCTGGGTTCCTCCGGTACATTTCTGGGACGCTTCCGGTGTATTTCTGAGGTGCCACCGGTACATTATCCTGGGGTGTAAAACACTACTTTTCGAGCTCATTTCGCCGCAAAGGCTTATTTCTCTAAAAACATCTACAAAAACACAAAATAACACAATAAGTACTTAATCGAGTCTAACAATACAGAATATTGAGAACAAAATAGACACATAAATGCGTCTATCAACATACTTTCCATTTCGGCGACCATTGGCAAGAGACAATTCACTGTAGAAACTAAAGCAGACGAACAATATTGCACCACACTCCTGGTGGCGATGTGGCCATATATCCTCCATATCTTTGTGTAAAGAGTCACGAATTATTTCTGCACCAGAAACCCACCGACGTTTCGGTAATTAGAGGAGAGACACCTCATGCGAGTTCCGAATGATAAACCTGCATTGGGATACTCATGACAAGAAATTCCTAAGTTGACGTTCTCCAGATCTGCAGCGGTTGGTGGGATCAGGCTCGAAGGAAAAGAGGTAACCAAATCATCCTCATCAATGATGGTGACGCATGCTCCGACAGGATATCTCTACATAGAAGAAAAAACTTTTGTCATTCATCAGCAAACAATGAAACATCTGTCGGTCGACGAAAACATACCGGTATAATCTTCTTGACTCGAGTGACCCGGATGGGGGAATTGTTGCAAGAGTCAGGCCTTGCGTGTTTGACTAGAGGATCTAGCTGGCTCGAGGATGATTCACTTCTGATTGACATGATGAAGAGATACGGACTCAACAAGAGAAAATCTCTGTTGTAAAACGGGGAAGACGATGCCGCTTCTTCGGCATAAATACCGTGGAAACCCTAAAGGAAGAAATAGAAACAGAGGCTGAGTAAACATAACGTGATTGCATCACGGCCAGGAAAT
The DNA here is from genome assembly GCF_003573695.1 of Papaver somniferum. Taxonomy (NCBI): domain Eukaryota; kingdom Viridiplantae; phylum Streptophyta; class Magnoliopsida; order Ranunculales; family Papaveraceae; genus Papaver; species Papaver somniferum. The sequence continues at coordinate 172,840,817 of NC_039359.1, read as the reverse complement.
CAGCGTCGAACGAAACCCCTCACCAAACCCCTAATGAAAGCCAAAAAAAAGGAGACACGGGGGTGTGATACTTTGGCATTTGAATAAGGAAAGGATTTCTTATTCGAACTACGTGTGGAAAGAGGCAACCAGGCACACAATGGAAAGCTTCACGGTATCAACATGCCACGCAAACGCCCAAGCCACGCCATGCCGACGCCCAAGTCATGCCGTGCCAACATCCGCGCCAAATCTGCGCGAACAGCTCCCTTCCAAACCACACCAACACCAACAACTCTCCAAGCCAGCGTCTCAGTGTTCCCTAACCCAGCCAAGACGACGCACGACCAGACTAAGCCGACGATCTTCATCTCACCACCTCACGGTCTACACCACAATTAGAATCTATGCAAGGCCGCCGAACACGAGAATCACCAAACTCTCCCTACCTCTCGAAAAAGGTTAGTCGGGCCTTCTTGACCATCTTATCACGACTTGTCACTTCGATTTTTGTCCTCTCCGGTCACCATCTTATGCTTACCTCACAACAATGCTCTTGTTCCGAGCTAAGCAGGGGACTTAATGTTGATGGTAGTTTTTAACTTAGGGTTAAAATCATAAAACCGCACATCTGACATGACGTCACTATGACCATTAGCGCATTTATTAGACCAATCAGCATGCCTACGTAAGAATTACCAGGGTACCTTTTTTTTTATGTGTCATGTTCCACGGAAAAACCCTTAACATTGACCGACATCATTTATGCCAAACCCTAATTCTCATGCTACCGTGCCAATGGCAAACTACGCCAGCCACGTCTCTGTGCCAAGGCATGCAAACCATGCCAGCCGCATCACCGTGCCAATGGAAAACCTTGCCAGCCACGTCTCCGCGCCAAGGCATGCCAACCATGCCAGCCTCACCACCGTGCCAATGGCAAACCTTTCCAACCACGTCTCCGCGCCAAGGAATGCCAACCATGCCAGCCACACCACCGTGCCAATGGAAAACCTTTCCAGCCACGTCTCCGCGCCAAGGCATGCCAACCATGCCAGCCGCACCACCGTGCCAATGACAAGCCATGCCAGCCACGTCTCCGCGCCAAGTTATGCCAACCATGCCAGCCGCACCACATGTGCCAGTGGCATGCCGCGCCAGCCACCTTGCCGCGCCTAAGCCATGCCATGTCGGCCTTCCGTTCACGGCTGCCAAAATGAAGGCGTGCGACAATCAACGACCACCCTTCCATATTAGAAGCAAATCTCAGCCGTCCAAGGTCACCAGCCAACACATGGTAACCTTTGGCCCAATGCCAAAACCCTAGTTTGGCCGCGCCTAAAACATGCCAAGGCATGCCGACCATGCCACATGTGCCAATGGCATGCCGCGCCAGCCACCTTGCCGCGCCTAAGCCATGCCGTGCCGGCCTTCCCTTCACGGCTGCCAAAACGAAGGCGTGCGAGGCCACCCTTCCATCTTAGATGCAAATCTCAGCCGTCCAAGCTCACCAACCAACGCATGGTAATCTTTGGCACAACGCCAAAACCCTAGTTTGGTCGCGCCTAAAACATGCCAAGGCATGCCGACCATGCCACATGTGCCAATGGCATGCCACTCCATCCACCTTGCCTCGCCTAAGCCATGCCATGCTGGCCTTCCTTTCACGGCTGCCAAAACGAAGGCGTGAGACAATCAACGGACACCCTTCCATCTTAGATGCAAATATCCGTCGTCCAAGGTCACCAACCAACGCATGGTAACCTTTGGCCCAACGCCAAAACCCTAGTTTTTTCGCGCCTAAAACATGCCAAGGCATGCCGACCATGCCACATGTGCCAATGGCATGCCGCGCCTAAGCCATGCCATGTCGGCCTTCCCTTCACGGCTGCGAAAACGAAGGCGTGCGACAATCAACAGCCACCCTTCCATCTTAGATGCAAATCTCAGCCGTCCAAGGTCACCAACCGACGCATGGTAACCTTTGGCCCAACGCAAAAACCCTAGTTTGGCCGCGCCTAAAACATGCCAAGGCATGCCGACCATGGCACATGTGCCAATGGCATGCCGCGCCATCCACCTTGCCGCGCCTAAGCCATGCCATGTCGGCCTTCCCTTCACGGATGCCAAAACGAAGGTGTGCGACAGTCAACGACCAGCCTTCCATTTTAGATGCAAATCTCAGCCGTCCAAGGTCACCAACCAACGCATGGTAACCTTTTGCCCAACGCCAAAACCCTAGTTTGGCCGCACCTAAAACATGCCAAGGCATGCCATGCCGGCCTTCCCTTCAAGGCTTCCAAAACGAAGGCATGCGACAATCAACGGCCACCCTTCCATCTTAGATGCAAAATCTCAACCGTCGAAGGTCACCACCGAGCCGGCAAGTCTCCCAAGCTCAACTTTCCAGACAACAACAACATGCTACATGTTTTCCATGAAAACACTCGAGACATCAACACATGTCACAAACTGGGGGATGCTCATTGGGTATTGGTTTGGCGGTTTACAGCGTGCCGCGTACACTACGCCCGTTACAAGACAGTGTCATAAGGATGAGGTGGTTAGTAAATACAGGGAGTAATGGTAAAACGCTTTCTTTTATGGAAAATCAATTTCAGGCGTTACCAGTTACCACCTCCTCCAATTTACTCATCTGTTTTCCATTTCTTATGAGACCAGAGTACGTTTCACTTCGACTTGTATAAATAGGTCTTACCTATTTCCACCGAACAACAAGTTCTGGTCAGGAGCGTACAACACTCACAAAACACTTTCTAGCTTTCCCATCTGTTAGCTTCCCACTTTCTGATGCAAGTCACAAAAAAAAAAAACTCTTCTAGGATCAACTATTCTGATCTCAACACTCTCTTCGCTTCCCTCCCCAAAACCAACCCTTCTACTCCTCTTTGTGACCGAAGCAAGTCTGGAATGGCCATTTCTTGGTTTAGGACGGATTTGTATAGATTGATCTCTTGAATCTAAAATACTCCCTTGCAGTACATTGTTTAGGGTTTAGACTCGTTTCTCACCCACACACCCGAAATTACCGAAATTAAAAGAAACCGTTTTCACCCTCAAACAGTGTTGCACATGTCCATAGGATCGGTTCCCCTTTCTGCTATAAACCTTATTGCACCCCATACAAGGATCGGTTCCCCTTGATGTAGTGCACCCCTTACAAGGATCGACTCCCTTTCCCTTGCTAGGATCGGTTTCCTTTCCCTTACTAGGATCGGTTCCCTTACCCCAAGGCAGACATAATCCGATCATACCACAGGTGATTACTTAAGATTGGTTTTACTAATAAAAGTTATACCAATACAAAAGTCAGGACTTTGTGAATAGTTCTACCAAGAACACAACAAGTTATGAGCGGTTATACTCTATCACACATATTGGTTGTTCATAAGATATGCAATAAATAACAAAACCAATAACTCCCCGAAATTTCCTTTTCGGTCCACAAACAAGTTTATGAACTTACTTCCTTAGAACACATGTAAACATTGTTCCCTATGATGAAATCCTTACCTCATACCCATACACAATCATAGTAGCATTCAAATGATAGTGGCGATGTCTTATCTACAAATTTTAATGGTTAAGCAATAAACCTCGTAATGTATTCCTTAATACTATGTCTATCTAGAGTTCATATAAGCTTCGCAGTTATTTTTTCAATATGCACTACTTGAAAGATACGTTAGGGAATGAAACAGTTCAAGTTAAATATCACTAACGTCAAGTGGAAAGATGATTGTTTTCGTTGTATCTCGTTGCTTCTTTACATCTCCAAGAGTTCGCAATACTTGTAATATCTCATATCCTAATGCTTTCAAGCTAACCTATACAAAGTTTAACTCTAGTACATAATCAAGCGACTCTTAACATGAGTTTTGATTCACTAAAATATGACAACCAAACTTGACATACCAACGCTTGGTGGGTTCAACCGAGAAATGCTCTAACTATCTCCCCCTTTGTCAATTTTAGTGACAAAACTCGTACATCATATGGATAAACAAATTACAAGAATTCATTACTCCGCTTGATTACTGATTCAACAACACAGTAAAACTGCTTACATTCAATCCTTGAAAATTCCGTTGTTGACATTATAATAACAAAGATAATACTCCCCCTAAGGAAGATAGGTATATATTCATTACGCACGTCTTTGTTATACCAATCAATATGATATGTTACTCCTCCTTAGTCTGTGCTTTCACTCTTTCGTTAGATAAAACATTCAAGTACCAATGTTCTTTTCCTTAGTGATACCAATTAATATAAAATCAATGCCAGTATCACTTGTTTACTCCATATATTTCTCCCCCTTTTTATCACAAAAATGTCAAAGAAACGAAAAATAAAGGAAAACACGAAAAGAATCTTACAAATCTCAGAATAGACTTGCAAACCTGTAGAGTTAGGCACGAGGGTTCCACACATCATGTTCTGATAACCAATATCAAAACTGAAACTACAAGTAGTCTTATTTTGAATTGTTACCAAGGAAACAATTGCCCGAAACAATTTTTCCCATTTAGTTTAGAAAACCAAAAACAACTAATCACATTAGTTCCTTTGCTAAACCGATTGTTCAAAAACAACCGTGTGATTCGATAAGACCAAAATAAAGATAACTCCATTTTCTCATCAGGTTCTAATTATCCATAAACTTAGACCTTTCAATTTTAAACAAACCAAATACTAGGTTAGTTAACTAGCATTTCCTTGTTTAGGCATTCGATTAGACTTGAATAACCGAAACCTCACTTTGATAAGACAAACTAAGATCAGAATTAACTTAGTTTCTTATCCGGAATCGAATTGGACTAAACAACTCATCCCGTACACAAATTATTTCGTTAATTCATAAATAATTCATACAAACCAAAATAAATCAACTTGCATAATTATTCACCTCAACCGAAAGCAATTGAGACAACATAGACATTGAAAGAACCGCAATTTTGTAAGCCTAAACCATTGAAACTATACAAAAGCAAGATAACAATAGTTTTTCTTAACCGGAACCAATTGAAACACACACACATCAATTGTACCGAAATTTTGTAAGCCTAAACGATTGATACCACACAATAAAGCAAGATAACAATAGTTTTTCTTAACAGGAACCAATTGAAACACACACCCACACACACAACATGGAATAAATATCAATTGAACCTAAACTTTGTTAAGCAAAAACAACAAATATATATAATATAAACTCAGGACTTTCTTAAACAGGAAAACAATTAACTAAGAAGATTGTTACCTCAAATTTCGCATCCACTTCTCCAAAATGATAGCATCTTCGTCCAGGGAGAATTGATATCGAAATTCACCACGTTGTCATCCTTATGCATAAACAAAAGAATAACAACACACCTCAACCTTTACCAGAGAAAAGTTGAAAACCGGTTTTAACAATTGCAAGCAAAAGTTGAAAACCGTCGAAACACATATGCTTTTATGTTAAACCAAAACCGATTCAACATATTGTGACTTTTTCACATACTGTTCTATCATAACCCCTCATAATCCTTTGATAAAGCTTACATACTAGGGATAGAACTTAATCCCGCTAAATCAAAAAGTCACCCAAACCATGAGGGTTCACAATATATGAGATCGAATATTAAAGTAGTAAAACCGAAAACAAACATCCCATAAATCACTTTGCAATACACCATAAATATTTAACATAAAATCAAGTATTTCAATTACCTCAATCTTGTAGGAAATTGAATTATCAAGACAACGCAAAAAGAATGAGGTCATTCCGAGTTCGGACGAAGAAGTTATGGGCAAAACAGTTTTACACTTCTTCGTAAGAGGACCTCTCACTAGGATCGGTTCCCTTCCATGAGATGGTACTAGGATCGGTTCCCATGAGGGTACTAGGATAGGTTCCCATGAGGGTACTTGTGATAGATCACAACACTCAACTGTTTTCGACATAACTTTTGCATACGATGTCCGAATTCAGTGACTTTTGGCTTGTTTTGACCACAAAAGCAAGAGCTACACATATATGATCAGTAGATATCAACATCATCAACTCAAAATTACCGTTTCTATCAAAATCTCAAATATAGATAGATAAGGTATGAGTATAGAAGATAAGTCTTCCTAAAGATGTTAATTAGTCATATAATAATCGAGAGATCATGTGCTCAGTTTTGCATGTGCTTCCTCATCTTAAAAAGATTGAGCACTAAGGTGAGCAAGCACATTCTAACACAACTAGGTTGTGTTAAGTTGATCCTTGTCTTGTTCGTCACAAGTGACTAACACCGAATCATCATTCTTGACCTCTTGCTTGGTTTGTTTTCTCTTGTTCCATCTCTTGTTTTTCTTCTTTGACTTCTGATGAAGAGTGTCATTATCACAACCTTTAATAGTACAAGAGATTTCATGCATAATGTCTTTCTTTAGTCTTTCAAGAAGACTCTTGTAATTATTGTCACCAACAATTAACAGCTGAGAGTCATTCTTGTGATTAACTTTTGGTTCCTTCTTCATTATGGAGGACTTAGGGACCCATTTAGAGTTGGGTTTCGCATGAGCTGCTTTCTCCTTCACAATACCATTAGGATCATTATCCTTTTGAATACTTTGCGAAACATCCTTTCTCCAATTTGGAACATCAGATCTTGTTTTTGCATTCAAAAAGTCATCTCTCTTTCTATAATTGGGTCTTTTATGAAATGACCTTGTCAAGTGATTTGCAAAATTTGAACTATCATTATAATAATTCTTTTTTCTAAACTTAGGGCAATACCGATCTGAGTTCCTTTGGGGAGCAAACTTAGCCAATCCATTTGATACAATAGAAAGAGCATCTTGCATCTTACGAACTTTGCATCCCCATTGCAAGTGTCCTTTATTACCAAAATAAAAACAATGCTTAGTATAAATTTACGAAGTATGAGTTTTAGTGTTACCTATTTGTGGAACCTCTTGCATTGGAGATTGATGAGTTTTCTTCTTCTTCTTATCCTTGTTCAACGTTGTTACCTTCTTGACAAACTTCTCTTCTTTACAAGAAATATGCGCATCTTTGTCATCAGCGAAAGCCTCTGATTGAGAAGAATTTGTAGCTTTAACAAATTTTACCTCTTTGCTATTATTTGAAGCATCTATTCCCTTATATCCCAATCCTTGTGTATCCCGATGATTTCTACTTGCTTCTAACATTAAGGTTAAATTTTTGGAGCTAGCATTGAACTTTTTAAGGTCCAAATTTTCTTCTTCCAACATCTTGATTTTATCAAGAGCACTAGCTATATCAGCCTCAAGGCGTTTTTGTCGGGAGAGATGTTCACCTTCTTTATCTTCAAAACTCTTTTGTTGAGAGTTAATCCTTGCATCGGATTCAACAATTTTTTCTTCAAGACCCTGTATTTGTTGAGAAGTATCTTCCATAAACTTCTTGTGATCTTGATGCATCCTTTCAAATTCAATTTTCATTGCTTTAGAAACATCCTGTTTTTCCTCAAATACCTTTTGGTAAATAAGCAATTTTTGTGAGTATTCTTCTTCCAGCAAGTTATGTTTTTCATTGAGATTTTCAAACTTTAAAGTTAAATCTCGTTCTCTTTCAAGTGTTGAAAGAAGTTCATTAGAACAAAAAAGAAATTGTTTCCTTAATTCCTTTAGTTCAGATGTTTTTACACTTGATCTTTCATCAGAAATCTCAAGCATAGAACTCAAAAAATTCTCGTTATTAAAAAGATATTTCTCAGAGTCTGAATCATTGATTTCGAATACAGGGCTTAACTTAGTCTCGTCTAGAGAACATTCAGACTTATTCTCAGAAGAGAAAGTAGAACTTGATGAAGAAACTCCTTTTAAGAATTTCTTAATATCAAAACTTTCAACATCTTGCGATACGTTAACTGAGCCTTTCTTAAGTCTTCGCTCTCGCTTAACTTTGCCTTGGCCCATATCTTATAGGTTGGATCGCATCAAACACAGATTGTTAGATCTTTTAGTGTTTGCCTGCTCTGATACCAATTGAAAAGGATAGGGTTACCCAAATATACCTCAAGCTAAAACTTTTCCTACCTATAAGTCCTTTCTCCGAAAGTGTCTGTCTATGGACTGAGTCGAGACAATACAACTAATCAGTTCACACTTCGTGTGATCGTCTATGAATACGAGTTCGGGACAATACAACAACGAAGTATGTTTACTTGATATAAAGGTTCGGACTTAACCAAACACAATAGGATTGCCTATAAAGTAAATAGGAATTAACGTTTGTGTAATTTATTTTAATTATAATAAAACAATTATAATGCGAAAAATAAAAGTAAATGACACAGCAATATTTTATTAACGAGGAAACCGCAAATGCAGAAAAACCCCGGGACCTAGTCCAGAATTGAATACTCTCAGGATTAAGCCGCTACAAAAAATTACACTTAACTTCGTATAGTTGAGACCAAGTAACTAACCTATAGTTCACCTAGTTCCGTCTGTATTCCCACGCCTCCGACTTCTGAATAAGTCACGTACTTGGAACAATCCCTTTGGTTCGTATTCCAAACAGTAAAGGAACAAGAAATCTGTTTGGTATCTACTCTATTCAACCAAGTGATATGTGTCGGACAAAGGCTCTTCCGTTTATCTTAACATAAACTCCTTCGTCGGGTCTAGATCTATCTTATGTTCAATCACCCAAAGGTAATCAATTAAGATTAATCCAACAACACCTTTAATCCAAAGAACCGCATTGATGACGATCTACTCAATTAATCAATCCAGTCTACCACAAGGATAAATCGATTATTAATTGGATCATCTTTTACCCAAGCAAGTATTGTGCACACCAAATATTATAAAACCCAAGTCAGATCTTCAATATCTTCTTTGTCTTCAAATCTTCTTAAATCTTCAATAAAAACCTGCACACAATCACTTGAATCTCTTGTGATCAATCACGCACAGAACGGAGTTTGTTAACAATAGATTATCCCAAGATCCTCTTTAGAATTAACAACAGTCTAAAGATCCCTGTCGAAACTCTGAACTAGTTTGAGTGAATCTCATATCAGAAGAGAAGATTCTCAAGAATAAACAAACTAGGTGCAACAGATTTCAACCACCGTTAGTCAATCAAATCAATCGAAAACAAAGAAAAACCGCAATTATCTAGTTTCCCACCAACGGGTCGCGCTAGAAATTCTCAATCCCAAAGAAGACTTTAAAACGAGCGGCCGTAAGAGATTTCACCTAATTAGATTACTCTCCTCTCCGATAGGCGGCTACACCAGTAACAAAGACAAAAGAGGAAGTCTGTTGTTACGAAGGATTAGTTTGCTAGAAAGGCAAACTTCGTATATTTATAGACAAGGAAGTTTAGACACCAAGGAATTTCCAAAACCGAAAATATTCTCAAGATATTCACTAAAGAAAAAATTCGATTTTCATAATTCCTGGAAATGCTCTGTCCAAAAATAACAATCGAAATTTCTCGGAAAATCTAAGCAGTAAATGCACATTACTAATTCTGTAATTTTCCTACAAAGTGAAATTAATAACCTTAATTAAAAGATTCTTAACTTCCTTGTGTTTCGATCCTGGGATTCTCTTCCCTTAGCCGTTAAGGAATATATTTGAACAATTATGGAAATAAACATTCACAACACGTGTTCAAAGTTTGTCGACATCTTTACTTTGTAAGTTCTCTTTCACACTTACAACCTTGAAACCGATTTTCCACACTTCCAAACAAGTTTAGAATTGGTTCATCTGACTTTCAAGAACTATGTGATTTATCAAACCAACATTCAATCACAATCATGGGTTTACGGTTCTACCAAAACAAGTTTCGGTTCTACCTCCATGTGAGTACTACACATAGTCACACTAGCTTCCTAAAGATTCGGTTGACTAGGTACTAGGATCGTTTTCCCACATATATATGGTATCTAACTTATATGTGTTGCACATTTCCATAGGATCGGTTCCCCTTTATGCTATAAACCTTGCTTCACCTCATACAAGGATCGGTTCCCCTTGATGTACTGCACCCCTTACAAGGATCGGTTCCCTTTCCCTTACTAGGATCGGTTCCCTTTCTCTTACTAGGATCAGTTCCCTTTACCCAAGGCAGACATAATCCGATCATACCACAGGTGATTACTTAAGATTGGTTTTACTAATAAAAGTTATACCAATACAAAATTCAAGACTTTGTGAATAGTTCTACCAAGAACACAACAAGTTGTGAGCGGTTATACTCTATCACACATATTGATTGTTCATAAGATATGCAATGAATAACAAAACCAATAACTCATGGCAATTTCCTTTTCGGTCCACAAACAAGTTTATGAACTTACTTCCTTAGAACACATGTAAACATTGTTCCCTAGGATGAAATCCTCACCTCATACCCATACATAATCACAATAGCATTCAAATGATTATGGCGATGTCTTATCTATAAAGTTTAATGGTTAAGCAATAAACCTCGTATTGTATTCCTTAATGTTATGTCTATCTAGAGTTCATGTATGCTTCGTAGTTATGTTTTCAATAGGCACGACTTGAAATATATGTTAGGGAATGAAACAGTTCAAGTCAAATATCACTAACCTCAAGTGGAAAGATGATTGTTGTCGTTGTATCTCCTTGCTTCTTCATATCTCCAAGACTTCGCAATACTTGTAATGTCTCATATCCTAATGCTTTCAAGCTAACCTATACGAAGTTTAACTCTAGTACATAATCAAGCGACTCTTAACATGAGTTTTGATTCACTAAAATATGACAACCAAACTTGACATACCAACGCTTGTTGGGTTCAACCGAGCAATGCTCTAACAAGATGCATTCCTTTCAACTTCTGAGTCAGACTCATCAGTAAGGTAGTCAGGGAAACATTTGTCAACGTATATTTGTTTCATTAAAACACTAGGTTCATCTATATTCGAGACTGACTAATCTTTATCTTTAATAGACTTCATAGAAACAGAATTTTTGTTTCTGGCTATGCGTTTATCATAGACAATATCGTCCATCCTCGGATCACTAAAAACACAGATTTATAAGGTCTTTAACGTGTTTGCATGCTCTGATACCAATTGAAAATGCGGGGGTCTAACAACCACACTCAAAAATTCTTTTGGAAATATGAGATGACTTGCTCCAATACATTTTCTAGAGAACCAACTAGACATTCAGACTCAATCTAGAATAAAGTATATCAAAGAGTTTTATATCTCTAACTCTTAATTCAATCCGCAATCAGCAAATATAAATCTGCGAGCCCGATTGAATATAAGAGAAATAACTTGAACGGTACCAAAGACCAATGTTCAAGTGTCATTCAATGTAAATCAACAACCAAAGGTTGTATATTCTAATTGATTCATCTTAACGCACAACCTTTGATATTTCAATTATATAACAAAATATAATGCGGAAAATAAATAACACAGACACTAGAATTTTGTTAACGAGGAAACCGAAAATACAGAAAAACCTAGGGACCTAGTACAGATTGAAAACCACACTGTATTAAGCCGCTACAGACACTAGCCTACTACCAATTAACTTCGGACTTGATTGTAGTTTAACCCTAATCAATCTCACACTGATTCAAGGTACAGTTACGCTCCTTACGTCTCTGATCCCAGCAGGATACTACGCACTTGATTCCCTTAGTTGATCTCACCCACAACTAAGAGTTGCTACGACACAAAGTCGAAGACTTGATAAACAAATCTGTCTCACACAAAAAAGTATATAGGATTGAATAAATCTGTCTCCCACAGAAATACCCAAGATTTTTTGTTCCGCCTTTTGATAAATCAAGGTGAACATGAACTAATTGATAAACCGGACTTATATTCCCAAAAAACAGCCTAGTATTATCAAACACCTCACAATAAACTTAATCGACTCGCAAAAGAAGTTATCATGGAATCACAAACGATGATACGAAGGTGTTTGTGATTACTTTTCTATCTTTCCTATCGGAGATATAAATATCAAGCCAATTTTACAATTGTACTAAATCACGATAGAAACAGCAAGATCAGATCATGAAACTACAAAGAGAATAGTTGGGTCTGTCTTCACAATCCCAATGAAGTCTTCAAGTCGTTAACCTACAAGGTCTCCAGAAGAAACCTAAGTTTAAAGGAGAATCAACTCTAGTTATGAAACTAGTAGAACCCAGGAGGTGTGGGTATTAGGTTTCCCAGTTGCTAGAGTTCTCCTTTATATAGTTTTCAAATCAGGGTTTGCAATCCAAGTTAACTTGGTAACAAAGCATCCAATATTCACTGTTAGATGAAAAACCTGATTCAACCAAGCTAATATCTTTCAACCGTTAGATCGAACTTAGCTTGTTACACACAAATGAAATATACCCTCATTTAGGTTTATGTAACCGTACCCAAACGTGTACACCATGTTGGTTCACAAATAGTTAACCAAGGTTAGCCATATGATTACTCTCATATCAACCTTATTCATCTTAACCGTAACTAGTTCAAATGACTCAAATAAAACTAGTTTGTTCAATTGCTATATTCGCATGGATTTATACAAGAACACAACTGAAGCAAAGTAGGATTGATTCACTCGAATCAATACATGAACATTATAGCCATGGTTTTCAAAGATTTCACTCCTTATTGATAAATGTTTTAGGTTCATGTACAACCGATTTTAGAAAGTAACCTACTTAAGTATGCGTACGAGTATGCGTACTTAAGTAACCGGATTTAAGTTTGTTTTAGTTTTAAAACTTAGAAGAAATTCACGGACGTAAACTTTTCGCCAGTATGCGTACAGGTACGCGTACTTTAGGTAACCGGATGAGTTTGGTTTTGGTTTTCAAACTCAGCAGAAATTCACGGACGTGAACTTCCGCCAGTTTGCGTACGGGTACGCATACTTACCCAGTCTCCTACAACCTTTTTGTATACACACAAGTATGCATACTTTAGGCTCCCGGTTTTGGACATATACACTAATGTGCGAACACACTATGCTTATATCTAAAGATGGTTATAGGATTCTAAACTCTTTATTTCAATCATTGAAACATTCTTCTATAATGATAATAGCTGTTTTCACATACTATTAGTATCAAAGCAATTTTCAAGATATTGGAATAATCATTATCGAAAACATTCCAAGTCTTACACCAAATGATTGTATCACACAAACCATGTAAGATGTCACTCGGCAATTTTCTCATGATATAAGATGAACTTGGTCGAAGCGAAAGCTTACCAACACATATTTCGAGAAATATGTAAGCGAGATATACTCAGCGCGAAATCTCAAATGTGTATAGAGAAATCTATATCGTAACATGACTTATGTCTCAATATAGGAGATAGAGTAGAAATAGACTTTCCAATTGATAGATGAGTTTAAGTCTCCACATACCTTTTGTCGATGGAGTTCCACAATCTCTCCTTAGTAGTTCTTCGTCTTCAAGTGATAAGCGCCGTGAAGTCTAAGCTCAACTACACAAACTATGTCCTAGTCCGAAACATATGTAAAAAAGCTAGAAATCAAGACTTATAGTTTTGATCACTAACATTGATAAACATGCTTGAGATAGCAACGCATGCGAGTTCGACCGAGCAGTGCTCTAACAAAACCTCCTAACTTTCGAAATGGGAGAATTGATAGAAGAAAAAGAACCTTATGGAAATCATCCTCTAAAGAAGAATGTCAAGGTTTGTGTTCGTGTTTCAATTCAAAAAGCTCTCCTTTATGGTATTCCTTTGATCACTAGAGGAAGGATACAACCATTTATCATTGAGTATACATACTTCATAGTCCCAAGGAACTTATGTACTTCTTGTCGCATCATTGATCATAAATAAGCTAATTGCCGTCTTTGGATTGCAAAGCTAAAGGAAAAAAAGGAAGCTAATGCATCAGGTATACTTTGCCTAAAGTTTCTAGGATTATGATGTCTTCCACATCTGTTGTTTCCCCTACTCAATTTAAAGTTGTCAAGACTAGTTCTGATTCTACAATGATTACAACTTATATCATCCATGACACTCAAGAAGCTATGCACACTATGCCTAATGATGCTCGTGGAAAAGAAGTGATAAATGCTCAAAAGGAGGATAATGCCAAGCAAGAATTCCTAAAGGTTTGCTACCAAATGGGTCCCTTTGTTGACATATATGCTTCTCTCAAAATCTATGATGTTGGCCCCGTCCTACAACAAAATTTAACTGACCAGAACAATGGTCTTCTTATTATTCTCAAGCCTGCTACTAATCAGCATGAAAACTTAGATGAGTCGATTCTTACCCCTGAGCCAATTAAATAATGGCCGATTCGAACTGCCAACTCATTTAAAAGGTTCAAATCGTCCATTGTTCTTGTTCAGGAGATTAACATTACTAGAGAAGAAGTGGTTTCTTTAGCAGCTGAACATGATGCTCTATCCAACCTCAAAAGGAAGATTAACCCTAGAGCTGGTCTCAAGAAACGAAAAAGATTTAACACTTCATCTATAGCTAGTATTATAGTTGTTCCTGAACCCAACGATACTTATGAACTAGACTACACCAATTTATGTCCTCCAATCACCAAATTGGGGGATCTTCACACTATCAATCTCACCAACTACTCCCTCAATACCCATCCTCTGATCAATTTCTTTGGTTGTTACAATGTGTCTACTGGTACTTCCCTGGATATCAATGATTCTCCTCACGATGCTTCCAACTTGGATCTCAATTATTCTCAAGGACCTAATCCTAATAGTGGCTCTACTGATCCTCAGCTTAGTGGAGGTTCTGACTCTACCACTCAGGTAAACTCTTCTACAACTCCTCCTCAAAATACTTCCAATTATGCTTCAAATACTACTTCTTCCTTTCCTGTCAATAATGTTAATTTGTTATGCTGGAATGCTAGAGAATTAGGAAAGAAATCATCCAATAAAGAACTAAACCTTCTTTGTAAGAATATGAACCCTGACATTGTCTTCCTATATGAAACTAAAATGAAGAAATATACTGCTGCTAAAAGATTGAAAAATATGGGTTTTACTAGTACTTTGCATGTGCTTAGTGTTGGTAGAAGTGGTGGATTGGTCCTGGCTTGGAAAAAGGAAATTACTCTGAACATTTTTTCTTCTAATATGAGGGGAATCTATGTCACAACCAATGATATCATCCACTATAAACTTTGTCATGTGCATTTTATTTATGGTGAACCTAATAGTAGTCTTAAAAATGCTTTCTGGGAAAGCCTTAGCAAAATGCCACCAATAGAACCTAGTGAACATGTTTTCTTTGTAGGAGACTTCAATGCCCTCCTAGGTACTTGAAAATGCAGGGGTATGACAACCACACCCATGGCAATCTGAGAGAACTTACTTGAATATAATTTCTAGAGAATCAACATGACAGTCAGACTCAATCTAGATAAAAGTATGTACAAGAGTTTATATCTCTATCTCTTGATTCAATCTGCAATCAGCAAATAGAAATTTGCGGGCCCGATTGAATATAAGAGAAGTAACTTGAACGGTACCAAAAACCCATGTTCAAGGATCAATCAATTTTAATCAACAACCAAAAGTTGGATTTCCTAATTGATCGATACAACCCACAACCTGTGATATTTCAATTATATAACAAAATATAATGCGGAAAAGAAATAACACAGACACCAAAATTTTGTTAACGAGAAAAACCGCAAATGGAGAAAAACCCAGGGACCTAGTCCAGCTTTGAACACCACACTGTATTAAGCCGCTACAGACACTAGCCTACTACCTATGATCTTCGGACTGGACTGTAGTTGAACCCTAATCAATCTCACACTGATTCAAGGTACAATTGTGTTCCTTACGTCTCTGATCCCAGCAGGATACTATGCACTTTATTCCCTTAGCTGATCTCACCCACAACCAAGAGTTTCTATGACCCAAAGTACAAGACTTGATAAACCAATCTGTCTCACACATAAAAGTCAATTAGAATAGATAAATCTGTCTCCCAAAGAAATACCTATGAGTTTTTGTCCCGTGTTTTGATAAATCAAGGTGAACAGGAACCAATTGATAAACCGGTCTTATATTCCCGAAAAACAGGCTAGTATTATCAATCACCTCACAATAATCTTAATCGATTAACAAAACAAGATATTTTGGAATCACAAACGATGATACGAAGCTGTTTGTGACTACTTTCCTATCTTTCCTATCGGAGATATAAATCCAACTCTTACAATTGTACACAACACGATAGAAACATCAAGATCATATCATGCAACTACATAGAAAATAGTTGGGTTTGGATTCACAATCCCAATGAAGTCTTCAAGTCGTTAATCTACAGGGTCTCGTGAGAAACCTAAGGTTAAAGGAGAATCGACTCTACCTATGCAACTAGTAACACACAGAAGTGTGGGGATTAGATTTCCCAGTTTCTAGAGTTCTCCTTTATATAGTTTTTAAATCAGGGTTTGCAATCTAAGTTACTTTGGTAACAAAGCATTCAATATTCACCGTTAGATGAAAAACCTGATTCAACCAAGCTAATTTCTTTCAACCGTTGGATCGAACTTAGCTTGTTACACAAATGAAATATACCCTCATTTAGGTTTATGTAACCATACTTAAACGTGTACACCATGTTGGCTCAACAATAGTTAACCGAGGTTAGCCATATGATCACTCTCATATCAACCTTGTTCATCTTAACCATAACTAGTTCAAATGACTCAAATGAAACTAGTTAAAGAGTTGTTCAATTGTTATATTCTCATAGAAGTCTACAAGAACACAATTGAAGCAAAATCGGTTTGATTCACTTGAATCAATTCATGAACATTATAGCCACGGTTTGCAAAGATTGCATTCCTTATTATATAAATTTTTAAGTTCATGTACACAGCTGATTTTAGAACTTTAACCTTCAAGTATGCAAATGGGTACGCATACTTGAAATACGCGTACCAAGATTGGGTTTCGCCGGTACGCAAACGGATACGCGTACGTCCAATCCCAACAGAAATATTCGGACATGAACCATACGTCAGTACGCGAACGGGTGCGCATACTTAGGTTCCCCGATTTCTCAAGCCAATAGGTACGTGTACGGGTACGCATACGATGGTTCCCGGACATGGATTACATATGTGCAATAGTACACAACATGTCATGTCCAATAATAGTTAAGTGTTCTAAACTCTTATTTCAATCATTGAAACTTTCTTAGAGGATGACAATAGTTGTTTCCACACACTATTAGCATCAAAGCAATTTTCAAGTTATTGAAATAATCATAACGAAACCACACAACCCATGTAAGATGTTACTCGACAATTTTCACATGATCATCTTTTGACTTGCGTCAACAATATAACATGAACTTGGTCAAATCGAAAGCTTTCCAACACATATTCCAAGAAATATGTAAGCGAGTTAAACTCAACTCGAAATCTCAAATGTGTATAATAGAAAACTATATCGTAACACGACTTATGTCTCAATATAGGAGATAAAGTAGAAATAGACTTTCCAAGTGATAGATGAGTTTCAGTCTCCACATACCTTTTGTTGATGAAGTTCCACAAGCTCTCCTTAGTAGTTCTTCGTCTTCAAATGATGAACGCCGTGAAGTCTAAGGCTCAAATACACAATCTATGTCCTAGTCCGAGACATCTATACGTAGACTAGAAATCAAGACTTATAGTTTTGGTCACTAACATTGACAAACATGCTTGAGATAGCAATGCATGCGGTTTCGACCGAGCAGTGCTCTAACAATCTCCCCCTTTGTCAATTTTAGTGACAAAACTATCAATACATATGGATTATAAAATAAATAAAACTTTGTAGCTTCTCATCAAAATGCTTGATCTCCTTGGCATCTTCAACACGACTCGAAATCTTCGTCACTTCCAAGTACTCCATGATTCTAAACGTGTTCAACTCAGCATCACAGTTGTTGTAGATCCTTAGTGATAAAAATGAGAAAACAGTTGTTCTCAATCATTGTCATACAATGCCATAGTATCATTACACAACATCAAAGTTCAATTGTATCACAACTTTGACAACAATACTATGGTGATATGTGTCACTCCCCCTTAGTTAATACTTCATTTCGACATGAAAACCACTCCCCATTACATAATGATCCGTAAACCATATGTATTTGCAGTATGAAAGTACACATTAATTCTCCCCCTTTTTGTCAATATAAATTGGCAAAGGTATGAAAACTAGTGGGATCCTCATGAAATTTTCATAGAGATACTTCATGACCAAAAGAGAATAACATACCAAATTCTTTAGATAGAATCATATAGCCGAAGCTAAATGCATTCATCAAGGAGTTTATAAAGATACAAGATAACCCCTATAATATTCCACAGCCGCACTCCCCACAAAGATTTGGAAATTAAGAACAAGTTCAAAAAGAACTCTCCCCCATAAAATGTCATTCCCGAAAGAACAACAAGAGCGACCTTACTTTTACGAGAAAAGAAGGATTTGTTTGGATATAATCAAATCACATAAGAACATGAATTTTAATCCAAAAATCACAATTGAATTAGCCACAAAAATGATCAATTCAATTGTCCATGCTCAACATAAGAGAACTTACGGAGCAACACAGTATATGCACAAAGATTTGGATCAGGGAAAGACCATTACTGCGGAATAAACAAAGATTCATTTTATTTTAAATCACTATTTGCACAATGACATATAATAGACTTAATCTTTGTAAACAAAAGTTCATCCTTTATTCCATCAATATTTGCATAATGAAAGGCTCAACTTTTGTATTCAAAAGTTCTTTCTATCTTTTATCAATACTTTCATACCGACATAATAGAGATAACTTTTGAACAAGTATGGGGTAGTCAAGGTTCACGGACGTAAACAACATATCCCATAAAATTTTGTAATATATGAAACCATAAAGATTAATACTGCAAAAATCATCTTCCAAATAACTTAGAATTTAAATAAATAAATCTAAAAACATTGAAGATGAAAACGTTGGACATAGCTATGTGTACTCACAGTAATGGATATTCCAATCCTTAGTAATCCTTCTTAAAAAAACATAAGAATAAAATTCTCATAAGAAGTTTCAAATAAAAAAACACAAGAATAAAATTCTCATAGATATGTGTACTCACAATAATGGCAATTCCAAACCTTAGTAATCCTTCTTAAAAAAACACAAGAATAAAATTCTCATAATCAAAGACTTAGACATGAGTGAAAAGATGAGGGTACCCAAATGTACCTCAATCTAAAACTTTTCCACCTATAAGTCCTTTCTCTGAAAGTGATTGTCTATAGACTGAGTCGAGACAATACAACTGATTTGTTCACACTTCGTGTGATTGTCTATGGATACGAGATCGAGAGAATACGACAAAAAGATAACTTGTGTGGTTGACTATGGATACAAGACCGAGACGATACAACAACGAAATATGTTTACTTGATAATAGGTTCGGACTTAACCAAACTCTAGGGATTGGCTATCAAGTAAAATAGGAATTAACGTTTGTGCGATTTATTTTAAATTATAATAAACACAATTATAATTGTGGAAAATAAAAGTAAATGACACGGCAAGATTTTTTTAACGAGGAAACCGCAAATGCAGAAAAACCCCGGGACCTAGTACAGAATTGAATACTCTCGGAATTAAGCCGCTATACAAAATCAAACCAACTTCATATAGTTGAGACCAAGCAACTAAACCTATAGTTCACCTAGTTCCCTCAGTATCCCTGCACCTCCAACTTGTAAATAAGTCATGCACTTGGAACAATTCCTTTGGTTCATATTCCAAACAGTAAAGGAACAACAAATCTGTTCGGTAAAAACTTTTTTCAAACAACGTGATATGAGTTTGACAAAGGCTCTTCCTTTTAACCAATAAACTCCTTTGTCGGGTCCTTAAATCAATATCTCGGCAACTACCGAAGTAATTGTTATACTATGTAATCAATACTATTAATCACAAAGAAGTGTATTGATGCCGATCTACTCAATTAATCAATCCAATCGATCACAAAGATAAACCGATTATAGTTGGATCCCTTTCCAGCCAAAACAAGTATTGTGCACACCAAAGATTATGAACCCAAAAAATCTTCTTGTCTTCAAACCTTCTTTAATCTTCAATCAAAACCTGCACACAATCAACTTGAATCTCTTGTGATCAATCACACACATAACGGAGTTTGTTAATGTTGGATTATCACAAGACATCTTTAGATCTACAAACAGTCTAAAGATCCCCGTAGAAACTTCGATCTAGTTTGAGTGAATCTTATATCAGAAGAGAAGATTCTCAAGCATAAACAAACTAGGTGCAATCAAAGTTCAACAACCGTTAGTCAATCAAATCGATCGAAAACTAATAATAAACTGTAATTATCCAGTTTCCCAACAACGGTACTAATAGAGCTTCTCAATCCCAAAGAAGTCTTTAAACTGAGAGGTCGTAAGAGATTTCGCCTAATTAGGCTACTTTCCTCTCCGAATAGGCGACTCCACCAGTAACAACACAATTAGGTAGTTTTTTTGGATCTGAGGATTAGTTTGCTAGAAATGCAAACTTCACTATTTATAGGACAACAAGGAATTTCCAAAAACGAATATTCTCAAAGATATGCAATAAACACAAAATCGGTTTTCATAACTCCTGGAAATGCACTGTCCAAATATTGACCGAAATCTCAATAGAAAAATCTTTAATCAGTAAATGCACATTACTAATTATTATTTTCTAAATATATGCATTTAATTCCTGGAAATTAAATAGCATATAAAAACTAAGAAATCTTAATTAAAAGATTCTTAATTTATTTCCATCTTGGATTCTCCTTTAGCTATTAAGGAATATCTTTGAAAAATTAATGATAAGAGTTACTGCACATGTTCAAAGTATGTCGACATATTTATTTTGCAAGTCCTTTTTCATACTTACAATCTTGGAAACGATTTTCCACACTTCCAAATAAGTTTAGAATTGGTTCGTATGAATTCCAAGAACTATGTGATTGATTATCCTATCAAATCACCAATTATGGGTTTCACGGTTCTACCAAAACAAGTTCGGTTCTACCTCAATGTGAGTGTTGTGCATAGTCACGCTAGTTACCAAAATTCGGTTGACTAGGTACTAGGATCGGTTCCCCACAACTTATGGTAACTACTTGTATTCGGTTACACATGTCCATAGGATCGGTTCCCACAAACTACAAACTTGTTGCAATGTTCATAGGATCGGTTCCCCCATCTACTAAAAACGTGTTGTACCTCTTACAAGGATCGACCCCCTCTTGTAAATTTGTTGCACCTCTTGCTAGGATTGGTTCCCCAATGACTAGATAAAAGTTGTTATTTACAAGGCATCGATCATACTATCTTAAGTGATTACTTAAGATTGTTTTCACTAATAAAAGTCATACCAATACATAAGCCAGGCCTTGTGAATATTTTTACCAAGATACATAAACAAGTTTATAAGCGGTTATACTAAACATACATATTGGTAATTCAAAATAGATTTGCAATGAATAACAATACCAATAAGCCTAGCGATTTCCCTTTCGATTCACAAAACAAGTTTATGAACTTACTTCCTTTAAACGAATGTAAAACATTGTTTCCTAGGATGAAATCTTCACTCATACCCATACATAATCACAATAGCATTCATATGATCATGTCGATGTCTTATATACAAAGTTTAATGGTTAAGCAATAAACCTCGTATTGTATTTCTTAATACTATGTCTAACTAGAGTATCATACAAAGCTTTGCAATTATGTTTTCAATATGCACGACTTGAAAGATACGTTACCGAACTAAACAGTTCAAGTCAAATATTACTAACCTCAAGAGGAAGGATGATGTTGTCGTTGTAGCTCCATACTTCTTCACATTCTTCAAGTCTTCATGTAATACTTGTAAGTCTCATATCCTAACACTTTCAAGATAACCTATACGAAGTTGACTCTGGTATATAATCAAGCAACTCTTTAAATGACCTTTTAATTCACTAAAATATGACAACCAAACTTGACATACCAACACTTGGTGAGTTCAACCGAGCTATGCTCTAACAATCTCCCCCTTTGTCGATTTTAGTGACAAAACTCTTACATCATATGGATATAAACAAATTAAAAAATTCATTATACACATACGCTTGATTCCAAGTTCAACAACACAAAACCTGCATTAAATTCAATCCTTAAATGCCGTTTCTGACATTATAGTAACAAAGCTAATACTCCCATTAAAGGTAAGATAGGTAGATTTTCAATCCGCACGTCTTTTTTATTTTCATGTAGTTCCTCATAACTACATATCATATGGTATGTGACTCCCCCTTAGTCTATGCTTTCACTCTTGTAGATGGGGAAAAACGAGTTGCTAGTTTTTACGGAACTGAGGAGACGACCGTGCGGAGGAGACTCCTTGAACCGAGCGAAATGCTTAACCTCACACTGATGAATCGCAAGAAGGGAGTGATTTAAGTTCGAGAGATCAATCTATAGGACTCCGGCCTAAACCAAGATAATGGCCGTTCCAGAGTCAATTCGGTCACAAGAGAGGATGGGTCGATATGTAGGAGGGAAGCTGAGAAATGTGTGAGATCAATGGTGATCAAAGATTGTAGGTGTGTTGTGTATTCTGCGTGAAGAAAATAAGATAATCTCTGATTGATTGAACGCTAAGTTCTTAATCTCTTGTTTGTCTGCTTGACGAGAGATTGTTCTTGTTTTTCAATCATGATTCAGAGACTTATTTATATTGCCAGAATTGTAAACACCTTGATCCCATGAAGTGTGACAGTTGCTGAAGTCCAAGAGTGGGGAAGTGGGAAATCGTGTCAAACCAGTTTCTCATCGTGCGGAGACTTGGTTAATTTTCCACCCACTACTTTACTAACTCCTCAAATTAATTGCACGACTTGCTCACATTCTCATCGTGTGTATGAACACACGTGTCGTAGACCGCCACACCGAAACCCTAGTTAATATCCCCCATGTGACACGATTGACATCTCGTGATTGTGGAGTCAGTTGCTGACTTTATGGGACGAAAAGTCCTTGTATTGTTGAGTCGAACGTGATTTGCAAATTGATAAGAATCCATGGGTAGAACTCATCCCAAAAACCGGTCTATGAGTTGAGGATGCCAGTGAGCCCTTTAAACACCCCACTTAACCCTGGATTAGGCGATATGGGACTAAGGACCATATCATTCCACCACGCTTCCTAACCAACATCCACGTTGGCTAGACACTATGCCCATACACAACACCACTCTATCGACACTGACCCGATGTATTAACCCACCTATCAGTATTCAATGGGTAGACACTATGCCCATACACAGTGTATGATGGCTTAACCCACCTACCACCCACCTTAATCTAGCCTATAGGGTTTCCTTCGGTGGAGTGGGCTTGGGTCGTGATGGTTGGCTCTGATACCACTGATAAGAACCCACGGGTACAACTCATCCCAAAAACCTGTCTATGAGTTGAGGGTGCCCGTGAGCCCTTTAAACACCCTACTTAACCCTGGATTAGGCAATATGGGACTAAGGACCTTATCATTCCACCACATGGGCTTATAATTCTACCCATGGGCTCTGATACCAATGATAAAAAACGATTTGTTTCTTATTCACGGCTAGCAGCTCAAGCTCACAAGGTCATGATTCTAGGAACCAATGAACCAAACAGTAGCACTTTTCTTAATATTTTTCTTCTTATCATTATAGAATAAAAGAAGGCCTATTGATAGGCTACAATACTTGGAAAATAAGAAAACAAACCCTAAAACAAATCCTATGAGAAATCTTAATAATAAGAAAATACTTATTTTAATTAACAATAAATTCGTAATATATATTAGTTCCCCATAAAATTCATATTCTCACGTTCCGTCGTCATTAGCCAAGGCGGCTTCCATAATTTTGCTAGACTTGACCCGTATAATGGATCAATAAGAACAAATATGCTTAACCGACGTATCGGGTCAGCAACGTCGACATTACCAATAAGATGTGATCATATCACAAATGTTCTGAGACTCATGAATTGAACATGTCTGCTGAGACAAAGGTATAATGTCGAATAAATGTTGATAACTTAAGGTAAGCAAAGTTGTTGAATTATTGAATATTGATAGTTGAACCAATATTCTTTAGTCTGAGCAAATGTTTCTCATTTGATGAATTGTTGGTGGCAGGACCAAATAAAATATTAATTTAAGACACTGACAGCTAGGATGATCATAATAATAAAGTTGTCGATCACGGGATCGTCGTAAAATTATTGGTGTTCAAAATTATGTTTTTGCAGAGCTCTGGATCCGAAACCCTAATTTTGATCAATTGATGATTTATTGAAAATCAACCACAGAGTTAATGAGGGACCGGCTACATGGGATGACAAGTCGACCATGTAATGCCCAGATGCTCAAATGAGCAAAATACCAAAGTCTCCTGAAGACCAGTTGGTGAAAGAATGATTAAATGCTGGTTTAATCACTTATTAAAATAATGCTCGTGTGAGCGTTAGGTGCTAAAACCTGATTATGGATAGATGAGGGACCGACCAAGGGGACATGGGACTGGCTCTTGGTGATCATGGGACCAGCTGATGGTCGTTTGAGCAAACTCCAAGTTGTTTGAGAAGAGTTTGGACCCAATATGAGCAATTGAGCAAATTAGGTCAAAATTATAAAAACATGCGGGACCGGCTATTTTCAAACCCTAGGGCCAGCCTTGGTCGGTCAAGAAGACATGCCCATGCCACCATAATGTCTGTGTCTCAGTCCTGAGAGTTTCGATATTTTCTGATGCGTGCTTGAGCAACATTTTGAGAAAATATGAAGGATTCTGGGTTTTGCTGAAACTGGAGAATCTTCATGAGATGATGAAAAATAATTAATAAAACAGGGGATTGTAAGGTGTGGGACTGGTTGTGGCTAGGGCATGACCGACCGGCTAGCAAGCTCGGTCCCGCAATACCTTTCCCAATTTTATGTAATTTTAAGTATTTTCCCTGATGTGAAGGAAATACCATGAAACTGAGGAATTTCATGAGGTTAGGGAATTTCCATGAGATTATGGAAATAATAATAATAAAATAGGGAGTCATGAAGTATGGGACCGACTATGGCCAAGGCACGGCCGGCCGGCTAATGAGCATGGTCCCATGACACTTTCCCTATTTTTATATTATTTTCATGATTTTAGGGAAATATCATGAAATCAAGGAGTTTGATGAAACTAGGGAGTTTCCTTGAAGTGAAGGAGTTTCCATGAGATGAGGGAAACAAATAATATTAAAATAATAATACATGAACGTGTGGGACCGGCCACGACTAGAGTATGGTCGGCTGGCCAATGAACCCGGTCCCGTGAGTTTTCTCCCTAATTTTGCATAATTTTCATGAGTTGAGGGAAATATCAGGGAATTTTCATGGGATGAGAGACATAACAAAATAATAAGGAACCATGAGGTGTGGGACCGGCCACGGCTAAGGCATGGCCGGACGGATAGTGGGCCCGGTCCCACGACACCTTTCCTAATTTTTATTATTTCTTTGATACGAGGAAACAACATGAGATTAGGGAGTTTCCTTGAGACGAAGGAGATTTTTTCAAATGAAGGGATTTTCATGAGATCAGGGAAAAACAATAAAACATTATAAAATATAAAATTGGGTGTGGGACTGGCCACGTCGTGACCGGCAGACCGATGAGCCCAGTCCCCCAGCGCCTTTGCCAATATTTTATTATTATTATTTTTCATCCTATTTTGCATAGGTTCATCGTTCCTTCGTGTTTTTGAATGCTCGTTTGTGCATTCAGGTGCTCGTTTGTGCATTATAGATGAATGCACTTGCACCATTTTAGTCGGGATTTACTCGATAGCTTCTCAGATGCCCGTACGTTGAATATTCATTACTAACCCATGGAATTCTGCTGGGAAGAACCATGAATTGAAGTAACAAAATATTATGAAGAACGTAGAATATTCCTGAATATTCAGTTAATGAATTCAAGGATTTGAGATAATTAATTGATGGCTCTATACTAGCAGGCATGCTGTCTAGGAGAATTAATTATTTGAGAATTGAGCGATATGAGCTAGTTGAAGCATCATATTTATTACGTATAGTCAGGGAAAACGTTGTTGAATCCTTAATACGTTATCGCTCTATACTAGCAGGCAAGCTGTCTAGGAGCCGTCCAATCATTACGATTCTATACACATGTCTTTTATATAGTCAGGGAAAACATTGTTACATCCTGAAGACATTATCGCTCTATACTAGTAGGCAAGATGTCTAGGAGCCGTCCAATCATTCGATTCTATATAAAAGTGATTACTGAAATTGCTTAGTATTCATGAAATATGTCGTTGCTTCAGTTGAGAGACTGCATATTCATGTATGCTCTGAGAGAAGTATACTCAGTCAGAGACTCTTGTGGCATGAGATTTCATGCTTCGATAAGAGACATGAGCCTCAATACTCATCTGATTGTTGGATCAGGAATATGTAAGATTATGGTTTTAAGATTTTATCCTTTGTCGAAAATCCACCATCTACATTAAGTCCCCTGCTTAGTGAGGGACAGTCATGTTCCTCATTCAACACTGGATGGTGATTTTCTAGTTACGAACAAAATAAGTAATTGAACTTAGTCGTAAGGTAATATGTTACTGGATTTTCGATTGCAAGAACGAACCATGGCTTGAACGAAGATCCCAGTAGCATGATAGAGCATCGAGCACAAATTTGTGTAGCACTGTGACTTGGTGATCGAACCTTGGTTCATTTAGGATTCATAGGCCCGTGCCCAGGAAAAGAAATCCTTGTTTTAGGAACAAACGCTCGTTCGTTTGTTAGTTTAAGGAGCAAACAAAATAGACCTCAGTCTGATGATATAAAAAATTTTCTATGAGCTTTCACGATAACCAAAATTTTATTTTTTTTAAATATGTGAGATTTCACAAAGTGGAATAAGCTCTCATTTCAAAAGTGGATGCTCGTACGAGAGAAAAGTTTTTTTTTTTAATAGACGTGCGTCTGTTAGTAATAAAATTTTGTTTATGAGCTTTCATGAATTTTTTTTTATCTTCGAGCTTTCAGAAATTTTTGAAAATATACTCTTGCTTTAAAGACAGATGCTCGTGCGAGGGAGCAAAAATATATAGATATATTTTTCAAATTTACGTGAGTTTCACGTTAAATATTTATATATTTTGTAAAATCATGTTTTGATTTTGAACGACTTTTAAAAGTAGACCATTATACATCGTGAAATAATGTCTGTATGTGAGTTTTCACAATTGTAGAATGGACGTCTGTCTAGTTTTTTAAACACCAGTGGATGTAAAATTCACGTGGGTTGTTCACGGTTTTATGAAAATCAAGTCATGATTTTAAATAATGAATTTTGCGCTTCTTTGCAGGTTTGAGGGAACGAGCAAGTTTTCGAAGTTCTGACGTTATAATCACAACATCTAGTGAAATTGTAAATAGGTAAGAGTTGGATTGTTACCATTTTTGTTACGCGTTTGTTATTGGTATATCCATGACTCCATGTCTTTCGCCTCAGATAGGGGTAACTTCTGGTCACAACCACTCTTCTGGCTCTTCTAGGAATGCTCCAAAAATATCAAGTCAAAAGATGAAGACTTCTGCAAATGCTCATGCCGAGGTGAAACAACCACTCAGAGATGTTGGAAAACTGATGCATGGTATGTCTCTTGATCGTCTGAGAGTGATTCATGTTAAGATATATGCTCATATATCAGCAGCAGAAGCACTGCCGACTTCAGTAAGTGAGACTAACGGCTGAAGATGAAGTTTGGTCTTGCGTTGATGGTGCAGCTCCTGATTTTGATGCGGATGAATGAAGAATTTCGTCATCAGAAAATTCAGAAATTAGGTCTTCATTAAAAATGTTGTAGAATCTATACGATGTCCGTTTTTTATGATATACCCATGTTTTTTCATCCTCAGAAAATTTCCAAGCTTTCTCAAAGAAGATATTCGGATTTTGAGCATGTTTAAGGCCCGAAATTGATGAAACAGCAAACTTCCAAGAAGTTTTCAGGAAAAGTTTAGTTGTCATGTAGTCCAAAGTTTTGGACACATCCTTTTGCTCGTTTATCCAATTGCTGTGAATTTTGGATATGTTGTAGAGGACATCCTTACGAAGAGAATAAAGTATCACTCAACCTTAGATTCCTTACCAATTTCTCCCAGTTCGTCATCTTATACAGGGAAGTGTAAAATCTGAGCTTGTTGAAAACATGTTTTTATGACTTCCAGACTATTTGCTCATGTATTGAACAGTTGGTAAATGATTTCAATGCCATTGATTCATTTTAGATCAGGACCCCTTGATTGATGCATAAGCATGGTGCTTGCAGCCATCTTGTTTCTGTCAGTCGTAGAAACACCACTTCTGAAACCCTGGTCACAGGACCATAACTGAGGTTGCACTCAAGAGGGGATGATGTAATGACCATGGTTGCATGTCCCGGTAGTAGTTCCTTTTAAGATGAATGATTAGCACTATCGAGCCCGGCGCCACGAGTCTTGGACTGTGAAATTGATCGTCATGATCAGTGGACCGTCAGTCCCCAGTATTTTGTTAAATCTCTCCTTTTCGTTTTCCTTACTTCTAGAAAGACCTAGATAGAGGACCCGGGTAGACAATTGATGTAAAGACCCAAGTGGTAGAAGTTGGAGGTACCTTGATAAAGGACTTAGCGAAAAGACCTGGTGGACACCGATCGACCGTGGAAGTTATGAATCCCGTCTAAGAATTGCTGATTGCATATTGTATGCTCTGGAAGCTGTAGGAACCTCACACGATGTTAGAATTTGGTGCTTGACCGCAACTTTTGAAGCTAAGAGACTGACTTATCATATGAGAAAAGAATCACTCAATTTGGAGTTATGTAGGTCACTCAACCAAGCATGCACATTTGTAATTTGTAATCCCGTACAGAATTTTCAGATTTCATAGACTTGGAAATAAAGGCCATATATTTCAGCTCGTATGCCCAGTTGATGTGCCCTTTTGGTATGTTGTAAAAGAAACATATACGAACATCTTTCGTTGAGTAAGTATTGTCACATTCCTCATCCATTGGTATGTTTTTGCAAAATGTCCTGAAATGTGTTGTATCTCCTTTGTAGAGGCGATGAGAACATCTTGTAGAAGACTTTGGATTGTGTCCATCTGTCGTGCAAGCTTTGGGAAGACGTTCATGTTAACATGTTTTCATGTCTACACATCTTGATATGAATCGTTAGGGCTTGAAGGAATACTATCCATCGAGTAACGCTTCAGAGAATAGATAGTTGATGAAGCAGGATATTGCTCATAAAACCGTTGTAGATGCTGAGATCACGAATGATTACGCTCCAGAGATCCTTGTCGATGCCGAGACCATGGATGGTGTTCCTATAGAGATTATTGTTGATGCTGATACCATGGTTGAAGTTGCTCCAAAGACCGAAAAGGATAGAACCATGATTATAGATATAATCTTTGCTCCTACATCCAGTGATCCATGAAATGTCTTTGTCAGTGAGTCGACTTTGTTGCAGTAGATAACAACATCAGTTTTCATACTAGATTTGATTCGTGAAGAGAGGAATTTCCTCAATCATGCAGGGGCTTCTGATGTAGAGAAATCTCATTGATGAAGTTTCACGGAATCACTTCAGGTTGCGCAGTGTATGTTGAAGGAGTTAGTGCCATCCATGTATGAATGATGTTGCATCTGTTTCAGAAGTCTTATCGTGAGATAAATGAAGATTTCTCGATTGTAGTTTAGTTACACTTTGATCGTGCTGGTGTTGAATCAGTGTTTCATCTTCGATTTTTTATGTTGAAGCTAGAGGCGCAAGGTGTACTCTTTCATTGGGAGTACAATTTGAAGGCTTATAAGAATAAGGAACCAAGAGATGAGCGGTTTTTGATTTTCAGTTGGACTTGGAAAAGTAGGCGATTGATAGTTGTATGGATTTTCTTTTGATTTGATAAAGATTTTCATTTAAATAAACTGATGTTGGTTGCTGAAAGAGATTCAATTACTGAATGAAAGTATTGCATATGTTTTTTAGGGATTGATCAAACCACAAATAAATTAAGAAAATCATTCTTCAAACTTCAGATGCTTGAGGTTCAAAGCATCAGATCCCTTAAGAGAACGTCTTAGGCATGATCGTATTGGCCCTGAATATCTTCTGTTCGGCTTTTCCTTTACTAGTCCTCCAACGTGTGAGATTTCATGCTCGTACAGGCATCAACACTTTTGTATAATTTGGCGGTGGACATTCCTGAATGCGGAACAGGAGTACATCCAAGACATTCCTTGTCATGATTGCATATCGTCTCTAAAATGAACATTTCAGTAAGATGCTCGATTCGAAGAAGTATGACCACTTGGTAAAATATTGTTGTGGTGAAGATATCCATTCATGACGTCTTGCAACGGCTGAGTGCAGAATATTTTGAGAAATGTCGATGCACCTTCATCAGGTTCTTGTTTCAACCTCGTCAGGATTTCCTCCCGGTTCCATGACGACGGGGGGCTCACCAAATCCCCTGGATCGAACCTTCTTCGTTGGAGAGATGTGAAACCAAAGGCGTTTTGTCAGTAGCCATCTTTTTAGCATGAGTCCATGTTCGTCCGAGGATCATGTCATATCCTGGATCTTCCTTGACTATGAAAAACTTGGCTTATGTCTAGGTTGAGCCTATTTTCATCTTGAAAGTAATGTAGCCATAAACATCTCTGAGCATTCCTTCATGATTCTTGATTGAGATGGGAACATGAGTAGCTTCTTTTCGAGTGACGCCTGTGGCTCTAAGAGTCTTTAGTGGAATTATGTTGATGAAGGATCAACGTTCTTCCAAATTTGTTTCCTTTGAGATCGACTATAGTAAGCAGTCTACGGTCGTGCATATCCTTGTCCGGCTGAAGGCCCAGGGAGTATTTCCAGAAATGGACAGTCTCCTCCCTGGCACGATGTGATTCAGTGTTGTGAACATGTCTTTCCTTTGTGCCTTCTATGGATAGAACATTTCACATACATGTTCGACCATGAACCGCTTCTTTGACAGGTTGTTCAGAGAGAGAAAGTCCCAACTGAGAGAAGATCCATGTGTACCCCTTCAGTACCCAGGTTAAGTTCTCCTGATTCTACCTTTTCCTTGAAGATGCGCTTCAAAACCTTGCAGTCGCTTGTTGGATGATTGACGAACCTATGAAAGCGACAATAACGAGGATTTTCCATTTTTTCTTCAGCCGGCTTTTTCTTGACGTATGGAAATTTGATTGCATCTTGGATCCAGACTTCTAGAAACTCGACTACTTTTCAATGGGAAGAGGGAAGTCTGGGTCTGTCTGGTCATTGTGTTGACGCTGAGTCGACATTTGTGCATTTCGGGTTTGATTATTCTTCCTTTGAACTAGAGAAGCATGCGTGTGCTGTTGTGCCTCGGTTTTCCTTTTACTTCCTTTAGAAATAACGTTCATGGAAGGATGGGGTTGAGTTACGGATTGGAAGAATACACGTTTTTCCTTATACCATTGCAAACTTATTTATTTTGGAATGGCTCGGATTGGCTGAGTAGAGCAGCATCCGATCGGTCAGTTGCTTCAGCTACGATCCGAGAATATAAATCCTCCAAAAGGGATTTATAAAATGGCATTATCCCTTCATCGTAAGAGTATTGATTGAAGCGTGCCAAAGCGGACGGATCTTCTTTATGAATTCGTGAGAATTTTCCCGAGGTTTCACGAACGTCCAAGCTAGATTGGTGGAGCCTTTTGCGCTTAGCATGAGTGTGGACTTTGTCTTCGTCGTCGCTGGTGGAGGTATGGATCTTAGAGGAGAAATAAACACCAGTGGTAACATAGGAAGGATTTCTAGCAACATTCTTTTTAGAGAGATCATATGTTGGTTCCATAGATAACTGATCTGTGAGAACTTTCAAAAGGAAAAACACCTCGTTCTGTATCTTGACAATTTACGCTTGATTTGTTACTACATCATTTAGGATTTTCATCAGATCAGCAATGGTGGTTGAGCTTTGAGTACTCATAGCCTCTGTGGGAGCTTGACCAGGCCAACCAAGTTTAGTAGTAATTGGAAGAAATTCGCCACTACTGGGAGATAATAAATTGAGATTGGATGTTTCTGAGACCTCCCCATAATCGACCATCTTTGATGAAATTGTGAGTTGCAAACGAGAGAATGATCTCCCACTGTGGTCTCCAATCTGTAAATGGGGAAAAACGAGTTGCTGGTTTTTACGGAACTGAGGAGACGACCGTGCGGAGGATACTCCTTGAACCGAGCGAAATATTTAGCCTCATACAGATGCACTGCAAGAAGGGAGTGCTTTAAGTTCGAGAGATCAATCTATAAGACTCCGGCCTAAACCAAGACAATGGTCGTTCCAGAGTCAATTCAGTCACAAGAGAGGATGGGTCGATCTGTAGGAGGGAAGCTGAGAAATGTGTGAGATCAATGGTGATCAAAGATTGTAGGTGTGTTGTGTATTCTACATGAAGAAAATAAGATAAGCTCTGATTGATTGAACCCTAAGTTCTTAATTTATTGTTTGTCTGCTTGACGAGAGATTGTTCTTGTTTTTCAATCATGATTCAGAGACTTATTTATATTTCCAGAATTGTAAACACCTTGATCCCATGAAGTGTGAAAGTTGCTGAAGTCAAAGAGTGGGGAAGTGGGAAATCGTGTCAAACCAGTTGCTCATCGTGCGGAGACTTGGTTAATTTTCCACCCACTACTTTTCTAACTCCTCCAACTAATTGCACGACTTGCTCATATTCTCATCGTGTATATGAACACACGTGTCGTAGACCGCCAGACCAAAACTCTAGTTAATATCCCCCATGTGACACGATTGACATCTCGTGATTGTGGAGTCAGTTGCCGACTTTATGGGACGATGAGTCCTTGTATTTGTTAAGTCGAACGTGATTTGAAAATGTTTTGAGACTCATGAATTGAACATTTCTTCTGAGACAAAGGTATATTGTCGAATAAGTGTTGATAACTTAAGGTGATAAAATGTTGCTGAATTGTTGAATATTGATAATTGAACCAATATTCCTTAGTCTGAGCAAATATTGCTCGTCTGAGCAAATGTTGCTCCTTTGATGAATTGTTGGTGGCAGGACCAAATAAAATATTTATTTAAGATACTGGCAGGTAGGCCGAGCATAATAATAAAGGTGTCGATCACGGGATCAACGTAAAATTATTGGTATTTGAATCTGCTCAGAATTATGTTTTTGCAGAGCTCTGGATCCGAAACCCTAATTTTGATCAATTGATGATTTATTGAAAACCAACCACAGAGTGAAGGAGGGACCGGCTACATGGGATGACAAGTCGACCATGTAACGCCCAGATGCTCAAATGAGCAAAATACCAAAGTCTCCTGAAGACCAGTTGGTGAAAGAATGATTAAATGCTGGTTTAATCACTTATTAAAATAATGCTCTGTGAGCGTTAGGTGGTAAAACCTGATTATGGAGAGATGAGGTACCGACCAAGGGGCCATGAGACCGGCTCTTGGTGATCGTGGAACAAGCTGATGGTCGTTTGAGCAAACTCCAAGTTGTTTGAGAAGAGTTTGGACCCAATATGACCAATTTAGCAAATTAGGTCAATATTATTAAAACATGCGGGACCGGTTATTTCCAAGACCTAGGGATGGCCTTGGTCGGTCAAGGAGATATGTCCACGCCTCCATAATGTCTGTGTCTCAGTCCTGAGAGTTTCGATATTTTCTGATGCCCGTTTGAGCAACATTTTGAGAAAATATGAAGGATTCAGGGTTTTGCTGAAATTGGGGAATCTTCATGAAATTATGAAAAATAATTAATAAAATAGGGGTTTGTAAGGTGTGGGACCGACTGTGTCTAGGGCATGACCGGCCGGCTAGCAAGCTCGGTCCCGCAACACCTTTCCCAATTTTATGTAATTTTAAGTATTTTCCCTGATGTGAAGGAAATACCATGAAACTGAGGAATTTCATGAGGTTAGGGAATTTCCATGAGATTATGGAAATAATAATAATGAAATAGGGAGTCATTAAGTGTGGGACCGGCTATGTCCAAGGCACGACTGGCCGGCCAATGAGCAAGGTCCCATGACACTTTCCCTAATTTTATATTATTTTCATGATTTTAGGGAAATATCATGAAATCAAGGAGTTTGCTGAAACTAGGGAGTTTCCTTGAAGTGAAGGAGTTTCCATGAGATGAGGGAAACAAATAATACTAAAATAATAAGACATGAGCATGTGGTACCGGCCACGGTTAGGGTATGGCCGGCCGGCAAATGAACCCGATCCCGTGAGTTTTCTCCCTAATTTTACATAATTTTCATGAGTTGAGGGAAATATCAGGGAATTTTCATGGGATGAGAGAAATAATAAAATAATAAGGAACCATGAGGTGTGGGACCGGCCACGGCTAAGGCATGGCCGGCCGGCTAGTGGGCCCGGTCCCACGACACCTTTCCTAATTTTTTCTTATTTCTTTGATACGAGGAAACAACATGAGACTAGAGAGTTTCCTTGAGACGAAGGAGATTTGTTCAAATGAAGGGATTTTCATGAGATCAGGGAAAAATAATAAAACATGATAAAATATAACATTGGGTGTGGGACTGGCCACGGCGTGACCGCTCGGCCGGTGAGCCCTGTCCCCCAGCACCTTTACCAATATTTTATTGTTATTATTTTTCATCCTATTTTGCATAGGTTCATCGTTCATTCGTGTTTTGGAATGCTCGTTTGTGTATTCAGGTGCTCGTTTGTGCATTATTGCTGAATACACTTGCACCATTTTAGTCGGGGCTTACTCGATAGCTGCTCATATGCCCATACATTGAATATTTATCACTAACCCATGAAATTCTGCTGGGAAGAACCATGAATTGAAGTACCTAAATATTATGAAGAACGTAGAATATTCCTGAATATTCAGTTAATGAATTCAAGGATTAGAGATAATTAATTGATGGCTCTATACTGGCAGGCATGCTGTCTAGGAGCATTAATTTTTCGGGAATTGAGCGATATGAGCTAGTTGAAGCATCATATTTATTACGTATAGTCAGGGAAAACGTTGTTGCATCCTGAAGACGTTATCGCTCTATACTAGCTGGTAAGCTGTCTAGGAGCCGTCCAATCATTAATATTCTATACACATGTCTTTTATATAGTCAGGGAAAACATTGTTACATACTGAAGATGTTATCGTTCTATACTAGCAGGCAAGCTGTCTAGGAGCCGTCCAATCGTTCGATTCTATATAAAAGTGATTACTGAAATTGCTCAGTATTCATGAAATATGCCGTTTCCTCAGTTGAGAGACTCCATATTCATGTATGCTCTGAGAGAAGTATACTCAGTCAGAGACTCTTGTGGCATGAGATTTCATGCTTCGATAAGAGACATGAGCCTCAATACTCATCTGATTGTTGGATCAGGAATATGTAAGATTATGGTTTTACGATTTTAGCCTTTGTCGAAAATCCACCATCTACAACTCTTTTCTTTAGAATAAACGTTTTAGCACAAATGTCCTTTCCCTTAGTGATACCAACTCACAACAAGTCAATATCACTTGTTTACTCCATATATTTATCCCCCTTTTTGTCACAAAATGAAAAAGAAACGAAAAAATAAATGACAAACCGAAATGATCTTACAAATCTCACAAAGAGAATTTGCAAACCTATAAGAGTTGAGCACTAGGGTTTTACACACCATTTTAGATAACCAATATCAAAACCGAAACTACAAGTAATTTGGTTTTAACATGTTATCTGGGAAAAAATTGCCCGAAACAATTTTCCCGAATAGTTTAGCACATCAAAAATTGACTAAGCACCTTAGTTCTTTTGCTAAAACGATTGTACAAATACAATCGCTTGTTCGATAAGACCAAAATAAAGATCAGAATTAAAATTTTTTTCTCATCAGGCTCTAATTATTCTCAAAAATAACTTAGACCTTTCACTTTTAAACAAGACAAATACTAGGTTAGTTAACTAGTAATTCTTGTTAAGGCATTCAGTTAGACTTATAACCGAAACCTTCACATTTGATAAGTCTAACTAAGATCTGTAAAACTTAGTTTCTCTTATCCGGGAATCAATTGGACTAAACAAATGATCCCGAAACACTTTTGTTAAGCCATAAACAATCCATATAAACCAAATAAATCAACTTGCATAATCATTTATCTTAACCGAAAGCAATTGAAACAAACATAGACATTATAGCACCGCAATTGCACCGAAATTTTGTAATCCTAAACAATTGATACCAAACAATAACGAAAGATAACAATATTTTTTCTTAACCGGAAACAATTGAATCACAATTAAACATCTATATACAAATAATGGAATCAACACCAATTTTACCAAAATTTTGTTAATAAAAAGCAATAAGGATATGAAATAAAATCATGCTTTTCTTAAACAGGAAAACAATTAACTAACAAGATTGTTACCTCAAGTTCCGCATCCTCTTCTCCCCTTAAGATATGTCATTAAGCGCAAGTTCACTTAGAACTCCCCCCAATTAAAGTTGTCATCCTCCCACCAAAATAAAAGAACAACAACAAAGAGCAAACTTTACCAGAGAAAGGTTGAAAACCGGTTTTAACTATGCGATGCAAAAGTTGAAAACTCAAAACACATATGCTTTTATGCTAAACCAAAAGATTCCAACATATTATGACTTTTCACATATTTTTTCTACAGGAACCCCTCATGATCCTTTGATAAAGCCTACCAACATGGGCTAGAACTTAATCTCGCTAAATCAAAAAGTCACCCAAACCATAAGGGT
The DNA here is from genome assembly GCF_003573695.1 of Papaver somniferum. Lineage (NCBI taxonomy): Eukaryota > Viridiplantae > Streptophyta > Magnoliopsida > Ranunculales > Papaveraceae > Papaver > Papaver somniferum. The sequence goes on along the minus strand of NC_039359.1, from coordinate 172,803,861 downwards.
TCACACATTATGAGATCGAATATCAAGGTAATAAAACCGAAATCAAACATCCCATAAACATACATAGCAATAAAATAGAGCATTCAAGCACATGCTATGTAATCAAAAACTATCACAAGAGAAATTATAAAATAATAATTTTATTCATAATAATAAGATAGTTTTATTCATAATAGATTTTACAATTATTGAAAGAAATCACTATTTTTCCTTTCATGAAGAAAAATATTAATCTTCGTGAACATGGGATCTCTTTTGCTTGATAGGCGTGATTCTTCGAATCCCCTGAAGAGATCCTTGATTGAAGTAAAGTTCTTCAACCTTGTGGAAATTTGATTCCTCTTCGTTTACTCTTCTGGAGAGCAAAGCTAGTTGTTTGAGGAGATGAGCTTGAACAAGTAATGATTTCTCAAGACTTCGTTTTACTAATAAAACTTCCAACTTTGTTTCAGCACAGGTTCGAGCCAGCTTGTGAAACTCTTTTTCATGGTCGATCATACATGGTGATTGACTTGTACCCATATAGGGAATGAATCCAAATTCATTGAAGTTATGAAATACGAAAGTACTATTGTTTAATTTTTCCGCATACCTTTCCGAAACCCTAGCAGAAAGCTTCGCATGATAATCTGTACAGTTCATGATTCTTTCCTCCAAAGGGATGAACAAAAATCTCAACGTTTTACCGAAAATTTATATACTCAAAATTTTCCATAAACTGGTTTATCGATTATGGAAAACATAGATTCTTTCTTAATATGAAATAACCGAAATTTATTAATATTAAGATTTTTAAAGGAAGTGTATTCTTGACAATATTTTTGTAGATCTTGCAAGTTCTACACTATTGTGAAAAATACACTGGACTCATCAAACAATTGTTTGAGCACATCAAGAGCCAGTGCGTTTCTCAACCGATACTAGGTATTTGGTTGAGATTGACTACTCTTTACATTTGTAAACGAGAGTTTCCCTTTTCTGTTCTTTTAAGAACTTTGTTTCTTTTGGTGTACAACCCAAACTTATCACAGAAATAACTATCATCAAGATATTAAGGTATTACCTTATGTGTTGATGATATGGAGATATTTTCATTTTTCCTTTTGTTTAGCTCCGATGTCTTCTTAGGGATCCAATTCCAGGCGTTTCCAATCTTCTGTTCTTCTTTCTTATCGTGATGAGAGGCTATTACTGAACTTTTTAATCTAGGAAGATCAGTCTTATGTCAGAGATTTCTCTAAGAAGATCTCACATAGCATTCTTGACTAGAGATTAAACTAGCCAATAGTTGACATTCTTTAATAACATGTCCTTTGGTTCCACAACCATAGCATCTTCTGTGATGATACCTGTGATGATGTTGAGCACTCTGTTATGTGTTGTTTATCTCAGAATTTTCCGAGAATATAAATGTACTCTTAGGAGATAACACTTTCTTTCGAGAGTTTTTAGAGTCACGTTTCTTTCTTTTTGAGAGAAAAATTGGATCAGGAATTTTGGATTTCTCAAAACATGATGTATCTGATTGATCTCCTGATATTAACAAATGCATTTCATTTTTAAGGCAGTTGACATGTTTTGTGACTGTCTTTAGCTCAGAATCATATGATTCTCTTAATGCATTATATTCATATGTAGTTGTTTTTCTCAAGATTTCATTCCTTTTTTCTTTCCTTGAAAATGCGGGGGTCTAACAACCACACCCAACAATTCGTTTGACAATCTGAGAGGACTTACTCCAATACACTTTCTAGAGAATCAACTAGACAGCCAGACTCAATCTAGAATAAAGTATATCAAAGAGTTTAATATCTCTAACTCTTAATTCAATCCGCAATCAACAAATAGAAATCTGCGAGCCCGATTGAATATAAGAGGAATTACTTGAACGGTACCAAAGACCAATGTTCAAGTGTCAATCAATATAAATCAACAACCAAAGGTTGGATATTCTAATTGATTGATCTTAACGCACAACCTGTGATATTTCAATTATATAACAAAATATAATGCAGAAAAGAAATAACACAGACACCAAAATTTTGTTAACGAGGAAACCTCAAATGCAGAAAAACCCCGAGACCTACACCATATTGAACACCACACCGTATTAAGCCGCTACAGACACTAGCCTACTATCAATTAACTTCATACTGGACTTTAGTTGAAACCTAATCATATCACACTGATTCAAGGTACAGTTGCGCTCCTAACATCTCTGATCCTAGCAGGATACTACGCACTTGATTCCCTTAGATGATCTCACCCACAACTAAGAGGTGCTACGACCCAAAGTCGAAGACTTGATAAACAAATCTGTCTCACACAGAAAAGTCTAAGGATTGAATAAATCTGTCTCACACAGAAGTACCCAAGAGTTTTTGTTCTGTTTTTTAATAAATCAAGGTGAACATGAACCAATTGATAAACCAGACTTACATTCCCGAAAAACAACCTAGTATTATCAATCACCTCACAATAAACTTAATCGACTAGCGAAACAAGTTATTGTGGAATCACAAACGATGAGACGAAGGTGTTTGTGATTACTTTTCTATCTTGCCTATCAGAGATATAAATCTCAAGCCAATTTTACAGTTGCACTGAATCACGATAGAAACAGCAAGATCAGATCTCGCAATTACAAAGAGAATTGTTGGGTCTGGCTTCACAATCCCAATGAAGTTTTCAAGTCGTTAACCTACAGGGTCTCGAGGATAAACCTAAGGTTAAAGGAGAATCAACTCTAGTTATGCAACTAGTAGCACACAGGAGGTATGGGGATTAGGTTTCCCAGTTGCTAGAGTTCTCCTTTATATAGTTTTCAAATCAGGGTTTGCAATCCAAGTTACCTTGGTAACAAAGCATTCAATAATCACCGTTAGATGAAAAACCTTATTCAACCAAGCTAATATTTTTCAACTGTTAGATCGAACTTAGCTTGTTACACACAAATGAAATGTACCCTCATTTAGGTTTATGTAACCGTACCCAAACGTGTACACCATGTTGGTTCAAAAATAGTTAACCGAGGTTAGCCATATGATTACTCTCATATCAACCTTATTTATCTTAACCATAACTAGTTAAAATGACTCAAATGAAACTAGTTAAAGATTTGTTTAATTGCTATGTTCTCATGAATTTATACAACAACACAATTGAAGCAAAATCGGTTTGATTCACTCGAATCAATACATGAACATTATAGAAACGGTTTGCAAAGATTGCATTCCTTATTGATAAATGTTTTAGGTTCATGTACAACCGATCTTAGAAAGTAACCACTTAAGTTTGCGTACATGTATGTGTACTTAAGTAACCGGATTTGAGTTTGTTTTAGTTTTCAAACTCAGCAGAAATTCACGGACGTGAACTTTCCGCCAGTATGCGTACGGGTACGCGTACTTTAGGTAACCGGATGAGTTTGGTTTTGGTTTTCAAACTCAGCAGAAATTCACGGACGTGAACTTCCACCAGTATGCGTACAGGTACGCATACTTACCCAGTCTCCTACAACCTTTTTGTATACGCACAAGTATGCATACTTTAGGCTCCCGGTTTTGGACTTATACACTAATGTGCGAACACACTATGCTTATATCCAAAGATGGTTATAGGATTCTAAACTCTTTATGTCAATCATTGAAACATTCTTCTAAAATTACAATAGCCGTTTTCACACACTATTAGCATCAAAGCAATTTTCAAGATATTGAAATAATCATCATGGAAACATTCCAAGTATTACACCAAATGATTGTATCACACAAACCATGTAAGATGTTACTCGGAAATTTTCTCATGATATAAGATGAACTTGGTCGAAGCGAAAGCTTACCAACACATATTTCGAGAAATATGTAAGCGAGATATACTCAGCTCGAAATCTCAAATGTGTATAGAGAAAACTATATCGTAACATGACTTATGTCTCAATATAGGAGATAGAGTAGAAATAGACTTTCCAAGTGATATATGAGTTTAACTCCACATACCTTTTGTCGATAAAGTTCCACAAGAACGCCTTAGTAGTTCTTCGTCTTCAAGTGATAAGCGCCGTGAAGTCTAAGCTCAACGACACAAACTATGTCCTAGTCTGAGACATCTATAAATAGGCTAGAATCAAGACTTATAGTTTTGATCACTAACATTGACAAACATGCTTGAGATAGCAACGCATGCGAGTTCAACCGATCAGTGCTCTAACAATCTCCCCCTTTGTCAATTTTAGTGACAAAACTATCAATACATATGGATTACAAAATAAATAAAAATTGTAGCTTCTCATCCAAACGCTTGATCTCATTGGCATCTTCAACGCAACTCGAAATCTTCGTCACTTCCAAGTACTCCATGATCCTAAAGTTTGTAAGTTCAACAACATAATCATTGAAGATCCGTAGCGATAACAATGAGAAAACATATGCTCTCAATCATTGTTATACGGTGACATGGTATTATTTCACAACATCAAATTTCAATTGTATCACAACTTTGACAACAATACTATGATGATATGTATCACTCCCCCCTTAGTCAATACTTCATCTCGACATGAAAACCACTCCCCCTTACATAATGATCCGTAAACTATATGTATTTGTAGTATCACACTACACATTGATTCTCCCCCTTTTTGTCAATATAAATTAGCAAAGGTACGAAAACTAGTGGGATCCTCATGAAATTTTCATAGAGATACTTCATGACCAAAAGAGAATACCATATCAACTTATTTAGATGCCATCATAAAGCCGAAGCTGAATGCATTCATCAAGGAGTTTATAAAGATACAAGATAATACCTATAATATTCCACACCCGCACTCCCCACAAAGATTTGGCAATTAAGCACAAGTTCAAAAAGAACTCCCCCCCATAAAATTTCATTCCCGAAAGAACAACAAAGGTGACCTTGATTTTACAAGAAAAAAGGATTTCTTTTGGATAAAATCAAATCACATGAAAACATGAATTTGTATCCAACATATTCAATTGATTTTACCACAAGAGAACCCATGATTAATTCAATCGAAATACACAACTAAATTAATCACAAGAGCGTGATCAATTCAATTGGTCATACTTGTCATAAGAGAATTTACGGAGCAACAACCAAATTAACCACAAGAGAATGATCAATTCAGTTGGTTAGGCTCAAACACAAGAAACCTTACGGAGCAACACAGTATATACACAAAAATGTGGATCGGAGATCGACCAATACTGTGTAATAAACAAGGATTCATTCTATTTTCCATCACTATTTGCACAATGACATATAATAAAGTTAATCCTTGTAAAAACAAAAGTTTTATCCTTTAATTCCATCAAACAATGACATAAAAGGCTTTAACTTTTGTATTGTCAAAAGTCCATTCTATCTTCTATCAATACTTTCATACCGACATAATAGAGAACTTTTGAACAAGTATGGGACAATCACAGGTTCACGGACATAAACAACATATCCCATAACAATTTGCAATATATAAAATCATAAAGGTTAAAATTTCAAAAATCATCTTCCAAATAACTTAGAATTTAAATAAATAAATCTAAAAACATTGAATATGAATATCGTTGGACATAGCTATGTGTACTCACAATAATTGTTATTCCAAACTCTAGTTATCCTCCTTAAAACACAAGAATAAATTATTGTACGAAGTTTCCTAGAAAAAATCAAGACAAACTCGTAATGCACATACAAGATGATTTGTCTTTACATGATAGAATCAATCTTTTTCGCGCGGATTTACACTAATAATAGCTACCAAAGGCGTATAAAAAGATTTTCTTACAAATAAGAACATACAAAGTCAATAACGACCATGCACCATAGTTCACACAAGATGATTGTGAACATTCAAGAGTACCATAGCAAAGCGTACTACTGCCCATTCTGGAACTTCCTTCTTTGTGATTCACCAACAACATTCTTGTAAAAGCTACAAATGAGCTTAGAAGAGCAGTACTCCAAGAATCCAAGTGCTCAAGTCCAAGATAAGTGGAACAAGTGCGACGAAACGGAGCAAACCACTCAAAAACAAGAGATGGGACAAACACCAATCTTAACTCATCCAAATTCAATAATTCTCATCTCCATTTTGAAGAGAATTCAAAGAGGAAAAGAATTCAAAAAGAATGAGGTCATTCCGAGTTCGGAAGAAGAAGATACGGCCAAAACAAGTTTACCGAATATCGACGTCTACATGCAAGTATGCATAGCAAACGGATTTTCAGTATCCAAACGGGTATGCAAACGAATTTCCCTGGATTTTAATACAAAAACTCATTTGTAAACTGGTATGCAAATAGGTATGCATACCTGAAGTGTACCATGAAGGCCAAAACATCCCGAACAACTATTTTCAAACCGGAACATTTAAGAACCTTAAACATAAATCAAGTTAGATAGACATAAACAATACACAAGGTACATAAATCATCATAAAACTTGTTCAAGTTTATAGACATACCTTTTTAGAAGAATCCGATCGAATTCTACAACGTTACCGAACATTTAGAGTCATACCCAACATAATATGTGACACTCCGTGCCATTTTCTCGGGTTCGATTCAAAATAATAAAATTTCCATTTGGCAGTGTTTAAGAATCCTTAATTAGGATGTTTCCATGATAGCATGAGTCTGCCCAAATCCAAAATATGGATTTTAAGGAGAAACTAGTGGCTCTAATTCTAAACTTGGGTGCCTAGAAGGCTCCAGATGCAGTTAGACATGTGTCATTTGAGAAAATAAATAACAAGAAAACGGAGAGAACGAGGGGAGGGGGGAGATTTCCTGTCTTCTTTCTTTTCTCCTCCTCCGTTTCTCGGTGCGACTGAAAAATCTTGATTTGGTTGAAATGATGCGTGCATGAACCTGGTGGAGATGCAGCTAAGGTTGGCTGATCCCGTAAGCAGATTGGTGTTCCCGCTGGTTGGATTTATAAAGGGTGTGGAGGAATTTCTGTGGATCAACTTGGGAATTTGATTTGAGGCAAGTGTTTCTCACTCAACTGATTGAAATGACTCGTTTAAATCTGTGAGTGTATATCACACTCGATGTATGTCTCATTAAGTATTTTTTATAAACTCTTCTTTGAATTAATGGAGTTGCAAAACATGGAAATTAGGGTTCATACTCGTTTTGGGGTTTTATTAGAATTTGATGATTAAACTTCTCAATTCAAGAAATATCAAAGCATGGGATAACTGTATTTTATGGTAATTTGAGGATTTTCGAAGTTGTATAGTTGAAATTGATAAATTTGGGGTTTATGAAATTTGAGGCATTTTCTTAAATTTGTTGGAAATGTTTAGCTCATGCTAAATGCTTGCATGGTTATGAAAATTTATTTCATTATGTGTACAGTGGTGATACTGAGCTTAATTTCTTATATATGGGATTGGAGACATCAGTTCTTATTTTCTTTTCTTCCTCTTTTCTTTCTTCTTCTCACTCTGGCAACTGAAATTGAGAGGAAGTGACTGAAATCATGCTCAAGCGATCAACTTCGGGGAGACATGAGTTTATTGAGCTGTTGTCCATGTTGGCTAGTTCCATAAACGGACTAAGGAAATTTCTTACTCCTGATTTTCATCCTTATGGGAAACGTTTGAGGTAATCATTTCTTTACTTAATAGAGCAAAACGATTTTCATCAATTGGTGGGTTGGTGTTTTTGCACTTAATGCATGTTTTGAATATACACTTTACTAGTATTACTTCTTAAAATTCGAATTGTTACAAATCAAAAGAAACTTAGGTTCATTCCAATGTAGAGTTTTTATAGAAATGGTTAATTAAACTTCAATTCAAAGCATGAAAATAGCCATAAGAAGAATGCGTACCTATTTAGTTGGTTTTATAGAATTTCCGCCAACTAAACGAGATTGTTCTGTACTACGAATGAGAAAAATGATTTCAAGTGGTTGTGCTCACTATTTTTAAGGAGCTCAAGTTGTTTGCAGAAATGATAGTTAGGACCTTAATTCTTGTATGACGAGTTTTGTAGAATTTTATTATGATCTTCATGAAGTGGTTTATGGGTTGATTTGTATACTACATATATTTTTAGTCTTATGTGGATGCCTATAAATTGATGGAAATGCTCTGATGTCATGCTAGTGAAATTCCTAAATTTGTCATCGTGGTTCATAATATGTTTGTTAAAATGTATCAAAGAACATTAACTGATGCATGTCCCTAGTTTCCTGACATACTTTTTATGCTTGTTTAGAGACAATATAACACCTGAACTAACCTCATGGTTTAACTAAGAAGTTGTGAGAGATTGTCTAATTTTTCTGAATGTCATTACTTGTTAATTTGGGACTAACAGGTTGAAAAGATATATTCGTTTAGTCCATGTTCCGATGAAAATTGGACAAGTAAACAAACAACCTTTTTAGGCCAGTATCCGTGGGATTTGATAAAGAGTTAGCCAATGGTTTCTTCTTGGAAATTATTTGTCTCAGTGTTTTCTGTGACCTCTTAAAAAGGCATGATTTTTAGGCTTGCGATTTGGAAATCATGACTCATAATGTTTAGGCAGTTGTAACTGGTATTTCTGAAAAATGCTAATGTTCCTTGTGTTGTCGCGATCTTTTAAGAAGTCAGTTGATTTTATTATGCCTTCTAATTCTCGCTGAATCTGTCTCATTTTAGCACTTGGAGTTTCTAGCTCCTGAATTCTTGTTTTATGTGGATTTATGGTTAAGGTTGATAAACTTTAACTAATGAATAATTGTCGCACTGATTTTCATATTTTTCTTTATCTCATTGATTGATGAGTGTAGTTCTTGTATAAGACTTTGATTTTGGTTGGTGATTGTGCTAATGTTTCCCAACAATGGCGGCAGCTGCAACGCTGATCCAGATAGGATACGATTTCAGCGTATTCAGGGAATTGTTGGGTTCCATAAAGTGATAAAGATGTAAGTAGCATTGCTGATGTCTAACCCTTAATTTGTGTTCTACTATTTTTAGTTGGCGTTAATGGTAAAACGGACGTATGTCTTCTGTGTCAGCATGGGGTGATCTAGTTTTGTGGATTTTTTTTGTAGTGATTAAGATGATTGGTTTAAGGTGATGATGTACCCATTTGTGTACGGCAGGTTGTAGTCATTTTTAAAGGGACATAAATTGACGTTATCAGTGGGTTGATTAGTCTAACTAGTTAGCTGGGAAGTGGTTTCATAAACTAACTTATATCTTACTAGCTCACTGAATATAAGATTAGTTTGAGTTTAATTGGTTGACTTAAAGCTCAAAGTTGAAGTTTAAATGAGACATAGAAAAAGAGACTTTCTTTGAGTAGTTTTCCTACACAGTACATTTTGAGGTCTTTCCTTTAATGGGATTTAGTAGCTTTGGATTTGGTCTTGATCGCCGACCAAATTTGGTCTGGATTTTACTCTTTGATCAAATTTTGATCGATGGTCCGTCCCACTACGCCAGCCCACTCGAGTAAAAATTTGGGTTTACTCGTACATTGCAGTTGCTCTTAGAGACATTCGATATCAGTATGGAATTTTGCTATTAATATTGTGGCTACGCAATTATACCATCTATAGTAAGAGATAATTGCTACTATTGAAGGTAGTTCATAGTATCTAAATAAATAGCTGACGAATTACGGTCGTGTTTGATCCCTTCGAGCAACGGAGAGGGTACGTAGGCGGCCGTTATGCGGTTCAGCACAACTCTACAAGGTTGTTCATATCATCTGAAAGTCTTGGTTACTGCTTTGCAGTATATACCATCTATTCAGAGATGATTGTAACCTTGGCAAGTATATATCATGGGCACTGGTCGTCTGTTATTTTTGGGCAACTGGCCTGGTTAATTTTGGGCAACTGGCCCGTGTTATTTTTTGTGCAACTAGCCCGGTTATTTTTGTGCAACTGACCCGGTTATTTTGTGGCAACTGGCCCGTGTTATTTTTTGGGCAACTGGCCCGGTTAATTTTGGCAGCTGGCCGTCTCTGAATTTTTGGCAACTAGCCCTGTTTATTTGTGCTTGCTTTTAATGCAGCTTGGGTAATTCAAGTTCAAGTTGCTCAGAAGAATTTGAAGATCCGGTCACTTGAGTGGCGTATCGGAGAGTCGGAGTTTGCTAAGCGGGATGAAACCCGGTTCGCTGGGAGTCCAGATTTTCTGATCCGTCACATAATATGTGTGCCCCAGTTCTTGTGCTTCCTCACCGTATACATAACAGGGCAGTTTTTGGTGAGGATGCACTTTCAACACAATCAAGTTGTGTTGAGGTGAACAATGTATTGCTACCATGGCACCAAGAAAGAGTTGCTTTCCAACTACTTTTGCATTCAACAAAGTTAAGAAACATCAAAGAATCTATTTTTATAAGTTTTACAAAAGACTTTAGAGAGATACCCAAAGCTTTGAGTCTCTGATGTCTCATTTTAAAACTTAATAAAACAGTGTCTCCAGATAATGTTTAGTACTGCGCAGGGAAACTCTTTTGGTATAAGGAGACATCCTGACATGTTTACAACAGTAAACAAACAATTATCATGACACAATATATCAGGGATTGACCAATGAACTGATTCATGCTTTGAGGTGATACCGTCAGATGACTGAGATTTAAACTCCTCTTGTAATACGTTTAGCTTACTAAAACCAAGTGGATTACAGGGAGGAGGAGCATTGTTCTCACTAATTAGTAAATCAATATCAACCCCAACATGAGTATTATTCATCATAACTTGATTTAGCTTGTCAATAGATTCTTGTTCTTTCTGGAGGAAAAACTCAACATCAAGAGATAAGCTTTCAAGTTTCTTTTCAAGCCTTGAAAACATTTCAAGGGATTTCAAACCTGGTGGAGGTCTACATAGAATTTCTTCTACAGATTTTATTAAATCCGTCATGGAAGAGAATTCTGAAATCCCTGGATCTGGTGGTGCATTTATTGAGATAACACTTATATCCATATCAGATCGCTACAAACACAGATTTATAAGGTCTTTAATGTGTTTTCCTGCTCTGATACCAATTGAAAATGCGGGGGTCCAACAACCATACCCAATAATTCGTTTGGCAATCTGAGAGGACTTACTCCAATACACTTTCTAGAGAATCAACTAGACAGTCAGACTCAATCAAGAATAAAGTTTATCAAAGAGTTTAATATCTCTAACTCTTAATTCAACCCGCAATCAACAAATAGAAATCTACGTGTCTGATTGAATATTAGAGGAATTACTTGAACGGTACCAAAGACCAATATTCAAGTGTCAATCAATGTAATTCAACAACCAAAGGTTGGATATTTTAATTGATTGATCTTAACGCACAACCTGTGATATTTTTCAATTATATAACAAAATATAATGTGGAAAAGAAATAACACAGACAACAGAATTTTGTTAACGAGGAAACCGCAAATGCTGAAAAACCCCGGGACCTAGTCCAGATTGAACACCACACTGTATTAAGACGCTATAGACACTAGCCTACTACCAATTAACTTCGGACTGGACTGTAGTTGAACCCTAATCAATCTCACACTGATTCAAGGTACAACTGCGCTCCTTACGTCTCTGATCCCAGCATGATATTACGCACTTGATTCCCTTAGCTGATATCACACACAACTAAGAGTTGCTACGACCCAAAGTCGGAGACTTGATAAACAAATCTGTCTTACACGAAAAAATCTATAGGATTGAATAAATCAGTCTGCCACAGAAATACCCAAGAGTTTTTATTCTGTATTTTGGTAAATCAAGGTGAACATGATCCAATTGATAAACCAAACTTATATTCCCGAAGAACAACCTATTATTATCAATCACCTCACAATAAACTTGATCGACTAGAGAAACAAGTTATTGTGGAATCACAAACGATGAGACGAAGGTGTTTGTGATTACTTTTCTATCTTGCCTATCGAAGATATAAATATCAAGTCAATTTTACAATTGCACTCAATCACGATAGAAACAGCAAGATCAGATCACGCAACTACAAAGAGAATATTTGGGTCTAGCTTCACAATCCCAATGAAGTCTTCAAGTCGTTAACCTACAGGGTCTCGAGAAGAAACCTAAGGTTAAAGGAGAATCGACTCTAGTTATGCAACTAGTAGCACACATGAGGTGTGGGGATTAGGTTTCCCAGTTGTTAGAGTTCTCCTTTATATAGTTTTCAAATCAGGGTTTGCAATCCAAGTTACTTGGTAACAAAGCATTCAATAATCATCGTTAGATGAAAAACCTGATTCAACCAAGCTAATATCTTTCAACTGTTAGATTGAACTTAGTTTGTTACACACAAATGAAATGTACCCTCATTTAGGTTTATGTAACTGTACCCAAACGTGTACACCATTTTGGTTCATAAATAGTTAACCGAGGTTAGCCATATGATTACTCTCATATCAACCTTATTCATCTTAACCATAACTAGTTCAAATGACTCAAATGAAACTAGTTAAAGAGTTTTTCAATTGTTATATTCTCAAGAATTTATACAAGAACACAATTGAAGCAAAATCGGTTTGATTCACTCGAATCGATACATGAACATTATAGCCACGGTTTGCAAAGATTGTATTCCTTATTGATAAATGTTTTAGGTTCATGTACAACCGATCTTAGAAAGTAACCACTTAAGTATGCGTAAGGGTATGCATACTTAAGTAACCGGATTTGAGTTTGTTTTAGTTTTCAAACTCAACAGAAATTCACGGACGTGAACTTTCCGCCAGTATGCGTACGGGTACTCGTACTTTAGGTAACCGGATGAGTTTGGTTTTGGTTTTCAAACTCAACAGAAACTCACGGACGTGAACTTCCGCCAGTATGCGTACGGGTACTCATACTTACCCAGTCTCATACAACCTGTTGGTATACACACAAGTATGCATACTTTAGGTTCCCGGTTTTGGACTTATACACTAATGTGTGAACACACTATGCTTATATCCAAAGATGGTTACAGGATTCTAAACTCTTTATTTCAATCATTGAAACATTCTTCTGTAATGACAATAGCCGTTTTCACATACTATTAGCATCAAAGCAATTTTCAAGATATTGAAATAATCATTATCAAAACATTCCAAGTCTTACACCAAATGATTATATCACACAAACCATGTAAAATGTTACTCGACAATTTTCTCATGATATAAGATGAACTTGGTCGAAGCAAAAGCTTACCAACACATATTTCGAGAAATATGTAAGCGAGATATACTCAGCTCGAAATCTCAAATGTATATAGAGAAAACTATATCGTAACACGACTTATGTCTCAATATAAGAGATAAAGTAGAAATAGACTCTCCAAGTGATAGATGAGTTTAAGTCTCCACATATCTTTTGTCGATGAAGTTCCACAAGCTCTCTTTAGTAGTTGTTCGTCTACAAGTGATAAACGATGTGAAGTCTATGCTCAACTACACAAACTATGTCCTAGTCCGAGACATCTATAAATAGGCTAGAGATTAAGACTTATAGTTTTGATCAATAACATTGACAAACATGCTTGAGATAGCAACGCATGCGAGTTCGATCGAGCTATGCTCTAACATGACTAATGCTTTTATTTAGTTTTGATTCTAAAGAAAAAATCCTTGAGGTAGACGTAGTCTTGAGAAAGTCTAACTCAACTTTAAGGTTTGTTAGATCAAGATTGAGTTGATCTTTTTCAGCTTTCATAAGACACAATTCTTCAAGGAGTTTTCCTTCTCATTTTAGTGCAAGAGTGAGTTCTGTTGCACACGAGAGAAATTATTTACTTAGTTCATCTAGTTGTGAAGCCTCTATATTCACATAATCGTTTTCTTCTTTATCCTCATGAAGTGATTCCGAATCTGAATCATTGATTGTGAATATAGGACTTAGCTTAACATCTTCCTCAGTATGTGAGTACATATTATCGGAAGAGTAGGTAGAACTTGTAAAACATGCTCCTTCTAAGCACTTGCTGAAATTAAACCCATAAAAAGTTTTTCTAAAATCTTGTGATACGTTAACTGAGTCTTTCTTTATAAGTTTAGCCTTGCTTTTCTTATTTTGACTCACATCTTATAGGTTGGATCGCACCAAACACAGATTATTAAATCTTTTCATGTTTGCCTGCTCCGATACCAATTGAAAAGACGAGGGTACCCAAATATACCTCAATCTAAAACTTTTCCACCTATAAGTCATTTCTTCGAAAGATGATTGTCTATAGACTGAGTCGAGACAATAAAACTAATCGGTTCACACTTCGTGTGATCGTCTATGAGTACCAGATCGAGACAATACGAAAACAAGATAACTTGTGTGGTTGACTATGGATACAAGATCGAGACAATACAACAACGAAGTATGTTTACTTGATAATAGGTTCGGACTTAAACAAAACTCTAGGGATTGTCTGTCATGTAAAATAAGAATTAACGTTTGTGCGATTTACTTTAAATTATAATAAACATAATTATAATTACGGAAAATAAAAGTAAATGACATAGCAATATTTTGTTAACGAGGGAACCGCAAATGCAGAAAAATCCCGAGACCTAGTCCAGAATTGAATACTCTCAAAATTAAGCCACTGTTGATGGTGGTTTTTAGCCTAGGGTCAAAATTGTAAAACCCTGTATCTTAATACGCTGTCGTCCTGCAAAGGAATAAAGGCCATTTGAAAGTAAAGAGTGCTCAAACCTCTTTATTTACACATGTATTGAACAACTCAGTATATATGAAATTCATTCAGAATGTAGCATGAATCTCCCAAAGTGTTAGTATTGGGATCTGCACAAAAACATTCATACGAGTTACATCTCTCTGACAAAGAGATCGATGTGTTCACACACTTTTAATTAAAGTTGGCGTGATTGAACACACATTTATTCTTAAAGAAAATCTAGACTGTTAATGTCAGTCTCAGAAGCAATCACAGCCACACAATTTGGATGCATGATTTAACAAGCATAACTTACTCCTAATAGAATTAGGCAATCACCGCAATGACTACCGGCGGTCCCACTAGTTCCCTAGATGATCGAGTCACATTCCCTCATCCGCGAAGTGCTTTGAATGCCGATCCCAAACATGGGTGAAGGAGAAATTTACCAAGACCATCATGAAGACGAAAACTTCACTAATGAACGGTACTCAGTTCAACCGTGTCGCAACGCTGCTGATGCAGGGCCCTCGAGAGAAGTTGCACTTCAGCAAAACCACCAAACTAAGTGATCTGCGTCTATGTCAATACATGCCTCAGATGCATTCTCGAAACGAGCCTTGTATCAAAGCCCGCAAGAATTCTCACGACAACAGCTGCAAATGTGAGAAGAGATAAACTCAGGGTATCCACACTTCCCATTCCCAATGAGGAAGGTTCTGGAGCTATTGGAAGCTTGGGTGCAAGATGGAGTAGTTCAGCTACCTCGTGTATGGCGTTCACCAACTGATCAAGAGATGATTGATCCGAGATATTGCCATTACCACAGATTCATCCATCACCCCACCAGTGAATCCAACGGCCTGAAACGCATTGTTTGGGAGAAAATCAACTCAAGGGAGCTACGCCTATGAATCGACAATATTGCCTCTCTCCACAAGCCGACGTGTGCAGTTTCACAGGAAAGATCGAATTAGTTGGGGACTTTTCATTAGCAGAAGTCATTAGCAGAAGCGTGTTACAACAACCCGTTTTAAGCAATTATCTGGGAAAACCCAATTTCATTCCGTTGGAACCTCATCAACAAGTAAGTCTCGTTAAAGCAATTATTTGTATGAGAAATCTTTGGAAATTTACTGGGGACTCACACGCGTCCCATTTTTTTGAGAATGAAGTCATTATTGTTCCCAATCTCCATCTTATGTTTCACTTTACATGTTTCCTTCCATGTGATGTTTGCAATTTTCATGCAACATACAAAATTTTCTAAGGTACATTACCTGCATTCAAAAATGAGAATTTCTAGAATTTCTATTGACCCGCTCATAATTCCTTTCGGAGAAAACTACTCATATTATCCCAAAATCAAATGCAAATATATTCAATCACTTGCTAGTTCAAAACAAAACAAAAATAAAATCAAACCATGAAAGGAATTCCTCACATCACTCAAAACATCTAAAAGAGAAGTATAAGAAAAGAAGATGCAGAGTATCAAGGGAAGTCTTTCAGCAACAACTCGCTCTTTTTAGAAAGAGCAGCTTTCGCGCTTTGATGGGCGGCCTTCTTCAGCTTCAACTCCTTAGACAACCTCTCGATCTCTTCCTCCTGACGAGCAATGCAATCCATGGAAGGAACTTCATTTATTTCGACTTGTAGCTTCTGGATTCAGAAAGTCCTTTGCAGAACCAGGAGGCATTAAACTCATACTGCACGAATACGTCTCGATGAAACTTACATCTTTCAATTACTTCCTCCGAAACAGTGCGCCCAGTCACGATGCTCATACCATAAATGGAGGATAAAGCTTCTTGGACACAATTGACTAATGCAAAGGGACTTCTAAGATTCTTGGAAGTAGCTATGTGGTCGTACTTCTTCCATATATTGGTGTATAACTCTTCATACTTAGACGGCACACTGAACCCTCCAACTAGCATGATCATCAAAAGGGACATCAAAAGTGGGGTCAAAAGTGACCCCAACAGCAGAAGGAACAACAACGGAGTGCACATCCAATGTTTTGTCGGTAACAGGGGGCTCCTTAAAAGGAAGCGCCACTACGATCATAGATGTAGCCTCTTCAGCAATCCCCGCGTCGTTCACCTCACCCTGAAGGTTGATCTCTGCCACGGTCTCATCCACAAGCTCACTGAAACGATCAGACTCCTTGCAACTCTGGAAGACGTTTCCTTCATCGCCGACCGAGTTTGCATCATCCTTGTCATCGCCTTTGAGAGATTCAGTCTCAACGTATTTTTCTAAAGCTTCATTATGACTACGTGCCAACCTCGTCAAAGCATTTTCCTTCATGGTGCCCTAATTTTGAATAAAGGTCACGTTTAGTGGAAATGGCACAAGATAGATAAAGTCGGGAGATCAAAAGAGAAGCTTAAAATACCTGCATATGGGAAGAATTGAAAACCACTGGTCCATTTTCCTGCCTCTTATACCTTGCTCCTTCATCTTGGGGACTACAGTCACCAGAAGCTCCAACCCTAGTTCGCTTGCCCGGAAGTGGCTTCAATCGTTTATGCTTCTCCAAAATTGCGAGGGTGGGCTCACCATGAGGAATTGTCACGATCTCTTCCGAGAATTTTTGAAAAGCTAGCAGCTCTTCTCGCCAAAAACTTCTATACCTACCAGTCGAGGCTGATCTTCTTCCAAGATGCAGGAATGGAAGGCTCTACTTCGTTTCAAATAGGCTAGCATCAAGAACAGACGACACAAGCTCCTTTGAAGGCATTGGCGGGCGATCAAACAAATGCATTGATCAAATCCCATCTGACGGGCGGCTCTGTCAATATTATAAGGAACCGTAGTGAGGAATTCATCAAAATAAGATGGAACATATCCCGGAATACAGCTTCGCAGAAATATAATCTCTCCAGAGCTCATATCCTTTTCATCGGTGTGCAACACAGTGTCGGAAGCAGAGGCGAAGGTCTTTGGTTGAACCACAGAATAATGAACCGGTCCCCATGGACGGAAATATATGGCGTACACGTTATCGAGAAAATCTACAAGCCTTACCCCCGGTTTTTGTCATCTGTTTTGCCAACGGAGTATTCTCGAACCACCATACAAGCTAAAAAACGAAGTTGCAGGGACGAGAGCATAATCTTTGAAATGTTACCATAATCATGCTTGGAGGAAATCTATGTGAATATGCGACTCCACTTTCTTGTACCCGTTGGAGGCGTGCATGTCTGCTGCCAAAGCATCCAGATGAGAGTACAGTGATCCAAGGAATAAACTACCTAAGGGGAGAACCACACCTTTCGCTAACTTTATGACAAACATGACAAGATCGTGTCTTATATTCTTCTTCCCAGAGACGTCATCAAAGATGTCCCTAGAAAGACACAAAGACAGAAATGCGACCACGTTGAGTTCATCATCCAGTGCCTGGCCTTGGTTTTGTAGGAAACCATTGAGACACCCACCAAGTGTAAAAGCATTTCTCGTCATTTTTCTATTGATAATACTCTTCTTCCTTCTGAAGTATAGCATCGAGGGTGGAATTTTCTTTGGTGGATAGTTTATAGTGGAAACTTCCCCCAATGGGGAGATTCAGCAACACGGCTACGCTTTCCAGAGTAATAGTCATTTCTTTCCATCCACATATAGTCGTGTGTGTGGAAGGATGCCATCTATAAATTAAAGTAATCAAACCTACAATGTCTTTTTTGATGAAAAGTGTTGCAGACGCCATGATAGCTTCAACAATTTGTGCCTTGGCCAATTTATCTCTGATGCGCTCATTACTCAACATATGCCTCATCCATCCTTCATAAGAGTTCAGTGTGGTGTGGAAAACCTTGAAATCAATAGGAGAAGCCGGATATTCATTTTTCCGAAGACAGAACCTCAATACATGTGTTGGGGGAGCGGACGGAGCAGTCTCTTCATTTTCTGAGCCTGTGAGCAGGACCCACTTATGGCCAGGATGAGTTCTAACGTTTGGAAAAGGCACGGTAAACAACTCATCATTTATGTTTGGCATGTCTTTGGAGTTGTTAACACCTCCCGATTTGGAAGCAATATTATCCCCAGGTGACATCTTAATGAGAGCTGCTTTGTTAACTTTCAAATAACTACAATGAAGCGCAATAGAAAAGAGTCATTACTTTGTACTAAGGGAGAAATCGCGCATGCGAGCGATGCAATATGGGTGATGATGGCCGGAGCCGATGGATGAAGAAGTATACAAAAAAAAAAAAAAATTTACCGCGGGATGAACGTCCACAGCAGAATCGAACCTCCACATGCTCGATCACTCCCTAGCCTCTTCGTTAATTCTATTGACCGTGACATTACTCTCTTGGCCTGCTCTATCGTGTTGGATATGGAACAAACACACACAGCTGTGCTTAATAGGGTTTTTGTCCAAGAAATTCTTGTCGCGGATGTTGCGTTCGTGATCGCAACCTAAAGCTAGGTTTTGCATGCAAAGATGGAACGGAGCAAACAACACATCTACATGGGATTCTTTGCTCACTTTATTAATGATTCTAGCAATATTAACTACTTCTCTATTGATTCTACTGGTGGAGTTCGTTGCAATATGGCTAACAAAGAAGTTTCGTTTGTAACAAGATGGTTTTCTCAAGATTCAAAGAAGTTGCACCTAAAGCTAGGGTTTATATACAAATAGCAAAGAGAGCAACGAATAGCAGCACTTACCACGAACGCTCATGTTGATCCTACTCCAGTCCTGTTGGTGTGAGCACCTCTACTGGCGATCACTGTGTTGGCTAGTATTGTTACTCCTTTAGGTGTTGTTAACAAATAAGAGATAATTCACCCAGAATTCGAACAAAAGTCCCAAAAAAATATGGGAGAAACACAGGCAATTGGAGCTAGCACTCGCAAAGAGGGAAAGAATGAAGAAGCTTTATCTTGTTTTCGGTGGACGATTGGTGGCGAAACTGCTAATGGAGGCTACGAACGAACACCAGCTACTACATACGAAGCAATGACGAACGAATAAAAAAAAAAGAGGTTCGATGCCCTTTTATACACGCACGCTTTGTAGAAACCTAATGAGGGAAGGTTTCCTTCTTCGGTTTGGACACACAAAGAAGGAGTAATGGGTCCGCCGCACCAACGCCCCATGGCCGTACCAATGCTGCACAGTCCTGCCGTCGATTGGTTCCTCCTGGTAAGTTCATATCTTTCGTCCCTATTTCATCTTGTATGTCACCATCCATTGCTTACCCCACAATAGTGTCGCTATTACGTGCTAAACAGGGGACTTAATGTTGATGGTGGTTTTTAGCCTAGGGTCAAAATTGTAAAACCCTATATCTTAATATGCTGTCATACTGCAAAGGAATAAAGGCCATTTGAAAGTAACGAGTGCTCAAACCTATTTATTTACACATGTATTGAACAACTCAGTATATATGAAATTCATTCAAAATAGTGCGCACAGTAGTAATTCTATTTTATGCCAGCATCATTAACTAATGCACGACTCGCCTGATATTTTTTCCGTGCTATGTTCCCAGTAGAACTCTCAATACTGACATGACATGACGATCAATGCTCACTCTCAGCAAAGTAGCATGAATCTCTCGAAGTGTTAGTATTGGGATCTGCACAAAAATATTCATACGAGTTACATCTCTCTGACAAAGAGATCGATGTGTCCACACACTTGTAATTAAAATTGGCGTGACTGAACATACATTTATTCTTAAAGAAATCTAGACTGTTAATGTAAGTCTCAGAAACAATCACAGCCACATAACTTGGCCGCATGATTTAACAAACATAGCTTACTCCTAATAGAATTATGCAATCACCGTAGTGACTACAGGCGGGCCCACTAGTGCCCTAGACGATCAAGTCCCATTCCCTCAGCCGCGAAGTGCTTTGAACGCCGATACCAAACATGGGTGATCGCGCGGTGCAAGAATGGATCGAACGAGCTAAGACCGCAAAAAACGGTCTCAAGAGTCATCATATCCGTCCAACTTCGACAGCCTAGTTGGACGGTTTAGATCGCGTTCCAAACGATCAAGGAAATGACAACGCGTTCTCCACCGGCCCAATATTATCCTTTACCAATCGACTTGCTCATGGGAGTTGATAGCACACCAAGTCGTTCGATTAAACTACGGTAGACACGGCTGCTTTGAAGCCCTAATAGGTGCTTGCGGCAACACATTACTGCCGCAAATCGATCACAACTGTCCAACTTTTCCGGCCTTGTTGGACGACCGAGATCTTCCCTGGAATGATCAAAGAGCCGCCATCATAGTCATTGGCGGCCCCACTTTCCCCTTGGACGATCGACTTTCCTATGGCAAGACTATAGGGTGGTCGACCGCTTGCACAAACTTGAGCAGACGTGTTGTGTTCAAAAACTTTAACTTAGGTCGCGACAGTACATAACTGTCGCAGATTGATCACAACCATCCATCTTCGCCAGCCTAAACGAGCGGCATAGATCTAGATTTAAGTGATCTTGAAGGTGTTAACGTGATCACTGTGGACCCACCTATACACGTGATTGACCAGCCTACGCAAACTAGGGCTCAATGCCTCGAAACGCGCGCCCAAATAGGGGTGGGTCACACAGGTTCCTCAATCCTAAAGTTGCATCAATGGAAGTATGCAACTGCAACAAATCATCTCGTCCATCCAACTTTGTTAACCTAGTTGGATGGTGTGGATTTGTTTTTCGAAAAAAAGCAAAGAAACATTGTAAAGACCGACCATCCCTCTTCCACATGAGGCGATCATCCAAATAATGACTTAACTGTAGGTTCCTCAAACGATCACCCAAAGGTGTTCGATCATGTTGTCTTCTTTAAGACGCCTATCCGCGACTTATTCAATCAGGCTCTAAAAAACGATACTTCACATACATCGATTAGTTTGAGCTGCTTAAATGCGATATTTCACATGCATCGAATACATACAATATTTTACATTGGCCTCATAAACAACTTAGTTATTTCACCTAATAGCACCATGTTATTCTCCGCGGCGGGTCCCACGACTTGACCCACTTATTCGAGACATCAAACATGTCACAAACTGGGAGATGCTTATTGCGGTATTGGTCTGGCGGTTTACAACGTGCGGCGTGCAGCACGCCCATTACGAGAACGTGTTAGGAAAATACGGACGGTTAATAATGATGGATTAGTGGGTGAAGGTGTGATCACGCAATGATCACCACAACTCCATTACTCCACTACTTAACTTCCTCCACTTCCTACGAGATCAGGGTTGCGCTCTAATGACTTGTATAAATATATTTTCAATCTATTTCAAAAAAGGACAAGTGTTATCAACACAAGTATCCAGAAACCATTTTCTGATACACAAGTCATAAACAACCACACCTTCATAATTCAACACTCTGATCTCAAACACATTCTCTGCTTCCCTCCCTAAGATCAACCCTTCTCCTTCACCTTGTGAACGAATTGAACCTGGAATAGCCATTTCTTGGTTTAGGCCAGAGTCTTACAGATTGATTTCTCGAACCTAAAAGCATTCCCGTGCAGTGCATTTGTTTAGGGTTTGAACTCGTTTCTCATCAACACACCACAAATTACCAAAAAACAGTAGAATCAGTTTTTAACCCAAAACAACCGCTATAAAAAATCAAACCAGACCAAGCAACTAAACATATAGTTCCCTCAGTATCCCTGCGCCTCCAACTTGTAAATAAGTCACGCACTTGAAACAATTCCTTTGGTTCGTATTCCAAACAGTAAAGGAACAACAAATTTGCTCGGTAACAACTCTTTTCAAACAACGTGATATGAGTTTGATAAAGGCTCTTCCGTTTAACCAATAAACTCCTTTGATGCCGATCTACTCAACCAATCAATCCAATCTATCACAAAGATAAACCTATTATAGTTGGATCCGTTTCCAGATGAAACAAGTATTGTGCACACCAAAGATTATGAACCCAAAAAATCTTTTTGTCTTCAAATCTTCTTTAATCTTCAATCAGCACCTGCATACAATCAACTTGAATCTCTTGTAATCAATCACACACAGAATTGAGTCTATTAACATTGGATTATCACAATACGTCTTTAGATCTACAAACAGTCTAAAGATCCCCGTCGAAACTTCGATCTAGTTTGAGTGAATATTATATCAGAAGAGAAGATTCTCAAGCATAAACAAACTAGGTGCAATCAAAGTTCAACAACCGTTAGTCAATCAAATCAATCGAAAACTAATAATAAACTGCAATTATTTAGTTTCCCACCAACGGTACTAATAGAGCTTCTCAATCCCAAATAAGTCTTTAAACTGAGCGGCCGTAAGAGATTTCGCGTAATTAGATTACTTTCCTCTTCGAATAGGCGGCTCCACCAGTAACAACACAACTAGGTAGTTTTGCTGGCACTGAGGATTTGTTTTCTAGAAATGCAAACTTCAATATTCATAGACAAGGAAGTTTGGACACCAAGGAATTTCCAAAACCGAATATTCTCAAAGATATGAAATAAACACAAAATCGGCTTTCATAACTCCTGGAAATGCACTGTCCAAATATTGACCGAAATCCCAATAGAAAAATCTATAATCAGTAAATGCACATTACTAATTATTATTTTCTAAATATATGCATTTAATTGCTAGAAATTAAATAGCATATAAAAACTAAGAAACTTTAATTAAAAGATTATCAATTTATTTCGATCCTGGGGTTCTCCTTTATCTATTAAGGAATATCTTTGAACAATTAATTATAAGAGTTGCTGCACATGTTCAATGTATGTAGACATCTTTACTTTGCAAGTCATTTTTATACTTAAAATTTTGGAAACGATTTTCCACACTTCCAAACAAGTTTAGAATTGGTTCATCTGAATTCCAAGAACTATGTGATTGATTATCCTATCAAATCACCAATTATGGGTTTCACGGTTCTACCAAAACAAGTTCGGTTTCACCTCCATGTGAGTACTGTGCATAGTCACGCTAGTTACCAAAATTCGGTTGACTAGGTACTAGGCTCGGTTTCCAACAACTTATGGTAACTACTTGTATTCGGTTGCACATGTCCATAGGATCAGTTCCCCCAAAACTACAAACTTGTTGCACATGTTCATAGGATCGGTTCGCCCATCTACTAAAAACGTGTTGTCCTCTTACAAGGATCAATTCCCTTTTGTAAATTTGTTGCACCTCTTACTATAATCGGTTCCCCAATGACTAGATAAAAGTTGTTATTTACAAGGCATTGATCATACCATCTTGAGTGATTACTTAAGATCAGTTTCACTAATAAAAGTCATACCAATACATAAGTCAGGCCTTGTGAATAGTTTTACAAAGATACATAAACAAGTTTATGAGCGGTTATACTAAACACACATATTGGTAATTCAAAATAGATTTGCATTAAATAACAATACCAATAAGCCTCTCGATTTCCCTTTCGATTCACAAAACAAGTTTATGAACTTACTTCCTTTAGACGAATGTAAAACATTGTTTCCTATGATGAAATATTCACTCATACCCATACATAATCAAAATAGCATTCATATGATCATGTCGATGTATTATATACAAAGTTTAATGGTTAAGCAATAAACCTCGTATTGTATTCCTTAATACTATGTCTAACTAGAGTATCATACACAACTTCGCATTTATGTTTTCAATATGCACGACTTGAAAGATATGTTAGGGAATGAAACAGTTCAAGTCAAATATTACTAACCTCAAGAGGAAGGATGATGTTGTCGTTGTAGCTCCATACTTCTTCACATTCTTCAAGTCTTCATGTAATACTTGCAAGTCTCATATACTAACACTTTCAAGCTAACCTATACGAAGTTGACTCTAGTATATAATCAAGCGACTCTTTAAATGAGTTTTTGATTCACTAAAATAGGACAACCAAACTTGACATACCAACGATTGGTGAGTTCAACCGAGCTATGCTCTAACAATGAGAAGCAACCAAGGAACGGACAACGGCTAGTTCATCAGATGCTTTCTTTTGCTCATTTTTTTAGAAAAGCCAGATTCTTTGATGAAATGTCAAGCTATTCACAAACGATCAAAATTTTGAAGAAGATTTCCAACCAATTGAATGGACATCTGGATCGGAAGATCTTTTTCATGATCAATTGCTTTATAGTAGACAATAGAGATGGGTTTTTCGTGAAGTTTAAAAGTATTGGCATCATCATACTTGTCTTCCGTTTTGCATCCTTCCATTGTGCACACCATTCCAAGGGAAGACTTGACGTTACCTAACCAATATATATTTATATATATACCAAAAGTAAGACTTTGATATATATTTATAACTTTTCACACAAGAGAACCCTAGGGTTTCTTGTAGACGTTTGATAACGGGTCGGGCGCACAGAGTTCATGGTTATGACCCAGGGATAAAAAAGCCACGGAACTGAAGGAGAAAACATTTAGAAACAATTTCTGAAGTTATGGCAGTCACAAAGGTTCAAGATTGAACAACAACTTTCAAATAGAAGAGCACCAGACGAACAATAAAGCTGTCCGGAGCAAAGAGCAGGGATGAATATCAAAGTCAAAAGAAAACAAAGTACAACACGTACCATTTGTCAAGAAGAAGGTATCTTCTTGAGAGTTATGTGTATCTTCTCATTGGTCTAAAAGAGGATACACATACGGAAATATTCAAGTTGTATGGTGATAAACATGAAGTTCATCAGGAAATTGTAACACCCTGTGTTTTTGGCATGGCGCATGCTAAAAGATGTGCTATGGCCTGAGATGGAGCTTCATCCAAAGCTTCCGTTGTTTGGTAAGAGGTAGATTGGCTTAAGGCCAATACCGTGTCAAAATGGCGCATTGTGTTTGGCATTTGGCCAAGAGACAAATATCGCATCAAATGATGCATTAGGACAGTTGGGTAGGTGGCCTTGAGCTTGCAGCGTAATCATTGCACATTATGAGATCTATTGGCCTATAGATAATATTGCAGAATCATCGTGCATCAGGCCAGAGAGGGCTGGCCGAAAGAGTGTTGCGCAATCATTGCGAAGTAAATCAATCATTGCGAATGAACACAATCATTGCAAAGTAAAGCAATCATTGCGAATTAACACAATCATTACGAAGTAAAACAACCATTACGATGAAGCGCAATCATTGTGCGCAATCATTGCACGCAATCATTGTGCATCATGACATAGAGGGCTGGCAGAACGATTAGTGCACAATCATTGTGCATCAGGCCAGAGAGGGATGGCCAAAATAGTGGCGCGCAATCATTGCGATGAACAGTGAAAAAGGAAATCATTGCGATGAATAGTGAAAAAGGGATGGCCAAAAGAGTGGCACCCTCAACTCACCACCCCTCCCTATAGTGGCGCGCAATCTCCTCCCCTTTCCATGCTTTTAGAAATGTCAAATTAACATATATAGGGAGGGGTGGTGAGTTGAGGGTGCACTTGCGGACCATGCACCAAGTAAGCTTCATAGCTTAGCCGAAAGAGTATAAATGATGCATAAGCCTCATGTATAGCTGCGTAGCCTTGCGGAGAGGGCATTTGATGCTTAGGCATCACTATGCCGTGCGGCTGACCCGATGATGCATAATCATTGTGCATCTTGACTGAACGGCCTATACGGACTAGGCCATTACCATTATTGCTAGGCTACGACCTTGCAATCGAGTTGGTTTAAGTTCCCGTCCCTTCGAGGATGAACTACTGTCTGTGCTTGATCCCTTTAGAGTAGGGAAGGGTACGTAGGCAGCCGGAATGAGTTGCAGCATTGACGGTCCAGCACGTTTGATATGATTTGTAGATAGTGGTAAAAGTGGTTAGATTCTCAGACTTGTGAAGGATATTAATTAGACTTAAATCCTAATATTAAAATAGAAAACTCATAAAAATTATAGCAAACTCAATCAAAGATGATATCAATACTAAAAGAAACACTGAGGCTAAGATTCCACTATTTTCCAAGTTCAAAGTGATTAAACCAATACTTATATTTATGCAATTTTCTTGTTTAATTTGATTCTAAAATATTGCAACAAGTAGAATTTCAAAAGTAATAATTGTAAATACCAAGTATGAAGCATCAAAAGTCTTAAAACTAAGCATAATCCATCAAAATAGATCACAATCACTCAAATAAAAATCATATTCAATAATATTTCAAGGCAAATAATCATATAATTATTGCAAATAAAAAGATAAAATAGAATATACCACTTTTTGTTGGAAAAATAGCTTCCTCTATCGCCTCAGCAATGGGGTTTAGATCCTCATATTAATCATGATCTCAAAATATGTGTTTGTTGCTCAAAAGATGATTAAAAGAGTGAAAAGTAACAACACAGACTGTTTGCAACAGTGTATTGGTATTGCAAAACAGTTGTTACAATGGAACTGTTACAAAAAACTGTTACTTTGTCGCTGATTTTAAGACCCTAGAATAAGACTGCCCTGAACATCTTAATGTTCTTCAGCTTTTAAACAACGACACTTTTCTGCGACTGTCTACCGAGGGTCAATGTTCTTCGCGTTCTTCTTCTTCAACAGCAGCAGCAGCAGAAACAGAGTTTGGTAAAGCTCTGATTTCTTCTTATCTGGCTCTCCTTAGGTTCCCAAACTCTCAACACCTCTTCTATATGACCGAAGACATCTATTTATATCAAAAATACTGATTAAATCTCTCCCAAATCTTCCAAAATCTCTTTCCTTCTCTTCACGGCCAAGTTGCGACAATTTCTTGTTTTATGATTTCTACGCGTTTCTGAGCTTTCCTTTTTATTCTAAACTCTTCCTTAGATAGATACAAATCTTTGGGAAGGTTTACAGCGTTTTAATCACTCTAAAATTCCCTAAAACAGATCACGCACGTGACTTTCCATATTTTCTTGTTGTGAGAAAAATCCGTCGATTGAGCCCAATCTAATCGATTTAAACACCCATATCAGATTCCTAGACCCATAAGGAGTCTATCCTATGAAAATAAGAGGTTTAATCGACCTCAAACTCCTCCAAATCACGATTTCCAAAACTGCTCTTTAACTACACTTTTTTCCCGCCAATTTTTTTTTTTTTAATGTTGAAGATGGTTGCCCCTTATCCAGAGTAGGGGTGAGATTAGAAACTTCCTGGAAATGGGATGCCCCTTAGTAATTAGGTTACCCCTTATCCAAAGTGAGAGTCTGAATAGCAAATGTCCTCCGGGTGCTTTCCGACAACTTTTCGAGCTAATTTTTTTCCAAAAATGTTTATTAGCCAAAAATACCTACAAATAAATAAAACACCATAATAAGTACAAAAATGAGCCCTAACAATATATAGAATCGAGACAAATCGGACACAAAAATGTGTCTATCAAATACCCCAAATCTATTATTTGCTAGTCCTCGAGCAAAAATAAAATAGAAATAAAATCCTAACTCATTGTCGCAGGCATCGTCGATTGCATTTAGCGTATGCAATAAGCCTTTAAACCCCTAGGTGTCCCTAGTGGCGGAGTGTTGTCTCCGAAGGGCTTACCAGAGGTATACCCACAAAACCTTTTTACTCCAGACCCTAGCTATATACACAGAACCTTGTAAGGCACTAAAGAATCTCCTTGGTTGGCATACTTATTGACTACAGGAGGAAGTACCCTGATGCGAAATTCCAATTGTTGTACACGAGTTTGCACTCAAGCATACTAAAATTCATATGAAGTGACAGAGCTCTACTCAGATAGTCGCACTATGGACATCAATATCCGGAGTCAAAACTAATCACATGGATAGATCAAGAATATGGATATAGAAAAACATAGATGGTTTTGATGTTTACTAGGTGAACGGTGTTTCTCATATCTGTCTGAAGGCCTCCGCCAAAATAAACCTATCCTAATGGACTGAGATACTAGTCTGACTAATATCAACACACTGGAATATACAAGGGAACCAGTGATTGATAATCCTAATTCTAGGTCAACACAACTGGCATATACAAGGGTTTCAGTGGTCGACTTTATTGAATTTATTCCAGTTGGTCTGATGGTCTGGTCTCTTTTTTTTTCAACTCTTTTTTTTCTACTTTTTTTTTTTTGGTATCTCAATCACTCTAATTTACCCTAGCATTGGTAACAACTTGAATCGTGAGCCCCACCTAATCACTTAGAGAAACATAGTTTAAAAACAAAAAAAAATAAAAACATAAGTGAAAAGAACTCAACGAGATATGGTGAAACTATCATGTTATTTCTAACACATGAGCTCTGTGCTTTTATGAATAGACTCTTTAGATGTTGCCATCTAGTTAGATTGGTAACAAAACTCCTACAACCAAAATGCTTCCATCCACTTAGATTGGTTAGTGCCATCCTTAATAGGGATAAATTTCTAGGCTCTGAAGTTTAATTATTGCAACGAAAAGGTAACAAAAAGTTCTACCCCACCCCCAAACTTAAATCTAACATTGTCCTCAATGTTTCTAATGAAAGAGCAATACCAAAAATATAAGTAACATGAGGAAATAGTAAAGAGAGAAGTCGGAAAGATAGTACCTGGGTGAAGTGTAACCAAAAACCTACAAAAATATTATACAACATACAAAATCGCCTCGATGGTCAATCAAGGTAAACATGATCCTACAGAGGGACCTCCTCAACATCACCTGTAGGAAAAGGCTCTAAAAAGGGCTTCAATCGCTGACCGTTAACCTTCGAATAACTACTACCATCTGGTGTCTCAATCTCAATACCGCCATGAGGAAAAGTACGGACCACAAAAGGACCGGTCCACCGAGAGCGTAACTTCTCGGGGAATAGATGCAAACGAGTGTCATATAGAAGAAATTTTTGACCTGGAGAAAATGACTTTCGTAAAATATTCCTATCATGCACAAGTTTCATTTTGTTCTTATACTCATTAGCACTATCGTATGCATCTCTACGAATCTCGTCCAACTCATTGAGTTGGAGCTTTCTTTGAGCTCCTGCCTTGTCAAGTGAAAAGTTTAAGTTCTTAATAACCCAATAGGCTTGATGCTCTAACTCAACAGGCAGGTGACTTGCCTTGCCAAACACTAAACGATAAGGTGACATTCCAATGGGTGTCTTAAACGCAGTACGGTAAGCCCATAAGGCATCAGTAAGCCTCAACGACCAGTCTTTCTATTTGGATTAACTGTTTTCTCTAGAATACGTTTAATTTCCCTATTGGAAACCTCTACCTGACCACTAGTCTGAGGGTGATATGGGGTTGCTACTTTATGGGTAATATCGTATTGTTTCATTAAAAGAGAAAACAGTCTATTACAAAAGTGTGAACCTCCATCACTAATTATAGCTCGCGGCGTACCAAAACGTGTAAGTATATTCTCTTTCAAAAACTGGACTACGACCCCGTGGTCATTCGTTCTACACGGAACCGCCTCAACCCACTTAGACACATAGTCTACAACGACAAGTATGTAAAGATAACCAAACGAAATAGGAAATGGACCCATAAAATCAATGCCCCACACATCAAAGATCTCAATCACTAAAATAGGGTTCAAAGGCATCATATTTCTACGGGAAATGGTTCCTAACTTCTGGCAACGCTCACAAGAAACACAATGACTATGGGAATCTTTAAACAACGAAGGCCAGTAAAATCCACACTGCAAAATCTTAGCAGCAGTCTTCTTAGCACTAAAATGACCCCCACATGCATGTTCATGACAAAAGGAGATAATACTAGACTGGTCACTCTCAGATACACATCTCCTAATAATCTGGTCCGGACAATACTTAAACAGATAAGGATCGTCCCAAAAGAAATGCTTAACCTCGGCTAAAAACCTAGAACGATCTTGCTTACCCCAATGTTGAGGGGTTCGACCAGTAACAAGATAATTCACTATATTTGCATACCAAGGTGATTGGGAAACAGAGAACAATTGTTCATCAGGAAAGCTATCCCTTATAGGAAGGGAATCACTAGGGGAACTAACAACTAGCCTAGACAAGTGATCTGCTACTACATTTTCTGCACCCTTTTTGTCTCTAATGTCTGGGGAAAATTCCTGTAACAATAGGATCCATCTAATCAATCTAGGTTTGGTATCCTTCTTAGATAAAAGGTATTTCAAAGCAGCATGATCTGTATAGATTATGATCTTAGAACCTAATAGGTAGGACCTAAACTTATCCAAGGCAAACACGATGGCTAAAAGTTCCTTCTCGGTAGTTGTGTAGTTCATTTGGGCATCATTCAGAGTTTTGCTAGCATAATAAATCACATGAAGTAATTTGTTTTCTCGTTGTCCTAAAACGACGCCTATAGCATAATCTGAAGAATCACACATAATCTCAAAGGGTAGGTTCCAGTTAGGTGCCTGGACTATCGGGGCAGTAGTGAGTAAAGTTTTAAGCTTCTCAAAAGCCTCTAAACAAGCATCATCAAAGACAAACTTAACATCTTTTGCAAGCAAATTGCAAAGAGGTCTAGAAATCAAGCTAAAATCCTTAATGAATCGACGGTAAAAACCTGCATGCCCTAGGAATGACCTAATATCTTTTACGGTTTTTGGGACCTGTAAAGTCTTAATAAGGTCAACTTTGGCTTTGTCTACCTCTATACCCTTTGAAGAGACGATGTGCCCTAATACAATTCCTGATTTAACCATGAAATGGCATTTTTCCCAATTAAGCACTAAATTTTTTTCCTTACACCTAGTCAACACTAATGTCAAATGATGCAAGCACTCATCGAAAGATGAACCAAACACTGAAAAATCATCCATAAAGACCTCTAAGAACCGTTCTACCATATCAGAAAATATGCTCATCATACAACGCTGAAAAGTTGCAGGGGCATTACATAGCCCGAAAGGCATGCGTCTATACGCAAAGGTACCAAAGGGACAGGTAAAGTGGTTTTCTCTTGGTCTTCTGGGGCAATAACGATCTGATTATAACCGGAGTAGCCATCTAAGAAGCAATAGTGACTATGTCCAGCTAATCGCTCTAGCATTTGGTCGATAAAAGGAAGGGGAAAGTGATCCTTCCTTGTGACCTTGTTCAATTTCCTATAGTCAATACACACACGCCATCCCGTGGTCACTCGGGTTGGGATTAATTCATTATTATCATTCTGGACTACAGTGATACCTGATTTCTTGGGGACAACCTGAACAGGGCTGACCCACTTACTGTCTGAAATTGGGTAAATAATACCCGCATCTAACAACTTAAGCACCTCTTTTCGAACTACCTCTTTCATGTTAGGGTTCAGTCGACGTTGCATCTCCCTAGAAGGTTTGGAGTCTTCCTCTAAATGAATCTGATGCATACACACAGTAGGACTTATACCCTTAATGTCTGCTATAGTCCACCCTAAAGCTTCCTTATTGTCTTGAAGTACATTTACTAGCCTACTTTCCTGATCACTATCCAAATTGGAAGCTACAATCACAGGTAAAGTCTCAGATGGGCCTAAAAAACATACTTTAGAGTATCGGGTAGTGGTTTAAGGTCCAACTTTGGGGGCTCTTCTAAAGAAGGAATTAGGGTAGTCTCAGAAACTGGTAACGGTTCGAACCTAGCTTTCCATCTATCAGTGTCTAACACAGGGGTAGAATCTAATAGAGCATTCACCTGTTCAATAGTGCTATCGTCGTCAAAATCTAAACCAAAATGGGATAGACAACTTTCTAATGGGTCTTCAGACAAGATGTTTGGTAATGACTCCTGAACTAAGGCTTCTATCATGTTCACCTCCTCAACACATGTGTCATCTAGCTCATGAGGTTGCTTACTGACATTAAAAATGTTCATCTCCATAGTCATATTACCAAAAGATAAACTCATCACACCATTTCGACAGTTAATGATCGCATTAGACGTAGCTAAAAATGGGCGACCTAAAATCACAGGTATCTGGTTCTCTGGGTCAGGGACAGGTTGGGTATCTAGGACCACGAAATCCACTGGATAAATAAACTTGTCGACCTCAATAAGAACATCCTCGATAACACCTCGAGGGATTTTAACAGACCTATCAGCTAACTGCAGTGTCATCTGAGTAGGTTTCATTTCACCAAGTCCTAGCTGTAAGTATACATGGAATGGCAGTAAGTTCACACTGGCTCCTAAGTCAAGTAAAGCTTTTTCTACCCGGAAGTTACCTATTGTGCAAGCAATGGTAGGAGAACCTGGGTCTTTGTACTTTGGAGTTGTGGTGTTCTGAATGATTGAACTTACGTGACTAGCTAAAAAGGCTTTCTTATGGACGCTAAGTTTTCGCTTTCGCGTACACATATCCTTAAGGAACTTGGCATAAGCAGGAATTTGCCTAATTGCATCTAATAAGGGAAGGTTTATGGTAACTTGCTTAAAAACCTCCACTATGTCATTAAAGTTCGATTCCTTCTTTGTTGGTACTAATAGCTGAGGAAATGGGGCTCTAGGCCTAAAATCAGACCTTTCAGGAACCGACATCATAGAAACTTTATCAGTCTCTTCAGCTACTGGTCCTGAGAGGTGAGATCCTGAGGGGTGAACTACAGTATGTTCACTATCGGGCATGGTTACCTTATTGTCTACAACTCTACCACTTCTAAGGGTTCTAACACATTCAATTGATTCGATGGTTTTGCACCTAATTCATGAACTCCTCTAGGGTTGGGTTGTGTTTGACTAGGAAACTTACCTTTTTCTCTCAAAGAATCACTTATCAGACCAACCTGGGTTTTTAACTCGGAAATAGCCTGACTATTTTCTTGTCCTATCCTGTTACTAGCTTGTAGACTTGTTCTACGGATAACTGGAATTTTGCAGTTTGCTGAGTTAACAAGGCGAGAGATTCCTCTAAACTTAGGATTTTCTTATCTGACTGATTCTGAAACTGAGCTAGTCCTGAAGGATTCTTAGTATAGCCAAAACCTGGGGGAGCATTAGAATTACTAAACTGACCTTGACTTTGGCCCTTAGACCACGAAAGGTTCGGATGGTTTCTCCAACCAGGATTATAGGTTTCTGAATATGGGTCAATCTTTTGACGGTTATCAAATCTAGTGTATTATAAAGAGCATTGGCCTGCTCTTCAATATTCTGGCCTTCCCAAAAAGGCTCCACTCTACCACTAGTCTGGCCCACTTCTAAGGCTTCTAACCTTTTTGCTATAGCAGCAATTTTGGCATCTGATTCATAGCCTCCTTCTACCCTATTAACGTTTCCTCTACTTAAAAGAATTGTTTTCTGGGGTGCCCTACTATTTTCCCATTGCTGGGTTTTTTCGGCGATTTCATTAAAAAATTCCATCGCCGCATCAACAGTTTGGTTTTCAAATCCACCAGTGCATAGAGACTCAACCATGGTCGTTGTGGAATAATCTAAACCCTCATAAAGGATCTGAACTAGCCTAACCTTTTCTAAACCATGATGAGGACACTGGGATAATAAATCATTGAACCTTTCCAAATACCTATATAAAGATTCTCCCTCTTGTTGTGAAAATGTGCATATTTGCGTCCTAATAGACGATGTTTTGTGCCTAGGGAAAAACTTATTGAAAAAGGCAGATGTAAGTTGTTCATATGTCTCAATTGACTCGGAGTCCAAACTATACAGCCACGACTTGGCCTTATCTTTCAGGGAAAATGGGAATAACCTAAGTTTCAAAGCATCATCATCTAAGCCTCTAATTCTTAGAGTACTACAAATTTCCTCAAAATCCCTAACATGGTAATAAGGGTTTTCATTTTCTTTCCCTAAAAAGATTGGGAGCATCTGTAAGGTCCCAGGTTTCAGTTCATAGGGTGCCTCCGTTTCAGCTAACTTAATACACGAAGGACGGGTAGTCCTAGTTGGATTCAACAAAGCTTTCAAAGTTGCCATTTCTGGCGCTATCGGAGCAACAGGATTCTCTCCTCAGTCAAAGAACGTTCAAAAACAGACTCTTCAAAAGCCGGACTTTCTAGATTAAGGTAATCGAGACGCTTCGAACTACTAGGTTTCTCTTTAACAAATCTACCTAGTGCGTCTCTTTTACGTTCAGGCATACAATAGAATTTTCTAAATTGGAAGGGTAAGCAAACACAGATCAAGGCCGACTCAACCAAATCAAACCTATTGATTTCTAGCAAACAAAAAGCATGATGGCTCCACTTAGATTGTTTCTAGACCAGCTTCTAATCCTTCGAACGGGAATTCGTTACAATTTAAGCAAACCCCTCTGGAATCAATCCGAGTTAACGTAAGTTGAATAGAGGCGAGGGAAGCTCGGTGGAGCTTTGATACCCAAGGCCTCACCGGTATTACAAGGCGCGCAGTCACGCATTCAACTTACAGAAACCGTCAAGAACTTCGAAGTATGCTTAAAAGAGTAACCAATATTTTTCGAATGACTTTCCTGTTAAGCTCGTTACCCTATCGGTCTCGTTCTAGTCAAAATTTTAGGCTTAGGTTCGCGTAGGTTACGTGTTCCTAAAGCGGGCAAGAAGAGAACGGTGATGAAATCCGAACCCTTATCTTGTATGGCCAGGCCTTGCCCTTTACTAGAAAAATAAATGTCCGTATTCAGTCCTCAACATATATGCATACGAAGGAGTCCAGTAACTCGCTGACAGGGGATTCGCGAGTGTTTAGAATCTTACCTCCCGTTCCAGACGGGGGATGAATCGGTTGTAGTCGACTCGGGCCACTGACTCCGATGTCTAGTGTACGAACCCAAGGTGCAGAGACAATATCGTAATTGTCCTCCTTCTCTGCAAACAGTTTATATTTAAAGTACCCTTCCGTAGGGTAATAAAAAAAATAATGTCCCAAAGTCCAAAAGTCCAAAAAAATAAAGAAAAATTACAAAAATAATAAACCCTAATACAGTTTTTTTTTAAATAAAATAAACAAACCCTAAACTAAAATTGTCTAAAAAAAATTGTCTTCTTTTCTGTTCTTTTTGCTTTAATCTTTAGCTCCAAGTCTTTATGAAATCACCAAACTCCTTGGCTCAATTTTCTTTATGATCCAGAACCTGTAGACACAAGATAAATACCCAAAAACATAAAAAAAAAGACAAAAATAATAAAAACAAAATAAAAATAAAAAAAATAAATCTAAAATCCTAAAAACAAGTCCGCGTCGGCGGCGCCAAAAATTGATGTGATTTGTAGATAGTGTTAAAAGTGGTTCGATTCTCAGACTTGTGAATGATATTAATTAGACTTAAATCCTAATATTAAAATAGAAAACTCACTAAAAATTATAGCAAACTCAATCAAAGATGATATCAATACTAAAAGAAACACTGAGGCTAAGATTCCACTATTTTCCAAGTTCAAAGTGATTAAATTAATACTTATATTTATGTAATTTTCTTGTTTAATTTGATTCTAAAATATTGCAACAAGTAGAATTTCAAAAGTAATAATTGTAAATACCAAGTATGAAGCATCAAAAGTCTTAAAACTAAGCATACTCCATCAAAATAGATCACAATCACTCAAATAAAAATTATATTCAATAATATTTCAAGGCAAATAATCATATAATTATTGCAAATAAAAAGATAAAATAGAATATACCACTTTTTGTTGGAAAAATAGCTTCCTCTATCGCCTCAGCAATGGGGTTTAGATCCTCATATTAATCATGATCTCAAAATATGTGTTTGTTGCTCAAAAGATGATTAAAAGAGTGAAAAGTAGTAACACAGACTGTTTGCAACAGTGTATTGGTGTTGCAAAACAGTTGTTACAATGGAACTGTTACAGAAAAACTGTTGCTTTGTTGCTGATTTTAAGACCCTAGAATAAGACTTCCCTGAACAACTCAATGTTCTTCAACTGTTAAACAGCGACACTTTTCTGCGACTGTCTACCGAGGGTCAATGTTCTTCGCGTTCTTCTTCTTCAACAGCAGCAGCAGCAGCAACAGAGTTTGGTAAAGCTCTGATTTCTTCTTCTCTGGCTCTCCTTAGGTTCCCAAACTCTTGACACCTCTTATATATGACCCAAGACATCTATTTA
Source organism: Papaver somniferum (assembly GCF_003573695.1). Lineage (NCBI taxonomy): Eukaryota > Viridiplantae > Streptophyta > Magnoliopsida > Ranunculales > Papaveraceae > Papaver > Papaver somniferum. The sequence continues at coordinate 172,767,238 of NC_039359.1, read as the reverse complement.
TATCAAAAATACCGATTAAATATCTCCCAAATCTTCCAAAATCTCTTTCCTTCTCTTCACGGCCAAGTTGCGACAATTTCTTGTTTTATGATTTCTACGCGTTTCTGAGCTTTCCTTTTTATTCTAAACTCTTCCTTAGATAGATGCAAATCTTTTGGAAGGTTTACAGCGTTTTAATCACTCTAAAATTCCCTAAAACAGGTCACACACGTGACTTTCCATATTTTTTTGTTGTGAGAAAAATCCGTCGATTGAGCCCAATCTAATCGATTTAAACACCCATATCAGATTCCTAGACTCATGAGGAGTCTATCCTATGAAAATCAGAGGTTTAACCGACCTCAAACTCCTCCAAATCACGATTGCCAAAACTGCTCTTTAACTATACTTTTTCCCCGCCAAAATCCTTTTTTTTGAATATTGAAGATGGTTGCCCCTTATCCAGAGTAGGTGTGCGATTAGCAACTGCCTGGAAATGGGATTCCCCTTAGTAATTAGGTTACCCCTTATCCAAAGTGAGAGTCTGAATAGCAAATGTGCTCCGGGTGCTTTCCGACAACTTTTCGAGCCAATTTTTTTTTTTCCAAAAATGTTTATTAGCCAAAAATACCTACAAATAAATAAAACACCATAATAAGTAAAAAAATGAGCCCTAACAATATATAGAATCGAGACAAATCGGACACAAAAATGTGTCTATCAACGTTATCGCTCATATCATCTAAGTACAAAAATGAGCCCTAACATTTTTAAGAAAGATTTTGTTTGCTTAAGAAACCCTTTGCGGATCAAGGGTGATTTGGAATGGTGTGGAAGCTAAGTTAGCTGCATCATGCTTACGGAGTATGCTTGCAAGGGCAGATGCACGTGCATTTCCTAGCTTTGAAACCCATACCGTAGCTTCATCACGACGCACCGGGGGAGATTACGGCCTGCGGGGCAACGCGCCAAAGGATTAATTTTCCGGTCCGTCACAGTTGGTATCAGAGCAAGTTCCGAGAAAACTCTAGGGACTTGTCATAGTGGACTCTTCAAACGAACATTGTTTCCTTCTAAAGGAAATAAAGTTGGAGAGTAGGCCAACTTTTGCGCAGAAAAGAGTTTGTAACTGTTATACCAGTTACTATGCGTATCGAGTTGAGCTTGTTTGAGTGCTGTGAGTTTGCCTGGCCTAAGTGGCACCCCACTTACGAGTGGATATCCGGAAGACCTTCTGGGACGGTGGGTAGACAATGAGACTGATCATCCCCACACGTTGGAAATTGGACAACGGTGTGCGTTGTCAGGCCTGGATAGCATCCCACTTACGAGTGGCAACCTGGATGACCGTCAGGGACGGTGGGCAATTGGAATCTGTTCCACAAAGTACTGTGCTAAAATCTTGTCATTTCGATGACACCTTTCAACTTGTGAACCTTAGGGATTCCTGGGTGGTAGTATGGAATGTCATCTAGGATACCTGGTCGAGATATCCTCTTGGCACTGGCCAATTGCGATTCTTGGTATTGTTGTGGGCACTTTTGGATTCCTGGGAAGGCGGTATGGGACGGTTGCTCAGAAGGTCTAAATTGTTGTTCACGATCTTGAAGAAACCTGTGATTTCTGAGCATCTGGTATGGGACTTTTTCTCATGAAATCCAAGCCGAAGAGATTGTCCACAATAGTTTTTGTTTTGAATTTCGGGGAAAAATTCTTTAATGGGGTGAATAGTGTAACACCCTGTATTTTTGGCATGGCGCATGCTAAAGATGCACCATGGCCTGAGAAGAAGCTTCATCCAAAGCTTCCTTTGTTTAGTAAGAGGTAGATTGGCTTAAGGCCAATACCATATCAAAATGGCGCCTTGTGTTTGGCATTTGTCCAAGAGTCAAATCTCGCATCAAATGATGTATTAGGCCAGTTGGGTAGGTGGCCTTGAACTTGCAGCGTAATCATTGTGCATTATGAAAGCTATTGGCCTATAGATAATATCGCACAATCATCGTGCATCAGGCCAGAGAGGGCTGGCCGAACGAGTGTTGCGCAATCATTGCGAATGAACACAATCATTGCGAAGTAAAGCAATCATTGCGAATTAACACAATCAATACGAAGTAACGCAATCATTACGATGAAGGGCAATCATAGTGCGCAATCATTACGCACAATCATTGTGCATCATGATATAGAGGGATGACAGAACGATTAGTGCCCAATCATTGTGCATCAGGCCATAGAGGGATGGCCAAAAGAGTGGCGCACAATCATTGCGATAAATAGTGAAGCAGGCATGTCAATCTCCTCCCCTTTCCATACTTGTAGAAATGTCAAATTAACATATATAGGGAGGGGTGGTGAGTTGAAGGTGCACTTGCAGACCATGCACCAAATAAGATTCATAGCTTAGACGAAAGAGTATAAATGATGTGTAATCCTCATTTATAGCTGCGTAGCCTTGCGAAGAGGGCATTTGATGGTTAGGCATCACTATGCCGTGCCGCTGACCCGATGATGCATAATCATTGTGCATCTTGACGGAACGGCCTATACGGACCAGGCCATTACCATTATTGCTAGGCTATGACCTTGCAATCGAGTTGGTTTAAGTTCATGTACCTTCGAGGATGAACGACGGTCTGTGCTTGATCCCTTTAGAGTAGGGAAGGGTACGTAGGCAGCCGCAATGAGTTGCAGCATTGCCGATCCAGCACGTTATAACTTATATCATCTAATTGCGAGATGATTGCGGCAGTGTCTCCCCTCATATCATCTAAACTCGGTAACTTGATGCTAGAGATGATTGTGGTCAAGCTTGATGAGGCTTAGTTGTATTCCAGCAAGTGGATGCTCAGAATTCCTATCAAGCTACAAAGAGCAAGTTATAGCCTATTTGGATGCTAAAAACCCGAGTGTCGTAATTTAGCTCAAGTGGAGTCCATTTTGATGGGAATCGACCCAAAGATCAAGACATGTCGATCTATAATCTACATGGTCACCAGAATATAGCCAAATTCCATCGTTTAGGGCCTCAAATGGCCGTTTTTCCCATTTTAAGAAAGATTTTGTTTGCTTAAGAAACCCTTTGCGGATCAAGGGTGATTTGGAACGGTGTAGAAGCTAAGTTAGCTGCATCATGCTTACAGAGCATGCTTGCAAGGGAAGATCCACGTGCATTCGCCTATCTTTGAAGCTCGGACCGTAGCTTTATCACGAGGCACCGTGGGAGATTACGGCCTGCGAGGAAACGCGCCAAAGGCGTAATTTTCCGTTCCGTCACAGTTGGTATCAGGGCAAGTTCCGAGAAAACTCTAGGGACTTGTGCGGAGTGGACTCGTCAAACGAACACTGTTTCCTTCTAAATGAAATAAAGTTGGAGAGTAGGCCAACTTTTGCGCGGAAAAGAGTTTGTAACTACTATACCAGTTACTATGCGTATCGAGTTGAGCTTGTTTGATTGCTGTGAGTTTGCATGGCCTAAGTGGCACCCCACTTACGAGTGGATATCTGGAAGACCGTCTGGGACGGTGGGTAGACAATGGGACTGATCATCCCCACACATTGGAAACTGACCAACGGTGTGCGGTAACATGCCCGTCTAGCATCCCACTTACGAGTGGATATCTGGAAGACCGTCTGGGACGGTGGGTAGACAATGGGACTGATCATCCCCACACATTGGAAACTGACCAACGGTGTGCGGTAACATGCCCGTCTAGCATCCCACTTACGAGTGGCAACCTGGATGACCGTCAGGGATGGTGGGCAATTGGAATTTCTTCCACACAGTACTGTGCCAAAATCTTGTCATTTCGATGACACCTCTCAACTTGTGAACCTTAGGGATTCTTGGGTGGTAGTATGGGATGCCATCTAGGATACCTGGTCGATATATCCTCTTGGCACTGGCCAATTGCGATTCTTGGTATTGTTGTGGGCACTTTTGAATTCATGGGCATGCGGTATGGGACGGTTGCTCGGAAGGTCAAAATTGTTGTTCACGATCTTGAAGAAACCTGTGATTTCTGAGCCTGGTATGGGACTTTTGCTCAGAAATCCAAACCGAAGAGATTGTCCACATAGTTTTTGTTTTGAATTTCAGGGACTAATTCTTTAAAGGGTGATAATGTAACACCTGTGTTTTTGGCATGGAGCATGCTAAAGATGCGTCATGGCATGAGATGAAGCTTCATCCAAAGCTTCCGTTGTTTGGTAAGAGTAGATTGGCTTAAGGCCAATACTGTGTTCAAAATGGCGCATTGTGTTTGGAATTTTCCAAGAGCCAAATCTCGCATCAAATGATTCATTAGGACGTTGGGTAGGTGGCCTTGAGCTTGCGGCGTAATCATTGCGCATTATGAAAGCTATTGGCCTATAGATAATATCGCACAACATCGTGCATCAGCCAGAGAGGGCTGGCCGAATGAATGTTGCACAATCATTGTGAAGTAAAGCAATCATTGCGAATGAAAAAAATCATTGCCAAGTAAAGAAATCATTACGAAGTAACGCAATCATTACGATGAAGCATAATCATTACGCACAATCATTGTGCATCAGGATATAGAGGGCTGGCAGAACGAGTGGTGCACAATCATTGTGCATCAGGCCAGAGAGGGATGTCCAAAGTAGTGGAGCGCAATCATTGCGATGAATAATAAAGCAGACATGTCAATCTCCTCCCCTTTCCATACTTGTAGAAATGTCAAATTAACATATATAGAGAGGGGTGGTGAGTTGAAGGTGCATTTGCGGACCATGCAACAAGTAAGCTTCATAGCTTAGCCGAAAGAGTATAAATGATGCGTAAGCCTCATCTATAACTGCGTAGCCTTGCGAAGATGGAATTTGATGCTTAGGCATCACTATGCCGTGTCGCTGACCCGATGATGCATAATCATTGTGCATCTTGACTGAACAGCCTATACGGACTAGGCCATTACCATTATTGCTAGGCTACGACCTTGCAATCGAGTTGGTTTAAGTTCATGTCCCTTCGAGGATGAACGTCGGTCTATGCTTGATCCCTTTAGAGTAGGGAAGGGTACGTAGGCAGCCACAATGAGTTGCAGCATTGCCGATCGAGCACGTTATCGCTCATATCATCTAATTGCGAGATGATTGCGGCAGAGTCGCCCCTCATATCATCTAAGCTCGGTATCTTGATGCTAGAGATGATTGTGGTCAAGCTTGATGAGTCTTATTTGTATTCCAGCAAGTGGATGCTCAGAATTCCTATCAAGCTACAAAGAGCAAGTTATAGCCTATTTGGAGGCTAAAAATCTGAGTGTCGTAATTTAGCTCAAGATGAGTCCATTTTGATGGGAATCGACCCAAAGATAAAGACATGTCGATCTATGATCTACATGGTCACCAGAATATAGATAAATTTCATCGTTTAGGGCCTCAAATGTTCATTTTTCCCATTTTAAGAAATATTTTTGTTTGCTTAAGAAACCCTTTGCGGATCAAGGGTGATTTGGAACGGTGTGGAAGCTAAGTTAGTTGCATCATGCTTACGGAGTATGCTTGCAAGGGCAGATGCACGTGCATTTCCTAGGTTTGAAGCCCGTACCGTAGCTTCATCACGACGCACCGTGGGAGATTACGGCCTGCGGGGCAACGCGCCAAAGGCTTAATTTTCCGGTCCGTCACAGTTGGTATCAGAGCAAGTTCCGAGAAAACTCTAGGGACTTGTGCGGAGTGGACTCGTCAAACGAACACTGTTTCCTTCTAAAGGAAATAAGTTGAGAGTAGGCCAACTTTTGCGCGGAAAAGAGTTTGTAACTGCTATAACCATTACTATGCGTACCGAGTTGAGCTTGTTTGAGTGCTGTGAGTTTGTCTGGCCTAAGTGGCACCCCACTTACGAGTGGATATACAGAAAACCGTCTGGGACTGTGGGTAGACAATGAGACTGATCATCCCCACACGTTGGAAACTGGCTAACGGTGTGCGTTGTCAAGCCCGGCTAGCATCCCACTTACGAGTGGCAACCTGGATGACCGTCAGGGTCAGTGGGCAATTGGAATCTGTTACACAAAGTACTGGGCTAAAATCTTGGCATTTTGATGATACCTTTCAACTTGTGAACCTTAGGGATTTCTGGGTGGTAGTATGGGATGTCATCTAGGATACCTGGTTGAGATATCCTCTTGGCACTGGCCAATTGCGATTCTTAGTATTGTTGTGGGAAATTTTGGATTTCTGAGCAGGCGGTATGGGACGGTTGCTCATAAGGTCTAAATTGTTGTTCACGATCTTAAAGAAACCTGTGATTTCTAAGCATCTGGTATGGGACTTTTGCTCGGGAAATCCAAACCGAAGAGATTGTCCACAATAGTTTTTGTTTTGAATTTCGGGGACGAAATTCTTTAAAGGGGTGAATAATGTAACACCCTGTGTTTTTGGCATGGCGCATTCTAAAAGATGCGCCATGGCCTGAGATGAAGCTTCATCCAAAGCTTCCGTTGTTCGGTAAGAGGTAGATTGGCTTAAGGCCAATACCGTGTCAAAATGGCGCATTGTATTTGGAATTTGGCCAAGTGCCAAATCTCGCATCAAATGATGTATTAGGCAAGTTGGGTAGGTGTCCTTGAACTTGCAGCCTAATTATTGCGCATTGAGAAAGCTATTGGCCTATAGATAATATCGCATAATCATCGTGCATCAGGACAGAGAGGGTTGGCCGAACGAGTGTTGCGCAACCATTGCGAATGAACACAATCATTGCGAAGTAAAGCAATCATTGCGAATTAACACAATCATTACGAAGTAACGTAATCATTACGATGAAGCGCAATCATAGTGCGCAATCATTGCGCACAATCATTGTGCACAAGGACATAAAGGGATGGCAGAATGATTAGTGCCCAATCATTGTGCATCAGGCCAGAGAGGGCTGGCCAAAAGAGTGGTGCACAATCATTGTGATAAATAGTGAAGCATGCATGTCAATCTCCTCCCCTTTCCATACTTGTAGAAATGTCAAATTAACATATATAGGGAGGGGTGGTGAGTTGAAGGTGCACTTGCGGACCATGCACCAAGTAAGCTTCATATCTTAGACGAAAGAGTATAAATGATGCGTAAGCCTCATCTATAGTTGCGTATCCTTGAGAAGATGGAATTTGATGCTTAGGCATCACTATGCCATGTCGCTGACCCGATGATGCATAATCATTGTGCATCTTGACTGAACAGCCTATACGGACTAGGCCATTACCATTATTGCTAGGCTACGACCTTGCAATCGAGTTGGTTTAAGTTCATGTCCCTTCGAGGATGAACGTCGGTCTATGCTTGATCCCTTTAGAGTAGGGAAGGGTACGTAGGCAGCCACAATGAGTTGCAGCATTGCCGATCGAGCACGTTATCGCTCATATCATCTAATTGCGAGATGATTGCGGCAGAGTCGCCCCTCATATCATCTAAGCTCGGTATCTTGATGCTAGAGATGATTGTGGTCAAGCTTGATGAGTCTTAGTTGTATTCCAGCAAGTGGATGCTCAGAATTCCTATCAAGCTACAAAGAGCAAGTTATAGCCTATTTGGAGGCTAAAAATCTGAGTGTCGTAATTTAGCTCAAGATGAGTCCATTTTGATGGGAATCGACCCAAAAATAAAGACATGTCGATCTATGATCTACATGGTCACCAGAATATAGATAAATTTCATCGTTTAGGGCCTCAAATGTTCCTTTTTCCCATTTTAAGAAATATTTTTGTTTGCTTAAGAAACCCTTTGCGGATCAAGGGTGATTTGGAACGGTGTGGAAGCTAAGTTAGCTGCATCATGCTTACGGAGTATGCTTGCAAGGGCAGATGCACGTGCATTTCCTAGCTTTGAAACCCATACCGTAGCTTCATCACGACGCACCGGGGGAGATTACGGCCTGCGGGGCAACGCGCCAAAGGATTAATTTTCCGGTCCGTCACAGTTGGTATCAGAGCAAGTTCCGAGAAAACTCTAGGGACTTGTCATAGTGGACTCTTCAAACGAACATTGTTTCCTTCTAAAGGAAATAAAGTTGGAGAGTAGGCCAACTTTTGCGCAGAAAAGAGTTTGTAATTGTTATACCAGTTACTATGCGTATCGAGTTGAGCTTGTTTGAGTGCTGTGAGTTTGCCTGGCCTAAGTGGCACCCCACTTACGAGTGGATATCCGGAAGACCTTCTGGGACGGTGGGTAGACAATGAGACTGATCATCCCCACACGTTGGAAATTGGACAACGGTGTGCGTTGTCAGGCCTGGATAGCATCCCACTTACGAGTGGCAACCTGGATGACCGTCAGGGACGGTGGGCAATTGGAATCTGTTCCACAAAGTACTGTGCTAAAATCTTGTCATTTCGATGACACCTTTCAACTTGTGAACCTTAGGGATTCCTGGGTGGTAGTATGGAATGTCATCTAGGATACCTGGTCGAGATATCCTCTTGGCACTGGCCAATTGCGATTCTTGGTATTGTTGTGGGCACTTTTGGATTCCTGGGAAGGCGGTATGGGACGGTTGCTCAGAAGGTCTAAATTGTTGTTCACGATCTTGAAGAAACCTGTGATTTCTGAGCATCTGGTATGGGACTTTTGCTCATGAAATCCAAGCCGAAGAGATTGTCCACAATAGTTTTTGTTTTGAATTTCGGGGAAAAATTCTTTAATGGGGTGTATAGTGTAACACCCTGTATTTTTGGCATGGCGCATGCTAAAGATGCACCATGGCCTGAGAAGAAGCTTCATCCAAAGCTTCCTTTGTTTAGTAAGAGGTAGATTGGCTTAAGGCCAATACCATATCAAAATGGCGCCTTGTGTTTGGCATTTGTCCAAGAGTCAAATCTCGCATCAAATGATGTATTAGGCCAGTTGGGTAGGTGGCCTTGAACTTGCAGCGTAATCATTGTGCATTATGAAAGCTATTGGCCTATAGATAATATCGCACAATCATCGTGCATCAGGCCAGAGAGGGCTAGCCGAACGAGTGTTGCGCAATCATTGCGAATGAACACAATCATTGCGAAGTAAAGCAATCATTGCGAATTAACACAATCAATACGAAGTAACGCAATCATTACGATGAAGGGCAATCATAGTGCGCAATCATTGCGCACAATCATTGTGCATCATGACATAGAGGGATGACAGAACGATTAGTGCCCAATCATTGCGCATCAGGCCAGAGAGGGATGGCCAAAAGAGTGGCGCACAATCATTGCGATAAATAGTGAAGCAGGCATGTCAATCTCCTCCCCTTTCCATACTTGTAGAAATGTCAAATTAACATATATAGGGAGGGGTGGTGAGTTGAAGGTGCACTTGCAGACCATGCACCAAATAAGATTCATAGCTTAGACGAAAGAGTATAAATGATGTGTAATCCTCATTTATAGTTGCGTATCCTTGCGAAGAGGGCATTTGATGGTTAGGCATCACTATGCCGTGCCGCTGACCCGATGATGCATAATCATTGTGCATCTTGACGGAACGGCCTATACGGACCAGGCCATTACCATTATTGCTAGGCTATGACCTTGCAATCGAGTTGGTTTAAGTTCATGTACCTTCGAGGATGAACGACGGTGGGTAGACAATGGGACTGATCATCCCCACACATTGGAAACTGACCAACGGTGTGCGGTAACAGGCCCGTCTAGCATCCCACTTACGAGTGGCAACCTGGATGACCGTCAGGGATGGTGGGCAATTGGAATTTCTTCCACACAGTACTGTGCCAAAATCTTGTCATTTCGATGACACCTCTCAACTTGTGAACCTTAGGGATTCTTGGGTGGTAGTATGGGATGCCATCTAGGATACCTGGTCGATATATCCTCTTGGCACTGGCCAATTGCGATTCTTGGTATTGTTGTGGGCACTTTTGAATTCATGGGCATGCGGTATGGGACGGTTGCTCGGAAGGTCAAAATTGTTGTTCACGATCTTGAAGAAACCTGTGATTTCTGAGCAACTGGTATGGGACTTTTGCTCAGGAAATCCAAACCGAAGAGATTGTCCACAATAGTTTTTGTTTTGAATTTCAGGGACTAAATTCTTTAAAAGGGTGAATAATGTAACACCCTGTGTTTTTGGCATGGAGCATGCTAAAAGATGCGTCATGGCATGAGATGAAGCTTCATCCAAAGCTTCCGTTGTTTGGTAAGAGGTAGATTGGCTTAAGGCCAATACTGTGTCAAAATGGCGCATTGTGTTTGGAATTTTTCCAAGAGCCAAATCTCGCATCAAATGATTCATTAGGACTGTTGGGTAGGTGGCCTTGAGCTTGCGGCGTAATCATTGCGCATTATGAAAGCTATTGGCCTATAGATAATATCGCACAATCATCGTGCATCAGGCCAGAGAGGGCTGGCCGAATGAATGTTGCACAATCATTGTGAAGTAAAGCAATCATTGCGAATGAAAAAAATCATTGCCAAGTAAAGAAATCATTACGAAGTAACGCAATCATTACGATGAAGCATAATCATTACGCACAATCATTGTGCATCAGGATATAGAGGGCTGGCAGAACGAGTGGTGCACAATCATTGTGCATCAGGCCAGAGAGGGATGTCCAAAGTAGTGGAGCGCAATCATTGCGATGAATAATAAAGCAGACATGTCAATCTCCTCCCCTTTCCATACTTGTAGAAATGTCAAATTAACATATATAGAGAGAGGTGGTGAGTTGAAGGTGCATTTGCGGACCATGCAACAAGTAAGCTTCATATCTTAGCCGAAAGAGTATAAATGATGCGTAAGCCTCATATATAACTGCGTAGCCTTGCGAAGATGGAATTTGATGCTTAGGCATCACTATGCCGTGTCGCTGACCCGATGATGCATAATCATTGTGCATCTTGACTGAACAGCCTATACGGACTAGGCCATTACCATTATTGCTAGGCTACGACCTTGCAATCGAGTTGGTTTAAGTTCATGTCCCTTCGAGGATGAACGTCGGTCTATGCTTGATCCCTTTAGAGTAGGGAAGGGTACGTAGGCAGCCACAATGAGTTGCAGCATTGCCGATCGAGCACGTTATCGCTCATATCATCTAATTGCGAGATGATTGCGGCAGAGTCGCCCCTCATATCATCTAAGCTCGGTATCTTGATGCTAGAGATGATTGTGGTCAAGCTTGATGAGTCTTAGTTGTATTCCAGCAAGTGGATGCTCAGAATTCCTATCAAGCTACAAAGAGCAAGTTATAGCCTATTTGGAGGCTAAAAATCTGAGTGTCGTAATTTAGCTCAAGATGAGTCCATTTTGATGGGAATCGACCCAAAGATAAAGACATGTCGATCTATGATCTACATGGTCACCAGAATATAGATAAATTTCATCGTTTAGGGCCTCAAATGTTCATTTTTCCCATTTTAAGAAATATTTTTGTTTGCTTAAGAAACCCTTTGCGGATCAAGGGTGATTTGGAACGGTGTGGAAGCTAAGTTAGCTGCATCATGCTTACGGAGTATGCTTGCAAGGGCAGATGCACGTGCATTTCCTAGGTTTGAAGCCCGTACCGTAGCTTCATCACGACGCACCGTGGGAGATTACGGCCTGCGGGGCAACGCGCCAAAGGCTTAATTTTCCGGTCCGTCACAGTTGGTATCAGAGCAAGTTCCGAGAAAACTCTAGGGACTTGTGCGGAGTGGACTCGTCAAACGAACACTGTTTCCTTCTAAAGGAAATAAAGTTGGAGAGTAGGCCAACTTTTGCGCGGAAAAGAGTTTGTAACTGCTATACCAGTTACTATGCGTACCGAGTTGAGCTTGTTTGAGTGCTGTGAGTTTGTCTGGCCTAAGTGGCACCCCACTTACGAGTGGATATACAGAAAACCGTCTGGGACTGTGGGTAGACAATGAGACTGATCATCCCCACACGTTGGAAACTGACCAACGGTGTGCGTTGTCAAGCCCGGCTAGCATCCCACTTACGAGTGGCAACCTGGATGACCGTCAGGGTCAGTGGGCAATTGGAATCTGTTACACAAAGTACTGGGGTAAAATCTTGGCATTTTGATGATACCTTTCAACTTGTGAACCTTAGGGATTTTTGGGTGGTAGTATGGGATGTCATCTAGGATACCTGGTCGAGATATCCTCTTGGCACTGGCCAATTGCGATTCTTAGTATTGTTGTGGGAAATTTTGGATTTCTGAGCAGGCGATATGGGACGGTTGCTCATAAGGTCTAAATTGTTGTTCACGATCTTGAAGAAACCTGTGATTTCTAAGCATCTGGTATGGGACTTTTGCTCGGGAAATCCAAACCGAAGAGATTGTCCACAATAGTTTTTGTTTTGAATTTCGGGGACGAAATTCTTTAAAGGGGTGAATAATGTAACACCCTGTGTTTTTGGCCATGCGCATGCTAACAGATGCGCCATGGCCTGAGATGAAGCTTCATCCAAAGCTTCCGTTGTTCGGTAAGAGGTAGATTGGCTTAAGGCCAATACCGTGTTAAAATGGCGCATTGTATTTGGCATTTGGCCAAGTGCCAAATCTCGCATCAAATGATGTATTAGGCAAGTTGGGTAGGTGTCCTTGAACTTGCAGCCTAATTATTGCGCATTGAGAAAGCTATTGGCCTATAGATAATATCGCATAATCATCGTGCATCAGGACAGAGAGGGTTGGCCGAACGAGTGTTGCGCAACCATTGCGAATGAACACAATCATTGCGAAGTAAAGCAATCATTGCGAATTAACACAATCATTACGAAGTAACGTAATCATTACGATGAAGCGCAATCATAGTGCGCAATCATTGCGCACAATCATTGTGCACAAGGACATAAAGGGATGGCAGAATGATTAGTGCCCAATCATTGTGCATCAGGCCAGAGAGGGCTGGCCAAAAGAGTGGTGCACAATCATTGCGATAAATAGTGAAGCAGGCATGTCAATCTCCTCCCCTTTCCATACTTGTAGAAATGTCAAATTAACATATATAGGGAGGGGTGGTGAGTTGAAGGTGCACTTGCGGACCATGCACCAAGTAAGCTTCATATCTTAGACGAAAGAGTATAAATGATGCGTAAGCCTCATCTATAGTTGCGTATCCTTGAGAAGATGGAATTTGATGCTTAGGCATCACTATGCCATGTCGCTGACCCGATGATGCATAATCATTGTGCATCTTGACTGAACAGCCTATACGGACTTGGCCATTACCATTATTGCTAGGCTACGACCTTACAATCGAGTTGGTTTAAGTTCCCGTCCCTTAGAGGATGAACTACAGTCTGTGCTTGATCCTTATAGAGTAGGGAAGGGTACGTAGGCAGCCGCAATGAGTTGCAGCATTGCCGGTCCAGCACGTTATCGCTCATATCATCTAATTACGATATGATTGCGGCAGAGTGGCCCCTCAGATCATCTAAGCTCGGTATCTCGATGTTAGGGATGATTGTGGTCAAGATTTATTAGGCTTAGTTGTATTCCAGCAAGTGGATGCTCAGACTTCCTATCAAGCTACAAAGAGCAAGTTATAGCCTATTTGGAGGCTAAAAACCTGAGTGTCGTAATTTAGCTCAAGTGGAGTCCATTTTGATGGGAATCGACCCAAAGATCAAAACATGTCGATCTATGATCTACATGGTCACCAGAATATAACCAAATTCCATCGTTTAGGGCCTCAAATGTTCATTTTTCCCATTTGAAGAAAGATTTTGTTTGCTTAAGAAACCCTTTGCGGATCAAGGGTGATTTGGAACGGTGTGGAAGCTAAGTTAACTGCATCATGATTACGGAGTATGCTTGCAAGGGAAGATCCACGTGCATTGCCTAGGTTTGAAGCCCGTACCGTAGCTTCATGACGATGCACCGTGGGAGATTACGGTCTGCGGGGAAACTCGCCAAAGGCTTAATTTTCCGGTCCGTCACAGTTGGTATCAGAGCAAGTTCTGAGAAAACTCTAGGGACTTGTGCGGAGTGGACTCGTCAAACGAACATTGTTTCCTTCTAAAGGAAATAAAGTTGGAGAGTAGGCCAACTTTTGCGCGGAAAAGAGTTTGTAACTGCTATACCAGTTACTATGCGTACCGAGTTGAGCTTGTTTGAGAGCTGTGAGTTTGCCTGGACTAAGTGGCGCCCCACTTACGAGTGGATATCCAGAAGACCGTCTTGGACGGTGGGTAGACAATGAGACTGATCATCCCCACACGTTGGAAACTGGCCAACGGTGTGCGTTGTCAGGCCCGACTAACATCCCACTTACGAGTGGCAACCTGGATGACCGTCAGGGACAGTGGGAAATTGGAATCTGTTCCACAAAGTACTGGGCTAAAATCTTGTCATTTCGATGATACCTTTCAACTTGTGAACCTTAGGGATTCCTGGGTGGTAGTATGGGATGTCATCTAGGATACCTGGTCGAGATATCCTCTTGGCACTGGACAATTGCGATTCTTAGTATTGTTGTGGGAACTTTTGGATTTCTGAGCAGGCGGTATGGGACGGTTTCTCATAAGGTCTAAATTGTTGTTCACGATCTTGAAGAAACCTGTGATTTCTAAGCATCTGGTATGGGACTTTTGCTCGGGAAATCCAAACCGAAGAGATTGTCCACAATAGTTTTTGTTTTGAATTTCGGGGACGAAATTCTTTAAAGGGGTGAATAATGTAACACCCTGTGTTTTTGGCCATGCGCATGCTAACAGATGCGCCATGGCCTGAGATGAAGCTTCATCCAAAGCTTCCGTTGTTCGGTAAGAGGTAGATTGGCTTAAGGCCAATACCGTGTTAAAATGGCGCATTGTGTTTGGCATTTGGCCAATAGACAAATCTCGCATCAAATGATGTATTAGGAAAGTTGGGTAGGTGGCCTTGAACTTGCAGCGTAATTTATGCGCATTAAGAAAGCTATTGGCCTATAGATAATGTCGCACAATCATCGTGCATCAGGACAGAGAGGGCTGGCCGAACAAGTGTTGCGCAACCATTGCGAATGAACACAATCATTGCGAAGGAAAGCAATCCTTGCGAATTAAAACAATCATTACGAAGTAACGCAATCAATACGATAAAGCGCAATCAAAGTGCGCAATCATTGCGCACAATCATTGTGCACCAGGACATAAAGGGATGGCAAAACGATTAGTGCCCAATCATTGTGCATCACGCCAGAGAGGGATGTCCAAAAGAGTGGCGCACAATCATTGCGATAAATAGTGAAGCAGGCATGTCAATCTCCTCCCCTTTCCATACTTGTAGAAATGTCAAATTAACATATATATAGGGAGGGGTGGTGAGTTGAACGTGCACTTGCTGACCATGCACCAAGTAAGTTTCATAGCTTAGCCGAAAGAGTATAAATGATGCGTAAGCCTCATCTATAGCTTCCAAGCCTTGAGAAGATGGCATTTGATGCTTAGGCATCACTATGCTGTGCCGCTGACCCGATGATGCATAATCATTGTGCATCTTGACTGAACAGCCTATGCGGACAAGGCCATTACCATTATTGCTAGGCTACGACCTTCCAATCGTGTTGGTTTAAGTTCCCGTCCCTTAGAGAATGAACTACATTCTGTGCTTGATCCCTTTAAAGTAGGGAAGGGTACGTAGGCAGCCGCAATGAGTTGCAGCATTGCCGGTCCAGCACGTTATCGCTCATATCATCTAATTACGATATAATTGCGGCAGAGTTGCCCCTCATATCATCTAATCTCGGTATATCGATGTTAGGTCTGATTGTCGTCAAGCTTTATGAGGCTTAGTTGTATTCCAACAAGTGGATGCTCAGACTTCCTATCAAGCTACAAAGAGCAAGTTATAGCCTATTTGGAGGCTAAAAACCAGAGTGTCGTAATTTAGCTCAAGAGGAGTCCATTTTGATGGGAATCGACCCAAAGATCAAGACATGTCGATCTATGATCTACATGGTCACCAGAATATAGCCAAATTCCATCGTTTAGGGCCTCAAATGTTCATTTTTCCCATTTTAAGAAAGATTTTGTTTGCTTAAGAAACCCTTTGCGGATCAAGGGTGATTTGGAACGGTGTGGAAGCTAAGTTAGCTGCATCATGCTTACGGAGTATGCTTGCAAGGGAAGATGCACGTGCATTTCCTAGGTTTGAAGCCCGTACCGTAGCTTCATCACGTCGCACCGTGGGAGATTACGTCCTGCGGGGAAACGCGCCAAAGGATTAATTTTCCGGTCCGTCACAGTTGGTATCAGAGCAAGTTCCGAGAAAACTCTAGGAACTTGTGCGGAGTGGACTCGTCAAACGAACATTGTTTCCTTCTAAAGGAAATAAAGTTGGAGAGTAGGCCAACTTTTGCGCGGAAAAGAGTTTGTAACTGCTATACCAGTTACTATGCGTACCGAGTTGAGCTTGTTTGAGTGATGTGAGTTTGCCTGGATTAAATGGCACCCCATTTACGAGCGGATATCCAGAAGACCGTCTGGGACGGTGGGTAGACAATGAGACTGATCATCCCCACACGTTGGAAACTGGCCAACGGTGTGTGTTGTCAGGCCCGGCTAGCATCCCACTTACGAGTGGCAACCTGGATGATCGTCAGGGACAGTGGGAAATTGGAATCTGTTCAACAAAGTACTGGGCTAAAATCTTGTCATTTCGATGATGCCTTTCAACTTGTGAACCTTAGGGATTCCTGGGTGGTAGTATGGGATGTCATCTAGGATACCTGGTCGAGATATCCTCTTGGCACTGGCCAATTGCGATTCTTAGTATTGTTGTGGGAACTTTTGGATTTCTGAGCAGACGGTATGGGACGTTTGCTCATAAGGTCTAAATTGTTGTTCACGATCTTGAAGAAACCTGTGATTTCTAAGCATCTGGTATGTGACTTTTGGTCGGGAAATCCAAACCGAAGAGATTGTCCACAATAGTTTTGGTTTTGAATTTCGGGGACGAAATTCTTTAAAGGGGTGAATAATGTAACACCCTGTGTTTTTGGCATGGCGCATGCTAAAAGATGCGTCATGGCCTGAGATGAAGCTTCATCCAAAGCTTCCGTTGTTCGGTAAGAGGTAGATTGGCTTAAGGCCAATACCGTGTCAAAATGGCGAATTGTGTTTGGCATTTGGACAAGAGCCAAATCTCGCATCAAATGATGTATTAGGCAAGTTGGGTAGGTGGCCTTGAACTTGCAGCGTAATTATTGCGCATTAAGAAAGCTATTGGCCTATGGATAATATCGCACAATCATCGTGCATCAGGACAGAGAGGGTTGGCCGAACGAGTGTTGCGCAACCATGGAGAATGAACACAATCCTTGCGAATTAAAGCAATCATTGCGAATTAACGCAATCATTATGATGAAGCGCAATCATAAAGCGCAATCATTTCGCACAATCATTGTGCACCAGGACATAAAGGGATGGAAGAATGATTAGTGCCCAATCATTGTGCATCAGGCCAGAGAGGGCTGGCCAAAAGAGTGACGCACAATCATTGCGATAAATAGTGAAGAAGGCATGTCAATCTCCTCCCCTTTCCATACTTGTAGAAATGTCAAATTAACATATATAGGGAGGGGTGGTGAGTTGAAGGTGCACTTGCGGACCATGCACCAAGTAAGCTTCATAGCTTAGCCGAAAGAGTATAAATGATGCGTAAGCCTCATCTATAGCTGCGTAGCCTTGATAAGATGGCATTTGATGCTTAGGCATCACTATTCCGTGCCACTGACCCGATGATGCATAATCATTGTGCATCTTGACTGAACAGCTTATACGGACTAGGCCATTACCATTATTGCTAGGCTACGACCTTGCAATCGAGTTGGTTTAAGTTCTTGTCCCTTCGAGGATGAACGACGGTCTGTGATTGATCCCTTTAGAGTAGGGAAGGGTACGTAGGCATCCGCAATGAGTTGCAGCATTGCCGATCCAGCACGTTATCGCTCATATCATCTAATTGCGAGATGATCGCGGCAGAGTCGCCCCTCATGTCATCCAAGCTCGGTATCTTGATGCTAGAGATGATTGTGGTCAAGCTTGATGAGGCTTAGTTGTATTCCAGCAAGTGGATGCTCAGAATTCCTATCAAGCTACAAAGAGCAAGTTATAGCCTATTTGGAGGCTAAAAACCCGAGTGTCGTAATTTAGCTCAAGAGGAGTCCATTTTGATGGGAAACGTCCCAAAGATCAAGACATGTCGATCTATAGATCCACATGGTCACCAGAATAAAGCCAAATTCCATCGTTTAGGGCCTCAAATGTTCGTTTTTCCCATTTTAAGAAAGATTTTGTTTGCTTAAGAAACCCTTTGCGGATCAAGGGTGATTTGGAACGGTGTGGAAGCTAAGTTAGCTGCATCATTCTTACGGAGTATGCTTGCAAGGGCAGATGCACGTGCATTTCCTAGGTTTGAATCCCTTACCGTAGCTTCATCACGACGCACCGGGGGAGATTACGGCCTGCGGGGCAACGCGCCAAAGGCTTAATTTTCCGGTCCGTCACAGTTGGTATCAGATCAAGTTCCGAGAAAACTATAGGGACTTGTGCGGAGTGGACTCGTCAAACGAACACTATTTCCTTCTAAAGGAAATAAAGTTCGAGAGTAGAACAACTTTTGCGCGGAAAAGAGTTTGTAACTACTATACCAGTTACTATGCGTATCTAGTTGAGCTTGTTTGAGTGTTGTGATTTTTCCTGGCCTATGTGGCACCCCACTTACGAGTGGATATCCAGAAGACCGTCTGGGACGGTGGGTAGACAATAGGACTGATCATCCCCACACGTTGGAAACTGGCCAACGGTGTGCGTTGTCAGGCCCGGCTAGCATCCCACTTACGAGTGGCAACCTGGATGACCGTCTGGGACGGTGGGAAATTGGAATCTGTTCCACAACGTACTGTGCTAAAATCTTGTCATTTCGATGACACCTTTCAACTTGTGAACCTTAGGGATTCCTGGGTGGTAGTATGGGATGTCATCTAGGATACCTGATCGAGATATCCTCTTGGCACTGGCCAATTGCGATTCTTAGTATTGTTGTGGGCACTTTTGGATTTCTGGGCAGGCGGTATGGGACAGTTGCTCAAAATGTCTAAATTGTTGTTCACGATCTTGAAGAAACCTGTGATTTCTAAGCATCTGGTATGGGACTTTTGCTCATGAAATCCAAACCGAAGAGATTGTCCACAATAGTTTTTGTTTTGAATTTCGGGGACGAAATTCTTTAAAGGGGTGAATAATGTAACACCCTGTGTTTTTGGCACGGCGCATGCTAAAAGATGCGCCATGGCCTGAGATGAAGCTTCATCCAAAGCTTCTGTTGTTCGGTAAGAGGTAGATTGGCTTAAGGCCAATACCGTGTCAAAATGGTGCATTGTGTTTGGCATTTGGCCAAGATCCAAATCTCGCATCAAATGATGTATTAGGCTAGTTGGGTAGGTGGCCTTGAACTTGCAGCGTAATCATTTCGCATTAAGAAAGCTATTGGCCTATAGATAATATCGCACAATCATCGTGCATAAGGCCAGAGAGGGCTGGACGAACGAGTGTTGCGCAACCATTGCGAATGAACACAATAATTGCGAAGTAAAGCAATCATTGCGAATTAAAACAATCATTACGAAGTAATGCAATCATTACGATGCAGCGCAATAATAGTGCGCAATCATTGCGCATCAGGACATAAAGGGATGGCAGAACGAGTAGTTCCCAATCATTGTGCATCAGGCTAGAGAGGGCTGACAAAAAGAGTGGCGCACAATCATTGCGATAAATAGTGAAGCATGCATGTCAATCTCCTCCCCTTTCCATACTTGTAGAAATGTCAAATTAACATATATAGGGAGGGGTGATGAGTTGAAGGTGCACTTGCGGACCATGCACCAAGTAAGCTTCATAGCTTAGCCGAAAGAGTATAAATGATGCGTAAGCCTCATCTATAGATGCGTAGCCTTGCGAAGATGGATTTCATATTAGGAATCACTATGTCGTGCCGCTGACCCAATGATGCATAAACATTGTGCATCTTGACTGAACAGCCTATACGGACTAGGCCATTATCATTATTGCTAGGCAACGACCTTGCAATCGAGTTGGTTTAAGTTCTTGTCCCTTCGAGGATGAACGACGGTCTGTGATTGATCCCTTTAGAGTAGGGAAGGGTACGTAGGCATCCGCAATGAGTTGCAACATTGCCGGTCCAGCACGTTATCGCTCATATCATCTAATTGCGAGATGATCGCGGCAGAGTCGCCCCTCATGTCATCCAAGCTCGGTATCTTGATGCCAGAGATGATTGTGGTCAAGCTTGATGAGGCTTAGTTGTATTCCAGCAAGTGGATGCTCAGAATTCCTATCAAGCTACAAAGAGCAAGTTATAGCCTATTTGGAGGCTAAAAACCCGAGTGTCGTAATTTAGCTCAAGAGGAGTCCATTTTGATGGGAATCGACCCAAAGATCAAGATATGTCGATCTATGATCTACATGGTCACCATAATATAGCCGAATTCCGTCGTTTAAGGCCTCAAATGGTCGTTTTTCCTATTTTAAGAAAGATTTTGTTTGCTTAAGAAACCCTTTGCGGATCAAGGGTGATTTGAAACGGTGTGGAAGCTAGGTTGGCTGCATCATGCTTACAGAGCATGCTTGCAAGGGAAGATGCACGTGCATTTTCCTAGCTTTGAAGCTCGGACCGTAGCTTTATCACGAGGCACCGTGGGAGATTACGGCCTGCGGGGCAACGCGCCAAAGGCGTAATTTTCTGGTCCGTCACAGTTGGTATCAAGGCAAGTTCCGAGAAAACTCTAGGGACTTGTGCGGAGTGGACTCGTCAAACGAACACTGTTTCCTTCTAAATGAAATAAAGTTGGAGAGTAGGCCAACTTTTGCGCGGAAAAGAGTTTGTAACTGCTATACCAGTTACTATACGAATCGAGTTGATCTTGTTTTATTGTTGTGAGTTTGCATGGCCTAAGTGGCACCCCACTTACGAGTGGATATCCGGAAGACCGTCTAGGACGGTGGGTAGACAATGGGACTGATCATCCCCACACATTGGAAACTGGCCAACGGTGTGCGTTGTCAGGCCCGACTAGCATCCCACTTACGAGTGGCAACCTGGATGACCGTCAGGGACGGTGGGCAATTGGAGTTTCTTCTAAACAGTGTTGTGCTAAAATCTTGTCATTTCGATGACACCTCTCAACTTGTGAACCTTAGGGATTCCTGGGTGGTAGTATGGGATGCCATCTAGGATACCTGGTCGAGATATCCTCTTGGCACTGGCCAATTGCGATTCTTGGTATTATTGTGGGCACTTTTGAATTCATGGGCAGGTGTTATGGGACGGTTGCTCGGAAGGTCAAAATTGTTGTTCACGATCTTGAAGAAACCTGTGATTTCTGAGCAACTGGTATGGGACTTTTGCTCAGGAAATCCAAACTGAAGAGATTGTCCACAATAGTTTTTGTTTTAAATTTCAGGCACGAAATTCTTTAAAAGGGTGAATAATGTAACACCCTGTGTTTTTGGCATGGAGCATGCTGAAAGATGCGCCATGGCATGAGATGAAGCTTTATCTAAAGCTTCCGTTGTTTGGTAAGAGGTAGATTGGATTAAGGCCAATACTGTGTCAAAATGGCGCATTGTGTTTGGAATTTGGCCGAGAGACAAATCTCGCATTAAATGATGCATTAGGCCAGTTGGGTAGGTGGCCTTGAGCTTGCGGCGTAATCATTGCGCATTATGAAAGATATTGGCCTATAGATAATATCGCACAATTATCGTGCATCAGGCCAGAGACGGCTAGCCGAATGAGTGTTGCACAATCATCGTGAAGTAAAGCAATCATTGCAAATGAAAACAATCATTACCAAGTAAAGAAATCGTGTGAATTACCACAATCATTACGAAGTAACGCAATCATTACGATGAAGCACAATCATTGTGCACAATCATTGCGCACAATCATTGTGCATCAGGACATAGAGGGCTGGCAGAACGAGTGGTGCACAATCATTGTGCATCATGCCAGAGAGGGATGGCCAAAATAGTGGCGCGCAATCATTGCGATGAATAGTGAAGCAGGCATGTCAATATCCTCCCCTTTCCATACTTGTAGAAATGTCAAATTAACATATATAGGGAGGGGCGGTGAGTTGAAGGTGCACTTGCGGACCATGCACCAAGTAAGCTTCATAGCTTAGCCGAAAGAGTATAAATGATGCGTAAGCCTCATCTATAGATGCGTAGCCTTGCGAAGATGGCATTTGATGATTAGGCATCACTATGCCGTGCCGCTGACCCGATGATGCATAATCATTGTGCATCTTGACTGAACAGCCAATACGGACTAGGCCATTACCATTATTGCTAGGCTACGACCTTGCAATCGAGTTGATTTAAGTTCCCGTCCCTTAGAGGATGAACTACGGTCTGTGCTTGATCCCTTTAGAGTAGGGAAGGGTACGTTGGAGCCGCAATGAGTTGGAGCATTGCCGGTCCAGCACGCTATCGCTCATATGATCTAATTATGATATGATTGCGGCAGAGTGGCCCCTCATATCATCTAAGATCGGTATATCGATGTTAGGGATGATTGTGGTCAAGATTGATGAGGCTTAGTTGTATTCCAGCAAGTGGATGCTCAGACTTCCTATCAAGCTACAAAGAGCAAGTTATAGCCTATTTGGAGGCTAAAAACCCGAGTGTCGTAATTTAGCTCAAGAGGAGTCCATTTTGATGGGAAACGGCCCAAAGATCAAGACATTTCGATCTATAGATCCACATGGTCACCAGAATAAAGCCAAATTCCATCGTTTAGGGCCTCAAATGTTCGTTTTTCCCATTTTAAGAAAGATTTTGTTTGCTTAAGAAACCCTTTGCGGATCAAGGGTGATTTGGAACGGTGTGGAAGCTAAGTTAGCTGCATCATGATTACATAGTATGCTTGCAAGGGAAGATGCACGTGCATTGCCTAGGTTTGAAGCCTGTACCGTAGCTTCATCAAGACGCACCGGGGGAGATTGCGGCCTGCGGGGCAACGCGCCAAAGGCTTAATTTTCCGGTCCATCACAGTTGGTATCAGACGAAGTTCCGATAAAACTCTAGGGACTTGTGCGGAGTGGACTCGTCAAACGAACATTGTTTCCTTCTAAAGGAAATAAAGTTGTAGAGTAGGCCAACTTTTGCGCGGAAAAGAGTTTGTAACTACTATACCAGTTACTATGCGTATCGAGTTGAGCTTGTTTGAGTGTTGTGATTTTTCCAGGCCTAAGTGGCACCCCACTTACGAGTGGATATCCAGAAGAACGTGTGGGACAGTGGGTAGACAATGGGACTGATCATCCCCACACGTTGGAAACTGGCCAACGGTGTGCGTTGTCAGGCCCGGCTAGCATCTCACTTACGAGTGGCAAGCTGGATGACCGTCAGGGACGGTGGGCAATTGGAATTGTTCCACAAAGTACTGTGCTAAAATCTTGTTATTTAGATGACACCTTTCAACTTGTGAACCTTAGGGATTCCTGGGTGGTAGTATGGGATGTCATCTAGGATACCTGGTCGAGATATCCTCTTGGCACTGGCCAATTGCGATTCTTCGTATTGTTGTGGGCACTTTTGGATTCCTGGGCTGGCGGTATGAGACGGTTGCTCAGAAGGTCTAAATTGTTGTTCACGATCTTGAAGAAACCTGTGATTTTTAAGCATCTGGTATGGGACTTTTGCTCAGAAAATCCAAACCGAAGAGATTGTCCACAATAGTTTTTGTTTTGAATTTCGGGGACGAAATTCTTTAAAGGGGTGAATAAAGTAACACCCTGTGTTTTTGGCATGGCGCATGCTAAAATATGTGCCATGGCCTGAGATGAAGCTTCATCCAAAGCTTCCGTTGTTCGGTAAGAGGTAGATTGGCTTAAGGCCAATACCGTGTCAAAATGGCGCATTGTGTTTGGCATTTGGCCAAGAGCCAAATCTCGCATCAAATGATGTATTAGTCCAGTTGGGTAGGTGGCCTTGAACTTGCAGCGTAACCATTGCGCATTAAGAAAGCTATAGGTCTATAGATAATATCGCACAATCATCGTGCATCAGGCCAGAGAGGGCTGGCCGGAGTGTTGCGCAACCATTGCGAATGAACACAATCATTGCGAAGTAAAGCAATCATTGCGAATTAACACAATCATTACGAAGTAACGCAATCATTACGATGAAGCGCAATCATAGTGCGCAATCATTGCGCACAATCATTGTGCATCATGACATAAAGGGATGGCAGAACGAGTAGTGCCCAATCATTGTGCATCAGGCCTGAGAGGGCTAGCCAAAAGAGTGGCGCACAATCATTGCGATAAATAGTGAAGCAGGCATGTCAATCTCCTTCCCTTTCCATACTTGTACAAATGTCAAATTAACATATATAGGGAGGGGTGGTGAGTTGAAGGTGCACTTGCGGACCATGCACCAAGTAAGCTTCATAGCTTAGCCGAAAGAGTATAAATGATGCGTCAGACTCATCTATAACTGCGTAGCCTTGCGTAGATGGCATTTGATGCTTAGGCATCACTATGCCGTGTCGCTGGCCCGATGATGCATAATCATTGTGCATCTTGACTGAACAGCCTATACGGACTAGGCCATTACCATTATTGCTAGGCTACGACCTTGCAATCGAGTTGGTTTAAGTTCCTGTCCCTTCGAGGATGAACAACGGTTTGTGCTTGATCCCTTTAGAGTAGGGAAGGGTACGTAGGAATCCACAATGAGTTGCAGCATTGCCGATCCAGCACGTTATAGCTCATATCATCTAATTGCGAGATGATTGCGGCAGAGTCGCCCCTCATATCATCTAAGCTCGGTATCTTGATGCTAGAGATGATTGTGGTTAAGCTTGATGAGTCTTAGTTGTATTCCAGCAAGTGGATGCTCAAAATTCCTATCAAGCTACAAAGAGCAAGTTATAGCCTATTTGGAGGTTAAAAACCCGAGTGTCGTAATTTAGCTCAAGAGGAGTCCATTTTGATGGGAAACGGCCCAAAGATCAATACATGTCGATCTTTAGATCCACATGGTCACCAGAATAAAGCCAAATTCCATCGTTTAGGGCATCAAATGTTCGTTTTCCCATTTTAAGAAAGATTTTGTTTGCTTAAGAAACTCTTTGCAGATCAAGGGAGATTTGGAACGGTATGGAAGCTAAGTTAGCTGCATCATCCTTACGGAGTATGCTTGCAAGGTCAGATGCACGTGCATATCCTAGGTTTAAAGCCCGTACCGTATCTTCATCACGACGCACGTGCATTTTCCTAGCTTTGAAGCTCGGACCGTAGCTTTATCACGAGGCACCGTGGGAGATTACGGCCTGCGGGGCAACGCGCCAAAGGCGTAATTTTCTGGTCCGTCACAGTTGGTATCAAGGCAAGTTCCGAGAAAACTCTAGGGACTTGTGCGGAGTGGACTCGTCAAACGAACACTGTTTCCTTCTAAATGAAATAAAGTTGGAGAGTAGGCCAACTTTTGCGCGGAAAAGAGTTTGTAACTGCTATACCAGTTACTATACGAATCGAGTTGATCTTGTTTTATTGTTGTGAGTTTGCATGGCCTAAGTGGCACCCCACTTACGAGTGGATATCCGGAAGACCGTCTAGGACGGTGGGTAGACAATGGGACTGATCATCCCCACACATTGGAAACTGGCCAACGGTGTGCGTTGTCAGGCCCGACTAGCATCCCACTTACGAGTGGCAACCTGGATGACCGTCAGGGACGGTGGGCAATTGGAGTTTCTTCTAAACAGTGTTGTGCTAAAATCTTGTCATTTCGATGACACCTCTCAACTTGTGAACCTTAGGGATTCCTGGGTGGTAGTATGGGATGCCATCTAGGATACCTGGTCGAGATATCCTCTTGGCACTGGCCAATTGCGATTCTTGGTATTATTGTGGGCACTTTTGAATTCATGGGCAGGTGTTATGGGACGGTTGCTCGGAAGGTCAAAATTGTTGTTCACGATCTTGAAGAAACCTGTGATTTCTGAGCAACTGGTATGGGACTTTTGCTCAGGAAATCCAAACTGAAGAGATTGTCCACAATAGTTTTTGTTTTAAATTTCAGGCACGAAATTCTTTAAAAGGGTGAATAATGTAACACCCTGTGTTTTTGGCATGGAGCATGCTGAAAGATGCGCCATGGCATGAGATGAAGCTTTATCTAAAGCTTCCGTTGTTTGGTAAGAGGTAGATTGGATTAAGGCCAATACTGTGTCAAAATGGCGCATTGTGTTTGGAATTTGGCCGAGAGACAAATCTCGCATTAAATGATGCATTAGGCCAGTTGGGTAGGTGGCCTTGAGCTTGCGGCGTAATCATTGCGCATTATGAAAGATATTGGCCTATAGATAATATCGCACAATTATCGTGCATCAGGCCAGAGACGGCTAGCCGAATGAGTGTTGCACAATCATCGTGAAGTAAAGCAATCATTGCAAATGAAAACAATCATTACCAAGTAAAGAAATCGTGTGAATTACCACAATCATTACGAAGTAACGCAATCATTACGATGAAGCACAATCATTGTGCACAATCATTGCGCACAATCATTGTGCATCAGGACATAGAGGGCTGGCAGAACGAGTGGTGCACAATCATTGTGCATCATGCCAGAGAGGGATGGCCAAAATAGTGGCGCGCAATCATTGCGATGAATAGTGAAGCAGGCATGTCAATATCCTCCCCTTTCCATACTTGTAGAAATGTCAAATTAACATATATAGGGAGGGGCGGTGAGTTGAAGGTGCACTTGCGGACCATGCACCAAGTAAGCTTCATAGCTTAGCCGAAAGAGTATAAATGATGCGTAAGCCTCATCTATAGATGCGTAGCCTTGCGAAGATGGCATTTGATGATTAGGCATCACTATGCCGTGCCGCTGACCCGATGATGCATAATCATTGTGCATCTTGACTGAACAGCCAATACGGACTAGGCCATTACCATTATTGCTAGGCTACGACCTTGCAATCGAGTTGATTTAAGTTCCCGTCCCTTAGAGGATGAACTACGGTCTGTGCTTGATCCCTTTAGAGTAGGGAAGGGTACGTTGGAAGCCGCAATGAGTTGGAGCATTGCCGGTCCAGCACGCTATCGCTCATATGATCTAATTATGATATGATTGCGGCAGAGTGGCCCCTCATATCATCTAAGATCGGTATATCGATGTTAGGGATGATTGTGGTCAAGATTGATGAGGCTTAGTTGTATTCCAGCAAGTGGATGCTCAGACTTCCTATCAAGCTACAAAGAGCAAGTTATAGCCTATTTGGAGGCTAAAAACCCGAGTGTCGTAATTTAGCTCAAGAGGAGTCCATTTTGATGGGAAACGGCCCAAAGATCAAGACATTTCGATCTATAGATCCACATGGTCACCAGAATAAAGCCAAATTCCATCGTTTAGGGCCTCAAATGTTCGTTTTTCCCATTTTAAGAAAGATTTTGTTTGCTTAAGAAACCCTTTGCGGATCAAGGGTGATTTGGAACGGTGTGGAAGCTAAGTTAGCTGCATCATGATTACATAGTATGCTTGCAAGGGAAGATGCACGTGCATTGCCTAGGTTTGAAGCCTGTACCGTAGCTTCATCAAGACGCACCGGGGGAGATTGCGGCCTGCGGGGCAACGCGCCAAAGGCTTAATTTTCCGGTCCATCACAGTTGGTATCAGACGAAGTTCCGATAAAACTCTAGGGACTTGTGCGGAGTGGACTCGTCAAACGAACATTGTTTCCTTCTAAAGGAAATAAAGTTGTAGAGTAGGCCAACTTTTGCGCGGAAAAGAGTTTGTAACTACTATACCAGTTACTATGCGTATCGAGTTGAGCTTGTTTGAGTGTTGTGATTTTTCCAGGCCTAAGTGGCACCCCACTTACGAGTGGATATCCAGAAGAACGTGTGGGACAGTGGGTAGACAATGGGACTGATCATCCCCACACGTTGGAAACTGGCCAACGGTGTGCGTTGTCAGGCCCGGCTAGCATCTCACTTACGAGTGGCAAGCTGGATGACCGTCAGGGACGGTGGGCAATTGGAATTGTTCCACAAAGTACTGTGCTAAAATCTTGTTATTTAGATGACACCTTTCAACTTGTGAACCTTAGGGATTCCTGGGTGGTAGTATGGGATGTCATCTAGGATACCTGGTCGAGATATCCTCTTGGCACTGGCCAATTGCGATTCTTCGTATTGTTGTGGGCACTTTTGGATTCCTGGGCTGGCGGTATGAGACGGTTGCTCAGAAGGTCTAAATTGTTGTTCACGATCTTGAAGAAACCTGTGATTTTTAAGCATCTGGTATGGGACTTTTGCTCAGAAAATCCAAACCGAAGAGATTGTCCACAATAGTTTTTGTTTTGAATTTCGGGGACGAAATTCTTTAAAGGGGTGAATAAAGTAACACCCTGTGTTTTTGGCATGGCGCATGCTAAAATATGTGCCATGGCCTGAGATGAAGCTTCATCCAAAGCTTCCGTTGTTCGGTAAGAGGTAGATTGGCTTAAGGCCAATACCGTGTCAAAATGGCGCATTGTGTTTGGCATTTGGCCAAGAGCCAAATCTCGCATCAAATGATGTATTAGTCCAGTTGGGTAGGTGGCCTTGAACTTGCAGCGTAACCATTGCGCATTAAGAAAGCTATAGGTCTATAGATAATATCGCACAATCATCGTGCATCAGGCCAGAGAGGGCTGGCCGGAGTGTTGCGCAACCATTGCGAATGAACACAATCATTGCGAAGTAAAGCAATCATTGCGAATTAACACAATCATTACGAAGTAACGCAATCATTACGATGAAGCGCAATCATAGTGCGCAATCATTGCGCACAATCATTGTGCATCATGACATAAAGGGATGGCAGAACGAGTAGTGCCCAATCATTGTGCATCAGGCCTGAGAGGGCTAGCCAAAAGAGTGGCGCACAATCATTGCGATAAATAGTGAAGCAGGCATGTCAATCTCCTTCCCTTTCCATACTTGTACAAATGTCAAATTAACATATATAGGGAGGGGTGGTGAGTTGAAGGTGCACTTGCGGACCATGCACCAAGTAAGCTTCATAGCTTAGCCGAAAGAGTATAAATGATGCGTCAGACTCATCTATAACTGCGTAGCCTTGCGTAGATGGCATTTGATGCTTAGGCATCACTATGCCGTGTCGCTGGCCCGATGATGCATAATCATTGTGCATCTTGACTGAACAGCCTATACGGACTAGGCCATTACCATTATTGCTAGGCTACGACCTTGCAATCGAGTTGGTTTAAGTTCCTGTCCCTTCGAGGATGAACAACGGTTTGTGCTTGATCCCTTTAGAGTAGGGAAGGGTACGTAGGAATCCACAATGAGTTGCAGCATTGCCGATCCAGCACGTTATAGCTCATATCATCTAATTGCGAGATGATTGCGGCAGAGTCGCCCCTCATATCATCTAAGCTCGGTATCTTGATGCTAGAGATGATTGTGGTTAAGCTTGATGAGTCTTAGTTGTATTCCAGCAAGTGGATGCTCAAAATTCCTATCAAGCTACAAAGAGCAAGTTATAGCCTATTTGGAGGTTAAAAACCCGAGTGTCGTAATTTAGCTCAAGAGGAGTCCATTTTGATGGGAAACGGCCCAAAGATCAATACATGTCGATCTTTAGATCCACATGGTCACCAGAATAAAGCCAAATTCCATCGTTTAGGGCATCAAATGTTCGTTTTCCCATTTTAAGAAAGATTTTGTTTGCTTAAGAAACTCTTTGCAGATCAAGGGAGATTTGGAACGGTATGGAAGCTAAGTTAGCTGCATCATCCTTACGGAGTATGCTTGCAAGGTCAGATGCACGTGCATATCCTAGGTTTAAAGCCCGTACCGTATCTTCATCACGACGCACGTGCATTTTCCTAGCTTTGAAGCTCGGACCGTAGCTTTATCACGAGGCACCGTGGGAGATTACGGCCTGCGGGGCAACGCGCCAAAGGCGTAATTTTCTGGTCCGTCACAGTTGGTATCAAGGCAAGTTCCGAGAAAACTCTAGGGACTTGTGCGGAGTGGACTCGTCAAACGAACACTGTTTCCTTCTAAATGAAATAAAGTTGGAGAGTAGGCCAACTTTTGCGCGGAAAAGAGTTTGTAACTGCTATACCAGTTACTATACGAATCGAGTTGATCTTGTTTTATTGTTGTGAGTTTGCATGGCCTAAGTGGCACCCCACTTACGAGTGGATATCCGGAAGACCGTCTAGGACGGTGGGTAGACAATGGGACTGATCATCCCACACATTGGAAACTGGCCAACGGTGTGCGTTGTCAGGCCCGACTAGCATCCCACTTACG
Organism: Papaver somniferum; assembly: GCF_003573695.1. Lineage (NCBI taxonomy): Eukaryota > Viridiplantae > Streptophyta > Magnoliopsida > Ranunculales > Papaveraceae > Papaver > Papaver somniferum. The sequence goes on along the minus strand of NC_039359.1, from coordinate 172,736,966 downwards.
AGTGGCAACCTGGATGACCGTCAGGGACGGTGGGCAATTGGAGTTTCTTCTAAACAGTGTTGTGCTAAATCTTGTCATTTCGATGACACCTCTCAACTTGTGAACCTTAGGGATTCCTGGGTGGTAGTATGGGATGCCATCTAGGATACCTGGTCGAGATATCCTCTTGGCACTGGCCAATTGCGATTCTTGGTATTATTGTGGGCACTTTTGAATTCATGGGCAGGTGTTATGGGACGGTTGCTCGGAAGGTCAAAATTGTTGTTCACGATCTTGAAGAAACCTGTGATTTCTGAGCAACTGGTATGGGACTTTTGCTCAGGAAATCCAAACTGAAGAGATTGTCCACAATAGTTTTTTGTTTTAAATTTCAGGCACGAAATTCTTTAAAGGGTGAATAATGTAACACCCTGTGTTTTTGGCATGGAGCATGCTGAAAGATGCGCCATGGCATGAGATGAAGCTTTATCTAAAGCTTCCGTTGTTTGGTAAGAGGTAGATTGGATTAAGGCCAATACTGTGTCAAAATGGCGCATTGTGTTTGGAATTTGGCCGAGAGACAAATCTCGCATTAAATGATGCATTAGGCCAGTTGGGTAGGTGGCCTTGAGCTTGCGGCGTAATCATTGCGCATTATGAAAGATATTGGCCTATAGATAATATCGCACAATTATCGTGCATCAGGCCAGAGACGGCTAGCCGAATGAGTGTTGCACAATCATCGTGAAGTAAAGCAATCATTGCAAATGAAAACAATCATTACCAAGTAAAGAAAGTGTGAATTACCACAATCATTACGAAGTAACGCAATCATTACGATGAAGCACAATCATTGTGCACAATCATTGCGCACAATCATTGTGCATCAGGACATAGAGGGCTGGCAGAACGAGTGGTGCACAATCATTGTGCATCATGCCAGAGAGGGATGGCCAAAATAGTGCGCGCAATCATTGCGATGAATAGTGAAGCAGGCATGTCAATATCCTCCCCTTTCCATACTTGTAGAAATGTCAAATTAACATATATAGGGAGGGGCGGTGAGTTGAAGGTGCACTTGCGGACCATGCACCAAGTAAGCTTCATAGCTTAGCCGAAAGAGTATAAATGATGCGTAAGCCTCATCTATAGATGCGTAGCCTTGCGAAGATGGCATTTGATGATTAGGCATCACTATGCCGTGCCGCTGACCCGATGATGCATAATCATTGTGCATCTTGACTGAACAGCCAATACGGACTAGGCCATTACCATTATGCTAGGCTACGACCTTGCAATCGAGTTGATTTAAGTTCCCGTCCCTTAGAGGATGAACTACGGTCTGTGCTTGATCCCTTTAGAGTAGGGAAGGGTACGTTGGCAGCCGCAATGAGTTGGAGCATTGCCGGTCCAGCACGCTATCGCTCATATGATCTAATTATGATATGATTGCGGCAGAGTGGCCCCTCATATCATCTAAGATCGGTATATCGATGTTAGGGATGATTGTGGTATATATGCTTGCGTAGAGATTGAGAGGCTTAGTTGTATTCCAGCAAGTGGATGCTCAGACTTCCTATCAAGCTACAAAGAGCAAGTTATAGCCTATTTGGAGGTTAAAAACCCGAGTGTCGTAATTTAGCTCAAGAGGAGTCCATTTTGATGGAAACGGCCCAAAGATCAATACATTCGATCTTTAGATCCACATGGTCACCAGAATAAAGCCAAATTCCATCGTTTAGGGCATCAAATGTTCGTTTTTCCCATTTTAAGAAAGATTTTGTTTGCTTAAGAAACCCTTTGCGGATCAAGGGTGATTTGGAACGTGTGGAAGCTAAGTTAGCTGCATCATCATGATTACATAGTATGCTTGCAAGGGAAGAGCACGTGCATTGCCAGGTTTGAGCCTGTACCGTAGCTTCATCACGACGCACCGGGGGAGATTGCGGCCTGCGGGGCAACGCGCCAAAGGCTTAATTTTCCGGTCCATCACAGTTGGTATCAGAGGAAGTTCCGATAAAACTCTAGGGACTTGTGCGGAGTGGACTCGTCAAACGAACATTGTTTCCTTCTAAAGGAAATAAAGTTGTAGAGTAGGCCAACTTTTGCGCGGAAAAGAGTTTGTAACTACTATACCAGTTACTATGCGTATCGAGTTGAGCTTGTTTGAGTGTTGTGATTTTTCCAGGCCTAAGTGGCACCCCACTTACGAGTGGATATCCAGAAGAACGTGTGGGACAGTGGGTAGACAATGGGACTGATCATCCCCACACGTTGGAAACTGGCCAACGGTGTGCGTTGTCAGGCCCGGCTAGCATCTCACTTACGAGTGGCAAGCTGGATGACCGTCAGGGACGGTGGGCAATTGGAATTGTTCCACAAAGTACTGTGCTAAAATCTTGTTATTTAGATGACACCTTTCAACTTGTGAACCTTAGGGATTCCTGGGTGGTAGTATGGGATGTCATCTAGGATACCTGGTCGAGATATCCTCTTGGCACTGGCCAATTGCGATTCTTCGTATTGTTGTGGGCACTTTTGGATTCCTGGGCTGGCGGTATGAGACGGTTGCTCAGAAGGTCTAAATTGTTGTTCACGATCTTGAAGAAACCTGTGATTTTTAAGCATCTGGTATGGGACTTTTGCTCAGAAAATCCAAACCGAAGAGATTGTCCACAATAGTTTTTGTTTTGAATTTCGGGGACGAAATTCTTTAAAGGGGTGAATAAAGTAACACCCTGTGTTTTTGGCATGGCGCATGCTAAAATATGTGCCATGGCCTGAGATGAAGCTTCATCCAAAGCTTCCGTTGTTCGGTAAGAGGTAGATTGGCTTAAGGCCAATACCGTGTCAAAATGGCGCATTGTGTTTGGCATTTGGCCAAGAGCCAAATCTCGCATCAAATGATGTATTAGTCCAGTTGGGTAGGTGGCCTTGAACTTGCAGCGTAACCATTGCGCATTAAGAAAGCTATAGGTCTATAGATAATATCGCACAATCATCGTGCATCAGGCCAGAGAGGGCTGGCCGGAGTGTTGCGCAACCATTGCGAATGAACACAATCATTGCGAAGTAAAGCAATCATTGCGAATTAACACAATCATTACGAAGTAACGCAATCATTACGATGAAGCGCAATCATAGTGCGCAATCATTGCGCACAATCATTGTGCATCATGACATAAAGGGATGGCAGAACGAGTAGTGCCCAATCATTGTGCATCAGGCCTGAGAGGGCTGGCCAAAAGAGTGGCGCACAATCATTGCGATAAATAGTGAAGCAGGCATGTCAATCTCCTTCCCTTTCCATACTTGTACAAATGTCAAATTAACATATATAGGGAGGGGTGGTGAGTTGAAGGTGCACTTGCGGACCATGCACCAAGTAAGCTTCATAGCTTAGCCGAAAGAGTATAAATGATGCGTAAGCCTCATCTATAGATGCGTAGCCTTGCGAAGATGGCATTTGATGATTAGGCATCACTATGCCGTGCCGCTGACCCGATGATGCATAATCATTGTGCATCTTGACTGAACAGCCAATACGGACTAGGCCATTACCATTATTGCTAGGCTACGACCTTGCAATCGAGTTGATTTAAGTTCCCGTCCCTTAGAGGATGAACTACGGTCTGTGCTTGATCCCTTTAGAGTAGGGAAGGGTACGTTGGCAGCCGCAATGAGTTGGAGCATTGCCGGTCCAGCACGCTATCGCTCATATGATCTAATTATGATATGATTGCGGCAGAGTGGCCCCTCATATCATCTAAGATCGGTATATCGATGTTAGGGATGATTGTGGTCAAGATTGATGAGGCTTAGTTGTATTCCAGCAAGTGGATGCTCAGACTTCCTATCAAGCTACAAAGAGCAAGTTATAGCCTATTTGGAGGCTAAAAACCCGAGTGTCGTAATTTAGCTCAAGAGGAGTCCATTTTGATGGGAAACGGCCCAAAGATCAAGACATTTCGATCTATAGATCCACATGGTCACCAGAATAAAGCCAAATTCCATCGTTTAGGGCCTCAAATGTTCGTTTTTCCCATTTTAAGAAAGATTTTGTTTGCTTAAGAAACCCTTTGCGGATCAAGGGTGATTTGGAACGGTGTGGAAGCTAAGTTAGCTGCATCATGATTACATAGTATGCTTGCAAGGGAAGATGCACGTGCATTGCCTAGGTTTGAAGCCTGTACCGTAGCTTCATCAAGACGCACCGGGGGAGATTGCGGCCTGCGGGGCAACGCGCCAAAGGCTTAATTTTCCGGTCCATCACAGTTGGTATCAGAGGAAGTTCCGATAAAACTCTAGGGACTTGTGCGGAGTGGACTCGTCAAACGAACATTGTTTCCTTCTAAAGGAAATAAAGTTGTAGAGTAGGCCAACTTTTGCGCGGAAAAGAGTTTGTAACTACTATACCAGTTACTATGCGTATCGAGTTGAGCTTGTTTGAGTGTTGTGATTTTTCCAGGCCTAAGTGGCACCCCACTTACGAGTGGATATCCAGAAGAACGTGTGGGACAGTGGGTAGACAATGGGACTGATCATCCCCACACGTTGGAAACTGGCCAACGGTGTGCGTTGTCAGGCCCGGCTAGCATCTCACTTACGAGTGGCAAGCTGGATGACCGTCAGGGACGGTGGGCAATTGGAATTGTTCCACAAAGTACTGTGCTAAAATCTTGTTATTTAGATGACACCTTTCAACTTGTGAACCTTAGGGATTCCTGGGTGGTAGTATGGGATGTCATCTAGGATACCTGGTCGAGATATCCTCTTGGCACTGGCCAATTGCGATTCTTCGTATTGTTGTGGGCACTTTTGGATTCCTGGGCTGGCGGTATGAGACGGTTGCTCAGAAGGTCTAAATTGTTGTTCACGATCTTGAAGAAACCTGTGATTTTTAAGCATCTGGTATGGGACTTTTGCTCAGAAAATCCAAACCGAAGAGATTGTCCACAATAGTTTTTGTTTTGAATTTCGGGGACGAAATTCTTTAAAGGGGTGAATAAAGTAACACCCTGTGTTTTTGGCATGGCGCATGCTAAAATGTGCCATGGCCTGAGATGAAGCTTCATCCAAAGCTTCCGTTGTTCGGTAAGAGGTAGATTGGCTTAAGGCCAATACCGTGTCAAAATGGCGCATTGTGTTTGGCATTTGGCCAAGAGCCAAATCTCGCATCAAATGATGTATTAGTCCAGTTGGGTAGGTGGCCTTGAACTTGCAGCGTAACCATTGCGCATTAAGAAAGCTATAGGTCTATAGATAATATCGCACAATCATCGTGCATCAGGCCAGAGAGGGCTGGCCGGAGTGTTGCGCAACCATTGCGAATGAACACAATCATTGCGAAGTAAAGCAATCATTGCGAATTAACACAATCATTACGAAGTAACGCAATCATTACGATGAAGCGCAATCATAGTGCGCAATCATTGCGCACAATCATTGTGCATCATGACATAAAGGGATGGCAGAACGAGTAGTGCCCAATCATTGTGCATCAGGCCTGAGAGGGCTGGCCAAAAGAGTGGCGCACAATCATTGCGATAAATAGTGAAGCAGGCATGTCAATCTCCTTCCCTTTCCATACTTGTACAAATGTCAAATTAACATATATAGGGAGGGGTGGTGAGTTGAAGGTGCACTTGCGGACCATGCACCAAGTAAGCTTCATAGCTTAGCCGAAAGAGTATAAATGATGCGTCAGACTCATCTATAACTGCGTAGCCTTGCGTAGATGGCATTTGATGCTTAGGCATCACTATGCCGTGTCGCTGGCCCGATGATGCATAATCATTGTGCATCTTGACTGAACAGCCTATACGGACTAGGCCATTACCATTATTGCTAGGCTACGACCTTGCAATCGAGTTGGTTTAAGTTCCTGTCCCTTCGAGGATGAACAACGGTTTGTGCTTGATCCCTTTAGAGTAGGGAAGGGTACGTAGGAATCCACAATGAGTTGCAGCATTGCCGATCCAGCACGTTATAGCTCATATCATCTAATTGCGAGATGATTGCGGCAGAGTCGCCCCTCATATCATCTAAGCTCGGTATCTTGATGCTAGAGATGATTGTGGTTAAGCTTGATGAGTCTTAGTTGTATTCCAGCAAGTGGATGCTCAAAATTCCTATCAAGCTACAAAGAGCAAGTTATAGCCTATTTGGAGGTTAAAAACCCGAGTGTCGTAATTTAGCTCAAGAGGAGTCCATTTTGATGGGAAACGGCCCAAAGATCAATACATGTCGATCTTTAGATCCACATGGTCACCAGAATAAAGCCAAATTCCATCGTTTAGGGCATCAAATGTTCGTTTTTCCCATTTTAAGAAAGATTTTGTTTGCTTAAGAAACTCTTTGCAGATCAAGGGAGATTTGGAACGGTATGGAAGCTAAGTTAGCTGCATCATCCTTACGGAGTATGCTTGCAAGGTCAGATGCACGTGCATATCCTAGGTTTAAAGCCCGTACCGTATCTTCATCACGACGCACCGGGGGAGATTACGGCCTGCGGGGCAACGCGCCAAAGGCTTCATTTTCCGGTCCGTCACAGTTGGTATCAGAGAAAGTTTCGTAATTCTTTGAACATATATCCTCATCACAATTTTTTAGAGTAGATTGTAACAAGCTATAACCACAATCATACCTCTTAAAAAATTTTCTCAATTTTCTGTTTTCAATACAGAGAGGAGTCAGAAATTCAGCCAAGCAGGATGTTGACTTCTTTTTCTTTAGAAGACGATCAAAGAGAATGATGTACTGTGAGACTTCTTCTTAAACATCTTGTCCTTCTTCTTAATCATTTTCATCAAGAATTTCATATAACTTTTCATCAAGACGAGCTTCCCAGTTAAGTATGGGTTTAGCTGAAGAAGGAGACGTGACAGAATTCTCAAGAGAATCAGGATTTTTAACCAAAAGTTCCTGAACTGGTGATGCATGATTAGAGATAGCACTTTTGTCCATATCAGATGTATTTAATGTGTTTTCCTGCTCTGATACCAATTGAAAATGCAGGGGTATAACAACCACACCCAACAACTCGTTTGGCAATCTGAGAGGACTTACTTGAATATACTTTCTAGAGAATCAACTAGACAGTCATACTCAATCTAGAGAAAAGTATATACAAAAGTTTATATCTATATCTCTTAATTCAATCTGTAATCAGCAAATAGAAATTTGCGAGCCCGATTGAATATAAGAGAAGTATCTTGAACGGTACCAAAGACCAATGTTCAAGGATAAATCAATTTCAATCAACAACCAAAGGTTGGATTTCCGAATTGATCGATACAACGCACAACCTGTGATATTTCAATTATATAACAAAATATAATGCGGAAAAGAAATAACACAGACACATGAATTTTGTTAACGAGGAAAACCACAAATGCAGAAAAACCCCGGGACCTAGTCCAGCTTTGAAAACCAAATTGTATTAAGCCACTACAGACACTAGCCTACTACCAATGAACTTCGGACTGGACTATAGTTGAACCCTAATCAATCTCACACTGATTCAAGGTACAGTTGCGTTCCTTACGTCCCTGATCCCAGCAGGATACTACGCACTTGATTCCCTTAGATGATCTCACCCACAACCAAGAGTTTCTACGACCCAAAGTCGAAGACTTGATAAACCAATCTGTCTCACACATAAAAGTCTATTGGATAGATAAATCTGTCTCCCACAGAAATACCTATGAGTTTTTGTTCCGTCTTTTGATAAATCAAGGTGAACAGGAACCAATTGATAAACCGGTCTTATATTCCCGAAGAACAACCTAGTATTATCAATCACCTTACAATAATCTTAATCGATTAACGAAACAAGATATTGTGGAATCACAAAAGATGAGACGAAGGTGTTTGTGACTACTTTTCTATATTGCCTATCAGAGATATAAATCTCGAACCAATTCTTACAATTGTAATCAACACGATAGAAACAGCAATATCAGATCACGCAATTACATAGAAAATAGTTGGGTTTGGCTTCACAATCCCAATGAAGTCTTCAAGTCGTTAACCTACAGGGTCTCGTGAGAAACCTAAGGTTAAAGGAAAATCGACTCTAGCTATGCAACTAGTAACACACTGAAGCGTGGGGATTAGGTTTCCCAGTTGCTAGAGTTCTGCTTTATATAGTTTTCAAATCATGGTTTGCAATCTAATTTATCTTGGTAAAAAGCCTTCAATATTCACCGTTAGATGAAAAACCTGATTCAACCAAGCTAATATCTTTCAACCGTTAGATCGAACTTAGCTTGTTACACACAAATGAATTGTACCCTCATTTAGGTTTATGTAACCGTTCCTAAATGTGTACACCATGTTTGCTCAACAATAGTTAACCGAGGTTAGCCATATGATCACTCTCATATAAACCTTGTTCATCTTAACTATAATTAGTACAAATGACTCAAATGAAACTAGTTAAAGAGTTGTTCAATTTTTGTATTCTCATAGAAGTATACAATAACACAATTGAAGCAAAATCGGTTTGATTCACTTGAATCAATTCATGAACATTATAGCCACGGTTTACAAAGATTGCATTCGTTATTATATAAATGTTTAAGTTCATGTACACAACTGATTTTAGAACTTTAACCTTCAAGTATGCAAACGAGTACGCATACTTGAAATACCCGGACCAAGATTGGGTTTCGCTATGCAAACGGGTACGCGTACTTCCAATCCCAGCAGAAATATTCGGACATGAACCATACGTCAGTAACCGAACGGGTGCGCATATTTAGGTTCCTGGATTTCTCAAGCCAACATGTACGCATACGGGTACGCATACTATGATTCCCGGACATGGATTACATATGTGAAAGAGTACACAACATGTCATATCCATTAATATTTAAGTGTTCTAAACTCTTATTTCAATCATTGAAACTTTTTTAGAGGATGACAATAGTTGTTTTCACACACTATTAGCATCAAAGCAATTTTTAAGTTATTGAAATAATCATAACGAAACATTCCAAGTCTATACCAAATGATTGTATCACACAAACCATGTAAGATGTTACTAGGCAATTTTTCACATGATCATCTTTTGACTTGCGTCAAGAATATAAGATGAACTTGGTCGAAGCGAAATCTTTCCAACACATATTCCGAGAAATATGTAAGCGAGTTAAACTCAGCTCGAAATCTCAACTGTGTATAATAGAAAACTATATCGTAACACGACTTATGTCTCAATACAGGAGATAAAGTAGAAATAGACTTTCCAAGTGATAGATGAGTTTCAGTCTCCACGTACCTTTTGTTGATGAAGTTCCACAAGCTCTCCTTAGTAGTTATTCATCTTCACATGATGAACGTCGTGAAGTCTAAGGCTCAACTTCACAATATATGTCCTAGTACGAGACATCTATAAGTAGACTAGAAATCAAGACTTATAGTTTTGATCACTAACATTGACAAACATGCTTGAGATAACAACACATGTGGGTTCGACCGAGCAGTGCTCTAACAGTAATGAAAATAAAAATAGGGGATTAGAGTTGATGATTATGATTTTCAGAACCTGAGGAATTTTTCTAATGTTTTTGATTTGCATGATCTTGAGTTTTCTTGCCCTAGATTTACCTGGTCTAATATGAGAAAATATTCTGATCTTAATCTTGAGAGACTGGATAAACGTCTTATTGACCACTCTGATGAGTGTCTTATCCCTAAACTCTTGGATATGGTGAAAAACGATTTGCTGGTTTTTACGGAATTGAGGAGACGACCATGCGGAGGAGACTCCTTGAACCGAACGAAATGCTTAACCTCACACAGATGCACTGCAAGAAGGGAGTGCTTTAAGTTCGAGAGATCAATCTATAGGACTCCGGCCTAAACCAAGACAATGGTCGTTCCAGAGTCAATTCGGTCACAAGATAGGATGGGTCAATCTGTAGGAGGGAAGCTAAGAAATGTGTGAGATCAATGGTGATCGAAGATTGTAGGTGTGTTGTGTATTCTGCGTGAAGAAATAAGATAAGTTTTGATTGATTGAATTTGCTATGTTGAGAGTAATTGCTCAGATGTTGAGTTCTTAATCTCTTGTTGTCTGTTTGACGAATGATTGTCTTGTCCCTTCAACCATGATTCAGAGACTTATTTATATTGCCAGAATTGTAAACACCTAGATCCCATGAAGTATGGCAGTTGCTGGAGTCAAAGAGTAGGTAAGTGGGAAATCGTGTCAAAACCAGTTGCTCATCGTGCGGAGACTTGGTTAGTTTTCCATCCACTACTTTGCTAACTCCTCCAACTGATTGCACGACTTTCTCATATTCTCATCGTGTGTATGAACACACGTTCCGTAGACCTCCATACCAAAAACCTAGTTAATATCCCACATATGACATGATTGACATCTCTTGATTGTGGAGTCAGTTTCTGACTTTATGGGACGATGATTCCTTGTATTGCTGAGTTGAAGGTGATTTGCAAATGTTCGGAGACTCATGAATTGAACATGCCTGCTGAGACAAAAGTATATTGTCGAATAAATGTTGATAACTTAAGGTGAGAAAATGTTGTTGAGTTGTTGAATATTGATAGTTGAACCAATATTCCTTAGTCTGAGCAAATATTGCTCATGTGATCAAGTGTTACTCGACTGTTGAATTGTTGGTGTCAGGACCAGATAAGATAAAATATTAATCTAAGACACTGGCAGCTATGCCGAGCATAATAATAAAAGTTTTGGTCACTGGATCATCATAAAGTTATTAGTATTTGAATCTGCTCAGAATTATGTTTTGCAGAGCTCTGGATTCGAAACCCTAATTTTTGATCAATCGGTGATTTATTGAAAATAAACCACAGGGTGAAGGAGGGACCGTCTACATGGGATTACGAGTCGACAATGTGACGCCTACATGCTCAAATGAGCAAAATACCAAAATCTCTCGAAGACCAGTTGGTCAAAGGATGATTAAATGATGGTTTAATCATTTATTAAAATAGTGCTCGTGTGAGCGTTAGATAGTAAAACCTGATTATGGAGAGATGAGGGACCGACCCTTGGTGGTCATGGGACCAGCTGATGGTCGTTTGAGCAAACTCCAAGTTGTTTGAGAAGAGTTTGGACCCAATATGAGCAATTGAGAAAATTAGGTCAAAATTATTAAAACATGTGGGACCGGTATTTGCAAGCCTTAGGGCCGACCTTGGTCGGTCAAGGAGACATGCCCGTGTCACCATAATGTCCGTGTCTCAGTCCTGAGAGTTTCGATATTTTCTGATGCGTGTTTGAGCAACATTTTGAGAAAATATGAAGGATTCAGGGTTTTGCTGAAACTGGGGAATCTTCATGAGATGATGAAAAATAATTAATAAAATAGAGAATTTCAAAGTGTGGGACCGGACACGTCTAGGGCATGGCCGGACAGCTAGCAAGCTTGGTCCCGCAACACCTTTCCCAATTTTATGTATTTTCCCTAATGTGAAGGAAATACCATGAAACTGAGGAATTTCATGAAGTTAAGGAATTTCCATGAGATTACGTAAATAATAATAATAAAATAGGGAGTCATGAAGTGTGGTACCGGCTATGGCCAAGGCATGGCCGGCCGGCCGGCCAATGGGCACGGTCCCATGTCACGTTCCCTAATTTTATAATATTTTCATGATTTTAGGGAAATATCATGAAATCAAGGAGTTTGTTCAAACTAAGGATTTTCCTTGAAGTGAGGGAGTTTCCATGAGATGAGGGAAACAAATAATATTAAAATAATGAGACAAGGGCGTGTGGGACCGGCCACGGCTAGAGCATGGCCGGTCGGCCGGCCAATGATCCCGTCACGTGAGCTTTTCCCTAATTTTATATTATTTTTCATGAGTTGAGGGAAATATCATGAAATCAGGGAATTTTCATGGGATGAGGGAAATAATAATATAATAAGGAATCATGAGGTGTGGGTCCGGCCACGGCTAGGGCATGGCGGCTGGCTAGTGGGCCCGGTACCGCGACACCTTTCCTACATTTTATTATTTCTTTGATACAAGGAAACACCATGAGACTGGGGAGTATCCTTGAGACGAAGGAGATTTGTTCAAATGAAGGGATTTTCATGAGATCAGAGAAAAATAATAAAATATGATAAAAATATAAAATTGGGCGTGGGACTGACCACGAATTGAAGTAACGAAATATTATGAAGAACGTAGAATATTCCTGAATATTCAGTTAATGAATTTAAGGATTAGAGATAATTAATTGATGTCTTTATACTTGTAGGCATGTTGTCTAGGAGCATTAATTATCTGAGAATTGAGTAATATGAGCTTGTTGAAGTGTCATACTTATTACATATAGTCATGGAAAACGTTGTTGCATCCTGAAGACGTTATCGCTCTATACTAGCAGGCAAGCTGTCTAGGAGCCGTCCAATCATAATCATTCTATACAAATGTCTTTTATATAGTCAGGGAGAACATTGTTACATCCTGAAGACATTATCGCGCTATACTAGAAGGCAAGTTGTCTAGGAGCCGTCCAATCATTCGATTCTATATAAAAGTAATTACTGAAATTGCTTAGTATTCATGAGATATGTCGTTGTCTCAGTTGAGAGACTGCACATCTACATATGCTCTGAGAGACATTATTCTCAGTCAGAGATTCTTGCGTCATGAAATTTCATGCTTCGATGAGAGACATGAGCCTCAATACTCATCTAATTGCTGGATCAGGAGTATGTATAGTTATGGTTTTACGAATTTAGCCTTTGTCGAAAATCCACCATCTACAACTCTGTGTTAATAATTTTCCCAGATATTCTTCAGACCATTGTCCTATGCACATATATTTCAACTTTGAGGATATTTGTATGCCCAGACCTTTTCATTTAATAACCATGTGGATTGAGGATCCTTTGTAGAGATATAATAGATAACTCTTGTTCTGTCGATGTGGTGGGATCTCCTGCCTATAAACTTAAAGCTAAACTCTTAAATACAAAAAAAAAAAAAAAGGCCTATGTGATTGGAATAAATCCTCCTTTGGAAGTATACAAACCAATATCTCTACCACTAGAGAGGAACTTGTTCAAGTTCAAACTTCCAATCCAACTGACTCTAGCTCCATTTCCAGACTTAGATCCAGATTGGAATATCTCTACAATCTATAAGAACTTTACTAGAAGGATAAATCTAAGGAGGAGTGGATTATGGAAGGAGATAGAAATTCTCCTTATTTCCATAGAGTCACTCTCTTCATAAGAAAAAAAAATGCCATTAGTTGGATTAAAGACTCTTCTGGCACTATTCTAACTGATATAAATAGGATAGGAACTTCCGTTGTAGACTACTTTAAAACTCTTTACTCTTCTCACCCTCAACAGTTTCAGGATGAGATTCTTCAAGATCTCTTGGTGAAATTCACAGATGCCGATAATTCTCATTTGAATTCTCTTCTTACTGCTGAGGAAATTAAGAATGTTGTTTTCAAATGGGAGGAAAAAAGGCCCTGGCCATGATGGCTTCACTTGTCTATTTTATCAGAAGTACTGGGATATTGTTGGTGAGACTGTTATTGATATGACCCAGACTTGTTTTAGAACTGGGCACATAGCTAAAGTTTTTAATCACACCAACATTTCCCTTATTCATAAAGTTCCCATTGCTGAACTGGTCTCTCAATATAGACCTATAGAGCTTTGTAACTTTATTTATGAGATTTTTTCTAAAACTCTAGCTAATATATTGAAACCTTTTATGAACACTATTATCTCCCAAATTAAGAGTGCCTTTGTCCCTAAGTTGAGTATTTGAGATAACATTCATCTAGCTAATGAGGCTATATTTGTTGTTAACCATCATGTTAAAACTGAAGGAATTGATGCCATAAAACTTGACATGTCCAAAGCTTATGACAAGATGGAATGGTCTTTTATTGAAAAAGTTTTAATTAAGATGGGTCTTTCTGATCATTGGGTCAATCTCATACATCAATGTGTTTCCTCTGTTTCCTATTCTATTCATCTTAATGGTATCCCTACTAGGCTTATCAAACCTGAGAGAAGCCTAAGACAAGGAGACCCCGTGTCCCTTTACCTCCATATCATTTTTTCTTATGAGGTATCCTCTTATATTGATGCTCTTTCTAGGAAAGGTTTGGTTGAAGGCATCAAAGTGTGTAAAGATGCTCCTGCAATAGATTATCAAGGTTATTTCCCTCAACGATGGCATACTTCTTAGAGTCGTATCTAAATGGCAGTGATCTGAGAATTTTCAGCACAATGTCCTTTACAGGAATAGTCTTACCCAATGCAAAAGATGCATTAACAATTTCAGAAAGTTTGTGATTAAACTCATCAAATTAATCTTCATCTGCCATACGAAGGTTTTTCCAATCGGAATTAAGGTTTTGAAGCCTAGCTTCCTTTTCACTGGTATTACCTTCGAATACGGTTTATAAGATATCCCACGCATCTTTAGACCTAGTGCAATTTGACACATGGTGCTGATGATTTGGGTTAATGGCATGTATGATGGCATTCAAACCGTCGGAGTTTTGCTTTGCAGCAAGTATCTCAGCAGCATCGTATTCTCCAATATTCTTTGGAACAGTAGCGTTACCTATTGCCACAACGGGAGCATCATAGCCATAAACAATATATCCCCATGATTGAAAATCACGCGCTTGAAGAAAAGCTCGCATAGCAATTTTCCACCATAAGTAATTAGAGCCATCGAATACTGGTGGTACATTAATAGAGATAGCACCTCGGTCCATAGAGTCAGATCGCTACAAACACAGACTTGTAAGGTCTCTAAACATGTTTGCCTGCTCTGATACCAATTGAAAAAGCGGAGGTACAACAACCTCACCCAATATTTCGATTAGCAATCTGTATGGAAAAACTCTAATATACTTTTAAGAGAATCAACTAGACAGCCAGACTCAATCTTAATAAAAATTATATAAAGGAGTTAATATCTCTATCTCTCGATTTGATTTATACTCAAGCAAATAGAAATATGAGAGTCTTTATCAAATACTAGAGAGATAACTTGGATAGTACCAAAGACCAATATCCAAGTGTCAATCAATTTAAATCAACAACCAAAGGTTGGATATTCTAATTGATTGATCCTAACGCACAACCTGTGATATTTCAATTATATAACAAAATATAATGCGGAATAGAAATAACACAGACACCAGAAATTTTGTTAACGAGGAAACCGTATACGCAGAAAAACCCCAGGACCTAGTCCAGATTGGACACCACACTGTATTAATCCGCTACAGACAATTGTCTACTACAAACTAACTTCGGTCTGGATTGTAGTTGAACCCTAATCAATCTCACACTGATTCAAGGTACAGTTGCGCTCCTTATGTCTCTGATCCCAGCAAGATACTACGCACTTGATTCCCTTAGCTGATCTCACCCATAACTAAGAGTTGCTACGACCCAAAGTCGAAGACTTTAATAAACAAATTTGTATCACACAGAAAAATCTATGATAATAGATAAATCTGTCTCCCACAGATAAACCTATGAGTTTTTGATCCGTCTTTTGATAAATCAAGGTGAACATGAACTAATTGATAACCCGGACTTATATTTTCGAAGAACATCCTAGTATTATCAATCACCTCACAATAATCTAAATCGTATGGTAAAGAAACTAGATATTGCGGAATCACAAACGATGAGACGAAGATGTTTGTGATTTCTTTTTATCTTGCCCTATCGGAGATATAATTTCAAGTAAATTATTCAATTGAAATCGTACGATAGGAAATGGCAAGATCAGATCGCTCAACTACAAGAGAAGTAGTTTCGTCTGGCTTCACAATCCCAATGAAGTCTTTCAGTCGTTAACCTACAGGGTCTCGAGAAGAAACCTAAGGTTAAAGGAGACTCGACTCTAGAAAACCAACTAGTATCACACAGAAGTGTGGGGATTAGTTTTTCCAATTGCTAGATGTCTCCTTTATATGGTTTTCAAATCAGGGTTTGCAATCTAAGTTACCTTGGTAACAAAGCATTCAATATTCGCCGTTAGATGAAAAACCTAATTCAACCAAGCTAATATCTTTCAACCGTTAGATCGAAACTTAGCTTGTCACACACAAATGAAATGTATTCATTTAAGTTTGAGTAACCGTACATAAACGTGTACACTTAGTTGGTTCACAAATAGTTAATCAATGGTTATCCATATGAGCACTTTCATATTAACCGTATTCATATTTCTCATAACTAGTTCAAATGACTCATAAGAACTAGTTGATAGAGTTGTTCAATTGCTTAGGTCTTTATTCATAGACACAATTGAAACAAAATCGGATTGATTCACTTGAATCAATTCATGAATAATATACCCATTGTTTGCAAAGATTGCATTCCTTATAATTTATTGTTTTAAATTCATGAACTACCGATTTGAGAAATAACCAGCTTGGGTACGCGTACGTGTATGCGTACCTTAGCTACCGGATTTGAGTTGGCTTTGGTTTCCAAACTCAGCAGAAATTTTCGGGTATGAAAACCGTGGGTACGCGTACGGGTATCGTACCTAAGGTGACTGGTTTACTAGTTTTCAAACTATAAGCTCAACAGAAATTTTCGGTATGAAAACATCCGCTGGTACGCGTACGGGTACGGGTACTCAACCTGTTTCCTTCACGAATACCGCATGCACACATATGCAAGCACTTGGTTTACGGCACATGTATTTATACACTTATGTGCGAACACACTATATATGCTTATATCCATAGATGGTAATCTCAACTCTACATTTCAATCATTGAAACATTCTTCTATAATGTTAAAACAATCGTTATTCACGACTATCGTCATCAAAGCTTTCAAGATTGAAACGTCATCATGACTTTTGTCACTGGTATAGATGAAAATGGTTAAAGCAAAAGCTTACCGACACATATTTCGAGAAAAAGATAGGCGAGTAAACTCCGCTCGAAATAACAAATGTGTATGTATGAAAACTATCATACTTATACGACTTTGTCTCAAGAGTAGGAGATAGAATATACCTTTGAGTGATAGATAAGTTCAAGTCTACACATACCTTTTAGTAGGATGAAGTTCCACCTGTTCCTCGAGTAGTTCTTCGTCTTCGTAAGATGATCTTCATGGACACTGGAGCTCAACTACACTTAACTATCCTAGACCGAGACTTAGTCATAAGTAAACTAGAAATCAAGACATATAATTTTGATCATTAATATTGAAAAACATGCTTGAGATAGGAACGCATGCGAGTTCGACCGAGCAATGCTCTAACAACAAGTAAAACCTAAACAATTGTCGCATGCGCATTTCAGAGAAGAAAATTGATATTTGTATTATTCGTTAGGTCCTAAAAATAGTTGAACCCCAAATCTTTTGTTTAGTATATTTATCGCAAAATATCAATTACATTTTAAAACTTTACTAGACAAAAGTTTGATTATTAAATAGGAAGAATATTATTTTTTTTCGACCGATAAGTAATATTATGGTGCTGACGAGTTCTGAACTCAGGTCACTAGGATCATCATCTAATGACTTTATCATTGTACTACAATGACATCGACAAAGTTATAAAAGAACAAATAATACAAACGATGTTCAACTATTATGGAATGCCCTTTTACTAACTCTGTTTGGAAGATCTCCTAAGGTCAGAATTCAAAAATCTTTGGGAATAATAGCAGCTTCACTGTTTGGTTAAATTCTTGGTTTACTATGACTCATGGTAGAATAAATTGTTAGAAGTAATATGCAACTACTTGTTGGCATATCTGGGAGTCTCAATGTGACAATATTTTTAGGAAAATTGTGAAGAATCCTTATCAAACTGTTAAGGATACAAAACACCATCTTTGTGACTACAACCGTATCCACAAAATGCCTGCACATACTCCCAAAAATATGCACTTTCAAATACCAGAAATCCTCAAATGATATGGCCAATACAAAACAATCTTAGAGCGTCTTTTGGAGTTATCATCAATATTTGCACTCTTCAGAAACCATAACTTTATATTAATTACACTTTTCTAATTGTTGAAGATATTAGAAGAAACCTCTTGGAGAAAGATGGAAGTAAGGATATCATGGAGCATACATAGCAACAAGAGGTTCGGACCTAGCTTTTGAGTGGAACAGGGTAATATATCACACTAACATTCAAATAAAAAGTGAAGATATGACCACTATCATCAAGATTAACTTGCTCTACATAAAACAATTCAAGAAAGACTCATGAAGTTCTCCAACTACTATGAGAGCTATTAAAGAAATTTTGAGGATACTACTTATACTTATATTTATTTTGTTTTGTTAAAACGTAGGGTAACTCATAAAACCTTGAATTATTTTTCTTTTAATCTTGTTATGGCATGTAAGGACTCCACTCTTTATAGGAGTCAAAACCAAGTTTTCGGGTTTGGTTCTCTCCATAGACAAGTCAGTGACATTGAAGTAGTATCTTTATAAGCTTGCTTATGCTTTCGTATTAAAAAAAAGGTTCATCAAATATGTGTGGTTTCCATTATTGAGATATATATACACCTCTCTGATAAGAATGTATATTAGCTTGATAATAATATCGATCGAATAACTAAAACCATCTTCAAAATCTGGACTCGATATACATTTTTATCCAAAATAGTCAGGACACCTTGTCAAACCATGTCAAATAAGGGGATTATCAACGGATCCCCTCTCTTTATTTAATTATTTTTATTGGGTAAATATTGTTTGTCTCATATGGTTTTTTTTATTGTACCACGCACTTACAATGTTGATTCTCGGATCGAATACCAATCCATATAAAACTATTGTTCATTTGAGTCCAAGTATTAAGAAGAAAAATTGAAGGAAAAGGAAAAACCCAAAAATTTTCTAGAATCACCACCAAAAACCTAAATTTGTGAGGGTGTAGGAGAAAATATTGTGGTCATCCTTGGCTTGTTCACAAATATAATTTTTAGCTAATCTTGGGTGAGGGATGGGGAATGCACTTTGGTGCTCGGTTAAATGAGAAAGTAAATAGGAAAACCCTGAATAGATGGATACTAGAGGTTAGTACTAGACTAAAGACGCATGTTTTACCATCACCCCCTTTTCAATTTTGAGTATGTGGCAAGCTAGTGTTTGTCGCGATATCTAAGGGTTTATTCTCAACTCACTGTTAGTTAAGTTGGTTCATTTAATTTCGATCTCCATCCACGAAATCATCTACATACATGTTATAAAAGTCAGTAATGTAATTTTAACATATATGTAGTAATGACAAATCCTACGGTAATTAACAAATAAATAAATTCATTCATCTAGGCAAACTTGTGCTACTATGAGAATATGCATTCGCCGACGGAGCATATAACGCACAGTTAAATTTGGGATGTGTGGCCAAGAATACTATTTATGAATATCCTAATTACATTAGCGTCTAAGCATAGACGACTGTGACGGTTCTTAACGGTCTTATAATGACGACTATGACTGTTTTCAACCGTCAATGTTTAGACACCATCTCTATATCAGAGTTTCAACTATCCATAAAATTCATTTTGATCAATACGTTAATCAATTTTATTAGTTAATTGGTAGGACTTGAAAGAGTACCTACGACTATGTCAAACTGCAAGTGCACAGTGTCACAATGTAACACAGGGAAAGCACAGGTCGATTCACAGGGACAAGGTGGGTGTAAAGCTGAAACTATGGTCTCACTTAAAATGATTCTAAACAAGAAAGAGTAACCAAAATGGGGGTTGTTTTGATGTGTCGATACGACAAGTATGAATGATTATACTACACAAACAATATTATAATGCAATTAGAAAGCACTAGGGCAGTCGAATCCACTGCTTAACCTGCACTAGATAATTCAGTTATGGATATTACTCTTGTCCTTTTAATGAATAGCGGTGAGGATTCGTGTCTTCCGCTTATTCAAGGTGATCTGAAGATGGATGACTAATCACAACTAAAGTATTTATCCTAAGAAATAATTGTCTGATTAAAGCACAACTATTCAAAGCATAAATCAATTCATTTAAGCATGAGTTGCGGCACCACAACATAGAATTGTTCCAACTACCTAGGTTGCATGAAAAACAAGGTGAAAGTAATATGTTGTATCACAAAGATTAAATCTATCCTTAAGCAGTTAAGCACAACAAGAACAAATTCATAACCAAAATTATCTGATATTAGATTAAGAGCTTCATCTAAGCCCTAGTTAGAAAATTAGAACATTATAAGAACTGAAAAATAAACCTAAATACTACAGCTTGGTGCACCGGCTACTCCGGGCCTCTAGGGTTGAGCTCTGGCTAACCCGCATACCCTCCCAACACCCACACACACATTCTATTTATACCCCAAAATTAGGGTTCATACAATTTCCCCCAAATTCCCAAATTAGGGTTTACATTGAAAATTAAAATTAAAGCTCACCCGTCTCTGCTTTTGTTGTCTCCTCTGTCGAACCCATCTCTCTTCTGCGTCTCTGATGCTCTTCCTCTGCTCCTATTGTTCCCTACTGATGCCCTAGCTAGCTGTTTTACAAACTCCACACCCTAGGGTTTCACGGGATGTGAAATGGGCAAAAAATCTAGCCTAGAGAGATGGTGGTGTTGTCGGGTGAAGAGATGGTGGTGGCAGTGATGGAACTGGTGGTGGAGCAGTTCTATGCAATTTGGGGAAGATGGAGTTTGGGGAAAAGAGAGAAGAGATCGATGGATTTTGGATTGGGGAGTGTTTGGTTGGGAAGAGGGTATTTGGTTGATAGGGTGTTGAGCGGGTGTATCAAAATTTGATGATCGGTGATGAAAAGCATAGGATGAAAAGGTGATGGAGTGATCCAACGACGCGATGGAATGGATGTGGAGCGACCGTTGGATGATGAGATACATCAAAATTGACGGCGAAGATCGGGGTTAGGTGCTATGATGTTAGACAGGGACTTCAGAGTTCGATGTACTCTGATGAAGCGACCGTTGGATGATGGAATGGATCCAATCTGACGGCTCTCATGGAAATGGGTATGGATATTGGAAATGGATTTGGGTAAGGGTTTTGGGCCTTGGGTATGCCAAGCCCATATCTTCTTTAAGGACAATTCTTCCTCTTCAAGCCCATTTCTAGTTGATCCGGCTCTTACAAACATCATTCTTCGCTGCCTTTCTGCGGGAGTCTTTGCCGTTTCTTTGCTCTTTTCGCTCCGTGAGTTAACCAGGCTTTATTTAGTACCTAAAAATGCAAAATTAATTAAGAAAAATATTTATTCTTGAAAACAACGAAAACAAAGAATATGGAATAAAATGGAGCGTTAGTGCACAAATGATGAGTTAAATGTCAATAAAAAGGTGCAAATATATACAATATTTGGCACTCATCAAATACCCCCAAACCTGAATTTTACTTGTCCTCAAGTAAAACAAAACTAAGAAAATCCTACCTATACCACTGTCGCTGGTCTCTCGATTGCATTTAGCGAATGAAATAATCCTTTTAAACCACTAAGTGTCCCTAGTGGACGAGTTGAAGTCTCGTGAAGGTTTGCTTAGAACGTACCTACAAAGTTCTAGGACAAAATATAAGCTCAGATTCCATGAAATGTGACATGTGCAAGACAGTAGAAGCTCACAGCAAAATGGAGATGTCAATCTAGCTATCAAAGGAACAATCCTAGCACTGAAAACAAATAAAGGCGTGTGATAAGAGTGTAAAGTGTATCTACACATGTGTAAAGAAAGATCGGATGTTATGACTACTAATCACCAAGAGATAGTTTCTCAGGCTAAGAACCGAGGTCGAAATCTAGCTAGCTGTCCGGACTTTACGAGAATTGTGAATGAGTTGGAGGTATTTCACAATTACTCGCGTTGTACATCAATGGCATACACCCTTCCTTGCTTATAACACAAAAACACAAAAGATGACTCTTTACATGACTCTTATTTACATTGACTACTCTCTTTTATTTTTGGAACAAGAGAGGATGGAATTGATAAATACTTGATTTTTTTTTTTTTTAATTTACAACATGATAACTCTTTTGATACATAAGCAAAAAGAAACAAAAATTACATGACACTTTGCAAGAGGTAGCCCTTTTTGATGCACCCAGTTAAATTCGATGGTTGTCTTTCTTAATGTAACCTCCACCTTCTATCCCAACCAACCAAAGAACAAGCTAGTCAAGTTTCGTTCAGTATTCTAAAGTGATTGGCAATCGTGACTTCCGATAGAACACCTCAAGGATGAGGCTATACATGTATTGGTAGATCGTGCGCGTGCAAGTTTCTTATCACTATGTGAATTGTGCTAGAATCAGGGTGCCTAAATATATAGACTAAGAATCCTTATGTTTACATACATGCACAAGAGTCAACATTTCAAGGTAAATGAGCTCCATTTTTATGTGTTTTTTTTCAAATTTTTTAAATTTTTATTTTCATTTTTTCATTTTTTTTTCCAAAAAGAAAGAGTTCTGTTTTCAATTATAGCATGTTATCAAAGTATCTACTTTTCACCCCTAAACCTAAACTAAACATTGTCCTCAATGTTTCTAATGATAAAAAGATTTATAACTTGGACAAATCAGAAGAACATGTTGAGTTTTGAGAGAAAGGAAAGAGATTACCCGATTTGACGAAAGAAAGAACCGAACTCCATTATTCATGGTAAGAATCCAACATATTTCAGCCGCGATCACCATGGAGTAGCAAAATATATACAGAAATGGAAAAAGAAATCAAGTCAAAGTGACTCAACCTGAAGATTTTGAATCTTCAGGATTATATACAAAAATTCACTATATACATAAAGTCTAAAGAGTTGAGGATCAACCCAAAAGACAAAGTGTTGAAACATAGACAGTTTCAAAACACTAAAATTGGACAGTTTCACTGTATAAAAGATAAAGAAGAAAGCAATACGGAGATTTCAGAGGTTCGAAAATATTTTAAGAAACGAAGGTGAATGATAAACTTGAAGAGGAAGTTTAGAAATGAAAGCAATAATAGATTGATAATAATCTTCTTCAATAATAATGTGTTTGTCTTCAATGAAGATGCATGTTTATATATGCTTTAACAACCGACTAAAAGTCTAAATAAAGAATTTGAACTAAAATAGAATTCATAAACATGGAATAAACGAAAAGAGTTCTAAGAAAACTAGAAAACAGAAAAAAGTCTAGAAGCTTCTGAGCTTAAGCTGAGAATGATAAGGGATGTCCTGCATCATTCCCCCCTTCTTGAAAAGAACTCGTTTCTGAGTTAAAAGTAGTAAGAAAAAGATAATTATCACCATAAAAGGTGAATATCTCTTGAACATTGAATACATTAGAGATGTTCCAGTCTTTAGGTAAGTCAATGACATATGGATTGTCACTGATTTTCTTCAAAATTTTAAAAGGTCCATACTTTTTCATCTTAGTATTGTTATAAGTGCCAACTGGAAATCTTTCTTTACGTATATGAATCATGAACAGATCTCCTTATTTAAATGTATTTAATCTCTTATGCTTATCTGCAGCATCCTTGTATTTAGCATTAGATTCTTCGAGTTTAGCTTTGACATCATGATGTAGTTGAGAAGCTTATTCTAAGAGATTATCAGCTTTGATGTTGGAAGTATGTAAGTTAGGAAGTACAACTAAGTCTAATACATGATTAGGTACCTTAGAGTAAACAATTTTAAATGGAGTTTTACCTATGGATCTGTTCACTGAAGTATTGAATGGAAACTCCATATGAGGTAGTAAGGTATCCCATTGCTTACTGTTATCCACGCATTTAGCTCTAATTAAATTTCCCAAAGATCTGTTTACTACTTCAGTTTGTCCATCAGTCTGTGGATGAGAAGTAGTACTGAACTGTAATGTAGTACCCAAACGTATCCATAATGTCTTCCAAAAGTAACTCAGAAATTTGGTATCTCTATCATAAGTAATGGACTTTGGAACGCCAACAAACGTATTATTTCTTTAAATAATAAAGATGCAATACTTGAAGCATCAATAGACTTTTTATAGGCAATAAAATGTGCCATTTTGGAGTATCTGTCTACCACAATCATCACAGAGTCATTCCTCTTGTTGTACGGGGTAGATCAAGAATAAAGTTCATGCTGATATCAACCCATGGAGCGTCTGGTATTGGTAAAGGGGTATATAGTCCAGTATTCTGAATTGTACCTATAGCTTGCTGACAAACCATGCATTTCATAACATATCTTTGCACATCACGTTTGAGAGAAGGAAAAAAATACCTTTCTTCAAGAAGTGCAATAGTTTTATCTCTGCCAAAATGACCACCAAGACCACTTCCATGCAGTTCACGTATTAAATGATGTAAAGAACCATTAGGAATACAAGGGCGATTACCTTTAAATAAAAAACCATCTTGGATGAGAAAGTCATCAACTCCATGAGATGACGAAATGCATTGCTCGCAGAGTAACTTGAAATCTGTATCTTCAGCATAGATGTATTTGATGTAATCAAAAGAAAAACTTTCCTTACGAATAGTAACCAAAAGATGACTTCGTCTTCTTAAAGCATTTGCAACTTGATTCTGTTTTCCACTCTTGTGTTTAATCAAAAAAGTATACTTGTTAATTGTTGAAAGCCATCTATTACGCATACGATTAACTTTAGCTGAAGTCTGAAGATATTTTAATACATGATTATCAGTATTGATGACAAACTCACAATGAACCAAATAAGTGTGCCATTGTTTGAGAGCTTGGACAAGAGCAAGTAACTCTAACTCATATGTAAACCACTTTTTTTGTATCTCAGAATTTTTTCACTATGGTAAGCAACTAAATGTCCTTCTTGAGATAAAAATGCTCCAATTCCAATAATAGAAGCATCACAATCCACTTGAAATGGCTTGGAAAAGTCATGCATGGCAAGAATAGGAGTTGAACATAATTTGTCTTTAAGTGTATTAAAACTTCTATCAGCAGCTTCAGTCCAAGTAAACTTTTCCGTTTTCAAACAATCAGTAAGAACGGCACCAATGGTGATGAAATTCTTCACAAAACGCTTATAAAAAGAAGTTAAACCATGAAAGCTTCTTACCTCTTTGATACAAGTGGGAACATGCCATTCCACAATAGCTTTGACTTTAGAAGGATCTACATGAATACCCTTAGAATAGATGACATAACCCAAAAATGTGACTTCAGGTGACATAAATGTGCATTTCTTCAAATTCACAAACAAAAGAATGAGTAGATAACACCGTAAAAACTTGAGAAAGATGGCCCAGATGTTCCTTGAGAGAGTGACTAAAAATCAATATGTCATCAAAGTATACAATCACAAATTTACTCAGAAAGGGTTGTAAAACTTGATTCATGAGACTCATAAAAGTACTTTGTGCATTAGATAACCCAAATGGCATAACAAGCCATTCATATAACCCTTCTCTTATCTTGGAAGCAGTCTTCCATTCATCTCCTTTTCTGATTCTAATTTGATGATATCCACTCCTAAGATCAAGTTTGGTGAAAATAATTGACCCAGAAAGCAAATCAATTATGTCTTCAATTCTAGGAATAGGAAACCTATAAGGAATAGTGATGCGGTTCAAGGATATACAGTCTATACACATTATCCAAGCATTATCTTTCTTAGGTACTAAAAATGTTGGACAAGGACAAGGACTGTTTCTAGGTCGAATCAAACCTTTATCTAGTAAATCATTAACTTGACCTTGTAAAATTTCATTTTTTGTAGGACTTTGAAAAAGCGGGGGTCTAACAACCACACCCAATATTTCCTTAGCAATCTGTATGGACGTACTCCAATATACTTTTAAGAGAATCAACTAGACAGTCAGACTCAATCTTAATAAAAAATATATCAAGGAGTTATATCTCAATTTCTCGATTCAATACTTACTCAAGCAAATAGAAATATGCGAGTCTAATTGAATACAAGAGAAATCACTTGAACGGTACCAAAGACCAATGTTCAAGTGTCAATAAATTTCAATCAACAACCAAAGGTTGGATTTACCAACTGATTGAGTCAACACACAACCTGTGATATTTCAATTATATAACAAAATATAATGCAGAAAAGAAATAACACAGACACCAGAAGTTTTGTTAATGAGGAGACCGCAAATGCAGAAAAACCTCGGGACCTAGTCCACATTGAACACACACTGTATTAAGCCGCTACAGACACTAGCCTACTACAAACGAACTTCGGTCTGGACTGTAGTTGAACCCCAATCAATATCACACTGGTCGAAGGTACAATTGTGCTCCTTACGTATCTGATCCCAGTAGGATACTACGCACTTGATTCCCGTAGATGATCTCACCCACAACTAAGAGTTGCTACGACCCAAAGTCGAAGACTTTAATAAAAAAATATGTATCACACATAAAAGTCTAAAGGAATAGATAAATCTGTCTCCCAAAGAAATACCTACGAGTTTTGTTCCATCTTTTGATAAATCAAGGTGAACAAGAACCAATCGATAACCCGGACTTATATTCCCGATGAACAACCTAAAATTATCAATCACCTCACAATAATCTAAATCGTATAATGTCGAAACTAGATATTGTGGAATCACAAACGATGAGACGAAGATGTTTGTGACTACTTTTCTACCTTGCCTATCATTCGTTCGTTAGTTTAAGAAACAAACAAAATAGACCTGAGTCTAATGATAAAAATTTTGTCTATGAGCTTTCACGAAAAACAAAATTTTATTTTTTAAATATGTGAGATTTCACAAAGTGGAATAAACTCTCGTTTCAAAGGTGGATGCTCGTACGAGAGAAATGTTTTTTGAACAGACGTGCGTCTGTTAGTAATAAATTTTTTTTAATGAGTTTTCATGAAAATTTTTTATCTTCGAGCTTTCAGAAATTTTTGAAAATATACTCTCGCTTGAAAGACAGATGCTCACGCGAGGGAGCAGAAATATATATATATGTTATTCTTCAAACTTACGTGAGTTTCACGTTAAATATATATATATTTTTGTAAAACCAATGTTTTGATTTTGCTGTTGAAAGTAGACAATTATACATGGTGAAATAATGTTTGTATGTAAGTTTTCACAATTGTAGAATGGACGTTTGTCCAATTTTTGAAAAACCAGTGGATGTTAAAATTCACGTGGGTTGTTCACGGTTTTATGAAAATCAAGTCATGATATTTGAATAATGAATTTTGCTCATCTTTGCAGGTTTGAAGGAACGAGCAAGTTTTCGAAATTATGACGTTATAATCACTACATCTAGTGAAATTGTAAATAGGTAAGAGTTGGATTGTTACCATTTTTGTTGCGTGTTTGTTATCGGTATATCCATGACTCCATGTCTTTCGCCTCAGATAGTGGTGACTTCTGGTTACAACCACCCTTCTGGCTCTTCCGACGAACGCTCCAGAAATATCTAAGTCAAAGATGAAGACTTCTGTAGATGTTCATGCCGAGGTGAATCAACCTTTCAGAGACGTTGGAAAGATGGTACTTTGTATGTCTCTCGATCATCTGGGAGTCGTCCCTTATCAGTAGAAGCACCGCCGTCTTCAACAAATGAGACTATCGGCTGAAGATGAAGTCAGGATTTGCGTTGATGGTGTAGATCCTGATTCATATGTGGATGAGCGAAGAATTTCGTCATAATTCGTCATCAAAAAATTCAGAAGTCGGTCTTTCGGTAAAAATGCTGTAGAATCTTCGTCCGATGTCGTATTTTCATGATCTACCCATGTTTTTTCATCCTCAGAATATTTCCAAGATTTAGCTAATAATATTTTCGATTTTTGAGCATGTTTAGGAGCCAAAATAGGTGAAACAGTAAACTTCGAGGCGATTTCCAGAAAATTTTCAGCTGGGATGTAGTCCAATAATTCGACCACATATCTTTTCTCGTTCATCCAATTACTATGAATTTTGGATATGTTGTAGAGGACATACATATGAAGATAATGGTATATAACCCATCCCTAGATTCTTCACCAGTTTCTCCCAGCTCGCTTCTTTGTGCAGGACAGTGTAAGATCATCTCAGACGAGCTTGTTTTAAAACACTCTTGTTGTGTGTTTGGACCGTTCGCTTGTATCTTGAACGATTGGTGAAGGACTTAAATGTCATTGATTCATTTGAGATCAATAACCCTTGATTGATACATGAGCATGGTGCTTGCAGCCATCTTATTTCTGTCGGTCGTAGAAACATCACTTCTGGAACCCTGGTCACGAGACCATAACTGAGGTTGCTCTCAAGAGGGGGTGGTGTAATGACCATGGTTTCATGTCCCGGTGGTAGCATTCCTTTTATGATGAATGATTAGAACATGAGAGTCTGGTGCCACGGGTCTTGGACTGTGAAACTTGATGAAGTACTTAGTGGAAAGACTTGGTGGACACCGATCGACTGTGGAAGTTATGAATCCCGTCTAAGAATTGCTGCTTGCATGTTGTACGCTCTGGAAGCTGTAGGAACCTCATACGACGTCGGAATTCGATGCTTGACCCCAACTTTTGAAACTAAAAGACTGGGTTATCACATGAAAAAATAATCACTCAATTTGGAGTTATAGAGGTCAGCCAACGAAGCGTGCACATTTGTAATTTGTAATCCCGTACAAATTTTTCAGATTTCGTAGACCTGACGGTAAAGGCCATATCTTTCAGCTCGTATGTCCGATTGATGCACTATTTTGGTATGTTGTAGAAGAGACGTAGACGAACATATTTTGTTGAGGAATCATTATCCCATTTCTCACCCATTGGTACATTTTTTGTAAACCCATGGCTTGAAGTGTGGTGTATCTCACTTTTAGAGGTGATGAGAACATCTTGTAGAAGACTTTGGATTGTGCCCACCAGTCGTGCAAGCTTTGGGAAGACTTTCATGTGAACATAATTCATGTCTACGCACCTTGATATGAATCATTAGTGCTTGGAGAAGTCCGCTTCGTCGAGCAATACTTCAGAGAATGGTTAATTGATGAAGCCTTGTCATGTGGATGTTGCTCTTGAGACCGTTGATGCTAGATCACAATTGAAATTTCTCCATAAATTCTTGTTGATGCTGAGACCGTGAACGAAGCTCCTCCACATATCATTGTTGATTCCGATACTATGTTTGGAGTTGCTCCAGAGACCGAAAAAGGCTAGAACCATGATTATCGATATAGCCTTTGTTCCTTCATCCAGTGAGCCTTTCACATTCACGAACTAGTTGGTGAGTTGAGCATTCATAAGATGAAGATGTTCTAGGATTTCATCCCAAATTCTCCTGAATATGACTCTACTGTGAAGTGGCTTCGTCAGGGAATCGATGTTGTTATGGCAGATAACAGCGGCAGTCTCCATTCTGGATGTGAGGAGAAAACGTTCCTTGGTCGTGCAAGGCTTGTGATGTAGAGAGGTTCCGTTGATGAAGTTTCATGGAATCACATCAGATTGCAAATTCCAAAAAAATCAAGTCCCCCAGTGTATGTTGAAGGAGTTTGTGCCATCCATGGATGAAGGATGTTGCATCTACTTCAGAAGTCTTATCATGGGATAATGAAGAATTAGCGATTGTAATTTAGTTACACTTTGATTGCGCTGGTGTTGAATCAGTGTGTCATCGTCGATATATTTGTGCTGAAGCCAGATGTGTCATTATCAAAGGTGTACTCTTTGACTGGGAGTACAATTTTAAGGCTTCTTAGATGCTTGAGCGTTGAAGCGTACATTCCTTAAGTATCGAATATCTTAGGGGTTTGATCATCTCGGCCCTGGAGTGTCTTATGTTGATTCAGCATACCTTTCTTTGTGGTAGTGGGATTCGACATTTGTGCAGACATCAGAGCTTTCTGATTTCGGGGAACACATGGACTTGCAGGAGAAATGCCCAAAGTGTTCTTTGCCATGTTTGGACATCATCTCAGTAATGAATGTTTCAGTGCTTGATTCGGAAAAACGTCAGATTCAACCACTTGGTAAAATACTAATGCGGTGAAGCTACCATTCATAACGTCTTGCAGAGTTGCTAGCAGAATTGAGTCCCCATGTAGGATAGCATGTGAGGAAATAAATGACATAGACATGGAATGAGACTTGCCTGAGTGAGGAACTTCTTGATGAATGTCTATGCATCTTTTGCAGGTTCTTGCTTCAACCTCGTCAAAGTTTGAAATTCCTTCAAGTACTCTGATGATGGAATGTCCGTCAAATCTTCTGGATCATAACTTTCTTCGTGGAGAGATGTGCAACCAAAGACGCTTTTTCAATAGCCATCTTCTCAGCATGGATCCAAGCTCATCTGAAGAACATGTCATATCCTGGATCTTCCTGATTATGTGAAACTTGGTTTCTGCCAGGTTGAACTTATGTTCACTTTGAGAGTGATGTAGCCATAAGTGTTTCCGAGCGTTCCTTCAAGGTCTCTGATAGAGATGGGATCACGAGTAACTTCTTGTCGAGTGATGCATGTGACTCTAAGGGTTTTCAGTGGAATGATGTTGATGGTGGCGTCAGCATCGATCAATATTCTTATGAATTCATTTCCTTTGAGATGGAATGTGGTAAGCAGTCCCCAGTCGTGCATCTCCTTGTCTGTGGATGAAGGTTAAAAGATTATTTCTGGGATGGACAGGTGTCTGACACAATGTAATTCAGTGTTGAACATGTCTTTTCTTTGTACGTTAGACAGATAGAGCAATTCACAGATATGCTCGATCAACGATTGAACTGCTTCTTTGACTGGTTGTTCGGAGAGTGTAAAGGTTCTGATTTTGAGAGGATTCTACTCCTTCAGTCCCCAATTAAAGCTATTGTGGATCAACCTTTTATTTGAAGATGTGATTCAAAATATTGCAGTTACTTGTTGGATGATTGATGAATCTATGAAGGTGACGGTACCTAGGATTCTCCATTTTTCTTCAGTTGGTTCTTTCCTGACATATGGAAACTTGATTGCACCATCCTGGATCCAGACTTCTAACAATTTGATCACCTCTTCAACGGGAAAAGGGAAGTCAGCTTCTGCTTGATCAGCTTCTGCTTGATCAGCTTCCGTGCTGGGTTTGGAGCTTGTGCATTCCGAGTTCGATTATCCTTCCTTTTTGCTTTTAAAGGAGCTGAGGAAGTATGCTTGTGTTGTGGCTCGGATTTTCTTTTGCTCCCTTCTGCAACAACGTTTGTGGAAGGTTGGAGGTTGTATTATTTGTTGATAAAACATCTGCTACCTCGAGTTTCTCGTAGTTCTTAAGATTTTGTAGCTTTAGCTCTCTCCAGTAAAGCAAGTGCGGTAGTTGCTGATCTCTTAGATGCTTCATGAAGTTCAGAAAAGTTCTGGAACCAGAGATCTTACAGTAAAGCTCTGTAGACCGAGATCATTCCATTGATGCACAAGTCTACAAGTTGTTGCTCTGTGACATTTGGATCATGACAGTCCAGGGCTTGAACTCTGAACCTTTTCACATAATCATTAGGATGTTCTTTGCTCCTTTGAAACATCCTTCCAAGATCAGAGAGGGTGATTTGCTCTGAAACGAAGAAATATTTTCAGTAGAAAGCTTTAATCATTTCTCCCTAACTAGTGATACTTCCTGGTGCGATTTTATTGTACCAGATGTATAATCTGTCTGAGACTTTGAGAATTCCTTTTGACAGACGACATGATTGTGTTCATGCCTAATGATTCTAAGAATCCAGAGATATGTTCTAGAGCATTTCTGTTCCGTTGTAAAGCGTGAACGTCGGAGAAGTGTAGCCTTTCGGGAGAGGAGTTCTCTGTGTGGCAGCAGGATATATGGAGGTTGGTGACGTTGGACAGATGATGCCTTATCTTTTCCTCGATCCTCCAAAAAGCACTCCAGGTCTTCACGAGTGATGAAACTTGCAGTTTCCTTTGATGGCGAGTCATCTACAACATGGATTGGAGTGACTTCGGGATCAGCAGCCGAAGATGTTTCTTTGGATTTTCCTTTATCTTGAATTTTTCTCTGACATCTTGTCTGTAAGAGTCTTGAGATAATTGCATAATTCCTTCTGAGTGGAAGCCATGTCAACCTGATTCTTGGTAATAGTTTCTTGCACCTTCATGAGATCACCATGGTAGGCGGATTTTCTATGACTTCTTCAGGGGACAGGCCGAAGAGAGGATTGTTGATGGCGCCAGTACCGTCGGTTGCAGGGGTGATCACTGGAGCACCAGTATTCAGAGGAGTAGTATTGGCAGGTTGCGCTGGAGGAGTGGTATTAGCGGTACCACTAGAGATTATAATGTTAGGGTTGGGTGTTGAACCCGAATTGGTAACTGAACCAGACCTAAGATCGATCATCTTTGTTAGAACTGAGATTGCAACCGAGAGAATGATCTCCCACTGTGGTCGCCAATCTGTAGATGGGGGAAAACGATTTGCTGGTTTCTACGGAATTGAGGAGACGACCGTGCGGAGGAGACTTCCTGAACCGAGCGAAATGCTTAACCTCACACAGATGCACTGCAAGAAGGGAGTGCTTTAAGTTTGAGAGATAAATCGGTAGGACTCCGGCCTAAACCAAGACAATGGTCGTTCCAGAGTCAATTCGTTCACAAGAGAGGATGGGTCGATCTATAGGAGGGAAGCTGAGAAATGTGTGAGATCAATGATAGACACATTTTTGTGACCGAATTGTCCTCAATTTTCAGTATTGTTGGTACTTGATTTTCTACGTATTATGGTATTTTATGTGTTTGTAGGTATTTTTGGAAAATAAACATTTTTGGAAAATTCGGCTCGAAAAGTTGGTATAGGCACCCGGAGGACACATATTATTCGGACTCTCAGTTTTGGATAAGGGGCACCTAACTGATAAGGAGCTTCCCAACTGCTAATCGCACCCCATTACTGGTTAAGGGGGCTCCATATTCTTCCTTGATTTGAAAAGAAAAATTGACGGGAAATTTGGTTTCAACGATAAAGGATTTATTATCTTTAAGATAAGAATATCTTCTTGCCTTACAAACATGAAGTTTTGAAGAAAAAGGAAGTTATCTTGTATTAAACAAGAAAGATATCCTTAGAAGATTTTATCTTGGATTTTATTCTGCGAATTAAAGAAGATATGGGTTTAGTAAACACATATATAGAATAAAGAGAAGGAAAAATTCCTGAAGATATTTTCAATTAAAAAGAAGAAGATTTTGGAGTTATGGAAGAATATATTTGAGTGATGTGTATTTGTGTGTATAAATAGAGAGCTAGAGAGCACATTTGAGGACGGACAATTTTGGGAGAGAAAAGAAAATCACTGCTTTAATAATTTTCTCACATTTTCATCATTTGTAAACCACTTTTTGAGCATAAATGAAATCAAATTTTGAGCGTGTTTCCATGATGAAGAGCTAAACCCAATCCTTGGGGCAATGGAGGAAGATGTTGTTTCGGTAAAAATGATATATCTTTATTTTAAATTAATTATAGCAATTATATTATGATTTTTGCATTGAACTAAAAATGGATTATATGATTTTGATTAGTTAGGTGTATTTTCTCTTGATAGAATATGCTTGCTTTAGAGTTTTGATATTCTATGCTTGGATTAACATCTATTATTTTAAAAATCTACATGTCTAGGCAATACTATTAAAATCAATTTGAATGTTGAGTTGCGAAATTATTGTTTTATTAAATCACTAATATTGAATCCTAGCCCCAGTCTCTCCACAATATTCACATCACCTTTTTATTTGAGTTTATTATTATCATTTATAAATTTAAGTCTAAAAAAATCTGCTTTCACAAGTCTTGAACGAACCATCTTACTACAACATCATTGAAAATAATCATCAATCAATGGTGATCGAAGATTCTAGGTGTGTTGTGTATTCTGCGTGAAGAAATAAGATAAGTTCTGATTGATTTAATTTGCTCTGTTGAGAGTAAGTGCTCAAATGTTGAGTTCTTAATCTCTTGTTGTCTGTTTGACGAGTGACTGTCTTGTCCTTTCAACCATGATTCAGAGACTTATTTATATTTCCAGAATTGTAAACACCTTGATCCCATGAAGTGTGAAAGTTGCTGGAGTCAAAGAGTGGGGAAGTGGGAAATCGTGTCAAAACTAGTTGCTCATCGTGCAGAGACTTGGTTAATTTGCCACCCTCTACTTTGCTAACTCCTCCAACTGATTGCACGACTTGCTCACATTCTCATCGTGTGTATGAACACACGTGCCGTAGACCGCCATACCAAAACCCTAGTTAATATCCCCCCATATGACATGATTGACATCTCGTGATTGTGGAGTCGGTTGCTTACTTTATGGGACGATGAGTCCTTGTATTGCTGAGTTGAACGTGATTTGCAAATGTTCTGAGACTCATGAATTAAACATGCCTACTGAGACAAAAGTATATTGTCGAATAAATGTTGACAACTTAAGGTGAGCAAATGTTGCTGAGTTGTTGAATATTGATAGTTGAACCAATATTCCTTAGTTTGAGCAAATATTGCTCATGTGAGCAAATATTGCTCATGTGAGCAAATGTTGCTCGTCTGATGAATTGTTGGTGTCAGGACCAGATAAGATAAAATATTAATCTAAGACACTGGAAGCTAGTCCGAGCATATTAATAAAAGTGTTGATCACGGGACCATCATAAAATTATTAGTATTTGAATCTGCTCAGAATTATGTTTTACAGAGCTCTGGATTCGAAACCCTAATTTTTGATCAATCGGTGATTTATTAAAAATCAACCACAGGGTGAAGGATGGACCGGCTACATGGGATGACGAGTCGACCATGTGACGCCTACGTGCTCAAATGAGCTAAATACCAAAGTCTCTTGAAGACCAATTGGTGAAAGGATGATTAAATGTTGGTTTAATCATTTATTAAAATAGTGCTCATGTGAGCGTTAGGTAGTAAAACCTGATTATGGAGAGATGCGGGACCGACCCTTGGTGGTCGTGGGACCAGCTGATGGTCGTTTGAGAAAACTCCATGTTGTTTGAGAAGAGTTTGGACCCAATATGAGCAATTGAGTAAATTAGGTCAAAATTATTAAAACATGCGGGACCGGCGATTTGCAAGCCTTAGGGCCGGCCCTGGTTGGTCAAGGAGACATGACGATGTCACCATAATGTCCGTGTCTCAGTCCTAAGAGTTTCGATATTTTCTGATGCGCGTTTGAGCAATATTTTGAGAAAATATGAAGGATTCAGGGTTTTGCTGAAACTGGGGAATCTTCATGAGATGATGAAAAATAATTAATAAAATAGGGAATTGCAAGGTATGGGACCGGCCATGGCTAGCGCATGCCCGGCCAGCTAGCAAGCTCGGTCCCGCAACACCTTTCCCAATTTTATGTGATTTTATATATTTTCCCTGATGTGAAGGAAATACCATGAAACTGAGGAATTTCATGAAGTTAAGGAATTTCCATGAGATTATGTAATAATAAAATAGGTAGTCATGAAGTGTGGGACCGGCTATGGCCAAGTCATGGACGACCGGCCAATGGGCAGGGTCCCATGTCACTTTTCCTAATTTTATAATATTTTCATGATTTTAGGGAAATATCATGAAATCAAGGAGTTTATTGAAACTAAGGATTTTCCTTGAAGTGAGGGGGTTTCCATGAGATGAGGGAAACAAATAATATTAAAATAATGAGACAAGGGCATGTGGGACCGTCCACGGCTAGGGCATGGCCGGCCGACCAATGAGCCTGTCCCGTGAGATTTTCCCTAATTTTATATTATTTTTCATGAGTTGAGGGAAATATCATGAAATCAGGGAATTTTCATGGGATGAGGGAAATAATAATATAATAAGGAATCATGAGGTGTGGATCCGGCCGCGGCTAGGGTATGGCCGGCCGGCTAGTGGGCCCGATCCCGCGTCACCTTTCCTACATTTTATTATTTCTTTGATATGAGGAAACACCATGAGGCTGAGGAGTTTCCTTGAGACGAATGAGATTTGTTCAAATGAAGGATTTTTCATGAGATCGGGGGAAATAATAAAATATAAAATTGGGCGTGGGACTGGCCACGGCGTGACTGGCCGGCCGGTGGGCCCAGTTCCCTGACGCCTTTGCTAATATTTTATAATTATTATTATTATTATTCCTATTTTGCATAGGTTCATCGTTCCTTCGTATTTTGGAATACTCGTTCGTGCATTTAGGTGCTCGTTTGCGCATTATTGCTGAATACCCTTGCACCATTTTAGTCGGGGCTTAACCGATAGCTTCTCAGTCGCCCGTACGTTGAATATTTATCACTAACCCATGGAATTCTGCTGGGAATAACCACGAATTGAAGTAACGAAATATTATGAAGAATGTAGAATATTCCTGAATATTCAGTTAATGAATTTAAGGATTAGAGATAATTAATTGATGTCTCTATACTAGCAGGCATGCTGTTTAGGAGCATTAATTATCTGAGAATTGAGTAATATGAGCTTGTTGAAGTGTCATACTTATTACGTATAGTCAGGGAAAACGTTGTTGCATCCTGAAGACGTTATCGCTTTATACTAGAAGGGAAGTTGTCTAGGAGCCGTTCAATCATAATCATTCTATACACATGTCTTTTATATAGTCAGGGAAAACATTGTTACATCCTGAAGACGTTATCGCTCTATACTAGCAGGAAAGCTGTCTAGGAGCCGTCCAATCATTCGATTCTATATAAAAGTAATTACTGAAATTGCTCGGTATTCATGAGATATGTCGTTGTCTCAGTTGAGAGACTGCACATCTACATATGCTCTGAGAGACAGTATTCTCAGTCAGAGGTTCTTGCGGCATGAACTTTCATGCTTCGATGAGAGACATGAGCCTCAATACTCATCTGATTGCTGGATCAGGAGTATGTACAATTATGGTTTTACGATTTTAGCCTTTGTCAAAAATCCACCATCTACAACTCTGTGTTAATAATTTTCCCAGAGATTCTTCAGACCATTTTCCTATGCACATAGATTTCAACTTTGAGGATATTTGTATGCCCAAACCTTTTCATTTAATAGCCACGTGGATTGAGTATCCTTTGTAGAGATATAATAGATAACTCTTGGTCTGTCGATGTGGTGGGATCTCCTGCTTATAAACTTAAAGCTAAACTCTTAAATACAAAAAAAAAAAAAAAGCCTATGTGATTGGAATAAATCCTCCTTTGGAAATATACAAACCAATATCTCTACCACTAGAGAGGAACTTGTTGAAGTTCAAACTTCCAATCCAACTGACTCTAGCTCCATTTCTAGACTTAGATCCAGATTGGAATATCTCCACAATCTAGAAGAACTTTATAAGAAGGATAAATCTAGGGAGGAGTGGATTATGGAAGGAGATAGAAATTCTCCTTATTTCCATAGAGTCACTCTCTTCAGAAGAAAAAAAAATTCCATTAGTTGGATTAAAGACTCTTCTGGCACTATTCTAACTGATAGAAATAGTATAGGAACTTCCTTTGTAGACTACTTTAAAACTCTTTACTCTTCTCACCCTCAACAGTTTCAGGATGAGATTCTTAAAGATCTCTTGGTGAAATTCACAGATGCCGATAATTCTCATATGAATTCTCTTCTTAATGCTGAGGAAATTAAGAATGTTGTTTTCAAATGGGAGGAAAAAATTCCCTGGCCATGATGGCTTCACTTGTCTATTTTATCAGAAGTACTGGGATATTGTTGGTGTGGCTGTTATTGGTATGAGCCAGACTTGTTTTAGAACTGGGCATATAGCTAAAGTTTTTAATCACACCAGCATTTCCCTTATTCATAAAGTTCCCCTTGCTGAACTGGTCTCTCAGTATAGACCTATAGGGATTTGTAACTTTATTTATGAGATTTTTTCTAAAAATCTAGCTAATATATTGAAACCTTTTATGAACACTATTATCTCCCAAAATCAGGGTGCCTTTGTCGCTAAGAGGAGTATTTCAGATAATATTCATCTAGCTAATGAGGCTATATTTGTTGTTAACCATCATGTTAAAACTGAAGGCATTGCTTCCATAAAACTTGACATGTCCAAAGCTTATGACAAGATGGAATGGTCTTTTCTTGAAAAAGTTTTAATTAAGATGGGTCTTTCTGATCATTGGGTCAATCTCATACATCAATGTGTTTCCTCTGTTTCCTATTCTATTCATCTTAATGGTATCCCTACTAGGCTTATCAAACCTGAGATAAGCCTAAGACAAGTAGACCCCATGTCCCTTTACCTCCATATCATTTTTTCTGAGCCGGTATCCTCTTATATTGATGCTCTTTATAGGAAAGGTTTGGTTGAAGGCATCAAAGTGTGTAAAGATGCTCCTGCAACGGCATATCTTTTATTTGACGATGATTCCTTACTATTTTCTAAAGCTATCATCAAAGATAATGTATAACAGGTAAAGAAGAAAGCAATACGTAGATTGCAGAGGTTCGAAAAGAGTTTAAGAAACGAAGGTGAATGATAAACTTGAAGAGGAAGTTTAGAAATGAAAGCAATAATAGATTGATAATAATCTTCTTCAATGATAATGTGTCTGTCTTCAATGAAGATGCTTGTTTATATAGGCTTTAACAACCGACTAAAAGTCTAAATAAAGAATTTGAACTAAAATAGAATTCATAAACATGGAATAAACGAAAAGAGTTGTAACAAAACTAGAAAACAGAAAAAAGTCTAGAAGCTTCTGAGCTTAAGATGAGAATTATAAGGGATGTCCTGCATCATTCCCCCCTTCTTGAAAAGAACTCGTCTCTGAGTTAAAAGTAGTAAGAAAAAGATAATTATCACCATGAAAGGTGAATATCTCTTGAACATTGAATACATTAGAGATGTTCCAGTCTTTAGGTAAGTCAATGACATATGCATTGTCACTGATTTTCTTCCAAATTTTAAAAGGTCCATACTTTTTCATCTTAGTCTTGTTATAAGTGCCAACTGGAAATATTTCTTTACGTATATGAATCATGAACAACTCTCCTTATTTAAATGTCTTTAATCTCTTATGCTTATCTGCAGCATCCTTGTATTTAGCATTAGATTCTTCGAGTTTAGCTTTGACTTCATGATGTAGTTGAGAAGCTTATTCTAAGAGATTATCAGCTTTGATGTTGGAAGTATGTAACTTAGGAAGTACAACTAAGTCTAATACATGATTAGGTACCTTAGAGTAAACAATTTCAAATGGAGTTTTACCTATGGATATGTTCACTGAAGTATTGAATGCAAACTCCATATGAGGTAGTAAGGTACCCCATTGCTTACTTTTATCCATGCATTTAGCTCTAATTAAATTTACCAAAGATCTGTTGACTACTTCAGTTTGTCCATCAGTCTGTGGATGAGAAGTAGTAATGAACTGTAGTGTAGTACCCAAACGTATTCATAATGTCTTCCAAAAGTAACTCAGAAATTTGGTATCTCTATCATAAGTAATGGACTTTGGAACGCCATGCAAACGTATTATTTCTTTAAATAATAAAGATGCAATACTTGAAGCATCAGTAGACTTTTTACAGGGTATCTGTCTACCACAACCATCACAGAGTCATTCCTCTTGATGTACGGGGTAGATCAAGAATAAAGTCCATGTTGATATCAACCTATGGAGCCTCTGGTACTGATAAAGGGGTATATAGTCCAGTACTGACAAACCATGCATTTCATAACATATCTTTGCACATCACGTTTGAGAGAAGACCAAAAATACCTTTCTTCAAGAAGTGTAATAGTTTTATCTCTGCCAAAATGACTACCAAGACCACTTCCATGCAATTCACGTATTAAATGCAGACGTAAAGAACCACTAGGAATACAAGGGCGATTACCTTTAAATCAAAAACCATCTTGGATGAGAAAGTCGTCAACTCCATGAGCTGGCGAAATGAATTGCTCCCAGAGTAACTTGAAATATGTATCTTCAGCATAGATGTATTTGATGTAATCAAAATCAAAACTTTCATTACGAATAGTAACCAAAAGATGACTTCGTATGCTTAAAGCATTTGCAACTTGATTCAGTTTTCCACTCGTGTTTAATCAGAAAAGTATACTTGTTAATTGTTGAAAGCCATCTATTACGCATACGATTAACTTTAGCTGAAGTCTGAAGATATTTTAATACATGATTATCAGTATTGATGACGAACTCACGATGAACCAAATAAGTGTGCCATTGTTTGAGAGATTGGACAAGAGAAAGTAACTCTAACTCATATGTAGACCACTTTTTTTGTATCTCAGAATTTTTTTCACTATGGTAAGCAATTGAATATCCTTCTTGAGATAAAACTGCTCCAATTCCAATAATAGAAGCATCACAATCCACTTGAAATGGCTTGGAAAACTCAGGTATGACAAGAATAGGAGCTGAACATAATTTGTATTTAAGTGTATTAAAACTTCTATCAGCAGCTTTAGTCCAAGTAAACTTTTCCTTTTTCAAACAATCAGTAAGAGGGGCACCAATAGTGCTGAAATTCTTCACAAAACGCCTATAAAAAGAAGCTAAACCATGAAAGCTTCTTACCTCTTTGATACAAGTGGGAAAATGCCATTCCACAATAGCTTTGAATTTAGAAGGATCTACACGAATACCCTTAGAAGAGATGACATAATCCAAAAATATGACTTCAGGTGACATAAACGTACATTTCCTCAAATTCACAAACAAAAGAATGAGTAGATAACACCGTAAAAACTTGAGAAAGATGGCCCAGATGTTCCTTGGGAGAGTGACTAAAAATCAATATGTCATCAAAGTATATAATCACAAATTTACTCAGAAAGGGTTGTAAAACTTGATTCATGAGCCTCATAAAAGTACTTTATGCATTAGATAACCCAAATGGAATAACAAGCCATTTATATAACCATTCTCTTATCTTGAAAGCAGTCTTCCATTCATCTCCTTCTCTGGTTCTAATTTGATGCTATCCACTCCTAAGATCAAGTTTAGTGAAAATATTGACCCAAAAAGCAAATAAATTATGTCTTCAATTCTACGAATAGGAAACCTATAAGGAATAGTGATGCGGTTCAAGGATCTACAGTCTATACACATTATCCAATCATTACCTTTCTTAGGTACTAAAGATGATGGACAAGCACAAGGGATTTTTCTAGGTCGAATCAAACCTTTAGCCAGTAAATCATTAACTTGACCTTGTAAAATTTTATTTTCTGTAGGACTTTGGAAAAGCGGGGGTCTAACAACCATACCCAATATTTCCTTCGCAATCTGTATGGACTAATTCCAATATACTTTTAGGAGAATCAACTAGACAGTCAGACTCAATCTTAATAAAAAATATATCAATGAGTTATATCTCAATTTGTCGATTCAATACTTACTCAAGCAAAAAGAAATCTTCGAGTCTAATTGAATACAAGAGAAATCACTTGAACGGTACCAAAGACCAATGTTCAAGTGTCAATCAATTTCAATCAACAACCAAAGGTTGGATTTACCAATTGATTGATTCAACGCACAACCTGTGATATTTCAATTATATAACAAAATATAATGCAGAAAATAAATAACACGGGCACTAGAAATTTTGTTAACGAGAAAACTGCAAATGCAGAAAAACCCCGGGACCTAGTCCACATTAAACACACACTATATTAAGCCGCTACAGACACTAGCCTACTACAAACTAACTTCGGTTTGTACTGTAGTTGAACCCCAATCACACTGGTCGAAGGTACAGTTGCGCTCTTTACGTCTCTGATCCCAGTAGGATACTATGCACTTGATTCCCGTATCTGATCTCACCCACAACTAAGAGTTTCTACGACCCAAAGTCGAAGACTTTAATAAACAAATATGTATCACATAGAAAAGTCTACAGGAATAGATAAATCTGTCTCCCACAGAAATACCTACGAGTTTTTTCCGTCTTTTGATAAATCAAGGTGAACATGAACCAATCGATAACCCGGACTTATATTCCCGAAGAACAACCTAAAATTATATATCACTTCACAATAATATAAATCGTATGATGTCGAAACTAGATATTATGGAATCACAAATGATGAGATGAAGATGTTTGTGACTACTTTTAGATCTTGCCTATCAGAGAAATTAATCTCAATCCAATCTTTTTGTTGTACCCAACACGATAAAAACAGCAAGATCAGATTAGGCAACTACAGAAAAAATAGTTGGGTCTGGCTTCACAATCCCAATGAAGTCTTCAAGTCGTTAACCTACAGGGTCTCGATAGAAACCTAAGGTTAAAGGAGAATCGACTCTATCTTATACAACTAGTATCACACAGAAGGTATGGGGATTAGGTTTCCTAGTTTCTAGAGTTCCCCTTTATATAATCTTCAAATCAGGGTTTGCAATCAATTCTACCTTGGTAACAAAGCATTCAATATTCACCGTTAGATGAAAACCTGATTAGATTCAAGATAATATCTTTCAAACGTTGGATCGAATCTTAGCTTGTTATATGAAAATGCGGGGGTCTAACAACCATACCCAACAATTCGTTTGGAAATCTAAGAGGACTAACTCCAATATACTTTCTAGAGAATCAACTAGACAGTCAGACTCAATCTAGAGTAAAGTATATCAAAGAGTTTAGTATCTCTAACTTTTAATTCAATTCGCAATCAACAAATAGAAATCTGCGAGCCCGATTGAATAAGAGGAGTAACTTCAATGGTACCAAAAACCAATGTTCAAGTGTCAATCAATGTAAATCAACAACCCAAGGTTGGATATTCTAATTGATTGATCTTACCACACAACCTGTGATATTTCAATTATATAACAAAATATAATGCGGAAACGAAATAACACAGATACCAGAATTTCGTTAACGAGGAAACCGCAAATGCAGAAAAACCCCTGGACCTAGTTCAGATTGAACACCACACTGTATTAAGCCGCTACAGACACTAGCCTACTACCAATTAACTTCGGACTTGACTGTAGTTGATCCCTAATCAATCTCACACTGATTCAAGGTAAAGTTGCGCTCCTTACGTCTCTGATCCCAGCAGGATACTACGCACTTGATTTCCTTAGTTGATCTCACCCACAACCAAGAGTTGCTACGACCCAAAGTCGAAGACTTGATAGAAAAATTTGTCTCACACAGAAAAGTCTATAGGATTGAATAAATATGTCTCACACAGAAATACCCAGGTGTTTTTGTTCCGTCTTTTGATAAATCAAGGTGAACAGGAACCAATTGATAACCCGGACTTATATTCCCGAAGAACAGCCTAGAATTATCAATCACCTCACAATAATCTTAATCGACTAGCGAAACAAGATATTTTGGAATCACAAACGACGAGACGAAGTGTTTGTGATTACTTTTCTATCTTGCATATTGGAGATATAAAATCTCGAGCCAATTATTTCAATTATACTCAACACGGTGGAAACAGCAAGATCAAATCACGCAACTACAAAGATAATAGTTGGATCTGGCTTCACAATCCCAATGAAGTCTTCAAGTCGTTAACCTACAGGGTCTCAAGAAGAAACCTAAGGTTAAAGGAGAATCGACTCTAGTTATGAAACTAGTAACACACAGGAGGTATGGGGATTAGGTTTCCCAGTTGCTAGAGTTCTCCTTTATATAGTTTTCAAATCAGGGTTTGCAATCCAAGTTACCTTGGTATAAAGCATTCAATATTCACCGTTAGATGAAAAACCTGATTCAACCAAGCTAATATCTTTCAACTGTTAGATCGAACTTAGATTGTTAAACACAAATGAAATGTACCCTCATTTAAGTTTATGTAACCGTACCTAAATGTGTACACCATGTTGGTTCACAAATAGTTAACCAAGGTTAGCCATATGATTACTCTCATCTCAACCATAACTATTTCAAATGACTCAAATGAAACTAGTTAAAGAGTTGTTCAATTGCTACGGAAAACACTATTGAAACCAAATCGGTTTGATTCACTTGAATCAATCATGAACATTATAGCCACGGTTTGCAAAGATTGCATTCCTGATGATTTATATGTTTAAGTCCATGAACTGACCGATTTGACAAAGTAACCAGCTTAAGTATGCGTACGGGTAATGCGTACTTAAGCAACCAGATTTAAGTTTATTTAGTTTCCAAACTCAGCAAAAATTTTCGGTTCAAAAACTTCTGCCAGTATGCGTACGGGTACGCATACTTAAGGTGACTAGTTAAGAGTTTGTCAAAACCAAACTCGGCAGAAATTTTCGGTTTGAAAACTTCCGCCAGTATGTGTACGGGTACGCATACTGTTGTATTTTTTTTTTAGTGATAAGTAAAAGTCCGTTGCTCGGACTTGTA
This sequence comes from Papaver somniferum, assembly GCF_003573695.1. Lineage (NCBI taxonomy): Eukaryota > Viridiplantae > Streptophyta > Magnoliopsida > Ranunculales > Papaveraceae > Papaver > Papaver somniferum. Next base: position 172,692,702 of record NC_039359.1, on the reverse strand, counting down.
AAGATTTAAAAATAAAAATATATACACAATATTTGTCACAGGATCAAGAAACACTAGGACACAGGATTCCACCATTAATCATTCACACAATTCATATATTTATTCGAAACAATTATAGCTCAAATCATAAGGACTCTCATTCTTGCCAAGGTAGATTTTTAGAATATTTATTGTATATCACTAGCATGACGCATCAAAAGCACTACGACCAAGCATACATCATCACACGATATCACAACCAATTAAGAAAAATCATAAATCGATTAATAAAAAGTGCAAGTAGTAAAAAAAAATTAATATAATTATCATATGCGTAAAGAACGGCTTCCTCCATCATCCCAGTGTTGGGTTTTAGCTAATCATAATAATCATGTTATCAAAATATATATTTGATGTTCAAAGTATGATTAAAAGAGTCAAAAGTTATAAAACAGTGGTTCTGAGACTCAAAAAACACGTCCAGAAAGAAACGATACCAGAAAACTGCAGCTAAACTGCGACACTTCTCCACTGCTGCTGGAAATGTTGAAGAACGAGGGGCCGTCCGTTCTTGAGTGGAGCTTCAGCAGCAGGTGAACAATCCTGCAAGTCCCGATTTCTCGCTCCTCTCGGCTCTGGCTCGACCCCAAACTCTTGATCTCCTTTTCTAAGACTCGTAACAACTTATTTATACACCACAGCTCGAGAAAATCTCGAGAAAATCTTTTCTTTTTTTCTTCGCTGCCAAACTTTCCTCCACGGCTGCTGGAACTTTTCAATCTCTTCGTACGCGTCATCTGAGCTGTTAAATTTCCACCAAACTCTCCTATGATATAACAACAATCAAAGAGAATATATTCTCTACCCAACTGGCCATGTAACTTCCACAGTTTGAACCAAACAGAACCCTTGAAATATCACGACTCTGTCTTCTTTTTCCGGCTTGTCTAGCCCAATACGTTCGATCAAAATACATGTGCATGGTCTTTTATCCTCTATGAAGTCCAGCCCAGTTGATTCCCACGATTTAATCTCCCTAAAAACAGCCCAATGATTCGAACTCTTCGCTGTTCTTCACTGCAGCAACATTTCCCGCCAATTTTTCTTTTAAACCGTGAAGCAGGTGTCCCCCTTATCCAATCCTGATGCCCCCTTAGTACATGCCCTGAAATGGGTGCCCCTTATCCAACTTAGGGGTGCCTTTAGCAATTCTTCTGGGATTTTTTCCGCACTTTTTCGGGGTTCCTCCGGGGTATTTCTGGGTGTCTCCAACATACTTCTGGGGTGCTACTGGTAGTTATCAACGGAGGTCCAAATGCCGCATTTTTAGCCAATTTCGCCACAAAGCCTTATTCTTCCAAAAACACCTACAAATAAATAAAATAACCAAATAAGTACGATATCGATCACTAACAATATATACAAATGAGCTATATTAGACACATAAATGCGTCTATCACATACTAAACCTGTCTCATTCACCAATTTCGTATACAAACATATGCATACACTTGGCTCCCGGTTTATGGATTTATATACTAATGTGCGAACACACTATATATGCTTATATCCAAACATGGTTACATTCTCAACTCTTTATTTCAATCATTGAAACATTCTTCTATAATGACAATAGCCGTTTTCACACACTATTAGCATCAAAGCAGTTTTCAAGATATTGAAATAATCATTATCGAAACATTCCAAGCCTACATCAAATGATTGTATCACACAAACCATGTAAGATGTTACTCGGCAATTTTCTCATGATATAAGATGAACTTGGTCAAAGAGAAAGCTTACCAACACATATTTCGAGAAATATGTAAGAGAGATATACTCAACTCGAAATCTCAAATGTGTATAGAGAAAACTATACCTTAACACGACTTATATCTCAATATATGAGATAGTATAAATAGACTTTCCAAGTGATAGATAAGTTCAGGTCTCCACATACCTTTTGTCAAGGAAGTTCCACAAGCTCCCCTTAGTAGTTCTTCGTCTTTAAATGATGAACTCTGTGAAATCTAAGCTCAAGCACATTATCTATGTCCTAGTCTGAGACATTTATAAATACGCTAGAAATCAAGACTTATAGTTTTGATCACTAACATTGACAAACATGCTTGAGATAGCAACGCATGCGAGTTCGACCGAGCAGTGCTCTAACATTATACACACATGAAATGTAACTTCATTTAGGTTTGAGTAACCGTACCTAAACGTGTACAAGTCGTTGGTTCAACGGTAGTTAACCATAGGTTAGCCATATGAGAACTTTCATATCAACCTTATTCTTATTTACCACAACTAGCTCAAATGATCAAATGAACTAGTTAGAGAGTTGTTCAATTGATTAGATCTCATAGAAGTATACAAGACACAATCGAAACAAAAACAGTTTTGATTCACTCGAATCGATTCATGAACATTATAGCCACGGTTTGCAAAGATTGCATTCCTTAAAATGTAAATGTCTTAGTTCACGAATTAAACTGTTTTTAGAAAATAACCTACTTAAATACGCATACTGGTACGCGGACTTAAGTACCCGGAATAAGTTTTTTTTAAGTTCACAAACTCCAACAGAAATTCACGGGATGTGAACTTCTGATAGTACGCGGACTTTAGTTCGGGTTATCCTGAGCAGCAAAGTACGCGTACTTTGGTTAAAGGATATTGGACTTACACATATATGATTTGTCTCACAATGTTTATATCCAACCATGGTTATGTATTCTAAACTCTCATTTCAATCATTGAAACATTCTTAGAGAACGTTATATAGTTGTTGTTCACAAACTATTTTTCTTTAAAGCGATTTTCAAGTGATTGAAACTAATATGACTTTCCTCACTAGTAAAGATGAACTTGGCCAAAGAGGAAGCTTACCAACACATATTTCGAGAAATAGATAAGCGAGATAAACTCAGCTCGAAATAGTACATGTGTATAATCATAGTCTATATAGCAATACGACTTTTGTCTCAAGATAAGAGATAAAGTAGACTTTTGAGTGATAGATAAGTTCAAGTCTCTACATACCTTTTTGTCGATGAAGTTCCACCAGTTCCTTGAGTAGTTCTTCATCTTTGCATGATGAACACCGTGGAGTCTAGAGCTCAACTACACTTTCTATCCTAGTCCGAGACTTAGCTATTAGTAGACTATAAATCAAGACTTATAGTGTTGGCAACTAAACTTGACAAACAAGCTTGAGATATTAACGCTTGCGAGTTCGACGGATCAGTGCTCTAACAATCTCCCCATTTGTCAATTTAGTGACAAAACTATCAATACATATGGAATATAAAATAAACTTTGCAGATTCTCTTCCACATGCATGATCTCCTTGGTTCTTTAACATTACTCGAAATCTTCGTCACTTCCAAGTACTCCAATGATTCCAAAGGTTGTAAGTTCAGCATCATCGTTGTTGAAAATCCGTAGCCACAACAATGAGAAAACAAAAGCTCTCAATCATTGTTATACAGTGTCATAGTATTATTACACAGCATCAAATTTCAATTGTATCACAACTTCAAAAACAATACTATGGTGATATGTATTACTCCTCCTTAGTCAATACTCCATCTCACATGGAAACGACTCCCCCTTACATAATGATCTAAAAGCCGTATGTATTTGTAGTGTGAACTACACATTAATTCTCCCTCTTTTTGTCAATAAAATTGGCAAAGGTACGAAAACTAGTGGGATCCTAATGAAATTTTCATAGAGACACTTCATGACAAAAAGAAAGTACATATCAACTTTTTAGATGCAATCATATAGCCGAAGCTAAATGCATTCATCAAGGAGTTTATAAAGATAAAAGATAACCCCTATAATATTCCACATCTGCACTCCCCACTTGGCAATTAAGCACAAGTACAATTAAGAACTCTCCCCCATATAATGTCATTCCTGAAAGAACAACAAGAGCAACCTTACTTTCACAAGAAAAGAAGGATTTCTTTGGACAACACAAATCACATAAAAATATGAATTTGTGTCCAAAATACTCAATTAAATTAACCACAAGAGAACCCATGATTAATTTAATCGGAAATGCTCGACATAAGAGAACTTACGGATCCGCACAATAAACACATAAGAAATATGGATCCGGGAAGATCAATATTGTGGAATAGACAAGGATTCATTCTATTTTCCATCACTATTTTCACAATGACATACAATAGACATAATCCTTGTAAACAAAAGTTTTATCCTTTCTTCCATCAAATAATGACATAAAGGCTTTAAATTTTTTAAGTAAAAATTTCATTCAATCTTTTACCAATACTTGCATATCGACATATAAAGGACTTAACTTTTGACCACGTATGGGACCATAGTTCACGGACGAAAACACACATATCCCATAACAAATTGCAATATATAAAATCATAAAGATTAATACTGCAAAAATCATCTTCCAAACAAACTTTAGAATTTAAGAAAATAAATCTAAAAGCATTGAAGATGAAAATCGTTGGACATAGCTATGTGTAATCACAATAATGGCTATTCCAAACTCTAGTTATTATTTTTAAGGCACAAGGATAAAATTCTCATAAGAAGATTTCCTAGGAAAAATAAAATCAACAATCTAATGAACAAAGACAGACTCCTAGACCATTAAAGTCGACCATGAACTGAAATCACATAGACGTTTCGGAATCCTCACGAGTCTTGAGGTCTTTGAGCTTGTGATTAACAACATCCACTGCATCTTCAGAGAAGATATCCTCATTGAGAATCTCTTTAACATGTGTCTTTATGAGACCAAGGTCAGAAGTAACCTTTTTCAACTCAGTCCTTAACACATCAAGACTCTTCAAAGTATCGAGCTGCAGTTTTGCCTCCTCAAAATATTTAAGAAAATCATGAACAACTTCAGCAGAAACCATATCCTCATTATCAACATCCTGATGTGTATAGGCATAGTAACATGAGACATTAGGATGATCATCTTCTACTAGGGTTCTTTTCTTCCTTCCCTTGGACTCGAAACTAATACCTTTGTCAAGAAAACCTTTTGCAAAACCGCTAGAGTCAGAGGAAGACATTCTTGACAAACCACAAAATATCCAGAGCATGCGTAAGTGACTCAAGGGTTTTGATATTTAAATGGTTTCTTAGGGAAGGTAACTTTTAGGTTTTATAGAAATTGGTTCGTGACAGTAACAAGGGTACTCGTACGAACACAACTTGACCCAACAACAAAGGTACGCAACCGATCGTATTCTTTTTTACGACAAGACATAATTTCTGCTATGTGAAAATTATCACAAGATTTTTTTGGCTCAATAAATTTTATATCTCCACGGAGAAATAATTTAGAGCACACAACATAGTTGCAACGAAAACAAAAGAAGAACAACATCAGACAAAACCAATACTTTAAGCAAAGTTGTCTGCAGAAAATAGTTTAGCTATGGACGATAAGAAAATAGCTCAACTAAACAGAAAGCAATTTTTCCAACAATATACCTGATTATTAACACATCTTACTCAACGGGATTTTTATGAGTAAGTTTTCAATCCTTTTGATTAAATGACACAAGTATGAGCTCTAAGCTCATTAAATGAACTGTGTTTATGGTTGAGTCTCTTTTTCCTTTCGAATCTAGGTAAGAATTCTTTTTGATGTGAGAAATTATCATAAAACTTGCTGTCATCATAATACAAGACAAGGTTTGAGCTCTTACCAGAAGAATTTTGACTGGAGGAAGTTGACAGTCTGTCGACGATTTTTTTTATAACCTTCAGTTATCACCTTTAGGTTATTTCTCATATCATCATTTTTGCTCCCTTCTTCGTAAACCTTGTTCACATCAAAAGTATCCATACCTCCCTTCTTGACAGAGGTAAATTCTGGGTCTCTTCTTAGATTTTTTAGTTGAATCATCTGTTATGCTTCTGAGCATTTGAGGAACTCATAGAACCGACTTTCCTGGTGGAATACACAGGGTAAGTACTAAATCCAATTGGTTTAGACATACGAATGTCAGTTACACCTTTGAGGATCAATCCTAAGGTGTGTTGAAGTCGAACAAAGGAATTGTTATTCAACCTAGAGTTTCTCTTTAGCTTAACAGGCCCTTTTGAATCACAAAAGAGATATACTTTCTGATCATGAGGGTGATTAGAAAGTTCCGTCTTAACATCATCGTTTGAAGATTTATTCCTCCCACGTGATGTGCTACATCCTCGATCAGTGGAGATTACAGGCACATCTTTTCCAATAGGAAGGAATTCAGGTTTTACTTCTGAAACTGGAAGTTTCTCAGTTGCAATAGAAGTAGATGGTATAGAGGATTTTTTTGCAACATCCTTGAATCGAGAGTTTATTCAAGCGATGTTGAATTTCCAAATAATCCTTTTTGAGACTTGCCTCAAGTAGGGTACGTGAAGACTGATGTTCAACGTTTTTGGAATCACAATCTCCTACTATACCGAGAAGAACATTGACATTGTTTCTCAACCAATTAAGTCTATCAGCTTGGATTCTAACAAGATTTAGAATCATCTCACTCTCTTCAGTGGTATCCCTTTCGTCAAGGGATATAGACTCTTTTGAAGGGTAATCGGAATAACACAATTCAGTGTCTTTCTGTCTCTTCAGAACACTAGGTTCTTATATATTTGAGATGGAAGAATTTTTCTTTTTGATAGATACTGTCGAGACAGAGCTTTTATTTCTGGTGATACGTTTTTCGGAGATATTACTGTCGTCCATATAGTCAGATCGCTACAAACACAGACTTATAAGGTCTTTAAACGTGTTTGCCTGTTCTGATACCAATTTAAAAAGCGGGGGTCTAACAACCACACCCAATATTTCGCTTAGCAATCTGTATGGACTAACTCCAATATACTTTTAAGAGAATCAACTAGACAGTCAGACTCAATCTTAACAAAAAGTATATCAATGAGTTATATCTCAATTTCTCGATTCAATACTTACTCAAGCAAATAGAAATCTGCAAGTCTAATTGAATACAAGAGAAATCACTTGAACGGTACCAAAGACCAATGTTCAAGTATCATTCAATTTCAATAAACAACCAAAGGTTGGATTTACCAATTGTTTGATTCAATGCACAACCTGTGATATTTCAATTATATAACAAAATATAATGCGGAAAAGAAATAACACCGACACCAGAAGTTTTGTTAACGAGGAAATTGAAAACGCATAAAAACCCCGAGACGTAGTCCAGATTGAACACACACTGTATTAAGCCACTACAGACACTAACCTACTACAAACTAACTTCGGTCTGGACTGTAGTTGAACCCCAATCAATCTCACACTGATCGAAGGTACAGTTGTGCTCCTTAGGTCTCTGATCCCAGCAGGATACTACACAGTTGATTTCCTTAACTGATTTCACCCACAACTAAGAGTTGCTACGGCCCAAAGTCGAAGACTTTAATAAACAAATCTGTATCACATAGAAAATTCTACAGGATTATATAAATTTGTCTCCCACAGAAATACCTACGAGTTTTGTTCCGTCTTTTGATAAATCAAGGTGAACAGGAACCAATCGATAATCTGGACTTATATTCCCGAAGAACAGCCTAGAATTATCAATCACCTGACAATAATATAAATCGTATGATGGCGAAACTAGATATTGTGGAATCACAAACTATGAGACGAAGATGTTTGTGACTACTTTTCTATCTTGCCTATTGGAGAAATTAATCTAAACCAATCTTTCGTTTGTACTCAACACGATAGAAACAGCAAGATCAGATCACGCAACTACAGAGAAAATAGTTGGGTCTGGCTTCACAATCCCAATGAAGTCTTCAAGTCGTTAACCTACAGGGTCTCGATAGAAACCTAAGGATAAAGGAGAATCGACTCTAGATTATACAACCAGTATCACACAGAACGTATGGGGATTAGGTTTCCCAGTTGCTAGAGTTCTCCTTTATGTAGTCTTCAAATCAGGGTTTGCAATCAATGCTACCTTGGTAAAAAAGTATTCAATATTCACCGTTATTTGAAAATATGAATAGGTTCGAGCTAATATCTTTCAACTGTTAGATCGAATCTTAGCTTGTTATGCACGCATGAAATGTAACTTCATTTAGGTTTGAGTAACCCTACCTAAACGTGTACACATCGTTGGTTCAACGGTAGTTAACCATAGGTTATCCATATAAGCACTTTCATATCAACCTTATTCTTCTTTACCACCACTAGTTCAAATGACTCAAATGAACTAGTTAGAGAGTTGTTCAATTGCTTAGATCTCATAGAAGTATACAAGATACAATCGAAACAAAAACACTTTTGATTCACTCGAATCGATTCATGAGCATTATAGACACGGTTTGCAAAGATTGCATTCCTTAAAATATAAATTTCTTAGTTCACGAATTAAACTGTTTTTAGAAAATAACCTACTTAAGTACGCATACTGGTACGCGGACTTAAGTACCCGGAATAAGTTTGTTTTCAGTTCACAAACTCCGACAGAAATTCACGGGATGTGAACTTCCAACAGTACGTGTACTGGTACGCGTACTTTAGTTCCGGTTATCCTGAGCAGCAAAGTACGCATACTTTGGTTCAAGGATATTGGACTTACACACATATGAGTTGTCTCACAATGTTTATATCCAACCATGGCTATGTATTCTAAACTCTCATTTCAATCATCGAAACATTCTTAGAGAACGTTATATAGTTGTTGTTTACAAACTATTTTTTGTCAAAGCGATTTTCAAGTGATTGAAACTACTATGACTTTCGTCACTAGTAAAGATGAACTTGGCCAAAGCGAAAGCTTACCAACACATATTTCGTCACTAGAAATCAAGACTTATAGTTTTGGCAACTAAACTTGACAAACAAGCTTGAGATAGCAACGCTTGTGAGTTTGACCAAGCAGTGCTCTAACACATGGTAACATGGAAGTGGGTATTCAAGATGCAGATCAGCTCTTTCAGTTGACACCTCAACATGATGGGACATACATTTTGCTGGCTAATATGTATGTTGACGTCGGACGAAGGGAAGATATGGCAAAAGTAAGGATGATGATGAGGGAACGAGGGGTCAAGAAGGAACCTGGCTGTAGTTGGTTGGAGGTGGCAAACAAAGTTCATGTCTTCTTGGTAGATGACTCAAGCCACCCACAGGTGCACGAAGTCTATACTTATCTTAGAGAACTGGGAGTTAAAATGAGGAAATTTGGTTATGTCCCTGATACCAAGTATGTGTTATAAGATATGGAATCTGAGAAGAAGGAATATGCTTTGTCTACTCATAGTGAGAGACTTGCAGTAGGGTTTGGGATTCTAAAGTTGCCTCGTGGAGCTACTGTCAGAGTTCTAAAGAACTTGAGGATATGTGGGGATTGTCACACTGCCTTCAAGTTCATATCAAAGTTGGTTGAGAGAGAAATTGTTGTAAGATATGGTAGGCGGTTTCACCACTCCAGGAACCGTGAATGTTCTTGTGGTAACTACTGGTGAAGAATATTATCAAGAATCAAATTTGTTGTTTAGCAACTTGGACACCGGAGGACTTCGTGTATATTACCTTGAATTCTTTATTTCTATTTATGCTTAGATCTCTCAAGGTATCAAACTGTAGACGAACAGTCTCAAAAAAATATCACGGGGTTGTAATGATTCTTGATTAGGCTATGTTAAGGACTTCTAGTGATTATCCTACCAGTTTTTCTTTTAATTTTGGTGGGGATAAAATTGCATACATGGTTCAGGTTTCCTAATGTCCCATTCTACTTGCTTTTTTGGTAAAGCCCAAATCTTCTTCTTCCTTAAAAACCATGACAAAATAAGCTCTCACGTCAAACGGTGATGAAACCCTCGTTTCCTATTGACCGAAAGAGACCTTTTCTAACATAAAAGCTATGGTGAGGACACTCCATAACTCTATTGGTCGAAATATTAAAAATTGGGTTACACTTTGTTTACATCAAGTATTTAACCGTTCTTTAGTAACGGTGTGGACAAAGAAATAGGTGGACAACACTTCCGCCAGAAATTTAATCTAATTAATTTTGTTACACCGTGCTTACACCAAATACTTAACAGTACGTTAGTAACACCATCTAAGGTGGACAATACTTCCGTTAAATATTACTAAATTTAATTTAGTAAATGAATTAAACAACTAAACGTATTTGGAATGAAATATATATTAGGAATCAAACAACTAAATTTCGTATAAACATAATTTAATTTGGAAATCCAGGACCTGCCGTATTTGGACCCAATTCGAAATTTTATGGAAGTCCAAATTCAATCCGGAAGTCGAGGATCTACTATATTAGTACTATTTTTTCCAATTAATACATGAAGGAAAACAAATAAAAATATGTCACTTATATTTTCTGCGAAAATAAAAACAAGAAATAAATAATATCCGTACACATTTCTTATCTTTTCTCCGTTTATTTAATGTACTCTCCCGCGTCACACCAAATTAAAAATACATCGCCAAGGGGCGGGGCGAAGTCCCACCCACACTGAATTAAAAATGCATTTCCACGGGGGGGGGGGGGGGGGGGGGGGGGGGGGAAGCCTAGGGAATGTTAAATGAGTTTGTTTTCAGTTCACAAACTCCAGCAGAAATTCACGGGATGTGAACTTCCGGCAGTACTCGTACGGGTACGCGGACTTAGCTTCCGGACATCCTGAACCAGTAAAGTACGCATACTTTAGTTCAAGGATTTTGCACTTACACAAGTATGAGTTCACATACAATGTTTATATACATTCAAGGTTATATATTCTAAACTCTCATTTCAATCATTGAAACATTCTTAGAGGATGTTAAATAGAGGTTATTCACACACTATTTTTCATCTAAGCGATTTTCAAGATATTCAAATAATCAACATGACTTCTTCACTTGTAAATATGAACTTGGGCAAAGCGAAAGCTTACCAACATATATTTAGAGAAATAGATAAGCGAGATAAACTCGGCTCGAAATAGCAAATGTGTATAATCGAAGTCTATATAGCAATACGACTTTTGTCTCAAGATAGGAGATAGAGTAGATAGACTTTTGAGTGATATATAAGTTCAAGTCTCCACATACCTTTTAGTCGATGAAGTCCCACCAGTTCCTTGAGTAGTTCTTCGTCTTTGCATGATGAACGTCGTGCAGTCTAGAGCTCAACTACACATTCTATCATAGTCCGAAACTTATCTATGAGTAGACTAGAAATCAAGACTTATAGTTTTGGCGACTAAACTTGACAAACAAGTTTGAGATAGCAACGCTTGCGAGTTCGACCGAGCAGTGCTCTAACAGACTTCACCTATAATGAGCTTGATTAGGCAGTGAAGCTCCAGATATGAAGTCAATGCAATGTTGTATATCTCTCAAAGGTGGTAAAGTCACAGGAAATTCATCAGGAAATAACTCAGTATATTGAGATAATAAATGTTGTACTTGAACATGAACTGCTATCATTGGCTTGTTGTCTTCATGAGAACTCAAAGTATAAGTTGAATGTAAACATCGTGATATAGTATCCACCAAAGCAATGGTTTTGTCATAACTATGTTCCTTGATCACAGAAAAAGACTTGGAAGGATGAAAAACTTTCTTTTTACCATCTTTATAGATGTGTATGTGTTTTCAAAACAATTGTGAATTGTACGTACGTCATACTTCCATGGTATACCAGGACAAGATGTGTGGCATTCATATATATGACATCACATAATACGGAGTCTTCAAAACCAACAAAAGAGAACGTTATCACACACTGATGTGTAATATGTTGAGTAGTCTCACTAGTTACCCATCCTACGGAATAAGGATTAGGATGTGGAGTAACGGAAAGACCTAGTTTATCAACCACCATAGAAGAAACGTAATTATCGACAATACCACTGTCAATAATCATGTCACAAACCTTTCCTCCAATAAAACACTTGGTTTTAAAGATGTTATGTCTTTGAGAATAACAAGGGTTAGCAAGCATGAGTGGACGAATCATACCTACTAAATAGTCACCATATACTTCATGTAAGTCGGGATATTCCTCTTCCTCATAATCTACATCTTCCAATGGTACCTTCTCTTTAGATTCATGTTGTACAGAATTATCTCTAATAAAACCATTGAATCGGCGACAGTCAGCAGTCAGCAGAAGAATTGGCAACTTGATGACATTTATTGCACTTATCCCCTCGAAATTTGGAGTACATATTTTCTGGTTTAGAAGGAGAAGAAAATTGTTGTTGGTTCATATTAGAAAATCTAATACCAGGAGATTTGGACTGTTGCAGTTGAATAGGTGAATTCGCAATGGGAGTTGGTAAAACGGGTGACGGATTTATAGGTAGAGGTGTCTGAGAGAAAGAAAAATTCACTGATGGTAGTTATTGTCGTTGAGTTGGAGGTGTAAGTTCTTCTGGGTAACTATAACTTGGAGAAGAAGAATAGTACTGATCCTGATAATTACGACTTGAGAACTATTGTGTCGAGTAGTTGTTATTGTAACGAGGATGACGAGGTTGAGAAGCTTTAGAAGGACGATAAAAACGTTTCTCAATCTTGATAGCATGTTGAATAGCTTCAACCATTGTAAAAGCAGATTGAGTCATACTGTATTGAGTCAACCTATTTAATCCCTCTATGAAACGCGCCACCAATTGTTCTTCAGTTTCTTGAATTTGATTATGAGCAACTAAATTATAAAACTCAGCAATATATTCTTCAACAGAACGAGCTCCCTGAGGATAATTATGCAGTTTAACAAAGAGTTGTTGTCTGAAGTCTTGAGGTAAAAATTTATCTCGTATCAACTTGCGCATACGTGTCCAAGTACGTACTGGAGGTTTATGATAGTTGATTCTATCTTCACAAATCTTTTCCCATCAAGCAGCAGCTCCACCCTTGAGTTTATAAGCCACTAGCTTAACTTTTGAATCGTCTTGTATATCCATAAACTCAAAGAAAGCTTCAATTTCGTAAAGTCAATCCAGTAAATCTTCTATTTTGAAACTGCCATTAAAATTAGGTATATCTTCCTTAAACTTGTATTCTGGTAAAGAGCCATATGAAGTATGTCCTGAGCGAATACGTCTATCTTCAGTCCACAGTCTGTGTTGATCATCTTCCCTATTGCTTTCATCATCATTGTCCTCTTGTAAAACCAGATGTTGTTTTTTTGGATTGAGAGCATAAACTTCATGTTTCTTTGGTTAATACCCAGGTATACCAGTAGTATAAACAACACCATGAGGTTTAGATGTTGATTCTCCAGGTTTGACGAATGACTCCAAATCCTTTGTAGAAGGCTCAACAATCTCCTTTGGTTGGATACCTAGGAACTCCATAATAGAGGCTAATTGTGTAGGATATCTTCCAATTTATATATTCTTTCATTGAAATCTTTCTGCATAGTTTCTGATGGTTTTCCAAAAGTTGTTGTAATAGTGGTAAATAATAGGTTCTTTTCAGACTTGCGAAGGAAAGAATTTTTAGATTTAAATAAATATTGCAAATTTGATTCAAAAAGTGATGTCAAGATTTTGGAGAAACTGGGGCTAAGGGTTCCACTATTCTATCAATTCCAAAGTGATATTATTATTATTATTATTATTATGCAATTTCCCATTTAAGTGATTCTAATTATTGCAAAAATAAATTTTATAAAAGAGCAATTGTAAGTTGAAAGCATGGAATATCAAGAACTCAAAGTTAAGCATATACCATCAATTAAAATAATAATTGCTTAATAAAAATCATTGGAAAAACTCTTTTGTTCTAGGCAAAAAATCATAATTTAAATTGCATAAATTATTTAAAATAGAAATTACCACTTTTCATTGTCAGAATAGCTTCCTCCGTCGCCCCAGAGGATGGGTTTAGCTCCTCATATCAATCATGGTCTCAAAATATTGGTCTATGGCTCAAAAGATGATCAAAAGAGTGAAAAGGTATGAAACTGTGAGTTTGTAACAGTTATAATTGTTACAAAACTCGTTGTAACGGTAAAACGAAAGTGAACTGTTGCAAACTTTATTAATTGTTGGAATAATTGTGACAAAACTGTTACAAAGAGTTTGGATTTGAAAGTTTAGGCCATGGTTTCTGCGACTGTTTTCAACTATCGAGTTCACTATTCACCTTCTTCCCCGACTGCAACTCGGTAGTTTCTCTGTAAATTTTTTTCTTTGTTTCTGATCTTCCCTAAACCTCCTAAGTCTCGACAGACCCTCTCTGAGTTCCCAACACCCTATATATACTCCACAGGGCCAAAATATCTCGCCATAACTTCATATAATCTTCCATTATTCTTCACTGCCTGTTTAGGAAATAATTTAGATATTTGATTTCTCCACGAGTTCTGAAGCTTCCAAATTACTATATTTATCTCCTTCGCACTCAAGATGGTTGTTAGAGTCATCCTAGCATACGCAAACTCATTCCAACTCATGCAAATCCCGTGACAGTCTCCATATAATGACGTGCTCCCTGTTTTGCTCCACAATTCGATTCAGCCAATTCTTGCCCGAGATAACACCTGAAATAGCTTAATATGGTTATATCACATCTTTCCACAAAGTTTCAGCGATTGAATCGCACAAAATCACGTCCAAAAATCGATCGAAACATCTTCCAGTTGAAGAAGAAAATTTCCCGCCAAAATGAAAATTCAAATTTTTGAAGATGGTGTCCCCCTATCCGATCCTGGGGTGCGAATAGCATCTGCCTTTTTGGGGTGACCTGGGTTTCCCCTTAGTAATTGAGTTCCCCTTAACCAATGATGAGAGTCTGAATAACAAATGTCCTCCGGGGGTGCTCCGTGCAACTTTTCGAGCCGAATTTCCCAACAATAATTATTTTCCAAAAATACCTACAAACACACAAAACACCATAATAAGGACGAAAACAAGTACTAACAATACGAAACATTGAGGACAAATTAGACACATAAATGCGTCTATCAAATACCCCCAAACTTATTATTTGCTAGTCCTCGAGCAAAAATAAAAAATAAAACCGAGTTAATCTCGGGAGGGTTTACCAGAGGTGTACCCACAAAACCATTACTCCAGACCCTAGATATCTATGTCGAACCTTGGAAGGCACTAAAGAATCTCCTTGGTTGGCTTACAATCACTGACTACAGGAGGAAGTACCCTGATGCGAAATTCCAATTGTTGTACACGAGTTTACACTCAAGCATACTAAAATTCATATAAAGTGACAGATCTCTACTCAGATAGTTGCACTATGGACATCATATTCGGAGTCAAACTAATCATATGGATAGAAAAAGGAGATGGAAAATAGAAAAATGTAGATGGTTTTGATGTTAACCAAATGATCGATTTCACATATCTGTCTGAAGGCCACTGCCAGAATGAACCTATCCTAATGGACTGAGATACCGGTCTGACTAATATCAACACAACTGGCATATACAAGGGAACCAGTGGTCAATAACTTAAATCTAGATCAACAAACTGGAAAATACAAGGGAACCAGCAGTTGACTACAAAAAACAATAAC
Organism: Papaver somniferum; assembly: GCF_003573695.1. Taxonomy (NCBI): domain Eukaryota; kingdom Viridiplantae; phylum Streptophyta; class Magnoliopsida; order Ranunculales; family Papaveraceae; genus Papaver; species Papaver somniferum. The sequence goes on along the minus strand of NC_039359.1, from coordinate 172,677,179 downwards.
CTTTTTTTTTAACTTAACGGCACGAATAAATCTTTTTGATCCAAGTGCATGCTTCTTGTCAGCAGATTACATGATAGTTCCCACGGGTCCTGCATTCCACGCTTGCTTAGGCGACGGAAACAGGGAGAACACATGCATATTGCTATCCAAGTGTTAATACTTATTCCGATTGGTCTAACTGGTCCGGTCTTTTTTTTTTAGTAACTCAGTCACTCTAATTCACCCTAGCAGTGGTAACAACTTGAATCATATGCCCCACCTAATCACTTAGAGAAACATAGTTTAAAATAAAAAAAAGAAATGAAAAGGACTCAACGGGATATGGTGCAACTATCATGTTATTTCTAACACCTGAGCTATGTGCTTTTATGAATAGACTCTATAGATGTTTCCATCTAATCAGATTGGTTTCTCAACTCCTACAACCAAGATGCTTCCATCCACTTAGATTAGTTAGTGCCATCCTGAATACGCATAAATCTCTAGGCTCTGGAGCGTATTTATTTATTGCAACTAAAAGATTTTCCCATACCCCAAAACTTAAATCTAACATTGTCCTCTATGTTTCCAATGATAAAATTAACATCATGAACGAGGAGAAATTGTTACCACTTGAAGCAAAAAGGGTTGAGGAAAGATATTACCGTGTTGCATGAGATTGGGTTACCTCCCAAGAAGTGCTAAGTTTAAAGTCTTCAGCCAGACATCAAATACCTCAAAAAGAATCTTCACCTTCCAAAGTCATATACCAATAGTCGAAAAAGTTGTGGGTCCATAATACCAAATAGAGCTAACACTAATATGAGACAACTGCACTGGTTCAGAAAAATGAACAGAAGGAGCACATCCTCATCTAAGGTTTCTTGCAAGACAACCGGATCTATCCAGAGCCTCCAGTTGGGCTTCATAAGAGTGTCTTGAAAAATAGATTCATCCGAAAAACGGGTTTCTAATATATGGATTTCCTCCTGAACAGTATCAGGCGGATCAGGTTGTGGAGTCTGAATAGACTCAAGCGATACCTCAGATGCACTAGGCTTGAGTCCCAAGTTAGCGACTTCTACTGGGGATAATTGACAATCTCTACCCCCAAATTTAGGGTAGTCACTATTCTCCGTGAGACCTTTATCTATGGCTTGAATTTTCGGATCCGGAGATTATTTAAAATACTCTACAGCTTCTTCTAGTTCACTACCCCCAAACTTAGAGTTTTGGGTGTCTCTAGATAAACTAGTCACAATATTCCTAATTTCTAGACCATCCGATTCCTCAAAAAGGTCAATTGCTTTCTCTGAGTTATAATCAGGTGGTTCATCCTCTAAATTCTTTTGAGGTATACTATCTATAGGACTTATATGTTTCATATCCTCTATGGTCATCCCTAGAGTTTCCTTATTGTGTTGAAGCACGGTTACTGGCCTAATCTCATGATCACTATCCAAATCGAAAGTTATAGGCAAAATCTCAGATGGGCCTACAAATACATAATTGGGGTCCAACTTAGGAGGATCTTTAGGCTCTTCGAAATAAGGGCTTAAGGTAGATTCGGTAGCTAGTAATGGTTCAAACCTAGATTTCCATCTATCGGTATCTAACATAGGAATAGAATCCAACATAGCATTTACTTGTTAAATGTTGCTATCATCGTCTAAATCCATGCTAAAACGGGCTAGACAACTCTCTAATGGATCTTCCGATTCGGTGTTTTGGTACAGACTTCGGAACTAAGGTTCCTATCATGTTGACCTCTTCAATGCACGTGTCATCTAGCTCAGAATGTAGCTTATTGACATTAAAAATATTCAACTCAATAGTCATATTACCAAAATATAGATTCATAATACCATTTCGACAGTTTATGATCGCATTAGACGTGGCTAAAAACGGGCGACCTAAAATCACTGGTATTTGGTTCTCTGGGTCAGGGACAGGTTGGGTATCTAGGATAATAAATCCGCTGGATAAATAAACATGTAAACCTCTATGAGAACATCCTCGATCACACCACGAGGAACTTTAACGGACCTATCATCTAACTGAAGTGTTATCTGGGTAGGTTTCATCTCAGCAGGTCCTAGCTTAAGGTACACATGGTACGGAAGTAAGTTCACACTGGCTCCTAAGTCAAGCAACGCTTTCTCAACACGGTATTTACCTATTGTACAAGCAATGGTAGGGGACCCTGGGTCTTTATACTTAGGAGTAGTGGTATTCTGAATAATAGAACTCACATGACTAGCTATGAAGGCTTTCTTCTGGACACTGAGCTTACGCTTTCACGTACACAAGTCCTTAAGGAACTTGGCATAAGAGGGAATCTGCCTAATTGCATCTAGTAGTGGAAGGTTGATAGTTACCTGCTTAAAAACCTCCAATATATCATTAAAGTTGGACTCCCTCTTAGTCGGAACTAGCAGCTGGGTGAACGGGGATCTGGGAACAAAGTCGGGCTCATCAGGACCCACATTGGTCTCTTTGGAGACTCTATCAGTCTCCTCATTTTCTGGTTCACAAGGGTGAACTACAACATGTTCACTATCAGGCATGAAAACCTTGTTGTCTATCACTCTACCACTCCTAAGGGTTTTAATAGCATTCACATGATCAGATGGTCTTTCACCTATTTCATTAATTCCTCTAGGGTTGGATTGAGTCTGACTAGGAAACTTACCTCTTTCTCTTAAAGACTCATTTATCTGACTAACCTGAGAGTTAGCCTGACCTATTCTCTTATTCTCTTCTAAACCTTGAGCAACAGATTGCTGAAACTGCACAGTGTTACGATTCAACAAAGCAAGAGACTCTTCTAAATTCATAATCTTCTGATCTGAAGGGTTCTGAAACTGTGCTGGAGCTGAAGGATTCTTAGTATAGCCAAAACCTGGGGGAGGCTGAGAATTACTAGACTGGCCTTGATTCTGGCCTTTAGACCAAGAAAAATTAGGATGGTTTCTCCAACCAGGGTTGTAGGTCTCTGAATAAAGATCAAACTTCTCACGGTTCTCAAACCTAGCATTGTTATAAACAGCATGAGCTTGCTCCTCACTAACCTGACCTTCCCAAAATGAGTTATCGGGCTCTATTCCACAACTAGAGACTTAGGAGGCTCTAATAGGTTCAACAAGGGACCTATTTTTAGGCTGATTCAATTCCAAAGCTTCTAACCTTCTAGATAAAGCAACAAACTTAGCATCTGAACCAAAACTTGTATCTACCACATTGGTGTTACTTCTATTGACCAAGAGTCTTTTAGGGGGTTCAACACAAGACTCCCACTGTTGGGATTTTTCAGCGATAGCTCCTAAGAAGGTAAAAGCATCTTCAGCATTTTTACTAGTGAACTCACCAGCGCACATAGATTCGACCATATCTTTGGTTGAATAGTCCAAACCATTATAAGTAATCTATACAAGTTTCATCTTATCAAATCCATGGTGAGGACACTGGGATAGAAGATCATTGAATCTCTCTAAAAATCTATAAAGAGACTCTCCATCTTGTTGCACACTAGTACTAATGTTCTTCCTAACAGCTGCAGTTTTATGCTTAGGGTAGAACTTCATATAGAAGGCAGCAATAAGTTCCTGCCATGTTTCTATGGATTCAGACGGTAGGTTGTTCAGCCAGGTCTTGGCTTTGTCTCTCAAAGAAAAGGGAAACATCTTAAGTTTCAAGACTTCATCGGTAAGGTCCTTTATCCTAATTGTTCCACAAATTTCCTCAAAGTCTCTAATATGAAAATAAGGGTTCTCATCATCCTTTCCTAAGAATATAGGGATCATCTGGAGAATACTAGGTTTTATCTCGAAATTAGCCGTAGTGGCTGGAAATTTAATGCAAGAGGCTCGGATGGACCTAGTTGGGAACATGTAATCTTTCAAAGTTGTCATTCCTGGCACAACAGAAGTACTAGGGTAATTTCCTCACGAAGAGACAGATTCTCAAAACTGAAGTTTCCAAAAATAGGGCTCTCAAAAGAAGAGTCTTCGAGCTCCCCACTTTCACAAGAAGAACTTCTAGGCTCATCACTAATCAAACGGCCAAAAGTATTTCTTTTCCAGGCCCTTTCGGGCATACACTAAAAAAAAAAAGTCCTAAACGGAAGGGAGGTTCTATGAAAACAAAAACAAGGCTGACCACAACAAACCTACTGATTTCTAGCAAACAAAAAGCATGATGGCTCCACTTAGATTGTTTCTAGACCAGCTTCTAATCCTTCGAAAAGGAATTCGTTACAATCTGAGCACATTCTCTGGAATCAGTACGAGTCAAAGTGAGTTGAATAGAGGCGAGGGAAGCTCAGTGGAGCTTTGATACCCAATGCCTCACCGGTATTCAAGGCGGCTCAGTCACGCATTCAACTCACATAAACCATTCTGAACTTCGAAGTATGCTCAAAAGAGTAACCAATATTTTTCGAATGACTATCCTATTAAGCTCGTTACCCTATATGTCTCGTTCTATTCAAAATTTTAGGCTTAGGTTCGCGTTTGGTTTCGTTTTCCTAAGGCGGGCAAGAAGAGAACGGTGATGAAATCCGAACCCTTATCTTGTATGGCCAGTCCTTGCCCTTTACTAGGAATTTAAAAAAACTGGTTCAGTCCTCAACATATAATCACCTTAAGGCATACAGTAAACCCGCTTGCAGGAGATTCGCGGGTGTTTCGAAAGACTTACCTCCCGTACCAGACGGGCGAAGAACCGCTGAAGTCGACTCGGGCCACGACTCCTATGTCGTGTACGAACCCGAGGGGCCGAGACGATATTGTAATCGTCGTCCTTCCCTGCAAACAGTTTGTATTTAAGGGTACCCTTCCGTAGGGTTTAAAAAAAAATTGTCAAAATGTCCAAATGTCCAAAGTCCAAAATAAAATGCAAAAGAAAAGGAAAATCTAAAAAAATTATAAAAGCTAAAAATAAAAAAAAATAAAAAAAATAAATGAAAAGAAGAATGACATTTTATTTTGGACTTTGTCCTAATGTCTTTGGGTGTATCCAACTTCAAACCTTCAAATCAAAGACACACCCAAAGACCGTAAAGGGGAACAAATAAAAATAATAAAAAAAATCTAAAAATGCTACCTAAACACAGGTCCCCGTCGGCGGCGCCAAAAATTGATGGTTTTCCAAAAGTTGTTGTAATAGTGGTAAATAATAGGTTCTTTTCAGACTTGTGAAGGAAAGAATTTTTAGATTTAAATCAGTATTGCAAATTTGATTCAAAAAGTGATGTCAAGATTTTGGAGAAACTGGGGCTAAGGGTTCCACTATTCTATCAATTCCAATGTGATATTATTATTATTATTATGCAATTTCTCATTTAAGTGATTCTAATTATTGCAAAAATAGATTTTATAAAAGAGCAATTGTAAGTTGAAAGCATGGAATATCAAGAACTCAAATTTAAGCATATACCATCAATTAAAATAACAATTGCTTAATAAAAATCATTGGAAAAACTCTTTTGTTCTAGGCAAAAAATCATAATTTAAATTGCATAAATTATTTAAAATACAAATTACCACTTTTTCATTGTCAGAATAGATTCCTCTATCGCCCCAGAGGATGGGTTTAGCTCCTCATATCAATCATGGTCTCAAAAGATTGGTCTATGGCTCAAAAGATGATCAAAAGAGTGAAAAGGTATGAAACTGTGAGTTTGTAACAGGTATAATTGTTACAAAACTCGTTGTAACGGAAGAACGAAAGTGAACTGTTGCAAACTTTATTAATTGTTGGAATAATTGTTACAAAACTGTGACAAAGAGTTTGGATTTGAAAGTTTAGGCCACGGTTTCTGCGACTGTTTTCAACTATCGAGTTCACTATTCACCTTCTTCCCCGACTGCAACTCGGCAGTTTCTCTGTAAAAAAATTTCTTTGTTTCTGAGCTTCCCTAAACCTCCATAAGTCTCGACAGACCCTCTATGAGTTCCCAACACCCTATATATACTCCACAGGGCCAAAATATCTCGCCATAACTTCATATAATCTTCCATTATTCTTCACTGTCTGTTTAGGAAATAATTTAGATATTTGACTTCTCCACGAGTTCTGAAGCTGCCAAATTACTATACTTATCTCCTTCACACTCCAGATGGTTGTTAGAGTCATCCTAGCATACGTAAACTCATTCCAACTCATGCAAATCCCGTGATAGTCTCCATACAATGACGTGCTCGCTGTTTTGCTCCACAATTTGATTCATCCAATTCTGGCCCGAGATAACACCTGAAATAGCTTAATATGGTTATATCACATCTTTCCAAAAAGTTTCAGCGATTGAATCGCACAAAATCACGTCCAAAAATCGATCGAAACATCTGCCAGTTGAAGAAGAAAATTTCCCGCCAAAATGAAAATTCAAATTTTTGAAGATGGTGTCCCCCTATCCGATCCTGGAGTGCGAATAGCATCTGCCTTTTTGGGGTGACCTGGGTTTCCCCTTAGTAATTGAGTGCCCCTTAACCAATGATGAGAGTCTGAATAACAAATGTCCTCCGGGGGTGCTCCGTGCAACTTTTCGAGCCGAATTTTCCAACAATAATTCCAAAAATACCTACAAACACACAAAACACCATAATAAGGACGAAAACAAGTACTAACAATACGAAACATTGAGGACAAATTAGACACATAAATGCGTCTATCAAATACCCCCAAACTTATTATTTGCTAGTCCTCGAGCAAAAATAAAAAATAAAACCGTGTTAATCTCGGGAGGGTTTACCAGAGGTGTACCCACAAAACCATTACTCCAGACCCTAGCTATCTATGTCGAACCTTGGAAGGCACTAAGAATCTCCTTGGTTGGCTTACAATCACTGACTACAGGAGGAAGTACCCTGATGCGAAATTCCAATTGTTGTACACGAGTTTACACTCAAGCATACTAAAATTCATATAAAGTGACAGAGCTCTACTCAGATAGTTGCACTATGGACATCATATTCGGAGTCAAACTAATCATATGGATAGAAAAAGGAGATAATGTGTTTGTCTTCAATGAAGATGCCTGTTTATATAGGCTTTAACAATCGACTAAAAGTCTAAATAAAGAAGTTGAACTAGAATAGAATTCCTAAACATGGAATAAACGAAAAGAGTTGTAACAAAACTAGAAAACAGAATAAAGTCTAGAAGCTTCTGAGCTCAAATTGAGAATGATAAGGGATGTCCTGCAACAAAAGACTTCCAGACTATCAAAGAGTACCTTCAAAAGTACTGCTTGGATTCTGACCAAGAAATCAATTTTGACAAGTCTGGAATTCTCTTTGGTAAAAAAATTTATGAGTCTTTAAAACAACATCTTTCTGATATTTTGGATATAAAAAATAGAGAGGATAAAAATACCTTGGTACTCCTTTGATAAACACATTTTTGTGACCGAATTATCCTCAATTTGCAGTATTGTTGGTACTCGATTTTCTACTTATTATGGTGTTTTATGTGTTTGTAGGTATTTTTGGAAAATAAACATTTTGGAAAATTCGTCTCGAAAAGTTGGTATAGGCACCCGGAGGACACATGTTATTCGGACTCTCAATTTTGGATAAGGGGCACCTAACTGATAAGGGGAACCCCAGGGAGCCAGCTGCTAATCGCACCACATCACTGGTTAAGGGGACTCCATCTTCTTCCTTGATTTGAAAAGAAAAATTGGCGGGAAATTTGGTGTCAACGGTAAAGGATTTATTATCTTTAAGATAAGAATATCTTCTTGCCTTATAAACATGAAGTTTTGAAGAAAAATGAAGTTATCTTGTATTAAACAAGAAAGATATCCTTAGAAGATTTTATCTTGGATTTTATTCTGCGAATTGAAGAAGATATGGGTTTAGTAAAGAAATATATAGAATAAAGAGAAGGAAAAAATTCTGAAGATATTTTTAATTAAAGAGAAGAAGATTTTGGAGTTATGGAAGAATATATTTGAGTAATGTGTATTTGTGTGTATAAATAGAGAACTAGAGAGCACATTTGGTGAGGCCGGTAGTCCGGAGCCAAGAGCGTTATTTCATTTGGAGTTTAATATTTTCAATTCTATTTTCTACTCTTTCTGATTATTATTATTTTATAAAAAGGATTGTACGACTTGTTGTGAGAACTCCAATGGTGATTAATAAAATAAATTTATTTAATCAAATTATCGTCTCTGGTATTATCATGGGGAGCTAGACCCTATTTCTGGGACGACGGAGGAAACCAAATCTCATGAATACGGTAATTATATTAATTTTATTATGACTATCTGCACTGTTATTTAATTGATTTATGGTTTTCGTTGAATGGTTGTCATTTCAATTGATGGGTTATGCTTTCTTAAATGTTTTGATATCCCATGCTTTAGATTTACATCCATTATTTTCGAAATCTACCTTAGGCAATGAATTAGAGTTAATGAATTTTTATGAGCTATTACTGTTTAGAATTGATATTTGAACCGCATAAAATTGTTGTTTGGTGAAATCCTGAGTCCCAGTGTCCCTCCATCTTGTTACTCATATTTTTTTGGTATTTTTGCTAGTTTTATTATTTTCTTTAATTCAACCTTAAAAATCAATCTCATCAAGTTCGAGTGAACGACAACGTAATTATCACTATCAAAATTTCGACCAATTTTTGGCGCCGCCGACGCGGATTTGTTTATAGATTTGTTTTTAGGTTTTATTTTATTTGTTCTTTTTTACACGTTTTGGTATTTTTATTTGCTTTCAGATTTGGAGCTAAGCTAAAGGAAAAGAGAAAGTGCTGAAAAGAAAGGAAAATCGCTAAAAGAAAAGAAAAGAGAAATCCAAAAGGAGTGAAGAAGAAGATTTTGTAAATAATTTTTTTTTTTTTTTTAGAAACTGTAATTAAGGTTTTTATTTTTGGACATTTTTTTTTCTTCTTTTCTTTTGGACATTGAACATTGGACTTTATTTTTAAAAACCTACGGAAGGGTAGTTTTAAATAAACTGTTTGCAGAGAAGGATGGCGATTACGATATCGCCTCGGCCCCTCGGGTTCGTACACTGACGTTGGAGTCGGTGGCCCAGGTCGACTTCAACGGTTCATCCCCCGTCTGGAACGGGAGATAAGAATTCTAAACACCCGCGAATCCCTGTCAGCGGTTTTACTGGATGATTTCGTATGCATATATGTTGAGGACCTGAAATCGGATTTAATTTTCTAGTAAAGGACAAGTCCTGGCCAAATCAAGATAAGGACTCGGATTTCATCACTGTTTCCTTCTTGCCCGCCTTAGGAACACGTAACCTATGCGAACCTAAGCCTTAAAATTTGGACTAGAACGAGACTGATAGGGTAACGAGCTTATTAGGAAAGTCGTTCGGAAAATATTGGTTACTCTTTTGAGCATACTTTGAAGTTCATGATGGTTTCTGTGAGTTGAATACGCCTCCTTGTAGCGCCGGTGAGGCCTTGGGTATCAAAGATCGACTGAGCTTCCCTCGTCTATATTCAACTTACTTTAACTCAGATTGATTCCAGAGAGGTTCGCTCAGATTGTAACGAATTCCTTTTCGAAAGAATAGAAGTTGTTCTAGAAACAATCTAAGTGGAGCCATCATGCTTTTTGTTTTCTAGATAAAATAGGCTTGTTGTGGTCGAGTCAGCCTTTTTTGTGCTTGTTTAGAATTCCCTTGCAGTTAGGATGTCGATCTGGTATAGCCAATACAATGATTATTCGACTGAGCAACATGAGCATTATTCTTTTTATGACCATAGTGTGAATAGTGGTTGGGAACGCCAAACTTTTGAAGGATATGGGTCATACCATGGTGAGCCCACTTACTATCCACATTCCCACCGGTCATACGATCAAGATTCTTATAATTCCTCTCCTCTAGATGAAGCACGTAAGATACTTGAGTCAACGCGTAAGTTACTTGAGTCGACACATAAGTTAGCGGACACAAATGACTTAGTTATGGACGAAAGAACGGTAAAAATGAGCGAAACTTCTTTAGAAGATACCCTCGGGAAGTTAGCTGAGTCAACATGTAAGTTAACTGAGTCAACACGTGAGTTTGCTGAGTCAACACGTATGCTTGAATTAGAGACGGAAGAAAGAGAAGCTCGAATTACTCGTGATTGCCAATACATTCTTTCATATATCACCCGTGAAAATAAGGATAATTTTTATAATAATCAAGATGAAGAGGTTATAATTGGTAACGCTACTTGTTTAGATGAGGTTCGATCATTTTCATGTTATTATAATGATGATTATGATGAGGATAGTATTGATGAAGAACATGAAATATGTAGGCATGGTGATCAGGAATTTGTTACTCCGATTGAGCTTTATAATGATAGTTTTGTTTCTAGTAAAAATCCAAATAATTTTAATAATTATTCACCTATTCAAAAGGATGAGGATTTGACTAGAGATAATACCGTTTTAGACGAAGTTGTACTTCCTTTTGATTACGAAGCCAATGATGGTTTAGAGGAACTAGTTTATCCTGAGAATATTTTTTTCGAGTATAGAAATTTAGAAACTCTACTCTTAGAAGAAAATGAACTCGTAGAGATGAGTGAGGATGAACCTGACTTAGAAGAATCAATTGACCATTTCTAGGAATCTGATGACCTAGAAATTAGGCAAGTTGTGACTAGTCTTTCTAGAGACATTGAAAACTCTAAGTTTGGGGGTGATCATCATTCTCCATGTGCTTTAACTCTTAGAAAGGTCCCTCACTTGGGACTTGACATATGTGCCTCAACCATTTTACAAGATTATCTTCATACACGTTTTCCCAAACCTAATAATGTCCAGGAAGAAGTTCAGTTGTTAGAAACCCATCCTCTGGTTGATGTGGTTTACCCAGTCTATGATACCCAGATTGATTTTTTTTTTCCCACCGAACACTTTTATTCCAATTGTGAGAACGTTTGAATTTGAAATGTGTCAGTTATTGAGTTTTGAGACTAAACCTAATTACATTAGGAGATTAGGGTCGACACATTTGTTTAAGGAACACCGCCACTCTCATTGTGGTCAGATGTGTAAATCAAATCTGATTGACTTAAAGGATCCCCAGTTACTCAGGTTATTATTATGTGCTTCTAAGTTTGTATTTGAGTTTTTCCAGACTCTAGAACCTGAACATTCGGATCTAACTTATGAGGAAATGCAACCCATGGAAATATTTTATCTAGAACCTGTTATAGAACCTGAACCTGAACCACAACTAGATGTAGTTGTCTTAAACAGGAAACTAGACAAGGTTGTGCTTTATTTGTTAATTTTCTTGGCATGTTGCAGGTTCCTATTACTTGTGATAGCTCTTTTTGATCCAGATAACCCACAGTTATTCCAGCTACTTCTATATGATTCTATGAGGTGGTTAATTCCTTTCGATATCTGGCTGAAGAATTTAAACTTAGCACTTCTTGGGAGGTAACCCAATCTCATGCAATACGGTAATATCTTTCCTTAACTCTTTTGCTTCAAATGGTAACAGTTTCTCCTTGTTCATATGCTTTTAATTTTATCTTTAGAACATTGAGGACAATGTTAGATTTAAGTTTGGGGGTATGGGAGAAACTTTTTAGTTGCAATAAATAAACTCCAAAGCCTAGAAATTTATGTTTATTAAGGATGGCACTAACCAATCTAAGTGAATGGAAGCATCTTGGTTATAGGAGTTGAGGAACCAATCTGATTAGATGGAAACATCTAAATAGTCTATTCATAAAAGCACAGAGCTCAGGTGTTAGAATTTAAAAAAAAAAAAAAACATGGTAGTTTCGCCATATCTCGTTGAATCCTTTTCACCTTCTGTTTTTATTTTCTTATAAGTGATTGGGTGAAATATAGAGATTGAGACACACACACAAAAAAAAAAAAAAAGAGACCAGACCATCAGACCAACCGGAATAAATTCAATAAAGTCGACCACTGGAGCCCTTGTATATGCCAGTTGTGTTGACATAGAGTTAGGATTATCACCCGCTGGTTCCCTTGTATATGCCAGTTGTGTTGATATTAGTCAGACCGGTATCTCAGTCCATTAGGATAGGTTCACCTTAGTCAACATCAAAACCATCTATGTTCTTCTCTACATCCATCTTCTTAATCTTTCCGTGTGATTGGTTGACTCCGGTTATGATGTACAGAAACTATCTGAGTAGAGCTCTGTCACTTATATGAATTTTAGTATGCTTGAGTGCAAACCCGTGTACATCAATTGGAATTTCGCATCAGGGTACTTCCTCCTGTAGTCAATGAGAGTATGCCAACCAAGGAGATTCTTTAGTGCCTTCCAAGATTTTGTGGGTACACCTCTGGTAAACCCTCCGGAGACAACACTCCGCTGCTAGGGCCACCTAGCGATTTAACGGCTTGCTACACGTGCTAAGTGTAGTCATTTTAATTTTTCTAGATTAGATTTGCTCGAGGACTAGCAAATAATAAGTTTGGGGGTATTTGATAGACACATTTTTGTGACCGAATTGTCCTCAATTTGCAGTATTGTTGGTACTCGATTTTCTGCTTATTATGGTGTTTTATGTGTTTATAGGTATTTTTGGAAAATTCGGCTCGAAAAGTTGGTATAGGCACCCAGAGGACACATGTTATTCGGACTCTCAATTTTGGATAAGGGGCACCTAACTGATAAGGGGCACCCCAGGGAGCCAGCTGCTAATCGCACCCCATCACTGGTTAAGGGGACTCCATCTTCTTCCTTGATTTGAAAAGAAAAATTGGCGGGAAATTTGGTGTCAACGATAAAGGATTTATTATCTTTAAGATAAGAATATCTTTTTGCCTTATAAATATGAAGTTTTGAAGAAAAAAGAAGTTATCTTGTATTAAACAAGAAAGATATCCTTAGAAGATCTTATCTTGGATTTTATTCTGCGAATTAAAGAAGATATGGGTTTAGTAAAGAAATATATAGAATAAAGAGATGGAAAAAATTCTGAAGATATTCTTAATTAAAGAGAAAAAGATTTTTGAGTTATGGAAGAATATATTTGACTAATGTGTATTTGTGTGTATAAATAGAGAACTAGAGAGCACATTTGGTGAGGCCGGTAGTCCGGAGCCAAGAGCGTTATTTCATTTGGAGTTTAATATTTTCAATTCTATTTTCTACTGTTTCTGATTATTATTATTTTAGAAAAAGGATTGTACGGTTTTTTGTGAGAAATCCAATGGTGATTAATAAAATAAATTTATTTAATCAAATTATCGTCTCTGGTATTATTATGGGGAGCTAGACCCCATTTCTGGGACGACGGAGGAAACCAAATCTCATGAATAGGGTAATTATATTAATTTTATTATGACTATTTGCACTGTTATTTAATTGATTTATGGTTTCCGTTGATGGGTTATGCTTTCTTAAATGTTTTGATATCCCATGCTTTAGATTTACGTCCATTATTTTCGAAATCTACTTTAGGCAATGAATTAGAGTTAATGAATTTTTATGAGCTATTACTGTTTAGAATTGATATTTGAACCGCATAAAATTGTTGTTTGGTGAAATCCTGAGTCCCAGTGTCCCTCCATCTTGTTACTCATATTTTTTTGTATTTTTGCTAGTTTTATTATTTTCTTTAATTCAACCTTAAAAATCAATCCCATCAAGTTCAAGTGAACGACAACCTATTTACCACTATCAAAATTTCGATCAACTTCTATTGTGTTCCAAGCTTCTAAACTTTGAAACAGACAAGTATGTCTTGAATCCATTTGATCCTCCCGAAGATGTTGAGAAAATCAAGTATCCTCACTTGATCAAAGGGAAGCATGATCTTACAAATGTTGTAGATAACACATGTTTTGAAAGATATCAAGCTTTCAAGGGAGTAAGTTTCACTGAAGAAAAGAAATTCGATCCAGATGTTTCAGAAACCAGCTATGTGAAGTTTGTTCAAGACCGAATTTGGGGAAATATGTTCGGATTTGAAAAATATTCACATGATATAGTAAGAATTTGTTATGTTAATATTCACAATATTAATCATGAAAAACTTAGTTTTAGCACTTTGGTTGGAAGTACTTTTCTCCATGTCAACAGAAAGATGATATCAGAAATTATCAACTATAATGTGAAAGGTCATATGATCACTTGTTCTGAAATTGAGCACGATAACATTTCAAAACTCATCACTGGTAAAACTGTTGAATGGAAAAAAGGAAAGATGATAACCAAAGACGTACCATTACACTTCAGGATTTTCGGTAAACTTGTCGTAGCAACTCTCTTTGCTTGTTCAAGAGATTCTTTTCTATGGAATAGAGAATTTGCTGAACTTATATACTATCTCCTTGAAGGTGGAAAACAAATTGATATTTGTGGAATAATTATCAATCAAATGATTAAAATCATCGAATCTCTCAATATCACAGGTTTTCATAGAAATCTTGGATATCCCTATCTTATTACCAAACTATGTGAAAAAGCAATGGGAACAGCTTTGGAGATGAGAAAGATACTAAAACTTTCTCACAGGGAATTATCAATCGAATGAGTGGAACTAAAAAGGGATCTAATATCTCATATGATCAACTCTATAGCAATGGAGATCTCATGTTCCATATTTTACTTCTTGGGAGACAACTGGACTGTATTCAGAAACAGTTGGCATTTTCCTATAGAAATGATCCGGAAACCCTTCAAGGAATCCTAACGGTCAATAATGAGTTTCTAAAAAGAAAACAATAAGAAGACTCTGAAGAAGATTCCGATGAGAAAGTAAATGAAGATTTAATTGTCTTCAAGAAAAGAAAATAGACATTAATGTTTGATTTCTTTCAATAAGTTCTATTTTAAGAATAAAACTATATTATTATGAATAAGATTATTTGATTTATAATTTTTCTTGTGATAGTTTTTGATTTACATAGCCTGTGCTTGAATGCTTTATGTTATTGCTATGTATGTTTATTGGATGTTTGATTCGGTTTTCTAACCTTTATATTCGATCTCATAATGTTGTGAGATCCCTTATATGGTTCGGGTGACTTTTTGATTTAGCAGGATTAAGTTCTAGCCCATGTTGGTAGGCTTTATCAAAGAATCATGAGGGATTCTGATAGAAAAAATATGTGAAAAAGTCACAATATGTTGAATTGTTTGGCTTAGCATAAAAGCATAACTTTTTCGGGGTTTTCAACTTTTGCTTGCAATAATTAAAAACCGGTTTTCAACCTTTCTCTGGTAAAGGTTGGTTGTTGTTATTCTTTTGTTTTGCATAAGGATGACAACATAGTGATATTTCGATATCAATTCTCCCTGGAAGAAGATGCAAACATATTGGAGAAGTGGATGCGAAATTTGAGGTAACAATCTTGTTAGTTAATTGTTTTCCTGTTTAAGAAAAGCCTGATTTTATTGCATATATTTATTTCTTTTGCTTAACAAAATTTCGGTACAATTGATGTTTTATTCCATTATTTGTGTATGAATGTTTGTGTGATTCAATTGGTTCCAGTTAAGAAAAACTATTGTTATCTTGCTTTATTGTGTGGTATCAATTGTTTAGGCTTACAAAATTTTGGTGCAATTGCGGTGCTTTAATGTCTATGTTGTTTCAATTGCTTCCGGTTGAGGTGAATAATTATGCAAGTTGATTTATTTGGTTTGTATGAATTATTCATGGCTTAACGAAAGAAAAGGTTTACAGGATGAATTGTTTAGTCCAATTCGATTCCGGATAAGAGAAACTAAGTTAATTCTGATCTTAGTTAGACTTATCAACGTGGAGGTTTCGGTTATTCAAGTCTAATCGAATTCCTTAACACGAAATGCTAGTTAACTAACCTAGCACATGTCTTGTTTAAAATTTAATGGTCTAAGTTATATGGATAATTAGAACCTGATGAGAAAAATAGAGTTATATTTATTTTGGTCTTATCGAACAAGCGATTGTATTTGTACAATCGGTTTAGCACAGGAACTAAGGTGCTTAGTTGATTTTTGGTTTGCTAAACTATTAGGGAAAATTGCTTCGGGAAATTGTTTCCTTGGTACCATATCAAAACAAATTACTTTGTAGTTTCGGTTTTGATATTGATTATCAAAAATGGTGTGTGGAACCCTCGTTCTTAACTCTATAGGTTGCAAGTCTATTAAGATTTGTAAGATCCTTTCGGTTTATCCTTTATTTTTTTCGTTTTCTTTGTCATTTGTGACAAAAACAGGGAGCAATATACAGAGTAAACAAGTGATACTGGTGTTGATTTATATTGATTGGTATCACTAAGGGAAAGGACATTGGTGCTTTAACGTTTATCTAAACGAAAGAGTGAAAGCATAGACTAAGGGGGAGTAACATATCATATACTTGTAGTTATATGGACTACAAAGGAAATAACAAAGACGTGCAGATTGATAAAATCTACTTATCTTACCTTTAGGGGGAGTATTAACTTTGTTATTATAATGTCAACATCGGAATTTAAGGATTAAATGTATACAGGTTATTGTGTTGTTGAATTCGGGAATCAAGCATATGTGTAATGAATTCTTGTATTTTGTTTATCCATATGATGTAAGAGTTTTGTCACTAAAATTGACAAAGGGGGAGATTGTTAGAGCATAGATCGGTTGAACCCACCAAGCGTTGGTATGTCAAGTTTGGTTGTCATATTTTAGTGAGCCAAAACTCATTTAAGAGTCGCTTGATTATGTACTAGAGTCAACTTCGTATAGGTTAGCTTGAAAGTATTAGGATATGAGACATTACAAGTATTGCGAAGACTTGAAGAAGTGAAGAAGTAAGGAGCTACAACGACAACATCATCCTTCTACTTGAGTTTAGTGATATTTGAGTTGAACTGTTTCATTCCCTAAACGTATCTTTCAAGTCGTGCATGTTGAAGACAAAACTACGAAGCATGAATGATTATACTCTAGTTAGACATAGTATTAAGGAATACAATACGAGGTTTATTTCTTAACCATTAAACTTTGTAGATAAGACATCAACATAATCGTTTGAATGATATTGTGATTATGTATGGGTATAAGGTGAAGATTTCATCCTAGCAAACAATGTTTTACGTTTGTTTTAAGGAAGTAAATTCATGAACTTATTTTGTGAATCGAAAGAGAAATCGCCAGGCGTTATTGGTATTGTTATTCATTGCATATATTTTGAACTGCCAATATGTGTGATTAGTATAACCCCTGACTTGTTTATGTTCTTGGTAAACTATTCACAAAGACCTGACTTTTGTATTGGTATGACTTTTATTAGTGAAACTGATCTTAAGTAATCACCTTAGATGGTATGATCAATTCAGTGTTATTGGTATGACCGACTCTGGGTAAAGGGGAACCGATCCTAGTAAGAGGTGCAACCTATCACAAAGGGGAATCGATCCTTGTATGAAGTGAAGAAAGTTTTTAGCAGAAAGGGGAAATTATCCTATGGACATGTGCAGAAAGTACAAGTTAGATATCATATATATGTGGGGAACCGATCCTAGTACCTAGTCAACCGAATTTTGGAAAGCTAGTGTGACTATGCACAGTACTCATATGGAGGTAGAACCGAAACTT
Organism: Papaver somniferum; assembly: GCF_003573695.1. Lineage (NCBI taxonomy): Eukaryota > Viridiplantae > Streptophyta > Magnoliopsida > Ranunculales > Papaveraceae > Papaver > Papaver somniferum. The sequence goes on along the minus strand of NC_039359.1, from coordinate 172,659,651 downwards.
GTTTTGGTAGAATCGTTAAACCCATGATTTGTGATTGAGTGTTCTTGATCAATCACACGATTCTTAAAAGTAAGATGAACCAATTCTAAACTTGTTTGGAAGTGTGGCAAATCGGTTTCAAGATTGTAAGTATGAAAGAGGATTTACAAAGTAAGGATGTCGACATACTTTGAACATTTGCAGTAAAGCTTATCTTTAATTGTTCAAAGTTATTCCTTAATTGATAAAAGAATAAAATCCCAGATCGAATAAAATAAATTGAGAATCTTTTATTTAAGGTTTTTAATTTTATTTTAGGAAAATGAAAATTAGTAATGTGCATTTACTAGTTGGAGATTTTCCAAGATATTTTCGGTCAATATTTTGGACAAAGCATTTCCAGGAATTATGGAAACCGAATCTGGAATATATTTCATATCTTGAGAATATTTTCGGTTTTGGAAATTCCTTGGTGTCCAAACTTTCGTGGTCTATAAATATGAAAGTTTTCATTTCGAGCAAACTAATCCTCGTACAACAAGAACTATCTCAGTTGTGCTGCTACTGGTGAAGCCGCCTATTCGGAGAGGAGAGTAACCTAATTAGGTGAAATCTCTTACGACCACTCAATTTAAAGTCTTTTTTGTGATTAAGAAGCTCTATTAGTACCGTCGGTGGGAAACTATATAATTGCGGTTTATCTTTTGTTTTTGATTGATTTGACTGACTAGTGGTGGTTGAACTTTGATTGCACCTAGTTTGTTTATGCTTTAGAATATTCTCTTTTGATATAAGATTCACTCAAACTAGATCGAAGTTTCGACGGGGATCTTTAGACTCTTTGTAAATCTAAAGACGTCTTGTGATAATCCATTGTTAACAGACTCCGTTTTGTGCGTGATTGATCACAAGAGATTCAAGTTGATTGTGTACAAGTGTTTATTGAAGATCTAAGAAGATTTAAAGACGAAGAAGACTTTGAAGATTTCTTATTTGCGATTCATAATCTTTCGTGTGCACAATACTTGTTTCGGTAAAAGAGGATACAACTATAATCGTTTTATCCTTGTGGTGGATTAGATTGATTAGTTATGTAGATCAGTATCACTATAATTCTTTGTGATTAAAAGTATTGTTTGCAAAATCTTAACAATTACTTTGGTAGTTGATAATAAGATAGATCTAAGAACCTGACGATGGAGTTTATTGAGATAAACAGAAGAGCCTTTGTCGAACTCATATCACTTGGTTGAAAAGAGTTGATACCAAACAGATTTGTTGTTCCTTTACTGTTTGGAATACGAACCAAAGGAATTGTTCCAAGTACGTGACTTATTACAGGTCAGAGGCATGGGAATACAGAAGGAACTAGGTGAACTATAGGTTTAGTTGCTTGGTCTCAATTATACGAAGTTGGTTTGATTTTGTATAGCGGATTAATCCTGAGCGTATTCAATTTTGGACAAGGTCCCGGAGTTTTTCTACATTTACGTTTTCCTCGTTAACAAAATCTTGCTATGTCATTTACTTTTATTTTCCGCAATTATAATTGTTGTTATTATAATTTAAAGTAAATTACACAAACGTTAATTCCTATTTACTTGATAAGCAATCCTATTATGTTTGGTTAAGTCCGAACCTTTTATCAAGTGAACATACTTCGTTGTTGTATTGTCACGATATTGTATCCATAGACGATCACACGAAGTGTGAACCGATTTGTTGTATTGTCTCGACGTAGTCCATAGACAATCACTTTCGGAGAAAGGACTTATAAGTGGAAAAGTTTTATATTGAGCTATATTTGGGTACCCTCGTCTTTTCAGGATTCCCATCTCTGCAAATTCTGGTGGGGAGAAACTTTTGACGCAAAAGATAGAAAACTACATCTTCTGGGTTGGGATATTCTTTGCTCTCCTAAATCTGAAGGTGGTTTTGGCTTTAGGAAAGCTGAGTTGAATAATTGGGCTATGCTATCTAGAAATGCTTGGAGAATTATTGAGAATCCTAACTGCATATTATCTACTGTTCTTAAACTTAAATATTTCCATAGGACTGGATTCTTAAATGCTAAATGCCCTAATAATTGTTCTTGGACTTAGAAGTGTTTGCATGCTATAAAAGAATTGATTAAGCCTTTTATATTTGGATTGTTGGAGATGGTCAATTTATTGACCCTTGGTATGATAAATGGATCCCATCTCTGGGATCTTCCACACCTAATTGTCTTGTTCCACCTGACCCTAATATTAAGGTCTCTTACTTCATTGATGCTGCTACTAGATCTTGGGATGTTAATAGACTAAACACCCACTTTGATAATGCTTTTGTTGAGAAGATTATCACAATTTCCTTAAGCCAGTTACGCACTCCTGATAGGAGGGCTTGAGAACTTTCAAAGAATGGTAGATTTACCTCTAAATCTGTCTACTTGGGACTCAGAGGACTTAGGCCCCCCCTTGTAGTATTCTTTGGAAGCGCATTTGGAAAATTAGAGTTCCTTACATAATTCAAGTTTTTACTTGGAAAGCTGCTAGAAATGCCATACCTGCTAGGACTGTTTCGAATACTAGAATGCCTATGCATACTACTGACTGTTCTAGATATAATAACCCGCATGAATTTGTTATGCATGCTTTAGTTCTTTTTCCTTTTGCCAGTCGTGTCTGGTTTCTTTCTTCTCTATGTGCTAAAGCTTAGGCTTTTAGCAACAACTCGTTTATGGATTGGATGATGTTTTGTCTTGTAGATCCTGTTTCTAAGCTTCGTGATGAAGCTCAATGCTTATTTGTCTCTATCCTTTGATCTCTTTGGAAAAGTATAAATTTCCCGGTTTTCCAAAGCACTAAGGAAACTCATATAGTTGTCTTGCATAGAGCTAGATCCATGCTTTTAATTAGGAAGCTTAATCTGCATATCTCTCCCACTATATCCATTGCTTATTGTGATAAGTGGATGCCCCCTCCTGTTGGCTGGATGAAATATAATACTGATGGTGCCTTTGATGACTTATCTGGGAACAATGGTGCAGGCTATATGATGAGAGACTTTGCAAGAAAAGCCTCCTTTGTGCTCTATGTTTTTTGAAGTCAACTCTGCTGAAGAAGCTGAAGCTAGATATATTTGGGAAGTCTTGAAGAAAACTATGGAGCAAAAGCTTTCACACATCATCTTTGAAAATGACGCTAAGAATCTCACCGATCAATTTACAGCTGGCAAGTTTGATGGTGATTCTAGAATGGATGCTATATTTATGGATATTCAGTTTTGTCTTTTAGTTTAGTTTCTTGTTTGTTTACTTTTCAACCTCGTTATTGTATTTCGGTTGCTCATGAGCTTGTTCAATGGACTAAAACTCACAAATCCTCTATGTACTGGTACGTTCCTCCAATCTGGCTCTTGCCAATAATTGAGGGGGATCATTATTTTTTGAAGACCGTTGATTATAAAAAAAAATACTCTGATATATGAAAAAATAGTTTGTTATCTTTTTATTTTCACAACATTGTACCATCCACTTCATCATTGGCTCATTGCATAGATTACAGAAAATGCGTTATATACTTATATGTCCATAACCCATTAAAGTGTGGGCATTGAGGACATGTAAAAGCTTGTGTTGCTATTAAAAGAAAAAATATGTGGGAAAACCTAATTGTTTGTTGTTACTGTATTAACAATAAATAAATAAAAAAGAAAAAGTAAACTCATGTGGAAAAAATAAGGTTTTCCCTATTTCCCACACCTAAATTTCCTATTTCCCATTCATATTAATTCCCATACCGAATTATCCTAAGTACCATCCAAGTAAATTTTAAAAGATCCTAAATCCTACCTTTGACTTTATTTTTTACACCTTACATTTTTATCCACCCCACTACTAAAATCCCTAAGAAACAAAATCCTATATCATTTTCTTTTCACCACCACCGTAGGCCGTAGCCATCCTAGTCTTCCCCGACCGAGCCGCCCTCCTCTTACCTCCTCCAATGACCACCACCTCGAATCCGTTGCCTGATTTATTGGGCTAGTTGATGAACCTTTGTTTGTGTTTGGTGAGACGATGAAAGATACTAATGTCACACCGAATGCTGTGATTAATAAGGGAGGCAAGGAGAATCTTTGATGAGATGAGTAAGAGAGGGATATGAGGACGTATAATTGTCTCATTCATGGGCACTGTTTGTATGAATGGAAAGAAGTAAAAGCATAATTTGGTGAGACGGTGAATGGAAGGGTTTTGCCTGGAAGAATAACTTTCAATATATTGCGGTCATCCATAACTGGACGAATGAGATCGTTAATGGTCTCCATAACTGGACGACCAGTTCTTCGTAAATTTTAGAAAAAATTTAAATTATAAAAAATCTACTGATTTAACATGGGTGGTTGATTAGGTAATTAATTATTAAACCTTTTTCACTAAATAAGTTTTCGATAGATTATTCTTCTTGCAAATTCGATTGAACTAGGGTTGGTTTTCTTTGGTGGAAAAATAGAGATTAAGGAAGAAGAAGAAGACAACAAAAATGGTAATAATCATACTCAAAACCAATTTGACTTTTGTAGGTGGTACATAGGAAAACTCAAAATTGAAAAGTAAATTTGTTTTAGAAATTGTAAAGAGGATGGGAAATAGGAAAAATGGGGATGAGAAATAGATAAAATCAAATAATTGATTTAATTTAATGAGTTCGGGTGTATCCGTGAATTATAACGTAAATGAACTTCATACATGTGGATCGAGGACACGTTAATCAGTGGATTGTCAATGAACTGCATATATACTTTCCGATCTATGTGTGCCCCAGAAGTATACGGAAAATTATACGTAGATCGAGAACATGTTAACCCATGGATTATAGGTAACAAGATGGTTTGGCACGTGCATACGCACGTGCTTGTATCAATGGATGCCAAATGATCTACGAAATGGGAGTACGTTAATTAAGACAGCCATCAACGTATAGAATCACACCATGACCTTACATCATGCATGTTCAACAGGTGGACAAAGTTATTTATAAATATTAAATATCTTATCTCTAATCTTCTCCTGCCGTTGATACCTTATTTTGGAGCAACCGCTGTTAATGGTTGTTGTTCTCTCAAATTCTTCATTGTCTTTTAATTGATTGAAGAAATACGAAATTTCCAATTTCACTCTGATTGCTAATGCAACCAATTTCATTCTAATTGCTAAGTATAGGTCAACAAATCATAAGGATACAGAGGATATATTCGTTCATTTTTATTTATTTTTGCTAATGTAATTATGGAATTCGATCGATTCTATAACGGTGAGGTTACATATGGACTTATATTTTTCAACGATGAAGATCATATAGGTGTTGATTTTGATTTTTTTTAAGCATCTGATTTTGATGATGGAGAAAAGGGTTTTAAAAGAACGGGGTTGTAATCTCATTAGGTGTAACTTTCGATGGTTATGATTTAAATTGGGTAGTATATTTAAGGTGGAAATTTAGTTCTCTTAAATTACATTTTTACGCTCATTTGTTTATGTAGTGGTTAAATGAAAAAAATAGAATAATGGGCAAATTTGGAAAATCAAATTTTGCAGCTTCACCCATTGTAGATAAACACCAAGTGGTGTTCTCTTTATATGATAGAACAGATTACCATCATCTCGGCAACTTTTGGGTAACCCATGAGCTAAGTCACTGCAACGAGGTTCTAACATGGAGTCTAATTTTGTGCACACTCCTTCAAACTTCAAAGAGTGTGCACAAAACAAACTATTCCGATTGGTTGGTTTTATTCGACCGATAAATATTTATCAATTTTCTTTCAAAATTTAATTAAAATCTACAGACGACATATGGATCACAATGCATGAAATAGGTTAGTATAATATATATTTATTTTTTTAGGATTTAACTTGGCAAATGCATTTTCTATTTAAGATGCATATTTATCGTGTTCTTTCTTTTTTAGTAATTTTTTTTTCCAAATTATCCTAGTTAACTTTTGATGAACGAGGTAGATCAAACACTGCCCTTTTCAGTGGCTTTCCAATGTAAAAACTCATTTGGCGTTCACATAACTGCAACCCTTTGCGTACAAGAAAATCAATTCATTGGATGCCAAATAAAAATCATGATAATATTGGCATCATCAAAGCTATCTATGTTAATTAAGAAAAATACAATGACATCATCAAGGCTATCTAGTTTTTTTGATAATCATGATGATATTGGCATGATGATATTAGCTTAAAAAAATACACTGATTTACATGTTGATGGCTGCTGATAAGATCAAATAAAATTGATCCTGAACAAAAAAGGTATCATGTTGGGGTTCAGTATAACAACCACATGATTCCTTAGCAATAAACACTCGAACAATAATAATCGGCAACATTTCCAAGTGTTTAAACGAGCTTGTTCAGAAGCTATTTTAAGCAAGCACAAGCAACACTCTTCAACAATCCAAACAAGTGATGCACGTGAAAACTGAAACTGGATCCCTAGACCTAAAATTAACAGAAAGAAAAACTTACGTATTTTTAGTTTTGGTGTATTTTAGGATAGAATATATACTATTGCCGTTTTTAGATTTCATTTAAATTAAAAACAAAAATTAATAACATTTGACGGTGTGGGTTTACACCAACCAATAAGAACAATTTGTTACGTGCACACTCTTTATAGGAGTGTGCACAAAATTACTCTCTTAAATATGATGCGAGAGTGTGTGATTTTTTTTTTCTTTTTTTTTTCTTTTTACAGTTATCATGGTTTAAAATCAACTGCCATAACGACTTTCCATGACCATCGTTGATTTTACATTGGAATAATTTTTTTCCTGTAATTGCAATTTTCCAATTTCTAACCTAAATAAGACAACTAAATTACTAAAAAAAAGAGTAAGGGTTTTGAGTGTACCTATATTTTAATTTGCGCCATATCTTGTTCTCATTGTTGCGGTTCCTTTTCTGATTTTATGCTAAAAAGTATACTCAAAAGTGGGCATTTTTCCAAATAAGATCGATTTATGTTGATATTTATATAGACCGATTATAGGCTTAGCAGTTAAGAAACCAAAGACTATGTAATCGGTTTATGTGAACATTCATCGGATTCTAGCAAAAAAAAAAATGTAGAAAAACTATTATCTCTTCCATGCCATAATCGGTTTATGTGGGCATTAATTTCAACCGGTTCAGGTTAAATTTTCTTCGACCATAAAATACATTCAGGACAATCGGTTGACGTGTTCGAGGATATCGACCGATTATCAAAGGAATCGGTAAATATGAGCATGAACAACAACCGATTATGGTTAAACACAGTAACCCAATATTGGGTTGCAATTGACGATGTTTAGTTTGATTTTTTTATTTTTAAAATAGATGATGAAAATTCCTTTAGATCGATCGACGTATAGTTAAAATCGATTGACAAAGTTAGATTTTAATTTTAGTTTGTGTAGGAAATGATTTGAATAGGTTTTGATTTTAAAATGGTTTCAAATTTAAAGGGATAAGGTTTAGGATTGAATCTAAAGACTTAAAGGCCTAGACAAATAAAGCTCCCACGTTGAACGGTGAGGAAACCCTCTATTCCTATTGGCCGAAATAGGTCTTTTTTGAGTTTTATGAAACAACCGTTTTGATAAGGAGACTTGGCAACATATGATTGGTTTAAAAACAATAAAAAAAAAAAACCAAATTCAATTTGGAATTCATGACGTGACAATATTTAGGTGAGGATACTTGGCTAACATTGGTTTAAAAATCACAAACTTAGAAGAAAAAAAAACTAACTACCGTGTTTGGAATTTTATGGAAGTCCAAATTCAATTTGGAGATCTAGTAACTACTATATTATGACTCTTTTTTCCAAATTATTAATATATAAAGGGGCAAAAAAATCCACATATTTTTCTGTGAAAATAAAATGAATAAATAAATAAAATCTGCACATATTCTCCACCTATTTAATGTATTTGCCCCGCCACACTAAATCAAAAATACATCGCCACGGTGCAGGAGCGCAGCGAAGCCGGGCGCACACCAAGTTAAAAGGAAAAAAATAAATAAAATCTACACATATTCTCCACTAGGGATGCACATAACCGACCCAACCCGCACCCGCCAAGATTAACCCGCACCCGATCCAACCCGCTTAGGAGTGGGTTGACTATGGGTGAGCACGGCCAAACCCGATGTATGATGGGTCGGTTGCGGGTAGCTGCTTCCATCACCCGACCCTACCCGCCTACCCGCCAAAATTTCCTAACCTTAGATTATCTATCCTAGGATTAATCTCATCCATAGAAAATACCATATATAATGCCTAACCCTAATCCTATCAACTTTCATTCGCACCCCTTTTCACTTCACTCCTCTTCAGCCTCTTCTCTCCTTCGCTAGGTTGTGCCTTTTCACTTCAATTGCATCAATTCTCAACTCAGATCACCACCAGAAATCCAATAACGGAAGGTAAGAATCGTAAGTCAGACTAATTGATCTATTTATAATTTTTAGATTCTGTGATTTTCTTTGATTTTGAATTTGGGGTATCTGTTTAGGGTTTTGTTTTTTTTTTTCAATTTGGGGTATCTATTTTTGTTATAATCTTTGATTAATTGATCTTGCGATATTCTGACTTTGTTTTGTTAATCTTTTGTGTATATTGGAATTGGATTTTGGGGATTTTGTTCACTTCTTAAAGGAGCTAAAAGTAATATGAGATTCTGAGGTACTATACTTATGACCCTTATCCAATCTGGAAACATCCAATTGATTCTGAGCTAAAAGTAATCTGAGATTTTGTTAATGATTTTGGGGATTTTGTTAGTGTAATGGTATTTTTATGGTCACTATGATTGCTAAAAATCTGAGACTGTAACATGTTATTACTTGAGCACATTGGCAGTAAATAAGAAACGAATTGATTCATTGTTTCTAACAGTGCGGTATACTTCCTGTTTTACAGATTTTTTTGTGTTTCAATTTTACTTTATTTTACTGGATGTTAACATCCAACCTCAATCTTTCACCATGGAAAGTGATATTACTGGCAGCACATAGCTTTAATTGGCAACAGATAGCTTAAAACTAAAATTAGTGTTTGTATTTGAAAATAAGAACGAGTAAAATTCTTGGCTCTAATTCTATGGGTGGATTCCCCTTTTAGAGTTGCTTAAACTAAAATTGGCAGCAGATAGCTTTAATATGTTATCTAGGTACAATCATCATAAGCAGCAGCTGGTTTACATTTTTGGTTTCTGCTGCTCTGACTGACCCCCATGCACTGTAATTATCAACGACAATATGTTTTGCAATGTTTTCATCCTCTTCTGAAATGGCTTTTTTCTTATTATAATTTTTCGTGGTGATATTCGTTTGTTTTTTTATATTCCGCAATGGATGATGATTATTGAACTTGTGCCAGAACTGTAGAAGTTAACTCATACAATCAAACAACAATATGTATCTTTTTGGTGACTGAATACGTCTGGCATTTAATTTGTATGATATAGTCTGTCTAGTTTTGAGGCTTGAGTTGTATGACATTTAATTTGTATGATTCTCATGGTCATCTGGTTGCGTCACATGGATGGCATAGAAGAATTATACCCCATTGTCGGTGCTTTGATTACTTACATCAACTTTCATTTTAATTGTTCATTTCCCTTGCAGATCTATTTGGTGACCTTGCTACTTCTTACATCATCATAGATGATTGATTCCTATTGGGTTAGACAAGGTAATGACGTCAAGGGCCACTGTCAGTAAACTGATTATGAGTTCGTTGGTCTGTTACATCTATGTTATTGTAAGTTGTAACTAATTGACATACGTTGATTGATTTCAGGCTTCCAGCGCATTCAGGGGTAAAATATCTACATTTTTCGATGGAGGAAGCTGGTCGCTTGATATGAATCACATCTCATGATCTTTCTTTTCTCCAGTTACTAGGCTAGTAATTCACCATTTGAGCTTTTAGAAGTTGAACTCAATTTTATTTTGTAAACACTTTTAGTTGTAAGTAACTTGTTATGATGCTAATTGTCTGCGCTTTTAGTTATTTGTCATGTTCATACAATTCATTTCATTTTATGAAGGGTTAACTCGCCACCCATCCGAACCAACCCGATGTATTGTGGGTCGGGTTAAAACCGATAATACGCTATAGGATGATGATAATAATCAGATTAAAACAAATTAATTAGGCAACAGTTATATTTTTTGAAACTTTCAATCATCCCAAATTAGTACTTCCACCTAGTATCTCAACTACACTGAAAATGAAGTTCACTGGTCTCTCAACATATAGAATGCCATTGTGCTTCACACATATCTCTGTTGTGCTCAACGTCTCAGGTGAAAAAATTAATTGACCTGGGAAACATACTGCAAGGAAATAAAATCAGTTAACATATAAAGCATGGCCTAAATCAGGTTTCTATCATAACTTTTTTGTCCTCTATGAATTTTAGAAGGTATATATGAAAATAAACTACCTTTTTAATTAGATCTAACATATCTTGGTTCGCAAATTCCACTTGACTCCGGTTAATGGTAGGTATTCATATGCAGATGTATCTTTGAATTGCAGGTGCTTCACAACAAAAGCCAAGAACAACAAATGGAAGTGTATTAGAATTGGACTAAAATCTGTTGCTAGGTCATTGAAGAACATCTTACAATGTCACAACTCAAAAGATAAAATTTTCTAGGACACAACGAAAAACATAGCATGTATCTTTAACTGCAAGGGCTTACAGCAAATCTATGAATGACAAATAGCATTATAATTGCCTCCCCATATATTGCAAAAACCCAATTGAATGACCTCAAGCTTAAAAGTATTTGATTAGTTTTGCCTGTATTACTTGGTCAGAATAGTTGTTTCCTCAAATGTATGGTCGATCAATTTTAGTAGACTAAATGAATGTAATCCCATAGCGATCCTCATAACTTTATAAATTCTAGAATTATGTCATACCTAGTTTTGGTGATGAATTTCATAGCTGCAACGGTCTTCAAGAGTTCAAGAATGCCATTCATAAGTTTCAAGAGCAGACCTTTTCTCGGGAGACATAGTTTCGTTGCATTAGTTTTAGCTCGGATTGTTTCCCCTGCAACAAAAAAGAGTAAATATAGATAGCGTCCTTTTTAGCCACTTTACCATTGAAATAATAGGGTATTTAACTTTAGATAGAATATATAACTGTGACCCCTAGTTAGCAATTCGGGATTCGGCAAACGTACGGAACGGCAAATGTACGAGTATTATACGGTTTTGTAAAATCCAGATTCGGTCCAAAATTCGGTCAACGGGACGTGATTCGTCAGTAATTCGGAACGGCATACGTACGTGTATAATTCGATTTATAAATGTGAGTTCGGCTCTGAAAATTCGGTATCTATATATAACAAATAATTTGTATTTATAAGGTCATAGACCAATTTTTATGCATATGTGTGAGTTATTTAAAGAAAAAATAAACTTAATATGATGATATTAATAATATATACAACATTAGTTATCCAAGAGGACGTCGTATGGTGGTTTAGATGCTTGGTTAGTGAGTTTGAGATCCCTCTCACCTTCACCTTCAAATCTCTTCAGTCGTTTTTGTTTCATAAAAATTACAACACGTCTAATATTCGGAAGGCAGTAAAGCCCAAAAAATGGAGTCTTTGAAAAGTAAAAGCTAAAGAATTTATGGCGAATTAAGCGAACGTATCATTCGGAATACGTAAAATTCGTGAACGGTTCGCAAATAATCCGGGAATGCCACATAATACGCGACTTGGGTTCGGAGTTGCAAACGTACGCAAATAAGACGGTAAAATTCGTGATACGGAAAAATTCGCGAATGATTCGCGAATCATTCGCGAACTTACTAACTAGGCTGTGACCAACATATGAAGGAAAAAAAAAGGTCTTTCCACTGTCAGTTACACAACATTTGTAGGTGAAAAAAACATCCGTTTTTGAAAAAAATGAGAAGCAATTCATTATTTTTAGTTTAACCTTACGTAAAACACATCATGCACAATCATTTAGTCACCATCATCACCCACTTTTTCCTCCATAAACATTAATAACATACTAATTTAAACGGTGAACGTAAAATTCTGGTACAAAATACCCACTGATATGCCTCTATGCTTCTACCTAACAATAGACCACTACTAATGCATGCGATAACGGGCTTCTCCACTGCCATTGCCTCTAAAATAATAATGTCGAAGTGTTCATCCTGCATAAATTAAACATTTAGATATTGGTTCAAGAATATGAGAGAAAAATAGTGATGGCCAGTCAGAGCTTATGTCAGATAAATAAATAGTGTTGGAAGATTGAAATTATATGCAATTCATGTACTAAATATCAAAAGAAAAATAATGGAAACAAAAATATATCTAATGATGATAAAATAATGTATTTGAATTTCAAGTTCAGTAAATGATACCTTTGGAGGAGAAAATTTAATTTCATCTTCCAAGGGATATGCTAAGTCGCCACCAATCTAAGCCACAAAAAGGAAAACATTGACAAACATTTAAAGAAGTTTCTTATCCACATGAATCCAACATTGAGGTCGCTGATAATTTAGTAAAAGTAAATTTCGTTATTGATTTTCAACAAAATCTTGGCAGCGATACTAAATCGTCATAATTAAACTCGAAATACAAAAATTTTTAAATTTGGAAGTAGACTTACCAACAAAGAATAAAAATACAGTCATGGTTGAAAAAGAATTAGGTTGTTGATTAGACAACCTGTGTCCTTAATTTACCTTCGAGGAAGAAAAGCAGAAGAAGATGAAACAAAGAGAAATGAGTTTTTTATTTTTTTTCGTCCACTTTTTCCCCCCTAAAGATCATCGATGGCATTACCAAGTGCAAGGAGTCATCTAAGATATCTTAACCTCTCAGATTGAGGGTAATGTAATAGATGATACCATCCGTAGCATTTGCAATTTTTAGACTTCAATATTATGTGCTAATAAATTTAAGAGCTTCCTTAAAACATTGGGTCTGTGAGAAATTAAAGTAGAATGATGCATGGGAATTTTAGAAGTATGATTTTTTGGCAAACAATAAGCAGCATTAGATGATTTTTGGCAGACAGTAACTTACGATCTCCGGACCTTGAAGTTGGGCAAATAATCATCACAATATAAATATATGCATCACTAAATACAAAAGGCATCACAAATTAGACTTATCATCATCAGAATGAAGGTTTGTTATGCTTACATTTTCATCTAGGCGATGCTAAAGACGCTTGTAACTTCACATCTAGAGAAAACCAAAATTATCCCTCATCCCATGATCATACAACATTCATACCTATAAATGGAAACCCCAAGAAGTAAAACATCAAAAATTCAAACCAAAATTTGAAACAGCGTAGAGAAAGAGTGGGAAAGCAAAAAAAAACCCATAACCAAGATCGTACTGCATGAACAATTCTTCAAAGTATACAATCACAAAACATCGTACTGCCTACAACCACAAAAACACACAAACAAAAATTAAGATCAATAGCCGTAAACCCTAAATTTCAACTTCACCAAAAATAAATAAATTAAAGAAATCCTATTAGATATGAAAGTAGCAAGAAACATACCAACCAACGGTAAAACCTTGAATCATTCAAAATCTCTATATTTCTTCTACTGTTCTTTGGTTATATGGTCCTCATTCATCACTGGAGCATGTACGAAGAAGAAACTTAACCAGTCGATGCTTGTATTATATTGTCCTCAATGGAGGACTTATTAAGAAGAATCTTTCACATTTGATGATGTTTAACTTCTGATTCCCGGGATTTAGTGGTCGATTTGGGGACTTCTGGTGTTTTTGGTTTGATTCAATAATGGAATATCGCAGAGCCGAAAATAGAAAAAAAAATAATTACCAGATCTATATGTTACGTGTCTGCATGCTGTTTAGCTTGAGTTTTTCCAGCCATTACGAAGCGCCAACAGGGAGAAAAAGAGAGGGAACTTGGTCTGCTTTGCCGATTTATATAGGGGGTAATTTAATTTGTGCTAAGAAAAAATCACAGAGTATCTATTTCGAACAAACCATATAAATTTTACCTAATTAACAAATCCTATTCTGGTTAGTTTGTCTAAAATATAAAAATAATATTTGCAGAGAATCATCAAAGAAAAAAATGTATGAGTTGAGTAGATAATCATCACAGAGTAAAATATATGGATCACTAAATTGAGAAAAAAATAAAATCAAGAGACGAAGAGTTTTACCAATTTCTTAATGCCGTCATGCTATTAATTAGTAATCCCATTGAAAAAACATTTATAGAGCCAATCGATTTAGAATACCTGCAAAGCGAAACAACATTAGAAGAAAGAAGCTGCGTCGAAATGATTGCCGGTTTGGCGTTACATGGAATGATTTATATAGAGAAACGATAGACCATATAAATAGACAAAATATTTATTTTTGGAATAATATTAATCAATATTTAAAAATAACTATAATTTATTTATTTTTGTGTTACTCTTTTGGCAAGCTTGATCCACCAAATCACTTGACCACCCAATCGTATTATTTTTTACCATCTTTATTTAAAAATATCTTTGAATCAACAATATTAAGAAACATAGTGATAAAATCTTTACTATCTTTATTTAAAAATATCTTTGAATGAAAAATATTAAGAGACATAGCAATAAAATCACAATGTTTTTGAATGAAAAATATTTAGGTCGTATTTACCATTTATTTGAAACAAATTTCCTAAATCAGGAAATAATACCCCGTGCAATTAGTGCCCCACAGCTATTTCTGCACACAAAATATCTAAACATATTTTCATTTTTGTATGATTGTTTATGTATGATTTTCCGTATGCTAATCAATATTTTCTCCCATTTTTCTGTTTCAAATTCTAACGATTGTATAATTTTTTGTTGTTGAATAGAATCAATAATAAAGTTATTCGCAAGAGAGACACATCGTACGATCGAAAGGTTAGTACCCACGACCAATTTAATCACTTTTTCTAAGGTTTCTCATCATCGAAAGTGTAATATTCATTGAGAATAACTTATTCGTTAGTTTCAGTTTGATTTTCATTGATAGAACGAAGTTGTAATTAGGAAAAAGGGAGATTTGAAGAATTGTAACATGACATTGGACATTTTTTTTTTAATTTATTAATCTTATGATCAATGATGTGATTGATTGCTTGATTACTTTTGTGATTGATGCATGATTAATTTAGTTTTTGGGTGAAACCGTGAATGCATTATGCATGTCTTAATTATTTTTGGTAATATTTTATTTTTTGAGATAAATTCTCACTGGCAACAAAAAATATGTTTCAAAAAAAAAATTGTTTTCAAGATTTTGTTAGGCAAGAAGATCATTCAAGATTTAGTTATCTTATTTTTAGAAAAATAATATTTTACTAGTTTAAATTCAATATTTTATTACTAACAAAAAAATAAATGGTGGGGTCAGAATCAACCAGAAGCTAGAAATTAGAATCAACGTGGAGTTCCGGTGAATGAGAACGCTTTAAAAACTCTGTTGTTATATAGAGAATTTGTCCCGTTACACCAAATCAAAATACATCGCCATGTGGCGGGGCGATGCCAGCAGAAAACATATGCCCGGTACATTGCACGGGCTGTCTGGTGTTAACAATGAGGATAACTTAAGATTTTTGTTATACGGAAAACTAAAATGGATTGGGAAAAGCTGACTTTCGGTCAAATGAAATTGACCAAGGATCAAAACGGGTGGAAATATAAAATTTTGTTATCTTCTCCCTTAAGCTTTTCTTTCTTAATAATCTTCAAAACTAACCTAACACGAAGTTATTGTTAATGGTGATTGTGGTAGGGATCGGGGATTCAGGAGAAGATAGCTAATAATTGGGGATTGTTTCTCTATTTCCCCCTTTATTGACTGCAAGTCAATTCTACATGACCTAAAACCAACTTTCCCCCAACCATTCTAGCTTTCCCTATAACAAAAGTCTAACTTAAAGTCTTAAATGGCACCCCGGTGACATCGTTTCAATTGTTTTATTAATCAAATCCAAAAATGGTCGTGTAAAATCAAATTACAGCTGTTGACGAGTTTTTCTTCTTACTGCTTCGAAGGTCAATCCATGTTTTAAGCGGAAAATGGGTCAATTGTCCAAATATTTTTAAAACACGGTTCAAATAGACGAGTAAAAAATAGTTTGGGTGAAATGAACACAAAAAAAATAGCAAGGATGAAACTGAATTTATTCTGACTTAAACTTAAAAAATAGCAAGGATGAAATTGAATGCATCCTGATGTAAATTAAAAATAAGAAAAAATATTTGAAAATGCGTAGGATGAAACTGTTTACATCCTGACTATTTTTACTTTTTTTTTTGTCAATTTAAACAATATCAAAATCTAACTGTCCTTTCTAACCAATTTCGTGTATTTTAAGCCACATGGGGAAGTAACCTGTAACGTGAATCACTTAACTTATTAATGACCAAGTCATTTCTTTTGAATATGTAACTATTTCATTTGGGGTTACAATGTCAGATGAGCTCAGGCAGGTAACATTATTGGTCTGTTAGAAGCTTGGAAATTCAGAAGGGGCAGATATGGAGGCAGAAAAATTTGGCCTCTTATTCTTTTTGCTATTGTTTGGGCCATTTGGAATGAGAAGAACAGGAGGGTCATGGCTCATAAACGACCAAAGACCTCAACAGTAGTCATCAATGAAGTAAACCTGCTAATTTTCATTTGGGGTTCAAACCAGAATTGGTTTGGGCATTATAATTTAGAGACTTAGTTACCCATTGGAAGGTTATGGTTGATAGAATGTAATTGTTTAAAATGTCTCTAAATGGGGGCATTTTGCCTTTTTTCTAATATACTAAACCTTTCTCCTAAAAAAAGAAAAAGTCATTTCTTTTGATCGTACTGTTTTTGTTTTAGATTGCTTTTGACTATCAAGTAAAACAACTATTCCATATATTCATAAATGAAATTATTAACAAATCATATATATCAAATGCTAATTGACATTGTGCAGCCAGCGTGTTAATACACGGAACAGACGACGTTAAATCCAGGCATATTCCAGATATACACGGTGATTATTACAAAAAAAGGAGTGTCTGAAATTGATCGAAAATGATTTACTCACCGAAGAATTTTCAACGCATACTCACAGTGTGAGAGGATGGGTGGGGTCCACTTCTGCCCCACCCCTATCCCAATATACCGAATATTGTCCTGGATCCGTGCGACCTCTCTCGGTGCATTCACGGTGCAAATTCTTCGCTGGGTCTAGCAAGATTGGAAACTAATAATCATTCATGGGTGATTAGGCAGAGAAGAAAAGGAAATTAGGATTACTTACTATTGCATATGATTAGAAAGCATAAAGTATGCTGACTTGGATCCAGCTCACACGATATAGGAGAATTTCAAGTAATCCTTTTTTCAGCCAAACATGTGGGAGGGAGCATATAACTATAATTAATTGAATCTTAATTAGGAAGTAAATAAATCAGAACTTGTATTATTGGTGATCTCTTCCTTTATAAACACATACCTTTAACTACCCTTTTTGAGCATCAAAAATTAGAGTCTCCTAATCATAATTCATTTAAAGTTCAAGATATCCCTTTTAAGAGACTTTCACTCATCGTATAATTCATTTCTGGAGAGACAGAGAGAGGGCGAGACATTATTATATCCAAATGGGAATTATTGATCAACAACAAGTGGTGGAGGTGCTATTAGCAAATAATAGCAACATTTCCTCTCTTCCATTGTTATCACTAAACCATGTATCTTATGTTTGTAAGTCTGTAGTAGAATCAGCTAGGTTTTATCAACAAGTTCTTGGTTTTGTGCTTATTAAGAGACCTTCTTCTTTCAATTTTGAAGGCGCTTGGTAAGTACTTATGTGAAATTGCATTATCATTTTGTAACCAAAATCTTATGTACCGCTGAATGAAAGTAGTCAATTTTGCGATTATTATTCATGTGTTGTGCCAATTAATAGTTTTTTTACTACTAATAAACGAAGGAAATGGAATATCATCAAAAATTAAGTTATAATTTCCGGTTTATATCGTTTTGATGGACATTTTTGCATGCATATTTTAATTGATGTAGGTTGTTTAATTATGGGATTGGGATACACTTGTTACAGTGTAATTCTGTTGACGACCTACGCGCAAAGCCATTATTCATTAATCGCAAGGATAATCACATCTCCTTCCAAGTAAGTATATTTTAGTTGGTAAATCTTTAATTAGTTAAGTTAATCTTATACATTTGAGACATAACTAATTGGATCAATTTTAATTAGTTATTGTTTAAACATAAATCATGACAGTGTACAGACATTAGTCTAGTAAAGAGAAAGCTTGCAGAAATGGGCACGAAGTACGAAACAGCCATTGTGGAAGAAGGAGGAATCCAAGTTGATCAACTTTTTTTTCCATGACCCCAATGGTTACATGATTGAAATCTGCAACTGCGTTCAAGTCTTAAAGCAGTATTGTCACCAAAAAAAAGGTTTCTCTCTCTTTGACTCTAGCCGTGCGATTTTGACTACGCGTCAAAGAGATTAGGGTTCCTTCCAGCAGTCATGGAAACTGCTCCTCCTCCTCCAGATCCAGGCATTGATGTTGTTGGAACTGATTTCTTCCCTCTCTTCTCTCTTCCTCTAATTTTATTGACTCGTCTAAACTTAATTGGAGTAGAGTTGCTAACCAATCCAAAACAATTTTGTCGAGTTCATCTGTGGGATTATCTTATCGTCCTCCGACTGTAATCAATGGAGTTGTTAAAGCTTCGATTAAAGATTGTGATATTGCAAAGCATTTGAATGGGTATGAAAAGATGGTGGTGGGTGGCTTTGTCGGGGGTCGATACCCATTCAATTATGTTAAAAGCTCAATTGAGAAGGCGTGGAGAATCAAAGGTAATCTCTCAATGACTATCCATGGTGAGAAAGCTTTCATACTTAAATTTTCACTTGATGAAGATCGTGTTACTGCTTTGGAACATGGACCTGTATTCATTTCTGGTAGCCCCTTTATTGTTAGAGCTTGGGAACCTTTCATTGGAAAGGAACTAGAGAATATCCAGTCAATCCCAGTATGGATGACCATTAGAGGTGTCCCTCTACATGCTTTCAACCCAGAAGCAGGGCCGGCCCTGAGATTTGGATGCCCCGAAGTCATGGTAAAATTGTTGCCCCATTCATCCTGGTACCCGTACACATTTGAGATAAGCTGAGCGGCACAGTTTTGATGTACATTTCCACTTCAATAAGACCACTGATCACCAACTGTAATATGATTAATAGGAAGTTCATTTTAATATCCATGTACGATGACTGCTAATAACCCTTTCCGACAGACAATCGGGAGAACACTAATTCTTCCCTGTTAGACATGCCAATTGTGTGCAACACGGACAACATTGAGCACGCAAAAACTTACCAAACAACTACTATTTTTAGATTGCAAAACAATCCTTACAACCATCACTTGAGTTATAAGTCTTCCATATAGATCGGGTGTAAATAATCACTTATGCAGCACAAAGGTACATTCTGAACTGGAAAGTTTAATCACTTATGCACATACCTTTCTAGCAGATGTACAATAGGTGCTACCAAATCGATCAAACCAATCAACATGATCTGCAAAATCCAAAAGCGCATGTTGGCAAAGAACCCATTGTTTCCAATCTTCTTAAAGAAAACCACAATCCATTTGCAAGGGAAAAAATTCTCCTCCCCACTTACCAGGCATTTGGACAAACAATTTATGTGCCTTCCAAGACACAGAAGTTTTGATAAAGTTGAAGATTCGAAGTAGTTTTTGAACAAATACAAAATAAGCAACCAACAAACAATGAAAAATTTAAGTTTAACTGAATTGAGAACTTGAAGTTTCTGCCCTAAAATATTAAATCGGGACTTCTTTTTAGAAAACTCAAAAAAACTAAATTGAATCTGTATCATGATTGTTGTATCTGTATAATGAATAATCAATTTTACATGAGTAATAGTTTAACTCGCCATTAATGGTGGTCGACGTAATAGAGAGGGAGAAAGAGGGATTTAGAACTGTACGGACCAGAGAATATCGATTGAGGCTAAACAAAAATTTGTTTCTGAAAATTTTAATTATATTTTTATCATGGGACTACTAAGTAAAATATTTATCTATAATGTGCCCCTTATCTTTTTACGAATTCGTCCCAATGTTTATCTCTAATTACATTTTAAACCAGTTTTGATTTTATTTTAACCATGACACCCCAAGCTTTGTTGCCCCCGTTGGCTGCTGCCCCAAAGTCAACCTTCGTTGACTTTGCCTCAAGGCCGGCCCTGCCCAGAAGGGATGAGTATTATCTCCAGTGTTGTTGGGAAGCCACTATTGTTGGATGGACCAACTGCTGCTCGTACTAGAATGACTTTTGCCCGTGTTTGTGTAGAAATAAACCCACAGTCAGATTTGAAGAAGGTCATTCCAGTAGTCTTTGAGAATGGGAAGGAGTGTACTGTTACTGCTGATTACGTCTGGAAGCCTCCCCAGTGCAAGATATGTTCAACCTTTAGTCATAATGAAAGTAAATTCCCTAAGAGAGTAGTCTCACATGTGCCTGCAGTAATGTATGTTCCTAGATTGAAAGAAAACAGTGGTAACTCTTTGAAACCTTCCTATAGTCAGCAACAACAGGATGTTGTGATGCAATCTGTGAATAGAGAGTGGGCTCCAGTAACACATAAGAGAAAATCAATGAAGATTGGTGGAGATGATGGCGTAAAAGATAAAATAAATGATGTTCAAGACTCTTCTCCTATGTATCCTCCTGGGTTTGAACCTGGTAGGATTATAATAGGCTCAATGCAGTTAACATCTTACCAGAACTCCTTTTCTCCTTTATTTGATGATGCAGTTGTAGAGGCAGGGACAATAGAGGGTGCTGGTGATCAGGCCATGAAAGAAATTACTAATACTCATGTGGATGGAGGACCTAATGTGGGTATGGATTTGATTGAACAATCTAGTGATTGTTTTAAGATTTGGTCAAAAGGCTCCACTAGCAAGGCAGGAGGAGCTCCTTTCATGGGTGTCAAAGGTACTGACCTAAAGAAATCGGGTCGGGTTAGGCAGTCGCCTTCCATACTCTCAATTCATGATTAATATAGGAGGTTGGAACACCAGAGGGCTCAATGACCCTCTGAAGCAGGTGTTAGTGAGGAATTTAATTAGTTTGAATAACATTAAAATTTGTGGATTAGTCGAAACTAGTGTGCAGGCTAAGAATAAAGACACAGTTAGGAATAATATTCAACCTTCTTGGTCTTGTCTAGATAACTATGATCATCATAATCTTGGCCGTGTTTGGCTTATGTGGGACCCAAGTTGGGCTAGAGTTCATTTTCTGTTTAGTTCTGACCAACTTGTGTTTTCTAGAGTGCCATTCAACATAGCCCTTGGTTTATTCTCACAATTGTTTATGGACATAATGTTGAAGAGTTACGAGTAGATATGTGGAACACAATTGCAAGATTTGCTGCCACAAATAACTTACCATGGTGTTTATTGGGAGACTTCAATGCGTGTTTGTATAATCATGAAAAGGAAGGGGATGTTAATGTGACTTCTACTTCGCTCAGCAGCTTCCAAGGGTGTTTTCAAGATGCTCAATTATTTGACTGCCCATTTGTGGGTTGTTTTTATACGTGGTCCAATAAACAAGATGCCTCAACCAGAATATCCTGTAAGCTGGATAGAGTTATCATTAATCTTCAGTGGCTGGATCTTTATCCTGATTCTATAACCGATTTTCTGACTTGTGGCATCTCTGACCATTCCCAAATGCTTCTCAGTGTTTTTCATGGTAGAGGGAATGTCCCTAAAGCATTTAGATACTTCAATACTTGGGCTGATGATATTGACTTCCTTGCAGTAGTAGAAGCAGCTTGGAATATGGAGGTACAAGGCACCCCTATGTACAGATTTGTGTCCAAGCTGAAGAATGTCAAGCAATTCCTTATTCCATGGAGGAAGAGCAGGTTTACGAACTTTAGTGCCCAAGTTGGTGCTGCTAAGACTCAACTTGAGAGTGTGCAAAGAGCCCTCCAGGTGAACCCCTCTTGTCCTGTCACCATTGCCAATGGGAGAGCAGCTATTCAAGACTATTCCAAGAAGGTTAGATACGAGGACTCGATGAAGAAATAACAATCAAGGGTCCAGTGGCTGAAGCTTGGTGACAACAACACGCCTTTCTTTCACAAGTCCATTGTGGAAAGAAGAGCCAGGAATAAAATTCTCGTTCTTTACAATGATGAAGGCGATAAGCTTACCTCTGACGAAGATATAGCCAATGAGTTTGTTGCTTATCATACTAACCTATTTGGTCATCATTCAGCTACTCCTTTTGATGCTTCTGCATGGAACCAGATTGAGCTAAGCAACCATGTATCTGTGGAAGAAGCCAACTTACTGACTTTGCCAGTCACAGCTGATGAGATCATCTCCGCCTTGTCCACTATTGACTCAGACAAAGCACCCGGACCGGATGGATTCTCGTCTTACTTCTTCAAACATAGTTGGAGAATCATTGGCCATGACTTTATCTCCGCAGTTAAGAGTTGCTTCTCGAGTGCTAAACTCCTGGGATAGGTAAATGCTACTCTTATATCTTTGATTCCTAAAATCCCTAATGCTTCTACCTTAAATGATTTTAGGCCCATCGCGTGTAGGAACGTTATGTACAAGTGTATCACCAAGATTCTAACTATTAGATTTAAGAATGTGGTGAAGAAGCTATTCAGTCCGTGCCAGTCTGCATTTGTATCAGGAAGATCCATTCAAGACAACATCATGTTAACCCACGAGCTTATTCGGAATTACCACAGGAACAATGGGTCCCCCAAATGTGCTCTCAAGATTGACTTAAGGAAAGCGTACGACTACATTAGATGGGATGTTTTGCTAATTACCCTTCAAAAATTTGGGATTTCCCGGAAATTTATTGACTGGATCAGCATGTGCATCACATGCCCTAAGTTCTCTATTATGGTGAACGGATCTGCGTATGGGTACATTGAAGGGAAGAGGGGTATTAGACATGGATGCCCTCTGTCGCCTTATCTTTTTCTGCTTGTTATGGAAGTTTTTAATTCTCTTATGCTCAGGCAGGTACAACTGGGATTCCTATCTCTTCATCCTAGATGCAAAGACCCAGTTGTCACACATCTCTTTTTTGCAAACGATCTATTGGTATTCATGAAGGGAAACGTACAATATGCAAGGTCTTTGGCTAACACTTTCACTACCTTCTCCAATAGGACTGGACTGGTCGTCAACAACACCAAGATCAATATATTTATGTCCTCTGTCGATCCAACCTCTTCCATCAGCATTAAATCCGTCTTGGGGTTTGAAGTTGGAGCTTTACCGGTCAGGTATCTTGGCCTTCCTCTTCTATCCACTAGGCTATCTCACTCTGATTGCTCCCCTCTTGTGGACCATATCATTTCCAGAATTAAGTCCCGGGAAACCAGAACTCTGTCTTTTGCAGGCAGAGTCCTCCTCATCAAGGTTATCTTCAGTAGCATGTTGATTTACTGGATTTCTTGATTTGTCCTCCCTAAGAAGACGGTAAATCTCATCAACTCCATTTTTAGGAAATTTCTCTGGTTAGGCATTGATCTTGTCTATAAACAACCCTCAGTTAAATGGGACTTAGCTTGTCTCCTGCACAGTGAAGGTGGCCTGGGCATCAGGTGTATAGAAACAACTAATACCGCTTCCAACCTTCGTCATATTTGGGATATAGTTTCTAACAAACCTACCATATGGGTTCTTTGGGTCAAGCAGAACTTGATTAAGGGGAAGGATTTTTGGACTCTCAGACCGCCAGCTGACTGCTCTTGGTGCTGGAGGCGCATCTTAGACCACAGAGGTGTTGCTAGCACTTTTGTATTGCATCTTATAGGCAATGGAGAAAAGACCAAGCTGTGGAAAGATAAATGGATCCCCCAAGGTACTCTGCTCAGTCTATTTCCTCCGCATTTACAGTATGATTCTTATCATCACTTGGATGCTTGTGTGAGTAGTTGTTTGACTAATGGAGAATGGACTCTATCTCCTAATCTGATGAATGCCTTGGGTAATACTTGTTTGGATATAGTCAATGTCAAAACAGACCAGTTGATTGAGGATAAAATAGTGTGGACAGCTGGGCAATTTGGGGATTTCACCCTCAAAGAAACCTACAATTCCTTAAGAGTCCATGCTCCTAAGAAAGAATGGAAGTCGCTTGTATGGTTCTCTCATTGTATTCCTAGACAGTGTTTTATAGTATGGGTGGCCTTGCGTAGGATATTGAAGACAAGATTTAAGCTTCTTTCTTGGGGTAAGGAAGTGGATCCTGTATGTGTCTTATGCTTGAGGACGACTTCCACCTGCTCTTCAACTGTAGTTACTCTAACACCATTTGGAGACGACTATATCCCCTACTTGGGTTAAGATTGTTCAGACAGCCTGATTGGGAAGTGCGGATAAAGTTTTGTGTTACTCAGTTTACTGGTAACAAATCTGTTGGCATTTTGCGGAAACTTTCCTTTAATGCTTGCTTATATCACATATGGGGTGAAAGGAATCGCAGAATCTTCACTCAAAAATCTCTATCACCTGAGATGTTGTTCCAGTTAATATGTGATGATGTTCGGATTAAGCTGTCTTCTGTTGATAGTGTGATGACAGACACGAACGAACACAGATGGCTTGCTACTCAATGGAGTCTTATGCCTAAATTCATCATTCCCAAACAGATTTATACCTCCTGGAGCAAACCTGGCATTGGAGAGGTTGCTGTGAATACAGACGGCTCCTTAAATGACAATGGTGCTGGGTTTGGGGCCATAATCAGAGATGAGCTAGGCAATCCATCTAGTGCTGTGGCAGGTAGCTCTACTCCAGGTTCCATTACATTGCATGAGCTTCAAGGTGTTGAAGCAGGTCTCAAGCTTGCGATCATGAAAGGTTGTACTAAAGTCTTACTGCGTACAGATTCTAAGACTGTTGTGTCTTACCTCTCCAGGGATAACCCGAAACCTCCTTGGAAGTGTCATCATGTGTTGGAAGTTATTAAAAGATATCGCAACCAACTTCAGTCGTGTACTGCTGTTCACACCCTTCGTGAAGCTAATCGAGCTGCGGACCTAGTCTCTAGTTATCATCCTAATGGAGAGTTTGTAGAGCTCATTCCCAGCTCATTTGTTGAGGATTTAAAACAGATAGTTAAGGAAGATGCGGAGGGAAAAGTGTACTGTAGAAAATGTTGAGTAAGTGTTTGTGTTGTGAGCTCTCTGCAGTGGAACAAAGCTACCCTGGTCTTCTTCTTCTTCTTCCTTTTTTTTTTGTTCTTGTTCTTCTTTTTTCTTGTAGGTTGGGGTCTCCTTAACCCCCTCTCCTTTCCAAAAAAAAAATAAAAAAAATATCTGCAACTGCGAGAACATACCGGTCCCCGCTGTTGGCATGCCCTCTAAAAAAGATGTCTGCTTATAATGAACCCAGCAAGTCATGTGAGTGAAACCCAAGATGCTTTCTTTCTATGCAATCTCCCTCTAATTGGTAATGAGTCTGTATGTTTACCTCATCACTTCGTGCATAGGTAATAGAAAAATATATATATATATCTCTAAAATGTAATTGTAGCAAGAGACAGACGTACAAGCACGCTGATGCGAATTTGATTAGTAGTAATAAATTGAAGCCACATTGCAAATTAAAAACTAAAAAAAATATAAGAAAAAATAACGTGTATGTCACTCTTTTATTTTCTTTTTTTCTTTTATATTTGAAACACAAAATTTATTAATATATTGAAGGGTTATTATAAGAGAGCACGGGAAGATTCAAATACAATCCGACCTGAATGAGAAGAAATTACAATAACATGACAATGAGTCCTGGGCTCCTTTACTTGATGGTTTTTTTTTCTTTTTTTGAAACATCATTTATTTAATGTTAATGTCGTTGCCCACGAAAGCAAAAACTATGTTTTAAAATAAAAACTACGAAAAATAAAAAACGAAAGAAGGAGATTTTCAAGTAGGTTAGGGAAGTAATTTTTGTATCCTAGTTTCTAGTTTTTGATTAGGTAATGTAATAACGAGTATATTGTGGTTTGCAGTTAATCGAACTAGTTATTTAGCCGGTGTGAAGGCACTTCGAACAGCTGAAATGGAGACACGGATGATGAATAATTTATTTGCAAACTTGATTGATATTATGATATAGTTTGTTTTGACTAGTTTGAGTGAGAGAAAAAAAAACAAGAAGGAAAAAGATATCAGATTTAAATCAACGTGAGTTGTGTTAAAAGATATTCTTCTTTTTATATTTGGTCAATTTTTATGTGTACGATGTTTTTGATAAAATAATCTTCTTGTACATGGAAATGTTTAATTGATGCCCTCCTAATTGTCAAGATTCATTAATGATGCTTAAGTAGAAGAATAGAGATCATAGGGAATGGACTTCTTTAGGGCCATTTTGCGGAACAAAAATCACAGTAAGCGAAGTAAGTCATTTTTCTCTACAATCTAGTAACAAGGAACTACTATGGCATGTTAATTTTAGAGATTCTAGTAGTTAGCTAAGCCACGGTTAATGGGAACCATACATTCGTAGTGCTTGTATCGTGGATTAGCGCGCATGAACCTAATTTTTGCTCTATATTATTCTCTTTTAGTGACCTTCTATTAAATTAAATTAATTTTGCATCTTAAACTACCAGTAGAATCAAATCCAACCGCACAATTCTGAGACGCTTTTATGCGGAATTCTAGTTTTCCTGTCTAGTTAGACAAAGGTCATAATGGTTGTCATTTTGTCTATTATTAGCGTAGCTACATCTCTGAAATTTATCCAAGAAAATATACTCCATAGTGCTTGCTCTAAATTAACATGGATGTTTCTCCGTTTCTTTTTTTGTTGTTGAATGTGTATATTAGTACTTCTTTTATATGTTATTCTAATTATTCGAGGGATGAAAAAGTTCAGAGCATTTCAATTCAATCAGCAACTATTAAATGGTTCATTTGGAAAGAGACGTGCGACAGGATTTTTAATGAAAATACGAATTTTTCTGTTTTTGTTTCTATGACTTTGGGTATTCAAAGGAACATTCTTTGTTGGAATTATGCATGACCTTCAGATACAAGAACAGAACATCAATATAAGGTTTTTAGAGCACTCTCGGTTGAACCCACCAAGCATTGGCATGTCAAGTTTGGTTGTCATATTTTAGTTCCAAAACTCGAGGCTGTTTGATTAGATTACTAGATTCAACTTTGTTAGGTTAGACTAGGAACAATATAAATGTTAAGACTTTCTCATGTTACTCTGAAGAAACTGATGAAGTAGCGGTATCAACTAACACATCATCCAACGGTGATGCAATCACCGAAGGATATCAATTCTCCCTGGACGAAGATGCAATCATATTGGTAAAGTGTATGCGAAATTTGAGGTAACAATCTTGTTAGTTAATTGTTTTCCTGTTTAATAAAAGCCTGAGTTTATATTATATATTTATTGTTTTTGCTTAAGAAAATTTCGGTTCAATTGATGTTTATTCCATGATGTGTGTGTGGATGTGTGTCATTCAATTGGTTCCGGTTAAGAAAAACTATTGTTATCTTGCTTTATTGTGTGGTATCAATTGTTTAGGCTTACAAAATTTCGGTGCAATTACGGTGTTTTAATGCTTATGTTGTTTCAATTGCTTCCGGTTGAGGTGAATAATTATGCAAGTTGATTTATATTGGTTTGTATGAATTATTTATGGCTTAACGAAATAAAAGTATTACGTGATGAGTTGTTTAGTCCAATTCGATTCCAGATAACAGAAACTAAGTTAATTCTAATCTTAGTTAGACTTATCGAAGTGAGGTTTCGGTTATTCAAGTCTAATCGAATGCCTTAGAAAGAAATGCTAGTTACCTAACCTAGTACTTGTCTTGTTTAAAATTGAAAGGTCTAAGTTTATTTTATAATTAGAACCTGATGAGAAAAATAGAGTTATCTTTATTTTGGTCTTATCGAATTAAGCGGTTGTTTTTGAACAATCGGTTTAGCAAAGGGACTAAGGTGCTTAGTTTTTTTTTGTTTTGCTAAACTAAATTGGAAAAATTGTTTCGGACAATTGTTTCCTTGGTAACATATCAAAATAAAATTACTTGTAGTTTCAGTTTTGATTTTGGTTATCAGAACATGATGTGTGGAACCCTCGTGCCTAACTCTACAGGTTGCAAGTCTATTTCGAGATTTGTAAGATTCTTTTCGTGTTGTCCTTTATTTTTCCGTTTCTTTGTCATTTTATGACAAAAAAGGGGAGAAAAATATGGAGTAAACAAGTGATACTGGCATTGATTTTATATTGATTGGTATCACTAAGGAAAAGAACATTGGTGCTTAAACATTTTATCTAAACGAAAGAGTGAAAGCACAGACTAAGGGGGAGTAACATATCATATGAATTGGTATAACAAAGACGTGCGGATTGAATATCTACCTATCTTCCTTAGGGGGGGGGGTATTAGCTTTGATATTATAATGTCAACAACGGCATTTTCAAGGATTGAATGTAAGCAGTTTACTGTGCTGTTGAATTCGGGAATCAAGCGTATGTGTAATAAATTCTTGTAATTTGTTTATCCATATGATGTAAGAGTTCTGTCACTAAAATTGACAAAGGGTGAGATTGTTAGAGCATACCTCGGTTCAAACCCACCAAGCGTTGGTATGTCAAGTTTGGTTGTCATATTTTAGTGAATCAAAACTCATGTTAAGAGTCGATTGATTATGTACTAGAGTCAACTTCGTACAGGTTAGCTTGAAAGTATTAGGATAATGATACATTACAAGTATTGTGAAGACTTGAAGATGTGAAGAAGCAAGGAGATACAAAGATAACAATCATCCTTCCACTTGAGGTTAGTGATATTTGAATTGAACTGTTTCATTATCTAACGTATCTTTCAAGTCGTGCATATTGAAAACAAAACTGTGAAGCATATTTGAACTCTAGATAGACATAGTATTAAGGAATACAATACGAGGTTTATTGCTTAACTATTAAACTTTGTACATAAGACATCGCCATAATCATTTTAATGCTATTGTGATTATGTATGGGTATGAGGTGAGGATTTCATCCTAGGGAACAATGTTTTACATGTTTTCTAAGGAAGTAAGTTCATAAACTTGTTTGTGAACCGAAAAGGAAATTTCCAGGTGTTATTGGTTTTGTTATTCATTGCTTATCGTATGAACAACCAATATTTGTGATTGAGTATAACCGCTCACAATTTGTTTGTGTTCTTGGTAGAACTATTCACAAAGGCCTGACTTATGTATTGGTATGACTTTTATTAGTGAAACCGAACTTAAGTAATCACCTGAGATAGTATGATCGGGTTTGTGATTTTATGTCTGACCAAATATGTGAAAGGGGAACCGATCCTAGTAAGAGGTGCAGTACATCACAAAGAGAAACCGATCCTTGTATGAGGTGCAGCAAGGTTTATAGTAGAAAGGGGAACAGATCCTATGAACATGTGCAACACGTTTTTAGGCAAAGGGGAACCGATCCTATGGACATGTGCAACATATATAAGTTAGATACCATATATACGTGGGGAACCGATCCTAGTACCTAGTCAACCAAATTTTGGAAAGCTGGTGTGACTATGCACAATACTCACATGGAGGTAGAACTGAAACTTGTTTTGGTAGAACCGTTAAACCCATGATTGTGATTGAAAGTTATTTGATCAATCGCATAGTTCTTGAAAGTCAGATGAACCAATTCTAAATTTTTTAGAAGTGTGGAAAATCAGTTTCATGGTTGTAAGTGTGAAAGAGAACTTACAAAGTAAGGATGTCGACATACTTTGAAACGTGATGTGAATGTTTATTTCTTTAATTGTTCAAAGTTATTCCTTAATAGCTAAGGGAAGAGAATCCCAGGATCGAAACATAAATAAGTTAAAAATATTTAATTAAGGTTATTAATTTCATTCTGTAGGGAAATAAGAATTAGTAATGTGCATTTACTAATTAGAGATTTTCCGAGAGATTTCGATCATTATTTTTGGACAGAGCATTTTCAGGAATTATGAAAACCGAATTTGTTCTTTAATGAATATCTTGAAAATATTTTCGATTTTGGAAATTACTTGGTGTCCAAACTTCCTTGTCTATAAATACTTGAAGTTTGCCTTTCTAGCAAACTAATCCTTCGTAACAACATACTTCCTCTTTGTTGTTGTTACTAGTGTAGCCTCCTATTCGGAGAGGAGAGTAACCTAATTAGGAGAAATCTCTTACGGGCGTTCAGTTTAAAGTCTTCTTTGGGATTGAGAAGCTCTAGCGTGTATCGTTGGTGGGAAACTAGATAATTGCGGTTTATCTTTTGTTTCCGATTGATTTGATTGACTAACGGTGGTTGAAATATGATTGCACCTAGTTTTTTTATGCTTGAGAATATTCTCCTATGATATAAGATTCACTCAAACTAGTTCAGAGTTTCGACATGGATATTTAGACTGTTGTTAGTTCTAAAAACATTCTTGTGATAATCCATTGTTAACAGACTTCATTCTGTGCGTGATTGATCACAAGACATTAAAGTGATTGTGTGCAGGTTATTATTGAAGATCTAAGAAGATTTGAAGACGAATAAGATATTGAAGATTTCTGATTTGTGGGTTCATAATCTTTAGTGTGCACAATACTTGTTTCGGTAAAAGAAGATCCCATTAATAATCGGTTTATCCTTGTGATATATCGGATTGATAAATTGAGTAGATCGACATCAACACAATTCTTTGGATTAATAGTGTTGTTGGCTTAATCTTAAATGATTACTTCGGTAATTGAACATAAGATAGATCTAAGGACCTGACGAAGGAGTTTATGTTAAGATAAACAGAAGAGCCTTTGCCCGACACATATCACTTGGTTGAATAGAGTTGATACCAAACAGATTTGTTGTTCCTTTACTGTTTGGAATACGAACCAAAGGAATTGTTCCAAGTACGTGACTTATTTATAAGTTGCAGGCGTGAGAATACATACGGAACTAGGTGAACTATAGGTTTAGTTGATTGGTCTCAACTATACGAAGTTAGGTGTAATTTTGTGTAGCGGCTTAATCCTGAGAGTTTTCAATTCTGGACAAGGTCCCGAGGTTTTTCTGCATTTGCGGTTTCCTCGTTAACAATTGTGTCATCTACTTTATATTTACGCATTATAATTATTTTATTATAATTAAAGTAAATTACACAAACGTTAATTCCTATTTACTTGATAAGTGAATCCTATTATGTTTGGTTAAGTCCTAACCTTTTTATCAAGTAACATACTTCGTTGTTGTATTGTTTCGATCTCGTATCCATAGACGATCACACAAAGTGTGAACCGATTAGTTGTATTGTCTCGACTCAGTACATAGACAATCACTTTCGGAGAAAGGACTTATAGGTAGGAAAAGTTTTAGCTTGAGGTATATTTGGGTGCCCTCGCCTTTTCAATTGGTATTAGAGTAGGCAAACACGAAAAAGGCAAACACGAAAAGATCTATCAATCTGTGTTTGGTGCGATCCAACCTATAAGAATTGAATCTAATGGTCGATTCAGTTAACGTTTTGCAAGAGTATGAATGCTCAAAAGTTGAAGATGTTACTACTTCGTTGACTCATGATCCAGGAGTTACGAAAACATCTATGTCCATCTCTGATGAAAGAGAAGATGCTGATAAAGAGTTGGTAAAAGTCCTAAAGCCTATACAATCTCTGTCTTCTAAAGTACTCATTTTAAAGACAGAGTCAAATCTTCTTAAACAGGAGATCAGAGAAAAAGACATTCAACTTAATTGTCTAGCCAAAGAGACAATGGATCTCACTGTCAAACTAGAGGCTTTTGGAAAATCTCTTACAGATAAAGAGACACGTCCTATGATTCTAACTAATGATGTTGTTGTGATTTCTTATGATGAGGAAACTAAAAGTCCTTGCTCGACTCTTACAGACTGTGATAAAACCGGTTCAATCACATCTGAAACATATCAAGATGATGGTAGTTTGCCTAACTACATCAAGTTAGAAGAGGATGCGAAACCAGCTTCTAGATCTACTGATGATCAAACGAAATCTTGTCCAACGGAAACTTTGAACCGATTCCATGGTGATTGTAAGGAATACAATTTTCAGTCACTTGACAGGAAACTTATACTTCTTCAACATACGGTGGTAAAATTTTTGAAGGAAGTTTTTTGTCTTAAAAAACTGAAAAATCATTCCTCGGTAGGAAGACAGATTATACCACACCCTGATAAGATCAACTCGAAAGAGTCAGAGGAAAGAGTGATAATCGTTTCTGGAAAAATATTCCTCCTCACCCATATCGAACAATCCTAGTTTTGATGAGGAACAAAAGAAAGGGAAAGAGAGAATCTCTGCCAAAAGAAACAATCAAGATTTTCCGATAGTTGTTTCAGATGATCACACTAATGTGAATAATAAGGAAGTCCTTAGAATGAAAAAATCGTATGAAAATCTCATTGAAATAAATAAGAGAGATTTATCTATCTCTGAGAATTCTCACATTAGTACATTTTTGAAAAAGCGGGGGTCTAATAACCACACCCAATATTTCGCTTAGCAGCCTGTATGGACGAACTCCAATATACTTTCTAGAGAATCAACTAGACAGAAAGACTCAATTTAGATAAAAATTATATCAAAGAGTTTATATCTCAGTCTCTCTATTTGATATATACTCAAGCAAATAGAAATCTGCGAGTCTTTATCAAATACTAGAGAGATAACTTGGATGGTATTAAAGACCAATATCCAAGTGTCAATCAATTTAAAACAACAACCAAAAGGTCGGATATTCTAATTGATTAAACAACGCACAGCCTGTGATATTTTAATTATATAACAAAATATAATGCGGAAAAGAATAAACACAGACACCAGAATTTTATTAACGAGGAAACTGCAAATGCAGAAAAACCCCGGGACCTAGTCCAGATTGAACGCACACTGTATTAAGCCGCTACAGACACTAGCCTACTCCAAATTAACTTCGGTCTGGACTATAGTTGAACCACAACCAATATCACACTGATCCAAGTTACAGTTATGCTCCTACATATCTGATCCCATCAGGATACTACATACTTGATTCCCTTCGCTGATATCACCCACAACTAAGAGTTGCTACGACCCAAAGTTGAAGACTCTAATAAACAAATCTGTATCACACAGAAAAGTCTATGGTAATAGATAAATCCTTCTCCCAAGAATATACCTACGAGTTTTGTTCCGTCTTTTGATAAATCAAGGTGAACAGGAACCAATTGATAAACCGGACTTATATTCCCGAAGAACAACCTAGTATTATTAATCACCTCACAATAGTCTTAATCGACGCAGCGAAAAAAAATATTATGGAATCACAAACGATGAGACGAAGATGTTTGTGATTACTTTTTATCTTGCCCATCGGAAATAGAAATCTCAAGACAATTATTACAATTGTACTTATTACAACTGTACTCGTACGATAGAAACAACAAGATCAGATCACACAACTACGATAAAGTAGTATCGGTCTGGCTTCACAATCCCAATGAAGTCTTTAGTCGTCAACCTGGTTTAGAAGAAGAAACCAAAGGTTAAAGGAGAATCGACTCTAGCTTAGCACAACTAGTATCACACAGAATGTGTGGGTATTAGGTTTCCCAGTTGCTAGATTTCTCCCTTATATAATCTTTCAAATTAGGGTTTGCAATCAATGTTAGCTTGGTAACAAAGAATTCAATACTCACCGTTAGATGAAAACCTGATTAGATTCAAGCTAATATTTATCAACCGTCAGATCAAAAACATAGCTTGTTATACACAAATGAAAAGAACGTTCTTAGGCTTGTGTAACCGTACCCAAACTTTTATATTAGTTGGTTCAACAATAGTTAACCAAATGGTTAGCCATATGATCACTTTCACATCAACCATATTCTTCTTCACCATAACTAATTCAAATGACTCAAATGAACTAGTTAGAGAGGTGTTCAATTGCAAGGAAATCTTATGTACTACACAAGACACAATTGAAGCAAAAATAATTTGATTCACTTGAATCGGTTCATGAACTATATAGCCAAGGTTTTCAATTGCATTCCTTAGTTAATATAAATAAGTTCACAAACATCTTTTTTAGATATAACCTACTCAATCTCGGGGACTTAAGTTCCCGGATGGAGTTTACAAACTCCGGCAGAAATTCTCGGGTTTGAGAACTTCGCCAGTTCGCGGACTTATCTCACGCACTACTCCGGTTCATTTGATCAACAAAGTTTGCAAACTTCGGTTCAAGGAATAAGGACTTATACATATATGTGTTTCCAAAATAATGCTTATATCCTCCAATGGTTATATAATCTAAACTCTCATTTCAATCATTGAAGCATTCTCAGAGGACGTTATATAGTTGTTATTCACAAACCATTTTTCGTCAGATCAATTTTCAAAGTGATTTAAACATAACATGACTTTCATCACTAGGTAAAGATGAACTTGGCTAAAGCGAAAGCTTACCAAAACATATTTCGAGAAATAGATAGGCGAGATAAACTCGGCTCGAAATACCAAATGTGTATAATCTAAGTCTATATAGCAAAACGATTTTTGTCTCAAGATAGGAGATAAATAAACTTTTGAGTGATAGATAAGTTTAAGTACCCACATACCTTTTAGTCGATGAAGATCCACCAGTTCCTTGACTAGTCATTCGTCTTGTATGATGATTGCTATGGAGTTCTTGAGCTCAACTACACTTTCTATCCTAGTCCGAGACCTTAGCTATAGTAGACTAGAAATCAAGACTTATAGTTTTGATCACTAACATTGACAAACATGCTTGAGATAGCAACGCATGCGAGTTCGACCGAGCAATGCTCTAACAATATCCCTCTTTGTCAATTTTAGTGACAAAACAATCAATACATATGGAATACAAAAAATATATAAATAAACTTTTGTAGATCCTATTCCACATGCCTAATCTTCAACATTACTCGAAATCTTCATCACTTCCAAGTACTCCAATGATACCAAAGGTTGTAAGTTTAGCATCATCGTTGTTGAAAATCCGTAGCTATAACAACGAGAAAACAAGAGTTCTCAATCATTGTTATACAGTGTCATAGAATCATTACACAACGTCAAAGTTCAATTGTATCACAACTTTAACAACAATACTATGGTGATATGTCACTCCCCCTTAATAAATACTCCATATCACATGGAAACCACTCCCACTTACATAATGATCCGAAAACCATATGTATTTGTAGTGTGAATTACATATTAATTCTCCCCCTTTTTGTCAATAAAATTGGCAAAGGTACAAGAACGGGATCCTAATGAAATTTCCGAAAGAGACATTTCATGACTAAAAGAAAGCATATATCATCTTATTTAGATGCAATCATAAAGCCGTAGATAAATGCATTCATCAAGGAGTCTATAAAGATACAAGATAACCCCTATAATATTCCACAGCCGCACTCCCCACAAAAATTTCGAAATTAAGCACAAGTTCAATTAAGAACTCTCCCCCATAAAATGTCATTCACGAAATAACAACAAGAGCGACCTTAAGAAAAGAAGGATTTCTTTGGACATAAGAAATCACATACGAGTATGAATTTGAATCCAAAATATTCAATCAAATTAATCATAAGAGAACCCATGATTAATTTAATCAAACATGCTCAACATAAGTAAAATTATGGAGACTTAGAAACACTCAATTAGATTAATCACAAGAAAATCCATAATTAATCTAATCGAAATATACAACTAAACCAATCACAAAAGTAATCAATTTAATTGGTCATGCTCGATACAAAATATCTCATGGAACAACAACTATGTCAATACAATGACTCAGTCGATATAGCTCAACATAAGACACTTTATGGAACAACACAGTATGTACACAAAAATTGTGGATCGGAGATCGACCTTATACCGTGGAATAAGCAAGGACTCATTCTATTTTCCATCACCATTTTCACAATGACATTCAATAGACATAATCCTTGAACACAAAATATTTTAACCTATCTTCCATCAAAAATTGACATAATAGGCTTAACTTTTGTATTTGTCAAAATTCAATTCATTCTTTCATCAATACATGCATATCAACTCATGAACGACTTTACTTTTGACAAATTATGGGACAATCAACTTCACGGACGTAAACACACATATCCCATAACAATATTGCAATATATAAAACCATAAATATTAATACTGCAATAATCATCTTCCAAACGCATTTAGAATTTAAACAAATAAACCTAAAAACATGAAGATGAAAACGTTGGACATAGCTATATGTAATCACAATAATGGATATTCTAAACTCTAGTTATTATTCTAAACAAAATCAAAACAAAAGATTTACTAGGCAAACAAAAATCAACAAGCTAAGAAAAAATAGACTCCAGTGCCAAGGCCGAATACGAACTAAAATCATATGGACGGTTCAGGATCCTCACGAGTCTTGAGGTCTTTGAGCTTGCGATTGACATCATCCCTTGCATCTTCAGAGAAGAGATTCTCTTTGTGAATATCATTGATGTGATATTTTATGAAACCAAGGTGAGTGGTAACCTTTTTCAACTCAGTTTTCAACACATCAAGACTTTTCAAGGTATCAACGAGCTGTAGTTTGGATTCCTTAAAGTATTTAAGAAAATCATGAACCACTTCAGCAGAAACCACATCTTCCTTCTCAACATCCTCATGAGTATAGGCATAATAACATGAGGCATTGGGGTGATCATCTTCTACAAGGGTTCTTTTCTTCCTCCCTTTGGACTCAAAACCGATACCTTTATCAAGAAAGCCTCTAGAAAAACCACAAGCTTGTAAAGAGGAAGACATTCTTGACGAACCCAAAATAACCACGAGTATGAAAACGTGACTCAAGGTTTTGGTATTTAAGGGTTTCTTAGGTAAGAAGGTTTTTAGGGTTTACAAACTGTTGACTCATGATGGTAACCCGTGTACACATACGAATACAACATGGCCCAAAGACAAACAAAAGAAAAACTTTTGCTACATGAACATTCATATACTGGCTCAATAAATTTCATAACTTCAGAGAAGCAATTTAGAGCACAAGTCTAGCAGTAATCAAGATTGCGATGAACACTTATTTAAGATAACAAGGAGAAACTTTAAACACAACAAATACTTAGGCACAACTTGTATGCAAACAATAATTTAGCTATGGACGACAAGAACATAGCTAAACTACACAGAAGCAACTTTGCCAAAAGTATACCTGATTATTAACACAACTTACTCAATAGGATTTTTATGAGTAAGTTCTTTAACCCTTGTGATTAATTAGCACAAGTATGAGCTTTAAGCTCATTAAAAGATTTGTGCTTATGATCAAGTCTCTTTTTCCTTCTGAATCTCGAGAGGGATCCCTTTTTATGTGAGAAATTATCATAGAACTTACTGTCATAAAATACGAGACATAGTTTGAGTTCCTACCAGAAGAATTTTGACTTGAGGAGGATGCCATCCTGTTGACAATTTATTTATATCCTTCAATTATCTCCTTCAGATTATTTCTCATATCATCAATTTTTCTTATTTCTCCTGGGATTTCGTTTACATTAAGGGCAACGTTGTTTCCAGAGGGAATGACTTGATCTTTCCTTAGTCGATGTTTATTAAGACGTCTGTTCTGCTTTTGAGTATTCGAGGAATACATTGAACTGACCTTCCTGGTAGCATACACAGGGTAAGTACGAAAAACAATTGGTTTAGACATACGAATGTCAGTTACACCTTTGAGAATTAAGTCTAAGTTGTGTGGAAGTTGAACAAGGGAATTTTTATTCAACCTAGAGTTTCTCTTTTGTTTAGCAGAACCCTTTGTTTCGCCAAAGAGGCATACTTTCTGATCACAAGAGTGATTATACAATATAGTCTTAACAACCTCGTTAGGATATTTCTTCCTTCCATGTGATGTGGAACATCCTTGATTAATGGGGATTTCAGACACATTCTTTCTGAATGGAAGGGATTCTGGTTTTACTTTTGGAGACTGCTTAGAGCACCCTTGAATAGAGATTTTACTCAAGCGATGTTCAATTTCCAAGGCATCCTTTTTAAGGATAGCCTCAAGAGTCATACGTGAAGAATGATCTTCAGTATTTTCTTTGAATTTGCTGTCTCTTATTACACCAAGAAGAAAATTGACATGGTGTTTTAACCGATTAAATCTATCAGCTTGGACTCTAACAAGATTTAGAATCAAATCACTCTCTTCAGTTTTTTCCCGTTCATTAATAGAGATAGACTCTTTTGAAGGGTAATTGGAATAACACATGTCGGTGTTTGTCAGTCTCGTCAGAACACAAGGTTTGTCTATATTCAATATTGACGAATCTTTCTCTTTAATAGAATTAGACGAGACAGAACTTTTATTTCTGGTGACGCATTTATCAGAGATAGTACTCTTGTCCATAGAGTCAGATCGCTACAAACACAGACTTGTAAGGTCTTAAACGTGTTTGCATGCTCTGATA
Source organism: Papaver somniferum (assembly GCF_003573695.1). NCBI lineage: Eukaryota > Viridiplantae > Streptophyta > Magnoliopsida > Ranunculales > Papaveraceae > Papaver > Papaver somniferum. The sequence goes on along the minus strand of NC_039359.1, from coordinate 172,620,963 downwards.
CCTATTGAAAAAGCGGGGGCCTAATAACCACACCCAATATTTCGCTTAGCAATATGTATGGACAAACTCCAATATACTTTCTAGAGAATCAACTAGACAATCAGAATCAATCTTGATAAAAAGTATATCAAAGAGTTTATATCTCAATATCTCGATTTGATATATACTCAAGCAAATAGAAATCTGCGAGTCTTTATCAAATACTAGAGAGATAACTTGGATGGTACCAAAGACCAATATCCAAGTGTCAATCAATTTAAATCAACAACCAAAAGGTCGGATATTCTAATTAATTGAACAACGCACAACCTGTGATATTTCAATTATATAACAAAATATAATGCGGAAAAGAAATAACACAGAAACCATAATTTTGTTAACGAGGAAACCACAAATGCATAAAAACTCCGGGACCTAGTCCAGATTGAACACACACTGTATTAAGACGCTACAGATACTAGACTGCTCTAAACTAATTTCAGTCTGGACTGTAGTTGAATCCCAACCAATCTCATACTGATCCAAGGTACAATTATGCTCCTACGTCTCTGATCCCAGCAGATACTACGTACTTGATTCCCTTAGCTGATCTCACCCACAACTAAGAGTTGCTACGACCTAAAGTCAAAGACTTTAATTAACAAATCTGTATCACACAGAAAAGTCTATGGTAATAGATAAATCCGTCTCCCACGAATATACCTACGAGTTTTGTTCCGTCTTTCGATAAATCAAGGTGAACAGGAACCAATTGATAAACCAGACTTATATTCCCGAAGAACAACCTAGTATTATCAATCACCTCACAATAGTCTTAACCGACGCCGCGAAAAAAGATATTGTTGAATCACAAACGATGAGACGAAGATGTTTGTGACTACTTTTTATCTTGCCTATCAGAGATATAAATCTCAAGCCAATTATTAAAATTGTACTCGTACGGTAGAAACAACAAGATCAGATCACACAACTACGATAAAGTAGTATCGGTCTGGCTTCACAATCCCAATGAAGTCTTTAAGTCGTTAACCTGGTTTAGAAGAGGAAACCAAAAGTTAAAGGAGAATCGACTCTAGCTTAGCACAACTAGTATCACACAGAATGTGTGGGAATTAGGTTTCCCGCACTACACCAAATTCCCGGATTAGTAACAGAAATTCCTAACGACTTACTGGCTGTTACGAAATCACGTTACAAATGGCCGTTACGAAAAAGATTGTAACAGGCAGTAGCCGTTACGAATTTTAGAAAATTTTGTAACAGAGTCAAGCCGTTACGAAATTTTTTTTAGGCGTGCCATTCACACGCTTCGTCACACTAGGATGGTCACACTCGGATGGTTACTTCCACCCAAGCTCCCTAATACTACAGGATATTTCTTCCCAAAAAAATTCTATCTAACCCTAAGTCCTATCTTCTCTCGAATGAGTTTCATTTCTTTTTTCTTCTGTCAAAAATCTCTCTCTTCCATAGAGACGAAAAAGAAAAACCTCTTTTTCTTTTCAGTTTCTTCCGTCGATCCCTCTTCTCTTTTACCTTCTCTGTTTCTTCCAATGATGTTTGTATGTGCTTGTCTTGTACAAAGAGAGACATAAAGTAGAAATTATGGTTTCAATAGGTTTGTACCTGCTTGTCCTGTACAAAGAGAGACAGAGAGTAGAAATTAGGGTTTCAATAGATTGAGGGATTCCGGAGAAATTAGGGTTTCAGTAGGGATTTCGGTGAAAAGGGTATTGGTTCCTCTTCAATTCAAGGTATTGATTTAAGTATTAAATGTAAATAACTTTTATCTTTCTTCCAAGGCTAGAAATTCAATCGATAGTTTTTATTTTCTTTTCTTTTGAATCTTAATCTACTTTTTCTCCTTTGTTTTCTGATGATTGGTGAAGCAGATATAAGAGATGGGTGTTGTGATCGATAGATTCTGATACTGCGAAGAACATAAGATTAGAATTTAGATTTTTTGTGCTGATTCATGGCCAGAAAGAGATAAAGAATTGAAGATTCAATAGGTATTTCTGCTGGTGATTGAGTTACAAAGATGGGCTCAATTGATTTTAGGGGTTTTAACTGATTTGAATTCAGAATCTGACGATGATTTAGGGTGTGTAGAAGACGGTTCTGTGGTCGACTTAAGAGAATAAGAATCGGTAGATTACGTTTGGAATTTGGTAATTCTCAGGATCAGGATGGAGAAGATATTAATGAAGTCATGGGTTAAGTTGATTTATAGGTGAACTTGTGTAAGTTGTGTGCTAGTTTGGTGTTGGCTTTACAGAAAAATAGTATGTAGATAGAGTTCTGTTTAAATTATACACTAATGTTCATGTCGGTTCGATCAACATGTTCCAATTGGAGGAAATTACAGGATTATTGATATCCCAACAATTGCATCAACAGTGGCATAAACAAGATATTTGTCTTTACTCAGTTAATTATGCTTCCCTCAACTGTCACCTCGCTCGCACATATAATTTAGGTCAATTTTCTGCATACTCATCTTATCAGTTTTCATAAGTTTTATTTTATTGAATACTTAAGTTGCCTACTGCTATTAGTTTCTAGGACGGTCCTTGCTTTCTCGAATTGTTTGTATACACACACATGTTCTATATAATTGTCTAAATCAGAGGAGCACATGAAACTTTGATATGCTAAAGCACAATGTTTCATCTATACCTTATCAATGTTGGAAAACTATATTTATTTGTCTTGTTTGGTGATTTATAGCTATAGTATATTATATCTTCAATTGATTGATTTTCCCTATTTCTGTATGGGCACACTTAGGGTTCTAGATCCATGCTACATATTGCCAGTGGAAAAGAAGTGGTAGGGGATGAGGCATCGCGACCAGATGTGATACATGTTCACCTAAAATGCATCGAGTGGTAATTATTAAGAAAGCAATGCAAAGTGACACTTAGTGTTCAATAATTTGTTGGATATAATTGATTTTGGATGCTTTTATCCTTTTAATGGTACTCTTTGTGTTGGTTCAAAATCTGAATTTTGCTAGAATTTGTGTTTCATTTATTGAGGAGTTGGATCTTGTTATTAATTTTCAATATTACATGCTCTCTTTATGTTGTTTAGTGTAATTAGATTTTAACTCCATTTTTCTCCCTTTGTTCGTTACCTTTTTCAGGAAGTTGCTAATACACCATATCAAACTGGGAAACCTTTGGTTGGTACTCTTGGTTCTAGCTCAGTTGGTGGGTGGTCCCTCTCAAATGGGTTTCATTCCTGGCCGTACAATGTCACACCCCCTTGCACCTACACCTGCGCAAAGGCCTTTTATACCTGCAGGTAATAACACTGCACCAGGATTTTCTCAAAGACCTGCAATGAGTGTTTCAATGCAAGCTCCAAGTCGCTGCTCATCCATTGTAGGTAGATTCATATTCAACACCTGCAACTCCACCTCCTACAGTTCAGATGGTTGATACGTCAAAAGTTCCTGGTATATTACCAGTCCTTCCCTTATTGAAATTTCCATATGTTTTCCGGTCTGTGTTTGTGTAAAGGGGAAAGAAAACTTAATCAAGAGTTATACCTATTCTTTCCTATATGTTTCATCATCTTTCCGTTTACTTGAACTCTGAGAATTATGAAACAATTATTGGATGTAACTTACGATAGTTGTTTTTCAAATGCCTCATCTCATCAAAGACCTATGTCATCAGCATAATATTTTTTGTGCAAAGATTCTACTTTGCACAACAGGAGTCAACCACAAGTTTCCAACTAGTTTCATAAGCTTGTCCTCTCATTATGGCTTGCAGTACTTAAGATCAAGACGAGGCAAAGTGTGAGATGAAGGTAGAAGGTAACCATTCTAGTAGCTCGTTTTCAGTCCGCGTTATCTCCACATTCAGTAGGTCGTGGGCTGGGACGTACAATGAACAATGACTGGGATTGTGTTCTTGAAGTTACTTGAAGGTAATATTGAATTAATATTTGTTTCAATCTTATGTTTTGGTCTCTACATTTTACATGGACGTGTGCTTTTGCTAGAAATTTGATGTGATTATATGAACAAGAATCATTGCAATTTTCATATTTCTCTCATCTTACTTCATTACTTTGGGTTATAACATAAAATAATGATGCCTTCGACATACTATACTGCATAACATTATCAGTGGCTTTCTATGAGTGATTCATACATGGATTTCAATGTATGTAGTCTTCTTCCTATTATATATTTGGCCTAACCATTTTTCCTTTGAGTAGAAAATGAAACTTTAGTTACCATGTTATTTTTGTTTGTTTATTGGGTTCATCTGATGTTTGTTTGGTTTTTTGACTTTAGGTTTGTTATGATTTTGCAGTTGGAAGAAAGAATGTGGGTTACAATGCTAGTACGTCTCCACAATGCTAGAAAAAAGATGAAGATCCTGTTAGCTTTGTAAGTTTCTAAATAGTATCTGCTCATAGTGACTTACAAAAAATTGTGAACTTAGGAACTTAAGAAGTTTTCTATGTATCTATGAACTTAAGAAGTTTTCTATGCAGATAGTTACAAGAATGCTTGGTAACTATCTGCAAGTTTTGAGTATGTGAGTAAGTTGTATGTAGTTTTTGAGCTGAACTTATACTGACCTAAGTGAGAAGGAACTGAACTTAGGAAGTTTCTATGTATTCCCTCGGAATTTGATGGAAAAAAATTGTACTTAGAAGAATAAATGTTCTCTTTTTACATGAATCGATTGATTGAATTTAAATGTGGTATGAATAGAATGAATATTGATATGAATTGAATGAAGAACTATTGTTGAATATGGTAGAACGGAAGGAATGCAGGTTATTTGTATTTTCGCAGAAAATGTACTGCCGGGCAATATTAGCCTGATCAAAATTGGTCAGTATTGACTAATTTTGACCAGGTCAATATTGACTGCAGTAATTTTTTTGTTGTTACAAAAAAAATTCGTAGCGGCTTGAAGGTGTTACGACTGTCAGGTTACGAATATTTCGTAACGGCTTTTGTCTGTTACGACTCGCCACGTTGCAACCCAAAATTCGTAACGGCTCCATTGCCATTACAAAAAAAATTGTAACACCCCTTTTTGAAACAGGAAAGAGCCGTTACAACCCGTTTTAGTAACGGCTCAGTTCTGTTTCTAATCCCAGGATTTGGTGTAGTGCCAGTTGCTAGAGTTCTCCCTTATATAGTCTTTGAAATCAGGGCTTGCAATCAATGTTAGCTTGGTAACAAAGCATTCAATATTCACCGTTAGATGAAAACCTAATTAGAATCAAGCTAATATTTATCAACCGTTAGATCGAAAACATAGCTTGTTATACACAAATGAAATGCACTTTTCTAAGCTTGTGTAACTGTACCCAAACTTGTATATTAGTTGGTTCAACAATAGTTAACCAAATGGTTATCCATATGATCACTTTCATATCAACCATATTCTTCTTCACCATAACTAGTTCAAATGACTCAAATGAACTAGTTAAAGAGTTGTTCAATTGCAAGGAAATCTTATGTACTACACAAGACACAATTGAAGCAAAAACGATTTGATTCACTTGAATCGATTCATGAACTATATAGCCACGGTTTGCAATTGCATTCCTTAGTTAATATGAATAAGTTCAAAAATACCGTATTTAGATATAACCTACTCAAGTCCGCGGACTGGGTTCGAGGACTTAAGATCCCGGATGGAGTTTACAAACTCCAGCAGAAATTTTCGGGTTTGAGAACTTCGCCAGTTCGCGGACTGGGTTCGCAGACTTAGCTCACGAAGAAATGTGTATAATCTAAGTCTATATAGTAAAACGACTTTTGTCACAAGATAGGAGATAAATAAACTTTTGAGTGATAGGTAAGTTCAAGTATCCACATACCTTTTAGTCGATGAAGTTCCACCAGTTCCTTGAGTAGTCCTTCATCTTGTATGATGATTGCCATGGAGTTCTTCAGTTCAATTACACTTTCTATCCTAGTCTGAGACCTTAGATATAGTAGACTAGAAATCAAGACTTATAGTTTTGATCACTAACATTGACAAACATGCTTGAGATAGCAACGCATGCGAGTTCGACCGAGAAATGCTCTAACAATTTTCTCCACATGATCATATCTCTAGAGTTAGAAAAGATCATCGTCTTGGGATAAATTATATTGGGCAGAAATTCCCGAAGAGAAACATGAACTGTGTTGCTGATATTCACTGTAAGCTGGAAAAAGCTTACTCCGATGCAACTTAGTTGTATCAAATGTTGTGCATTCTCATCCTTTTGTTCTCATAATCTTGGATGGGAAAGTCACAATAAAACGGGAGCACATTTGCTTTGTGCAGTTGTTTATCAGAAAAATTCTATGACACTTTATGGATAGCTGCGAATCCATGGTTGTCTGAAAAATGTTCATGTTTAGCATGATTTTCCAAAAAGAAGTTTTATTTAGAATTTTCGAATTTTAATAAACCTTCCAGCTTGAGAAATTCGGACTAAGGAAACGAAATATATTCTTTTATATTTTTGGATTCTCCAAAGGTCTTTTGGTCCGAAAGTTGTTTCTCTTAAAAGGAGAAACTTTTTCTTACCTGTATTTGGAAACCCTGATCAATCCTTTTATATGTATTTGTTCATAAACGAGCATGCCTCCAATAACTCGGAGTGTCTCAAAGGCTAATAAGGAGGAAGCTCAAAAGGTTAAGGATTGTCAAGGAATCGATACAGAGAGAAAGAAAAAGGGCATATCAAATATCATGTCTGATTATGATTCTGATAGTTCAGTTGGATCACAAGATGAGTCATGTATGTTGGCTTACAACAAACAAGATCCAACCAAAGCCCAATGGATTCGTTCTGATAGTATGTCTCAGTATATCCAAGGTTTTGATAAACTGGAAACCAATCTTGCTATGACTATTCGACATCAAGATTGGGTAAAAGAAAAGTATGAAGGAACAAGAGGAATTCTTGCCGAACTCAATGTTCTTATTGAAGAACTTGAAAAACAAGAAGTGGTTGCGGACAAGTCTCTTGAGACATACTTTAAGAGTTTGAACACTAAAGAGACCTCAGTGAACAACAAGAGCACCACTAGAGATTAAGTTATTTGTTGTATCACTTAATCTAAGAAAGTAAACATCAATTTTTGATTTCTTTCATTGATTGTATTGGTCTATTATGAATAAAATTATTTGATTTATAATTTTTCTTGTGATAGTTTTTGGTTTACATAGCCTGTTCTTGAATGCTTTTATCTTATTGCTATGTATGTTTATGAGGTGTTTGATTTCGGTTTTGCTACCTTAATATTCGATCTCATATGTTGTGAACCCTTATGGTTTGGGTGACTTTTTGATTTAGCAGGATTAAGCTCTAGCCCATGTTGTTAGGCTTTATCAAAGAATTATGAGGGGTTCTGGTAGAAATAATATGTGAAAAAGTCACAATATGTTGAATCGGTTTTGGTTTAGCATAAAAGCATATGTGTTTCGACGATTTTCAACTTTTGTTGCAATTGTTAAAACCGATTTTAAACCTTTCTCTGGTAAAGGTTGGTTGTTGTTATTCTTTTGTTTTTGCATAAGGATGAAAACATGATGATATTTCGATATTAATTCTCCCTGGACGAAGATGCAATCATATTGGAGAAGTGTATGCGAAATTTGGGGTAACAATATTGTTAATTAATTGTTTTCCTGTTTAAGAAAATCCCGAGTGTATATTATATATATTTATTGTTTTTCTCAAAAACAAAATCGGTTCAATTGATGTTTATTCCATGATGTGTGTGATTCAATTGGTTCCGGTTAAGAAAAACTATTGTTATCTTTCTTTGTTGTATGGTATCAATTGTTTAGGCTTACAAAATTTCGGTGCAATTGCGGTGTCTTAATGCTTATGTTGTTTCAATTGCTTCCGGTTGAAGTGAATAATTATGCAAGTTGATTTATGTTGGTTTGTAAGAATTATTTATGGCTTAACGATATAAAAGGATTACGGGATGAGTTGTTTAGTCCAATTCGATTCCGGATAAGAGAAACTAAGTTATTTTGATCTTAGTTAGACTTATCGAAGTGAGGTTTCGGTTATTCTAGTCTAATCTAATGCCTTAGCAAGAAATAGTAGTTAACTAACCTAGAACTTGTCTTGTTTAAAATTGAAAGGTCTAAGTTTATGGATAATTAGAACCTGATGATAAAAATAGAGTTATCTTTATTTTGGTCTTATCGAGTTAAGCGTTTTTTTTTTAAATAATCGGTTTAGCAAAGGGACTAAGGTGCTTAGTTGTTTTTTGTTTTGCTAAACTAAATTGGAAAAATTGTTTCGGACAATTGTTTCCTTGGTAACATATCAAAATAAAACTATTTGTAGTTTCGGTTTTGATATTGGTTATCAGAACATGATGTGTGGAACCCTCGTGCCTAACTCTACAGGTTGCAAGTCTATTTTGAGATTTGTAAGATTCTTTTCATGTTTTCCTTTATTTTTCCGTTTCTTTGTCATTTTGTGACAAAAAGGGGGAGAAATATATGGTGTAAACAAGTGATACTGGCATTGATTTTATATTGATTGGTATCACTAAGGAAAAGAACATTGGTGTTTAAACATTTTATCTAAACGAAAGAGTGAAAGCACAGACTAAGAGGGAGTAACATATCATATGAATTGGTATAACAAAGACGTGTGGATTGAATATCTACCTATCTTCCTTAGGGGGGGTATTAACTTTGATATTATAATGTCAATAATGACATTTTCAAGGATTGAATGTAAGAAGTTTACTGTGCTGTTGAATTCGGGAATCAAGCGCATGTGTAATGAATTCTTGTAATTTGTAATTTGTTTATCCATATGATGCAAGAGTTTTGTCAATAAATTTAACAAAGGGGGAGATTGTGAGAGAATAGCTCGGTTGAACCCACCAAGCGTTGGAATGTCAAGTTTGGTTGTCATATTTTAGTGAATCAAAACTCATGTTAAGAGTCGCCTGATTATGTACTAGAGTCAACTTCGAATAGGTTAGCTTGAAAGTATTAGGATAATGAGACATTACAAGTATTGCGGAGACTTGAAGATGTGAAGAAGCAAGGAGCTACAACGACAACAATCATCCTTCCACTTGAGGTTAGTGATATTTGACTTGAACTGTTTCATTCCCTAACGTATCTTTCAAGTCGTGCATATTGAAAACAAAACTGCGAAGCATATTTGAACTCTAGATAGACATAGTATTAAGGAATATAATACGAGGTTTATTGCTTAACCATTAAACTTTGTAGATAAGACATCGCCATAAACATTTGAATGCTATTGTGATTATGTATGGGTATGAGGTGAGGGTTTCAATCTAGGGAACAATGTTTTACATGTGTTCTAAGGAAGTAAGTTCATAAACTTGTTTGTGAACCGAAAAGGAAATGTCCAGGTGTTATTGGTTTTTTTATTTATTGCTTATCTTATGAACAACCAATATGTGTGATTGAGTATAACCGCTGACAACTTGTTTGTGTTCTTGGTAGAACTATTCACAAAGGCCTGACTTATGTATTGGTATGACTTTTATTAGTGAATACGATCTTAAGTAATCACCTGAGATGGTATGATCGGGTTTGTGATTTTATGTCTGACCAAATATAGGAAAAGGGAACCGATACTAATAAGAGGTGCAATACATCACAAAGGGGAACCGATCCTTGTATGAGTGCAACAAGGTTTATAGCAGAAAGGGGAACCGATCCTATGAACATGTGCAACACGTTTTTATGCAAAGGGGAACCGATCCTATGGACATGTGCAACACATATAAGTTAGATACCATATATATATGGGAACCGATCCTAGTACCTAGTCAACCGAATTTTGTGCACAGTACTCACATGGAGGTAGAACCAAAACTTGTTTTGGTAGAACCGTTAAACCCATGATTGTGATTGAATGTTATTTGATCAATCGCATAATTCTTGAAAGTCATATGAACCAATTCTAAACTTGTTTGGAAGTGTGGCAAATCGGTTTCAAGATTGTAAGTGTTAAAGAGAACTTCCAAAGTAAGGATGTCTACATACTTTGAACACGTGTTGTGAATGTTTGTTTCTTTAATTGTTCAAACTTATTCCTTAATAGCTAAGGGAAGAGAATACCAAGATCGAAACATAAATAAGTTAAAAATCTTTTAATTAAGGTTATTAATTTCATTCTGTAGGGAAATAATAATTAGTAATGTGAATTTACTAATTAGATATTTTCTGAGAGATTTCGATCATTATTTTTGGACAACATTTCCAGGAATTATGAAAACCGAATTTGTGCTTTAATGAATATCTTGAGAATATTTCCGGTTTTGGAAATTCCTTGGTGTCCAAACTTCCTTGTCTATAAATACTTGAAGTTTTCCTTTCTAGCAAACTAATCCTTCGTAACAACAGACTTCCTCTTTGTTGTTGTTACTAGTGTAGCCTCCTATTCGGAGAGGAGAGTAACCTAATTATGCGAAATCTCTTACGGCCGCTCAGTTTAAAGTCTTCTTTGGGATTGAGAAGCTCTAGCGTGTATCGTTGGTGGGAAACTAGATAATTGCGGTTTATCTTTTGTTTTCGATTGATTTGATTGACTAACGGTGGTTGAAATATGATTGCACCTAGTTTTTTTATGCTTGAGAATATTCTCTTATGATATAAGATTCACTCAAACTAGTTCAGAGTTTCGACAGGGATCTTTAGACTGTTGTTAGTTCTAAAAACATTCTTGTGATAATCCATTGTTAACAGACTTCATTCTGTGCGTGATTGATCACAAGACATTAAAGTGATTGTGTGCAGGTTATTATTGAAGATCTAAGAAGATTTGAAGACGAATAAGATATTGAAGATTTCTGATTTGTGGGTTCATAATCTTTGGTGTGCACAATACTTATTTCGGTAAAAGAGGATCCAATTAATAATCGGTTTATCCTTGTGATATATTGAATTGATTAATTGAGTAGATTGGCATCAACACAATTATTTGGATTAATAGTGTTGTTGGCTTAATCTTAAATGATTACTTCGGTGATTGAACATAAGATAGATCTAAGGACCTGACGAAGGAGTTTATTTTAAGATAAACAAAAGATCCTTTGTCCGACTCATATCACTTGGTTGAATTGAGTTGATACCAAACAGATTTGGTGTTCCTTTACTGTTTGGAATACCAACCAAAGAAATTGTTCCAAGTACGTGACTTATTTATAAGTTGCAGGCGTGGGAATACAGACGGAACTAGGTGAACTATAGGTTTAGTTGATTGGTCTCAACTATACGAAGTTAGGTGTAATTTTGTGTAGCGGCGTAATCCTGAGAGTATTCAATTCTGGACAAGGTCCCGGGGTTTTTATGCATTTGCGTTTTCTTCGTTAACAAAATATTGCTGTGTCATTTACTTTATATCTTCGCATAATAATTGTATTATTATAATTAAAGTAAATTACACAAACGTTAATTCCTATTTACTTGATAAGTGAATCCTATTGTGTTTGGTTAAGTCCGAACCTTTTTATCAAGTAACATACTTCGTTGTTGTATTATATCGATCTCGTATCCATAGACGATCACACGAAGTGTGAACCGATTAGTTGTATTGTCTCGACTCAGTCCATAGACAATCATTTTCTGAGAAAGGACTTATAGATAGGAATTTTTTTAGCTTGAGGTATATTTGGGTACCATCTCCTTCCACTAGATTTAACTTTGTTAGGTTAGACTAGGAACAATATAAATGTTAAGACTTTCTCAAGTTACTCTAAAGAAACTGAAGACGTACCGGTATCAACTAACACATCATCCTTCTGTTCGAGGTTAGTACTACAAGCTTGACTTGTTCTATTTCTATCTGCATTTATTTAAAGTCGTTTAGATTGAAAATATAATATAAGAAAAATATTTATGTATCTTTAGTATTAGTGATTTGATCATTCCATAATGATTAAAGTGTCAAGGAAGTATATACTAGTTGTTTTACGCAACTACAGGTATTTATCTTTGAGATATACTTTAGTTTCCGCATTATAATTATTGTTATGATTATAATTAAAGTAATAGCACAACGTGTTAAACAAAAACTTTGTTTGATCCCTATATTTTAGTTTGGCTCGAACTTACTCTATATTCCAATTGGACATCTTGTTGTTGTTATCTACTTGACAGTGTTTGTCTATATTAGATTACCCTAGGTGTGTTTTGAATATGTGGACATCTAAAAAATTATGATGTACTTGGTAACCTCGTCATTTCAAAGGAAGATATGGAACTTAGTTTCCCCTGATGCTATTTGCATCCAACTAGGAGTTGATGAACTAAAACTTAACATAGTTTCCTCATAAAATGACTTTATCACTAAGGCGGGTTTTATCTTATTTAAAGTAATCATGCAGTGATCTTAGAGAAAGTTCATGCAGAGTCATCAATATCAACAGTAGTAGAAGAGGCAAAAGTTGTCATTGTGGATGACGACGAGATAGACAAAATACAAGGAGCTTAAAAACTTCAGCATATATGGGATTTCTAGAGATTCGTCAAATATTTCTAAGGCAGCAACATATGGGTTCTTCGGATTCTTGAATAAGTTCTCAATGAAGCAAAAAGACTTGTCTCACATTGTAATTACCTTTTGATTTATAATTTATTTCTAAAAAATTTAATAAAACCACAGACTCTCAAACTGAAGAAGCAAAATCTTATAATATGGTATTTACTAGATTAACAACTCTCATTTTTTTCAATATTAATTTCTTAGTAGATAGATCCCATATATGGGTGACATTTTATCCTTTATTATTAAATAATTCTGCTAATAATCTTGTAGTTCTTGGGAAAAGTTGGGAGGTCGCTTTAGTGTATTAACCATTTTAAGAAAATAAATAAAAAAACGATACTCGTTAATAGTATTGGAATATATAGATACTGAGGTGGCAGAGTTTGTTAGTTAGTTTTCACAATACTAATTCGTACATGATTATGTGGTTTAGCTAGTAACCTTGTATTCTGGATACATAAGCTTTAGTTTACCTAGTAAAGATAGTTCGAATGATCATGTAAATGTAAATTATCTCAATGAAATCCATAGATCTCTAATGTATTTAAATCTACGAGGTTTTATCTGCGACATATGTCGATATTCACCAAATCGGGATAATGTTTTTCTTCATTTATCTTTGATTACTTACTAATCGTATCTTATAATAGTCTCAAAACTAGGCCCGTATGATATGTGAAAAATCCAACAGCTACTCATATGAAGGTCCATGTGTTACATGCTTAGAAAGTGCCCTACACGTGAGGAAGAGTGTGAAGGGTAATAATCCTACATTGCTAATATCCCTTTAATAAACACTAAATATGATATGGAAGGGTCACTCCATTTATTTCCAATTGGTTTTAAGTTGGATGCTCATGGACTTTAAGATGATATTAAAGCAGGATAAGATCCATCACTTCCGATTTTACAATGTATGCTTTCTTTATCTTTTTATCTCCAATCAAAATCATTAACTTTCGCTTTTCATTTGGTTTTCTTTGATACAATTACTCATTGTGTTTTTGCAAATTTTTCGTCTATGTTGTATGTTGTTAGAGCATTGCTAGGACTCGGTTAAACCCGTCAAGCGTTTGTATGTCAAGGTTGGTTGCCATATTTTAGTTCCAAAACTCAAGGTTTCTTGATTATATCAATAGAGTCAACTTTTGTAGGTTATACTAGGAAGTCTACAAATGTTGAGACAAACTCGTGTTATATTATAAAATGAAGACCTATCGATATCAACGAACACATCATCCTTTTGTTTGAGGTCAGTAATACAAGAATTGACTTGTTTCCACTTCTATGTAGGTTGCGTCAAGTTGTTTATACTGAAAACATAACATTTGAAGATATATATATATATATATATGAATCTCTAGTATTATAGACTTGATCATTTCATTATGACCAAAGTGTCAAGGAAGAATATACAAGTTGTATCACAACTTTGGTATATTTTGAATTATAAAGTATAACGTCAATCTTTTGAAATTCGTAATTGCAACATAGACACTATCTTTGTTAACTTGTTACTAGATTTTAATGAACTTTTGGTTGATCCCATGCCTAGAAAACTATGTTTAACTACATGAGTTTAAAAAAGTAAACTTGCGAAACTTGTTTCGTAGTTAAATAGAACCAATGATATTAGTGGTTAAATTCCTATAGGTATTTATAGCAGGATCGATCCCTATTAGGGATCTTTAGCAGGTGCGGTCCGTTCTTTGGGTATCCATAGAAGGACTGATCCCTGTTGGGGATCTCTTGCAGGACCAATCCCTATAAGAGGATTTTTGGCAGGAACGGTCCCTGCCTTGGGGACCTATAGAAGGACCGATCCCTATTGGGAGTATCTTGCAGGACCGGTCCCAATAACAATTTTGTATTTATGTTTTCATATTTACTTTAGGGTTTGTGTGAATATTGAAATACGAGTTGTTATTAAGGAAATTCCAAGATGTCGACATAGTAAGTAATTTGAACACACGCTAAAATCTTATCTTTCCTTGTTTAAAGATATTCCTTGATGCTCAAGGTAATATCTCAAACCGAAATATTTGAGAATCTTATTTTAGGGTTTTCGAAATTATATGTTTCGTATTTCCCAGTAAGTAATACATGTCTCTGGAAGATATATTAGTAAAATCGAAAATATTGAGTTTCATCCATGAGGATTTATCTAGTAATACAAGTATACTAGATAATATTGAGTTTTCATCCATGAGGGATTTCAGTATATTAGTTGGATATTAGTTGGAGTTAGACAAAATCGAAAATTAGTGTTTATTGCATATCTTTTGATATTTTCGGTTATGGAAATTACTTGGTGCTTAAATTACCTTGTTCTATCAATTATGAAGTTTGTTCTTCTTACAAACTAATTCTGACGTTGGCATTTCATTTTTGTAGTCAGAGTGGTAGCCGACTAATAATATTCCTTGTAATACTATTTGGGAGAGGAGATTAACCTAATTAGGCGAAATATCTTCCTACACTAGTTTAAAGTCTTCTGTGGGATCAAAAAGCGTTTAGATAGTACCGTTGGTGCGAAACTAGAATCGTATTGTTATTTTAGTTCTAATTTATTGATTTGATTAACATAGGTTGAACCTTGATTGCGCCTATTTTGTTTACTCTAAGAATCTTCTCTTCTGATATAAGGTCACTCAAACTAGATCAAGGATCGACATAGTTCAGTTTCTTTTTTAGATCTGATGATAGGATTGTGATCATCCATTGTTAACAGATTCTGTTATGTGCGTGATCAATCACAAGGGAACCAAGTTTTTTGTAAAGGCACATTAACGACACTGGAGATTTGAAGACAAGAAAATTTCTTATTGGTTTCTGATCTCTGTGATTTACTTTGTCCACACACTTAATTGGCTGGGATCTGACTTGGCTTTCTGTATCTCGATAGACATCTTATATCTAGTCGTACATATCTACAATCTATCATTTGGCGGTTCTCTTCAGGATCTAAATCTGATAGGTTATGAACCAATATCTGATTATCTTGATAATCAAGATCTTGGTTGATCTAAACCGAATAAAGGAGTTTATTATTTGAACGGAAGAGATTTTATTTAAGTCAACATATATCTATGATTTAGTTCTTAATATTTTAAGCGGTTACCAAATATAGATTAATCTTTTACTGTCTCGGTATACGATTTGAAGAAGTTGAGTGCAAGAAGTCTTCACAAGTGGCGAAACAGCTTAAGATAGCAGACTCTATCTTAGGATTCACGTGTGTTGACGAGATTGGTAGTAGGCACATGTATACTTAAGGATTTAGTTTACTAGGAGTTAGTTTACTTAGTCTCAACTATCCGAAGTTGGTAGTAGTTTTTGTATAACAACTTAATTCTGAGAGTACTCAAAACCATTTTTTTGTTGTTGTATTTGTGGTTTCCTCGTTAACAAAATCTTGTTGTGTGCTTTTACTTTACTTTCCGCGTCATAATTATTGTTTTATTTATATTAAAGTATAATTGCACTTGTTTTATTAGGAGTTAGTTTACTTAGGCTCAACTATATATCCAAAGTTGGTAGTAGTTTTTGTATAACGGCTTAATTTCGAGAGTACTCAAAACCGTTTTTTTTTTTTGTTGTTGCATTTGTGGTTTCCTCGTTAACAAAATTTTGTTTTGTGTTTTTACTTTACTTTCCGCATTTTAATTATTTTTATTTATACTAATGTATAATTGCACTTGTAAGTTAATCAAACATTTGGGTTTGATCCCTATAATACCTATTTATATACCAATACATCTTGTGGTTGTTATCTTCTTGACAGTCTCTATATATATTAGATCACGCAAGATGTATGTAATATAGGTTGATATCGAAAAGATTATGGTATATTTGGCACCCTCGTTATTTTATATGCAATTTCAAACACTACATAGGTCGTTCTTCTTTTTTTAATCCGCATCAAAGATCGCTATCACCACTTTTATTTGTAGTCTAATCCAAGATTAAAATCATTGTTTCACCATTATGATTTAGGAATTCTTGTTGTTCCTCACACCAACATCATCGGTTACGACATCACGGATTACAAACACTTTTTTGTTTGTATGGATCGTTATCTAACTCCTTTATTAATGTTTTTACGTCGATACCGTCTAGTGACTTTTATGGTTAGAGTTAGTATCTTTATTTCTTATTTTACCTTATGTTCTCAAAAATTGTTTTTGTCATTAATCGATTTATTATTTCTCTTTTCATGGCTTTTTCTTCTTAGCCCAAAAATGTAATAAAAATTGTTAAAAGCCAAAACAATTATGTCAAACATTGTGAAGTTTTTGTACAAGTTGTTTAATTGGTAATGCAATCACGTGGTTTACAAAGAGGGAATGGTTAGTATAACTTGGGAATCCCTGGATTTTTTTTTTGGAATTTTTTATTTTAGGGAAAGAGGAAACTCATTGTAATGGTCGTGCCCCGTGAAAAAGATACAAACCAATTAATATTGTTGATTTTGTTTCTCATACGCTTGTATCACACGAATAAAATAGAAAAAGAATGAAGACCTCGATATGCAGAGGAAAACAAAGAACTCTCTGAAGATTCTCAGTCTATTACAACACACAGTCCAGTGGCATTGACAATGAAAAATAACACTTGCAATCCTTTCAAGTTTCAAGATTCACATTACGACAACGTGTAATAAATATGATGTCCTCGTATGAATCACTGTCTTGCTAAAATTAACAAGCATATCTCCATGTTCCAAGGAACAATCATCCCATTCATCACAGTGTTTTAAAACCCAGACCGAACATTAAACCAGTAAAGTTACTAGGTTGGGTCAATCAGGTCCAACCAGCGGTTCAACCACTGGGTCAATTGGGTTAAGAGCGTGACTAACTTAGATGATAAGGTTTACTTGTATGTAGGGCTGTACATGGTAACGAAAAACCGATGAAACCGAGTCCAACCAAACCAAATAGTAGAAAAACAAATCAAATCATTTAATAATGGTTTGGTTTTAGTTTTAAATCTTAAAAACCGAGTAAACGCTTTCGGCTTTGGTTTGACAGGAAACCAAAACGATAACCAATGGAAAAAACCGATTATCCTTTATGTACTTAATTTCCACCGTAGATTTTAGATGCATTGGATCATGGCCATTGATTTAGAGTATAAGAACACCCAAGTCCCAACCCTAGTTATCAGTTTCATTCTCCTATTTCTCTTTCTCCCTTTCTACATCTCAACGCCTCCCCTCCCCGCCCCCCAACTACTACTTGCCTACTTCACCGTCTTCCTTGTTCTACTGCTCAGTAAATTGAACTTAAGTATCTTGATTCTTATCTTTTTTTGGGTATTTTGTCCATTTTTTTGTTTGTAAAATTGCGAAGGGAGCTTTATGATTAAAAAACAGAGATGTACAACGAACCAACGTTTTGATTTTGGTGTCAAAGGAAGTTTGATTCATATTTTTTGATTTTGGATATGTTTCAGATCTAAAAATTAGATCTCATATTTGTCTAATAAAGTTAGATTTAGGGTTTTTAGAATACTAATATTTTGGTTAAAATCAAAAAATGGGGTTTTCATAAATTGATCTTTTGATGTTTATTACTCCTTCCGTTCTTTTTTAATAGGATGGTTTTGTTTTTAGCGAAATTTAAGAAAATTAAGAGAACTAATCATTGAAAGTGGTCCTCATGATACTTGTCAATAAAAGAAGTGAAGTGAAATGGTCCCCGTGACACTTGTTAGCAAAAGAAGTAAAGTGAAGTAGTCCACATGACACTTGTCATCAAAAAAATAAAATAAGAGAAAAGTGGTCCCAAAAAATTAAAGTAACATTTGACTTTCCCAATTAGAAAACTGACTTACTTTTTTTAAACTTTTATTTATAGAAACTGACCTATTGAAAAAAAACGGGAGTAGTATTTTAGACTATTAATTGGAATTTATACTTGTTAAATCTATTAAAAACTAGATCGTTGGGTTGTTCACTATTCACAAAATTGTATGTTTTTGTGTTGGATAATTGCAATTGGGTCATGGTTGAAACTGAAATTAGTTAATGTTTTCTGACATTTTCATTTGATTCTTATTTCATTTACATAAGGGGCTGGCATGAATTATACGTGCAGCTTTGGGACAGAACTTCAAAGTTACTCCTACGGTCCTACTGAAGACGAAGTTTGAAAAGTTTGAAGTCACGGATCTAATGAACGTGGAGTAATTTATGCCAAAGAGTGGTACTGGTTTGAACAATCATCTTGTTGGCGTATTAGTAATTTGTATGACAGTTTTTATTTTAAAGAAATTTTCATTGTAATCCAAATTGTAAAGTGTAAATATTAGTGTAATTTTCTGACTGTCGGTTACCTAAACTGAGAATTTTTTTTTTTGAACCGTCAGTCACCTCAAACTGACAGAAACACTCGGTTAACCGAAACCGAGTGGTAAAACTAAAACCGAAACCATTGGTTAATGGCGCTGTTTTGGTTTAAAAAATCAGAAACCGAGAGTAATGGTTTTGGTTTGGTTTTGCCAAAAACCGGGCTGAAACCGACCATGAACATGCCTACTTGGTTGATATGAATTGGGATTTTACTTAGACTAAGTGGGTTATATGTATGTAATTAATAGTTATTGATTAATTTCACATCAAAATATATGGCGAAGTGGTCTTGGTAACTTATTATAAGGTGGAGATCACTAGTTCGATCCTCCCAAATAAACACATTTTTCTTAAGAATGTAAGAATAAGAATTGTATACAGTTATAAACCCAACCAGTACATAACCGGCATCGATTTTCTCAAAATCGAGTACATAATCTATGCATCGGTTTTCTAAAAATCAAGAATGAAGCCGGTCAAGAACTTGAAAAGGGTTTATTTATAAGATGATCGCGTAAAGGTGGGGTCCAACCGATGATTAGACTTTTTGCAATAATTGTAATCAATTATCTTTTTTATACGAAAAGAAGAACACCTTGAAAACTCGCAATAATTATAATCAATTATTTTTTTTATACGAAAAGAAGAACACCTTGAAAACTCGCAACAATTGTAATCAATTATTTTTCTTATACGAAAAGAAGAACACCTTGAAAACTCGAAAGACTTTAAGTGCTGCGGTAATACAAAGGCCAGATTAGATCTTCTCGCATATAAATGAGGTTGATCAGTTCTGTGGGTTTTTCATCAATCCATTTATCATTAAAGATGGATTGTTACATAATCTAGAAATTGCAGCAGGCATAATGTTGTCAAATCTACTAACTAAGTTGAAGGCCATAGCTTTAAAGTTTGCTGGAGTTTTGGTAGAGTTTCCAAAAGAATCACTATTCTTGAATCTTTCTTCTTTAGCTTGAGCGTACATTTCCATAATCTTTAGGAGAGTTGGTTCAGAATCACTTTGAAATTCGATGTTGTGACCCGTTAATTCTGTAGCCCATTGGAAAGCATTTTCAGCAGCATTGAGTTCAAGTTGTTCCCTTGTTCTCCATCCTGAAGACTCCCCTCTGGCTTCTCTACAATAACCTACATCATCGATAAGAGTAAGACCAATTGCTGAATTACAAACTTCAGGAATCATTGATATGGCAATGCTAATTCAATATCTCATGAATCCTGGGTACTGCCAGGTGTCCAAAAGAGTTATTTGTAGGTTTTCATCTTTCATTGGATCATAGTAAAGAGTTTGGGTCAAATTATAGGTCGGGCTGGACACATTAAGGTAGTCATTTATGTATATTACTATTTGAATAGATGTATTCCTACTGTTTTGATCTTTTTCTTTTCAAAAACTTTGCCACATCTAGCTTTCCAGAAATGCCAGGTTACGGTACTACGTAGCTCTGCCCGACCCATTTTAATACCATTCCTTTCTGATAACGTACACCAGCTGTTAATCCAATCATGACATGTATGAGAGTCATTTTTTACATAATCCATACTGAAATTAAGATGATTCCATACCTGACATGCAAAGTTGTAATCTAAGAACAAATGTGTAAGGGATTCATCATGCTCATTGCAAAGTAAACAAGTGGTGTTAATGTATGGAAGGATTGCATCCACTCTCATACTATTAGGAAGTATAGAGTGAGCCATTTTCCAGGTAAACAGTTTAATAGAAGGAGAAACTTTCATATTCCAGATCATGTTCCAGCTGGTGTTGATATTTGAATTACCATTAAGATTATTATATAGGGAGTTGACAGTGAACTTACCATTTCTGTTTAGAGTCCAAGTGGTTGTATCTTCTCTATTATCCAGAGGGATTTGAATTTGCTTTATCTTAATGATTGTATCTCTATCAAAACAAGTATTAAGTTTAGTTTCATCCAAGGTTTTTGCCTGGGTGATTAGATCACATACCTGATTGAAGTTGTATGTTCCTGTTGATGGTTTCAGAAGAGGATGTCTCTTGTCTGGTATCCAAAAATCAGTCCAAATGTTTATTTTATCACCTTTGCCTACCACCCAAAAGCTGTGATTTTGAATTTCACGAATTCCTGATTTAATACCTTTCTATATCCAACTATCATTTTGTTTTAGTTTAGGATCTAAATGCATAACATCAGTGTTAGGAAAATACTTGGCCTTTAGAAGAGAAGCACAAAGAGAGGTTGGATTTTCATTTAATCTCCAACCCATTTTCGCAATCATAGCAGAGTTGAAAAGAGTAATATTTTGGAAACCTAATCCTCCATCAGTAATAGACTTACTAAAGGAATCCCATCCTTTGAGGTAAACACCTTTAGGGGTATCTATATGTTTTCCCCACCAAAAGTCTCTCTGGATTTTATTAAGATCCTTGCAAATTTTCTTGGGTAACCTAAAGCAATTCATTTGGTAAATAGACATAGAGGAGGTCACATATTTTATCATTATAGTTCTTCCAACTGGGTTAAGATGTGTGTTCTTCCAGCCCATTAGTCTTGTTTTCATGATCTGCATTATTGGTTCAAAGCCTCTTAATTTTAGATCTGTTAGTGAAAAGAGGTGATCCTAGATATTTATCATCTAGGGATATTGGTTTAACATTAAGTATAGATATAATATCTCTTTCCTTATTGGGGTCTATGTGTGGGCTAAAGAAAACACCCGACTTGCTTAGGTTTACTTAGTTGGCCAGAAGCTTCACCGAAATCCTTGAAAATTCTGATAAGGTTTTCACTTGCATCAGTAGTAGCATCACAGAAAAGAAGGCAGTCATCTGCAAATAATAGATGACTGGCAGAAGGTGCATGATTGACAATTTTGTGGCCATGAATGAGATTGATGTTTTCAGCATGTGAAATGGTTCTAGATAATGCTTCCATGCAAAAGAGGAATAGGTAAGGAGACAAGGGATCTCCCTGCCTAAGACCTCTAGAAGGTTTGAAGAATCCGCAAGGGGATCCATTTAACATTATAGACAGGATGGTGGTAGGCATTGTATTATTATGTTATACCATTTTTGAGAGAATCCCATTTTCCTCGTTATTTTTATCAAGAAATTCCATTCTACCCTATCAAAGGTCTTAGACATGTCAATTTTGAGGCCCATCAGATTTTTGTTTTTGTTTTTCCTATTTCTCATGTTATGTATTAGTTCATGAGCCACAGTTATATTGTCTGACATTTTCCTTCCAGGAATGAAAGCCGACTGGTAAGGAGAAATGATTTGGTTTAAAAGAGGCTTCATTCTATTTGCTATGAGTTTAGAAATGATTTTATACGAAGTATTGCAAAGAACTATTGGTCTAAATTCAGTAGCAGTTAGAGGTTTTGCAGTCTTAGGTATGAGAGAGATAAAAGAAGAGTTAATCTCTTTCAGCATGTGAGAAAAAAGTTTGAATCATTTGCACTAAATCACTACTTATGGTTTCCCAGTTTCTTTGGAAGAAACTAGGTGGGAAACCATCAGGTCCAGGGCTCTTGTTTGGTTCCATGTTAAAGAGAATATTCTTAATTTCAGTATAAAAAGGTATTGTTTCAAGCAAAGCATTTTCACTATTATTAATGCAAGTAGGAATTAAACCTATCAAATTTTCATCTATTGTCGGGCTAACAGTGGTAGATATATGTTGGAAGTGTTTTGTAAGACAATCAGATATATCTTTTTTTAGAATGTAGCCAGTTTCCATTGCCATCACTTAGTGTATCAATCCTATTTCTTCTATATCTTATTCTGGCTGAGTCATGAAAATAATGGGTATTTCTATCTCCTAGTGCTATATGTTGCTCCTTGCTTTTTATTTTCCAGAATTCTTCTTTGATCTTGTACCAGTTTGTTAACTCATGAGTAATCTTGGCAAGCTCCCTAGACTTAATATTAGAAGGCAAGTTCTTATTTGCATCATCCAGTTTTTCCTTACAATTTTGGATATTAGTGTTGATGTTTCCATATATTTCTTTGTTCCATTTTCTAAGGTCATGTTTAACATTTCCTAGTCTTTTAGTAAATCAGAAAGCAGGAGAGCCAGAAATGTGCACACTCCAAGCTTTTTCAATTAGACGTCTGCATTGAGGATGATCTATCCGTGGACCAAAGTATTTAAATGGTTTAGCACCATCATTCCAGGTAACATGATTGTTGAGGCTAATAGGAACATGGTCAGAAAGCAAAGGAGGTAGGTGTGTTATGGTAGATGTAGGATAGTTATTAAGCCAGGCATTGTTAACAATTCCTCTGTCTAGTCTTTGTTCAGTGAAGTCTGGTCCTATTCTTCTATTGTTCCAAGTAAATGGATATCCTGAAAAACCTAAATCATGCTGCCCTAGTGAATTTAACATGTCAATGAAGTTATCAGCTTCCACTTGGTTAAAGAAAAATCTACTTTTTTTCTCATTTTCAAAAAGAACAACATTACACTATCCCAAAATTATCCAGGGTTCAGTTATGAATGTAGCCATACCTCTAATCATTTGCCAAGAACTGAACTTGAGGGGTCTATAAGGACTCCCATAAAAACAAGATAGAATCCAGTAAGAATTGGTAGTTTGGTCTAGGATCCTGGCATTAATTTGATTTTCACAGTAGTCTATAATGGTAAGGTTCACATTGTTTTTCCAAGCAAGGATCAAACCTCCGGCAGAGCCTACTGGTGGTACAATCCAATAATTTTGGATGTTAATTTTTCTAAGTATGATTTCTACGTTTTTGGTCTGTTGTTTAGTTTCTGATAAGAAAAGTATGTCCGGGTTTTCATGGTTAAGCAAATCATTTAGACTATTGCAATTTTCAGGTTTACTAGGATTCCCTAAGCCTTGGAAATTCCAGGCAATTGTCTTAATAAATTTCCAGAAATAAGAGATTAGAGGATATGAGAGTTTCTCTAGATTATTTTTATTATGAGCAGTAAGATTGAAAAGAACGTAAATTTCTAGGCCCAGAGTCTCTAACATAGAAGTATGCTATCAAAAGACAGCAATTGAGTTGTTCAACGTTAATGCTATGACATAAGAGAAAAATACAATAATCATCAAAACCAGAGTAAAGGTACTTGGTAGTGTTAAGCGCAAATTCAACCACACAACTAAAATCATAATGTATACTGAACTTGTTGAGAATAATAAGAGATTTGTAGTTTAGAGTTACCTCAATTAATCTTGATAATTGTATGTTGAAATGTGTGAGAAATAAGGCATTAGAATTATTGGTGTTACCTTTAGAGAATCTGTATTTTTCTTTAGCATTGGAGATGAATATCAGCAAATGGCTTGGATTTACCTCCGTAAAAAATTGTTGAGCTCTGGTCAGATTTGAAGAGTCAAGCTAGATGCAGTATTAGTGAAGGTTGCTGAAGAAGAATTGATGAGGGGGGTATCCAGATTTCCACTTGAAATTATTGCCCAATTTTTGTTAGTACATAAATTAACTAGTTTCTTCTTCTTCTTCTTGAGTCTTTTCTTCAATTTTGTGAAGAGATGAGACATATGAGAGATGCTATCCTTAACCGATCTGCTAGGGAGGTTGGTTCTTAGTTATCCATCTGACTTGAGGGAAATAAATATTGTTGTTTGAAGCCATAGGACAGAAATTAGAGATCTAGAAAACGTTGGATAAACCCAAATCTGAAACCGATTCAAATTCGATTAAGGAAGAGGATGAATCAGAATGGGTAAAAAAGATTAAGAGGGAGAAAAGTTGGGATCTTGAATCAATCCAAAACAAGGGGGTTTTAGGGATACAAGGAGGAAAATAAAAGATTTTATGGTGTCTTAGATCAACTGAATCAAAGGTGTCTTGGGGTAACAGTAAACCAGGGAGTCTTAGAACAATTGAATCTAGGGTGTCTTAGGAGCAAAGAAACATGAAGTCTTTGAACAGAAAGGTTGAATTAGAGTATGTGTATAGGAATCTGGAGCAGATGGATGTTTATTATAATATCCGGTAGGATTCCGTGAATCTCATATAGCTTTTCCGGCTTAAATTTTTTCTAACGGGCAAATAACGGTCTAAAAATGGCTTTTCTAGGTGGTAATAATGCTAGTACAGGTGACCAATTAGTGGTTTTACCACCCCAAAGGGTGGTCAAGAGGTGAGAAAATTTTAATGAGAGAGAGAGAGTCGACAGAAGAGAGAGTGTGTGCCGTGGAGTGCTTGGGATTTTAGTTCAATCTTGTTGAGCTCCGGTCGGGCCTTCTCGGTCGCCATTTCAAGAAATTCGTGTTAGATTCGAAGGTACTTGAAAATCAAGAAATCAAATAGTAGTTAAAAGCTTTTTACGACACTTTTTAAGACTTTTTGTCGGTATGACAAACTCTTATTTTTCCAAATATCTTTGAAACTGCATCAAGTTTGAGTTAAATTTTGAAGCTAAACAATAAGTTAAGTATTTAATTTCATTATTTTTGCATATATTTTTGAAAAAATATAGTTTAGTTTTAGAGATATTAAAAAAAAGATGAATTTATAATAGTCGCTAATGATACTTGTTTTGGCATATATTTTTAGCTCATGTTCTCAGCGCATAGAAGGACTCCATCCTTTCGTCCAATTAATTTCAAATTACAATAAATTTTACTCCCTCTATTTCAAAAAGATATGCTGGTTTCATGTGTAATTTGTACATAAAACAAGCCTATCTTTTTAAAACGGAAGAGGTAAATTGAACGGGCGTGTTTAGGTCTTAGATCGATGCGCTTTCAAAATGGTATCTTAGCTAAAAATACACATATGCACTCTAGGCACCCTGGTGGATATACCTTTCAACGATGAATATGAAATCCTTAATTTCCCGTTTATGGCTAAAAAATATAGCTTAATTTCAGGGATATTAGAAGAAAGATGAATTTATAATAGTCGCTAATGATACTTGTTTTGGCATATATTTTTAGCTCTTATTCTCCGTCTGCTCCAATTAACTTCAAACTACAATAAATTTTACTCCAGCAGTGATACCGAAAATTTATGTCCAGAGGTAAATTTCTTTTCTTCCTGGTAGAAAAATCATTATCACGCCGGAAACCATTTTTTGATGGGCCAAAACTTTCATTGCAGTGTTGGTCCGTCAAACAGCAAGTCATAGATATGGGTGTCGAAAACGTCAAATCGCAGGACATCCTACCGTTTGGATATTATCTTTAGCATTCTAACTCCATAGCTGATACTAACGAGAAATTAAGGATGAATTGCCTAATGTTCAGTGTATATCTTATACTATAAAAAATGTATGTGATTGACTGAACTGGTATTACCAAGAGTATATAACAACACCATCTGAAAATATTCAAAATTTCAAACAGCTTATGATGGAGGAAAAAAGTGAAGATTACAAGTATATGAGAAGCGATGGCAATTTGATTGCATTATGGTACTCAAAAACGAAGATTAATATCTATTAAGACCGTTGTTAAAGGAGGGAGACTTTTAGCTCAATACACATGAACAAAAAGATAAATAAGTACAACGGATATTATGAGTCTTTGCTTATTCTTTGAGACTATTCATCAAAAAGATAAACCACTCCCGCTACCGTTCCTGTTTTATTTTCCCTGTCTCAAAAAGATATGTTCAAAAAGATATGTTGGTTTCATGCGTAATTTGTACATAAAATCAATTTATTTTTCTTGAAATGGAGATAGTAGATTGAATGGGCGTGTTTAGGTCTTAAATCAGTGCATTTTCAGAATGATATTTTAGCTAAAAACACGCATATGTAGGGATGGTAATTTGCCCCATCCAAATCCATCCCCGTGGGGACCCTCCCTATTGGTAAGGGTTTTACCCGATTAAGCGGGGATCGAGGCGGGGCACGGAGAATCCCCGAAAACAGTGATGCGGGGATGAGATTCAAGGTTCCCGCCCCATACCCACTCATACCATAACCTATTATATCTAGGGTTTAGGCTTTAATAGTAATATCACTTTTGTTTATTATTTAATTGTGGAACTAAGAAGTAAAAAGAACCATAATACTTAATTGTGGATCAATTGTTTCCTTTATTTTTCAGTTTTAGTTGGTTATTATAAACTTAAAATTTTAAAATGCGGTCCTTAAGTTATTATTTTTGCTTGAACCATTATAATTATTTTTAAATTATTATTATTTACAAAATTTTAAATATTTATTGTAATGTTATGGTAATCCATGGGTAACCCATCTCCTACGGGGATTTTCCATGCCCGTCTCCATCCCAGTCTTACGGGAAACGGATAGGGGATGGATTTTGGTTTTTTGAACGGGATAGGGGATGGGATCCAAGTTTCCCGCCCCATTGCCATCCCTACGCATATGCATGCTAGGCACCCTGGTGGATCTACCTTTCAAGGATGAATATTAATCCTTCATTTACCGTTTATGGCTGACATTACCACCAGAAATATCAAATAAGATTAGGCAACTGTTTCAAAGAAATGAATATGAGAATCAGGAGATTACTTCCGAGTTTAAGCATGATATGCTTGCATGCTAATTAACTAACTAATTTCATTGAGCAAGAAACTTATTAAGCGGGTAAAAGTACATTTAATGAACAAAAATAGTCTCGACAAATTATACGCATAACACACGGTAAGAAAAACCTTTCTCCGATAACTTAATTATCATGACACGTCTTCTTCTTCTTGTTCATCGGAAGGTCTCGATACCAATTGATTAGTAGGAGTAATTCTTCACGTACATACCTTCCTTGGATTCGTCAGACTCTCCCTCTCCAGTGTATTTACCGAGCTGAGCTAGGGAGTTGGCCTTGGCACGAGTGAGCAGGGCATCCTGAGCTGCCTTCACGTTTTCGGGTCTTCCTCCCCATGTCTTCAAACAGGTGTTTTGAAGTGCTCTAGCATATGAGAATGATACATGCCATGGGTTAGGGGATTGGTTCATTGCGTTCAAGTTCAATGTTGCTTCGACTTCGGATTGCCCACCAGACAAGAACTGCTCAATCAAAATATTACAAATTAATTTACACTAATATAACAATCAAAAAATTACAAATTAATTTACACAAATATAACATGGATTTAGCGATTTGTTCTATGTTTAGTTGGTAAGATACTTGCCATGATACCAGGGACAGCTGGAGGAATTCTTCGGTTAAGAAGCTTGAGGGTGTAATCAGCAACCTGTTCGGGTGTGTTTCTTTCCTTGCACTCAGCACCGGGAGTGACCATGCTAGGCTTGAGGAGGATACCTTCATACATGACATTGTTCTGTGCAAGGTAAAAAAATACCTCTGCCCATACCTGTTGGGCTACCTCGAAGGTCCTCTCAATTCCGTGTTCACCATCAAGCAAAATCTCGGGTTCCACAATTGGGACCAAACCGTTGTCCTACAAGAACATCAGTCAAAAACAATTTGTCATTGGACATGTAGGCAGATAATGACTAGCATAAGCTTCAAGGTTTCATGACAAATATTTTACTTGAGAAATGGCAGCGTAGCGAGCAAGACCCCAGGCTGCTTCTTTGACTGCTAGTGCTGATGGACCGTTAGGAATGCTCACTACTGTACGCCTGTTCCGTTTCAAAAAATCGGTTTATGTTCATATCACAAAGTCTAAAAACCTTCTACATTACATTCTGTTGAAGTTTCTAGATTTTGTTCGTACCATTTGCAGAAACGAGCTCCCTGTTGGTAGTAAGCAGCAGAACGAGAAGATAGGCCATCAAGACCCTGGCACCATGACTCATCGTTGGAACCTGCCAATGGTACCAAACCCTGTTGCACGCACCACAAATGCATACTATTAGAGACAAGTAAAGAAAACTTTCTACTACTTTATAGGAGATAAAACGGAAGGGCAAGGGTTAAGAAAATTACCTTGTCGGTTTTAATACCGGGGATGATGTTCTGTTCAGCAAGAATGTCGACTATCTTTTTACCATCGACTGTGCTTTGGTAGAGTGTCTCCTCGAAGAGGATAGCACCAGAGACGTAGTTGCCTAGACCTGGAGCACTTACAAGGAGGGTCCTGTATGCCTGACGGTTTGCTTCGGTGTTTTCCAACCCGATTGATGCAAGACGCTTACCACAGGTTGCATTTGACTCATCCATGGCCATGATTCCACGTCCAGGAGTTGCAATAGATTTCTATATATTCATTAACAAGAAGACAAATGAGCCACAACTTTTTCAGGTTCTTCATCTATGGTTAAACCAGACTACTAGTGTTGATTTTACTATTAAATTCCCCTGGTTTAGTATAGTCTAGTCTAGCCTTGAAGTTGATAGTCCAAGACCCTTGGGCCAGATTTTATCCGACTTAAGCACAAGACATACCTTGGTCACACAAACTAGTATTTCTATCTTCTAAAAAACAAACACTATTCTATAAGCTGAGTGAGTAACATACCGCGGTTTTGACAAGCTCATCAGCATAAGAACCAGCTCTAACGGTAAGAGCTGAAGGAGCGACAGCATTGCGTCTACCAACACAGGCTGAAGGTTGGCGAAGGGACTGACCCTTAAAAAAGTCAGATTTGTCAAGAACTGCAGATGATTTGAAGAGAGAAGCTGAAGCCATTTCTGTCCCTCTTTTTGGTTTCTCTTTTCCTCTCTACAGAATTCTTATCTTAACAAACAGACTGTTCTGAGCCTCTGCTATGACATCCCCATGTTGTTATCTTGTATGTGATTTATAGTTCCATAAGCTGATTAGAAAGATGTAATATTAACGGTTGAAATATGTTGACCAATCAGTTGTAACCATGTGGAATGATAATGCTTATGTGGCATTATGGGTACGTGGTTCCTGTGAATTAGAGCATGCTCACCTTGTAAAGAAATCCCGTTTATGGTTATGTTAGAGTTTGTAAAGCCATAAAAATTGTAGGGAAAAAGATAATAAAATGACAATTTTTTGAGTAACTTGATGGAAATAGACAAAACTTGAATGCGAAGTTGTCAGTGGAAAGGCCAAACTGATGACCTTTGCTGGAAAAATTGGGAGTTTATTACTTGTTAACCTTTTTCATTGATTGAACTGTAATAGGAATCGACTGGCATTATAAACCTGTTTCACTCAAACATCAATCTCCAATTGCACTTCATTATTAAGACCTAGAAAAAGGATAGACATATAAGCGAGATTGTTTCTCACTTAAAGCACGATGTTTACATACTTCGAGCACTCTACCTCCGATTCTCGACGATGACTATTTCGGTCTCTCTTTGAAGATTTAAATTCTATCTAGGAAACAAAAGAACCCCATCTGACATTTTGCTACTAAAATTGTAATGCAAGGCTCTATCTTCAACAGAAGTATGGAATGCTTAGAAGATAAAAACTGTTTTAGCTTTTCTTAACATGCATTTAACACCTGCCACTGCCATTACACTTCTAACGACCGTACTTACTTTCCCTAATATTTCTCCCCACTTTCTCATTTCAGAAAGCCAACTCTGCACTTGCTTGAAGACATAAAAAACAACCCACTTTCATTTCACCAACTACAAAAATTCAGGTTGCTGACAGGCATGATTGAAGTTATTATTTCAGGTAAGCAGAAGAAACCCATAAAAGCACATATGATAGAAGAGATGTAGTCACTTCCAAACTCCTTGGGCCACGAAGGACTGGAGGAATCACAGATACCATTAGAAAGGTCCCCAGAAGCCATGAAACAGCAAATGCCCCAGCTCTGAACCAAAAAAACAAGCAACATCATTCTCCACGCACATAACAAAGCAATAACAAAATGCAGAATTTACAGTCATTAGTTACTTTTCAAATTACACCAAGATTTAGTAAGTACCCGTATAAGAAAGCTCGCATTCGGCTCTTTAGTCGATCATATATGAAGTATATCGTTGCCAACAAGGAAATGGCTACTTGTAAAGTAGGTCCTTCTTCCGTCGGATACAGAACAGTAAGAACACCGAGTACCACAAACACGGCAGCTGTCTTTAGTATGTAGTTGGTGGAAGGAGTTTGAAACCTACTGGTAACAGCCTGCACAACGCGTGATTGTGTAACATCTCTGACTTTTTTCTTGATATTCAGTTTCGGCCTTCTCCTTTCGTGAAACTTCTGCATGATTATCTTGTCATGGGCCGACTCTATTGAAACAGCACTTTGTTGGTTTCCTCCATATCTATTCATCAGAAAAGTTCTTGCAGCCTGAATTTCATCTTCAGAAGCCTCCTTACTGATACCAAGCCTTTTGTATGGGTCCTTAATGTTGATTCTCGGAAAGATATTTGCACCTATAAAAAGTCGTGATCCAATAGACAAACGAGATAAATAAACACATCAGAGCAGCAATGAGACAGATTATGTAGTTATCAACATTGCTCGAGTCATAAACGATCCATAATTAAAAATACATACGATAATCATATGAGAATGGATAAAATTAAAAAGGTATGCCTACACCGTGATATCAATGAGGAGTTAGTCAAGTAACATAATTGGAGGATAGCAGACCTCAATAGTACATAATTAGAGGGAAAGCAACTCGAGTATTCAAAACTAAAAATGGGAAGTTTATAAATTGAAGATCGATGCCATTCAAATCGCCTCCTCATCTCTACTGCCACTGTTACATGATGTGTATCAAAACAGATGCGGCATAAGACATAACACCGACTCAGTGAAAGAGCACAAATAAACTTACAACTGATTGGATCAACTTGAAATGATTACTCTTTTTCCTCACTTCTAAATTTCTAAGGCTTGACATTGGGTGATCCAGGATTTAGCTGTCTTTGACTAAACCGGGGTAAGCTCATTGATAGGACTTTTATTGTTGCTTCCTACAGTGACGGCATCAAATTTTCTGAACTCTGGACAATCGGATCATCCATATAGCCAGGTGTTGGACCATAGCAATATTAATTACAAGACGCATGATTACTCCGTTGATAACATACCATAAATCATTTCCATTTTCAAGCAACGGCACATCACAAATTAAAAACCAACCCCTCGATGACGGAACCAAAAATCTAATTGAGTGGCTCTAAAGTTAGCCTTGGAAAGGTGTACGAATATATTTAAACATGGAAGCAATTTGAAATTATGTGTCGACCAAAGAATATGATCAGTAAAGCGAACACTCTACCAGTTAAAATGAAGCTCTAATAGTAGTAGTCCTGGAAAGGTGTACGATTATGTGCCACTTGAAAGAATACTTTTGAAGTCAAGAAAGGGATGACAAAAACAAAAATATCAAAACATGTATACAATTTAGATTCCAACTAACTGGCTTCAACTCTAAACATAAATTCGAACGACAAAAGGAAACCAGTAGCCAGTTAAAAATCTTGTTCCATTCGGACATTACAACTCTAGTAATCAATCCGGCTGCTATTTAGTCATCAAGACCAGAAACTAACTCACCAATCCTCCATCACATTCTTTCAAAGTAATTAAGAAAAGCAAAAATATGTTTATCACCAGCAAAATTACGCAAAGCAAATTTGTACTAGAGATGCAGAGTATTGGTTGTTGGGCTATAGACATCACTAGGTATCCACATATATTGTTGTAAATAGCTTTACTTGATTTGAAGATGTGCTTTACTGGCATAATTTACACTAACCTTGAAAAATTCGCACAAGTTAACTATAGTATAAATTTAGGTTTTCACAATCAATTAATCAAACACTGAACCCAAACAATTGTGTACAATTACCAGCAGAGTCGCCAGTCATATCACCACCAAATGAAGTATCTATAGCACTCTTTATTCTGTAAGTTTGCTTAACCTTTGGTTTCCATGGATGAGAAATCCAGTAATTCCCGCTGTAAGAATAAACTAGAACATTAGTAAAAAGAAGGAATTCAGACCTGAAATAAGTAAAAGTGGATGTGGTAGTAAAACTTTAGTAGACCTGTTGATACGAAGAGGTTGTATATTCTTGATGAAATTACTACTACTACGAGTAAGGAGAGAAACTCTATCACAAGGACTTCGTAATCCTCTTGTGAGTGTAGTAGGGCGAAGAAAGCATCTTGGAGAATTACAACTCAATCCCGAAACGGACATTTTCGAAAATGATGATGAGCACACTGAGGGTATATCTCAGAAATCGAAAATTTAAGGAAAAAATGGAAGCTTGGTTTCTAGGGTTTTAATCCCCTCTTTCATATACCAAAAAAGAAAAAAAGAATTACAAAGAGTTTTTCGTTGTTCCCTTTTCGTTTGGGATTAGAGAAAAGAATGCCAAAAGCACCTGACGTTTTGGTGTTTTACGGGAATTTGTTCAAACTAGTAGAGATGGCCATTTGCCCCATCGTGTGAAGCACTGACACGCCAATATTGGTGCTGTGTCAGCGTCCCACACGTTTCGACTATAGGACGTGCATGGGACACCGACACGATGCACGTGTAAAAATCTACACTCTATTTTAATCTAGTGTGTCACGGAAATTAGTATAATAATTAATCTTTTTACATGTGGATTAACAGAATAGCATAAAATTGAATTTTTTCGTAGAATTATGTCATTAATGTACTTGATATACCATAACACTATGATTTTAGTATATAAAAATTATTTAATTAGTATATATACATAAACGTGTTCGTGTCCTGATGATTTTGAGTCTTAGCGATCCCTGTGTCCGTGTCGTGCCGTATCTTGTGTCTGTGATTCCCAGGACCCACCCAAACTCATTCCCGTGAGTACCCGCCTCGTTTGGGTAGTGTTTTACCCGCACAGATGGGGATGGGGTCGGGCATGCTTAATACCCGAAACCTAAGCTACGGGGATGGGGCGAGGACGAGATTCAAGGTCCCCTTCCCGTAGCTTTCATATTATAAGGGTTTCGACTTTTATGCAAGAATCTGTATCGAATTTTTATACTTCTACCACTTAGTCGAGCTTTCTTTCATTTATTATATTCTTGATCGTTCTTGTATATTCATCACTATCGCTTCTTTGTTGTGATCAGATACATTCTCTAAAATTTAAAATAGAGAAAATGATGCAGATGATGAAATGGTTATCGTGGACGAAGATAGAATGAGAAAAGAAAAAGTAGAAAAACTAATAAGTTATTTAAAGATTCTTTTGTTTACTTTAAGATCAATTTCTGAATTTAAAATTTTAGAATGCATTATTCTTATTGTTTATGGGTAAAAACTGTTTCTGCTGGTTTTAGTAAATTTGGATGTGGGTGAGAAACAAATCTAAACCTAAAAAAAATGCACTGCAGGGAGTACTTTAGATTCGAGAGATCAATTTGTACAATCCTGGCCTAAACTAAGAAATGGCCGTTCCAGTCTTGCTTCGGTCACAAAGTGAAGGAGAAGGGTTGGTCTTAGGTAGGGAAGCGAAGAAGGTGTTGAGAACAGAATGGTTAATTCTGAAGGTGTGACTATTTAATGACTTGTATCAGAATTTGGAACTGGCTTGCGGAACGAAAGCTATCAGTTCTTTGGTATTTTTGTGGATACTGTGTTGTTGTTCTCACCAAAACTTATTGCTTGATGGAAATAGGTAAAACCTATTTATACAGGTCATAATTGAATACATCCTGGTCTCGTAGGAAGTCGGAGTGATTGAATGATGGAAGAGTGGAGTAACGTGTAACTGCCAGAAACCACGCCTCCACTATGAAGGAAGCGGGTTTGTTTACACCCACTACTTATTGCCTCCACTAACTGCCCTGCTTTCCTGACACTTTCTTATGATGGACGTGTTGCATGCCGCACGCTGTAAACCGCCAGACCAATACCCTGATGAGCATCCCCCAATTTGTGACATGTTTGATGTCTCGAGTGTTTTTGTGAAAAACGTGTAGCAGATTACTACGTGTGGCAAGTCAAAGTCAAGAGACTTGCCATAGGAAAATAACACGTGATGCTATTAGGCTTGCCTTGGCTGGCCGCCTAAAACTTTCCACAGGCCTGTCAATTTCATGGCGAATTTGGACGGCCGAGATTGTAGTTTATGAGAAAGGATGGCCATTGATCATGAACACATCTTGTCATGTAGCAAAGTGGCACCATTGGCATGGTGGCGCCTGGCGTAGCCATGGCATAACGGCATGCCAGTGGCGTAGCCGTGGCAGCTGTTATGACATATTGGTGTTAGACCCAAATAATATGGCTCCGGAGACATTGGCCATGTTGCCACATCAATCCCAATGCTCTGAAAAACGTTACTTGGATTGGTTGGCATAGCAATTTTGACTAAATTAAGGTTTGGCGTGGCAAAACCCTAATTAGTACATACGGCATGTGGCCGTGGCGCATCGACGTTTTGTGCGAATGGTGCCATAGCCACGCCAAAGGAACCATGGCCAGGATATCATATGGAAACGTCCACATGAGCAAGGATTGTCGCGGGTGGCTATGATATGGAGTCTTTATTAGGGCTTCCTGGGTCCCGCGCGGCTCGTGGCATGTTGTGGGGCCCGAAGTGGCATAATTTGTGCCATGACTGGAAATTAGGGTTTCGACCATGCAAGGTCGTGTTTCTGGTTAGGATAACCACATTGAAGTTTGTTATGACGTTGGCCACGAACAGAATATGGGTTGGCAAGTCAGTGCACTATTTATGGTATGTTGCCATATTTGGCTTGCTACTGCGGCAAAGTAGCACCTTTGGCATGCATGTTTAGTGCATCGGCTCAGCATGGCATGTTTGGCATGCCATTAGTATGCGGAACGGAATGGTGCGTTTAGCATGCCATTGGCATGTTGGTGTACTTTTTGGGAAGCCAATTGGCTTTATGACCCTCTGGCGCACTTTTGCCTCTTTAATACTGTGACAAGTTTAGAGAAACCTGATTGGTCAATATAAGAGAGGCCGGCCAAGCATGGGCGTGGCCACACTTCTAACGTGGGTGTGGAAAGTTTAAAGCGACCTGATTGGTCGATGGGAAATAGGGCCGACAAGTATGGGCCCAGCCACAACTTATGTGCGTGTGGCGGATTTAAGGCGACCTGATTGGTCGAGGGAAATAGGGCCGGTTTTGGCTACATGGGGTGTGACCAATGTCAAATGACGTCGGCTGGCCTAACGCATGGCCACGCCCCCCTTTGCTGCTGCTCCTGTATTTCTTGTTTTCTGATTCTGTGCAAGATTTTGCGCCCACTAATCCATGGCGGATTTAATTACCTAGTTTTCCTAGGATTAATTTCGACAGGCAAGGTATGATATACTGCGCGAGGCGCAAAATCCTAATTTTTGCAAATTAGTCAGGGTAATATATGAATCATGTGAATTATCACAAAATTGATTGAATTCTATGTGTTGGCACAGAGTTCTATAAGTTCATTGTCAGAGAGCAGTATGCTTTCCGATTGAATACTTTATGCAAAGACCTTATCCTTGATACTTGGAAATTCGTGCTACTCTGCTGCGAGTGAATACAAATTGTCATACCATATCAACATTAAGTGTTAGAGAATTGCTCGGTTGAACCCACCAAGCGTTGGTATGTCAAGTTTGGTTGTAATATTTTAGTGAATCAAAACTCATGTTAAGAGTCGCTTGATTATGTACTAGAGTTAATCTTCGTATAGGTTAGCTTGAAAGTATTAGGATATGAGACATTACAAGTATTGCGAAGCCTTGAAGATGTGAAGAAGCAAGGAGCTACAACGACAACAATCATCCTTCTACTTGAGGTTAGTGATATTTGACTTGAACTGTTTCATTTCCTAACGTATCTTTCAAGTCGTGCATATTGAAAACATAACTGCGAAGCATATTTGAACTCTAGATAGACATAGTATTAAGGAATACAATACGAGGTTTATTGCTTAACCATTAAACTTTGTAGATAAGACATCTCCATAATCATTCTAGTCTATTGTGATTATGTACGGGTATAAGGTGAGGATTTCATCCTAGGGAACAATGTTTACATGTGTTCTAAGGAAGTAAGTTCATAAACTTGTTTGTGGACTGAAAAGGAAATTGCCGGGAGTTATTGGTTTTGTTATTCATTGCATATATTATAAACAACTAATATGTGTGATAGAGTATAACCTCTCACAACTTGTTATATTCTTGGTAGAACTATTCACAAAGTCCCGACTTTTGTATTGGTATAACTTTTATTAGTAAAACCAATCTCAAGTAATCACCTGGTATGATCGGATTGTATGTGCCTTGGGGAAAGGGAACCGATCCTTGTTGAGGAAAGGGGACCGGTCCTTGAAAGGAAAAGGGAACCTATCCTAGTAAGGGAAAGGGAACCGATCCTTGTAAGGGGTGCAGTACATCAAGGGGAACCGATCCTTGTATGGGCTGCAGCAAGGTTTATAGCAGAAAGGGGAACCGATCCTATGGACATTTGCAACACATATGAATTTAATACCATATATATGTGGGGAACCGATCCTAGTACCTAGTCAACCGAATCTTTGGGAAGCTAGTGTGACTATGCGTAGTACTCACATGGAGGTAGAACCGAAACATGTTTTGATAGAACCGTAAACCCATGATTGTGATTGAATGTTGGTTTGATCAATCACATAGTTCTGGAAAGTCAGATGAACCAATTCTAAACTCGTTTGGAAGTTTGGCAAATCGGTTTCAAGGTTGTAAGTGTGAAAGAGAACTTATAAAGTAAATATGTCGACAAACTTTGAACACGTGCTGTGAATGTTTATTTCTATAATTGTTCAAAGATATTCCTTAAAGGCTAATGGAAGAGAATCACAGGATCGAAACATAAGTAAGGTAAGAATATTTTAATTAAGGTTATTAATTTAACTTTGTAGGGAAATTATGGAATTAGTAATGTGCATTTACTAATTAGATTTTCCGAGAGATTTCGATTGTATATTTGGACAGAGCATTTCCAGGAATTATGAAAACCGAATCTGTGTATTTATGAATATCTTGAGAATATTTTCGGTTTTGGAAATTCCTTGGTATCCAAACTTCCTTGTATATAAATACACGAAGTTTGTCTTTCTAGCAAACTAATCCTTCGTAACAACAGACTTCCTCTTTTGTCTTTGTTACTGGTGTAGCCGCCTATCGGAGAGGAGAGTAATCTAATTAGGTGAAATCTCTTACAACCGCTCGTTTTAAAGTCTTCTTTGGGATTGAGAAGCTCTAGCGCGACCCGTTGGTGGGAAACTAGATAATTGTGGTTTATCTTTGTTTTCGATTGATTTGATTGACTAACGGTGGTTGAAATCTGATTGCACCTAGTTTGTTTATTCTTGAGAATCTTCTCTTCTGATATAAGATTCACTCAAACTAGTTCAGAGTTTCGACAGGGATCTTTAGACTGTTGCTAGTTCTAAAGACAATCGTGTGATAATCCATTGTTAACAGACTCCGTTCTGTGTGTGATTGATCACAAGAGATTCAAGTGATTGTTTGCAGGTGTTTATTGAAGATTTAAGAATATTTGAAGACAAAGAATATATTGAAGATGTGACTTGGGTTTTATAATCTTTGGTGCGCACAATACTTGTTTGGGGAAAGAGGATCCAATTAATAATCGGTTTATCCTTGCGGTAGATTGGATTGATTAATTGAGTAGATCGGCATCAACACGATTCTTCGTATTAAAGGTGTTGTTGGCTTAATCTTAACCGATTACCTTTGGGTGATTGACCATAAGATAGATATAGACCCGACGAAGGAGTTTATGTTGAGATAAACGGAAGAGCCTTTGTCCGACTCATATCACTTGGTTGAATTGAGTTGATACCAAACATATTTCTTGTTCCTTTACTGTTTGGAATACGAACCAAAGGGATTGTTCCAATCACGTGACTTATTCACAAGTCGGAGGCGTGGGAATAGAGACGGAACTAGGTATACTATAGAGTTAGGTACTTGGTCTCAACTATACGAAGTTAGGTGTAATTTTGTGTAACGTCTTAATCCTGAGAGTATTCAATTCTAGACTAGGTCCCAGGGTTTTTCTGCATTTGCGGTTTCCTCGTTAACAAAATATTGTTGTGTCATTTACTTTTATTTTCCGTATTATATTGTTTTATTATATTTAAAGTAAATTACACAAACATTAATTATTATTTACTTGATAAGCAATCCTATTGTGTTTGGTTAAGTCCGAACCTTTATATCAAGTAAACATATTTCGTTATTTTATTGTCTCGATCTCGTATCCATAGACGATCACACGAAGTGTGAACCGATTAGTTGAATTGTCTCGACTCAGTCCATAGACAATCACTTTCGGAGAAAGGACTTATAGGTAGGAAAAGTTTTAGCTTGAGGTATATTTGGGTACCCTCGCCTTTTCAATTGGTATCAGAGAAGGCAAACACGAAAAGATCTAACAATTTGTGTTTGGTGCGATCCAACCTATAAGAATTGAATCTATGTCCGATTCAGTTAACACTATGCAAGAGTTTGAATGCTCAAATGTTGAAGATGTTAATACTTCATTGACTCATGATCCAGGAGTAATGAGAACATCTATATCTTTTTCTGAAGAAAAAGAAGATGTTGATAAAGAGTTGGTAAAACTCCTAAATCCAATAAAATCTCTGTCTTCTTAAGTGTTTATTTTAAAGACTGAGTCGAATATTCTTAAGCAGGAGATCAAAGAAAAACACATTCAACTGAACTGTCTAGCCAAAGAGAAAATGGATCTCGCTGTCAAACTAGAAGCTCTTGGTAAATCTCTTACATATAAAGAGACACGTCATATGATTCTGACTAATGATTCTGTTGTGATTTCTTCTTATAAGGAAACTAAAAGTCCTTGCTCAACTTTTACAGTTTGTGATAAAACCGGATTAATCACATCTGAAACAGATCAATATGATGGTAGTTTTCCAAACTACACCAAGTCAGAAGAGGTTGAGAAACCAGCTTCTAGATCTACTGATGATCAAACGAAATCTTGTCCAGAGGAAACTTTGAACCGATTCCGTGTTGACTCTAAGGAATACAATTTTCAGTCACTTGACAGGAAACTTATACTTCTTCAACATATGGTGGTAAAATTTTGAAAGAAGTTTCTTGTTTTAAAAAACTGAAAGATTATTCCTCAGTAGAAAGACAGATTATACTACATCCCAATAAGATAAACTCAAAGGAGTCAGAGGAAAGAGTTGACAATCGCTTATAGAAAAAGGTTCCTCCACACCCATATCGAAACAATTGTGGTTTTGATGAGGAACGAGTTCAGAAGGAAGGGAAAGAGAAAATCTCTGCCAAAAGAAGCAATCAGGAATTTCCGATAGTTGTTTCAGATGATCACACTAATGTGAATAATAAGGAAGTCCTTAGAATGAGAAAATCTTATGAAAATATCATTGAAAGAATTAAGAGAGATTTATCTATCTCCGAGAATTCTCACATTAGTACTTTTTCTCCACATGATCATATCTCTAGAGTTAGAAAAGATCATCGTTTTGGGAGAAAATATTTTGGGCAGAAATTCCCTAAAAGAAACATGAACTATGTTTCTGATATTCACTGTAAGCTGGAAAAAGCTTACTCCGATACAACTTAGTTTTATCAAATATTGTGCTTTCTCATCTGTTCGTGCTCACAGTTTTTGATGAGAAAAGCACAATAAAACAGGAGCACAATTGGTTGTGTAGTTGATTATCAGAAAATTTTCTGTGAAAGTATATGGGTTGCTGAGAATCTATGAAAGTCAAAAATGTTCATGTTTAACATGATTTTCGAAAATAGGTGAATTTTTGGAATTTTCGGATGTGTTTAATAAACCTTCCATCTTAGTATTCTCGGATTAAGGAAACATAATACATTGTATTATATTTTTTGGATTTTCCAGAGGTCTTTTGGTCCGAAAGTTGTCTCTTTTAAAAGGAGAAACTTTTTCTTGTCTGTATTTGAAACCCTGAGGAATCATTTATGTTCTATTATAACCGATCATGCCTCCAGTGACTCGCAGTGTCTCAAAGACTAATAAGGAGGAAGCTCAAAAGTTTAAGGATTGTCAAGGAATCAATACAGAGAGAAACAAGAAAGGCATTATGTCTGATTATGACTCTGATAGCTCAGTTGGATCACAAGATGAGTCATGTATGTTGGCTTACAACCTTCAAGATCTAACCAAAACCAAGTGTATTCATTCTGATAGTATGATTGATTATATCCAAGGTTTTGAGGAACTGAGAACCAATCTCATTACAACAGTTCGAAATCAAGATTGGCTCAAGGACAAGATTGATGAAACAAAAGCTGATATAGCTAATACAAAAATTCAAGTTGAACGACTTGAAAAACAAGAAGTGGTTGTGGACAAGTCTCTCGAGACATGCTTTAAGAGTTTGAACACTGAAGAGACCTCGGTGAACAACAAGAGCACCACTAAAGATTAAGTTGTTTGCTGTAATACTTAATCTAGTATAATAGACATCAATTTTTGATTTCTTTCATTGATTGTATTGGTCTATTATGAATAAAACTATTATAAATAAAATTATTTGATTTGAGTAATTTTTCTTGTGATAGTTTTCGGTTTACATAGCCTGTGCTTAATTGCTTTTATATTATTGCTGTGTATGATTATGAGATGTATGTTTTCGGTTTTATTGCCTTAATGTTCGATCTCATATATTGTGAACCCTCATGGTTTGAGTGACTTTTTGATTTAGTGGGATTAAGTTCTAGCCCTAGTAGGCAGGCTTTATCAAAGGATTATGAGGGGTTCTAACGGAAACAGTATATGAAAAAGTCATAATATGTTGAATCGGTTTTGGTTTAGCATAAAAGCATATGTGTTTCAACTGTTTTCAACTTTTGCTTGCAATAGTTAAAACCGATTTTCAACCTTTCTCTGGTAAAGGTTGAGGTATGTTTTTATTCTTTTGTTTACGAATAAGGATGACAACGTGGGGATATTTCAATATCAATTCTCCCTGGACGAAGATGCTATCATATTGGAGAAGTGGATGAGAAATTTGAGGTAACAATCTTGTTAGTTAATTGTTTTCCTGTTTAAGAAAAGCCTGATTTTATATTATGTATATTTGTTGCTTTTGCTTAACGAATTTGGGTTCAATTGATATTTATTCCATGATGTGTGTGTGGATGTGTGTTTCAATTGGTTCTTGTTAAGAACAACTATTGTTATCTTGCTTTATTGTGTGGTATCAATCGTTTAGGCTTACAAAATTTCGGTACAATTGATGTGTGTGATTCAATTGGTTCTGGTTAAGAAAAACCTTTGGTATTTTCCTTTGATATAGTATCAATGGGTTTAGCCTTACAAAATTACGGTGAAATTGCGGTGCTTTTAACGTCTATGTTGATTCAATTGCTTCCGGTTGAGGTGAATAATTTTGCAAGTTGGTTTATATTGGTTTGTATGAATTATTTACGACTTAACAAAATAATATGTGTACGGGATGAGTTGTTTAGTCCAATTCGATTCCGGATAAGAAACTAAGTTAATTCTGATCTTAGTTTGTCTTATCAAAGTGAGGTTTCGGTTATTCAAGTCTAATCGAATTCCTAAACAAAGAAATGATAGTTAACTAACCTAGTATTTGGTTTGTTTGAAATTGAAAGGTCTAAGCATACGGATAATTAGAACCTGATGAGAAAAATGGAGTTTATCTTTGGTTTGGTCTTAT
The DNA here is from genome assembly GCF_003573695.1 of Papaver somniferum. Classification (NCBI taxonomy): domain Eukaryota; kingdom Viridiplantae; phylum Streptophyta; class Magnoliopsida; order Ranunculales; family Papaveraceae; genus Papaver; species Papaver somniferum. Next base: position 172,578,516 of record NC_039359.1, on the reverse strand, counting down.
CGAATTAAGCGGTTGTTCTTGAACAATCGGTTTAGCAAAGGGACTAATGTGATTAGTTGTTTTTGGTTTTATAAACTAAATGGGAATTTTTTTTTCGGGAAGTTGTTTCCTTGGTAACATATCAAAATAAGACTACTTGTAGTTTCGGTATTGATATTGGTTATTAGAACGTGATGTGTGGAACCCTCGTGCCTAACTCTACAGGTTTGCAAGTCTATTCTGAGATTTGTAAGATTCTTTTCGTGTTGTCCTTTATTTTTTTCGTTTCTTTGTCATTTTTGTGACAAAAAAGGGGAGAAATATATGGAGTAAACAACTGATACTGGCATTGATTTTATATTAATTGGTATCGCTAAGGAAAAGAACATTGGGGCTTGAATGTTATATCTAACGAAAGAGTGAAAGCACGGACTAAGGGGGAGTAATATGTCATATTGATTGGTATAACAAAGACGTGCAGATTGAATATCTACCTATCTTCCTTAGATATAGTAATAGCTTTGTTATTATAATGTCAACAACGGCATTTTCAAGGATTGAATGTAAGCAGTTTTACTGTGCTGTTGAATCGGGAATCAAGCGGAGTGTAATGAATTCTTGTAATTTGTTTATCCATATGATGTAAGAGTTTTGTCACTAAAATAGACAAAGGGGGATATTGTTAGAGCATTGCTCGGTTGAACCTACCAAGCGTTGGTATGTCAAGTTTGGTTGTCATATTTTAGTGAATCAAAACTCATGTTAAGAGTCGCTTGATTATGTACTAGAGTTAAACTTCGTATAGGTTAGCTTGAAAGTATTAGGATATGAGACATTACAAGTATTGTGAAGTCTTGAAGATGTGAAGAAGCAAGGAACTACAACGACAACAATCATCCTTCCGCTTGAGGTTAGTGATATTTGACTTGAACCGTTTCATTCCCTAACGTATCTTTCAAGTCGTGCATATTGAAAACATAACTGCGAAGCATATTTGAACTCTAGATAGACATAGTATTAAGGAATACAATACGAGGTTTATTGCTTAACCATTAAACTGTGTAGATAAGACATCGCCATAATCATTTGAATGCTATTGTGATTATGTATGGGTATAAGGTGAGGATTTCATCCTAGGGAACAATGTTTACATATGTTCTAAGGAAGTAAGTTCATAAACTTGTTTGTGGACCGAAAAGGAAATTTCCAGGAGTTATTGGTTTTGTTATTCATTGCATATCTTATGAACAACCAATATGTGTGATAGAGTACAACCGCTCACAACTTGTTATATTCTTGGTAGAACTATTCACAAAGTCCTGACTTCAGTATTAGTATAACTTTTATTAGTAAAACCAATCTTAAGTAATCACTGGTATGATCGGATTGTATGTGCCTTGGGGAAAGGGAACCGATACTTGTTGAGGAAATGGAACCGATCCTTGTTGGAGGTAGGGAACCGATCCTAGTGAGGGAAAGGGAACCGAACCTAAGGGGTGCAGTGCAATAGGGAACCGATCCTTGTATGGGGTGCAACAAGGTTTATAGCAGAAAGGGGAACCGATCCTATGGACATGTGCAACACATATGAGTTTAATACCATATATATGTGGGCAACCGATCCTAGTACCTAATCAACCGAATCTTTGGGAAGCTAGTGTGACTATGCGTAGTACTCACATGGAGGTAGAACCGAAACATGTTTTAATAGAACCGTAAACCCATGATTGTGATTGAATGTTGGTTTGATAAATCACATAGTTCTTGAAATTCAGAGGAACTAATGCTAAACTTGTTTGGAAGTGTGGCAAATCGGTTTCAAAGTAAAGATGTCGACAAACTTTGAACACGTGTTGTGAATGTTTATTTCTATAATTGTTCAAAGGTATTCCTTAAAGGCTAATGGAAGAGAATCCCAGGATCGAAACATAAATAAGTTAAGAATCTTTTAATTAAGGTTATTAATTTAACTTTTTAGGGAAATTATGGAATTAGTAATGTGCATTTACTAATTAGATAATCCGAGAGATTTTGATTGTATTTTTGGACAGAGCTTTTCCAGGAATTATGAAAACCGAATTGTGCATTTATGAATATCTTGAGAATATTTTCGGTTTTGGAAATTTCTTGGTGTCCAAACTTCTTTGTCTATAAATACACGAAATTTGCCTTTCTAGCAAACTAATCCTTCGTAACAACAGACTTCCTCTTTTGTCTTTGTTACTGGTGTAGCCGCCTATCAGAGAGGAGAGTAATCTAATTAGGTGAAATCTTTTACGACCACTCTTTTTAAAGTCTTTTTTGAGATTGAGAAGCTCTAGCGCGACCCGTTGGTGGGAAACTAGGTAATTGCGGTTTATCTTTGTTTTCTATTGATTTGATTAACTAACGGTGGTTGAAATATGATTGCACCTGGTTTGTTTATTCTTGAGAATCTTGTCTTCTGATATAAGATTCACTCAAACTAGTTCAGAGTTTCGACATGGATCTTTAGACTGTTGTTAGTTCTAAAGACGATCTTGTGATAATCCATTGTTAACAGACTCCGTTCTACGCATGATTGATCACAAGAAATTCAAGTGATTGTGTGCAGGTGTTTATTGAAGATTTAAGAAGATTTGAAGACAAAGAAGATATTGAAGATCTGACTTGGGTTTTGTAGTCTTTGGTGTGCACAATACTTGTTTGGGAAAAGAGGATCCAATTAATAATCGGTTTATCCTTGTGGTAGATTGGATTGATTAATTGATTAGATCGGCATCAACACGATTCTTCGGATCAAAGGTGTTGTTGGCTTAATCTTAATATATTACCTTTGGGTGATTGAACAAAAGATAGATCTAGACCCGACGAAGGAGTTTATGTTGAGATAAACGGAAGAGCCTTTGTCTGACTCATATCACTTGGTTGAATAGAGTTGATACCAAACAGATTTCTTGTTCCTTTACTGTTTGGAATACGAACCAAAGGGATTGTTCCAAGTACATGACTTATTCACAAGTCGGAGGCGTGGGAATACATACGGAACTAGGTATACTATAGAGTTAGATACTTGGTCTCAACTATACGAAGTTAGGTGTAATTTTGTGTAGCGGCTTAATCCTGAGAGTATCCAATTTTTGACTAGGTCCCGGGGTTTTTCTGCATTTGCGGTTTCCTCGTTAACAAAATCTTGCTGTGTCGTTTACTTTTATTTTCCACATTATAATTGTTTTATTATAATTAAAGTAAATTACACAAACGTTAATTCCTATTTACTTGATAAGCAATCCTATTATGTTTGGTTAAGTCCGAACCTTTATATCAAGTAAACATACTTCGTTGTTGTATTGTATCGATCTCGTATCCATAGACGATCACACGAAGTGTGAACCGATTAGTTGTATTGTCTTGACTCAGTCCATAAACAATTAATTTCGGAGAAAGGACTTATAGGTAGGACAAGTTTTAGATTGAGGTATATTTGGTTACCCTCGCCTTTTCATTAAGGGTTCAGCCGGGGAACATAGCACGGAAGGCATTCAAAGGAACTTATATTAACTGAATAATACAGGCAAGGTGCCAAAATTTACAGAATATCTGGGATTGTTGCTACATGCACCATTCTGGACAAATTTCATGAGAAAATATTGAGCTGCTCAATAAATGCGCCAGTGAAGAGGTTGAACACTCTTCACTTTTACATGGCTCCGTTTCCTTGCAGAATGACGACACATTAAATGCAGGGTTTTACAAATTTAGCCCTGAACTAAAAATCACCATCGATATTAAGTCCCATGTTTAGTGCGTAAGAATGACATTGTTGTGGGGTAAGCATGAGATGGTGACAGACAAGCGATAAAAGTCCAAGCAAGAGTAAGTAAATATTACCAGGGAAGTGGCTGCTAGGGCTTCAAGCTGGAGATGCATGTGTCCTTTGACTAGCTGGACGTTTCCTTCCGGTCTTCCTTAGGGTTTCGATGAGAAACGTTACCCCATCAGGGTTGAATCCTTGGATATCGGATAAGTCCCGTTGGGTTTGTTCGGCATCCGTTTCTTCTTAGGGTTTCCTCAATATATATGCAGATGAAACTAGATTGTTCCTCTCAGTTCAGAATAAAGGCCCTTCTTGTTGAATTCGTATCTCTTCATTATGTCAAACAAAAGTGAATCATCCTCGAGTCAGTCGGATTCCTCAGTCAAACGCAGGCGGCTCGTTTACAGAGTATGATTCTAATTATCTCCTTATTTTGAAGTGATAATTCCTCTTTTCCTCATAAAATCGCTGCTTCTTTTTTCTTTCAGAGTGGGAAAACTCTTGGGTCTTGTGACAACTCCCCCATCCGGGTCATCAGAGTCAAGAAGATCATTCCGATATGGTTTTCACTGTCAAATAGATATTTGCTTTCCACCATCAGTAGTTAACAAAGAGAGTTTTTTTTTTGTAGAGGTACCCAGTTGGAACATGCGTGACCGTGGTTGATGACGACGATCTGACCACACCTATTCCTTCAAACTCGAGTACGCCAACTGCTGCAGCCCTGGAAAATATTGACTGCTACGAATATCCCAATACAGGTTTTTCGTTCGATATCCGCATGACTTTTTTATCTTCTAGCTACCGAAGTGTAGGTAGATTCTTGGTGTGGAAGGAGTTCATGGCTTTGTACACGAAAATATGGAGAAGATACGGCTACATTGAAACCAGGAACGTGGTGCAACATTGCTCGTTTGCGTTGGTCACTACAGTGAACTTTCTTCTTCCCATGATTGTTGAAACGGAAGGCACATTCATTCGCAACTTCACTGAAGCAACTGTTGAAAAGTGGAAAAACATGGTATCTACCTGCGAATCCCTGAAGTTTAATGTAAGCTGGCTGCGGCACCGTCTTGACATTGTTAAAGTTGATCGAGTGGCATCTTTGCCAACGTCGTTCCTGCTACAAAGGCTATTTTGGAAGAGGAAAAGGCTCTGACTGCTGAATCTCAAAAGGTTGAACAGGCAATCCGGTACTTGAAGAGTAGGACTGAAAGGTACCAAAACAGGCTGAAAATGATGCTTTCAACAAACTACAACTTATTGGATGGTCTTTTCTGAGTTGTTATTTTGACTGTGCATCCATGAGAATGTCTGATTTTTCTTTTGGGTTCTGAACATTTTTTTTTAAATTGTATTGGTTTTGGGAAAAGCAAATGGAATTTTCATTAATACGTTCTGACTAAATAAAATTTTGATAACTCAAAAACGAGGGAAACGGAAAATGCCTGGCTGGCCATGTCGTGAAATGGAGAGAGATGGAGTGATGGTCACGCATAGTACGCCTTGAGCCATTTTCCATTGATGACCGCTTCCAATTTGCCTCCATCTTCTGTGACAATCTTGTAGTACCCACTGTTATATGCTTCGGTAACCACATAAGGTCCTTCCCATTTTGGAGAGAACTTCGGTGCAGACATGTCTTGTTGAATGTGCTTAGCAGTCTTCAATACTAGATCTCCTGTTTGAAAAACTCGAGGTTTTACGTCCTTATCGTATGCCCTGGAAACCCTATTTATGTATACCTTAGTATGTTCTTCCGCCTTAGTTCTCTTGGAGTCCAGAGTATCTAGCTCTGCTATTCTTGCACTTGATGTTGCGGCTTCATCCCATTGAACTCCACTTGTTGCTGCAATTCTGGCCGACGGAATTTTAATCTCTGATGAGAGAACTGCATCTGCGGCATAGACAAGTGAATAGGGGGAGACGCCTGTGGAGATTCTAGGTGCCGCTCGATATGCCCATAGTGCCATGGGAAGTTGTTTGTGTCATGTCCGTGGATTATCATGCACTGTTCGACTGAGAATTCAGATTAAAGTCTTGTTGGTACTCTCGGCTTGCCCATTCCCTTGGGATAGTAAGGAGTAGAGAAGACTTGCTTAATTCCGTATTCTTCAAGTAACTCTTGTACTTGCTTGTTGACGAAGGGAGTGCCATTATCAGTAATGATGTGCTTAGGCACGCCAAAACGACAGATAATGTATTCCTTAATAAATGCTGCAATTGTCTCCCCAGTAGTTCCTCTCAGAGGAATGGCTTCAAACCATTTAGTAAAGTACTCTGTTGCAGTTATGATATATTCATGCTGCTTTGATGATGGCGGGTTAATCTTCCCAATGATGTCAAGTCCCAAGCTGTAAAATGGTCACAGACTACTCACTGAGTGCAGGGGAGTAGAAGGTGCATGGATGAGGCTTCCGTAAATTTGGCACTCGTGAGACTTTTGAACAAACGTCGCTGCATTATCTTCCATAGTTGGCCAGTAATACTTCTCGTGTGTCTGGAGGAATAGTTTCTTCCTCCCTTGGTGTTCACCTTCATGTGTCTCTTTCAACATAATTGGGATCTCCACCTTCGCCATACATCATAACAGATCACCTCCAAAGCTTTTACGGTACAGAGTTCCTTCATGAAACACTAATATTTTGGCTCTTTGCTTCATCTTGGCTGCGTCCTTCTTATTAGCAGGGAGTACACCGTCGCGGAGGTAATTGATGTGTGGCTATTTTCAGTCCCCAGCATGGTCAATGTTAAATATCTCCAATTGATGTGGTGATGCTTGATAGTTGGAGTAAGACCCTTGGAACAATTGAGACAGAACCTCCATATCCGTCAAGTAGTAGCCAAGGCGTTGGAGACGACGGTAAAGAGTTACCACCAATACTTGTCCACAAACTTCGCCATCAACGTGGTTAAGCTGTAGTTGTGCTTCTTCATCTCCGAGATATCTCGACAGGGAGCTATCTGGGTTTCGATGATACAACACTCCGTGAATCATGAAGAAATTTTGTAGGGTTTTGAGACTAACCTTTCCTTGGGAAAGTGAACTGTTGAGCTCTTAGATAATCGGTGTTCTCCAATCTTTTGTTTCAGCATCCTTAGACTGTAAGAGCCATGTCGATGCTACAATCCGTCTTCTCACTGTTAGGGTTTCTTTTAAACCTTCGAATTGCAGCTTCGAGGCCAATGTGGCTAGGAAATCAGCGTGTTTGTTGTTACTTCGACCGAAATGAGTTATGGTTGCATCAGCGAAATAATTCAATAATTTTTGCGCCTCAGATCTATACAGAGCCAGTGTTACCTCTTTTAGTGCATATACTCCATTCATCTGGTTAACCAGTAACTTAGAGTCGCCTCTAACTTCCAGGTGTGTGGCGCCTGCTTGTTTGGCCAGCGACAACCCTATGAGAAAACCTTCATATTCCGCTGAATTATTGGTGCACTGAAAGTCCATCTTGAAGGAATGCGAAAAAACTTCACCAGTGGGAGACACCAGAACTACACCAGCTCCCCTAGTATTATTGATAGGGGTGGCAGAGCCATTGAAATACAATATCCACGCTTCTTCTTTAACAAAAGAGATTTCTGGGAATTGTCCAGGAAGGTCTTCATGCAGTGCGGTGGTTCCTTCTCCCGGGAAAGCTGCTAGTAAATCTGCGACTGCTTGTACTTTGACGGCTCTTGGAGAAGTGCATGTTATATCCAACTCTGATATTTGGAGGATCCATTTGGCCGGCCTTCCCATTAAGGCCGGTTTTGAAAGAAAAATTTGATGGGGTCAGCCTTAGATATCAGTACCTTTTTGTTCGACAGCAAATAATGTCTAAACTTCTGAATGAAGTGAATTAGGGCTAAGCACGCTTTTTCTGCATTGGGATATCTGAGTTAAGCATCTCTTAAAGTTCGACTGAAATAGTATATAGGATGTTCAATTCCTTCATCATCTTCTTGAGCGAGGAGAGCTCCAACGGCAGTATCACTGAAAGCGGTGTAGCGACATATTGGTCTTCCTTGTATAGGAGACTTCATGACTGCTGGAGATGATAATATTTGTTGGATCTTCTGAAACATCTCTTGTTGTAGTGCGATCCAAACGAAACTTGCTCCTTTCTTCAGTAAGGGAGTGAACGAAGCGACAAGCTGGGCTAAATCAGGTATAAAGCGCCGAATGTAATTTACCTTGCCCATGAAGCTCTGGAGTTCTTTCACCGTTGGAGGAGGCGGCATCGTGAGGATGGCTTGGCTCTTGGTTGGGTCCACCTTGATTCCCTCAGCAGTCACTTGGAATTCCAGAAATTTTTCCGAAGAGACGCCAAAAGCACACCTCAAAGGGTTCATTTTCAGTTTGTACTCGAGACATCTTTCAAACACTTGCTTCAGAACCTCTGTGTATGCCGCTCGGGTTTTTGATTTGACCACTATGTCATCCACGTAATCCTCAACTTGCTTATTGTTAGAGCATTGCTCGGTCGAACTCGCATGAGTTTCTATATCAAACATGTTTGTCAATGTTAGTGATCAAAACTATAAGTCTTTATTTCTACTCTACTATAGCTAAGGTATCGGATTAGGATAGAAAGTGTAGTTGAGATCAAGAACTCCATGGCAATCATCATACAAGACGAAGGACTACTCAAGGAACTAGTGGATCTTCATCGACTAAAAGGTATGTGGAGACTTGAACTTATCTATCACTCAAAAGTCTATTTATCTCCTATCTTGCGACAAAATTCGTTTTGCTATATACACTTAGATTATACACATTTGGTATTTCGAGTCGAGTTTATCTCGCCTATCTATTTCTCGAAATATGTGTTCGTAAGCTTTCGCTTTAGCCAAGTTCACCTTTACCTAGTGACAAAAGTCATGTTATGTTTCAATCACTTTGAAAATTGTTCTGACGAAAAATGGTTTGCGAATAACAATTATATAACATCCTATGAGAATGTTTTAATGATTGAAATGAGAGTTTAGATTATATAACCAGCGGAGGATATAAGCACTGTTATGGAAACACATATATGTATAAGTTCTTATTCCTTGAACCCAAGTTTGCGAACTTTGTTGATCAAGTGAACCGAAGTAGTGCATGAGCTAAGTCCGCGAACCCCGTCCGCGAACTGGCGAAGTTCTCAAACCCGAGAATTTCTGCTGGAGTTTGTAAACCCCATCCGGGAACTTAAGTCCGCGAACCCTGACCGCGAACTTGAGTAGGTTATATCTAAAAAAGATGTTTGTGAACTTATTCATATTAACTAAGGAATGCAATTGCAAACCATGGCTATATAGTTCATGAACCGATTCGATTGAATCAAATCGTTTTTGCTTCAATTGTGTCTTGTATAGTACATAATATTTCCTTGCAATTGAACAACTCTCTAACTAGCTTATCTGAGTCATTTGAACTAGTTATGGTAAAGAAGAATATGGTTGATATGAAAGTGATCATATGGCTAACCATTTGGTTAACTATTGTTGAACCAACTAATGTACAAGTTTGGGTATGGTTACACAAGCCTAGAAACGTGCATTTCATTTGTGTATAAAAAGCTATGTTTTCGATCTAACGGTTGATAAATATTAGCTTGAATCTAATCAGGTTTTCATCTAACGGTGAATATTGAATGCTTTGTTACCAAGCTAACATTGATTGGAAACCCTGATTTGAAAGACTATATAAGGGAGAACTCTAGCAACTGGGAAACCTAATCCCCACACATTCTGTGTAATACTAGTTGTGCTGAGCTAGAGTCGATTCTCCTTTATCCTTTGGTTTCTTCTTCTAAACCAGGTTAATGACTTAAAGACTTCATTGGGATTGTGAAGCCAGACCGATACTACTTTATCGTATTTGTGTGATCTGATCTTGCTGTTTCTATTGTACGAGTACAATTGTAATAATTGGATTGAGATTTTTTATCTCCGATAGGCAAGATAAAAATTAATCACAAACATCTTCGTCTCATCGTTTGTGATTCCACAATATCTTTTCTCGCTGCGTCGATTAAGACTATTGTGAGGTGATTGATAATAATAGGATGTTCTTCAGGAATATAAGTCCGGTTTATCCATTGGTTCCTGTTCACCTTGATTTATCAAAATACGGAACAAAACTCGTAGGTATATTCGTGGGAGGCGTATTTATCTATTACCATAGACTTTTTTGTGTGATACAGATTTGTTTTTTAAAGTCTTCGACTTTGGGTCGTAGCAACTCTTAGTTGTGGGTGAGATCAGCTAAGGGAATCAAGTACATAGTATCCTGCTGGGATCAGAGACGTAGGAGCATAAATATACCTTGGATCAGTGTAAGATTGGTTGGGGTTCAACTACAGTTCAGACCGAAGTTAGTTTGGAGTAGGCTAGTTTCTGTAGAGGCTTAATACAGTGTATGTTCAATATGGACTAGGTCCCGGGGTTTTTCTGCATTTGCGGTTTCCTCTTTAACAAAATTATGGTGTCGATGTTATTTATTTTCTGCATTATATTTTGTTATATAATTGAAATATCACAGGTTGTGCCTTGTTCAATCAATTAGAATATTCGACCTTTTGGTTGTTGATTTAAATTGATTGACACTTGGATATTGGTCTTTGGTACCATCCAAGTTATCTCTCTAGTATTTGATAAAGACTCGCAGAATTTTATTTTCTTGAGTATATATCAAATCGAGAGATTGAGATATAAACTCTTTGATATACTTTTTATCTATATTGAGTCTGACTGTCTAGTTGATTCTCTAGAAAGTATATTGGAGTTTGTCCATATAGATTGCTAAGCGAAATATTGGGTGTGGTTGTTAGACCCCCATTTTTTCACTTATGCATCATGTCGTGGAAAATTCCAGTCATGACGCGTTGGTAAGTAGCACCAGCAGGCATCACGGTGTAATAAAAATTCCCGAGAGGGGTTCGAAAAGCTGTCTTACTTGCGTCATGCTCATACATCTTTATCTGATTGTATCCGCTGTACTCGTCCATGAAGGAGAACATGTCATTCTCACTGGTGGCGTCTACCAGCATAACAATGTTGGGAAGAGGAAAATCATCCTTGGGGAAGCATTTGTTCAGATCCCTAAAATCAACACAGCACCTGATTTGACCGTTCTTCTTCTTTATAGGGACCACATTGGCAAACCAGGTAGGATGGTGAATGAGTTTGATGAAACCGGCGACTAGCAACTTCTGAATCTAAGTCTTGATTTTTTCCTCCGCATCATGCCTGAACTTCCTTGGAGATCGCTTGACTGGTTTGGATCTGGGTATTATGTGTAGATGATGAGTAACTAGTTTTTCATCCAAGCCGGGCATTTACTCGTATGTCCACGCGAATACATCTTGATATTCCTTAAGAAGGTTCACAATTTTTGTGCGTTCGTCTATACATAGAGCCGAGTTGATGGAGACGGGCCGTGGGGATTCTTCACTTCCGATGTTGACAATCTCGAGTTCATCTGTGGTGGAATTCGTGCCGTCTTGTAACTGTCGCGGAGCGTCGGGTACTTCTTTTTGTAGCTTGTCATTATGATTGCATTCCATTGGGTAGAGAGACTGGATGGTAGTCTCCCCTGCTAATTTCTAACAGCGGCGCCGATATACGGTTTTTCCTTTTTCCTCACGACTTGCAACATAAGACCGCTCTCTTTTTGTATGAGGATGAGCCACACTTCCTCTTGATGAGGGGAAATTAGCGTGCCTTGTGGGTGGAGGTGTGCCGTGACACTGGGTCCTTTGTTTAGAGACGCAAGTCTGTCCTCCTCCTCAATTGACGGCCATGTAGTGCAGTAAACCTTTCCTGACGAGCTTCGTGAATTTTCCTTTCGCTCAAACAGCTCCACGCCACAAATTGGTGCATAAGGAGACAATGACGCGGGAATGCGGACAACTTCTTCATTCAACATGGTTTTCAGGCATCGGTGATACGTTGAAGGGATGATCCTGTTGTCATGGAGCCACGGTCTTCCCAGTATCATGTGGTAGTCCGGCTCTTTCTCTGTTACTTCAAATTTTACCTTCGAATGGACTGGTCCTACTGACAGATTCAGACTGATATTTCCATATGTGCTGGTTTAGTTTCCTTCGAAATCTGTCATTGTGGTAGGCTGACGTACGATTTCATTTGGCCGCATCTTGGGTGTCTTGAGTGTTCTAAGAGTAATAACATTCGAGGATGCTCCTGTGTCGATGAGAGCTCTTTTGAATTCCGAATACTTAATGCGTGAAGTGACAGGTATGGCTCTATTATGACCTTCTTCTGCCATCATGTAATCTTCGGTAAATGCAACGTTGTTGACGGACATCTCTGACATTCTTGAGGTCTCTGGATGTGAAGGAGCCAAACGCGCATCCAAGGCAATTTGATTGATTGCAGCAAATTTATCTTGCTGATCCCTTGAAAGTTGTAGAAGTTCACATAAACTTTCTACCAAAGAGGCTGCTTCCAGGTCCACTGGCCTCTGGTTGGTGGTGAAACAGTTGATCTGAGGGCGATCATCCGGGGCGTCAGTCCCCAACGTTGGAATTTCTAAGACAGGTGAACCGCTCCAATCTGATGTCAATCCGACAAGAAAATCGGGTATGTTGTTTATCGCCCCTTTATCAGGTCCATTTTTCTTGTGTGGATCTCCTGAACTTATGCCAGCTCGAAAAGTCTTGGGATTTCTTCATTAGCTGCACCATTGGGTATAACAATGGGAGGGGAGATGTCGCCATTTCCCAGGTTCTGAGCGGAACTTGAATTTGTGGGATCAGTTCTAAGATCGACCATATTTTTGAAATTGGAATTCCAATCGAGAGATTAATCCCCCACTGTGGTCGCCAGTTGTTTATGGTAAAAACTGTTTCTGCTGGTTTTGGTAAATTTGGGTGTATGGGTGAGAAACAAATTTAAACCTAAAACAAATGCACCGCATGGGAGTACTTTAGATTCGAGAGATTAATCTGTACAATCCTGGCCTAAACCAAGAAATGGCCATTCCAGTCTTGCTTCAGTCACAAAGTGAAGGAGAAGGGTTGGTCTTAGGGAGGGAAGCGAAGAAGGTGTTGAGACCAGAATGGTTAATTCTGAAGGTGTGTCTATTTTATGACTTGTATCAGAATTTGAAACTGGTTTGCAGAACGAAAGCTATCGGTTCTTTGGTATTTTTTTGGATACGGTGTTTTTGTTCTCACGAAAACTTATTGCTTGATGGAAATAGGTAAAACCTACTTATACAAGTCATAATTGAATACACCCTGGTCTCGTAGGAAGTGAGAGTGATTGAATGATGGAAGAGTGGAGTAATGTGTAATTGCCAGAAACCACGCCTCCACTATGAAGGAAGCGGGTTTATTTACACCCACTAATTCTTGCCTCCACGAACTGCCCTGCTTTCCTGATACTTTCTTATGAAGGACGTATTGCACGCCGCACGCTGTAAACCGCCAGACCAATACCCTGATGAGCATCTCCCAGTTTGTGACATGTTTGATGTCTCGAGTGTTTTTGTGAAAAACGTGTAGCAGATTACTACGTGTGACAAGTCAAAGTCAAGAGACTTTCCATAGGAAAATAACACGTGATGCTATTACGCTTGCCTTGGATGGCCGCCTAAAACTTGCCACAGGCCTTTCAATTCCATCGCGAATTTGGACGGCCGAGATTGTAGCTTATGAGAAAGGATGGCCATTGATTATGGCCACATCTTGTCGTATAACAAAGTGGCGCCATTGGCATGGTGGCGCCTTGCGTAGCCATGGCATAGCGGCATGCCAGTGGCGTAGCCGTGGCAGCTGTTATGGCATATTGGTGTTAGACCCAAATATAGCTCCGACAACATTGGCCCTATTGCCACATCAATCCCAATGCTATGAAAAAAGTTACTTGGCTTGGTTGGCGTAGAAATTTTTCCTAAATTAGGGTTTGGCGCCACATGTGGCTATGATATGGCGTCTTTATTAGGGCTTCCTGGGTACCGCACGGCTCGTGGCATGTTATGGGGCCCGAAGTGGCATAATTTGTGCCAAGACTGGAAATTAGGGGTTCGACCATGCAAGGTCGTGTTTCTGGTCAAGATAACCACATTGAAGTCTGTTATGACGTTGGCCACGAACAGAAGATGGGTTGGCACGTTAGTGCACTATTTATGGTATGTTGCCACGTTTGATTTGCTACGACGACAAAGTAGCACCTTTGGCATGCAAGTTTAGTGCATCGGCTCGTCATGGCATGTTTGGCATGCCATTAGTACGCGGAACGGAATGGTGCGTTTAGCATGCCATTGGCTTGTTGGTGCGATTTTTGGGAACCCAATTGGCTTTATGACCCTCTGGCGCACTTTTGCCTCTTTTAATACTGTGGCAAGTTCAGAGGAACCTGATTGGTCAACATAAGAGAGGTCGGCCAAGCATGGGCGTGGCCACACTTCTAGCTGGGTGTGGCAAGTTTAAAGCGACCTGATTGGTCGATGGGAAATAGGGCCGACAAGTATGGTCCCAGCCACAACTTATGTGCGTGTGGCGAATTTAAGGTGACCTGATTGGTCGAGGGAAATAGGGCCGGTTTTGGAAACATGGGGCGTGGAAAATGGCAAATGGCGCCGGCTGGCCTAAGGCATGGCCACGCCTCCCTTTGTTGCTGCTCCTATATTTCTTTTTTTCTGATTCTGGGAAAGATTTTGCTCCCACTAATCCATGGCGGATTTAATTACCTATTTTGCCTAGGCTTAATTTCGACAGGCAAGGTATGATATACTGCGCGAGGCGCAAAACCCTAATTTTTGCAAATTAGTCAGGGTAATATCTGAATCTTGTGAATTATCAAAAAATTGATTGAATTCTATGTGTTGACACAGATTTCTTTAAGTTCATTGCCAGAGAGCAGTATGCTTTCCGATTGAATACTTTATGCAAAGACCTTATCCTTGATACTTGGAAATTCGTGCTACTCTGCTGCGAGTAAACGCAAATTGTCATGCCATATCAACATTAAGGGTTCGGCCGGGGAACGTAGCACAGAAGGCATTCAAAGGAATTTATATTAATTGAATAATACAGGCAAGGTGCCAAAATTTACAAAATATCTGGGATTGTTGCTACATGCACCATTCTGGACAAATTTCATGAGAAAATATTGAGCTGCTCAATAAATGCACCATTGAAAAGGTTGAACACTCATCACTTATACATGGCTCTGTTTCCTTGCGACACATTAAATATAGGGTTTTACAAATTTAGCCCTAAACTAAAAAACCACCATCAACACTTATGTTATTATTTTCATATTTAAGTTTTGATTATAAAAAAATTTGACTTAGTGTTACGGATAACCACATTGAAGTCTGTTATGACGTTGGCCACGAACAGAAGATGGGTTGGCACGTTAGTGCACTATTTATGGTATGTTGCCATGTTTGCTACTACGACAAAGTAGCACCTTTGGCATGCACGTTTAGTGCGTCGGATCGTCATGGCATGTTTGGCATTCCATTAGTACGCGGAACGGAATGGTGCGTTTAGCATGCCATTGGCACGTTTGGCATGCCATTGGCTTGTTGGTGCGATTTTTGGGAACCCAATTGGCTTTATGACACTCTGGCGCACTTTTTCCTCTTTTAATACTGTGGCAAGTTTAGAGCAACCTGATTGGTCAACATCAGAGAGGTCGACCAAGCATGGGCGTGGCCACACTTCTAACGTGGGTGTGGCAAGTTTAAAGCGACCTGATTGGTCGATGGGAAATAGGACCGGAAAGTATGGTCCCAACCACAACTTATGTGCGTGTGGCGAATTTAAGGCGACCTGATTGGTCGAGGGAAATAGGGCCCATTTTGGCAACATGGGGAGTGGCCAATGGCAAATGGCGCCGGCTAGCCTAAGGCATGGCCAAGCCTCCCTTTGTTGCTGCTCCTATATTTCTTTTTTCTGATTCTGGGCAAGATTTTGCGCCCACTAATCCATGGCGGATTTAATTACCTATTTTTCCTAGGCTTAATTTCGACAGGCAAGGTCTGATATACTGCGCGAGGCGCAAAACCCTAATTTTTGCAAATTAGTCAGGGTAATATCTGTATCTTGTGAATTATCACAAAATTGATTGAATTCTATGTGTTGACACAGATTTCTTTAAGTTCATTTCCAGAGAGCAGTATGCTTTCCGATTGAATACTTTATGCAAAGACCTTATCCTTGATACTTGGAAATTCGTGCTACTCTGCTGCGAGTAAACACAAATTGTCATGCCATATCAACATTAAGGGTTCGGCCGGGAAACATACCACAGAAGGAATTCAAAGGAATTTATATTAATTGAATAATACAGGCAAGGTGTCAAAATTTACAGAATATCCGGGATTGTTGCTACATGCACCATTCTGGACAAATTTCATGAGAAAATATTGAGCTGCTCAATAAATGCACCATTGAAAAGGTTGAACACTCATCACTTTTACATGGCTCTGTTTCCTTGCGACACATTAAATATAGGGTTTTACAAATTTATCCCTAAACTAAAAAATCACCATCAACACTTATGTTATTATTTTCATATTTAAGTTTTGATTATAAACAAATTTGACTTAGTGTTACGGGTAACTCATGGAACCCCCCCTCCCCCCGCCCCATATGGGTAATCTTTATACCCTCACTTCCCCAATTCATGTGGGTAACAGGACGGATAAGTGTACTTTTTTTAACGAACGGGGCAGTGACTGGGATTGGCATACCCGCCCCATGGACATCCCTAAAAATACCCCATAAGTTTTACGGGAATTTTTTCAAAATACCCCATAATAATCTATTACGGCTGGGATTATCAGAGTATCGAATGACTTATTGGCGATGGGAGATCTACTTCTTTATTTTTATGATAATTGGTGTGCAGATAGAAGCATTGCGGAAATAACTGGGATTCCTAGTTCTTCTAGGAATCATTTTCCTTTGCGAGTATGTGATATTACGTTTAACGATTCATATGTTATTCCTGACAACATCAAGTTGATTATGGACAATGCAAGTACCAATATAGGTGTGATTCCTAAACCAGTTGGTGGCGATGCAACTAGGGAAAGGAGTTTATTCAAGACATCTATGGGAAGATGGAAGGAGCTGATCTAATTTGAATAAAGTTTATTCACACTTCTCTTGCTGCTCAAAATTGGAAGCTTTTGCGTGAAGATTGTGGTGCAACATTTGACAAAGTTCAAGGCAGATACAAAGTGCCATTGGCGAATAAATGTGCAGTCTGTAAATCAGCAGAGGACTCATTAAATCATATTTCATGGGGATGCAATTTTTCTCAACATGCTTTGAGCTAGATTGCTAGGATTTTTAATTTGCAGCTTAAATGCGACTTGATTGATTGTTATAAAGCCGTTAAGGGGAGGAGTCGTATGGTTAAATAGCTTTGGCTTGTTTCTATCATGGCAATCAGGTCTGGATTATAAAACTTATGGAACAAAGTGATTTATGATGGTGCTACTGCACAACTATACAAGTTCGAATCAAGGGTGCATCAACAGATCCATAGTAACTCGAAAGAATTAAAAGTTATATGCATAACTCTTTTGAGGATCTAAGGATTCCAAATTATTTCCAAGTTGCTTCTAGAATCCACTAGGGTGCTTATGGAATCCACCTGATGCTGATGAAATCCTTTTATGTGTGATGGTGCAGCTATTGACACGCGATTGCTCGTATGCGTGAGATGATGACACACGATTTAATCCAAGTCAAAGTATTAAGGTTGCAGATGGTCGA
Source organism: Papaver somniferum (assembly GCF_003573695.1). Taxonomy (NCBI): domain Eukaryota; kingdom Viridiplantae; phylum Streptophyta; class Magnoliopsida; order Ranunculales; family Papaveraceae; genus Papaver; species Papaver somniferum. The sequence continues at coordinate 172,561,008 of NC_039359.1, read as the reverse complement.
GTCCTGGTGGAAGATGCAGAGATTATGGCACGATGGAAGGAATATTTCGACTAACTTTTCAATACAGGGGGTGACACTCCTCAAGTAAATCTTGTGGGTTCTGTAGAACTCGTGGACTCTCCCGAGGACGCTGTCAGTAACATCCACGAGAGCGAGGTAAAAGAGGCCTTAAGAGGAACTAAAAGAGGGAAGGCGTTGGGACTTGATACTATACCCATCGAGGTATCAAATTACCTGGAAGATGAAGGGATAACCTGGATGACCAAGCTATTCAATAGTATCTTCCGGTCAAACAGGATGTTGAATGAATTGCGAAGAAGCGTAATCATACCGATTTTTTTTAAAAATAAAGGGGATATCTAGAGCTGCGCAAATTACAGGGGCATCAAACTGAATCATGATCCACACGATGAGGTTATGGGAACGCGTCATCGATCGCCATTTACGAAGAGAAACTTGTGTGACGAAGAATCAATTCGGTTTTATGCCTGGAAGATCGGCCACGAAAGAGATTTTCCTTGTCAGGAAACTAATTGAACATTACCGGGAACAAAAACGAAACCTACACATGGTATTTATTGTCCTCGACAAATCTTATGACATAGTCTCGCGTGAGTTGATGTGGTGGGCAGTCGAACAGAAAAGGGTATCTCCAAAATACATAACCTTAATCAAGGATATGTACGAGGGAGCTGTCAGCGGTGTCCGAACGTGCGAAGGAGTTTCAATGATTACCCGATCAAAATAGGTGTACACCAGGGATCATCCTTAAGTCCTTATATATTTGCTCTAGTAATTGACTAAGTTACGAGGGACATACAGCGGGAGATCCCTTAGTGTATGCTCTTCGCAGATGATGTGGCGCTAATTGGAGAATCAAAGAAAGAGGTAGAGGATAAACTAGAGTGGTGGTGTCAAACTCTAGAATCGAAGAGCTTCAGACTCCGTAAGACCAAGACTGAATATCTGGGGTGCGATTTCGACAACACCAGGCCTGATTTTGGGGATGTTATGTTAGACTGGTAGCTCTTGCAGAGGAAAGACTCCTTCTGATATTTGTGATTGATGATCCAAAGTGATGGTGATCTTGGCGAGGACATTTGACATAGAACCCAGGAAGGATGGGGAAAATAGAGATTGGCAACGGGTGTCATGTGTGACCAAAAAGTCCTAGCAAAGCTAAAAGGAAATTTCTACCAAACGACGGTCCGACCTGCGATTCTATATGGAGCGGAATGCTGGTGACTAAAAACCAGCACATCAAAGAACTGCATGCGAAAGAGATTCGGATGCTGAGGTGGGATTGCGGACACTCGATACATGACCGAATAAGGAATGACTGTATAGGGAACAAGCTTGTGGTAGCATTAATCGAGGAGATGCTCACCCAATATCGGTTGCGTTGGTTTGGGCATCTCCAGCGAAGACCACTAGATGCTCCGGTTCGCGTAGGACGCATCATACGGGAGGAAGGAATGATGAAGCATAGAGGCCGACTGAAACTGACCTGGGATGAACTGGTCGAAGGGGACCTGAGCCAGCGGAACTTATCGGAAAACCTGGTGCTCGATAGAATTGCGTGAAGATTAGCGATCCATGTGACAAAGGTGGATGAACTTATTTCCTTATTTTCGATTTTTGATTGTCCCTTTTAGCAGGATTGTGTAAACCATGTGAACTTGTAAACTGTCATGGAAAAATTGTGAAGGGAGGGACTCCCTCCGTAACTCTGCAGATGCAGGATTGTGAAAGCGGGACTCCCCTCGTAGCCCTGAAGACAGGACACAGATTAATTAGAGATACCACTCTAATATTTGCGAAGGCGTAATCCCATTGAAGTGGTGGCTACTTCACCCTCTGTACCAAAATGAACGCGGCACAAAATGTGCCAAGGATTTGCTCCTGTCTTTGTGCAGGTCGTGTCTAGGTAGGCAAGCCGGCGTAAAAACTTTGTCACATTCCTAAGAGATAAAATCTTCAGGAGATAAAATCTCTAGCTTATCCGGGACTTGAACCTGGACAAAAGGCTTCGACTATCAGTGCAGCTATTGACAATCCAGGTACTGTTGGTGTTGTTAGGAATGCAGATTATGAATGCCTTGGTGTTGTTATCCTTGGCTTGGAAGAAACAACTAATTATTTGGAAGAGCTTCTCGCAATCGTTGTTGGCCTTAATGAGATGAGCATTGGGGGTTCAAGGGTATATTGATACACTTTAACTCTCGCAGTGCAGTGCAAGCTTGTGCCGGTAATAATGTTCCTTGGTTCATAAGACAATGATCGTTAGTTGCTTGTGCAAACTATGATATTGTCGGGTATGAGCATGCGTACACACGGAGACCAATTTCACTGCTAATAATTTGGTAAAGAGGGGATGCTCTATGCATGCAGGAGTTACTTATTTAGGCAGGCCTATTTTTATACAAATATGGAGATGCCTGTAAATATAATTTTTTTTTTTTGACAAAGATAACTTACATCCATAGCAAGTAATTTCTTATTTCATATTCAAATAGTCTGCATGTTTTTGGGGCTGATGTGTCCTATTTTCTTGCATTCTGTTTTTGTAATTAGGTTGTATCTTTTAGTACAACTAGATATGTGCATGTGCTATGCACCCGTATTTTTTTTTTATTTTCCTCATTTGGTGTACCCGGGGCTTCCCCCGGTGGTGATGGATTTTTAATTCAGTGTGTATGGGGCTTCATCCCGCCCCTTGACGAAGTATTTTTAATTTGGTGTGACGCGGGCGAGTACATTAAATAAATGGAGAAAAGATAAGAAATATGTACGGATATCTTTTATTTTTTATTTTTTATTTTTTATTTTCGCAGAAATTATAAGTGACATATTTTTATTTTTTCCTCCATGTATTAAATGGGAAAAAGAGTACTAATATAGTAGATCCTCGACTTCCAAATTGAATTTGGACTTTCATAAAATTTCGAATTAGGTCCAAATATGGTAGGTCCAGGATTTCCAATTTGAATTATGTTTATACGAAATTTAGTTGTTTGATTCCTATTATATATTTTATTCCAAATACGTTTAGTTGTTCAATTGATTTACTGAATTAAATTTAGTAATATTTAATGGAAGTATTGTCCACCTTAGATGGTGTTACTAATGTACTGTTAAGTATTTGGTGTAAGCACTATGTAACAAATTAATTAGATTAAATTTCCGAGGGAAGTGTTGTCCACCTACTTCTTTGTCGACACCGTTACTAACGAATGGTTAAATACTTGACGTAAAAAAAGTGTAACCCAGTTTTTAATATTTCGACCAATAGAATTATGCCAAGTGTCCTCACCATAGCTTTTATGTTAGAAAAGGCCTATTTTGGCCAATAGGAAGTGAGGGTTTCATCACCGTTAGACGTGAGAGCTTTTTTTGTCAAGGCTTTTAAGGGAGAAGAAGATTTGGACTTTACCAATGTGGATGGGGAAAAACGAGTCGCCGGTTTTTTGGGAAAGTGAAGATTCGAGCATGCTGTCGAGACTCCTCAGCCGGACAAAATGTTAATCCTCACACAGATGCACCGCTGCAAAGGGGGTGCTTAGATTTGGGAAATCAATATTTATGACTCCGGCCTAAACCAAGACAATGGTCGTTCCAGAGTCAATTCGGTCCCAAAGAGGGAGATGGGTTGATCTGTAGGAGGGAAGCTGAGAGTTGTGTGGTATCAATGATGATCAAGGATTATGGGTGTGTTGAAGGTTTCTGCAATATTGCTGAACTGCTGAAGTTGAGTTCTGTGAATAAGTTTATATCGAGTTGTTGGCGGATAATGATGATAATCGATGATTGATGGTATCTTGATGTCCTCGATTAAACTTATTTATATTGCAAGAATGATGTATCACTGATCCCTGTAAGTGTGACGGTTTATTGAGTGAAAGAGTGGGAAAGCGGGAGATCGTGGTAAAGACAGTTCCATATCGTGCGGAAACTTGACTGATCATGCACCCACTACTTTTCTAATTCCTTCAACCGTTTACACGACTTACGCACATTTCTCGTTGTGGATGAATCCACTTTCCGTAGACCGCCAGATCAAAACCCTAAGTGATATCCCCCCATTTGTGACGTGATTGATATTTCACGAATCGTGGAGTCTGCAAGGCAGACGTGTATTAGTTAGTCAGTTGTTGACTGATTTAGACTGTGAGTCTAGTTTTGTTGAATCGAGCATAAGTGGTGAATGCTCAGTGATTCATGGATTGAACATGTAGTTCTCTGAGATGTCAATGAATTACTGACTAGAGCGACTGAGCAAGTAATGCTCAACTCGACGAATTGCTGAATATTGAGAGTTTGTCGAGCAATTGAGCAAGTATGCTCAATTCGACGAATTTGATAATTTTGGCGTGCAACTGAACAAGTGTTGCCCAATTCAACAAAATACTGAATATTGATAATTTGACGTGCAATTGAGCAAGTGTTGCTCAATTCGACAAACTACTGATGAATTACTGAACATTGATGGTTGGATCAATATTCGAGCAACTGAGCAAGTATTACTCAATTCGACGAATTATTTACTGGTGTCGTGACCCAATACTACATTAATCAAAAATATTGGTGAATTACCGAATATTATTAATTTGGATGTTGATTGGTGAATTAACATTATTTTGTGTTTGAACTTGCTCAGAATGGTGATTTGTGGAGCGTTTGTTCGAAACCCTAATTTTATCAATCCTTCATCAATTGGTGAATTGATGAAAATTGGTTATGAGTGAAGAGGGACCAACCACATGGAATGATGAGCGTCCATGGGTGTGCAGTGCTCGAGTGAGCACGCACCAGGGTTCTATGTTTGAGAGTTGGTGAAAAACAATGATTAAATGCAGGATTTATTATTTATTGAAATATTGCTGGATTCAGCATTAGGTGATAAAACCTAGGTATGAGAGATGAGGATCGACCAAGAGAGCATGGGACCGTCTCTTGGTGGTCACGGGACCAGTTGTTGGTCATTTGGAGAATCCCCCAGTTGGTTGGAGGGAGTTTGGGCCGAGTATGAGCAATTGAGCAAATTAGGTCAGAATTATGAAAATGTGTGGGACCGGCCTTGTTCAAGCCCTAGGAATGACCCTGATCGGTCATGAAGGCGTGCACGTGTTTCTGTGGTGTCCGTGTTTCCATACTGAGGGTTTCAGTATTTTCTGATGCGTGTTCGAGCAATATCGTGAATTTTCAGAAGAGTTTTATCTTGACTGAGAATTCTCGATTTTTGTTGGAATGAGCATGTATGTTCAATTCATCAATATTTTGAAAATATTAAAATAAAAGTGTTTTAATATTTAAAATTGCCGTGAGAGGCTAGCCAGTCGTGTGACTATGTTGGCTTTTGGTTTTTCGTGATTTGAGCAATATTTGAGAAAATATAGAGAAATCATGAATTTTTCTCAAACCCAGGAGTTTCATGAATTGAGGAAAATAATAATTATGCAAGATTAGGGATTGCAATGTGTGGGGCCGACCATGGCTAGGGCATGGCCGACCGGCTAGGTTGTCCGGTCCCACGCACCTTTCCGTATTTTATTATTTTTCATGAATCCTTGAAGTTATGGAGAATCCATGAGTTTTTGTTGAAACAGATGAGTTTCATGAGATTAGGGAATAATAATTATGAAATCTAAGGATTGTGAGGTGTGGGACCAACCACGGCTCGGGCATGGCCGGCCGCCTGGGTTGCCCGGTCCCTCACACCTCTCCTTATTTTATAATATTATTTCGTGAATCCACGAAGTTATGGAGAATTCACGGGTTTTGCAAAAACAAGGAAAGTTGCTAGAACCAAGGAGTTTTTGTGAGTTCATGAAATAACAAAAAATAAGGAAAATAATGGGAGAGGTACGGACCGACCATGGCTAGGGCACGGCCGGTCGGCCGGCTGGTGGGCCCGGCCTTGGGCGCATCTTATTATTTTATTAATATTTATTGTGTTTCTCCTGTTTTGCGAAGGATTCCTCATTATTTCATATTTTTGGACACTCATTCGTGCATCCGGGTGCTCAGTCGTGCATCATTGTCGAGTACATTCGCACCATTTTTGTGGGGTTTACTCGGTGATGGTCCAGATGCCCGGTTGTTGAGTACTTATTACCAATCTATGAATTCAGTGGAGAATAATTCATGAAACTGAGTAATAAAAATGAATAGTTGTTCATTATTAATTCGCAGGATCAGCTGTGGATTCGACTACGAATTCAGAATAATAAAACAAGCATTACCATCATATGGGATCGTGGATTCGACCATAGAATTGGAGTAATTAAGATTATCTATTACCATTTCATGAGATCAGTGGATTCGATCATGAAATCGGAGTAAGGAGATAACACAGTTGTTTTATTGCCATTCTATGAGATTAAGCCGTGGATTCGATCATAGAATCGGAGCAATTGTTATTGCCATTCCATGGGATCAGGACATGGATTCGTCCATGGAATAGGAGCAATAATATATTATTCTGGGAATTCAGTAGTGAATGTCACGGCAGGATTAATCTATTGCAGAAAAGATATTAGCCAGTTAAAGCGTCACATCTATTCTGAATGGTGCATAGTCAGGAGTCACAGTGTTGTTTACGACCTGAAGGCGTTAGTGCTCTCAATCTACGAACAACCGTCTGAATCTATGCACAATCTCTCCACATAATCAGGGAATGGTGAGTGTCACCGACGTCCTGAAGGCTTCTGTTGCCCAACTATTCTTCTATGTGGAGGTGGGTCTCTCTCATGCAGTCAGGGAACAATGAGTGTCACCGACGTCCTGAAGGCGTTAAGCTCCCAATCTACAGAGAACCGCCCAATTACGTTATTCTGCATAGAGGCCATGACGAAATGCCAGGGATCGAACGCTCAGCTGGTGGAGGCTTTTAGAAAACATATTCATCATGGCTTCGTAAACTATGAATCGTTGCATGCCTGAAAGCCGTGTCAAAAACATGCCTCATGATTTTACGGTTTTGCCCTTTGTTGAAAATCCACCATCTACATTAAGTCCCCTGCTTAGTGAGGAACAATCATGTTCCACAGTAAGCATTAAATGGTGATTTTTAGTCGATGAGATCATCAGTCGAACTCAGTATACAAAGGTAGTTTCAGAATCCTCGATTTACCCCAATGATGTCATGTACGAGCAAATGCACAGATGAGGACCTTGATAGTAAGATAGAGTGTCATCTCGTGAGCGTGGAAAGATGAGGCACTGCTGATTTGGGCGTTCGGAAGCTTAGTTATGGTCGGTCTAGGATTTACGGGCCCGAGCCCAAAAGAAGAAACCTATGTTTTATTAGGTTTTTGGAAATAAATTTGATATAAAATGGAATAACCCTAATAATAATTTTTTATTTTTTTGACCGACCAAGATCTCTTCATCATCTCACGAGTTCAACAGGGAGGAGGAAAAAAAAAACTTCACGAGAGCTCCAGCACCGCCGTCGTCCGATCACCTCCCGGCAGGATTCCAGCCGTCGACGGCAGGTAAGTCCGTGCGTTTTTTTTTTGCTGTTCCTTTCCTGATTGATGAGTTGTTCACAAAACCAAAAATACCAAGGTTGCATGCATGCGTAGGATTTATGAAGGATTTTTAGAAAACGTATATATATGCCCGTTTGTTCGTTAGTTGAGGGAACGAGCAAAAATCCCTAATACGAAAGAGATATATAAAATTTTGAATCCATGGTTCAGTTGCAGTAGCAGAAGATTTGTTTATTAGGTTTCATGAAAACCCAAGTTTATTTTTCAAAGCATGAACTTTGCAAATACTTTTAGGAACGTAGGTTTGTTCATAAAAAGTAATAAATAACGATCCTTAGGGTTGGAGGAATTTCGAAAAGACCTGGAGTACATGATGAAAATTTGTTTGAGAGATTTTAAAATTTTATTCGGACTTTACAAAAAAGTAAAGACCCTCGTTTCAATGCTCGATTGAGCAAAGTTAACTCACGTAAAAAGTTTTTTTTTATATGCGTACGTGAGTTTTTTTTTTTTTTTTGATAAAATAAAATCAAACAATGATTTTGAGTAACTTTTGAACATAAACAATTGTGTTTCATGATTTTATGATATATGTTTTGTGGTATAAAATCATGAGATGTTCACATGAAAAGTTTATGTGAATTGTTCATGGTTTCGCGAAAAGTCAGTGTTGACTCTCAAATGATAAGTTTTTTGCTGGGCTTTGCAGGTTTGAAAGAGCAAGCAAGTTTTGGGGGTTTACGCTGTTATCACTAAGTTCGTGAAATTGTAAATAGGTAAGAGTTGAGGATTACCATTTTTGTAGACGTCGATATGAGCATCATAATTATCTTGTTGCTTCAATTTTGTTGATGAAATTTGTGTATGGATGTCACAACAACTTTGCAAAAATGGCTCAGTCCCGTAGCGCTTCTGAAGATGATGTTTCTTCGAGAGAGGATGTTTCCACAGACGCCTCTTCCATAGGTGACGGTTCCTCCAGAAATGATGATTCTGAGATTTCCAAGGAAAAAGAGGGAAGTCCTAAGACTAAGAACATTCCAACTGCTGAGGATAAGTTTTTTACGTATCTATATAGACCTGAAAAGCGTCCCTTAGGCTCCTCGTTTCGGTTGTTGATAAATCCCAGGAGCACTACTCAGAATAAATTGGTATCTCCTCAAGCAGTAATCCAGTTTTGTTTGCAAGGAAAACACTTTTCGGCTTCTCATGTGGAGTTCAAGCTTTCACGAAAGCCCCTGATGCATTTCTCTGGATGGGCAAGACACATGCTGGTCCATAGCCGTGTTAGGACCGTGTTGGATAGTGCCCAGGTAACACGAGCCATTCAAGCTGCTGGAGATTTAATCATCAACCATGATATACAAGGTATGGTAGCCTTGATCGCCCGTTGGTATGTTCCTACTCACACATTTATATGCAGATTGGGAGAATTCACCATTACTTTAGAAGATGTAGTTGCTTTGTTGCACCTTCCAATTACTGGTAATTTCCCTGAAGAGCTTTCGTCAGAGGAGAAGGAGATATCTAACATATTACAGGCCAATATGCACGAATTCAATGAGTCACCCGCATCCTGCTATGCTCAATGGTTATCACATTGGTGGCCGAGAGATAGAATTCCTGAAGAACCGGTTGATGGCGCTTTGACAATTGCTGCTTTCATATGCATGTGGCTCTCCAGGGATATCTTTGAAGATTGTGGACACTTGATGAATCCGTTTGTGATTCGCTTTTCCATAAAGATGGCCAAAGGTGAGAAAATTCCTGTTGGCAGTCTATTCTTGGGTTCATTGTTCGCCAATTTAGACTCTTTAGTTATAGACTCCAGTATTTCTGATGGCTTCATGAAAGTCGAGACATATGCCAATACCATGTTCCTCCAAGCCTTGATGTGGGAGCATCTCGAGAGTTACGCCCCTATTCCCCGTAGCATTTTGCAAGGACCCAAGGTCGACAATCGTCACTCCTTCCTTCAGAAAAATAACGCCAGGATCATGCGCTGGTCTAGAAAGAAACCACAATATAAAATATGCATTACTGACGTTTTGGACATTGAGTCCGAGTTCAACTTTCGCCCCTGGGTGTCGGTTCCTTCTCTCTTATCACAGTTGATCACTTTCATACTGCTGAAGAGAATATCATGCTGAGTACTGGTGCCGGTCTGAGCGAAGGAGAGAGATCTTTTGTCTCGAGTTGTACTCCTGGTTTCTTGATATCAATAATGAATGGAGAATTCCAGGTAGAAGAATACAACATTGATAGAGCAGCAAGACAGATGGGTCTTGATCAGTGTATTCCGGGTCATCGGACAAATAAGCTAGAGATTGAGTACCTGAAGGCTCACTTAGACTGCACACATGTGGAAGGAAACAATTATTTGTTTCCATGTTCTGATCGAGATAATTTCGTAACCCCTGGTTACATAGACTTTTGGCGTCATTAACTTGAGCGTGTGTATCAGTTTAGAATGGATGTTCAGTCCCGAGTTCGAGAATTCCCTTCCTTTGACATGATTTCTGATCGACCCAGGATGAGATACCTTTCCAGTGGCGACAAGAGGAAGACGTCTCCAAATGCGACACATGTAAGTTCCTTTTTTGTGATTTTAGCCAAAGTATATCAATCACACTTTTAATTGTATTGTTGACCTTGTGATAGGTTGGTCGTGCTGTGAGACTTCGAGTTGATGTAAAAACTCCAAACCTTCAAGAAAGTCCTCAAGGAGGAGAAGGCAGGAGCAGGGCATCTCATAGGATGATACCGAACAATATACAATCCCCTGCCGCTTCTTTGGTGAGTTGTTAGCGCCTTTCTTTGCCATTGTGACTTTCTCGTCCGTATAATTAGGATCTTGAAAGAATATTGTCAATTCATTCCAGAATTTTTCTCCATCGGTTATTGATGGTCTTCGTTTTGCTCCTGGTCGAATAATTCGGGGATCCAGTAGCGAGGAAGTCGACGTAAGTATTCCCTTTTCGCCCTAATCGCAGTAACATGCATTTGGATGAATTAGTGATGATTGTTGTTGATGTATTCAGGAGGAAATCATTGTATACAAGCAGCATATTTATGAAGCATACTCTTTTTTGAGTCATGGAGATATGGAGAGTTCCCGAAATCTCGAACCGAATGAAGATAACGGAGTTGCCAACGGAGATTCCAACACCGCTGAGCCTTCAAATGGTTTAGAGACTCCCCTAGTAAGTATACCTCCTGTGACCTCTTCATATATATATGATATTTCTGATTTATGAATGAATGATTTAAAGTCCATGCGAGTATACGAGTAATTTTTCCGAAATACGCCACCAGGAAATTTCAGACTTCGGCTTTTAGTAAAAACACCGTAGAATCCTCGTTTGGAGTCGGATTTTCGATGTCTGCATATGTATCTTCAAGCCCAGGAAATTTCCAAGATTTACCACGAAAGGTTTTTGATTTTTGAGCATGTTTAGGGGCTCAAAAATGCGAAACCGTAAACTTCCAGGAGATTTTCAGAACTTTTTCAGATTGCATGTCGTCCAATGTTTTGGCCACATATATTTTCTCGTTCATCCGATCGTTATGAAATTTTGAAATATTGTAGATCACTTCCATACAAAGATAATGGTATATGACCCAACCTCAAATTCATTACCAATTTCTCCCAGTTCGTCGTTTAATACAGGGCAGTGTAGAATCTCTTCAGATGAGCTTGTTTGAAAACGCGTTTCATGGATTCTACACAATTTGCTCATGTTTTGGGTGCAAAATAAGGAACTTAGATGATGTTAATTCACTTACATTCTGAATTATGGTTGCCTTTGATTTTCCTGCTCTAGTCTCATGTAATCTTCGTATTAGGTACCAAATACCGAAGTTGAGAATAACGGAACCAATGTTGAAGATTCGAGCAATGTGGTAAACCAATGAAGTAACATCACCGACTCTCCACCTACAGGTTATGAGAATATCATTGTTGAAGCCGTAGAGGAAACTGAGACTCCACTTGCTATTGAAACCGAGCAAAGAACAGAAGAGACTGTCCCAGAAGAAGATGTTGTAATGACAATAGAGGATGCTCCAGTAGTTGAGAATCGTGTAGTAATACACGAATATCCCAATGCAGGGATTGTTTGTAAGCCTCCATTTGGTTCATAACTCCCGTATCATCTGTATGTTGGTGGATTCAGCGTTCCTACTGGGTATGCCAACATGTATGAGAAGTTGTGGAAAATGTATGGTCATATTGTTGTTGCCAGGGATCCCGATCATAGCTACTTCTTTACAATACAATTGGGAAACATATTGCGTGTTATAGATGACATACGAACCAGGGCCATAAGTACTGTTACTCGAGATGTACTCTTTGATTGGGAGTACAACTTGGAGAATTCTGAGAGACTTGGCTTTAACTTGAAGTGGCTTCGTCAGAAGATCAACATTATCAAGGATGCAGTAGTGAAGAACATCCCTTTTACTAGTAATGTTGTGATGGAGAAAATGACCAAGATTGCTGAGCTGACCAAAAAGATGGAGTTAGAGAGAGCGTCTTTGCAAGTCTTGGAAAATACTGAGAAGCAGAAATCATACTTCGATGGCTTCCTTTAGTTTTCTTCCGATAATCTCTGAACATTGAACTTCTGAGAGATGTGAGGTTTTATTTTGGTGTTGAATTTTTGATTGGTTTTGAATTCGTGAGTGACTGAGGATTTTCTTTTGAATTTTGGATCTAATAGAGATTTTTTCTTTAATAAAGAACTTTGATAAATTACTGAATTCAAATACTGGATACAAGTATTGCAAACGTTTTGGAGGAATTGAAAATACATGTGAAAGAAAATCCTAAAAGCAAACCAAATATTTCTCTGTCTGGCAGGGAACGCCTGAATTGCTGAATACCTCAGACATCAAAAGCTTTGAGCCAATTCTCATGAATTACTTGTATGGTCATGCCATCCATGTTGATTGTCTTGTAGTATCCTCCAATTATGGATCTTGCAACCATAAAAGGTCCTTCCCAATTGGAGATCCTTGCAGAATGGAGATCACGTTTAACTGCCTTAAGAACTAAATCTCCTTCCTGGAATTTGTTAGGCTTGGTTGTACGCACCTTGAATATCTTCTGCTGATTTGGGATTCCCCGAGTAGTGGAGTTCCATGGTTTTGGTACATGTGGACACTCGCGCAGAGAGAAGCATCTAGGATACCGTTTATCAAAATCGGCCATTATTCTGGAGATGACCGTGTTGGTGGAGTGCTGAATTTTGAGAGGTTCTGCATCTAACCACTTAGTGAAGTATTTCTGAGGTGAAACTAGCCATTCATAGCGTTTGGTGACAGCTACGTTTTGAGCAGAACTGAGTCCCCGGACTAGGGTAGCATATTTGAAAGTTGCTAATATGGAATTATGAGGGGGAATAAGACTTGCATGCACGCGGAATCTCCTGATAAATTCATGTTCGCTTTCTTCAGGCTTTTGTATGAGTCCTTTCAAGTCTTAGACTTTATCCAAATGCACGAAAGGTTGATCATCTTCCGAGTCAGATCTTTCTTCGATGGAGAATTGTGCAACTGAAGATGAAGATACCGCAGCAACTCTTCCATCATGAATCCATGATCGCCCCAGAACCATGTCATATCCCGGATCCTCTTTAATCATGAAGAATTTAGTTTTGGTCCAGATTGAATTATTTATTATGTTGAGAATGATGTAACCATAAGCCTCCCTGTAGGTTCCCTCATGGTCTCAGATTGAGATAGGGGCATGAGTTGTCTCTTGTCGAGTAATACCAGCGGCTCTGAGGGTTTTCAAAGGGATGATGTTAACAGCAGTGCCAACATCGACCAATGCTCGTTTGAATTCATTTCCCTTGAGATGCAGCATAGTGAGAAGTCCCCAGTCGTACATCTCTTTGTCCGTCACTGGCGGTTCAGGGAATGCCTCCTGAATTTTTGGTCTTTTGCCTGACACAATATGGTTCAGTGCAGCAAACATATCATCTCTTTGAGCCTTTGACAAGTACAGCAACTCGCAGACGTGCTCAATTAAGGATTGAACTGCTTCCTTGACTGGATGCTCGGAGAGTGCAAATGTTTTGATTGGGATAGGATTTTTGTGCACTCCTTCAATCCCCAGTTCTCCCGAGTCAGCCTTCTCTTTGAAAATGCGCTTCAAACTTCTGCAATCACTTGTTGGATGACTGATATACCTATGGAAATGACAGTAGCGTGCATTTTCCATTTGTTCCGCAGTTGGTTCCTTTTTGACAGGAGGTAGTTTGATTGAACCATCTTGGATCCAGACTTCTAATAGTTCGATCACTTCTTCAATGGGAAAAGGGAAGTCAGGAACTTCTTGATCATTCTGCTGGGGTTGTGTATTTCTAGTCTGGTTGTTCTTCCTTGGAGCTTTCAGAGGGTGATACGTCGGAGAATCATTCTTATGTTGCTGCGCCTCGGCTTTTCTCTTGCTCCCTTCAGCAACATTCATGGAAGTTTCAACGTTGTAATGCTTGTTGATCAGACGTCGGGCAGTGCTGCTTCGATTGTCTTTCGATTCCTCTATTTTGACAGTTTTCGTTCTTTCTAGCAATTGGGGAGAAGTAGTCGCTGATCGCTTGGCCGCTTCATGAAGTTCTGAAAAGGTCTGAAAGCGAAGATTTTCCAGCAAAGATCTGTAAACTGGAATTATCTCGTCGATGCACAAGTCCACCAGTTGTTGTTCAGTAACGTTTGGATCATGACAATCCAAAGCTTGAACCCTGAACCTCTTCACATAATCATTCGGATTGTCGGAAGTTTTCTGAGCCATCCTTCCCAAGTCAGAAAGAGTAATTTGCTAAGAAACAAAGAAGTACTTTCTGTATAAAGAATTAATCATTTATCCCCAATTATCTATGCTTCTTGGTGCAATGTTGTTGTACCAAGTATATGCTCGATCCGTCAGGGATTTTGAAAACTTCTTCGAATGGACGTCATGGTTGTGTTCATGTTCCCCTCATGCTTCCAGGAACCAAGAAACGTGTTCCCGAGCATTCCCTGTTTCATTGTAGAGTGTGAACGTTGGAGAAGTGTAGCCCTTTGGGAGAGGAATCCTTTGTGTGGCTGCAGGGTACAGAGGCTGATGACGGTGCATAGTCATTGTATTACCCCTTCCTAAATTCTCCATAAAACGTTCCAAGTCTTCACGGGTGATGAAACCAGCGGGTTCCGCAGCTTTGTGGGCGTCGTCATCGTCGTGGACTGGAATAACTTTAGGATCCGTGCTTGGAGATGTTTCCTTGTCTTTCCCCTTTCTCCTAAGTTTTGTATGACATCTTGTCAGTAAGAGTTTTGAGGTAGTTACATAGATCCTTCTGAGTAGCAGCCATATCAGTTTGATTTTTGGAGAGAACTTCTTGGACTTTCATGAGATCAGCGATAATGGGTGGATTTTCTCTGATTTCTTCGGGATGTCGGCCAAAAATAGGATGATTTTACACGTTGGTTCGAGGAGGAGTAGTGTCACCACCATTGTTGGAAGCAGGAATGATTTCTGGAATATCACCGTTGTTGCTAGTGCTAGTGATGTTCGCGTTAGGATTTGTAACTGAACCTGATATAAGATGAACCATTTTACGAAAATCTGAGATTGCAACCGAGAGATTAATCTCCCACTGTGGTCGCCAATCTGTGGATGGGGAAAAACGAGTCGCTGATTTTTTGGGAAAGTGAAGAGTCGAGCGTGCTGTCGAGACTCCTCAGCCGGGAAAAATGTTAATCCTCACACAGATGCATCGCTGCAAAGGGGGTGCTTATCTTCGGGAAATCAATCTGTATGACTCCGGCCTAAACCAAGACAATGGTCGTTCCAGAGTCAATTCAGTCGCAAAGAGGAAGATGGGTTGATCTGTAGGAAGGAAGCTGAGAGTTGTGTGGGATCAGTGATGATCAAGGATTGTGGGTGTGTTGAAGGTTTCTGCAATATTGCTGAACTGCTGAAGTTGAGATCTGTGAATAAGTTTATATCGAGTTGTTGACGGATAATGACGATAATCGATGATTGATGATATAACGATGTCCTCGATTAGAATTATTTAATTGCAAGAATGATGTACCACTGATCCCTGTAAGTGTGACGATTTCTTGATTGAAAGAGTGGGAAAGTGGGAGATCGTGGTAAAGTCAGTTCCATGTCGTGCGGAGACTTGAATGATCGTGCACCCACTACTTTGCTAACTCCATCAACCGTTTACACGACTTACGCACATTTCTCGTTGTGGATGAATCCAATTGCCGTAGACCGCCAGACCAAAACCCTAAGTGATATCCCCACATTTGTGACGTGATTGATATTTCACGAATCGTGGAGTCTGTAAGGCAGACGTGTATTAGTTAGTCAGTTATTGACTGATTTATACCGTGAGTCTAGTTTTGTTGAATCGGGCATAAATGGTGAATGCTCCGTGATTCATGGATTGAACATGTAGTTCTCTGAGATGTCAATGAATTACTGACTAGAACGACTGAGCAAGTATTGCTCAACTCGACGAATTGTTGAATATTGAGAGTTTGTCGAGCAATTGAGCAATTATTGCTCAATTCAACGAATTTGATAATTTTGGGGTGCAACTGAGCAAGTGTTGCTCAATTCAACAAAATACTGAATATTGATAATTTGACGTGCAATTGAGAAGGTGTTGCTCAATTCGACAAACTACTGATGAATTATTGAACATTGATGGTTGGATCAATATTCGAGCAACTGAGCAAGTATTGCTCAATTCGACGAATTATTTACTGGTGTCATGATCCAATAAAATATTAATCAAAAATATTGGTGAATTATCGAATATTATTAATTTGGATGTTGATTGCTGAATCAACATTATTTTGTGTTTGAACTTGCTCAGAATGGTGATTCGTGGAGCGTTTGTTCGAAACCCTAATTTTATCAATCCTTCATCAATTGGTGAATTGCTGAAAATTGGTCATGAGTGAGGAGGGACCAACCACATGGAATGATGAGCGTCCATGGGTGCCCAGTGCTCGAGAGTTGGTGAAAAAACGATGATTAAATGCATGATTCATTATTTATTGAAATATTGCTGGATTCAGCATCAGGTGATAAAACCTAGGTATGAGAGATGAGGACCGACCAAGAGAGAATGGGACCGTCTCTTGGTGGTCACGGGACCAGTTTTTGGTCATTTGGAGAATCCCCCAGTTGGTTGGAGGGAGTTTGGGCCGAGTATGAGCAATTGAGCAAATTAGGTCAGAATTATGAAAATGTGTGGGACCGACCTTGTTCAAGCCCTAGGAATGACCCTGGTCGGTCATGAAGGCGTGCACGTGTTTCCGTGGTGTCCGTGTTTCCATACTGAGGGTTTCAGTATTTTCTGATGCGCGTTCGAGCAATATCGTGAATTTTCAGAAGAGTTTTATCTTGACTGAGAATTCTCGATTTTTGTTGGAATGAGCATGTATGTTCAATTCATCAATATTTTTAAAATATTAAAATAAAAGTGTTTTAATATTTAAAATTGTCGTGAGAGGCTAGCCAGTCATGTGACTATGTTGGCTTTTGGTTTTTCGTGATTTGAGCAATATTTGAGAAAATATAGAGAAATCATGAATTTTGCTCAAACCCAGGAGTTTCATGAATTGAGGAAAATAATAATTATGCAAGATTAGGGATTGCAATGTGTGGGGCCGACCATGGCTAGGGCATGGCCGACCGGCTAGGTTGTCCGGTCCCACGCACCTTTCCGTATTTTATTATTTTCATGAATCCTTGAAGTTATGGAGAATCCATGAGTTTTTGTTGAAACAGAGGAGTTTCATGAGATTAGGGAATAATAATTATGAAAGCTAAGGATTGTGAGGTGTGGGACCGACCACGGCTCGGGCATGGCCGGCCGCCTGGGTTGCCCGGTCCCGCACACCTCTCCTTATTTTATAATATTATTTCGTGAATCCACGAAGTTATGGAGAATTCACGGGTTTTAGAAAAACAAGGAAAGTTGGTAAAACCAAGGAGTTTTCGTGAGTTCACGAAATAACAAAAAATAAGAAAAATAATGGGAGAGGCACGGACCGACCATGTCTAGGGCACGGCCGGCCGGCCGGCTGGTGGGCCCGGCCTTGGGTGCCTCTTATTATTTTATTAATATTTATTATTTTCTCCTGTTTTGCGAAGGATTCCTCATTATTTCATATTTGTGGACACTCGTTCGTGCATCCGGGTGCTCAGTCGTGCATCATTGTCGAGTACACTCGCACCACTTTTGTGGGGCTTACTCAGTGATGGTCCAGATGCCGGGTTGTTGAGTATTTATTACCAATCTATGAATTCAGTGGAGAATAATTCATGAAACTGAGTAATAAAAATGAATAGTTGTTCATTATTAATTCGCAGGATAAGCTGTGGATTCGACTACGAATTCAGAATAATAAAACAAGCATTACCATCCTATGGGATCGTGGATTCGACCATAGAATTGGATTAATTAAGATTATCTATTACCATTTCATGAGATCAGTGGATTCGATCATGAAATCGGAGTAATGAGATAGCGCAGTTGTTTTATTGCCATTCTATGAGATCAAGCCGTGGATTCGATCATAGAATCGGAGCAATTGTTATTGCCATTCCATGGGATCAGGACATGGATTCGTCCATGGAATATGAGCAATAATAGATTATTCTGAGAATTCAGTAGTGAATGTCACGGCAGGATTAATCCATTACAGAAAAGATATTATCCAGTTAAAGTGTCACATTATTCTGAACGGTGCATAGTCAGGGAGTCACAATGTTGTTTACGACCTAAAGGCGTTAGTGCTCTCAATATACGGAGAACTACTTGAATATATGCACAGCCTCTCCACATAATCAGGGAACGGTGAGTGTCACCGACGTCCTGAAGGCGTCCGCCGCCCAACTATTCTTCTATGTGGAGGTGGGTCTCTCTCATGCAGTCAGGGAACAGTGAGCGTCACCGACGTTCTGAAGGCGTTAAGCTCCCAATCTACGGAGAACCGCCCAATTACGTTATTCTGCATAGAGGTCACGACGAAATGTCAGGGATCGAACGCTCAGCTGGTGGAGGCTTTTCAAAAACATATTCATCATGGCTTCGTAAAATATGAATCGTTGCATGCCTGAAAGCCGTGTCAAAAACATGCCTCATGATTTTACAGTTTTTCCCTTTGTTGAAAATCCACCATCTACAACCAAAAAAGCAAGTAGAATGGGATATTAGGAAACCTGAACCATGTCTGCAATTTCATACCTCGTTAACAAAACTTCTGGTGTCTGTGTTATATAATGCGGAAAAGAAATAACACAGACACCAGAAGTTTTGTTAACGAGGAAACCGAAAATGCAAAAAAACCCCGGGACCTAGTCCAGATTGAACACACACTGTATTAATCCGCTACAGACACTAGCCTACTATAAACTAAATTCGGTCTGGACTGTTGTTGAACCCCAATAATTCTCACACTGATCCAAGGTACAGTTGCGCTCCTACGTCTCTGATCCCAGCAGGATACTACGCACTTGATTCCCTTAGATGATCTCACCCACAACTAAGAGTTGCTACGACCCAAAGTCGAAGACTTTAATAAACAAATCTGTATCACACAGAAAAGTCTACGGTAATAGATAAATCTGTCTCCCACAGAAATACATACGAGTTTTTGTTCCGTCTTTTGAAAAATCAAGGTGAAAGGAACCAATTGATAAACCAAACTTATATTCCCGAAGAACAGCTTAGTATTATCAATCACCTCACAATAATCTAAATTGTATGATGGCGAAACTAGATATTGTGGATAACAAACGATGAGTCGAAGATGTTTATGACTACTTTTGTATCTTGCCTATCGGAAAAATCAATCTCAAGTCAATCCTTACGATTGTACTTGGTACGATAGAAACATCAAGATCAGATCACACAACTACGAGAAAGTAGTATCGGTCTGGCTTCACAATCCCAATGAAGTCTTCAAGTCGTTAACCTATAGGGTCTCGGTAGAAACCTAAGGTTAAAGGAGAATCGACTCTAGCTAATACAACTAGTATCACACAGGAGGTGTGGGGATTAGGTTTCCCAGTTGCTAGAGTTCTCCCTTATATAGTCTTCAAATCAGGGTTTGCAATCAATGTTAGCTTAGTAACAAAGCATTCAATATTCTCCGTTAGATGAAAATTTAATTATATTCAAGCTAATATCTTTCAACCATTAGATCGAAACTTAGCTTGTACACAAAAATGAAATGCACGTTTATCTAGGTTTGTGTAACCGTGCCCAAACATGTACATCTAGTTGGTTCAACAGTAGTTAACCAAATGGTTAGCCATAAGAGCACTTTCATATCAACCATATTTTTCTTTACCACAACTAGTTCAAATGACTCAAATAAACTAGTTAGAGAGTTATTCAATTACTTAGATCTTTATAATAGACACGATTGAAACAAAAACGATTTGATTCACTCGAATCGATTCATGAACTTTATAGCCACGGTTTGCAAACTTGCATTCCTTAGTTTATATAAGTTTAAGTTCACGAATAATCGTGTTTAGAAAATAACCAACTTAAGTACGCGAACTGCTACGCAGACTTAAGTACCCGGAATTAAGTTTGTAAATAGTTCACAAACTCCAGCAGATTTTCTCGGGAAGAGAACCTCCGACACTACGCTGACTGGGTACGCGGACTGGGTTCGCGGACTCTGTTCCGGTTTTCCTGATCAACAAAGTACGCATACTTTGGTTCAAGAAATAAGGACTTATACATGTATGAGTTATCACACAATGCTTATATCCAACAATGGTTATATAATCTAAACTCTCATTTCAATTATTGAAATATTCTTAGAGGACGTTATATAGTTGTTGTTCATAAACCGTTTTTCGTCAAAGCCATTTTCAAGTGATTGAAACTTAACATGACTTTCGTCACTAGTAAAGATGAACTTGGCCAAAGCGAAAGCTTACCAACACATATTTCGAGAAATAGATAAGCGAGATAAACTCGGCTCGAAATAGCAAATGTGTATAATCAAAGTCTATATATCAAAACGACTTTTGTCTCAAGATAGGAGATAGAGTAGAAAGAGTTTTGAGTGATAGATAAGTTCAAGTCTCCACATACCTTTTAGTCGATGAAGTTCCACCAATTCCTTGAGTAGTTCTTCGTCTTTGTATGATGATCGCCATGGAGTCTTGAGCACAACTACACTTTCTATCCTAGTCCGAGACTTAGCTAATAGTAGACTAGAAATCAAGACTTATAGTTTTGATCACTAACATTGACAAACATGTTTGAGATAGCAACGCATACGAGTTCGACCGAGCAATGCTCTAACAGCTACAACAGTGAGAACGATTAAGAAAGTAATACGGTCAGGTTTAATATTCTCTTGCAACATCAGATCAAAGACTTTTAGTGCCTGAAGTCCGTGACCATGTTGTCCAAGAGTTGTTATCATGAATTCCAAGAAACAAAGTCAATGTAAGGCATCGTATGAAAAACTACATGGGATGCTTCAACAACCCCACATCTTTCATACATTGTTATCAATGCATTTCTGTTGAGAGGCTTGAATTGAACCCTAACTGAATAAGCTGAGCATGGAGCTGCCACCCATGTTCCAATGCTCCAAGAGATGCACATGCGGTTATTGCACCTGCAAACGAAAAAGATACGTATACATAAAGACTATATATTGAGCGTATAAATTTATCTCTTACATCTATATGTCCTTTGGGTTCAATTATATAGCTCCAGATTCAATGATATTGCATTTTCTCTTAATCACAAAGGGGTGGGCTCAGTTATAACCTTTACTAGTTCTTATACGGTCTTGGTTCATTTTTTAAAAGCCTGTCGTTGTTCCTCTATTATTATAGTGAAATTTTTTAAGCCCCCAAACACACAAATGTATGCACACCTGCGAACGAGTAATCACAGGGAGCAAGGCCCTCGGTTCTCATTCGGTCGAACAGCTTCAGCGCATCTTCTCCATACCCATTATGTGCAAATCCCGAAATCATCACCATCCATGTTAGAAGATCCTTTTCTGGCATAGCATTGAACACATTTTTAGCACCATCAATTCGTCCAATGCTAACATAACCCGATAAAATTGCATTCCACGAGACATGGTCCTTCTCCAACATACTATCAAAAATTTGACGAGCCTGGTCGACTTTCCCACATTTACATTATAATGTAACCAAAGCCTTTAACATGAAACCATGTTGAACATAACCTGAAATCATCGCATTATATGTAACCTGTAATTTTTCATTCATCCCATCAAAAATCTCCCTTGCAGATTCAATCTCTCCATTCCTAACATAACCAGTGATCATATTCATCCATGACAGTTCATCTCTCTTCTCCATTTGATCAAACAATTTCCTAGCATCACTCATTGGAGATAACAACGAAAATCTACATTTCACATACAGAGAAATTAATGCATTTAAAACTAAAACGAATAAATCTGATCCCGCTTTGACTACATTACAATATAGCTGTTTATACTCTTTTTCATCATGAGCTACAAGCGCTGCCGCACTTAGAAGACTAGCAAACGTTAAATTATCCGGTTTAAACCCATATTTTCTCATCTCATTAAAAAGTTTGACTGCATTATAACCGTCATTATTATGTGAAAACCCAGTAATCATTGTATTATAAGATACCGTATCACGAATACTTAAAGTGGCTTCATCAAATATATACTTAGCAAAGCTTATATTTACTAACTCAGAGTAAGCCGATATTAGAGTTGTTCTTGAGACAATATCTGGTTTAGGAATTTTATTGAACAAATAACGCGGATACACAATGTTATTTGATTTGCAGTAAATATCGATCAGACGATTGAGAATGTGGCCTCGTAGCTTGAAACTAGAGGTGATTATGTTCGCATGAACTGATTGGGAAAGAGAATGAGATATGGGATTATGGGTACAACAGAACTGTAATTGTGCTGCGTACTGGTTTGCGATGGCACGGACATCTGTTTGGTGGAGAAGTATAGAAAGAGGCGGTGACGATGATGTTATGGTGACGAAGATTGTCTAGTATCATGATTCTATAATGGTTCAAAATCTTTTTAGATGAAGAAAACTAAAGCGGAAAATATCGTTTGGTCCTTTTTTAGGTGGTCCCAAGTCTGTTTGGTCCTTTCAGAAATCACATTTTCCATTTGATTCTTAATTATTTAAAAATATTAAATGGACCAAAGTACCTTTCCGTGTTAATTCCTACTTATTTTTTGTGGCAGTTCATTCTGTCTGATGAACTTCGGAAGTTCATTCCTTCAAATGAACATCTAATAGAACCAAACTAAATTTCCTACTTTTTTTTTTTGTAACAGTTCATTCTGTCTGATGAACTCCGGAGTTCATTCCTTCAAATGAATACCTAATAAAACCAAACCAAATTTTCTACTTATTTTTTGTAGCAGTTCATTCTGTCTTAGGAACTCCAGAGTTCATTCCTTCAAATGAACACCTCTTAAAACCTATATGGAAACAGAGTTCATTCTTCAAATGAACACCTGATAGAACCTATAAGAAAACAGAGTTCATTCGACAAAATGAACACCTATCAAAAAATAACTATTTCAAACCTAGAAATGAGTTCATTCTTTACATAAACACACACACAAAAAAAAACAGATTTCATTTTTTACATGAACATACAAAAAATCAGAGTTCATCTTCAACACGAGTTTACATGAACACCTAGTAATTCAGGATCTAGAAACAGAGTTCATTCTTTACATGAACACACAAAAAAAAAATCCATAAAAATCAAAGTTCATCTTCATCAAACACAAGTTCATCTTCAAGACGAGTTCATTCTGTTTGATGAACTTCGTCGTCTTCATCATTCTTCATCTTCAACAGCAACAAAGTTCATCTTCATCTTCATCATCTTCATCTTCAACACTAGGAGCAACAGAGTTCATCTTCATATTCAACAGCAACACGAACAACAAACAGAGTTCATCTTCGTCTTCATCTTCAACAACAACACGAACACCAACAGCAGCAGATCCAAAAATCAAGAACAGAAGATCCAATGTGATGATGAAGAAAAAGAAAAAGATGAAGAAATCAAAGGATTTTAAGGTTCTTTTGTAGATCCGAAACTTACCCAAGCATGTGAAGATAATAAAGGTTCATCATCATCATAAATAACAGCAGAATCTTTAACATCACCGTCTTCATCATCAAAACATCACCAAACATCAAAAAAAAAAAACACAAAACTTCATCGTATTCATCATCATCATCTTCCATCTCTTCATCACTAGCAGATAAAATAATTGAGAGAAGAGAGAATCGTCGATCCTCATATTCATCTTCTTCATCACTAGAAGAAAAAAAATGGAAAAAAGAGAGAAAATGAGAGAAACTAGATCTGAAACTAAGAAGAGAGAGAAAGTGAATCTGAAAAATAAGATATTTTTTTAGGTTTTTTCTATAAATATGGTCGCAAAAGGATATTTATGTCTCTACCAAATGATAATTACATCATGCATGACGTCATCCGAGGACCAAACTATAATTTCTAGGACCAAATAGTAACATATATTTTGAAAATGGACCAAACAAACAGTTGACTAGGTCAACTAGACCAAACTCTCTCTAATATATTATTCCTATGACCTATTGGTATTTCATACAATACTAAAATCCCCAATCGCTGGAAACAGGCAAAGGGGCCAAGGGCCTTATATATATGGGCGGAACCGAGAAGCATGAACGGAAACCAATTGGGGAGATTTCAGTTCAGTGTTATTTTAGGTGGTTTCAAGTCAGTTTGGTCTATCAATAAATATAAAGTTTAGTTTATCATGTTTTCTTTCTTATGTTCTCTCTTCTTCACGTGATATACATTTTTATTATTTTCTTTTTCTTTATTTTCTCTCTATTAAAATAAAACTGCATATTTCAAAGTATAAGTCGAAAATTAATTTTTTTTATATAATTGGAAAGGTCTTAACGAGATATACGGAACTAGTACTCATTATGTTACGTATCGAAACTTTACTATATTTTTTCGGTATAATGGCAGTTCATATCCGAAAATGAACATTATTTTAGAGCATGGTAGTTTATTCCAATTCTAACAGTTAATGAACTCGTATATGATAGTTATTGTAGTTTATTTAGCAAAACGACCTCGT
The DNA here is from genome assembly GCF_003573695.1 of Papaver somniferum. Classification (NCBI taxonomy): domain Eukaryota; kingdom Viridiplantae; phylum Streptophyta; class Magnoliopsida; order Ranunculales; family Papaveraceae; genus Papaver; species Papaver somniferum. The sequence continues at coordinate 172,536,328 of NC_039359.1, read as the reverse complement.
AATAGTAGTTCATTATTGTAGTTCACATTGTAAAACGACTTCATGATAGGTGTTCATATCATATAATGAACACATAATGATAGTTCATATAATCATATTATAGGAATGGTAATTCATTTCGTAAAATGAACTAGTAATGATAGTTAACTATGGTAGTTCATATTGCAGAATGAATTTGTACTAGATGTTCATTTTGGTGTTCACATTGTAGAATGAACTCGTGATAGGTGTTCATATTGTAGAATGAACCTCTAATGGTTTTTCATATGTAGAATGAACTCGTAATAGTAGTTCATTATACCAGTTCATTTTGTAGAATGAACTCATATGTTAGTTCATCCAAGGAGTTCATTTTGTTGAATAAACTCGTTGTTCATTTTGTACAGTGAACTATAGCTAGTATGGTAGTTAATTCAAGTAGTTCATTTTGTAAAATGAACTGATAGATAGCTCATTTTATAGTTGATTTTTAACTAAAGAATAAGGTAAAAATTAAAAGCTTCGATATATAGAAACAATTGCACTCGTTGGAAAGGTCTCGTCGAGGGCTTTCCGGATATATTAAAAAATTATTACTTTTGATTCAAAAAATATTTAAATTTTAAGTTTTTTTATTTATATTTATGAAGAGGGGGCAAAATTGGTATTCCTGCCACTTTTTTAAAATACCATGACGTCATCTACGTGGATAACATTTATCCTAATAAATTTTTCTGACCAAACAATAAATTCTTCTGACTAAACTCAAAATATATTTTGAAAAAGGACCTTATAGCAATTAGACCGAGTCAACAGGACCAAACTAACACATATATTCTAATATTAGGGCTATTTGATAGTTTCTACAATATAGAGGCAAATTAAGCTATATCACCTAGCGGAATATAGCTCGCTTGTACTCTAAGAGCAATTCCTATGGAATAACAAACTTAGAGTTTGTTCATTTTGCTCCCACTATGGAATGAACAAACATGAAAAATGGATGTTCAAATCAAAAAATCTGTTGCTTTGAACATTGAATCGGACCACCCAGCGCGCCCTTAAGAGAAGGACGCGCGTTCTAGCTGATAAAGCTGGCGTTGGAAGCACCAACGCGCGACCATGCCAAAAACGCCAGTGACTTTCTCATTGACGCCCGCGACTTTGGGATTAACGGCAAGTACAATCCCTGATTATTTTACTATTTTTTAATCTTATTTTATCTCACTTTATCCTATTGTATCTCACTTCATCCTATTTTATCTCACTTCATCTTATTTTATCTCACTTAAATATTATATTTTATTTTTCATCTTTATCTTACAAAATATTTTATATTAAAAAGAAATACTAGTGGGGCCCTAGAAAACCAAATCTTTTCATTTTGCCCTGCTTTACCATAGTGGAGAAACACGTTTGGCCATCCACGTGGCATAACAAAATTTTGAGCTGATACCATAGGAATGGCTCTAAGTGGTTAGGATACTCTCAAGAGACCTCGCTCGGGTTCTAGTCCTGGCAGCGTTGTTGTTTTCTTTTATTTATACTCCAAAATTTTACTAATCATTTTATATCCTTATTTAATGATATATGTCAGCTTTTATAGGGATAAAATTATGATTTTAACTATTTTAGATTTTTTTTTCTGACAGAAAAGGGCAAATTCAATTAAAAAATAAACTCTTATAGAAATGATGAGAGGTTAAGAGATACAAAGAAAAGACAACAAAAGAGAGTTAATTGCCGCTCACAATTACATCCTGTTACAAATTAAAGTGCTTGAGGAGTAACCACTAAATAGCTTTGTATGCACTGACCAATTGAACAAAGTGCATTTGACTGAAACTAATAACGGATCTGCATTTCTTCTTGCATTTCTATAGAGTCTGTTGCTGCGTTCCACCCCATATAGTCCACTAGATGGCAAGGGGGAGCTGCCCCCAAATTTTTTTGATGATGTTTGTGCTATTTTTGTTGGACCACTCCCACAAATTAGTTTGAACATCCTCTACAAAGACCCAATCTGCTCCAAAAATGTCAGGAAATTATGCCGAACCTTGTTCCCGAGCAATGCAGGAAAAGATGATTATTAGATTCTTATTCCGAATGACACAACAAGCACTCACTATTAGCTACTTTACCAGCTTTCTGTAAGAAATCTAAAGGAGGTGCACTTGTTTAGCAAAGAGTCCAAGCAAGAAAGGAAACTTTCAATGGTATTTTTGGGTACCACGGTTGTTTGTGTGGGAAACGTACGTAAAAAACCACCTAAATCCAAAGTAGAATAGCAGTTTGTGACTGTAAACTCAGGCCCAAAATTTCATTTTCACCTATCTTCTTCTTCTTCAGAACTAAGAATGGTGCATAAATGTCCCTTAAGAGATGCAACAGAGTTGCAACTTCACCCCACTTCTGTTTCATTAAGCACCTTTTGAAGTTGAAATTTAGAAATATTATTTTATTTCACTTCAACTACAAAACATGCTGAAGTCATGAGTGACATTCATCCGGAATGAAACAAGTATCTTAATCTCACTCAACAATGTTTAAAAAAGATACATGCAGATCAACCACGAAACTTCACATCTTTAATGTTGTTTAAGATTAGATTCAGCCCATGGTAGAGTTGTAGATTTTTATTTAAATTACATTGATCAAATTAAGGATAACAACGATTGTTTTGTCTATGATTATAGTAATGCTAATTAAGACTTCATAATCTTCAAAGCAGATATTTGATCTCCCTCAATCACAAGCATATAGATTTGAGGATAACAACCAAGTAAGATTGCAAGAATATGATTCGGTTACATATTCCATTCATGAATTCCAAGATGAAGACCGTAATCTTCAACCTCACACCGTACTTACATCGTCCTGGTGTCAATGATGGAGATCCCATCCAACCCCATATCGTACTTGCATCGTCCTAGTGGCAATGATGGAGCTCTGTTAGAGAAAAGGACTTAAGATATTCTTGGTCTTGTTTCTCTGTTGTATTCACTTTTTCATATTCCCGTTAGTTTTATTTTTGTAATTACTTGTAACTCAAGAGATGTATCATATATAAATATATTGTTCCTCCTTTGGTTTTCTCATTATCGAGAAACCAAGCATTCACTGAATTATGTCTTGGTACCATCTTGGTCGACCTATCATTAGGACCTGATTAGGGATTTCATATTAATCTTTTTATTTTCTTTCATTCTTCAACCGAATCCACCCTTTCTTCATCAACTTTTTCAACAACTTCCACTCGTTCTCCTAGCATCATGGTTTTTCTATATTTTTTACAAGTGTCGTTTGAGAGGTTACGTGGTGCTATCAGAAAAATACTTGCTGGACACAACTTTTTGTTATGGAAGGCTCAATTTACTTCTTATTTGCAGGTTTATGATTTGGAAAAGTTTATTGATGGCACTTTCCAGTGTCTATCGTCTCTTGATAACGGATCTCCTAATATGTTATTTACATCTTGTCAATGCACAAATAAACTTTTACTTGGGTGGATCATGTCTTCTCTTACTTCCCCAATTTTTTCCAAAGTCAAGGCTTGTGAAACATTTCATTCCACCTGGACGAAACTAGATGACATTTTTGCATCCAGGACTAATGCATATCTTATACATACACTACAAGAAAAGTTGGATTAAACGACCAGGCATTTTTGGTTGGAAAAGCCCATATTGAGTCGCTCTACCCTTAAAGCGACTTAATTTGTCTCTCGCTCTCGAGTTGCAAAAGGTGGGATTTCTACAAGTCTAGAGCAGCTAGGCAATCGCTTTAGTAATCAAGCAACTATCATGTAGCGAATTTTTTCTTACTTGCTTCATGGCTAAACCGACCACCCTAGAGCAAGCAAAATAGTGATCGCTTTAAAGCTAGACCAACCAAAATACAGCAAGTAAAACGTTGATCACTTTATAGATAGACCAACCATAATAGAGCAAGTGAAATACCTGAAGTTGGTTGCTTACATTTTTGAGCTACCAAGTGTTTTGCCCTGAAGTTGGTTGCTTGCGTTTTTGAGCTACCGAAGTTGGTTGCTTACATTTTTGAGCTACTACACTTTTTGCCATAAAGTTGGTTGCTTGCATTTTTGAGCTATCAAACTTTTTTCCCGCTACATCTGTTGTTCTGGTGCCGAAAGTATCTGGCCTATTTCTATTTAGATAATCCTAAATTGAAATTACAATTAAAATTGATACTAAAACAAATTATGAACCAAATTAAAAACTGAATCATATTTTATTATATCACATAGATCAATTTACATCATTTCTTAAAAAAAAGACAATCTTTAGAGGAACAAAAAGATCAAAAATACAAACTAATCATTTCTTTAAAAAATGCTGATTACAATTTCCTTAATTTTGAAACTAAAGATGAAAACTCCTTCGACTTTGTAGCACCAAGCTCATAATAAGAGCCATCATACTTGTGTTTAAGTTCCTATATGATCATTCATCATTCAAGTGTAAAGAAACCAGCAAATCCTGAATCTCCATAACTTGTAGTCTGCTTTTTGCCACAATGTTACTAATTCAGATTATACAAAACACGAACATGTCAAATCAAAGATAATGATATTCATAATATAAATTTTAGAAATGATCTAATGAAGAATGTCATTATTAGCCAGGAACATCTGAAACAAAGGACATGATTGGGACATACTTTCGGTATTCCGATGGAGGCACTAGTTTCCTCAATAACGAGACCATCACAATGGTGGATGTTAGGTTGCCAAGGACTGAGCTTAGAAAGAAAGTGACAATTCCAACCTGGAATGTACAGCAAGAACCCATGGTGTTATCACAACAACGTCATGCATTTCAATCACATGAAGATATCAAAAAGCATCTAACGTATACTTACATCAAGAATATATTTTCATGACTATACTCTTAGGCAAATCTATATCTAATGTACTTCAATATTTCAGCTTAGACATGGATGGGATAATCGGAAGCCACCAGAACTTCATAGCATGAGCCATCAAAAAATGGCAGTGATTCTCTGTCCTTGCAGATTTTTAGAATGAAAAACAATATACATGTTTCTGTTGAGAATGCATTTTACAATAGTGTGAACAAACACTTCAAGGATTAGTTTGGCTGTATAATACATATGTAGGCATCTGACAGTAAAAAGTGCATAACACCTTACTTATATGCTTTTGGAGCAAATGGCTCAATAAAAACAACAGAGGTAACACCAATACACCATGTCATAATATGGAAATGGAATCAGAAGAATCAGTCAATGAGGAGTAGCGACCACTCACCACCCAAAGAAGAGTCCGCGGCTTCCGAGTAGTTATATTATCAGTAACCAGTTTAAATCCTTGATGAGCATCAACTATCTCTACTATGGTCATTGCACCAAGCAAAAAAAAAAAACTATTTCACTAACTTCTGCACATGTATGACTGAGCTCATTCACAGCTATATCAGTCGAGGGAGCCTGTACCAGAAAAGACAACAAATTGTCACAACCAAACAAATAAGAACTTAATAGGGGAAAGAAACAAACATGAAAACCTCCAGATAAGAGAGGTTAGAAATGAAAGGAGCAGCTGATTATTTCGAAAAAGAAAATAGCCAGTATCATGTTTCTATATACTTTTCCCATTAAGCTGAAATCTCAAGAAATTGAAATGAATCTTACCCCGATGCTTCTGATAACCAATTAACTAACTGCCATCAATAATCCAACTCCACTTTTATTGAATGCTAAAGATTCCTCAAAGATAATCCCTGCATATCCTAATCCGAATACCAATGCCATGGCTATGTCCTGTACCATGATACAACTTCCAGTTAAACCAGTGTCAGCAAGTTCTTTTGCATGTCTAGGCACTTCAATGGAGATAAACAACGAACAGTGTTAAAGAGAAACTTAACCTATATGGCTATATGCAATGGTTCTACTCATAAGAAATCAAAGAAAGCACAATTTAAATGACGATTCAGGCAAACAAAACATGGGGATGGACCTGACTGGCAGCAACCCATGAGTGATTAATTGCCACAGCCCCAGCCGCAGCTGCTCCAACGAGTTTCTTGAGAAAACATTCAACAAGGCCATTTCCAAAAAAGAAAGATAATACTCGGTAAAAAAAAAATTACCTGAACTCCATCAATTTCACATCGATCTCCAACATCAAATGGGTGCATGACAAACAAAAATATGATTGATTCGAACATCGTCTTGCAAATATTACCAAATAGAACTAATTTGCCCTGTTCCTGCAATTAACCACTTGCATAAATTAGCAAACCAACACAAGGTAATTGAGAAAATGTAAGAAGTCAAGTGACTTAAATTTCAACTCGCCATAATTGCAATAACACTTCTACCTGGCAGAGAATAGTGCAAGGGATCACCTCGCCAAGACTTTGTGATAATCCCGTTCTAGCTCATCCCAATGTAAACACTATGAAAGAAACAAAAATGAATAAGTGACTACGAATGAAAGACTAAACCATATTCAATTCACCAAAACTTTAACAACTTTACCCCCATCTCCCATGCTAACAATACAGAGAAAGACCTACTATAATCAACCATATTATCAAAGGCTACAATAATCCAACTATATTATCAAAGAACTTCCTTCAAGTTACTGAATGAATCACACCATAAATCACTTCAAAATAATTATTTCTCAGAGGAATATTAACAAACACATAATAAGCATGGAACAAAATGTTTATCAAACAATCAAAATGAGATGCTTAAAGCCTCAGACAAGTATTACCAAACAAAAAACCCCTCTAGAATCCTAATTACATCTGAAACTACATTTTCATAATATGGGATCCCATAAAAAGCCGCACAATCAATTCCATCTACAGTTCAGTTAAAATCTTCATCTCCAATTTCTTGTTCAAACCCTAAATGTAATTCACCATCCATCTTGATTTCTAGCAGCAGCAACACCAATTCCACAAATCGAACCCATGATTAAGAAACTTTAATCAGAGATGGAAGAGATAATGAATTTTCTGTTATTGATTCGATGTTCAGGGATGGAGAGATATGATTCTTATGGCTAGGTTAGATGTTGAATGAAGAATTGAAAGGGGTTCTGAGATTGAATCGGTGAAAGAAGAAATCAGTAGCAGATTACGAATTGAAAACGGGTTTCGTTTGATTTAGGGTTTGTAGAAGGTGGATCTGAGGTATTCAATTGATGAGTTTCTGTGACTGAGGTTGTGATGATTTTCACCAGAAATTGCAGATGAGAATTAAGATGGGTCGATTCTATCAAGAAATGGAGATGAATAAGAGGGATTGAGAGAAGAGCAGCGGTGGTGATGCAGCGCCGACGGTGTGCTTCGGAGGAGAGGAAGAAAGAAAGAGAGAACCAAAAGGAATTAGAGTTCGAGTAGTTGATGATACAACCAAAATGAAAACTAAAATTATCGACGGACCACATTTCGTTTGATCCACTCATACGGATCAAGAAAAAGATCTTGACGGTTGATATTATATTTGGGATGTTCATGCGGATTGAAAAGTAAGCGTTTTTCTGTTTGTGCTAATACGAACTCATGTATCCGGTTTTGTTATCAACATTTGACACGAAAAAAAATCCAAAAAAAATATTAATAAATTTAGGACATTGTTATCGACATTATGATATAAAAAAATCCAAAAAATACATAAGAATGAATCGGGAAAATGAAAAATAAAATCGATAATTAGTGTGTTTCTTTGTGTTTTTGTGCTTTCTTTTTGTGTTTCCGGTTTGAATTTCGACTAGCCGCATAGGTCATGAAGTAATTTCTACTAGTCATATAGGTCATGAAGTAATTTCTACTACTCATTATAGATAAATATGAAGATCAGTATGGATTTGAACTTCAAATTTGGTATAACGGCATAGAAACTATGAACCACGCAGCTCCGGGAGGGTTCTGGCTTCAAACTTAGCATGATACATCATATTTATCGATAAATATGAAGCTCAGTGTCGATTCGAACTTCAAATTCGGTATAACGACAACGAAACTATGAACAACGAAGCTTCAGGAGGGTTCTGAATTCAAACTTAGCATGATACATCATCAAAATCGATAAATATGAAGCTCAATGCCAACTCGAACTTCAAATTCGGTATAACGACAACGAAACTATGAACCAAGAAGCTCTAGGAGGGTTCTGACTTCAAACTTAGAAGGATACATCATCAAAATAGATAAATATGAATCTCAATGTCGATTCGTACTTTAAATGTGGTAAAATGGCATACAAACTATGAACCACGAAGCTTCATAAGAGTTCTGACTTGAAACTTAGCATGATACATCATCGATATCATTAAATATGAAGCTCAATGTCCATTCGAACTTCAAATTCGGTATAACACACTATCACTACTTGAACCAGCTTTGTCATTCAAAATAGATTCCTGATTATAAATTTGACCGGCCTTGTTATCCGAAACCTACTGTTTGGTTTATACAAGTGCATCTCAATCGATCGACCTTAGTCAATTTCGCCACATAGTTATCTATCAAATAAACCGAATGTTCGTGGCTTCACTTAATTTCACTTGTTATTTGTCAATCTTACCCAATGTCAATCGGCCTCACTCATATTTTCCCAAAAATCATAAGGTTCATTTTAATTGAATGTTCAACGACCTTAATTAATTAAAGACATTATTCATCAATCTTGTCCAATATTACTGGATCTCACTCAATTTTTCTTAGATTCCATGAGTTTATATGATTATCGATCAAATAAATTAAATTTCCTTCGCTTTGACTTAATTTAACTTGTTATCCATCAATCTTACCTAATATCGTTGGACCTCACTCAGTTTCTGTTAAATAGATTGGTTTATCTAGTTATCCATTATTTTAACTGAATGTCCATCGACCTTTGTGTATTTCACCCTTTATCTATGAATGTTATCCAATTCGCTCGACCTTACTCAATTTCTCTTACATAAATTGGTTTATCCAGTTATCCATTATTTTAACTGAATGTCCATCATTAGTTCACCGAGGATGGGAACTACTGACAGTAAATCGGGAAAATTGACCAAGTTCCACCGATTTTTTGAAAAAAAGGAATTAATGATATAATTTTTAAATTTTCAAGGTTTTGATAAAACACCTAAAACAATTTCATGTTGAATCATAGGAATCAGATTTTTTCGATTCTTTCTTTTTTCTGTCCCAAATTTTTTTTAATAACGCAATTAGGATATAAAGAGAATTTAAGATCATACAAAATTGTGCTAATTACAAAACGAACAAGGAATACGATTTTTCAAATTTATCTGGCCAATAGAAAGCCAAGAGCTAGGTAATGATTGGAAACAAATTCGGTAATTACCTTCGGTTTTCAATTAGATAGAATTTCGAGTATTGTATTAGAAATGGACAGAATGAACAAGTGAATTATTATCGTAGAAAATATGTAGAATATATATATTTTGGATTGAATACTACGAATGTGTATAAATCAATTGAATGAAAATGATTAGCAAAATGAGAAAGAATGGGAAACCCACCTCGTAAAATTACTATAGAACTTCTATTAGAAACCCACCTCGTAAAATTTCTACAAATCAAAATTAAACATCTCAATATCAAACATCAAACACTAGATTGGTGATCGCTTCCCTTTCCCATTATTAGAATCATCCACTTTCCTTTTCTGAATTGGTGGTCGCTATACCTTAGTTGCTGAGACAGGTTTTTAGCAGCCAAACATATTTTGAATTGCTGATACATGGTAGCTTGAAGTAAATATCTACTAACCTACTATTCCACTCGCTATGTAGTACTGGGAAAAAGGCTGGAGCAACCCACAAATTTAATTAGTAGCTACGATTTAATGGTGGCATGTTAATAGCAGCCAAAGTTTTTGGTAATTGCAAACATGGTTGCTTAACTATTAAAGCGACCAAAATTTTGAGAGCTTGCTAAGATTTTGGTCGCTTAAACCAAGTTTTCTTGTAGTGATATGAAAGATTCTCTTTCTTCGACTAAGAAGGGAAACTCAACTACGTCCGAGTATATATAGTCGGTTAAAAATATCGGTTAAAAATATCGTTGGTTCACTTACTGCTAATGGAATAGAAGCTTCTGATAGGGAATTTGGTCATTACGTCATTAAGGGTCTTGATTCTGCATATGAGTCAAGTGTTAGCTTTTTAATTACTACTATGGGTGTCATCACTTATGATGAGTTTGAAGCTACGTTACTATCTTATGATTTTTGTTTAACTGCACAAAATCATATTATTGCTTCTCAACCATAGGCTAATATTACCTCTACAAGTCGTGGTCGTGACGTTCCTCTTACACGAGACGAGAAGCCAGCTATCATTTACCAAATATGTGAGAATCCATATCGCAATGCCAGGGATTGCAGTAAAAAGATTAGATACGGTAACTTATCCTTCCCGAGATCAGCGTAAACCAATTAAGGATAATAATAACAAGGGTGCTAAGCTTTCCTCCAACACTAACTCATCTCCTCCTACTGCACATGCTACATATCATCACCAACCAAACTATACCTACGATTGGCTTGCTGACACTGGAGAGAACAGCCATATGACAAATAATCTTAAGAATTTGCAGACTCATCATGGGTATACAAGACCAGATCAAGTTCGCACCGCTGCTGGCTCTAACATGACAATATTTCATACTGGTAATGGTATCTTGTCAACTCCAACTCGTAAGTTCCTTCTTTCTAATGTCCTTCATGTTCCATATATTTCAAATAATCTTTTGTATGTCTCTCAATTCTGCCGAGATAATAATGCTCTATTTGAATTTCATGATAATGGTTGTGTTTTGAAGGAACATCGCACGGGGAAGGTATTACTTCTGGGAGCACTTAAGGAAGGTCTTTATACCCTTTCTCCTGCATTATCTATCTGTGCATATGTTGGAGAACACACATCTCTTCAAAATTGGCACCACCATTTAGGACATCCCATGCTCAAAACAGTGAAAGCAATTGTTTCAAAACATTATCTATTTGTATCCACTTCTAGTTTTTTTTATGTGTTAGTCGTGTTTAGCAAATAAGAGTCGTAAACTTCAATTTTATTCTAAATAAGAGTCTATGACAGTCCTTTAGATTTAATTGTTTTAGATGTTTGGGGTCCAGCTCCTATTTTATCTAATGAAGGTTTTCGGTATTACATAATTTTTGTTGACGTGTATAGTCGATTTAGTTGGATATATCCTATGCATATTAAATCAGATGTTGTGTCTATTTTTGAAATATTATATAAACATGTTCAGAATCTTTTTAGCCGGAAGATTAAAATCTTTCAATCAGACAATGGTACTGGATATCGTAAATTTACCAAAATTCTTGGATACAATGGCACCCGTCATCACTTTGCCTTTCCCTAAACATCTGCACAAAATGGTCTTGCTGAACGACGACATCGTCACATTGTTAAAACATGTCTTACACTTCTTTGAAACAGGTCTTACACTTCTAGGTCTTACACTTCTCTCAACGGCTTCAATTCCTTTTAGTTTATGGTATTATGCGTTTTTTACCGCCACCTTTCTTATGAATCGATTTCCTTCCATTCCCACTGGAACTTGCTCTTCATATGAGTTGCTGTTTTACAAGAGTCCAGATTATTTTTCTCTTCGAAATTTTGGGTGTCTCTATTTTCCTCATTTCGGGATTATCGGGCAAACAAACTAGAGTCTCGGTCTTCTCCATGTGTATTTCTAGGATATTGTGCAAATCTCAAGGATTATAAATGTTTCCATATTTCGTCGGTCGTGTTTACTGGTCACGTCATATTGTTTTTGGTGAATCTACCTTTCCTTTTGCAGCTGTACTCTCCGTACTAACCCCTCCATGGACGCCTCCACAGGTAATTTCTTATCCCTCTTTTGTATCTTCTCTGCTTACTTTACCCCATCTCTAATTCTGCTGCCTACTCTAATACGTTTCTATCTCTTACCATCCATGACCCCACCTCATATTCACTCCCAGTAACGCCACCTTCAAGTCCAATTTCTACCGCACCAGTACCAACAACGTCACCTCCTTCCACCTGCATGTCAGAATATACTCAATCCCATACATTGGGTACTGCTCCAATTCCCTTTGAATTACCTACATTTGATCCTCTTCGTGCACTTCTCCCTACTGTTCCTACAACACCTAGAACTGACTTACCAACTGTTCCTGATCCTCACCTTTCCACAATTACTTTTCCTACCCAATAGTTCACAATGATCATCCCATGATCACTAGGGGAAAAGACTGTATTATCCAGAAAAAGGTGTTGGCATCTAAACGTACAAAAATTATCGATTCTTTGTTTGAGCCTACTTGTTACTCACAGGCAAAGAATGATCCTAATTGACGCATATCAATGAATGAAGAGCATTACGCTCTTAAGAGTGGCACTTGGTCTTACGTTGCGAGGACTCATAATATGAATTTGGTAGGTTGCAAGTGGGTGTTTCGTATAAAATGACGTGCTGTTGAGCAGTATAAAGTGCGTCTTGTGGCTAAAGGTTTTAACCAGCAAGAAAGTATCAACTATGGAGAAACGTTTATCCCGGTTATTAAACCATGCACTATTCGGGTTGTTCTAACTTTTAGCACTTTCATATTCTTGGAAAAATATTCAAAATGCTTTTCTCAATGGTTTTCTTACCGAGGAAATTTATACGAAACAGACTCCTGGATACACTGATCCTAAATTTTCGGATCATGTTTGTGGGTTACATAAATCCTTATATGGACTAAAACAAGCACTCATGGCTGCTGCCATTGCGCGTAATCATGAGGGGATATGCTGTGGAGCTAGCACAAGATTAGGATTATCTGATAAACCAGTGGTGGTTGAAGCAAATGATTTTTTACTCGCCGTAGAACTCGCTACGTGGCTTGGATTTGATGATGTTATCATAGAAGGGGACTGTCAAGTGACGAAAGTCTTGCAAGGAGAAATGTACTCTTTCCCCCGGAGAATTTGGAGATTCATTGATAGCATCAAGGCACGAGGCAAGGTCAATTAACAAGGTGGAGTTCAATTTCGTACCTAAAAGGGCAAACAATACTGCTCACTCTCTTGCTGCCTATGCCCTATCTAATAACGTCCAATCTAAGTGGACTTCAAATCAAATTCCTGGAAATGTTGTTTCCAGTGTCGGTATTGTGACCTTCTAATGGTCCTATTTTCATTTTTCTGTACCAAAAAAGAAAAAAAAAATATATATTTTTCTTCAAAAATTTGGATTTGTTATTTCTCGGGCAGATTCCTCCTTGTTTACGTGTCTTGCATTACTTGCTTGTCTATGTTGACGATATTATCTTAACATGCTCCAATTTAGGATGCTTGCAAAATTTGATTTTCATAAAGAATTTGCTCTAAAAGATCTTGGTGATCTTTCATTCTTCCTTGGTGTTGAAGTCACACGGACTCCTGCTGGCTTGTTTGTCTCTTAACGACGCTACATTGGAGACTTATTAGAGCGTGCTAATATGCAAGGCGCAAAGCGTGTGAGTAACCCTTTTACAACTTCTACTGAATTCTCGTTGGCGGTTTACAATATTTGTTGATCACACGCCCAGAGCTTGTATTCTCGGTCAACAAAGTTTGCCAATTTACGCATAACCCTACGGATAAGCATTTATATCTCGTCGAGCGAATTCTGCGTTATCTACAAGGTACTTCCAGTGATGGTATTACTCCTCGTGGTTCTCCTACATTGAAGCTAAACTTTTAGGCATATACGGATGCCGACTAGGCTGGTGACCAAACTGATAGACGATCTACGAGCGGCTACTGTGCTTTCTTAGGATCGAATATTATTTGTTGGAGTGCTCGGAAACACAAATTGGTTTCAAAATCAAGTACTGAAGTTGAATATAGAGGTCTTGCAATTGCCACTGCCGAAATCATGTGGATTGAATCCCTGCTGAAAGAACTCTAGGCTCCAGTATGCATTCCACCAATTTTATGGTGTGATAATCTTGGTGCTACTTATCTGACTATGAACCCTGTCTTTCATGGTCGTACAAAACATATACCATTTTGTGGGAGAACGGGTTCAACGAGGCCAGTTAGATGTCAGATTTGTATATTCTCAAGACCAAATTGCTTATGTCTTTACTAAGCATACACCGACACAACGTTTCACTTCTCTTCGCTCTAAGCTTACTTCTCTGACCACCCGCTTTGATCGAAGGGGAGTGTTAGAGAAAAGGAAACTTAAGCTATTTTTGGTCTTGTTTCCCTGTTGTATTCACTCTTTCCTATTCCAGATAGTTTTACTTTTGTAATTACTTGTATAATTTAAGAGATGTATCATATATAAATAAACTGTTCCTCCTTTGTTATTCTCATCGTCCAGAAACCAAGAGGAAGCATTATGTTGTGCTTTTGCTCCAAACTCAACGCATGAAGGTTGCAAAACACAAGAATGCATGACCAGCAACCACGGATTAGTAAAAAATGATCGTCTTTGTTTATGCAGGAAGGTGAGATTGGAAATCTAAATGTAGTAGTGTGTTTCCATCTAGTAATATTCTTATGCACCTTAGATTATGAAATATCATTGAATTAGAAATCAAATACAACAACAAAAGTGAACATGAAAGCAGAAAACTATCTGAATGTTGAAATCTCTTTTAGTTGTAGGTTGGCTTTGTATATACCTTACTTACTACACATTTATCAAGTCTCAACTAGAGGACTTGCGCAAGGAGAGATCGGATAAACCGGAGACGAGACTGGCGAGTGTTTCTTCTTCATTGAGAGAATCATCAAGAGACACAGTTGCATCTTCAACACAACTACCTGCAAGGGCTTTTCTCAACTCTTGAACAAGTTCGTCTTCCTCTGTCAATGTATTCAAATCCCAAACCTTAAAAATATTTTCTGAGGGAGACTCTATCTCATCCTCTGAATCCACATCCGCTGCAACATCTGTATCGTCCAGATCCCGGTAGCTTGAAAAAAATCCTTTTCGCGAGTTATCTCGAAATGGTGCAGCTTCTATCTTTTTCATAATGGAAACCATGTCATCGTCATCTGTTATTCCTAGTAACTCTTCAATTTTTGCCCTTTCATTGCTGGGAACATAACCATCCTCAATTCTACCGAGAAACTTAGCCGTCCCTAAGTCTTCATACTCTTCATTCATTGGATCGCTGTTGTCATAAACTTCTACAGTTTCAGAAACTGGGGCGTTTTGTGAAGTTGTTTGGAGGCTGACAATGTCTATTAACACATCCTTTATAGCATCCCAGCTATCTTCTGATAATTCAGCATCATTGAGCAGGCAAGAATCAACCCAGGCTGCATCTTCTGGTGATAGCACATCCTCACGGTCCTCACCCTGTTCAGCCTCCTCAGTGTTTGAAACAAGAGAAGAAACAAACCCTTGCCAGACATCACCTTCTACTGCCATGTCTAGAAAACCTTTAATATCAATGATAGAGAGAAATACAGAGTGGTGGACGTTAGAGAGGAAATATTTCATAAACTGCAAGTAAATTCCAACTGCGAACAAACAGATATGTTGATCAGAATAAGCAGAGCCTGTTAAGTACTAAGTGACATGGATGTTAGAACAGGTCTTGTACCAAAAGATTCGACAATCCAACAAATAGAAAACTCATACAGACGCTATGAACCTCTCCCATCCAATGTAGCCCATCGGTTGCAGGTTAAAATGTTGAATTCACATCAACATTACCACTTTCATGTTTTTTTTTATTGATTTACCACTTCTACGTCTCATTTAGCTGTTTCTATCAATGTGGCCAGGCAAACTTTGTGATAGTGTCCAAGAGTGTTACACATCTTACCCTAACGGACAGCTATGAGCAAGAACTAATGTGATTATCAATGCTTAACCACGAGAATGGATGAGTATAATTTGAAGCATAAGTGTCGTTCCTGATACAAACATAATGTTCCGCTAGTAAAGCGCCCAAATCCAGAAAAGAATACTTTATAATAAGCCATGTTACTTCAGACGAAATCTGGATAAAAAAAAGACCCTAATCCAACAGCAAGATATAGTTTTTGCAGTTCACAAGATATAGGATAAGTCGCTACTTCTAATACAATCTCGAATTCAAAGAAAAATCTTTTTAAAGCTCAAAGATCAATTTCTACCGAGCAAAAGGGACTTAATCTCTTCTAAACAGCAGATAAGATTATACAACAAAGCACTAACAATAAGCAGAAAAATTGAGTAAACGTTATTAAGTCGGATCCTACGAGAAAACCGAATCATCACAAACATCAAATTTAATAGAGGAACTATTCTCAATCAATAACCCTAGTTTTTGTCTGTACGTAAAATATAATTGATGAATATAAGAAGCAAATTACTGTAAAATAGATGACATAAAAATTTCTCACCGTAATTTGATTGTGAATGTCGATACCGGATACTGTACTCAAAATATTACAGTAGGAAATTGGAAAATGAAAATAGTACCCTGAGAAAAAAGTTGTTAGAGCTCTAAAGAAAAACCCTAAAAATGCTAGAAAGAAGCATTTATTGGCATAAAAAAGTAAGTGGAAAAGTTATACCGAAACAATCTAATATTCGCGTTGGCGGGACTTGAACCCGGCTCCGAAACCACGGATTTTATCCGTATTGTCCGCAAAATTACGGTGAAATCCAATACCCAAAATTTATGGACCTGACATGGATGAGATTTTCAAATCCGTATTTTTAACGGTTTGGTTGTAGTTGAATTTCGAAATCTGCGGATTCACTCGCACCATAACAAATATATCAAGGGGATGTAATTTAACCACCGTTGACGTGTAATGCGAATACATCTCAATATTAACATCAGAAGATAATTGAAAGTCCCTTCCTTATGTTTGTAGTTTGTGATGTGTTTGTTTCTTTCATTTGTTACCTTGAACCCAGTTGTAACACCTATCTTTGAGTGCCAGACATGAAAACTGGATCTTAAGTTCTTAACTAGCTAGCCAGGTGTATAAAATTTTGATGAGCATAACCAAGTTTCGTGGAGTGCTATGATATCTGGATATGTTTCTGCAGGTCTCAAACTTGAGGCGTGTAATTAGTTTATGGAACCTATTCTTTACATGAGAAGTGACAAGCCGCCAGCTTGGATTGAATCATTTTTTGGTCCTCATCCAAGACCGTTAACCAGTCAACCAAAACAGTCCACCAGCCTGTCCAATATTACATAAAAGTCAATAATCGGTCAACGGTCAAAGTCAACCATCAATCAATGTCAAGGACGTGTTGCCGATGGTGCTGCCATGCAGTTTCCATCCATGTTTCCAATGATACTGCCATGCATTTTCCACTCATGTTGTCAGCGGTGCTGCCAACCAATTACCAGCTAAGTACTCTATCGCACTGTCATCCAGTCTCTACCCATGCTGTCAGCTGTGCTTCCAGCCAGCCTCCATCCATGATTCCAGCCATTATGCATGTCAGCCAGTCAATCCAGTCTGCCAGCCAGCATCCATCTATACTGCCAGCCATTATGCCTGTCAACCATCAATCCAGTCTGTCAGCATGCATAATTAATTCAGGAAGCATGCAAAGGTAGTTTCACGCGAATTAATTCAGGAGGCATGAATGAGCAGTTTCATGCAGAATTAAACATGGAAGCATGAATGAGCAGTTTCATGCAGAATTTAACATGGAGGCATGCAGTATTAATTCCAGCAATTTCATGCAGAATTGAAGACAGAGGCATGAATGAGCAGTTAATGCAATTTAAGTTTATATTGAAATTAGATATTGAACTGTATAAATAGGGATAAGCAGAAATCATTTGGAGGTGGCCAATAGAAGAAGAGAGCATTGTAATTCTAAATATCTATAAAATACCACTCCCCTAGGGGATTCGTCCGTGGATGTAGGCAAACCATGCCGAACCACGTTAAACCCGTATCTCTTTATTTTTTCCTCAATTCGTCTCCTAACCCAAAATACATATCAAATAATCGATTCAATTGTGTTTCGTGCCCAAAAATAATTTTAGGTACAAACAATTTCATTGTCAACTAAGGAACCCATTCATTACATGTGCAGTACTACAACTTCTATTTAGGTACATTAATTCCACAAAGCCATCAAGTTCCCTTCGTTACCAAGATTTGTTGAATCTGAACAAGAACCAGCAGCATTCCCCATCATTGTTCTATGTTTCTATCCATCATCTGAAAAAAAGTAGCACAGGAGCAGGAAATATTACTCCTGTGAACAAAACTACTGAAAACATTTCAGCTCTGTAAAACATTTGCGAGCATTGATCTACAATTTTAAGTCTCTTAACTTTCATCCAACTTATTATGAAAGTGCATAAAACTTCATTTTCATTTTATAAGCAACCACATGTTCCAAAGTTCTCCGACCATCTAAATTTTTGTAGAGCAGCAAACATAGTAGTCACAGAGAATCTTAAAATGAAAGCTAAGCAGAATTCTGAGTGCAAATTTGTGCACCCCGCTTAAACCGAGGTGCATATTCCTCCCATCCTGATTGGAGGAGATATTCAAGGAAAACCAGATGGTGATTTTTTTTTTCTTCTTTAATTTTTATATTAAGCACGAATTTCACCGAGCAATTATTTTCCTTTTCTCTTTCTTCTTTATGCTCTTTCTTCTTTCTGCTTCATTCTTCTTCCGTAAACATTGTACCATTTTTGCTGCTACATGAACAGAAGATCATGAACAAATTTTTCTTTCTGATAGATGAATGCCTATTTTACACTTTATTAACAGGGACGGACTCAGATCTTTTTTCTGGAATGGGGCTAATTTACCAATGACACCAAAGCGGCCGAAGTCAGACAGTTTTTTGAACTGAGCCACATATTCAAATACCCTTTTAATTCTCTTAGCATTATCATGAATCAGTGAAGAAACACCAAAATACAAAAAGTTATTTTCTCATGTATTAAGCTCCCAAAACTCCTAAATTTTTATCAAGATTCAAGACCTCTACCGGATTTAGATGGTTTTTAATGACCATTTTATATGCGCTAAATCACTAGAGTTGTTTTCAATCTGCATATATATGTTTAAATTTAAGAAGCAAAGAAAGAGTCCCTAGTGTGCATGATGGTGGGCTGCACATTGGGTTACAAATGAAACTCTAGTTGTTGCATATACTAAAAAAAAAGAATGATTTTTTAGGGATCATGATTTTTTTGAGGGGATCATGGTTTTATTAGGCCACCCTCCCTATAGTTATAAGGGGTGTCCTAAAGTGTTGAAATGACTAAGCTATCATTAACCTAATTTAATTTAAAACCAACCTAATAACCACCTATATATATATAACCACCGCCTCCTCCCACCACCAACCACCGATTACCACCACCACTTACTCCCACCACCGCCGCCCACCACCTCCGATTATCACCACCACCAACCACCGATTACCACCACCACCTCCGATTACCACCACCACCAACCACCACCACCTCTATATATATATAGCTTAATTTAAAACATTAACGAAGATATTCTCACAAACCCATTACTTGTCATTCGTTTTTGGTTGAATAAATGAGAAGTAATCATCAAAATGAGTTGAAAATGGAAGTTGCGGAGAGGTTTAATGGAGTTTTTTTTCAGAGAAAAGTTCGGTTACGTCGCAAAAAGTTCGGTTATCACGAATTATTTTTTTTCTTAACCAAACTCAGAGTTCGGTTGATTCGCAAAAAAAATACTTTTAACCGAACTCCTTGTATTAGAACAACACAAGTCCATAAGTTCGGTTCCTTCGCAAAATAAGGATATCACCGAACTTTAGTTTACGAAAATAATGAGAAATCCAAAAGTTCGGTTCGTTCGCAAAAATGTTAAGTTTTCTTTGTAACCGAACTCTACCTAATTCGCCAAGAAATAAATTTCGTAGTAACCGAACGTTTTCCTAATTGCATATATGCATATATAAGCCCAGTTCGGTTGATTCACAAAATATGTTGAAGTTTGCGAACCAACCGAACTTCTAATACTAGGTTACTTTTAACCTGCAGTTCGGTTGGGAACCTGGTTGGGTTGAAGTTTGCGAACTAACCGAACATACCTCTGTAAATCTTATTACTAAAGTTCGGCTAACTGCGTGTTTGAAGAAAGAAACCGAACTCTATGTTCGGTTATATGTTCTTGACATTTATTAACCGAACTCCGTGTTCGGTTACCTGTTCTTCACACTTGGTAACCGAACTACCTGAACCTAGAAGGAATTTTTTATAAAAATTTACAGTTTTATGAATATTTGGACCAATTCAACCACCATTATCTAAGTTTGAAGCATACTTGGGTACCCAAATACTCTTCCTCCGTTTGTGGTTGGTAAAATCCATCATTTTAATCTTGAGATTGAGTTTGTGGAAGAATACATTCACCATCTAAGAAATAACTCATATCTAGATCATTGTGAAGATTAACAAATACTCTAGAAGAGGATGGAGATGAAGAATCATATGAGCTATCATCACTTGAATACTCAAGCTTAGTGAATTGGAAAAAAAAAAATATTTTCCATGTTTTTCTTCTTCATCTTCTCTAATTTTACTCTCTCAATAATTCTATTTCTTTAGCTTAATCATTTCACTAATCATTACCCAAAACTAATCAGGAGGATAGTTTAGGTATTAATATAAATATCTAGATAAGAGGTGACCTATATTTACTTTTAAATGTCTTACTAAAAATAGAACCACGGTCCTCCAAAAAAATCATGATCCCCAAAAAATCATTCAAAAAAAATTTCTGGACCTTTGAAGGGCGGGCTAAAGCCCAGTTTATCCCCCTCATAGATCCGTCAGTGGTTGGTATTAGATCAAATCTAATCAATGATGTTGAGTGGTGCAATCATATTAACATCTACAAAATAGATCCGATGATGCAGATTAATAATCATATATCATAGTATCATACTGACATTCTCACAATCTGACACACACCTACAGAAGTTCGGGAAAAAACATGACAACAATTATTGATCAAAGAATTAAGTTTTTATTAATTAACAATCAATCGGCATCGTCCTTTCCTGTCATGGGATATCTAGAAAATCATGGGTTCAGGTTTGTGAGCGAAGTGTGAATTCAACAATTAACTAGAGATTATTTTTTTAGAAATAAAAGAAAGAATTCAGTCGTTTTTCTCTTGTTTTTTTTGTTCTTTTTGAAGCATGTTTTCTTCTTCAAGGGTGTGCAAACAGATTTTAATGGAGAGAATAAAAACACATCATACTTTATCTAGGGGAAAAAAGTGATGATAGCATTAAATACGTGTAAAAATAATATTTAATGCAAAAAAAATCCGGTTTTTCTTGTATATCTCCTCCACTCAGGAAAGGAGGAATGTGCACCCCGGTTTAAGTAGGGTGCACAAATTTACACTCCAAAATCATGGACTCAAGAAAACAGTACATTTACGGAATTTAATCACAAAAAACAAATGTCAATAACTGCAAATACACTTTCTTGTGTGCTTGAAGTTTCACACTAAAAAAAAGAAAGAAAATGAATAAAGAAGATTTCACTCCAAATATGTACACATTCGCTAGTGGTTTGAAGGCAGTTGGAAAACTGGCTGATGTTAGCAAAGGTAGAGTAGTTCACAATTGCGTTACAGAATTGGGTCTAGAATTTATGGAGTTGTGCAAAAAAAAAAAAGGGTTTATTTTTTTTTTCTTTAACTTTGTTTGATTTATTCTTTTTTGACAAAATCCGAGGTTAATCCTCATCTGGTCCATATTATCCGTCAATTCGCGGATAATTGGCCGGACGCGGTTGGATTTTCCAAATCCGCAACTTTGACGGATTGGACGCGGGTGATCCCTAATCCGCATACATCCGTCCGTTGCACACCCTTAATTCGAACCACCTAAATTAAAAGAGATTATGTTTTGTTGGGCTAGTTAGAAGCATGTTAACAGGGAATGGAAATAACTAGCACATACAAATCTCACATTTTCCTACATAAAATCTCATTATCAGTAGTCCACCAATGACCTCCCCAATCACCGTCTGAACCACCCAATGCATGGCGTTCTTTACTGGCTGAAAAACAATCAACACCAGCTGCATGCGCGCCTGCAAATGCAGCTTCTTCTTCCCGTGTACCCATCCATCAATTCCCTACACACGCCTCTGTAAACTATAATCATTCCCCTCCATATTCTAATTACCCACTGATCACCACCAAAAAACCACCTCAAACTCCTCACCTTCTTCCTCTTATTTATCAGCACAATCAGTTCAACATCAAAAAAAGCAAAAGTAAAACACTTTCACCACCCCATCTTCTAAAAGCACAACACGTACCAGAACAAAATCAACTAAAAAAGGTATTACTCCAACTGGAAAATCAGAGGATAAAGTTCAAAATCATTCGAACCAATCTTCAACTTTTGGACACCATTCATCCACTCAAAAGAAAGAAACGATACTCTTCCAACTAACTGAAAGAATGAAAGCACTCATGCAAGCTCATGATAGCCATTTTATACCAGTTGCGGTTCTAGCTGGAAAATTCACCCTCCTTTCTCTCAGACAAGCCATCACAAAACACTGACATCCCATCAAAATCAAAAAATTCCAAATTTGGACAAACACCAACAACAAGATCTTTCAATGCACCTTGGAACATGAAAGTGATAAACAGACAATACTGTCAACCAAGGCGTGAATTATGTCAAACCAAGTAATACTGTTAGAAGACTGGACCAGTTACCAGCAAAACCCTCGGGCGTGTTTCACAAAAGCAGTGTTCTGGATACAGATGCTAGGGCTACCAACATATCTAGAATATGAAGCAGCTATGGAAGAACTACTAAGTGATACAGGTGTTGATGGTGGTTTTTGATTGCTGTCGTATGCGTCAAAAATAAGTTCACTTTCCTAAAGTATATGATAAGAAAGACTTCGTTTCCACAGAGAGGCAATCGTAGTTATTATGTATTCAATTTCTTAAGTAACCAAGTTGGGGGGATTTTCTGATTTTATAAAAGCAATATGAATTAAATAAAAAAAAAAGTAAATAGTAGAATGTAATCAAGGAGTTGAGAATATTGGTCAAGGAGTTCATCTTCAATCTTAAACAAGTGCTTTCATTCATGATTAAAATTACAATTTAATCTCTTTATCATCAAAAGCCTAGAGTATCAAGAGAGCAAGATAATCTATTAATTTCCTAAGTTCATCAACACACACATTAGAGCTGCGTACTTCTTTTTAGTTAATGGGTTCCTCAACTCCTGCGACCAAAATGGCTCCATCCACTTATATTGGTAGTGTCATCCTAAAGGCACAAATTTCTAGATTTCGGAGTTCATAAAGCAAATTTTTATTTCTTGTTTTTCTATTTTTCTAATTTTTTTTGTAACTAAAGGCATCAAACAAACTATATAAACATATAAATTCTCCCCCACACTTAAACTTTACATTGTCCTCAATGTAAAATTTAATCATTCAAAGTAAAGTTCAAGGTGGGAAATTACACAAATGATATGCAAAAACAAAGATAAAACGCTTAAAAATAAAAAGATAAAGATACAAAACCGGTGGGTTGCCTCCCACTTAGCGCTTGGTTTAAAGTCGTCAGCCCGACTTTCAGATCCAATTACTCCTCCAGAGGGAGTGCTTCCACAAGGTTAACTCCTTACACCACTTCTAAAGAGAAGTTCTCATAATATGGCTGAAAAAGCGGGGGTCTAACAACACCACCCAATATTTCGTTTAGCAATCTGTATGGACAAACTCGAATATACTTTTAAGAGAATCAACAAGACTCAATCAATTAAAAGTATATCAACGAGTTTATATCTCTCTCTTGTTTTAATTTACTCAAGCTAATAGAAATCAGCGAGTCTTTAATCAAACACAAGGAATAACTTGGATGGTACCAAAGACCAATATCCAAGGATTAATCAATATGAATCAACAACCAAAGGTCGGATTTCCAATTGATTGATTCAAACGCACAACCTGTATTATTTCAATTATATAAACAAATATAATGCGGAAACAGAAATAACACAGACACCAGAAATTTTGTTAACGAGGAAACCGCAAATGCAGAAAAACCCCGGGACCTAGTCCAGATTGAGCACACACTATATTAAGCCGCTACAAAAACTAGCCTGCTCCAAGCTAACTTCGGACTGGACTATAGTTGAACCCCAATCAGTCTCCCGTTGATCCAAGGTACAGTTGTACTCCCTAAGCCTCTGATCCCAGCAGGATACTGCGCACTTGATTCTGTTAGCTGATCTCACCCACAACTAAGGGTTGCTACGACCCAAAATCGCAGACTTTGACAATAAACAAATCTGTCTCACACAGACAAGTTTGTCAAAGGATCAATCTGTCTCCCATAGAAAACCCTAAAGTTTTTGTTCCGTCTTTTGATAATAATCAAGGTGAACAGGAACCAATTGATAATCCGGTCTTATATTCCCGATGAACAGCCTAGAGTTATCAATCACCTCACAACAACCTTAATCGTATGGTAGCGAAACAAGATGTTGCGGAATCACAAACAATGAGATGAAGATGTTTGTGATTACTTTTTATATCTTTCCTATCGGAGATATCAATCTCAAGCCAATCAATTTGATTGTACTCATACGATAGAAGATGCAAGATCAGATCACACAACTACGATAAAAGTAGTATCGGTCTGGCTTCACAATCCCAATGAAGTCTTTAAGTCGTTAACCTGGTTTTAGAAGAATAAAACCAAAGGTTAAAGGAGAACCGACTCTAGCACGCAAACTAATATCACACATAAGGTGTGGGGATTAGTTTTGCACAATACTAGATGTCTCCTTTATATAGTCTTTCAAATTAGGGTTTCGCCCTGGTCACAAAGTAAACAATATCCACCGTTAGATGAAAACCTGATTTAGATTCAAGCTAATATTTATCAACCATTAGATCGAAAACTTAGCTTGTTATACACAAATGAAATGTATGCTTCTAGGTTTTTTAACCGTACCCAAACGTGTATATTGTTGGTTCAACAATAGTTAACCAAAAGGTTAGCCATATGAGCATTTCATACCAACCATATTCTTCTTCACCAAAACTAGTTCAAATGACTCAAATGAACTAGTTAGAGAGTTATTCAATTGCAAGGAAATCTTATGTACTACACAAGACACAATTGAAGCAAATATGGTTTGATTCACTCGAATAGGTTCATGAACTTTATAGCCACGGTTTGCAAATTGCATTCCTTAGTCTTTATAAGTTGAAGTTCAGAAATCATCTTCAGATATATAACCTTCTTAAATTCGTACACTAGGTTCGCGGACTTAAGCAACCGGACAATGTTTACAAACTCCAGCATAAAATCTCGGCAAAGACTTTCCGCCGGTTCGCGAACTGGTACTCACGCAACTAGTTTGTCAACTCCAGCAGATTTTCTCGGGATGAGAACTTCGGAAGTTCGCATATTGAGTTCGCGGACTTGGCAACAAGCTATTCTTTCGGTTTCTCTTGATCAACAAAGTTCGCAAACTTTGGTTCAAGGGATATGACTCATGCACATATGTTTTTCCACAGCAATACTTATGTCCATCATTGGTTATGTAATCTAAACTCTTATTTCAATCATTGAAACATTCTTAGAGGACGTTATATAAATGTTACACCATTTCTCGTCAAAGAAATTTTCAAATTGATTGAAACATATCATGACTTTCGTCACTAGGTAAAGATAAACATGGTCGAAGCGAAACGCTTACCAACACATATTTCGAGATATAGATAGGAGAGGTATACTCGGCTCAAAATACCAAATGTGTATAATCTAAGTCTATATATATGGCATACGACTTTTTGTCTCAAGAAGTAGGAGATAGAATAAATAGACTTTTGAGTGATAGATAAGTTCAAGTCTTCACATACCTTTTTGTCGAGAAGTTCCACCAGTTCCATGAGTAGCTCTTTTACTTGTATGATGGATCGCCATGAAGTCCTTGAGCTCAACTACACCTTTTATCCTAGTCTGAGACTTAGATATAATAGACTAGAAATAAAGACTTATATTTTTGATCACTAACATTGACAAACATGCTTGATATAGCAACGCATGCGAGTTCGACCGAGCAACGCTCTAACAATCTTCCCATTTGTCAATTTTAGTGACAAAACTATCAATACATATGGAATAAAAAAAAGGTAAAGAAACTTTAGTAGCTCCTATTCCACATGTCTAATCTTCAACATTCTTTGAAATCTTCGTCACTTCCAAGTACTCCAATGATCCCAAAGGTTGTAAGTTTAGCATCACCGCTGTTGAAGATCCGTAGCTATAACAATGAGAAAGCATCGGTCTCGATCATTGTTATATAGTGTCATAGTATTATTACACAGTGTCAAAGTCCAATTGTATTACAACTTCAACAATAATACTATGGTGATATGTATCACTCCCCCTTAGTCAATACTCCATCTCACATGGAAACCACTCCCCCTTACACAATGATCCGAAAATCATATGTATTTGTAGTGTGAACTACATATTCATTCTCCCCCTTTTTGTCAATAAAATTGGCAAAGGTACAATAACGGGATCATAATGAAATTTCCGAAAGAGACATTTCATGACTAAAAGAAAAACTACATACCAACTAATTTATATGCAATCATAGAGATGAAGCTAAATGCATTCATCAAGGAGTTTAAAGATACAAGATAACCCTTCTGAAATTCCACAGCGCACACCCTCAAGATATGACCATAAAGCACAAGTTCAAAATAACTCTCCCCCATTTGATGTCGTTCCCAAGGGAACAACAAGAGCGACCTTAATTTCAAAAGAAAAGAAGGATTTTTATTGGACACCAAAAACTATGAGAATGATTTTCTATATCCAAAAAGTCAATCAAATTAATCACAGGTAACCCATGATTAATTTAATCGGAATACGCAACCAAATTAACCACAAAAAGTGATCAATTCAATTGATTGTGCTCCACATAAGATAACTTACGGAGCTATGACTAAGTTAACCATTAGATAATGATTATCTTAACCGTTCATATACTCAACACAAGAAAACCTTATGGAGTCACGAAAATACTCAACTCGATTAATTACAAGAGAACCCATAATTAATCTAATTGGAATACAGAACCTAACTACAAAAGTAATCAACTTAATTGTCATTTGTATTGCTCGACATAAAAAGACTTATGGAGCAATAACTAAATAACCAAACAAAATGATTAACTTAGTTCAAAAATTCTAAACATAAAGTACCTTACGGAACAACCAACAAAGATAATCAAAAGTTAATCAACTTAGTTGTATCGCGCTCAACATAAGACACATTACGGAACCTCACAGTATTACATAAACTATGGATCAGTGAAGATCAATGCTATGGAATACACAAGGATTCATTTTATCTTCCATCACTATTTGCATAACGATATTTAATAGACATAATCCTTGAACAAAATATATTTTAACCTATCTTCCATCAAAGAATTGACAATATTGGCTTAACTTTTGTATATGTCAAAAGTCTATTCATCCTTAAATCAATACATGAATACCGATCATGAACGACTTTACTTTTGACAAAATATGGGACAACATAGTTCACGGACGTAAACACCAACATCCCATAACAAATTGCAATATAACAAATCACAAAGATTAAATACTGCAAACCATCATCCTCCAAATATTTTTAGAATTTAAAACCAATAAACCTAAAATTATAAACACAAGAAGATAAAAAATAATAGCTATGTGTAGTCACAATCATTGCTATTCAAAGCACTAGTTATTCTTCCAACTAAACCAAAAAAAAGACATATTAGGCAACAATATCATTGAGAAATTCCTTATCATTCCCGAACTCCTTGTCGTCAACAGCCATTGGAATATAAGGTTCGTGGAGAAAGGAGTCAAAAACAACAAACCGTCTTGGATGATGATGTCGAACCAGGGCCTTCTGAATTTCCAAAGATCTTAAAACGCGAGCCTTTATTTCACTAATATCCTTTCTTACTTCCTTCAACTCATCAAGAACATCGGAAAACTTCTGAGAGTTATAAGGGACATCCCTTGGCTTTCTTGTAGTCCTCCTCTTTCTTTTCAAGGAAGGAATTACTGGAGATTTCTCCTTTTCCTTGGTTGATGTCTTAACAATCATATTGACATCTTTTCCATCCAAAGGCATGATGCTTAGACAACAATTATAAACAACTGGTTTTTGTGAGTGGAATTCACAATCTCATCAAGCAGTCTTAATATAAAAGATATCAGAGAGGAAAAAGTAATGTAGGGTTCGTAACCTTTAAACAGGTTCGTGGACGCCCAACTCTAAACCCTATAAAGAGTAGAATTATCGATAATAACCCTTTCTTTTATTTTGATAGACAAACGACTAAGAAAAGAAGAAGAAAAACTTTTCCTAAAGCCTGATTGGTACCCAACCTTGTCTCTTTTGAACATGCACATGAGACAAGATTTACTTAACAACACAATCAATTTGTGTTGAGGTGAACAATAATTTGTCCACCATTTTCCTTTAGAGAGGAATCCTCAGACTTCTATCTATCAAATATATTTGACCATACTTTGTTCTCTAATGGTCTTATTTTGTCTTTGGAAACCAACTTCTTAGACGAAGATAAAATCCTACATACCTCAGCAGTCTTCTGAGCAAGTTTAAGCTTCCTTGCCAATCGGTTTGATCTTCGTTGAAGTTTGTTAGCGTGCCTCACTTGATGTTTGTACTTGTAACATCTTGATATTTCATGACCATTCTGAGAACAAAACGAGCACGTCAAACTTGGATAGTATTCAGGCATCTGTGGTGTGAACGCAGCTAGACACATAGTAGATCCTGAAACATTACAACCAGAGTTTCCAAAGGATGGGTCAATTGATTCTTCCGGCTTGATTGGATTCTCCTATTCACCGAAACCATCAAGGTTGATATATGTATTGCTACAATTATCAAAATCAATGTTTTCACATAGAAGACCGACACTTGATTTCCTGTCTTCATCAGAATCATAGATCTCAGACATCTCATCAAGTGTTACAACAAGACCTTTGTTCCTAGTGTATTTTCTAAGATTTGGGCACTCGTTTGTAAAATGACCAAAACCTTTACACTTAAAGCACTATGGAATATCCTCGTCATCAGCCTCGTCAGCATCCCTATTTTTAGGAGGAACGCGATTATGAGGTTTATCTGATGACCTAGGTTTGTCTCTTGAAAACCGTTTACTTCTCTTCAGTAGAAGATCCCTAAACTGTCTCGTGATCAGGGAGACTGATTTGTCAATATCTTCATCTAAAAAATCACCCTCATACTGATCATCCTCAGAGACATAAACACTTTACTTTTATCAAGTAATTTAATGTTCTTCTGTGCTTTAAAAGCAACATCCTTTCCGATTTTGGATGTATGATCATGATCAAAGATCTTTAGCTTTCCAACCAATGTATTTCTAGAAATATTATCAAGGTTATTTCCCTCAACGATGGCATGCTTCTTAGACTCGTATCTAGATGGCAGCGATCTGAGAATTTTCATCACAATGTCCTTTTCAGGAATAGTCTTACCCAATGCAAAAGATGCATTAACAATTTCAGACACTCTGTGATTAAACTCATCAAATGTGTCTTCATCTTCCATATGAAGGTTCTCCCAATCATAACTAAGGTTTTAAAGCCTAGCTTCCTTTTCACTGGAGTTACCTTCAAATACGGTTTCTAAGATATCCCAAGAATCTTTAGACCTAGTGCAGTTTGACACATGTTGCTGAATATTTGGGGTAATGGCATATATGATGGCATTCAAACCGTCGGAATTTTTCTTTGCAGCAAGTATCTCGGCAGGATTATATTCACCAATATTCTTGAGAACGTTTACATATCCAACTGCCACAACGGGAGCATCATAGCCATTAACAACATATACCCATGATTGAAAATCACGTGCTTGAAGAAAAGCTCGCATAGAAATTTTCCACCATAAATAACTAGAGCCATCGAAGACTGGTGGTACGTTAATAGAGATAACACCTCTGTCCATAGAGCCAGATCGCTATAAACACATACTTGTAAGGTCTTGAACGTGTTTGGTTGCTCTGATACAAATTGAAAAAGCGTGGGTCTAACAACACCACCAAATATTTCGCTTAGCAATCTGTATGGACAAACTCGAATATACTTTTTAGAGAATCAACAAGACTCGATCAATTAAAAGTATATCAACAAGTTTATATCTCTCTCTCTCTCTCTTGTTTTGATTTACTCAAGCTAATAGAAATCAACAAGTTTTTAATGAAACACAAGGAATAACTTGGATGGTACCAAAGACCAATATCCAAGGATCAATCAATATCAATCAACAACCAAAGGTCGGATTTCCAATTGATTGATTCAAACGCACAACCTATATTATTTCAATTATATAAACAAATATAATACGGAAATAAAAATAACACAGACACCAGAAATTTTGTTAACGAGGAAACCGCAAATGAAGAAAAACCCCGGAACCTATTTCAGATTGAATACACACTGTATTAAGCCGCTACAGACACTAGCCTACTCCAAGCTAACTTCGGACTGGACTGTAGTTGAACCCCAATCAGTCTCCCACTGAACTAAGGTACAACTTTACTGCCTACGCCTCTGATCCCAGCAGGATACTGCGCACTTGATTCCCTTAGCTGATCTCACCCACAACTAAGAGTTGTTACGACCCAAAATCGCAGGCTTTGACAATAAACAAATCCGTCTCACACAGACAAGTTTATCAAAGGATCAATCTGTCTCCCACATAAAACCTTAAAGTTTTTATAACGTCTTTTGATAATAATCAAGGTGAACATGAACCAATTGATAATCCGGTCTTATATTCCCGAAGAACAGCCTAGAGTTATCAATCACCTCACAACAATCTTAATCGTATGGTAGTGAAACAAGATGTTGCGGAATCACAAACAATGAGACGAAGATGTTTGTGATTACTTTTTATATCTTGCCTATCGGAGATATAAATCTCAAGCCAATCAATCTGATTGTACTCGTACGATAGAAGATGCAAGATCATATCACACAACTACGATAAAAGTAGTATCGGTCTGGCTTCACAATCCCAATGAAGTCTTTAAGTCGTTAACCTAGTTTTAGAAGAAGAAACCAAACGTTAAAGGAGAACCGAATCTAGCACGCAAACTAATATCACACACAAGGTATGGGGATTAGTTTTGCATAATACTAGATGTTTCCTTTATATAGTCTTTCAAATCAGGGTTTCGCCTTGGTCACAAAGCAAACAATATCCACCGTTAGATGAAAACCTAATTTAGATTCAAGCTAATATTTCTCAACTGTTAGATTGAAAACTGAACTTGTTACACACAAATGAAATGTACGCTTCTAGGTTTATTAGTCGTACCCAAACGTGTACATTGTTGGTTCAACAATAGTTAACCAAAAGGTTAACCATATGAGCATTTCATACCAACCATATTCTTCTTCACCATAACTAGTTCAAATGACTCAAATGAACTAGTTAGAGAGTTGTTCAATTGCAAGGAAATGTTATGTACTACACAAGACACAATTAAAGCAAAGATGATTTGATTCACTCGAATCGGTTCATGAACTTTATATCCACGGTTTGAAAATTGCATTCCTTAGTCTTTATAAGTTTATGTTCATAAATCATCTTCAGATATATATAACCTTCTTAAGTTCACACACTAGGTTCGCGGACTTAAGCAACCGGACAAAGTTTACAAACTCCAGCAGAAAATCTCGGCAAAGACTTTTCGTCGGTTCGCGGACTGGGTTCGCGGACTGGTACTTACGCAACTAGTTTGTCAACTCCAGCAGAATTTCTCGGAATGAGAAGTTCGGCAGTTCGCGGACTTGGCAACAAGCCATTCTTCCGGTTTCTCTTGATCAAAAAAGTTCGCAAACTTTGGTTCAAGGGATATGACTTATGCACATATGTGTTTCCACAACAATACTTATGTCCATCACTGGTTATGTAATCTATACTCTCATTTCAATTACTGAAACATTATTAGAGGACGTTATACAGTTGTTATACCATTTCTCGTCAAAGCAATTTTCAAAGTGATTGAAACATATCATGACTTTTGTCACTAGGTAAAGATAAACATGGTCGAAGCGAAACGCTTACCAACACATATTTCGAGATATAGATAGGCGAGGTATACTCGGCTCGAAATACCAAATGTGTATAATCTAAGTCTATATATATATATAACATACGACTTTTTGTCTCAAGAAGTAGGAGATAGAATAGATAGACTTTTGAGTGACAAATAAGTTCAAGTATTCACATACCTTTTTGTCGAGAAGTTCCACCGGTTCCTTGAGTAGTTCTTCTACTTGTATGATGAATCTCCATGAAGTCCTTGAACTCAACTACACTTTCTATCACAGTCCGAGACTTAGCTATAATAGACTAGAAATCAAGACTTATAGTTTTGATCACTAACATTGACAAACCTATTTAATATAACAACGCATGCGAGTTCGACTGAGTAATGCTCTAACAATGGCTTCAACCGGTGCCCATTCACTTTAAGTTCATTTCCTGTAGCTAAACTAGAAATTTCCACTGCACCATGAGAAAACACATTAGTCACAATAAAAGGTCCAATCCAACGTGACCTTAATTTACCCGGAAATAATTGCAAACAAGAATTAAACAAAAGCACTTTATTCCCAATGCAGAATTGTTTCTTTGTGATTATACTATCGTGAAATGCTTTCCTCTTTTCCTTGTAAATCCGTGAGCTTTCAAATGCATCATTGTGAATCTATTCTAGCTCTTGGAGTTGCAATTTCCTTTGCCTTCCAGCACCATGCAACTCCATATTGCATTTTTTAATATCCCAAAACTCCTCATGCTCAATTTCCACGGGTAAGTGACAAGGTTTACCATACACAAGCCTAAAGGGAGACATCCCAATAGGTGTCTTGTATGCGGTTCTATAAGCCCACAAAGCATCAGTGAGTCGCATACTCCAATCCTTCCTTGTTTGATTCACCGTCTTCTCTAGAATGGACTTCACCTCTCGGTTGAAAACCTCGGCTTGTCCATTTGTTTGTGGATGATAAGGTGTTGCAATCCTATGCGACACATTATACTTCCTTAACAAGCTTTGCAAGAACCTGTTTTTGAAGTATGAACCTCCATCGCTAATTATGGCTCTTGGAATTCCAAACCTTGCAAAAATGTTTGCTTGCACAAAATCTGAAACCACTTTAAAATCATTAGTTGGGGTGGCCTTAGCTTCCACCCATTTTGAGACATAATCAACAACAAGCAAGATATAATAATTCCCACTAGAATTGACAAAAGGGCCCATAAAATCAATTCCCCATACATCAAAAACCTCAACAAATTGAATAATAGTTTGTGGCATTTGATTTTGAGCACCTATATTGCATGTTCTTTGGCACCTATCACATGTGGTACAAAATGCATGTGCATCCTTAAACAAAGTTGGCCAAAAGAAACCACATTCTAGTACCTTGAGAGAGGTTCTCTTGATTCCAAAGTATCCTCCACAAGCATAAGAGTGGAAAAAATACAAGATAGAGTTAAATTCAGATCCGGGAGCGCACGTTCGCGTTACTTGGTCACTACAATGTTTCCATAAGTATGGATCATCCCATATGTATTGGTTTCCTAACTTCTTAAGTTTGTCCCTCTCAGCACGAGACAAGTTCTTTGGGATTTATTTAGAAACTAAGAAATTAACAATATCAGCGTACCATGGTTCTCCAAAGGTAATTGAGAATAGTTGCTCATCCGGAAAACTTTCACGCAACGGTATAGTTTCCTTGTCCACAGCAAGACGACTCAAGTGATCTGCAACGGTGTTCTCAATTCCTTTCTTGTCTTTGATCTCTATATCGAATTCTTGCAAGAGTAAAATCCATCGTATGAGCCTCGGTTTCGCCTCTTTCTTTGTAAGCAAGTACCTAAGTGCTGTATGATCAGAAAAGACAACAACTTTTGTACCAATTAGATAAGAGCGAAACTTTTCCAAAGCAAAAACAATGGCTAACAACTCTTTTTCAGTGGTTGTGTAGTTTTGTTGGGCTTCATTGAGTGTCCTAGAAGCATAATAAATTGCATGAGGTATCTTCCCCACACGCTGCCCAAACACCTCACCAACCGCATAGTCACTTGCATCACACATGAGCTCAAAAGGATTGCTTCAATCCGGTGGTTTAATGATAGGGGCTGAAATCAAAAGTTCTTTCAAACGGTTGAATGCCACCACACACTTTTCATCAAAGTTAAAAACCACATCTTTTTGCCATAAGTTGCAAAGTGGTGATGCTATCTTGGAAAATTCCTCGATGAATCTTCGATAAAAACCTGCATGACCAAGAAAGAACGTATTTCCATCACCGTAGTGGGATGGGTAAAGCACGAATAAGGTCTATCTTAGATTTATCAACCTCCAAGCCTTTAGAAGATATTATATGGCCTAAAACTATGCCATGAGTTACCATAAAATGACACTTCTCCTAATTTAGCACAAGGTTTGTTTCAACACATCGTTCAATGATTAGTGACAAATTGTTCAACCAAAGGTCAAATGAATCACCAAAAATACTAAAGTCATCCATAAACACTTCGATTATGTTTTCAACATATTCTGAAAAAATACTTACCATGCAACTTTGGAAGGTAGCTGGAGCATTGCATAAGCCAAAAGGAATCCTTCTATAAGCAAAGGTACCTAAAGGACAAGTGAAAGTGGTTTTCTCTTGATCCTTTGGCGCTATGATAATCTGATTGTAACTTAAATATCCATCAAGGAAGCAATAGTAAGAGTGTCCAGCTAAACGTTCAAGCATTTGATCAATAAAAGGTAAAGTAAAGTGATCCTTCATAGTGGTGGCATTCAATTTTCTATAATCAATACAAACCCTCCAACCGGTTTGCACACGAGTTGGGACAAGTTCGTTCTTATCATTTTCCATCACCGTCACACCTGATTTCTTTGGCACTAATTGTACCGGGCTTACCCACTTGCTATCAGATATAGGGTAGATAACACCCACGTCCAAAATTTAATAAAATAAAAATGAAATGAAATATATAACTTTTCATCACTAAAGCTGCCATGCTTTTCAGACAATAATTGCATCACTAAAGCTGACATGCTTTTCAGAGAGATATGAAGAAATAAAAGCAAATAATGAGAAATAATTTTGCCTTCAATAACATTTGCATCTTTTTCCCTTTTAAGCGACGTGTCTTCTTATTTTGTTCCAAATGACTCCAAAGTACCTAAACACTCAAAAGCAAACATAAGATACATAATTTACAAGAAAACTTAGCAAAGAAAGCATAAACAATAGATAAATATCAAGGTGTTTTAGAAACCTATCAGTTTTCAGTTCGGGGCTAAAAATGTAAAACCCTATATTTAATGCGATGTCTACAAAAGGACTGAGCCATTTAAAAGTAATGAGTGCTCGGGCCTCTCTACTGACACACGTACAGAGCAATTCAGTATATTTATTCAGAATGGTGCATGTAGCAACAATACCAAACATTCTGGAAACTCTCGCCTACATTATTTATTAGTGTATGGTTTATTAAGTATTTTCCTATGTTATGTTCCCCAGATGAACCCTTAGTATTGGTATGACATGACAATTAGTGTTCACTCGCAGCTGAGTAGCACGAATTTCCCGAAGTATCAAAATTAAGGTCTGCATGAAAATGCTCAATCATACGACGCGCTAACTGCTCTCTGAGAATAAAAGAATTTTGTGTCAACACACAACATTTGTCAAATTTGTTCAATTTTGTGAAACTCACAAAATTCAAGTTTTGACCTAATTAATTTGCAAAAATTAGGCCTTTTTGCGTCTGTCCAAATATCTCGAACCCTATTGGTCGAGGCCAAACCTAGGCAAGCTAGGAAACTAATCCGCCATGGAGCTAGTAGGAGCAAAGTCCTACCAAAAAACAATAAATAAAAGATGAGCCGCAGAAAATAGGAGCAACAACAAAAGGAGGCGTGGCCATGTCACATGGCCGGACAGTTTAGGCGCCACCCGCAGATGCCACGCCCCATGCTGCTTGACCGTCCACCTCCTTCCTATCGAACAATCAGGTCGCTCTAAATCCTCCATGCACACTAGAGATTTGGCCACGCCCCCATGCTACTTGTCGACCCTCCTCTTTCCATTCGACCAATCAGGTCACTCTGAATCCGCCACATGCACATGGAATGTGGCCGGGCCCATACTTGCCGTCCCTCTTTCCTATCGGCCAATCAGATCGCTTGAAATGTGCCACACGCACTTACAATGTGGCCAGGATTTTCCGGGACCCCTTCTTTCCATCGGCCAATAAGGTCGCTCTAAACCCGCCACAGTATTAAAGGGGGAAAATTACACCGAATATCTGCAATGCCAATTAGCTTTCCAAACTGCGACAGCATGATAATGACATGCCATTCCGCGCCAAACATGCTAATTGGCATGCCAAATGCGCCATTCCGCGCTAACATGCTAATTGGCATGCCAACGTGCCATAACAAGCGCGGCTACGTGATAACTCACTTCTTGATCGTGGCCAACGCCATAACAAACCCCAATTAGGGTTTTATGATCAAAACATGACTTTTTCTTCAATGTCATTAGTCGACACCCTAATTTCTGGTCGTGGCCAAAATTACGTCACTCTGTCCCCAAAACATGCCACGAGCCATGATGTGCCCAGGAAACCCTAAAAATGGCCCCATGTCGTGGATACCCATGGCTATCCTTGTGTTTGTGGTCATTCCCACATTATGGCCCTGTTATAATTCCTTTGGCACAAGAACTGCACAAAGAATGTCACCGTGCCTCAACCACATGCTCCACGCGCTAATTAGGGTTTTTGGCATGCCAAACCCTAATTTAGGTAATGTTGCTACGCCAATCATGCCAAATAATGCTACCTAGGGCATTAAGTTTAATACGGCAACCATATCCAATGTTGCCGATCCATATTTGGATCCAACACCAATATTCCAAAGATATAACGACCGCGGCAATGCCAGGCGCTATTCGCGCCGCTATGCCACTGGCGTATTCCAAACGCGCCACTATGCCACTGCATGTACCAAACATGCCACTACGCCATCACTAGGAGCCAACGAGATGTGGCCATAATCAAAGGCCACCTTTTCTCATAAACTGCAATCACGGCCGTCCAACTTCGCCACGGAGTCAACCGTCCCATAATAAGTCTCGGGTGCATACGCCATTTTCCCGTGGCAAGTTCCATGGCTTGACTTTCTACAACATGATAATCCGCCACCTAGCTGGCGCACGATTGATCAGAATAATTAGGTCTTACACACAAGACCCACTCAGCAATCTGCTGCACATTTTCCAAGAAAATACTCGAGACATCAAACATGTCACAAACTGGGGGATGCTCATCAGGGTATTGGTCTGGCGGTTTACAGCGTGCTGCGCACAACACGCCCATTATAAGAAAGTGTTAGGAAAGCGGGCAGTTAGTGGCGGCAAGGAGTAGTGGGTGTAAACCAACCCGTTTTACCCATGATAGGGACGTGGTTTCTCGCACTTACACATTACGCCACTTATCCATCACTCAATCACTCCCACTTCCTACGAGATCAGGGTGCGCTTAATTATGACTTGTATAAATAGGATTCCACCTATTTCGACCAGACAATAGAGTTTTGGTTAACAACACAGTATCCAGAAAACACCAAAGAGCTGATAGCTTACATTCCGCAAGCCAATTCCATATTCTGATACAAGTCATAAATACCACGCCTTCAGAATTAACCATTCTGGTCTCAACACCTTCTTCGCTTCCCTCCCTAAGATCAACCCTTCTCCTTCAATTTGTGACTGAAGCAAGACTGGAACAACCATTTGTTGGTTTAAGCCAGGATTATACAAATTGATCTCTCGAATCTAATGTACTCCCGTGCAGTGCATTTGTTTAAGGTTTAGATTCATTTCTCATCAACACACCCAAATTTACCAAAACCAGCAGAAACAGTTTTTACCCCAAAACAATTGGCGACCACAGTGGGAGATTTATCTTTCGGTTACGAATCCAATTTCTCGATTTTCATTCCAATCTTCCCAAACTCAAGATGGTGGGTCTTAGGTATAAATTCAATCATTAACCAGAATTCACTTCAATCACCAATCCCAACCTTCCGCTTCATGAGTTACCCCGTCCATCCAATGCACTTCCAAAGCCACCAACGCTCGAAATCCAATCACCATGGAAGAGTATGGAAAACCGTCTGTGGAAAAATCCAGCAAACATTCGCTCGGAGAGCGCCAGAGATGACACAAAAAATGTTGAATCCTTGTCTGAGGTATGTTCCTCCGCCAACGACGATTCAG
This sequence comes from Papaver somniferum, assembly GCF_003573695.1. Classification (NCBI taxonomy): domain Eukaryota; kingdom Viridiplantae; phylum Streptophyta; class Magnoliopsida; order Ranunculales; family Papaveraceae; genus Papaver; species Papaver somniferum. Next base: position 172,497,910 of record NC_039359.1, on the reverse strand, counting down.
ACATAATATGCGGCCGTATCGAACGAGAGCAAAAGGGAATAGCCAACACCAATATAGCATCCGCAAGAGCAGTCGACACATCCCATGGCGTTACATCCTTTAGCACAAATACCAGCGGCGCAGGAAGCATTCCCTTTGGCGTGACGCCTCCTATTACCGGAGCCAGAGCCGCCGTTACTCTTAATATTTCTTCGATCATGACGCCTCCAATCATCACCATGGATGCTACTACTTCTTCCTCAAGACGAGAGACTGGAGGAAATAGAGGAAACCAACCTCCATTACCATTATCGATTTAATGGAGAGATATGAAGTTCTCGCCAAAGCTCAGATGGACATGGCCACAACTCAGAAGGAGCGAAGCAACGAACATCCAAATGATTATGTCAAGAGATTCAGAATTCAATCTCTAGACTATCATGATCAAATGTGATTGAATATCATTTGGTGGATTTGTGCATTAATGACATGGTACCCGTCTGTCACGCTCTACTGGAAAACCTGCGGTTTCAGACGTTTTCTGAACTTCATGAAGCTGCTAAGCGGTCGGCTACAACAGCACCAACCCTGCAAGAAAGAACCAGGCCTTCTAGGAGCGAAGAGCTTCATGATATTCGTGGAAGCATACATCTCACCAACAGGAAATACAACATTCGTTCTTCTGTAAGCAGTTTCACTGAAGCAGCAAGAGGAAAGCCACTGCTTTAGAGATACAACATCCTGCGCATCCAAAACCGCCAACTCCAATTCCAGTACCGCATGCGCGACGGCCACAATGAGAAAGCCACGTCCAAGTTACACCATATATGGCTCAACGATAACAATATCAATGAGAGATGCTTTCAGAATTTCATATCCCATAGAGAGAGTCGTTGAGTTACCGAAGGAGATTGCACCTGGGGACTCGAGAGGAATACCCGAATTATGATATGTTCTGGGGAACTCATGGATACATAGCAACAAAACGGAACTAGGAGTATCTCCTTCGCTAGTTTCTATACCTGAGAGGGTCTCCAACAAGCCGTCTAATCCTGAAGATTATTTGTTGTTGTATGGACAACTCGCAAATGTGACGCAATTTCCTGGAGAGAGTGTAGCAGCATTTGTTCGTAGGTTCTACACACAAGTAAGTCTCGTTGAAAAACTTTCTTTACAACCGATTATTTTTCGTCCCATCAAGACCTGGGGACTTTTTTCCGTCTATCAATATGTCATCATCCTGATGTCACCACTAACGCCTGATGTCGCTTACTCATGGCAGAGCCTAATATACTGGTGGGCCCGAAGGAGTGTGAAAATAAAGCGTAATAAAAACGGGCCTACAGTAATACCGCAAGTGCACGGTCGTCAGTTGTAGCTCGTGCAAGTACGGGTCGATCCACAGAGACTGGGAGTGTTTTGTTGTGTTTAGCTATTTGGGCTCTAAATTGCTAATGGGCTCTAAATTGCTAATGGGCTTAGAGTACTAATGGGTTTGATAACAATAAAATGAACTGAGCTTGGGCTCAGTTGGTCTTTGAAGTGTAAATGGGCTTTGGGCCTTTGAATGATGAACTGAGCCTTGGACTCAGTTGGTTTGGTCTTGGGCTTTTGAGTTTAGGCTTATGGATTAAGCCCACAGTTGACTGAATTGGGCTTCAACTTTAGGTTCAAACCTGGGCTTGGTAACTGTGAACTGGGCCTTTGCTTGGAAAGTGAACTATTACAGTGGGCTTTAGTAATGACTCTTAGCTGAGCCAAGCTCAGTTGCAGCAGCAGCAGCAGCAGGGGAAGGGGAGCAGCAGCAGCAACAGGGTTGCAGCAGCAGCAGCAGCAGCACAAGGCAAAGAAGAAGGAAAGCAGCAGTACTGCAGCAGCAAAGCTGGAGAAAACAGCAGCAACAACAGCAGCAGTGCAAAGAAAGCAGCTGCACAAGCATTGAGTAGCAGGGGAAAGAAAAGGCAGCTGCAGCAACAGCAAGGGAAGCAACAGCAGCAGTAGCACAAGCAAGGAAGAAAACAGTGGGAAAACAAGGCAATAAAGCAAAGGCAATGCAGTAAACAACAACAATGGAAATACTAGACAGCAAAGAAAGATGACAATGAAGAAAACAGTGTGAACAAGATAAATGAACCAAGGCCTAAGGCCAAGGGCAGGGATGTGGAGAAGAAGTAACAAAGCAAAGCTAAGGCATTCATAAAGAATGGGAAGAGAATTAGCTTGCTATGAGCACTAATTTCTCCCAATGCTCAATCAAATCAGTGCAACCTAAGCATACAAAAATGGAATGGCAAGATAATCAGCTTGCTATGAGCACTGATTTCTTCCATTACTCAATCAATTCAGTGCTTCAAAGGTTTCTAGCCTAGCATTCTATCACTTCACATGTATCACAAAACAGGTATATTAACATTACATGGAACTAAACATGCATTAACATTAAACAGGACACATGTAAACAACATCTAACAGTAACAACACACATTAACAGAACACATGATTAAACAGGAGCAACAATTTTAACAGGAGCACATTTAACAGGAGACAAACAGGATATGAAAACAGGAAATTAAAACATGAAATTAAAACAAGCACATTAACAGGAACTTAAAATTAAAACACAAATTGCAATAAAAAGTGACAGAATTTAACAGAACTTGAAATTAAAATTGAAACCCTAAATTGAAATCTAATTGAAATTTAAGAACTGAAATTAAACCTAAACTAACCTAATTTTGGGGGAATCTCGGCTAGCCCAAGAACACCCTTTTACATTCCCTGCAACTTGCCTTTTATAGCTTTTCAAAAAGCCCTAATTTTGTGAAACCCTAAAATTCGAAAACCTAAATTTTTAATTGAAAAAAATTCCTTACTGTTCTCGCGATTTTGATGTCGACCCATGCTTTATCTTCTCTTCCTCCTGCTCCTGCTACGTTTCTAGCTTCATAGCCATCAACCTAGTTCGTCACTTTCACACGCCAACAGTGAGAAGAGGGGCGTGAAATCGACGAACTCGACTGATAGCTAGTAGGGGAGGTCAGTGGTGATGATGGGTTTTAGTTGTTAGGGTTGTAGGGTGGCTGTGGTGGCTGGTAGGGGCGGATAAGGTGGTGGCAGGGAGTAGGTGGTGAAGGTGAGGCTGTTGCAGACGGAGGTGAGGGAAGATGGAGTCGATGGAGAAGAGATTAGGTGTTGTTTGGTTTAGGGTATAGGGTTCGGTCGCTATGGTGTGTATCTGGATCATCGAGTTCGATGTTTGGCGAATCTCGACCGTGGGATATGGAGATGAAAGATCAATCTGACGGTGAGATGAAGTGGATCCTGCAGCGACCGTTGGAGTATACAATACAACAAAATTAACGACACCAGATGGAGTTAGGTGTTGTAGTGTTAAGCGGAAGTATCGAGGTTTGATGCGCAGGCAAAGAAGCAACCGTAGGATGCAGATGCGATCCAATCTGACGGTCGGGAATGGAGGCGGGTATGGATATAGAAAATGGGTTTGGGCCTTGGGTATGCCAAGCCCATATCTTCTTCAAGAAAAATTCTTCCTTCTTGAGCTCATTCCTAGCTTTTTGGACGTGCGCTCCATTCTTTGCGGCTTCCTTGCGTAATTCCTCCCGGCTTTTCACTACTTTTCTGCTCCGCAAATCATCCAGACTTTATTTGGTACCTAAAAATGCAAAATTAATTAAGAAAAATATTTATTCTTGAAAACAAGGAAAATACAAAATATGGGATGAAATGTAGAATTAATGCACAAAAGATGAGTTAAAATGCCAACAAAAAGGGATAAATATATACAATATTTGGCACTCATCATATACCCAAAGCCCAATCATGCGCGAAGGACATGCCAGGCGGAGACATAGCTAAGTAACTATCCTTAAACTAAATGTTTTATATATATTAAGCCTATCAAATAAATTTTAAATATCTTAGTGTTGAGACGTGCAAATTCCTCAACACTTATCATTGTATTGACAGGTGTACTGCCTCAACACGTTTTCCTTTTAGTGTTGAGACGTGCAAATACCTCAACACTCACTATTGTGTTGCCAGGAATGCTGCTTCAACACATTTTTCCTCTTAGTGTTAAGACGTGCAAATTCCTCAACACTCACTACTGTGTTTCCAGGCATGCTGCTTCAACACATCCTTCCTCTTAGTGTTGAGACGTGCAAATTCCTCAACACTCACTACTTTGTTGCCAGGCATGCTGCTTCAACACATTTTTCCTCTTAGTTTTGAGACGTGCAAATTCCTCAACACACACTACTGTGTTTCCAGGCATACTTCTTCAACACATATTTCCTCTTAGTGTTGAGACGTACAAATTCCTCAACACTCACTACTGTGTTGCCAGGCATACTGCTTCAACACATTTTTCCTCTTAGTGTTGAGACGTACTGTTAGAGCATTGCTCGGTCGAACTCGCATGCTTTTCTATCTCAAGAATGTTTGTCAATGTTAGTGATCAAAATTATAAGTCTTGATTTCTAGTCTATTATAGATAAGGTCTCGGACTAGGATAGAAAGTGTAGTTTAGATTAATAACTCCATGACAATCATCATACAAGACGAAGGACTACTCAAGGAACTGGTGTATCTTCATTGACTAAAAGGTATGTGGAGACTTGAACTTATCTATCACTCAAAAGTCTATTTATCTCCTATCTTGAGACAAAGTCGTTTTGCTATATAGATTTAGATTATACACATTTGGTATTTCGAGTGTGTTGGTAAAGCTTTCGCTTTAGCCAAGCTCATCTTTACCTAGTGACGAAAGTCATGTTATGTTTCAATCACTTTGAAAATTTCTCTGACGAAAAATGGTTTGTGAATAAAACCTATATAACGTCCTCTGAGAATGTTTCGATGATTGAAATGAGATTTTAGACTATATAACCATTTGGAGGATATAAGCATTATTGTGGAAACACAAATCGAAGTTTGCGAACTTTTTTGATCAAGTGAATCGGAGAAGTGCATGAGCTAAGTCCGCGAACTTTTCCTAGTAAATCTTTTATTTTTCTTGTTTTGCTTGGAATAGCCATTATTGTGATTACACATAGCTATGTCCAAAGTTTTCATCTTCATGTTTTTAGATTTATTGATTTAAATTCTAAATTTGGTTGGAAGATGATTTTTGCAGTATTAATCTTTATGGTTTTATTGCAATATTGTTATGGGATATGTATGTTTGTGCCCATGAACTTGATTGTCCCATAGTTTGTCAAAAGTAAAGTATTACGTGAGTTGATATATATGAAAGAATGAATTTACTTTTGACAAATACAAAATTTAAGCCTATTATGTCAATTTTTGATGGAAGATAGGTTAAAATCTTTTGTGTTCAAGGATTATGTCTATTGGATGTCATTGTGCAAATGGTGATGGATAATAGAATGAGACCTTGATTATTCCGCAGTATTGATCTTCCTTGATCCATATTTTTGTGTACATACTGTTTTGTTCCATAAGGTGTCTTATGTTGAGCTCTATCGACTGAGTCATTGTTTTGGCATGGTTGTTGTTCCATGAGATACTTTGTGTCGAGCATGACCAATTAAATTGATTACTTTTGTGATTAGTTTGGTTGTGTATTTCGATTAGATTAATTATGGGTTTTCTTGTGATGAATCTAATTGAGTGTTTTTAAGTCTCCATAAGTTTACTTGTGTTGAGTATTTCCAATTAAGTAAATCATGGGTTCTCTTATGATTAATTTAATTGAGTTTTTTGGATTCAAATTCATACTTGTATGTAATTTGTTATGTCCAAATAAATCCTTCTTTTCTTTTTGAAATTAAGGTCGCTCTTGTTGTTCTTTCGGGAATGACATATTATGGGGGAGAGTTCTTTTGAACTTGTGCTTAATTGCCAAATCTTTGTGGGGAGTGAGGCTGCGGAATATTTTAGGGGTTATCTTGTATCTTAATAAACTCCTTGATGAATGCATTTAGCTTCGGATTTATGCTTGCATCTAATAAGATGATATATGCTTTCTTTTGGTCATGAAATATCTCTTTCGAAAATTTCATTAGGATCCCGTTCTTGTACCTTTGCCAATTTTATTGACAAAAAGGGGAAGAATTAATATGTAGTTCACACTACAAATACATATGGTTTTCGGATAATTATGTAAGGTGGAGCGGTTTCCATGTGAGATGGAGTATTGACTAAGGGGGAGTGACATATCACCATAGTATTGTTGTTAAAGTTGTGATACAATTGAACTTTGATGTTGTGTAATGATACTATGACACTGTATAACAATGATTGAGAACTCTTGTTTTATCGTTGTTATAGCTACGGATTTTCAACAATGATGATGCTAAACTTACAACCTTTGGGATCATTGGAGTACCTGGAAGTGACGAAGATTTCGAGTAATGTTGAAGATTAGGCATGTGGAATAGGGGCTACAAAAGTTTATTTATATATTTTTTGTATTTCATATGTATTGATAGTTTTGTCACTAAAATTGACAAAGGGGGAGACTGTTAGTGAAAAAGCGGGGGTCTAACATCACCACCCAATATTTCTCTTAGCAATCTATATGGACTAACTCCGAAAGACTTTCTAGAGAATCAACTAGACAGTCATACTCAATCTAGGTAAAAGTATCTCAAGGAGTTAATATCTCTCTCTTGTTTTGATTTACTCAAGCTAATAGAAATCAACGAGTCTTTAATTAAACACAAAGAATAACTTGGATGGTACCAAAGACCAATATCCAAGGATCAATCAATGACATTCTACAACCAAAGGTTAGATTATTCTAATTGATGATCTAAATGCACAACCTGTATTATTTCAATTATAAAGATAAAAAAAATATAATGCGGAAATTGAAATAACACAGACACCAGAAATTTTGTTAACGAGGAAACCTCAAATGCAGAAAAACCCCGGGACCTAGTCCATATTGAACACACACTGTATTAAGCCGCTACAGACACTAGCCTACTCCAAGCTAATTTCGGACTGGACTGTAGATGAACCCCAATCAGTCTCTCACTGATCCAAGGTACAGTTGTACTCCCTACGCCTCTGATCCCAGCAGGATACTGCGCACTTGATTCCCTTAGCTGATCTCACCCATAACTAAGAGTTGCTACGACCCAAAATCGCAGGCTTTGACAATAAACAAATCTGTCTCACACAGACATGTGTATCAAAGGATCAATCTGTCTCCCACAGATAAACCCTAAAGTTTTTGTTCCGTTTTTTGATAATAATCAAGGTGAACAGGAACCAATTGATTCGGTCTTATATTCCCGAAGAAAAGCCTAGAGTTATCAATCACCTCACAATAATCTTAATCGTATGGTAGCGAAACAAGATGTTGCGAAATCACAAAAAATATGACAAATATGTTTATGATTACTTTTTATGTCTTTCCTATCGGAGATATCAATCTAAATCCAATCAATCCGATTGTACTCGTACCATAGAAGATGCAAGATCAGATCACACAAATACGATAAAAGTAGTATCAGTCTGGCTTCACAATCCCAATGAAGTCTTTAAGTCGTTAACATGGTTTTAGAAGAAGAAAACCAAAGGTTAAAAGAGAAACGACTCTAGCACGCAAACTAGTATCACAAGTAAGGTGTGGGGATTAGTTTTACACAATACTAGATGTCTCCTTTATATAGTCTTTCAAATCAGGGTTTGAAATTAGGTTACCTTGGTAACAAAGAAATCAATATCCACCGTTAGATGAAAACCTGATTTACATTCAAGCTAATATTTCTCAACCGTTAGATCGAAAACTTAGCTTGTTATACACACTTGACAATGCACGCTTCTAGGTTTGTTAACCGTACTCAAACGTATGCACTTGTTGGTTCAACAATAGTTAACCAAAGGTTATCCATATGAGCATTTCATATCAACCATGTTCTTCTTCACCATAACTAGTTCAAATGAGCTAGTTAGAGAGTTGTTCAATTGCAAGGAAATCTTATGTACTACACAAGACACAATTGAAGCAAAGATGATTTGATTCACTCGAATCGGTTCATGAACTTTTATAGCCACGGTTTGCAAACTGCATTCCTTAGTCTTTTTAAGTTTAAGTTTTAGAAATCATATTCAGATATATAACCTTCTCAAGTTCGCGGACTTAAGTTACCGGGCAGGGTTTACAAACTCCAGCAGAAATTCTCGGGAATGAGAACTTCGCCGGTTCCGGACTTAGCTTCACGCAAATAGTTTGTCAACTCCAGCAGAAATTCTCGGGTTTGATAACTTCGGAAGTTCGCGGACTTGGCTCACGGAATTCTTCCGGTTCTCTTGATCAACAAAGTTCGCAAACTTTGGTTCAAGGAATAGGACTTATACATAAATGTGTTTCCACAACAATGCTTATGTCCACCATTGGTTACATAATCTAAACTCTCATTTTAATCATTGAAACATTCTTAGAGGACGTTATACAGTTGTTACACCATTTTTCGTCAAAGTAATTTTCAAGATGATTAAAATATATCTTGACTTTCATCACATGGTAAAGATAAACTTGATCGAAGCGAAAAGCTTACCAACACATATTTCGATATATAGATAGGTGAGGTATACTCGGCTCGAAATACCAAATGTGTATAATCTACGTCTTTATATATAGCATACGACTTTTTGTCTCAAGAAGTAGGAGATAAAATATATAGACTTTTAAGTGACAGATAAGTTCAAGTCTTCACATACCTTTTTGTCGAGAAGTTCCACCGGTTCCTTGAATAGTTCTTCTTCTTGTATGATGAATCTCCATGAAGTCCTTGAGCTCAACTACACTTTCTGTCCTAGTCCGAGACTTAGCTATAATAGACTAGAAATCAAGACTTATATTTTTGATCACTAACATTGACAAACATGCTTGAGATAGCAACGCATGCGAGTTCGACCGAGCAATGCTCTAACAATCTCCCCTTTTGTCAATTTTAGTGACAAAACTATCAATACATATGGAATACAAAAAAGATAAAGAAACTTTAGTATCTCCTATTCCACATGTCTAATCTTCAACATTCCTCGAAATCTTCGTCACTTCCAAATACTCCAATGATCCCAAAGGTTGTAAGTTAGCATCACCGCTGTTGAAGATCTGTAGCTATAACAATGAGAAAGCATCGGTCTCGATCATTGTTATACAGTGTCATAGTATTATTACACAGCGTCAAAGTTCAATTGTATCACAACTTCAACAATAATACTATGGTGATATGTATCACTCCCCCTTAGTCAATACTCCATCTCACATGGAAACCACTCCCCCTTACACAATGATCCGAAAACCATATGTATTTGTAGTGTGAACTACATATTAATTCTCCCCATTTTTGTCAATAAAATTGGAAAAGTTACAAGAAAGGGATCATAATGAAATTTCCGAGAGAGACATTTCATGACACAAGGAAAAAATACATACCAACTAATTTAGATGAAATCATAAAGCCGAAGTTAAATGCATTCATCAACGTGTTTAAAGATACAAGATAACCCCTCTAAAATTCCACAACCGCACACCCCTCAAGATATGACCATTAAGCACAAGTTCAAAAGAACCTCCCGCATTTGATGTCATTCCCGAAAGAACAACAAGAGCGACCTTAATTTCAAAAGAAAAGAAGGATTTGTATTGGACACTAAAAACAGAATGATTTCCTATATCCAAAAACTCAATCAAATTAATCACAAGTAAACCCATGACTAATTTAATTAGAATATGCAATCAAATTAAACAAAAAAAGTGATCAATTCAATTGATTATGATCAACATAAGAAAACTTATGGAGACACGAAAATACTCAACTAGATTAATTACAAGAGAACCCATAATTAATCTAATTGGAATACAAAACCAAACTAATTACAAAATCAATCAATTTAATTGTCATTTGTTTTGCTCGACATAAGAATACTTACGGAGCAATAACTAAATAACCAAACAAGATGATTAATTTAGTTCAATATGCTCGACATAACATATCTCACGGAACACCAACTAAGCTAATAAATCAACTTGGTTGTATAGTGCTCAACATAAGATACATTACGGAACCTCACAGTAATATATAAAAATATGGATCAAGTATGATCAATACTTCAGAATACACAAGGATTCATTCTATCTTCAATCACTATTTGCATAACGACAATTAATAGACATAATCCTTGAAAACAAAAGATTTTAACCTATCTTCCATCAAAATATTTGACAGTATAGGCTTAACTTTTGTATTTGTCAAAAGTCCATTCATTCTTTTACCAGTACATGAATACCGAACACGAACGACTTTACTTTTGACAAAGTATGGGACAAACATAGTTCTCGGACGTAAACACCAATCCCATAACAAATTCCAGTATAGAAAATCATAAAGATTAATACTACAAAAACATCATCCTCCAAATATTTTTAGAATTTAAACCAATAAACCTAAAAAAGAACAAGAAGATGAAAAAATAATAGCTATGTGTAGTCACAATCTTTGCTATTCAAAGCACTAGTTATTCTTCCAACTAAACCAAAAAGAATACATACTAGGCAACAATGTCTTTGAGAAATTCCTTATCATTCCCGAACTCCTTGTCGTCAACAGCCATTGGAATATAAGGTTTGTGGAGGAAGGAGTCAATACCAACAAACCGTCTTGGCTGATGATGTCGAACCAGGGCCTTCTGAATTTTCACAGATATTAAAACGCAAGCCTTTATTTCACTAATCTCCTTTCTTACTTCTTTCAACTCATCAAGAACATCGGAAAACTTCTGAGAGTTAGAAGGGACATCCCTTGGCTTTCTTGTATTCCTCCTCTTTCTTTTCAAGGAAGGAGTTACCGAAGATTTCTCTTTTTCCTTGATTGATGGCTTAACAATCATATTGTCATTTTTTCCATCCAAAGACATGATGCTTAGAGAACAGTTATAAACAACTGGTTTTTGTGAGTGGAATTCACAATCTCATCAAGCAGTCTTAAGATATAAAAGATATCATAGAAGAAATAGGAATGTAGGGTTCACAACCTTTAAACAGGTTTGTGGACGCCCAACTCTAAACCCTATAAAGAGTAGTATTGTCGATAATAACCCTTTACTTTATTTGATAGACAGGAAAAACAAACCTAAGAAAAAATACTTTTCCTAAAGCCTGAGCGGTACACAATCTTATCTCTTTTGATTAGGAACATGACACAAGATTTACCAAACAACATAATTAATTTGTGATGTGGTGAACAACAATTTGTACACCATTTTCCTCTTGAGAGGAATCCTATGACTTCTGTCTATCAAAGCGATTTGACCATACCTTCTTTTCTAATGGTCTTATGTTGTCTTTGGAAACCAACTTCTTAGACGAAGATAAAATCCTACATACCTCAGCAGTCTTCTGAGCAAGTTTAAGCTTCCTTGCTAATCGATTTTCTCTTCGTTGAAGTTCTTTGGCGTGCCTCACTTGATGTTTTTACTTGTAACATCTTGATAGTTCATGACCTTTCTGAGAACAAAACGAGCACGTCAATCTTGAATAGTATTTAGGCATCTGTGTTGTGAACGCAGCTAGACACATAGAAGATCCTGAAACATTATAACCAAAATTTCCAAAAGGATGGGTCAATCGATTCTTCCAGCTTGATTGGTTCTCCTCTTCACCGAAACCATCAAGGTTGATATATGTATTGCTACAATTATCAAAATCAATGTTTTCACATAGAAGACCGACACTTGATTTCCTGTCTTCATCAAAATCATAGATCTCAGACATCTCATCAAGTGTTACAGCAAGACCTTTGTTCCCAGTGTATTTTCCATGATTTGGGCACTCATTTGCAAAATGACCAAAACCTTTACACTTAAAGAACTGTGGCATATCCTCGTCATCAGCCTCGTCAGCATCCTTGTTTTTAGGAGGAACGCGATTGTGAGGTTTATCTGATGACCTAGGTTTGTCTCTTGAAAACCGTTTACTTCTCTTCAATAGAAGATCCCTGAACTGTCTTGTGATCAAGGAGACTGATTTGTCAAGATATTCATCCGAAAAATCATCCTCAGAACGATCATCCTCAGAGACATAAACGCTTTTACCTTTATCAAGTAATCTAGTGTTCTTATGTGCTTTAAAGGCAACATCCTTTCCGATTTTGGATGTTTGCTCATGATCAAAGATCTTTAGCTTTCCAACCAATGTATTTCTGGAAAGATTATCAAGGTTATTTACCTCAATGATGGCATGCTTCTTAGACTCGTATCTATATGGCAGCGATCTGAGAATTTTTATCACAATGTCCTTTTCAGGAATAGTCTTACCCAATGCAAAAGATGCACTAACAATTTCAGACACTTTGTGATTAAACTCATCAAATGTATCTTCATCTGCCATATGAAGGTTCTCCCAATCGGAATTAAGGTTTTGAATCCTAGCTTTCTTTTCGCTGGAGTTACCTTCAAATACGGTTTCTAAGATATCCCAAGCATCTTTAGACCTAGTGCAGTTTGACACATGGTGCTGAAGATTTGGGGTAATGGCATGTATGATGGAATTCAAACCGTCGGAGTTTTGCTTTGCAGCAAGTATCTCGACAGGATTATATTCACCAATATTCTTGGGAACGTTTACATCTCCAACTGCCACAACGGGAGCATCATAGCAATTAACAACATATACCCATGATTGAAAATCAAGTGCTTGAAGAAAAGCTCGCATAGCAATTTTCCAATATTAGTAATTAGAGCCATCGAAGACTGGTGGTACGTTAATAGATATAGCACCTTTCTCCATATTTAATGCGTCGTCTGCAAAATGACTGAGCCATTTACAAGTAATGAGTGCCCAGGCCTCTCTACTCATACATGTACTGAGCAATTCAATATATTTATTCAGAATGGTGCATGTAGCAACAATCCCAAACATTCTGTAAACTCTCGCCTACATTATATATTAGTGTATGGTTTATTAAGTATTTTCCTATGTTATGTTCCCCAGCTGAACCCTTAGTATTGGTATGACCTGACAATTAGTGTTCACTCGCAGCTAAGTAGCACGAATTTCCCGAAGTATCAAAATTAAGTTCTACATGAAAATGCTCAATCAGACGACACGCTAACTGCTCTATGAGAATAAAAGAATTTTGTGTCAACACACAACGTTTGTCAAATTTTTTCAATTTTGTGATAACTCACAAAATTCAAGTTTTGACCTAATTAATTTGCATAAATTAGGCCTTTTTGCACCTGTGATAATATCTCGAACCCTATTGGTCGAGGCCAAACCTAGGAAAGCTAGGAAACTAATCCGTCATGGATCTAGTAGGAGCAAAGTCCTACCAGAAAACAAGAAATAAAAGAGGAGCCGCAGAAAATAGGAGCAACAACAAAAGGAGGCGTAGCCATGTCACATGGCCGACCAGTTTAGGCGCCACCCGCAGATGTCCACGCCCCATGCTGCTTGAACGGCACCCCCTCCTTCCTATCGACCAATCAGGTCTCCCTAAAGCCTCCACGCGCACTAGAGATGTGGCCATACCCCCATGCTGCTTTCCGACCCTCCTCTTTCCATCGACCAATCAGCTCGCTCTAAATCCGCCACATGCACATGGAATATGGTCGGGACCATACTTGTCGGTCCTCTTTCCTATTAGCTAATCAGGTCGCTATAAATGTGCCACACGCACTTAGAATGTGGCCAGGATTTGTCGTCCCCCCTTCTTTCCACCGGCCAGTCAGGTCGCTCTAAACCTACCACAGTATTAAAATGGGCAAACTACACCGGATGGCCGCAATGCCAATTTGCTTTCCAAACCGTGCCAGCATGCTAATGGCATGCCAAACATGTCATTCCACGCCAAACATGCTAATTGGCATGCCAAACGCGCCATTCCGCGCCAATATGCTAATTGGCATGCCAACGTGCCACAACAAGCGCGGCTACGTGATAACTCACTTCTTGATCGTGGCCAACGCCATAACAAACTCCAATTAGGGTTTTATGATCAAAACATGACTTTTTCTTCAATATCATTAGTCAAAACCCTAATTTCTGGTCGTGGCCCAAATGACGTCACTCTGGCCTCACAACATGCCACGAGCCATGATGTGCCCAGGAAACCCTAAAAATGACGTCATATCGTGGCCACCCATGGATATCCTTGTGCCTGTGGTCATTCCCACATTATGGCCATGTTATAATTCCTTTTGCGCAAGCAATGCACAAAGAATGTCACCGTGCCAGCCACATGCCACACGCGCTAATTAGGGTTTTGGCATGCCAAACCCTAATTTCGGTAATGTTGCTACGCCAATCATGCCAAATAATGCTACCTAGGGCATTAAGTTTAATACGGCAACCAGAGCCAATGTTGCCGATCCATATTTGGATACAACACTAATATGCTAAAGATATAACGACCGCGGCAACGCTAGGCGTTATTCGCGCCACTATGCCACTGACATATGCCATACGCGCCGTTATGCCACTGGCATATGCCAAACGCGCCACTATGCCACCGGCATGTGCCAAACACGTAACCACCACCACCACCACCAACATTCAACTACTATTTTACCACCACCACTCAACAACCACTACCTATCAACCTCCACCACCATCACCATCGCCGCCGCCAACACCACCACCAGTCCACCACCACCGCCGTCGGTGGTGTCAACAACCAATGTTGATCCCCAAAATAAATCAGTAAAAATAATATGGTGTCAACAACCGAAGTTGATCCCAGAAACAAAAATCAAAAATAATAAGAAAAAAATAATATGGTGTCAACAACAGAAGTTGACCCCCCAAAACTAAAAATCCAGAAAAATGTTCAGATTATATATGGTGTCAAGAACCAAAGTTGATCCCAAAATTGGGTATCAACAACCAAAGTTGATCCAACAAAATAATATAGTGCCAACAACCGAAGTTGATCCCAAAAATATGGTGTCAACAACTAAAGTTGATACCAAAATTAATAATTTAGAAAATGTTTAGATCATATACGGTGTCAATAACCAAAGTTGATCCCAAAATCTGGTGTCAACAACCAAAGTTGATCTCAAAATTGATGTACTAAAACAATTGACATACACGAACGATAGAACCTGGCGTGAATCGAACACGCATCTTCTGACTATAATCAGTTGTGATACCATTACACCAAAAATTCATCTTGAGAGATATTATATGGTTTGCAAGCATCAGGAACCGAAAGACCAACAACAAATGCGACCCGAAATAGGAAAAAAAATTATCTCTTACGTACTTGCAATAAACAATGAAAATAATAAGAACAAGAAAATAACACGAGCTCACATTCACAATTTCGAATATCAAATACCCAATTATCTAAATCAACTGCATGAACTATTGTAACTTTATCACTTCATCACCATTAAGTAATTTATTATTGAATTGACAAAATATAACACATAATAATTTATTTAAGGATTGATGAAAAAAAGAGCTATTCTTACCACTTCTTCCCAAATCCAAACGTGTCACTGACTACTCCAGTCAACACCTACATATCCACAGCGTACAATAGACAGTGTTTTATTTGTTTTTCAAAATCAACAAGACAAGACACGAGTGAAGAAGGAGAACAAAAAGACATTTCAAAATCAAAAAGCGAGAGAGAAGAAAAATCTAGACACATATAGAAACAAACTTCTTCATCCAAAATTCTCTGTATCCATTTGTTTGAATTTAGAGAGACAACAATCAAAATTCATTTCTTTCTCCACTTTATCTTCTATTAATTTACTAACAGAAAATCTCACTCCCCCTTTCTAAAGATTCATTGCTATTTCTTATATGAAATGAACCGAAATCAAAACCAAAATTTATTTTAATGTGGATTTAAGTGAAATCTGATAAAAAATTTACTACGTGCACTTTTAAATTGAAGACGGGGGCGGAGGCAGAGGTGGTGGTGGTGGTGATAGCCAAAGGAAAACAAGCATATCTGATGATGAAATTTGTAGAAACGGTGGACTAGGAGGTGGTGCTGGAGCTGATAATAGATTTGATAGAAACCCCGGTGGTGGTAGTTTTTTTTTTTGAAACTGAAAAAATTGAATTGAAATTTAAAAAGTGTTTACATTGTGTGCATCCTCATGAAGTTGATCAATAATTTCATCTGGAGGAGCTATAAACCAAACACCACTAATAGGAGCTATAAACCAAACACCACTAATAAATTGAGTTCTAGCTAATTTAGAAAGAGAATCTGCAATTTTATTTTTTTCTTTGGGCACATAGCAACATTGCCAAGAGGAATGAGATTTTAATAAGTTCTTAATATCTAAAATCAAATTATGTAATCTCCAGTCGATGTTTAAAGAAACTCCCAAGACTGCGTCCACTACAAGCTTTGCATCCAGCTCAAAAATCACTTTCTCCTGATTCTTTTCCAAATCCCATTGCATTGCCTCCCATAAAGCTTTACTCTCAGCTTGTTCTGGACTAGTGGCATTAGTTAAATAGATGTATTTTGATCCATGATGCGCACCTGCAAAATCACGACAGATTAATCCAATGCCTCCAGTGTTATTACTAGCAATAAAGGAACCATCATAATTGATTTTAAAGATCTGCTTCTCTCTCGTTGGAACTTTTATTTGGCAGCTAAAACTTTCATATCTAAATAATATACTCGGACAAACAACAGAGGGTGAATTTGGTATTAGTAAAAAAAAATTGATTTCTATTTAAAAGATGGAGGGTATAAATATAGTCGATAAGGGTATTCTTAAAGGCCCATTAGAAAGGAAGGCATTTATTCAATTTCCACAAGCAATGAGGTTTATTTCTCTATATACTCTTGTACCAGAATCCACAAGAGTTCTCCAACCTCAACATGAAGTTCCAATAATTCGAATCAGAAAGACAAGAACTACACAAGGGCAACAAGAACAGAACCAAGGTGAAGCAAAAGATAAGGAATCTACTGCAGCTGGAAGCACCCATGAAAACCCACAAACAACCAAACCTGCTTGGAAACTCTCTTTGGATGATGAAGGGATTGAGATACAAGCTAGAGGAAAAGGCAAGCGAGTGGCTGGAAAGCACCATCACTTGCTACAAGAATGAGTTACTTAGCATGGAACTGTCAAGGTGCTTGCAATCCCTTGACAGTTCAAAAACTATGTGAGATCACTCGAACTCACAGACTTAGTCCTATGTTATTATCAGAAACTCTTTCTTCAGATTTTCACATGTTTTCTTTAGAAAACAGATCAGGTTTTGATGAATGCTTTGTGATTTCTTGTAATGGACATAAAGGTGGTGTGAGCCTGATGTGGTCAGCACACCTTAAAGTCCAAATCCTAGTATCAAAACAAAGTGTAATTCATGCCTATATCTCGCCTCCTTCTCCACAAAAGCCATGGATGTTCCCCGGAGTCTATGAACCACCTCAACCATCTGCACAATGGGACCTTTGGAAAGATTTCAACCTTGTAATCCCACAACACAATCTACCATGTGAAAAATCGGGGGTCTAACAACACCACCCAATATTTCTCTTAGCAATTTGTATCGACAAACTCGAATATACTTTTAAGAGAATCAACAAGACTCAATCAATTAAAAGTATATCAACGAGTTTATATCTCTCCCTCTTGTTTTGATTTACTCAATCTAATAGAAATCAGCGAGTCTTTAATCAAACACAAGGAATAACTTGGATGGTACCAAAGAACAATATCCAAGGATCAATCAATATCAATCAACAACCAAAGGTAGGATTTCCAATTGATTGATTCAAACGCACAACCTTTATTATTTCAATTATATAAACAAATATAATGTGAAAATAGAAATAACACAGACACCAGAAATTTTGTTAACGAGGAAATCGCAAATGCAGAAAAACCCCGGGACCAAGTCCAGATTGAACACACATTGTATTAAGGCAATACAGACACTAGCCTACTCCAAGCTAACTTCGGACTGGACTGTAATTGAACGCCAATCAGTCTCTCACTGATCCAAGGTACAGTTGTAATCCCTACGCCTCGGATCCCATCAGGATACTGCGTACTTGATTCTCTTAGCTGATCTCACCCACAACTAAGGGTTGCTACGAACCAAAATCGCAGACTTTGACAATAAACAAATCTGTCTCACACAGACAAGTCTGTCAAAGGATCAATCTGTCTCCCACGGAAAAACCCTAAAGTTTTTGTTCCCTCTTTTGATAATAATCAAGGTAAACAGGAATCAATTGATAATCCGGTCTTATATTCCCGAAGAACAGCCTAGATAAATCAATCACCTCACAAAAATCTTAATCGTATGGTAGCGAAACAAGATGTTGCGGAATCACCAACAATGACACAAAGATGTTTGTGATTACTTTTTATATCTTGCCTATTGGAGATATCAATCTCAAGCCAATCAATCTTATTGTACTCGTACGATAGAAGATGCAAACTCAGATCACACAACTACGATAAAAGTAGTATCGATCTGGCTTCACAATCCCAATGAAGTCTTTAAGTCGTTAACATGGTTTTAGAAGAAGAAAACCAAAGTTTAAAGGAGAACCGACTCTAGCACGCAAACTAGTATCACACATAAGGTGTGGGGATTAGTTTTGCAGGGTTGCTAGATGTCCCCTTATATAGTCTTTCAAATCAGGGTTTCCCCTTGGTCACAAAGAAAACAATATCCACCGTTAGATGAAAACCTGATTTAGATTCAAGCTAATATTCCTTCACCGTTAGATCTAAAACTTAGATTCTTATACACACTTGAAATGCACGCTTCTAGGTTTGTTAACCGTACCCAAACGAGTACATTGTTGGTTCAACAATAGTTAACCAAAAGGTTAGCCATATGAGCATTTCATACCAACCATATTCTTCTTCACCATAACTAGTTCAAATGAATCAAATGAACTAGTTAGAGAGTTGTTCAATTGCAAGGAAATCTTATGTACTACATAAGACATAATTGAAGCAAAGATGATTTGATTCACTCGAATCGGTTCATGAAATTTATAGCCACGGTTTGCAAATTGCATTCCTTAGTATTTATAAGTTTAAGTTCAAAAATCATCTTCAGATATATAACCTTCTTAAGTTCGCACACTAGGTTCGCGGACTTAAGCAACCTGACAGAGTTTACAAACTCCAGCAGAAAATCTCGCAAAAGACTTTCCGTCGGTTCGCGACCTGGTACTCACACAACTAGTTTGTCAACTCCAGCAGAATTTCTCGGGAGGAGAAGTTCGCCAGTTCGCGGACTTGGCAACAAAACATATTCCGGTTTCTCTTGATCAACAAAGTTCGCAAACTTTGGTTCAAGGGATAAGACTTATGCACATATGTGTTTCCACAACAATACTTATGTCCATCATTGGTTACGTAATCTAAACTATCATTTCAATAATTAAAACATTCTTAGAGGACGTTATATAGTTGTTACACCATTTCTCGTCAAAGCGATTTTCAAAGCGATTGAAACATATTATGACTTTCGTCACTAGGTAAAGATAAACATGGTCGAAGCGAAACGCTTACCAACACATATCTCGAGATACAGATAGGAGAAGTATACTCGGATCGAAATACCAAATGTGTATAATCTAAGTCTATATATATAGCATACAACTTTTTGTCTCAAGAAGTAGGAGGTAGAATAGATAGAATTTTGAGTGACGCATAAGTTCAAGTCTTGACATACCTTTTTGTCGAGAAGTTCCACCAGTTCCTTGAGTAGTTCTTCTTCTTGTATGATGAATCGCCATGAAGTCCTTGAGCACCACTACACTTTCTATCCTAGTCTGAGACTTAGCTATAATAGACTAGAAATCAAGACTTATAGTTTTGATCACTAACATTGACAAACATGCTTGATATAGCAACGCATGCGATTTCGACCGAGCAATGCTCTAACAATCTCCCCCTTCGTCAATTTTAGTGACAAAACTATCAATACATATGGAATACAAAAAAGATAAAGAAACTTTAGTAGCTCCTATTCCACATGTCTAATCTTCAACATTCCTCAAAATCTTTGTCACTTCCAAGTACTCCAATGATCCCAAAGGTTGTAAGTTTAGCATCACTGCTGTTGAAGATCCACAACTATAACAATGAGATAGCATCGATCTCGATCATTGTTATACAGTGTCATAGTATTATTACACAGTGTCAAAGTCTAATTGTATCACAACTTCAACAATAATACTATGGTGATATGCATCGCTCCCCCTTAGTCAACACTCCATCTCACATGGAAACCACTCCCCCTTACACTATGATCCGAAAACCATATGTATTTGTAGTGTGAACTACATATTAATTCTCCCCCTTTTAGTCAATAAAATTGGCAAAGGTACAAGAACGGGATCATAATGAAATTTCTGAAAGAGACATTTCATGATTAAAAGAAAAAATACATACCAACTAATTTAGATGCAATCATAAAGCCGAAGCTAAATGCATTCATCAAGGAGTTTAAAGATACAAGATAACCCCTCTAAAATTCCAGAACCTCACACCCCTCAAGATATGACCATTAAGCACAAGTTCAAAATAACTCTCCCCCATTTGATGTCATTCCCAAGGGAACAACAAGAGCGACCTTAATTTAGAAAGAAACGAAGGATTTTTTATTGGACACCAAAACCATAAGAATGATTTTTATATCCAAAACCTCAATCAAATTAATCATAAACAAATCCATGATTAATTTAATCGGAATACGCAATTAAATTAAACACAAAAACTGATCAACTTAATTGATTATGCTCGACATAAAAGACTTACGGAGCATACAACTAACATAACCATTAGAAAATGAATAGAATAGTCGTTCATATACTCAACATAAGAGGAATTTTACAGAGTATGAAAATACTCAACTATATTAATTACAAGAGAACCCATAACTAATCTAATTGGAATACACAACCAAACTAATTATAAAAGTAATCAATTTAATTGTCATTTGTTTTGCTCGACATAAAAAGACTTATGGAGCAATAACTAAATAACCAAACAAGATGATTAATTTAGTTCAAAAATAGTCAACATAAAGTACCTTACGGAACAACCAACAAAGCTAATCAAAAATTAATCAACTTGGTTGTATCGTGCTCAACATAAGACACATTACAGAGCCTCACAGTATTACATAAACTATGGATTAGTGAATATCAATACTATGGAATACACAAGGATTCATTCTATCTTCCATCACTATTTACATAACGATATTTAATAGACATAATCCTTGAACACAAAAGATTTTAACCTATCTTCCATCAAAGAATTGACAATATAGGCTTAACTTTTGTATATGTCAAAAGTCTATTCATCCTTAAATCAATACATGAATACCGATCATGAACGACTTTACTTTTGAAAAAATATGAGACAACATAGTTCACGGACGTAAACACCAACATCCCATAACAAATTGCAATATAAAAAATCATAAAGATTAAATACTGCAAAACATATCCTCCAAATATTTTTAGAATTTAAACCAATAAACCTAAAAATAACAAGAAGATGAAAATAATAGCTATGTGCAGTCACAATCATTGCTATTCCAAGCACTAGTTATTCTTCCAGCCAAACCAAAAAGAATACATACTAGGCAAAAATAAGAACACGAATTACTCATCTTCTTCCTCATCAGAGATACTCCAAGATGCTTAAATTGCGTTCAAATCTTCCTTGAGATCGGGAAACTTTGTTGCAACCAAGGAAAATTGTTCTTGAACACACTTTACTCTTAAATCAACCTTAAACTCACCTTTATGAATTTTTTGAAGAAAGCTTATGGTAGTAGGGTCACTAAAATCAAGAGAAGCAATTCTTTGTCGCTTGAAAGCATTTTCCCTTATGCGCCTAAAGGTACACGGACGAACCAGTTTGGGGTCCCCAAGAGAGTTGCCAATTGAATCACACCCACGATCACGGAAAATTTGACTAATCAAGCAAGGGTAACCCAACATTTTGACGGGTGAAGTCATCGAAATCATTTGAAAGATAATGAAACCACAAATATCGAGACTTGAAATACCCGAATCAAGGAAATAGACCAATTCCGCAAACTCGTGACTCCACCAAGAATTTTCAATTGTGGAGGGACAAAGATTGGGATACCAAGTTTTCCAAAAGCTATCAAAGCAATACTAAGATCATTAGTAGGGAACTTTCCTTGACTCCAAACGACCTTCTTGCCACAAAGCCCAACCGAGATATCATCACAAGATGGACGTTCATCACATGGTCTAGGGAGCCGTACGTTCCCCAACGGGATTTTGGTAATCCTTGAAATTAATTCTCTATCAACAAGGAAACTTTCTCTACAGATCATGGATTTGAATTCCATCTTGTTGTAATCAACATCATGAATATTGGCATAGAAAATCCTTGTAAGAGAATCAAATCCTTGACCAATACCATCAAAGATATTTCCAAGCTTGAATTTTGTAAAGCATACCAAATCCTCTTCATGCCCACTAGAGAAATTCAACCTCTTTTCTAGAATGAAACCTTTTAAAGCAATCTTATCAAACATTCTAGCACGAGAATCATTCACAATCCTAATTCTAAGAGAGTTTTACACACAAGGAGGATTCAAGATAGAGGATTTTGAGTTTCTAGAACTCCTTTTTGTGCCCTTAGAATTCATCATAGGTCTAAGAAATTGAAAGGAGCAAGAGGATTTTACTTACTTGGAGTGAGATTTGAATACCCTTTCTTTCAATTTCTCCAAGGAGTCTTTAATGGAGGAAATACAAAAAACCCTAGGTTCACTACGCGGACGGGTAAAGAAGAAGACTAGGGTGCGGGAACTTCTTCTTTGTAAGACCACACATGGGCTTGGACCCGTTTATGAACCGCGACCCACATAAGAAAGATGGGATTTTCTTAGCAATTTGCACATTAAAGGTTATGCATTCCGCGACAACACACATGTGAACGACAACGGATGCAATAGAAAGCTAAAATTGATATTCAAACAACGAATAACAAAACTGTATACAACTCAAACCATTTATTGCCACATTCCAAGATATATACAAATTGGGAAATGCCGGCCTTGTTACCAAGAGGCATAATGCGCAGAGGAATTCTCATGCAACATTTCTGGTTGATATGTGTGTACAGTCCCTGTAGTATAATCAAAGTAATGATGATAGTCAGGGCAGTTAGAGCTTTCTATCCTTCATTTTTTCTGGCTAGAAGAAGGATACCTCCGATTTCTGGGTTGCACAGTATTAACATCCCTTTTCGGAATGATTCTTAGACTTAACAGATTTAAGTTTTTCTAAGAATTTAAAAACGATTTCGAACGCTTTGAACAGATCTTTATCAATTGATCCATTACGATAGTATTCCTCAAAGAGATCAAGAGTTAATCTAGTGAGGTTCCATATCCTTGAGCGTATTGAGCGTTTTATCAATCTTTCCTTCTTTTTATTTTTTCCTTCTGATTTATTCTTAACATCTAAATATCCCCTTTTAGATGAAGTAAGATTATCATGACAAACCAGAGGTTTTAGCCATAATCATCTTTGAACAATCTCTAAGGATTTCTGGCGTGCGTTACAGATGCCAAGAGAAAGTTTTCCAAAGAAATTTCCCATAGGACAATTTATAAGGAACAAACAAACACAAACTTATTAGGTTTACTGTGTTTGCCTACTCTGATACCAATTGAAAAAGCGGGGGTCTAAAAGCACCACCCAATATTTCGCTTAGCAATCTGTACAGGCAAACTCGAATATACTTTTAAGAGAATCAAGAAGACTCAATCAATTAAAAGTATATCAACGAGTTTATATCTCTCTCTTGTTTTGATTTACTCAGGCTAATAGAAATCAGTGATTTTTTAATCAAACACAAGGAATAACTTGGATGGTACCAAAGACCAATATCCAAGGATCAATCAATATCAATCAACAACCAAAGGTCGTATTTCCAATTGATTGATTCAAACGCACAACCTGTATTATTTCAATTATATAAACAAATATAATGCGGAAATAGAAATAACACAGACACTAGAAATTTTGTTAACGAGGAAACCGCAAATGCAGAAAAACCTCGGGACCTAGTCCAGATTGAACACACATTGTATTAAGCCTCTACAGACACTAGCCTACTCCAAGCTAACTTCGGACTGGACTGTAGTTGAACCCCAATCAGTCTCCCACTGATCCAAGGTACAATTGTACTCCCTACGCCTCTGATCCCAGCAGGATACTGCGCACTTGATTCCCTTAGCTGATCTCACCCACAACTAAGAGTTGCTACGACCCAAAATCGGAGGCTTTGACAATAAATTTTTTTGTCTCATACAGACATGTGTATCAAAGGATCAATCTGTCTCCCACAGAAAAACCCTAAAGTTTTTGTTCCGTCTTTTGATAATAATCAAGGTGAACAGGAACCAATTGATAATCCGGTCTTATATTCCCGAAGAACAGCCTAGATAAATCAATCACCTCACAACAATCTTAATCGTATGGTAGCGAAACAAGATGTTGCGGAATCACAAACAATGAGACGAAGATGTTTGTGATTACTTTTTGTATGTTGCATGTCGGAGATATCAATCTCAAGCCAATCAATATGATTGTACTCGTACGATAGAAGATGCAAGATCAGATCACACAACTACGATAAAAGTAGTATCGGTCTGGCTTCACAATCCCAATGAAGTATTTAAGTCGTTAACCTGGTTTTAGAAGAAGAAAACCAAAGGTTAAAGGAGAACAAACTCTAGCACGCAAACTAGTATCACACGTAAGGTGTGGGGATTAGTTTTGCAGAGTTGCTAGATGTCCCCTTATATAGTCTTTAAAATCAGGGTTTCGCCTTGGTCACAAAGCAAACAATATCCATCGTTAGATGAAAACCTTATTTAGATTCAAGCTAATATTTCTAAACCGTTAGATCGAAAACTTAGCTTGTTATACACACTTTAAATGCACGCTTCTAGGTTTGTTAACCGTACCTAAACTTGTACATTGTTGGTTCAACAATAATTAACCAAAAGGTTAGCCATATGAGCATTTCATACCGACCATATTCTTCTTCACCATAACTAGTTCAAATGAACTAGTTAGAGAGTTGTTCAATTGCAAGGAAATCTTATGTACTACACACGACACAATTGAAGCAAAGATGATTTGATTCACTCGAATCGGTTCATGAACTATATAGTCACGGTTTGCAAATTGCATTCCTTAGTCTTTATAAGTTTAAGTTCAGAAATCATTTTCAGATATATAACCTTCTTAAGCTCACACACAAGGTTCGCGAACTTAAGCAACCTGACAGAGTTTACAAACTCAAGCAGAAAATCTCGCAAAAGATTTTCTGCCGGTTCGAGGACTAGGCTCGCGTACTGGTACTCACGCAACTAGTTTGTCAACTCCAGCAGAATTTCTCGGGATGAGAAGTTCGGCAGTTCGCGGACTGAGTTCGCGGACTTGGCAACAATCCATTCTTATGGTTTCTCTTGATTAACAAAGTTCGCAAACTTTGGTTCAAAGGATAGGACTTATGCACATATGTGTGTCCACAATAATACTTATGTCCATTATTGGTTATGTAATCTAAACTCTCATTTCAATCATTGAAACATTCTTAGAGGACATTATATAATTGTTGCACCATTTCTCGTCAAAGAAATTTTCAAAGTGATTGAAACATATCATGACTTTCGTCACTAAGTAAAGATAAACAAATTCGAAGCGAAACGCTTACTAACACATATTTCGAGATATAGATAAGAGAGGTATACTCGGCTCGAAATACTAAATGTATATAATCTAAGTCTATATATATAGCATACAACTTTTTGTCTCAAGAAGTAGGAGATAGAATAGATACACTTTTGAGTGACAGATAAGTTCAAGTCTTCACATACCTTTTTGTCGATAAGTTCCTCCGACTCCTTGAGTAGTTCTTCTTCTTGTATGATGAATCCCCATGAAGTCCTTGAGATCAACTACACTTTCTATCCTAGTCCGAGACTTAGCTATAATAGACTAGAAATCAAGACTTATAGTTTTGATCACTAACATTGACAAACATGCTTGATATAGAAACGCATGCGAGTTCGACCGAGCAATGCTCTAACACCTTGAATTTTTATGGGAGACTTCAATGAAGTCTTTTTTCAAGAATAGAAAAAGGTGGGAGACCTGTAAGGACCCTCAAGCTCGTAAACGCTATTGGACCAGTCAAGAGACGAATAAGCCGCTAATGACTCGATTAATTAGAGATGAACGTTAATTAATAGAAATTAATCTAACAACGATCTAGATACGAAACTTGTATCACTGGATATATATCGAAAAGTTATGCGAAATGGCATACTCGAACATGTCAGTCGGATATCGGACGACGAAGATATCATCGGATTAGTATGAAGGGTACTCCAAACCGCATTGCTGCCCTTTATTCGTTTCTCGGGTGCCTTAGTATTTCTGGTCAGCCTTATATACCCGTATCGAGAGGATAAACTCTCATTTCTCTTTTCTTTCTTCTTCATTCTTCTTCCTCATCCTTTCTTCTTTTTCTCTTATGTTCTTCTTCATCTCGAGTTTCTGTGAGAGTTTAAGTAAGAATTGATTGATGAAAATCATCTGAGGATGCTAATAGATGATGTGGAAGATAGCATGATCTTTGTTTTTGAAGCAGAACAATTAGGGTTGAATCTGAGAAGATCAAGTTAGGGTTTGATAAGGAATTGAGAGGTTAATTGACTCATTAATGGAAGAAGATTGATGGGGTTGTTGTTGATTTATTGATTGGAGGCTATTCTGATGAAGAATCACAAAACCAAGTAAATTAGGGCTTTTTTAGTAAGCTCCGTTTTGTGTGAATTGATATATTGTTGATCAATTAGTATTGGGTTTATTCTTAATTGAAGTATAGATAAGTTTATGAAGTTAAATTTTAGTTTATTAATTAATCAAATCTGAAATTATGGTTCATGCAATTTAGTTTTTCTAAGTTGGAGGTTACAGATAAAGGGGATATATTGATTCAACTGAATTGGTAGTGCTGGTTGTGTTAATTTGAAGGTGTTGTATCTATATATGGTGGTTGCTAGTGTATTAAGATTGCAGGACATGGCAGAGTAGTTGATATTGTTGTCTCTTGGGAAGAACCGGAATGGTGCAGATGAAGTTAAAGATTGTTGTGCTGGTGGGTTGCAGTGGAAGTTGAGGTGGAGATGAGTTTGGAAATGGGCCGTTGAAGTTTAGGTTATAGAATTAACTGAATACATATATCAATGGAGGTAGTAATTTATGGGAAAATGAGATCCAAGGAACTTCAGTTACAATATGGTGGAGATAGATGATTTTAGGGAGTTCATAGAGTTAAGCTTAGTTGGATATGAAGAAGATTAATGCTTGTGATGTTGTTGTTGTAGCTGACATGAAGATATGAAGATTATGTTGAAGTTGTTGACTGAATTTGAGTTGGCTGGAAAAAATAAGGGAGTGAGCTAGTACTGGGTTAAGTCGATGGAGATGAAACGTATGCAGGTGAACCAGGTCTGAGGGTGTTGGTAAATTTAGGTTGTTGTTGATGATTTAGGATTAGGTCTCTGTGACCTGGGATTGAATTGAAAGATGTTGATGATGTTGTATGTGTTACAGGTGGAACTGATGTTACTATGAAGTTTGAATTTGATTGTTGTGATTGAGAAGTGTGAAGAGATGGAGTTATAGTTATTGTATGAAGTAGTTATGGCAGTAGTGGAGCTTTAGGTTGAGTGTTGAATGAAAGTTGGGTGTCTGAATCAAAAAAGAGATGATTTAGCTTGTATTTTTGTAAACAGAGTTAGTAATGCATCTTTTGGTCTTGGTGTGTGTTTGTGTTGCATCTTATTTGTGCATTAGAAGTTTGGCTTAGGCATTTGGCCCATTAGTCATCCCAGTCAGTCTAGTTGACTTATCTGACTTAGTTAATCTGACTGAGTTGGATCAGTGTTGACTCACCGAGTTCCTTATCTTGACCTGAGTCGACTTAGTTGACCTGACCTTGACCATTGACTTGGACTGTTCACATGACTTTGGACGTTGACTGTTAGTTGACTTCGTTGACCAAACATTGACTGTTAGTTGACCACTTGGACCAGGCCTTAGTTTAATGGGCCGGATTAGTGTACTTGGGCTCAGGCCTAATTTTCCTACTTTGATGTCTTGGACCCTTATGGTCTGAATTAGCCTTTGGTTCCTTTTACAAATTTGTAGACATTCATTAGACTTATCAGATGGACTATAAAACAATTGAATTAGTAAACCTTTAGATATGCTAAACATTGATAAGGAAAAGTTATAGAACCATAAATGGGCTTAGAACCATTAGATAGTTCACTTAGCTTATAACTAGAGAATTGTATGAGATTATGTTTGAGCCTGTATGAGTATTTTGGTTACATTCTCATATTTTCTTGTCTGATTAACAATTGACCTTTATTAACAACGGTCGATTTAAAGAATGAATCGGTGGATTATGGATCTCAAGGTATGCGAGGCTTGTCATCAAAAGAGGTGGGAATTGATAACGAACTCTCTTGTATTCATTATTGTTCTATAAATCTTTTTATATTGTGAAATGCATGCATATCTTTGTTACTATATGGTATGTGTATGCATGTATTATTTGTTTTTAATACAAAATAGTTTTCTTTATATTTTGGGACGGGATTGGATCTTTAGTAACAACTAATATCTGTATTTTGGGAGTATTTACTTATTTTCAAAAAGTGATTCTTTCCATTGACTGGAAAGTGGTTACATTCTTTACTTATTGTTAGCATGAAAGGAAGAGGGGTTCCTTTTTATTGGTGCATAGAATGAGTTCCTTCACCGCACTTTATAACTAGTTTTTAAGCACTTGTGTAGGGTCATAAAAGCATCCAATATTAAATAGGCCCGGATGGCATCCTTAAGTGGGTACTGAGGTGTCCAATATTACCATAGGAGGCGTAAAAGCAGCCTATGGAATACTTTTCATTAGAGGGAACTATTATGTATGCATGTATGTTTACTGTTCTTTTAAATTACTTTGAAAAAACTATTACACTATGTTTCGGTGTTTGGGGAGAATGATGTTGAGAATCTTATGTCTGATTGTTGAACCTAAACGATGGAAATGGATCTCCATGAATAGGTTCTTCCGTCGGCTATAACGTTAACACCATTAGATCTCTTTAGATACCTGTTATGTAGAGTGCGCGTATATTGAGGTACTGGTAAGGTATCAATCTTATGTGACTACGGGGCCGCAAACCTCAGGGTGCTTTAATAATCATTAATGAATCCGCAAGAGGCACGCCTTACTACCCCAAAGGAAGACGTCGCTCAACTACTATTTCTGTTGTGAATGTGTGCCAGATTGGTTGGTAGAACTTTATATTTTCCGTACAACTTATTATCTTAATATGTTTTATCTGTTTTCCGTGTTTTATAGGTTTTCAACAAAACCTGCATTGTTGTTAAATCATTCTAGTGATTACTTGAAAGTTAGTTGTTGTTTCTACTAGGCACCCTTCGGGATGATGTGCTCACTCAATTCCCACTTTCAGTTTCAAAGACAGATCAAGATGTGCACGTGGTGATGGAAGCTTCGGGGAGTTGGTTTCGTTAGTTAGTTAGCTTCCGGTATGTTTATTTTGATGTTTATATTATATTTGTAAATCAACTCACTATTTAATATGAATCGTTTGAGGGGAGTTCTTGTATTTATATCAGAGAGGGTTTAGATTCGGGTTAATCTTTGTTTAGAACTTCATTCTTAGTGTTTTAAATAGATATTTTAGATCGATAGTGCCTCGTTTTATAGTTAATCTCTTGGATTAGGTAGATGCTAGCTTAGGGGGTGCTAAAAGACCAATACTACACAATCAAGCAAAACACTTCAAATACATGCTCAACTTCAACGGTCTCATTGACCTTGGGTATACTGGCCAACCCTACACATGGTCCAACAAACAAAATGGCAGCAACTTCATTATGGAAAGATTGAATAGAGGGCTTGAAAATCAACAATGGCTTCAACTTCACCCACATGCACTAGTTCAATACTTGCCACACATATATTCGGATCATGCTCCTATCACAATCAAAGAAAAAGCCATCCCCATACCAAACCAAAAACAATTACGAGTGGAACACCTCTGGTTTTTGCATCCCCACCTTCAAGAAGTTGCCTCAACTTCATTGAACCAGTCGTACAACCCCGCACCTCCGATCAACCTCATAATATAAAATGACTAACATGAC
The DNA here is from genome assembly GCF_003573695.1 of Papaver somniferum. Lineage (NCBI taxonomy): Eukaryota > Viridiplantae > Streptophyta > Magnoliopsida > Ranunculales > Papaveraceae > Papaver > Papaver somniferum. Next base: position 172,467,647 of record NC_039359.1, on the reverse strand, counting down.
TGATACACTGCAAAATTGGAGTAAGCACACCTTTGCACACCTACCGGGCCTGATACGTGACGTTGAAAGAAAGATACAACACGCCCAACACAACTGTGCCACGACGGTAGTCCCGAACCTCCAGTACTGGCTAAGCAAGGAACTAGAGTCCATAAAAAGTTACCTCATGCTCTCCCACTATCAAGAATTTTTTTGGAATCAAAGATCCCGGGTAACCTGGCTCAAAGAAGGAGAACTGAACACGATATTTTTTCATACCCAAGCAATAATATACCGACGTATCAACCACATAAGGAAGATGCAGACAACAACAGGGGGATGAGTGGAAACACAAAAGGAAATTGCAAATACATTGGTCCAACACTTTACTAAGCAATACCGGGACCAAGATACTACCGATGACATGCAATTATTCGATTGTATCCAGTCGCGGGTAATGGATACACATCGAAAAAGACTAATGGAGAGGGTAACTTCAAAGGAAATCAAACAAGCTTTGCACTATATTGGCTCAGACAAGGCATCGAGACCGGATGGATTCACCAGTAAGTTTTTCAAATTTCTCTGGGAAACTACTAACAATCAGATTATAGAGATGGTCAATTTTTTCTTTCAACATAACCATTTACAAACACCAATGAACCACACAAACATCACACTCATACCTAAAATCCCCAACTCAACACAACCATCACAATATAGACCCATCGGACTTTGTAACGTGGTTTACAAAATCATTGCAAAAAATTTAGTTGAAAGAATAAGACATATCCTACAATTCATCATAAGTTCATACCAAAGTGCTTTTTTCCGAAACAAAGATATACATGACACCATTGCAGTAGCTACAGAAATCCATCGTATCCGCACCTCAGCGATGACCAAACACCCAAAAATTTCCATGAAATTAGATATCCAAAAAGCTTACGATTCCCCGGACTGGGGTTTCATCAAAATGACACTATCTTCACTAGGTTTTCCTCCATGCTTCATTAACCTGATCATGACGTATGTAACGACAGTAACGTACTCCATACATGTTAATGGTATCGCATATGGCCATTTAAATCCAAGTAGAGGGCTCTGGAAAGGAGACCCCTTGTCACCATACATATTCATCATTTGTGCAGAGATCCTATCTTATAATCTAGGAAACCAACAGCCCCAAGGGAATATCAAAGGAATTAAAATAGCTACTAACGTCTCCCCCTCATCCATATCATGTATGCAAATGATTTGTTACTCACTTGTGTAGCAGAACCCGCGACATGCAACAACCTCCAAAAGCTACTTACATCTTATTCTACATCGGCGGGCCAAAAAATAAACAATCATTAATTATCCGTCACCGAAAGTTGCATCTTAATGACATCAATAGGCTCAAAAGATTCTTTGAAATACCAACATCCCAGAACCCACCCATGTATCTGGAAGTCCACTTCAAGAGAGGAAAATACAGTGCACATATGTTCACGGAACTACTCAATCAAATGGAAAGTAAAACAAAAGGATAGGTAACAAAATGTGTAAACCAGGTTGGGAGAGAACTGCTTATCAAAACATCACTTCTACCAATGACAAATCATGTTATGAAGACTCAACTACTCCCGGCTCACATACACAAACAGATGGATAGAATAACAAGGAACTTCTTATGGGGCCAAGACAAGAACACAAGGAAAATGCACCTTATTGGATGACATAAGGTGACGGAAACAAAAAGCATGGGAGGTACGGGCATCCGGCGAAGCCGCAAGCACAACCAAGCATTACTCATGAAGAAAGTTTGGAAATTTCATGGAGATGACAAACCCATTTGTGCAACAATGGAAATGAACAAATACCTTCACAATGAACCACTACTGGCACACCTGTTAGAGCACTACTCGGTCGAACTCGCAAGCGTTGCTATCTCAAGCTTGTTTGTCAAGTTTAGTTGTCAAAACTATAAGTCTTGATTTCTAGTCAACTTATAGATATGTCTCGGATTAGGATAGAATTTGCAGTTGAGCTTTAGACTTCACGACGTTCATCAGTTGAAGACGAATAACTACTAAGGGGAGCTTGTGGAACTTCATCAACAAAAGGTATGTGGAGACTTGAACTCATATATCACTCAGAAGTCTATTCTATTTTATATCCTATTGAGGCAAAAGTCGTATAGCTATATAAACTTTACATTATACACATTTGATATTTCGAGTTGAGTTTAACCCGCTTATATCTTTCTCGAAATATGTGTTGGAAAGCTTTTTGCATTAACCACGTTCATCATTATTATTGACGAAAGTAAAAATACGACCATGTGAAATTACCTGGTAACATCTTACATGATTTCTGTGAGACTATGATTTGATGTAGGCTCGGAACGTATCGTATTGATCATTCGATCACTTTAAAATTGCTTATAAGCTAATAGTTTGTGTGATACATCTATTGTCGTCTTCTAAGAATGTTTCAATTATTGACATGGGAGTTAAGAGCTAAAACCTATGTCTGGATACATTACGGTTTGTGTACTTAGTGTACAAACTGTTTTGATGGAATTCATGACCGGAAGTTTGCATACTCGTTCGCAAACTTATTCCACTGTTTAAGTCAGGGTACTTAAGTTTGCATACCCGTTCACAAACTGATTTAACTGTTGAAGTACGGGAACCAAGTTTACGTACCCGTTCGCAAACGTTTCAACTAAATTAGGTCTGGAGCTAAAGTTTGCGTAACCGTTTGCAAATTGTCGGCTTGTGACAAATGTCTGTAACTTAAATTCGCGTACCCATTTGCAAACTTAAGTGGTTCAAGTTCTTAAATAGGTTAAGTATGATTTCATACTCATGAACAAATACATTTATAAATAAAGGAATGCAATCTTTGCAAAACGTGGCTAAAATGTTCATGAACTGATTCTTTTGAATCAATCCGATTTTGCTTCAATTGTGTCTTGTACACTTCTATAAGAATATAAATAATTGAACAACTCTATGCGTAACACAATTATATTCATTTTATTTTCAATTGATCTAGAAGTGTTACGAGGAACAAGGTTAAGAGAAAAGTGTTCATATGACTAACTTCGGTTAACTGTTATTGAGACAACTCAATATACACATTTATGTACGGTTACCTATATCTAAATGAAGGTATATTTCATTTGTGTGTAACAAGATGAAGACCATCTAATGGTGGAAAGATATTAGCTTGAATATTAAATCAAGTTTTATCTATAGCGGTGAATATTAAATGCTTTGTTACCAAGGTAATATTGATTGCAAACCCTGATTTGAAGACTATATAAGGGAGAACTCTAGCAACTGGAAACCTAATCCCCATACTTCCTGTGTGATACTAGTTGCGACTAGAGTCGATTCTCCTTTAACCTATGTTTTTCCTAAAACCATTATAGGTTAACGACTTAAAGAATTCATTAGGATTTTGAAGCCAGACCCCAACTATTTTCTCTGTAGTTGCGTGTTCTGATCTTACTTTGTTCTATCGTACTGAGTATTATCTTCTCTAAAATTTGCTCGAGATTTATCTCCGATAGGTAAGATATAAAAAGTAATCACAAAGCTCTTTGTCTCATTCTTTGTGATTCCAAAATAACTTGTTCTACTACCATATATTAAGTTATTATGAGGTGATTGATATTTCAAGGTTGTTCTTCGGGAATATAAGACCGGATTATCAATTGGTTCTTGTTCCCTTGATTTATCAAAATACAGAATAAAAACTTCGTAGGTATTTCTGTGGGAGACATATTTATCTATTCTAATAGACTTTTCTGTGTGAGACCGATTTGTTTATAAAGTCTTCGACTTTGGGTCGTAGCAACTCTCTAGTTGTGGGTGAGATCGGCTAAGGGAATCAAGTGCGTAGAGTCCTGCTGGGATTCAGAGGCTTAAAGAACGCGACTGTACCTTAATCAGTGTGAGATTGGTTAGGGATCAACTAAATTCCAGTCTGAAGTTAACTTGTAGTAGGCTAGAGTCTGTAGCGGCTTAATAAAGTGTGGTGTTCAAATATGGACTAGGTCCCACAGTTTTTCTGCATTTGCCGTTTCCTCGTTAACGAAACTTCTGGTGTCTGTGTTATTTCTTTTCCGAATTATATTTTTTATATAATTTAATTATCACAGGTTGTGCGTGGTTCAATCAATTGGTAAATCCAACCTTTGGTTGTTGATTGAAATTGATTGACGCTTGGATATTGGTCTTTGGTACCGTCCAAGTTATTTCCCATATTGATCTGGCTCACAGATTCCTATATGTTCGATTGCAGATTGATTTGAGAAACTGAGATATAACTCTTGGATATATTTTCCTGGATTGAGTCTGAGTGTCTAGTTGATTCTCTTGGAAATATGGAGTTAGTCCATACAGATTTCCTAAACGAAATATTGGGTGTGGTTGTTAGATCCCCGTTTTTTCAACACCCAATTTCCAAACAAAAACAAACTGGGAGTAATATGTGGAAAATTTTAACTAACCTAGATGTTTTTTTGCAGAAACATTGCGTCTCACAAATTGTAAATGAGCCAAATGGCCAGACCACATCAGTACTGTAAATTGGATACTACACCAAACCAACACACTAGTTCATCCACCATTACCAGACATCAAGGTATCCAACCTAATCGATACCCATTCGAGATCATGGAATCACGATCCCATACATACCATGTTTCAACCCTCCATTGCACACCATACCACCAACATCCACCCACCACACATCCCACAACCTGACACCATTATTTGGCCATTCTTAACAACATGAACTTCCGCAAAAACACGTTACCAAGTTCTCATAACCCCAAAAACCAAAATAACCAACACTACGTATCTTCATCCCCAATAAACCAACAACCCCATAATAACCAAAATATCATAAACAATAACAACACAAACAACCTGCATCCAACTAATACCCAACCACAACTGTTACCACCTTCCATACCATCAAACCCTACTTTTTCAAATCCATCTGGAAATTGGAATGCCCCAAAAAATCAGGTTTTTCTTATGGAAAATTAGTTTAGAAGGACTAGCCAAATTTAGTGATTAGAAACGGTATCTGGCTATTGCAAAGTGGGGTCGCAACAGTTCTGCTCTGTTAAAAAGTCGATGTTGCAATTTTCGCAACGGCTTTGTTGCCGTTGCAAACTTCCATTCGCAACAGCTAATAACTGTTGCAACGTCAAAATTCGCAACAGTTTGCATCAGTTACAAAAATGGAATATCGAACAGTTCATTGCAGTTGCGAAATTTTCGCAACATCAAAAAAATATTGATTTTGACCAGTCAAAACCAGGTCAACATTAGAGTCCTTGCAACAAATTTAAATTTCATATTCATTTCGAAATCAAATTAATCGAACAAAAGTATCAAAAACGTACTCTTAGAGTTAATTCATAATGACATACCATGATGCAGTCCATATAAACCAAAAAGTATGTAGCACATCACAAAAATCATATCATGTGAATATATTTATAAATATTCAGTATCACACTAAGGTTCTTATAAAATGATCTAAAGAAATAAGAATTCTCACATTCGTCTGCTGGAACCAGGTAAACATTCTTTGCCGCATGAGGTATGCCCGGTGCTTGAAGTTTAAGTTGTCACCTTGGGTTGTGAGGCATTTCAACTGGAGGAACCAGCAAGAGAAGTGTTAGATGTCGCACGCCCAACGAAGCTGCTCAAAATCTACAACAGACAATGGACCATTTTACTATTAGTATTCAACATGACAAGCAATAATTAAGTAGGTGATATTCTGTATCTTTGAATGTTTAAATACGACAAGACAGTTGTTGGTTTGTTCGACCGATACAATGAAGAATGGACTACATAGTAACAATCATTTTTTATGGTCCAGTTTTTTAACTCCCTTTTCTTTTTTTATTTACTTCAATTCTACTATTCCACAAGAACAGAAAATTTGTTGGATAGAGGGCAGAGTGGGTAATGGGTGTAACCAACTACTATTTTTGTTCATCTAGACCATGCAAAGTCACTATGATTGTAATAATTCAGGTACAAAGGGAGAGACAAATTCTACCTGGAAGTATCTGTGGGGGCCATGACAAGTGCAATTGCTTCGGGTAACATGATTTAATAAAAAAGCCACGTAAAATCCATGTAAAATTTCAAATGAACTATAAATAGTGAAGTAGGTATGGGCAGTATATTGAGGTCTACAGGCAAATAATACCAATTCCAAAATAGTCTATCATTACCTGGTATGAATAATGTGTATGAAGATCAACTGACGATATAAAGCAAGTCTGTGAAGGATGTGCCTGAAAAACAAACCACGAAGTTAATGAGTGAAGTGACTGTATACTTTTGTGACTAGGACAATACATATCAAGGATTAAAGATGTACATGATATCATACGATTGATGTCAAATTGAAGTATTGATAGACACATTATGCGCCCAAAGTGAGGCAAGGATTAGATAACAACAAGTCCTTGAATAAAAAACAGGATGACTACTTGAAAGGTGATTTTTATTACTTACATGAATCCACCAAAGGGGGAAAAAGAAGAGTTTGTTTTGAAACTCGAAAATTTCTTCTTTATTCATCGTCGAGCACTGGACAAACAACAAACATTTCATAACGAATGACGTTCACATTAAAATAAGAAGTGAATCCCATGCATGTGTAGAAGATTTAGGAAGAACACAAACGGCACAAATAAGTTTTCTTTTGATTTAGTGAGCTCTGTGGATAGTTTTCATCTTAAAACTAGTGAAGTGTCAATGAAGCAGCGTAATCAATTTCTAGTAAATCAGTAATTGAAAATGAAATAAATAAAAAAACAAAGAAGCAGAGGTAGTCCTACCCGCAAATGGACGGTGCAAGTAGGACATGCAACTTCTCTTATACTCCTCCCAGATCCATCAGATGATGGTTTTGAACCTGTAGAAATTATATACACCAAATATAAATTTAAGTATCGGGGTTTGATCCTTCTAAGTACCATATGTTTAACCCTTCTAAGCATAACCAGCGATGGTTTGACATCAACAACAGACACAAGCAGACGCTAGTATACATTATGGTAAAACTGGCATATCCACTTACTGGCAGATATAATCATTTGTACAGGAACTGTTACATTAAGGAACTTCGCGAAGAGCCAAAGCAGCAACATGCAATTGCAATTATAAGCGAATAAAGTGTCTTTTTAGTAAACATATTTTATCCAGTTACCTTAAAGGTACAGTGAAAGAGGTTACCTTCACTACAAGATCATTAACTGAGGTCTGTTTCCCACCAGAATCTTCTTGAACGGAATTAAGTTGGCTTCTTAATCTTTTAGAAAAATAACCATACCTAAGGAGGACCCACATCACAAGAATAGAAGAAACAAAAAACTTTGTTTTTCACAACTGATACTCACTCCATTAGTTTGTCGACACAAGAATCAACAGTCAAATAATAATGAGGAATAGTTTGTTTTGATTGTAGCAGATGTGAAGCTGTGATCTGCAAAAGTAGATATATCAGCTACAGCTCTGTCCCACTTAACGTTAAGGCATACAAAAGAAAAACTTTATTTTTGTTATTTGAGTGTGTGGAAATTCGGTGTAATCCAAATTAGATGCCTGTGTTGCGGCTTTATCCTTGGGGGTTGATGACTTGCTAGCTACATCATTAGGTGAAATGTATTCATTGATACTCAAAAGGAACCCTACCAAGAAAATGACCAATACACAGGAAACGACATTGAAAAAACTATACCCAAGTAGTCATCAATTTCATCCTTCACAATACTTCCATCAGGACCTGTGCCTTTAACGCTTGAAATAGGCACCTATTGTGAAGTACATTCAAATAAATAGAAAGCGTCAATATTCCAACAAAAGTGGTTGCATAAGAAAGCAAGGAAATATGCCAAATGCTCAGGACACGAGAAACCCATAATGAGTTTGTTTGATATTGAGTAATAAGAGTTTTGTTGTAACAATTGAAATGAAAGACTAACGTTGTTCTCTTCACTCTTCAGCCAGTTTTTTTGCAAGAGGGATAGCAAAATTGCGACCTTCTGATTGAGGAGGTTCAGCAGCCACTGAACTTGTTAGCTCAGGCGAGCTCACGGGCTCCGCCTCTTTTTTGGTGGAGAAGGTTCAGGTGAGCTTTTCGCCCCTCCACTGGATGTCGTTGACGAAGCTTTGTAATCAGAAAGTTTTACAATATCATCTTCTTCTTCGACTGTAATAGTGATTACCTATATAAAATAGAGCAGCTAGAAATAGGACTAACATAAATTCCAGGTACATATATATCCTAAGAACGTCCACAGTGGTGCGAGTATAACCAAAGACCAAAGACTAAAAAAAAAGACTAAATTTGGGTTTAGTCCGTCATGTGGCGTAGTGGGAAAAAGAGTATATTTGGTCGCGCGTTGATAAACATTACGCCTGGGATCAGGCGTTGGTAAAGATAACGCCCGAGTGGGGCGTTGGTAAAGATAACACCCGAGTGGGGCGTTGGTATAGTATAGACTTCAGAAAAAAAAAAAAAAAAAGATGAGGCGGAGGTATAAAGCCCGCCCCATGCAAGTTTCATAAATTGTGAAGTTGAAAATGGAGTGGGGCGTTAAGTATATGAACGCCCCATTTCGCGCGTTAAGTTTATGAACGCCCCATCGGACGTACATTTAACCAACGCCCCGTTTCAGGCTTACATTATATCAATGTCCCTTGTGTAGCGGACATTATATCAACGCCCGTTGAATGGCGGAGATTATATCAACGCCCGATGTGTAGCGGAGATTATATCAACGCCCGACTATATTTGAATTTGGTCTTGATCGCAGACCAAATCCAAATATAGTCGGGCGTTTATATAATGTCCGCCTACCCGACGGGCGTTGGTATAATGTCCGCCTGTAGCCGCGCGTTCGTAAAGTTAATGCCTGATGCAGGGTGTTGGTATAATGTCCGCCTGAATGGGGCGTTGGTATAATGTCCGTCTGGATGGGGCGTACGTAAAGTTAACGCCAGACACCCAGGCGTTGATATAGTCATGATCCCACCTTCACAAAGTTTTGAAAACTTTGCTTGGGGCGTTGTCTTTATCAACGCCCCATTTTTTTTTTTTTGAACCCGGGCGAACGTATAATCTCCGTCCCACACACCAGGCTTTGCTATAATTCACGCCCCATACAGGCGTTATCTTTATCAACGCCCCATACCAGGCGTTATCTTTATCAACGCCCCATGCCAGGCGTAATCTTTATCTACGCTGGACGATGAAGCGGACTTTATATCAACGCGCGACCAAATTTACTCGTCACCCGCTACGCCACAGGACGGACTAAACCTAAATTTGATCTTTTTTTTTAGTCTTTGGTCTTTAGTTATGCTCGCACCACTGTGGACGCTCTAAGCAGCTATACTTGGTCCTTAAAATGGACCAAAGAGGGAAAACCAGTGATGCTTGATCAAGAGCACAGGTTAATAATTTTTCAGCCAAAGATACTATCTAACCCAAATATTTTGAAGCTTGGTTAAGTTTCTTGTTCCAATCAAGACAAAGCACAGAATCTACGTTACTATCCTTTTCGACCACAACTTTCTGAAACAAAAGAAAATGAACACAAAACCAAGAATTTCCTACTAAAATTTTAATGTCCTCGCATCAACAATTCTATAATCAAAAACATAATTCAGTTCTAGAAACTACTAACTACGAGAATCTAATTACTTTTAGAAACTAACCCAAATTTGGTCTAACCACCCAAATGTCAATGATGTTTGTAGTGAAGGATCAACCAGTTTGCTGCTTGTTTGTAATCTTACATAGCTCATTCCCTGCAATCATTTAGCCTGTAAGTTCTAAACAAACACAATAATCCTAATTACTCAAAAACTAAAAATACTCCTTAATCAACCAAAAACAGCAATCACCACTAATTGAAGAAAAATACCAATTAAACATTCAATACATTAAACGAAGATAAGTCTTGTAATTAAAGATGAAATACGAAGAAAAGGAAAAATACCCTGTAACAAGCAGAGTGATATCCAGCTTGTTACAGCAGACCTAGAACCCCATCTCTGCCTTTAACAAATCAAATTCAATTAGAACTTCAAAACCCTAATCTTATCCTGACCTATTTATTGAAATTTCATTTACACAATCAACATATATCAAATAAACAAACAAACCCCTTTGTATTGACCCTTAGTTCCAAGATGTTTTCTATCTTCTTCTTTTTGAACGACGACCATTAGGTTTTGGGTTTGGTGGATCTTTAAACAGAAAGAAATTTCTAGGGTTTTGAAAAAAAATAAGGAAAAAGATTTGGGGGTTTATGAAGTTGATGATAACGATGTTTCTGGTAGTAGTAAGGGGGGAGAGAACGAGAGAGAAGCAGAGATTTAGAGACGAGAACGAGAGAGGAAGGAAGAACAGAATGAAAGGTAGAGAATAGAATGTGAGAGAAAAAAGGTGTTCTCGATAATGATAAAGAGCGAGTCAGTTTTGAAGCTGACTACGAGTATCTGAATAGGCTGAAACCGAGTCAGCTTGAAAGTGTAGGCAGCACACACACGAGTCACACGCGTAAAACTGAATTCTGTTGTGAATTTTTTGCAACTGAAAATTCGCAACAGCTAGAAAGGTGTTGCGAATAGGAGTTGCTAATCACTAAATTTGGTGTAGATATCACAACCACAAACCTTTGTCTCTTTGTCACACCGCGGAAGAGACATCACGACATCTTTTGTTCTGCTCTCTACCGGATCAAACCGTTTGGCAACAAATTACACTAACAGTTAACCAAAACAATCCAGTAAACCAAAGAATCGACAGGCATCAATAACCTACAACCATACAGGAAGCACAAAAACCTCAGCTAGCAAACAAGATTAAAGCGCTCTTTTGCTTTACCTTGTGGCACCTTTGGTTGGAAAGGAACGTATAAGTAATCAATCACCGACTCAAATAACTCAAACAATACATGTAATGTTTTCAGAATACATATGGGCACAACAACACTTAATGCCAATTCTACCAGACCTTCCCCCATCACCATACCAAACATATCGAGCAACTACAACAAAAAATATAATGGTTGGATGGGAGGCACCATCGGGAAATTGGGTCAAGATAAATACAGATGGAGCAGCAAAAGGAAACCTATGACCAGCTGGAGCAGGAATCATAGGCAGAGACTGCAATCAAACACTTCTAGTTGCAATGGTAGCACAGTTAGGAAGCACAACATCAACAGCGACGGAGACATGGGGACTACTCTTAGCACTAAGGATAACAATTCAACAACAAAGGCGAAAGGTATGGCTTGAAATGGATTCACAAATGGTAATCCAATAGCTAAACAATCAGGAGATAACCAACCTTGGTACCTACAAACAATGCTTAAGGAAATAAAAGAACTCATGCAGCAAATCCCACAGACGAGGCTACACCATTCATACTGTGAAGCAAAGCAGGCAGCAGACAGACTGGTGAACCAAGCAGTAAAGCACTAAGCAAGACAACCAACATCGGCATTAAATTGTTTTTGGCAAAACATATATACACCTTTCCTTTTAAACATTATATATGCTGATAAAATTGGGACTAAATACCCAAGACATGTAACAACTTTTTGAGTTAATGAATCTGTCACCCTCTTCAAAAAAAAAAAAAAAAGTGGTCATGCTCCGTCCTTTGGAGGAGGTATGGGTAGACTGAGTCTTATGGAGCTTCCCAGCTCCTCCCCAAATGCCTTTACACATCGGCCTGGGAAGAGCCTAACCCTTGTGGTTGTTCTCGGTTTTAAGAGAAAAAAACAAATAATGGTTGTCTGTTTTTTAATTTGTTGGGTCCACCGATTAAAGAAACCCCACTTAATTCTCTGTTAGTCCCACTAAATTTCACCAAAAATGGATAGTGTGAATCAAGTGTTTGGCCCTCCCCTCACTCTTTCTTGCTTTCATGGCCTAGGGTTTAAAATCCATTTAAAAAAAAATAGCCGACTTTATTGAAATGAACCCTAAAAAAAAGAGGATCATATGAATAAGGTGTTTGATGATGTCATTAAATAAAATATTTTTATGACAAGAATAACCTTATGTGTAAAAATATAATAAAATTTGACATAAACTATATTCTTTAAGGGCATAATTGTCAAACTAACTTAAATATAACATATCTCGCAAATCATATATATGTAGAAATTTGACAAATTTTATATAAAAAGAATTTTGAAAGACCTACACAACGAGCGTAAATACAAATATCAAATATTTGTTTTTCTAGATTTTTTTATTCATTAGAAGATTTTAAGAAAATTTCTCTTATTTTTTAGTGTGCAGATATTATCCACAAGTTTTTTTTAATGTGCAACTATTATCCACAGTGTTTTTCTAATGTGCAGATATTATCCATAATGTTAATTAACCTTCCATAATTGTTTACACTATAACACGTACATTATTATAAGAACTAAAAAAAACTCTCTTTCGATTCCATAATTTTTGTGCAAAAAAAATATGCGCAATCAGTCAAATCAAGAAAATGAGTTTAGAAAACCGTTTTTTAAAAATGAGCGAACACATTAATACGAAGTTGTCTAGAAAATCTGCAGAACTGGAATTTGTGCAGGAAATATGCACAACTAGAATATGTGCAGACAAATATCCACAACTAAAAGGTTATTTTGGTCTTCCCATAATAACAATTGTTTCAGGGTCATGAGAATAATTTGCATAATTATTTCTATGACCCTAGGTCCAAGAGAGTAAGACCAATATTTTCTAGGGTCATAAGAATAATTAACCCAAACGGGTATAAGTAGTTTGATTTTTATACTAAAATCTTTCTTGGCCCCACTCAATTACAAGGGTTTTAGGAATACAACCGACAATCATTATCCGTTTTCACCTTTTTGAGAATGGCTAACAATTACCCGTCTCGAAACTCTTCTCGCTAGGATTCCCACCGACCAGGGAAGGGGGAGCGAAGAAGGGGTTTAGGCCACGTTTTTTTCAGCGGGGAAGAGCTTGGAAAGCTCCATAAGACTCGGTCATAGGGTTTGATCACTGAACGTATAATTGCTAGTAGTATTTAGGGACCATTAACCACTGTACTAATGCATAAAAAAAAAATCAGTAGTTAGGGTCTCTCGATCATTTCTAATAGTCCCTAATCCTGACCTGCGTACAGAGAGAGATAAGGGTGGTGGAGAACACGTGAAGTAGAGGTGGCCCATGTGAAAACAGTTACATATGCATGAAAAGTACTACATGAAGTTACTACAAAAATTCAAAAAACTACACCTATTCAAGCAGAAAAATACAGTTTGCCAGTAAGTGTAATGGTGACTATAGAATATATACATATAGATGGAGCCAAATTCTCACTGTTCTTCTTTTCCCTGTCTTGTTGATCTTATCTTTGTCTCTGAACCTCACATTTCCGTAACGTTGTGATTTGAGTATCCTCTTTCTCTATTACTAATACTAAAACGGCATCTTTTGTTTCAATTTCAAAAACATCTAATCAACCTATCATTTCTCATCTTTTTTATCCTCATCAAATCAATCTACATTATAATTTAGAAATATTCTGTCAAATTTTTGATGAAGATAATGCTGTTTATTTTGCTTATCTTCTCAGTGTTTGAAAATGCGTCGGCCTTTTCCAACCAAAACGGGTCTAATACGTCTGCATTGGTTGAAGAAAATTACATGAGGTGGATAAATCAAATTGGTTCTAATTTCATGAAACATATTCAGTACGACAAACTAGATAATCAGATAGAACCCTGTTTAACAATTACAGTAGATAAGAATGCAACAAGGGGTAACTTCGACTCGGTTCAAAATGCAATTGATTCACTTCCTTTTTTTAATCTCTGTCGAGTGATTATTCGTCTTCACAAAGGGGTGTACAGGTAATACTAACTTATTCTTATAGTTTAGAGGATTTTATTGTAACTTACTTTAGTGAATTTTGATTCAAAACATGGTAAACAAAATGTAGGGAGAAAGTTGTAGTTCCTATAACCAAAGCTTTTGTTAGCATAGAAGGTGAGAATGCAGATGAAACAATCATCCAATGGGATGATACGGCGGATACAAATGGTTCTGATGGTCTCCCGCTGGGTACTTATGGTTCCGCAACATTTGCTGTCAATGCACCTTATTTCATTGCCAAGAACATCACATTCAGGGTCAGTACAGTATTAGCTACTAAATCATCTCATCTCTATGCTTGTGATGCATAGTTAAATATTTTCGGAGATAGTTTATTAATTAAAAGTTGACCAGAGTTCCATTATTGGCATTTAGGACTGAGCTGGTAATTGAAACTTATATGTACTTACCGTTACTTAACCCTGCATTTAGGATTGTGTATCGGTATTACTCAAATAAAATGGCATCTGAATATACTAGATTGCGCGAAAGGTAATTATTCAAATAAATTAGTTGAGCACTTTGAATGTTTGGATGCAGAATGTAGCACCGTTACCACCTTCAGGAGCATTAGGAAAGCAAGCAGTGGCAATTCGAATATCAGCCGACAATGCTGCGTTCATTTCGTGCAAGTTTATTGGGGCTCAAGACACCTTGTATGATCACACAGGAAGGCACTACTTCAAGTACTGTTATATCGAAGGCTCTGTAGATTTTATATTTGGAAATGGGCGGTCACTCTATGACAGATGCTACTTACGCACTGTATCTAGTAGCTATGGTGCCTTAACTGCTCAAAAAAGGGATAACATGTTAGACGATACCGGGTTCTCATTCGTCAATTGTCGAGTAACTGGGTCAGGTGCCCTATACTTAGGAAGGGCATGGGGAATTTTTTCTAGGGTGGTATTTGCCAAAACTTACATGGATAAGATAATAACTCCTGAAGGATGGAGCAACTGGGGAGATAAGCGAAGAGAAATGTATGTATCATCCTCTTCCGTCTGATTCTTGTTGGGATGATCTTTTCTATTCTATGTGTATCCTCGTTTCATTTTTCTGATGCGCAAGAAAGCCTCATCCTTCTTGCGATTTTATTGACTATACATACATGTAATGATTTTTGCTGTCTTTTGTAGGACTGTGTTTTTTGGGCAATACAAATGTTATGGGCCGGGAGCAGATTATGGAAGTAGAGTGGCATGGTCAAGGGAGCTCACCGAGCAAGAAGCTGAACCATTCCTTTCTATTAGTTTTATTGATGGTCATCAATGGATTCCTGGTCTCTGAGTGAGAAGCAAAAATCTATTTCACAATAAACATGTAATCATTCAGGGATTAAAAGTTAGCTAGATTTTAAATTTGGCTGAGAGAAGTTTGAAAATGATGAATAGCGAGCAAAATGAACTTGTTTGATTTTGGTCTAGCACAATCTGAATTAATAAGTCACCCTCTTCAAAGAGATTATTGGGGATTTCCTTTCTCCCCGCAAAATAAAAACAGGATGCCGGTGCAAACACTTCAATTTGAGCTAAGCAGCTAGAGAATGTGAACTAGGAGAATAGCGCGAGTTTTCTTTCACAGTGATCAAGTACAACTCTTTGTGCAAAAACCATTGTTCTTGGCATACGTCAATAAAGCATTGAACACGAGTGTGACTGCATATCCTTCTTTTTTTTTTTTGAGAGAGCAAAGGGGCAAATTTTATTAAAAGCTACATTTCATCAAAACGATGAAAAAATAGACGAGCAAGAGAGAGCTAAGCTACCTTTTCGTAACTACGGCATCCCAATTATAAATTAGAGTGCTTAAGGATAAATCATGAAAAAGACCGCATATCTGAAGACAACAAAAATATTTTACCCATGCCAGTAAGAGATTACTAAGAAAAATTGCCCTGATCGAGAAACAAAAACAAGTTCATACACTTTTTACATGTATGAACCTGATCTCCATACTTGGTGGCAGTGAATAGGTCTACCATATTGCAACTACTGATAGTAAAGAGAAACGAAAATGTGGAGAAGCTCAAGCTGTATCTTAGAATTAAAGAGTTCGGGCCTTAATAATTAAAAAAAAACAAGAACTGAAATTACAATTTTTTTTTATTTTTTTTTTTCTAATATGGAACTTGTTGGAACACTTACAACAATGGTATGTACGGAAAGCGTGCAACTATCATTCATCCGACAAGGTAGATAGATGTTATGATCCGTGATCAAAATGAATTAAGAATCATCATCGTAATAAAGACTAGCTATATCACTAGCATCAGGAATCACAACTTTCAGGTCCATACCTTCCATTTCTGTTCTCAAAATGTGTAGCCGTAAACGTCTCCATTTCTTCTGAAAAGACGACAGTGGCGGTTTTATAAAGTAGTTTAAGAAAGCCTTGATCATGATTGTCATAAACCAATACAAAACTTTTAGTTATTGAAGACTAATTATTATTTCCTAAAGTTAGTCGTGGTTATTTAAGGAAGGGGTTTCCTAAATCGGGTAGGACTCTTGGTGGTCAAGTTTGTAACCTATATAAATAGGTAATTAGGCCTTGTAGAATTGTATCGTGTAGAAAACGATTAAGAGATCGGTGAGAGATTTCTTGTATAGCTTTTAGGGCTAGAGCTAGGGTTTCGTTGTGATAGCATATTGGTGAGGAACAGGAGACAAGGTTATCGTCTTGGGTAATTGTTGCGGTGTAACCAAGGGTTTGCTGGGATTCACACGACGTTGTAATCGTTTTTCTTCATAGTGGATTTGAGTTGGTGCGGCTCAAAGTGGACATAGACAATATGTACATGTTGTATGTATTGGTCGAACCACTATAAATCTTGTGTCTTGTGAGTTGATTTATCTTTCTCGTATTTTCATAGTTGCTTGTGCTTGGTTTACTTATTATTCATCATAGTATCTCAAAATCCGTTATTCCATTTCTCGTGAAAATCCAAGACTCATCTTGCTTGTCCTCAGAGAGTAGTAGAAAACCTTCCGTAATCACCTTCTTGTTATCAACAAGGACCTTCACCGGTAATCACTGACAACCACGGAATAACAAATCTTGAGATATTATGATGAATAATATGTAAACCAAGCACAAGCAACTATAATAATACGAGAAAGATAAATCAACTCACGCGACACAAGATTTATAGTGGTTCGACCAATACATACAACTTGTATATATTGTCTACGTCCACTTTGAGCCGCACCAACTCAAATCCACTATGAAGAAAAACGATTACAACATCGTGTGAATCCCAGCAAACCCTTGGTTACACCGCAACAATTACCCGAGACGAAAACCTTGTCTCTTGTTCCTCACCAATATGCTCTCACAACGAAACCCTAGCTTTAGCCCTAAAAACTATACAAGAAATCTCTCACAGATCTCTAAATCGTTTTCTACACAATACAATTCTACAAGGCCTAATTACCTATTTATATAGGTTACAAACTTGGCCACCAAGAATTATAACCGGTTTAGGAAACCCCTTTCCTAAAATATCACGGCTAACTTTAGGAAATAATTAATTAGTCTTCAATTAACTAACAATTTCCACTTTGAAGACTCATTGGTTGTTTTCAATTCTTCTTTTCTTCAACTTTGGATTTGACGGTGCTAAAACATCTTCATGTCAGTGCGGCTCCCCTCCCAGATCCTCATTCTGAGAGACCAACTAAATCCTTGCAGAGCTTTAGCTTGTCTGATGTAACTCCCTTGGTAAACATATCCGCTGGATTCTTCACACCAAGAATCTTCTCAAGCTTCAATTCTCCTTCTTCTAAGAGATCCAGAATGAAATGATAACGAATATCTATATGCTTCGTCCTAGCATGATAGGCTGAGTTCTTGGCTAAATGTATAGCGGTTTGACTGTCGCTAAACAGAACACTATCTCATTGTTCCTTTCCAAACTCATCTAACAAACCTCGTAACCAAATCATCTCCTTTCTCGCTTCTGTTACTGCTACGTACTCCGCTTCCGTAGTAGACAATTTTACCAACTTATGTAACCGTGAGTTACAACTCACTGCAGTTGACCCCATAGTATAAACATAACCGGTCGTACTTCTCCTTTTATCTACATAACCTGCGAAGTCTGCATCCACATAACCCCTCAAGATAGAACCACCTTTTCCATAACAAAATGGTACGTTTGTGTTACCTCTCAAATACCTGAGAATCCACTTCACAGCTTCCCAATGTTGTTTTCCTGGGTTGCTTGCATATCTACTCACTACTCTCACTGCATGTGCAATATCCGGTCTCGTGCACACCATAGCATACATTAGACTCCCAATAGCCGAAGAATATGGTACGTTAGCCATGTACTCCTTTTCTTCATTTGTCTTCGCACACTACATACTTGAAAGACGAATTTGACTTCCAAGTGAAGAACTAACTGGTTTAGCATTCTCCATATTGAACCTTTTTAACACTCGTTCAATATATTCAGCCTGACTAATCATAAGTACACCCTTAGCTCTGTCTCTTATGATCCTCATACCAAGAATATGCTTTGCTTCACCAAGATCTTTCATAGCAAACTCACTTGCTAATTGTTTCTTCAAATTCTCAACTTCTTGTAGAGATGTTCCGGCAACCAACATATCATCTACATACAGTAATAGTATGATGTAGTCAGAACCGCACCTTTTGAAGTAACAACAATGATCTGCATTACACCGGTAGTAACCACTTTTATGCATGAAGTTATCAAACTTCTTGTACCACTGTCTCAGGGCTTATTTTAAACCATACAAACTCTTCTTTAGCTTGCACACCATCTCTTCCTTGCCTTTTACTATGAATCCTTTTGTCTGCTTCATGTAAATTTCTTCATCTAGGTCACCATGAAGAAAAGTTGTCTTTACATCCAACTGTTCAAGGTAGAGATCTTCAGAAGCCACTAGACTTAACACTACTCGAATAGTAGTCATCTTCACAACTGGAGAAAATATCTCGTTGTAATCAACACCGGGTTTTTGCTAGAAACCTTTGACAACCAACCTCGCCTTGTAGCGAATATCTCCATTTGCTTCAGACTTCATCCGATAAACCCACTTGTTATGCAACGCCTTCTTACTGCTTGGTAATTTTACTAACACCCAAGTGCCATTATCCTCAAGTGAATTCATCTCATCTTCCATAGAAAGTTTCCTTTTGCCTGAATCATCAGTCGCTAGTGCTTCTTTAATATCTTCAGTTTCACCTCCATTCGTAAGTAATAGATAATTCAGAGCATACCTTGGGTTTGGTTTTGGAGTTCTTGATGATCTTCGTACTTCTTGTGGAACTATAGGAGTAACTCCCACTGCAGCAGAAGTCCCTTCTTGTACTTCTCCGCCATTAGCAACATCGTGCTCTTCTTGTACCACACCTTTTTCCATAAACATCATCAATATCGATATACAACTCCTTATCGACGTTGCTTGATCCGACATCTTCAACTTGTGTTTTATTCTTGTCCTTGTACAACTCATTCTCATTAAAAGTGACGTCTCTACTTCTAATAACTTTGTGACCCTTATAGTCCCAAAGTTTATACCCAAAAGTGTCATTTCCGTAACCAAGAAATATACACTTCTTTGCTTGATCACCTATCTTAGACCTCTCACCGGGACTAAGATGAACATAACCAACACAACCAAAAACTTTCAAATATGAAAGATTTACCTTTTTTCCGGTACAAACCTCCTCTGGTATCTTCATATCTAATGGACTACTAGGTGTCCTATTGATTAGATAAGCAGCCGTCTCTGTTGCATGTGCCCATAAGGTCTCGGGCAAACCAGACTGCAACCTCATTCACCTAGCACGTGCATTCAACGTCCAATTCATATGTTCTGCTACTCCATTCTCCCATGGCGTCCTTGGAACTGTCATCTCCAAACGAATTCCATTTGTAGAACATAACTGTAAGAATTATGTTTTGTCATACTCACCACCGTTGTCTGACCTTAGACACTTCAATTTCAGACCAGTTTCTATTTCAACCAAAGCTTTCCACTTCTTAAACACTTCATACACCTCGAACTTATTCTTCATGAAGTAAAGCCACACCTTCATTGAGTGATCATCAATAAAGGTGACATAATATTGGAACCCGCTGTGAGATGCAACATCAATTGGTCCCCGTACATCCATGTGAACCAAATCAAGTTTCGCACTTCTCAAGGCTCTGCCGCTTCTGCTGAAACTAACCCGTTTTTGTTTTCCAAGAACACAGTCTTCACAAAAACTCATATCAACAGACTTCACCTTAGGTAGATATCGTCCCGAACATAGAATCTTCATGTTCTTCTCACTCATGTGCACTAATCTTCTATGCCATAAATTAGTGTCTTCACCACTACTAGACACTGCTAAAGTAGTTCCATCTGAAGTCCGGTATAGAGTACCGACTCTAACTCCAAGAGCTAATACCATAGACCCTTTCTTCACTTTCCAATTGTGTTTCGGAAGCACAACTTCACAGTCATCATCACAAACTTGGCCCACAGACACCAAGTTCTTCTTCAAATTTGGAACGTGTCGTACATCCTTCAATTTCCATGTCGAACAGTTGACTTTCAAGATCACATCATCCAAACCAATGATGTCGCATGCTTCACCGTCACCTAAGAATACTTGGCCATAGTATCCTTCTTTATAAGAGATCATAATACTCTTATCACCGTTGCATGGAAAGAATCTCCCGAGTCTATAATCCAATACTCATCTTGCTTGTCCCTAGAGAATAGTAGAAAACCTTCCGTAATCACCTTCTTGTTATCAACAAGGACCTTCACCGGTTCCGCAGCTGCAACTACGTTGAACTCTTCTTGATTACCTTTGTTTCCACCATTATTAGCACCTTTGTTTTCCGGACAATCGCGTTTGAAGTGTCCTACTTTCTTACACGCCCAACATTCAACAACACCTCTAGGACGGGATTGAGATCTCCCTCTAGATTTTCCTCTAGACTTCCATCTAGATTTGTTGTTTTTGCTCCTATTTGAACTCCTGCCTCTATCTTCTTCTTGCATACTTAATGCCGATCTTGAAGTACTAGAACCGTAACCTTGTTCTATTCTTCTCTCCTCTTCACCAATTAATCTTTGCTGCACATCATCAAGTTTCAACTTTTCGCTCCCTGCGGAATTGCTAATGGTTGTCCTTGCAGTCTCCCAACTCTTTGGTAATGACGACAACAACTCTTTGAAAGTTGAGAAATAATTGATTTAAGCTTCCCAATATATGCTGAAATCGCTTCGCCTTCTTGCATCTTAATATTAAATAGTTGTTCACACAACATATTCTTCCCCGAGGCTGATGACTTTTGATACAACTTTTCAAGTTTATCTATAAGATCCTTCGTACTAGTTTCCTCTTGTACGTTATTGTAGACTTCCTCTGTTAGACATCTACGGATCACGGCTACACACTTGCGATCAAGAGTTTTCCATTCATCGTCTTTGCGTGCTCCTTTTTTCGTAACTCTACCCAATGGATCAGCAATGTCTTTCTCATATAGGTAGTTTTCCATCTGAGACTTCCAAAACGCAAAGTTCTTCCCATTAAAAACTTTAACCCTAGATACCGTACTTTCGTTATTATCACCCATAACTCCCACTCCAATCGTACTACGACAAACCCTAAATCTCTAACCCGAGCTCTGATACCAGTTGTCAGGATTTTCTTAGGGAATCACTGACAACCTCGGAATAACGTATCTTGAGATATTATGATGAATAATAAGTAAACCAAGCACAAGCAACTATAATAATACGATAAAGATAAATCAACTCACAAGACACAAGATTTATAGTGGTTCGACCAATACATACAACTTGTATATATTGTCTACGTCCACTTTGAGCCGCACCAACTCAAATCCACTATGAAGAAAAAGGATTACAACATCGCGTGAATCCCAGCAAACCCTTGGTTACACCGCAACAATTACCCGAGACGATAACCTTGTCTCTTGTTCCTCACCAATATTCTCTCACAACGAAACCCTAGCTTTAGCCCTAAAATCTATACAAGAAATCTCTCACCGATCTCTAAATCATTTTCTACACAATACAATTCTACAAGGCCTAATTACCTATTTATATAGGTTACAAACTTGGCCACCAAGAATTATAACTGGTTTAGGAAACCCCTTTCCTAAAATATCACGGCTAACTTTAGGAAATAATTAATTAGTCTTCAATTAACTAACAATTAGTTAATGGGTTCTCTGTGCTTGTTTCGTAGATGTTTATATTGTTGAGGATTTCATGGTCTTGCGATTAACAAATAGTCATAGTCTTTGTGCTTGCAATTGTTCGACCAGTATTTAGGCATACGAATGGAATGACCAAAGATGCAAATATGGCACATGAAGTGATCACACTTGCCTCTTATATGAAAATAGTGGAAGCGCATAATGTAGATCGTTTGAGAAAAATCGATGTCAAACATAACATGCTTTTGCAACTTTCAGACTGGTGGTCCGAAATTCTAGCTGCCAAAGAAACATCATTGAAATAGCGAATAAAAAAAGAAAAAGATATACGCTCAAAAATTATATGCAACAGATCTCATGATATGATTGCCCCAGCCATTGGAACGAACGATGCAATAATCTCGGAGTTAACTCTTCTCATCAGGGCTTTAACTCGGAGTTAACTCGGCTTTTTTTCTTCCTTCTTCTCTTCGATTTCTTAATTCTGATCTTCTCCTTCTTATCGTGCATGCAATAATCATAGTTTTCTTTTGTTATAATCTAGATATGCTTTTGCTTCTCTAATTTCTTCCTTTTCTGTTATATTATAGGTCCTGGTTCGAAGCGCTTGGATGATTGCCTGTGACAATTAAAATGGATTTGTTTGACTGTGTTATCATCTACGTTGTATTTCCTCCCTCTTTACCTTTTGATTTTCACCTTTTATCGGCTGATTTCCACTGAAGAGTCAATCCAAGGAAAAGCCTATTCATGTAAGGATTACTCAGTTGTTGAGCTAGATAAGGAGCTTAAAATTTTTTGGATCAAGAGCAAAGACATCTACATCAAAAACTAAGAGGATGATTGCCACATGATAAAATTTTACACTAACGAGGAATACGACATGGTTTTTAAACTCAGACCTTGGTTTCTTGAAGAAGACTTGTTAGTTTTAGAGCCATGGAATCCTATGATACCAAGAACCAAGGTGGATCTAACGACACAAATTCTCTGGTTAAGATTATATAACATGCAACCAGAGTTCTCTAACCCTCCTATTGTCAAAAGCATTGCATCCATGGGAGAAGTAAAAGAGCTTGATCCTTCAGGCTGCATTGTACCTAAAGGCAAAGTCCAAAAGGTTAAAGTTCTAATAAATGATAGAGATCCTTTGAGAAGGGGGTTTGGATGAAAAATGCGATTGGGGAAGAAGTGTGGATTGGAATCTTCTATGAAAAACATCCTTTCAATCTTCACGGGTACTGTAAACTATAGATCATCAAGAGTAAGACTGTGAAACTATCGCTAATATCCTCTTGCAATAACAAAAATGGTATCTCTCTTCAAATTACATTCTGGATCCACCTTCATGGAACAATCTTGACACCAGAGGAGTGAAAAATAGCAACAACAAGGGGTATCAGATGATTACTGATCAAGAAGAGAAACATGCATATATTGTTACTAATGATCATGTCCATGCACTCAGCAAATAACGACAAATTAGCAATTAAGAGATAATCTCATTAATAAGGGATTACATCTGATTTGTGCACAAAATTCTGCACCAATGATGACTTGTACTAATGAACAAATCCAATTGGTGAATCACGGAGTTAACTCAGCGTCTCGAACTGAGCTAGATATATCAGTCGAATGCAACCAACAAGGTACGATTCAAATCAATTTTATTAGGGGGAGAGATAAGGAAGAAATTGGTCATAGACAAAGAAAGATGATAAAATAGAGGCAGCAGATCCAAGCAATTCTAATGTTTTAGATCCAATATCTTCACATGAGAATATTGTAGATCTAACTAATATCTTGGATTACACCTCTCTTTAAAATCTTAATAAAGAAAATTTTCTTAGTAACAACATATTGAATGTTTTAGATGGTCTAGATCTGAATCTTCTAAGAAATTATTTGGCGATGGGAGAATTTGATGTCACTTTTGATAACTACAATGCTCAAAACTTAGATCCAGGTGATACCCAACCAACAAGGAGTTTCAAAGAACCAATTCATACCCTCATTCGGAAATATTGGTTAACATTAATTGGAAATAGAAAAACAGAATTTATGTACTTTATTGCATATCTTGAGAATATTTTCGGTTTTGGAATTCCCTTGTTGTCCAAACAACCTTGGTCTATAAATACTTGAGTTTACATTTCTTGCAAACCATCCTAAGAGCCAGGCAAACTTCATTTCTTATAGTTTTCGGTGGAGCTGTCTATTCGGAGAGGAAAGTACCCTAATTAGGAGAAATTTCTTATGACCGCTCGTTTAAAGACTTATGTGGGATCAAGAAGCTCTACGAGTACCATTGGCGGGAAACTAGATAATTGCAGTGTTATTAGTTTTTGATTATTGATTTGATTGACTAACGGTTGTTGTAACTTTGATTGCACCTAGTTTGTTTATTCTTTAGAACCTTCTCTTCTGATATAAGGCTCACTCAAACTAATAAGTATCGATGGGATCTTTAGAACCATCTTCGAATCTAAAGACATTTTTTGATAATCCATTGTTACTAGACTTCATTCTCTGCGTGATTGATTACAAGAGGATTCAAGTGTTGTTGTGCAGGTATTTAAAGGCAATAAAAAATTTAAAGAAGAAGAAGAATTCTTATTAGTTTTTGTATCTTGTGGATTTAATGCACAAACCTTGATCGGCTGGGATAAACCAAAATTGGTTTATCTTTGATAGACTTGATTGATTAGTTGCATGAGATCGGCATCGCTTTATAATTTCTCTTTGAGATCTATATTGATTGATTGCGAATCTAGAACTTGATTATTTCGGTAGTCAATATTTAGATTGATCTAACCAGACAAAGGAGTTTATTAGAGTAAATACAAGAGCCTTTATCAACAACTCATCAAATATCTTTAGCAAGATTGATTAGAGCGGTTACCAAACAGATTGAATACGATCCAAAGGACTTGTTATTCACGTGCATGACTCTAGAAGTCGAAGGCGCAGGGATACTGAGGGAACTAAGTAGGTAGGGGTAGTCTGCTTGGTCTCAACTATGCGAAGTTGGTATTAGATTTTGTATAACGGCTTAATTCAGATATTATTCAAAACTGAACTAGGTCCCAGGGTTTTTCTGCATTTGTGGTTTCCTCGTTAACAAAATCTTGTTGGGCCAGTTACTTTACTATTCTTCATTATAATTGTTTTATTATAATTAAAGTAAATTGCACTTGCACGTTAATTCTGTAACACTTGATATTGATCTTATAGAGTTTCGGTTATTACCGAACCTATAATCAAGTGCACACTTTGTTGTCGTATCATCTCGATCTTGTATCCATAGTCAATCACACAAGAGATCTTGTTGTTGTATTGTTTCGATCTCGTATCCATAGACGATCACACGAAGTGTGAACCGAATTTGTTGTATTTTCTCGACTCTTTCCATAGACGATCACATTCGGTAAAGGACTTATAGGTGGATAATAAAAAGATTGTGGTGTATTTTGGTACCCTCGTTTTTCAACTTATGATCTATCTATAATGGTCTAGACATGCTTATAACCTAACATATGCCTCATCCATCCTAAGAAGTCTGGCAAGGGTATCCTAGGAATTCCAAAGTCTATAGAGGAAGTTGAGTAATGTCCTCCTTGCAAACAAAACCGAATTATAGCTTGTGGAGAAACCATATCTGTCTTAGTAATGTCTTTGGGATCAATCATTAAGCGGAATTCATAATTAAGATGGTGAAATGACGAGGGTACTAAGTACACCACAATCTTTTCGATATCAACTTATAAGTCTGTGTTCTCGGGTAAAAATTGATCCTGGAGAAAAATGGGTATCCTGGTGAGAATCAAATTTAAACCCTAAACAAATATAGTTCATATGAGTACTTTAGATTCGAGAGATCAATTCTGGCCTAAACCAAGAAATGTCCGTTCCAGTCTTGCTCCGGTCACAAAATGAATGAGAAGGGTTGGTCTTAGGGAGGGAAGCAAAGAAAGTGTTGAGATCAGAATGATGATCTTAGATGGAAGGATGGTCGTTAATCGTCGCCAGCCTTTGTTTTGGTAACCGCATAGGGAAGGTCGGCATGGTATGACACGACAAGGTGGCTGGCATGCCATTGGCACATGTGGCATGGCCGGCATGCCTTGGCACGGTTTGGGCGTGACCAAAACTAGGGTTTTGGGACAAAGGTTACCATGCGTTGGTTGGCGACCTTGGACGGCTAAGATTTGCATCTTAGATGGAAAGATGGTCGTTGATCGTCGCAAGTCTTTGTTTTGGTAACCGCCTAGGGAAGGCCGGCATGGTATGGAGCAGCAAGGTGTCTGGCATGCCATTGGCACATGTGGCATGGCCGGCATGCCTTGGCGCGGTTTGGGCGTGACCAAAACTAGGGTTTTGGCGTTGGGCCAAAGGTTACTATATGTTAGTTGGTGACCTTGGACGGCTGAGATTTGCATTTAAGATGGAAGGGTGGCCGTTAATTGTCGCACGCCTTCGTTTTGGCAGCCGTGAAGGGAAGGCAGGGATGGCATGGCTTAGGCGCGGCAAGGTGGATGGCGCGACATGCTATTGGCACATGTGGAATGGTCGGCATGCTTTGGCGTGGTTTAGGCGCGTCCAAACTAGAGTTTTGGCGTTGAGCCAGAGGTTGCCATGCGTTGTTTGGCGACCTTAGACGGCTAAGATTTGAAACTAAGATGGAAGGGTGGTCGTTGATCATCGCATGCCTTCATTTTGGTATCCGCGAACGGAAGGCCGGCATGGCATGGCTTAGGCGCGGCAAGGTGGATGGCGCGGCATGCCATTGGCACATGTGGCATGGTCGGCATGCCTTGGCGTGGTTTAGGCGCGGCCAAACTAGGGTTTTGGCGTTGGGCCAAAAGTTACCATGCGTTGTTTGGCGACCTTGGACGGCTAAGATTTGCATCTAAGATGGAATGGTGGCGGTTGATCATCGCGCGCCTTCGTTTTGGTAGCCGCATAGGGAAGGCCGGCATGGTATGGCGCGGCAAGGTGGTTGGCATGCCATTGGCACATGTGACATGGCATGCCTTGGCGCGGTTTGGCATGACCAAAACTAGGGTTTCAGCCAAAGGTTACCATGCGTTGTTTGGCGACTTTGGACGGCTAAGATTTGCATCTAAGATGGAAAGGGTCGTTGATCATCGCACGCCTTCGTATTGGTAGCCGCATAGGGAAGGCCGGCATGGTATGGCGCAGCAAGGTGGTTGGCATGCCATTGGCACATGTGGTGCGGCTGGCATGGTTGGCATGCCTTGGCGCGGAGGTGCGGCTGGCATGGCATGCCATTGGCGCGGTGGTGCGGCTGGCATGGTTGGCATGCCTTGGCGCGGAGGTGCGGCTGGCATGGTTGGCATGCCTTGGCGCGGAGGTGCGGCGGGCATGGTTAGCATGCCTTGGCGCGTAGATGTGGCCGGCATGGTATGCCATTGGTACAGTGGTGTGGCTGGCATGGTTGGCATGCCTTGGCGAGGTGACGTGGCTGGCATGGTCTTCCATTGGCACAGTGGTGCGTCTGGCATAGTTGGCATGCCTTGGCACGGTAGCATGAGAATTAGGGTTTGGCATAGATGATGTCAGTTAGTGTTAAGGGTTCTGCCGTGGAACATGACCTATGTAAAAAAAAGGGTACCCCGGTAATTCTTACATAGGCATGCTGATTGATCAATAAATGTGCTAATGGTCATAGTGACGTCATGTCAGATGTACAGTTTTACGATTTTGACCCTAAGCTAAAAACCACCATCAACATTAAGTCCCCTGCTTAGCTCAGAACAGGAGCATTGTTGCGAGGTAAGCATAAGATGCTGATAGGCGAGGACAAAAATCGAAATGACAGGTCATGAAAACATGGTCAGGAAAGTCCGACTAACCTTTTTAGAGAGGTAAGGAGATTTCATGATCCTCATGTTTGGCGGCCTTGCGTAGATTCTATTTGTGGTGTAGACCGTGAAGTGGTGAGATGAAGATCGTCGGCTTAGTCTGGATGTGTATCACCTTGCCTGGGTTAGGGAACATCATGACGCTCGCTTGGCAAGTTTTTGGTGTTGGCGCGGCAAGTCATGGCGCGGACGGCTTGGCATGGTGGGGCCAAAGTAATGGAGCGGACGGCTTGGCATGGTGGGGCCAAGGAAAGGCGCGGTTTGGTGAGGGAAAACATCTGGACGGCTTGGCGTGGTGGGACCAAGGCAAGGTGCGAACGTCTTGGCATGGTGGGGCCAAGGCAATGGCACGGTTTGGTGAGGCAAAGCATGCGCGGACGGCTTGGCATGGTGATTTGTCTTCGCGGGCCCAGTTGCCTCTTTTCCTTACTTGACTCAAATAGGAAGTCCTTTCCTTATTCAAACTCCCAAATACCACGCCTATAAAAGGAGGGCGGCCTCTCCTTTTATTTCACACCTTTATAATTTTTTTTATTCTGTCCGTGTGGTAACAGTAAATCGGACGAGTGAATCACAGGTATGTCTTCCAGCACTTCCTCTTTAACTTGTTTTCTTGTGTTAGTGCAAAACCTAGCTGTAGGCGTACCTTTTCATGAACTTGTAAAAATATTGTTCTTTTGTGTTGGTATGAATCCTAGCCGTAAATATGCTTTGCATGAACTTGTAGTAACATTTAGGCGTGAATATCGTAGTAATGTTGGCCTCCTTAATTGCTGTGCGAAGTAGGCATGCATGAGCTAGTAACTGTCATTCCCTTCCCGTGAAAACCTAGCTCCTAAGGTTTCCTCCCTTTTCTTGGTGTGGCCGTGTGTATTGTTCCCATGGTAGGGCGCGCCTCCTCGTCCGGGCGAAAATTTCCTGCTGCAGGGTACGACCTTGGCATGAGGTGGTGATGCAGGGTCTGTCAGTCCCCATTTATTTCCTCATGCGCATTATGACTTTGTAACAAATTGGTTTGCGTCCAGGATGGATCTCCTATGTCTGATAAAATAATTTCCATGCACTTTCCGTAATAATTTCTCTTCGTATTGTTCCATTGTAGTTATTTCGAAGGTGAAAGTAGCGTGAGAGAATTTCATTAGGATTTCATTTGAGAAAAGTTCTTCCGTACCGAAATATGTTGGCAATTCCAAGCCAAACATAGATGATGAGTTATTTACAACATCCGCCACAATTAGGAAAAATCATCCCAATTATGTGTCGATTCTTCTGACTGGTCCGGAAAGTGAAGGAGAGGCCCGGTCAGTTCGGTCTGGAGGTGTAATAAGGTTTTGTCTTCAGAGGAAAGAGTATTCTTCTTCTCCCATTGACTTTAAAATCTATGTGAGTCCGTTGCATCCCTTTGAGAAATGGATGCGATTCATGATGATCCAGGAATGTGTAAAAGCCAGTTTGACCAAGGCGCAGATTATTGATGCTGTCGCGGCTTCCGCAGTGCTTCAAATTAGGAAACATATTCCAGGCTTGGTTGCTTTTATTTACATATGGTGTCTAGACACTCACACGGCCATATGCAGGTGGGGTGAAATGACTATCATGGTCGTCTTGCTGAACCTTCCCGTAATAGGAAACCTCGATGTCAAGTTGTCTGCAGATGAAGAAGAAATGCGCGCCACTCTGGTTGCGAAACCAAAAGGATTCATTCGGAAAGAAAATGAGACGATGTGCTTCTATGGCTGGTGGGTGTCTCAATGGTTTCCTGATTGGTTGGAGCCAAATCAGAAAAATAATACACTTCATGTCGCAGCGTTCTTGGCTCTTTGGTTATCCAGAGATATTTTCGTTGACGGCTCTGGTAAGAAGGAGATAAGACAGGAACTTATCAAGTTTTCCATAAAATTGGAAAAAGGTGTCGTTCTCCCTATTGGTGGCTTGTTTCTTGGTTCTATGTATACACACTTGGATCATCTGGTCGCGGACATGTGCGCTTCAAATGGCTACATGAAAGTGGATTCGTATATTCATGCCTCCTTTCTCCAAGCGTGGTTGTGGGAGCACTTCGAAAGGTATTCTCCAAAACCGTTGGCCGTACTTCCCGAATCTTGGGGTGGTTCTAGAATACTTCGCTGGTCGAATAGGCGCCCAAAAATTGGTTGGAACATGGTTGGATTCCTTGACAACTCACACACGGTCAATTTTCGTCCATGGGCTCCGGTGCACGCGTCCATAACTCATATCAATACCTTTGCTCCTGCTCCGAGCATGTCTTTGTCTTCTGATAAAGAGGATATGAGTGTTGGAGAAATGGTGTTCATGCGAAGCTGCACGCTCGATCATGTGATAAGCATGTATATGCTACATTTTATATCCATATTTATATTATCTATGATACAATATTTTAGTTACTAATACTATTTTAGTGCTTTTGTAGAAAGTACAAGTGAATTCGATCATCCAGCGAATAAACAACAAAATGTGAGACTTAATGGTGTTTGCTACGAAAATGGGAAAATGTGGTTGGCCTGGTACTTCCATATATCAGCAACCACAATGATGAAATGTGGTTGGCCTGGTATTTCCATGTATCATCAACCACAATGATCAATTATGCTGGCCTGGTATTTCTATATATCAGCAGCACTTATTATGCTGGCCTGGTATTTCCATGTATCAGCAACCACAATTATGAAATGGGGTTGGCCTGCTATTTCCATATATCATCAACCACAATGATGAAATGAGGTTGGCCTGGTATTTCCATATATCAGCAACCACAATGAAAAAAATGACAAAATGTAGCTGGCCTGGTATCTCCATATATATCAGCATCATAAAATTATTTCATAGGCGAGGCACAAACGCAGCAAATGAATTGAAATCAAAGTGGGGTTGACACATGCAAACTGAAAATGGGAGTATTTTATCTTTCTTACGTTATTACAAATATATTCCACCTGGAAAGATAATTTATTTGCATGTAAAGAATTAATTGAGGAACATTTACACGTGAGATTATTTTGGAAATAAAGTAACTCTTTATTCATTTGGGAGATTTTGGAAATAAGGAGAGATTATTATTTCATTGGAAGAACGAGGTGGCAATACTATTTGGGGAAAGATATTGATGACGACATCAACTTGCATGCAAGATATTTTCATAGAATAATTTATTTTGATTCTTTGATTAATGAAATAAAAGAAAGGGAAGGTTATAAGAAGGGATGTCGACTATTTGAGATGAGGGCCCGGCCACAGGGCCGTAAGCAGTGAAGGGTTTTGAAGTTTTGTTTTCGATTCTTCATTTTTCATTAGCTAGAGTTTGATTTTAATATGTTTATGGCTTTTGAGAAAGCCATGTCTAGCTAGAGTCATGTTAGGGTTTAGGTAGAAACCAATTTAATTGTGTAAACTCTACATTTATATGCTCAATAATGATTTGAATGACTAGTAGTTTTTCTTCATATGGTTTGGTATTTTATTGGTCATGTGATTTTCTTGATTATTTATGCTTTTAAATTGATATGGCGTGCTTTGGTTAAGTTCTTTGACGTGATATGCTTTAGGATTGATAGGTAATGCTTTAGAATCACTACCCATGAAGCGAAGAAAATTACAGCAGAGAAATAATATTTGAAAATTTATGGAATATATTTTTAATGACTAGTAGATTTGCATAATTAATTGGTGGAAACCGAAAATCCTAATAACCCGCTCTCATTTTGTGTACTGTTAGAATTATTATTATTTCATTTTGTTCCAAATTTATGAAAATCGTTCAAACATCATCTTGTCGATTGGTTAGTTTTGATATTAATTAGTAGTAGTATTTCACACTCCTCGTGGGAACGACCTGTACTTGCCATTGTTCTGCTAGTTAGACACTGTGCACTTTCAGTATTTTATTGTAGGTTTCCCAACCCACCAAGTTTTTAGCGCCGCTGCCGGGGAGTGGTTGCATAATACTCTCAGATTGATATCTTGTACATAGGTTTTTTTATATGTACATAATTGTTTTTTATTTTTCTTTTAGTTTTCTTTTGGTTCTTTTTACACAGTTTTCTTGGAATTTTCCAGGTACCTTAGTTTGAAGTGCTACCATCGAAAAGATGCACTCGCAAAGCTTTTTCAAGAGCCACTTGGGAGATCCACCAGAGGTCTGCTTAGCTCATTTTGGGTATGATTTTTGTGATGACAGTGTTATATGTGAAGTCAATGCCTTATTAGACTACACACCACTGCTAGACACTAATAAATGGAAACCCAAACTAGAACCTCTAATTTTGTCAGAGTCTCGACTAGTTCTATTAGACGAGAAAGATCCGACCTTGACCCTTAAATCATTAAGTTCTGAATTTTTTTGTCTTGATGATATTGATAATGAAACCGTTTTAAATAATAATGGTTCTATGAGTTGTGATATTATTGCTCCATTAAGATATTGTTCCGCGGATGAATTTGAACCAATATTAGCTGCGGAAATCATTTCAACTGATTTAGAACCTGATTTAGAGAGTGCTTTGCGAATAGAAATTGTCAAACAATCTGAACCTGTTGCTTATGGGAGTGATGTAATTTGCACTTACAATTTTCTAGTGGGAATGGATTTAAACATCTTTCTGGAGGTTTATAGTATTTGGAGGTGCATATTTTCAGCTGACCGGATTAGTTGGGATGATCCTCAACTTTTTAGACTCTATATATATGATTGGATGTCTACTTTGGGGTACCAACCTCACATTGTTTGAGACTACATGCTATTGGAAAGTTGGGAAATAAATACATTTCGCTTCATGGGAGTCAACCCATCAGATTTGTTCCCTCTACTCCATCTCTTATTTTTATTGTTTATTTTTGTATTTCCCATCTTAATTTATACGTTGGATGAATCAATTGCATTGAGGACAATGTAATGTTTAAGTGTGGGGGAGTGGGTAATTATCCATATTTTTGCAGGTTTTCACTTTTCTTAGAACTAAAAAAAAAAATTCAATTGCATAATATCTCTGTTTTGCTCGAGGACTAGCAAAATATAAGTGTGGGGGTGTTGATAAGCATGTATATGCTACATTTTATATCCATATTTATATTAGCTATGATACAATATTTTAGTTACTAATACTATTTTAGTGCTTTTGTAGAAAGTACAAGTGAATTCGATCATCCAGCGAATAAACATCAAAATGTGAGACTTAATGGTGTTTGCGACGAAAATGGAAAAAATGTGGTTGGCCTGGTACTTCCATATATCAGCAACCACAATGATGAAATGTGGTTGGCCTGGTATTTCCATTTATCAACAACCACAATGATCAATTATGCTGGCCTGGTATTTCTATATATCAGCAACACTTATTATGCTGGCCTGGTATTTCCATGTATCAGAAGCCGGGTTGGCCTGATATTTCCATGTATCAGAAGCCGGGTTGGCCTGATATTTCCATGTATCAGCAACCACAATTATGAAATGGGGTTGGCCTGGTATTTCCATATATCATCAACCACAATGATGAAATGAGGTTGGCCTGGTATTTCCATATATCAGCAACCACAATGAAAAAAATGACAAAATGTAGCTGGCCTGGTATCTCCATATATATCAGCATCATAAAATTGTTTTATAGGCGACGCACAAACGCAGCAAATGAATTGAAATCAAAGTGGGGTTGGCACATGCAAACTGAAAATGGGAGTATTTTATCTTTCTTACGTTATTACAAATATATTCCACCTGGAAAGATAATTTATTTTCCATGTGAAGAATTAATTGAGGAATATTTACAAGTAAGATTATTTTGGAAATAAAGTAACTCTTTCTTCATTTGGGAGATTTTGGAAATAAGGAGAGATTATTATTTCATTGGAAGAACGAGGTGGCAATACTATTTGGGGAAAGATATTGATGACGACATCAACTTGCATGCAAGATATTTTCATAGAATAATTTATTTTGATTCTTTGATTAATGAAATAAAAGAAAGGGAAGGTTATAAGAAGGGATGTCGACTATTTGAGAAGAGGGCCCGCCCGGCCATAGGGCCGTAAGCAGAGAAGGGTTTTGAAGTTTTTTTTCGGTTCTTCATTTTTCATTAGCTAGAGTTTGATTTTAATATGTCTATGGCTTTTGAGAAAGCCATGTCTATCTAGAGTCATGTTAGGGTTTAGGTAGAAACCAATTTAATTATGTAAACTCTACATTTATATGCTCAATAATGATTTGAATGACTAGTAGTTTTTCTTCATATGGCTTGGTATTTTATTGTTCATGTGATTTTCTTGATTATTTATGCTTTTCAATTGATATCGTGCTTTGGTTAAGTTCTTTGACGTGATATGCTTTAGGATTGATAAGTAATGCTTTAGAATCACTACCTATGAAGCGAATAAAATTACAGCGGAGAAACAATATTTTAAAATTCATGGAATATATTTTTAATGACTAGTAGAATATGCATAATTAATTGGTGGAAACTGAAAAATCCTAATAACCCGCTCTCATTTCGTTTACTGTTAGAATTATTATTATTTCATTTTGTTCCAAATTTCTGAAAATCGTTCAAACATCACCTTGTCGATTAGTTAGTTTTGATATTAATTAGTATTAGTATTTCACACTCCTCGTGGGAACGACCTGTACTTGCCATTGTTCTGCTAGTTAGACATTGTGCACTTGCAGTATTTTATTGTAGGTTTCCCAACCTACCAAGTTTTTGGCGCCGCTCCCTGGGAGTGGTTGCATAATACTCTCTGATTGATATCTTGTACATAGTTTTTTTTTTTTTCTGTACATAATTTTTTTTTATTTTTCTTTTAGTTTTGTTTTGGTTCTTTTTACGCAGTTTGCTTGGAATTTTCCAGGTACCTTAGTTTGAAGTGCTACCATCGAAAAGATGCACTCTCAAAGCTTTTGCAAGAGCCACTTGGAAGATCCACTAGAGTTTTCTTAGCTTATTTTGGGTATGATTTTTATGATGATAGTGTTATATGTGAAGTCAATGCCTTATTAGACTCCACACCACTGCTAGACACTAATAAATGGAAACCCAAACTAGAACCTCTAATTTTGTCAGAGTCTCGACTATTCTATTAGACGAGAAAGCTCCGACCTTGACCCTTAAGTCATTAAGTTCAGAATTTTTTTGTCTTGATGATATTGATAATTAAACCGTTTTAAATGATAATGGGTCTATGAGTCGTGATATTATTGCTCCATTGAGATATTGTTCCGCGGATAAATTTGAACCAATATTAGCTGCGGAAATCATTTCAGCTGATTTACAACCTGATTTAGAGAGTGCTCTGCGATAGAAATTGTCAAACAATCTGAACCTGTTGCTTATGGGAGTGATTTAATTTGCACTTACAATTTTCTAGTGGGAATGGATTTAAACATCTTTCTGGAGGTTTATAGTATTTGGAGGTGCATATTTTCAACTGACCAGATTAGTTGGGATGGTCCTCAACTTTTTAAACTCTATATATATGATTGGATGTCTACTTTAGGGTACCAAATTCACATTGTTTGAGACTACATTCTATTGGAAAGTTAGGAAACAAACACATTTCGAAGTAGTAAACCACGTATTTTGTCTAGGAAAGACTTACTCGGTTTTTGGATATTTTGGTGAAAAAGGAATCTCCCGGATGTAAGACCGAGTTTTGTGGAAAACATCGCCGTGACTGTGGAAAGTCCCCAGTCATTCCTTGTCATGTTGCCGATCCTTGGGCGGATCGTTTGCTTCTAACCCCTCGGAAGTCCCCAGTCGTCCCTTGTCGTGTCACGACTGGTAATCGAGCCGCCTAGTAGCTGAGTCGTCGATTCCTGAACGGATCGTTTGATTTTACTGTCCTAACGTCTGGGTCGAGGTATGAGATCGAGGATTGAAAATTGACATCGTGACCGAAAGATCAACCTCCCACTGTGGTCGCCAATTGTTTGAGAGTGAAAACGATTTCTGCTGATTTTGGTAACTTCGGGTGTGTGGGTGAGAAACGAGTTTAAACCCTAAACAATGTACTGCCAGGGAGTACTTTAGATTCGAGAGATAAATCTGTACAAATCCGGCCTAAACCAAGAAATGGCCGTTCCATACTTGCTTCGGTCACAAAGTGAAGGAGAAGGGTTGGTTTTGGGGAGGGAAGCGAA